>NC_086284.1:0-1402000 GCF_963924245.1 Chroicocephalus ridibundus
CGCCCGGGACATCACAAACAAGGTCCTGTGCAAAGTTTTCCCTGCCAGCCATGGACCCAGCCAGCAGCCAGCAGCACCGCGGGACCGTGCACATTGCAAGGCTGCGGCCATGACTGAAACAACAGAGAAGGTGTTGGCAGCCAACAGCAGCAAGGCCAGCTCCCTCCAGCCTACAGAGGAGCTATAAAGGACACAGCCCGGTGCCTCACGAGTGAGGTCCTGGCCAAGGTTTTCCTTGGAAGCGGGGGACCCAGCCAGCAGCCAGCAGCACCACGGGGAAGGGCTGAGGCCATGACACCAACATCAGACAAGGTGTTAGCGGCCAATGGAGGCAAGGCTTTTGCAGAGGATCCAGCCATCCTGTCCATCAAGACAGAGTCCCTGGAGGAGCTGGAGAGGAGCTGCCTGGCCCGCACCAGGCGCAGCCTGGCCCAACTCAGCAATGCCACCCTGCAGTGGCAGCAGGACAGCCCGGAGGAAAAGCCAGGGGCCTTGGCCAAGGAGCAGGAGAAGTGCAAAGACAGCAGTGACAAGGAGCTGTCCCAAGGGGAAGACATCAGCATCCACACCATCTGGGTCAACGCCTCCGTCCCGGAGCTCTTCCAGGACACCCAAATAATAATATAATAATAATAATAATAATAATAATAATAATAATATAATAAGAAATAATAGTGTATCAGCGTCCTTGTAGTTCAAGCTTCTAAGTTACAGAAACTAAGAAATAAATTACAGTAATTAAAGTGTAATAGATTAAAAAAAATCTGTATTATCATCTTCCATTGCTTTGAATTTTCAGGAACACATGTTAGCAGCTTTGCTTTTAGGATTTATAAAAGAAGTAAGGGTACATTTAAAATCAAGTAATTTAAGTACTAAAGGGTAGATGAGATGACAAAATTAGTGGTAAAAAAACACGGTGTCAAAAAAGACTCTAAAGCTTTAAGACTATGAGCTTTATTATGAGCAGTGTAACGTACCGCCAGCTGACTAGCTGGTATCTACTATGTCTGCTCCAGCTATTCATTGCGCAGACAGAAAGAGCCTGGAAACGTATCCTTCTTCATGAAAGTGAGTACAAGGCTGGAACGGCCACGCATTAACACATAAATTTGGTCACAACATGACAAAGTGTGAAGGGAGAGTAGAGAGTAGCAATACAGTATTAAGGCCTAAGCTGTAGGAAGAACCAAAGGCTTCAACACCGGCATGATTTTCTTCTCTCTTACACTGCTGTAATCTGCTGTTTTCTATTTAATCTCTCCTGATTTAAATTCATCCATACAGCCTAATCTGAGGTGAACTTTTTTCCATAAAAATCAATGTAAGATAAACTTTGTTGTAGACTGAAAAAGGACACGTAAGAGAAAAGCTGAACTTCTACATTGTACAAGCGCTCACCAAGGGCTGAGCACGAGCTTGGCCAATTTTTAACTACTTTAACCACTGAGACAATCAAAACCACTGTTTTGTCCATCACAGCTCACTGGGACACATGAGATAAAATCTACGTCCGAGAACCTGTACACCCTCGTCTGTCTGGTGGCATCCTTGCACTGCTTCCTGCTTGGATTTTCTTTTCTTTTGACTGATTAGTCTAGATATTGCTTACTAAAGAAACTGCTTGATGTTTTCAGCTTTCATTTCGGCCGTAAACGTTGCCTTCATCTCCTCATAAGGACTCACAGATGTCTTCTTTTCTGTGGGTTTTGCAAACCAGCCTGTACAACACACCAAAACACAATAGTAAGAACACCAGAGCAATCTTACCATGACACACACCATCCCTCTTTGGTTTCACCACAAGATTGTCCCTGTGTATTTTACCACTGTTTTTATCTCAGCACAGACAAGCAGCCACAATCTACTGCAGGCTGCACAGCGACGGCAGCAGCAGTTGCCCTCACGTGAAGAGAACTTCTTTCCCTAGGTAGATACTGAGGGGAATAAAATACTATATTCATCACAGTTATTTTACTGTACATTCTAAGGAGACTTCTCTTTCTTTAGCACCAGAACATCATTCTGTCAGTCCTATCAGTCAGCTCAGCAGTAAGGCAGCAGCCTTACAAAAAAGCACAGCAACACAGCCAGCCTTTGTAAGGAACAGATGTCTTGTAACTCCTTTCTCACTCTCTGGTCTGTCTGGCTCTTATTCTGGAATTTCTCCCTTACTGTGCAGGCATTACCAGAGTAAGCGATGAGAGGAACACCTGGCTAGGAAGAAAGTGTTTCTGACATCTGTTTTTTGCTTTTAAGTCAGAGTTGGGACATGGTGAGTGCAAACGCAGCGGCGGGTACATGGGCAGTGCAAATCAGCGAACCATCGGGGAGCCGAGGGCGGGTGACAGGCTGGCACCGGCGAGGCACCGGTCACTGGCATAGCGGAAGTGTGCCACATGAAATGTGCCACTTCTCTTTCGGCATGAAGAGAGCGATTCAGTCAGGGCTTCCCGATGGCACGAACCCCAAGGACATACCAAAGGGCGTTTCAAAATACAAGTGGCTCTTTTGTTTTCCTTCCTCCCCTCAGCTGGCCCTGAGCCATCTGCGAACCAAAAGGGAGGGAAAACCTCTTGTGGCAGCAACCCGCAGCCCTGCCTGCTTGGGCCGAGGTGGCACATGAAATTAAAGCCTCTTTCACCCCTCCTGTCAGCGCTCCTCCAGCCCCGTATGTGTCTTCCCGCCGTTCTGGTTTGGGCCCGTGCAGTCTCACGGCAGAGGGCTCTGTCCCCTCCTCACAAACCCAGAGCCTCTTCTGGGCAGAACTACTTTATTTAAAAGGAAATCGAAAACCCAGCCGAAAAAGACACTCTCGACTGAAGACCCCTTCTCTTGCGGAGGAGTCAGGAGTCCCTGGAGGGGTCGGTGGCTGGCCCGGACCGGCCTGAGAGATTATGAGGGAAGGAGGGAGGGAGGGAAGGGGGGAGGGAGGGAGTGTCGGCCGGGCCGAGTACGGACCCACCTCGGGCACCCCTGGCACAAAGCCGCGGGCGCTGGAAGCCGCCTGCTCCTTCCCCCCACCCGGCCCTTCCTCAGCCCGGCTCCGAGCCACCTCCCCCGGCTGGAAGGGCCGAGGGTGGCCGGGAGAGCCCCCCCGCCCCCGATGCGAAGGGGGGTTAAGTCCGCACTGTCCCGATAAGGAACCCGAGGAGGAATAGCCCCGCCGCTGCTCCCAGGACGACAGCCCAGAAGCGGCCGCTAGCTGCCCTGGGGCCGGCCGGCTCCCTGGCAGCGCCGAGCGACGTCCACATGGCTGCCGGCCCCCTCCCCACCGCTCCCGGCACGGCCCGCCCCGCCGGCCGAAGTCCCGCCGTGGCCCGGCCCGCCCCGGAGGCGGGCGGGCGCTGGCCGTTCGTTGCGGCCGGCTCCGCGGCTCCCGCCTGAGCCCTGAGCCGCCCGTGAGGGCTCTGCTGTCCGCCGCCGCCCAGGGGCAAGGCCGTCCCGCCATCGCCGGCAATGTTGGAGTCCGCCCGGCTGCCGCAGCCGCTGCCCGGGGGGTTGCCGCTCTCTCGATGGACTCTGTCAGTCGATCCCAGCGCGCCCAACCCCCTGCTGCCCTCCCCCTCTTTCTCTCCTGCTCCTCGACACCGTGCCACCCCCTATTTCTTTTAACTTGCTACAGAGTGCGGTGAGGAGGGAAAGCGATGGTTCCCGGGCCTGGCTCTCCCTGCCTGTTCCACACAGAGCAGTGCTGTGCCCTCCGCCACAGGGCACACCCCAGACCCGGCAGCACCAGCAGGGCGAACGTGAGGGGAAACAAAAGCTAAAAGCTGCGGTAAATGATTTAATCGCAAACAGGATTCCAATTAGAATTGATAATTTATTAAAGGAACAAAGGCAAGCAAACAGCGCTGGCTGTGCCGGGAGTCTCTGCCCAACCGAGACACACACCTTACAGACGCCATTTTTGGTTTCTCTCTCCTATACTAATACGTATTCATAACTGTCTCTAAAATGGTTGGCCCTTGCCAAAAATGGGTGTATCCCCCCTCTTACAGGTCACTATGCAGATAACAACAGGAGCGGGTTAAGTTGGTGTTCTAGAATGTTCGCCAGGTGGCTCCTGCAAAACACAGACAGGATAGACACACCGTCTCGTCTGCGGCCATACAGACAAAACAATCAAAGGTCACACTTCACCCTGTGGCCCTAACACTGTTCCACACTGACACGAATCAGTTAAGCACATTTCACAAAAGCCATCATTTTGAGAGATTTATTCTAAGGAATATTGTACCCCAATACCCAGCACTCTCTGAAAGGCAATAAGGACCCTTCGGACGGGTATGCGCCCCTGTGGAGGTGGGTTGACTACCACCCATTTCTGGGCTCTGTGTTTCTTTCCAGTGTACACATGTACAATCCCAAAGAGCACGGGTGCACCCCAGCTGCTGGGTTGAGAACAAGCCTGAAACTTCGTACGCTCCTGACTTTGCCGGAGTCTTTTTTTCCACCTCGTAAAATCTCCACTGTATAGTTTTGGAAAAACCTCTCCATTCAGTCGGGTCATCGCATTTGGGAGGAGGTCCGTGATCAGAGGGAAATTGTGCATACAGAGGTGACCTCCTGGGCTCTGCATGGATTTTTATCCTCAGGGGCCTGGCTGAGGTACCAGCTAGGGAGACAGCTGATGTTTAGGTCATAAAGTCTGTAGTTCTCTTGTGTCCATGTCCACATATAGTATGTGCAGCCTGTTTCAACAGCAAGTGCCAGCACTTTACAGGACTGCTCCGATTGCACGACGCTACTTGCTGATGCAGACAAAACCTAAGACTAGGATGAATTCCAGACACTGGACTTTGACCTCATCTGCAGAGCCCACTGCACAAGGAAACTGTAGTACAAGACCACTAGATGAGCCCTGTGGAAAGCAGAAGTGTTGGTTGCAAGGAGCAATACACCAGTGACACAGCAGCAGCATGCTTCAAAATTCTGTAAGATACAAAATGCCTCCAAATGACCAGATAGATACTAAAATAAAATGCCAGTATTTGTGATATTAGTCCCGTGTCCTCCTCCCTGTTGTGCAGAAGCCCTGCTTTTAATGGTTCTCTGAGCGGGGTATTCTGCCACGTCACATCACGCCCAGATGCCTGCCAGGTTGCCCTCAGTGTGCTGGCTGTTGTAGATACCATTCTGGAATGGCCAGCTGTCCCCTATAATATATAGGGAACTTAAGTTTGGAACCGAGCACAGTGAAAGGTTGTACCCCTACCCAGCAGTCTACTTTCCTCCCCCATTCTGTACCTGAAGGGGCATAATGTGCCCGTGTTCACTACTCCACCACTACTTATTGATGGAAGCTGAAATCCATGCGATGTTTAAATTAAGTGGGCTGAAGAATGGAACATGTCTTCTGGTATTCCTAAAAAGATTAATATGGCCAGGGCACCTTTGGGCACAAGAACTTGGAAGAACACATGGATCAGCTAATTTCTGTTTGAAGCACTTGGAAATTAAGTTAATGAAGCACCATGGGGCTTTTGCATGAGCAAAAGCATATAGCTTTTGATTAATATTCCAGAGGGATGTAATCAACCCCAGGGGCTTATGGCCACGCTTACTCAAGTGAAATAAGAGAGACAGAAAGGAACGGTCAGGAAACGGAGATGGGAATATTGTCAAAAGTTTGGTGCTGTTGAATACTCTGGAACTAATTGACCTGCCCACACCACTTAGAAGCTCTGAATTACTGCTTTGAGACATTTTATATATAGGCTTCCAGTGTGCCTGTTGCTTGGACGGGACATTATGACCCTTAAATACAAAACAGCAGCAGCCAAAGGGCATAAGAAAGCTTTATTCAAGAACAAATTGCAGTCATGATAAATGCATAAAATGTTATCCTTGTTCCTATACAGAATCTTATCGGTCACTTTGCAGCTAAAGCCATTTCACTAAACCAAAAATGTTCAATACACCAAAACTACGAAAAATTAATATTTCTCCTCTCCCTGTGCTTGATCGGAAGATCTTCTACTAATCACAGTATTTTAAGGCTTTTTTCTTATCTCTGAGCTGTGAGGAACATACAAAAAAAATTTTTTTTTTCAATTCGTCCACCTGAAGAAACAAACTCACTGGTTTTTGAGATGCAAATCTTAGGCAATGTTTTGGTTAGGATTATCCTTTTGCATACCATTTATCACGACAGTTTTCCTTAGGTCCAACTGAAGCCAATTTAGTGTGACTTAGGTAGGATCTGTACTGGCAAGGTGTTGAGGAACTTATCTGTATGTCAAGGTGCTGTTCAAACACAGATACAATAAGATCAACTTCTGTGGTACTTTCTTTTGATATACCTGCAGGATTACTACTTTAGTCTTTGCTAGTCCTCCAGCCTGTGAAAATGTTGTCACATTAATTTTCTGCAAATAAGGCTTACAAATATTTCGGGGGAGGGTTCTTGATGTACCTACTAAATGCATGCTGTAAATTTACTCAGGTTTGGGATTTGGGGAAGGGTGGGGCAAAGTTGTCTCAGTGGCAGCTTTTGCAGTAGCCTTTCATTCTCTGAGTCACAAAGCTAGTTTGATAGGTGATCGGGACAGGAGCTTTCCAACTCTTTCGGTTAGAGGATAAAGCAAAGGTGAAACCAGTTATGTCACTTACAGCCCACCGGAGGAACAGCCAGTTTAGTGTGGAGATAACACTACTGTAGTGTCTGAGAACATCTTTTCTAGCTTGTCAAATAAAGGTGTGTTTGCTTACAGCTGCCAGTCGTTGTTACAATTTTAACTGTGAAAGAGCGGACGCTCCAAGGCACAGAGTTCTGCTGTGGAACTGGTGACAGGCTGGCCGAGAGCTTACGTGCCAGGGTTTGAGGGGAGGCCAACAAGGGGACGTCATGGGGGTCAGCTGCTACTGGCTGCTCTCTCAAGATGAGCAAATGGATGAAGTCTTCTTTAAACAACTAGAAGTCTCATGATTACAGGTCCTTCAGCACGGGAGTGGATAAGCTAGTGAACAGGCGGCCCAAAGACGTGGCATATAAATTCTCAGAGCTTTGAAAAAAGGCTGAACAAAGCCCTGTGCAATGTGATCTAACTTGGACGTTAGCTCTGTTTTGAGCAGGAGTTGCTCTGAATCGACATCCTGGGGTCCCTTCTAACATTTTTCTATGATTCCATGATTCTAATGGAGAGCTGCTTGTGGATTAATATGTGATCTGCTTTGTAAATGTTAAAGTCTATGTTTCTCTATTAGAAATTTGTGATGCAGATAGCGAAATGAAAAGACTTGCCTAGCTCCCAAGGGTTCTGTACGATTAGATCATTTATTTTGAAAAACGTAAAGAAATTCATGAGTTCCAAGACTCTCTTATGCTATAGAACCACTCACCAATTAAATCTGAAGTGTTTCTGATAGAAGTTATTGTTACATGCTTCCTGAGCGAATTAAATTAGATGTATTGTGGTAAACTGTCAATAGAAGAGCAGGAAATGAAACCTAGACGACTTTTCACCTAGGAAACTTTTCTTACCCTTTATTCTAGGTCCATATTTTCAAACTATTCAAAATAACAGCTTCACACTTTTTAGTCATAGAATATAAGGCAGGCAAATAATAAGTAGGTTTATAACTCATGTTTCCCTTTCCCCTGCTATATACTCTTCTCGTATTTCAATAGAAATTGCATAGCTAAAACTTTCTCAAGGTCCTAGAAATCCTGCTGCTTTTGTTTTTCACGTTATTTCAGTGCTTCTGAAATATCCCATTCTGCAAGGTGCCACATATGCTTACGTACTGGAAACAAGACTTGAGCTTTCTTAATATCTCTCTCCCCGTAGGTCTCTGTATAAAGAAGTCAGAATGCTGCCTCTCTACCTACATGAAGCACTGAGCAATGATAAAAGTAAATGTAAACAGCACCTCCCCAATTTTAATTTTTGGTAGTCAAGTTGATTAGCTTTCTGTGTTGGGTTTGTGCCTTGTCCCTATGTTGCGCACTTAGAGATCTGTGGAGTATTTGAATTGTTGTGATAACATTCCTTCAGCTGGGTCTCTGTTGACTATCAAAAAAAGCAGCAGTGGCAGGGCTGCTTTCTGACTGTAATGGCTTCTGGTGCTGAATTGGCCCGTGGAGGAGTCAGACAACCTGAAGACATGGCAAAAGGTGGCCCAGGGAGTATCTGCCCATTTTGTGGCAACAGAATGTTAAATCAGGTCAAGCTGCCCGGTGTTAATGTCACCAAGAGAATATAAATGACCTGTTATTACTGGAAAATTAACTCCACAATGGCTGAACTGCTTTGAGTTTTTCTATGGATCGAGAACAAATTTTACAGAAAGGCAATTTCTTCTGTGCCTGTTTTCATCTTTTTCCTTCCCATATCTTTCACATATAGCAAGCACAGATTCTTCTGGTGGTTTAAGCAAAGACTGGGATGCCAACGTGGAAAACAATTTGTCTTTACTGATAGTGAGTCACAGTTAGCCAATATGCATTCTTCAAATTTTACAGATTAGTGCTGTTGCTGTGCTATCATTGTTATATATCTTTGAATCATAGAACGGTTTAGGTGGGAACGGGCCTTAAAGATCATCTAGTTCCAACCACCTGCCCTGGGCAGGGACACCTCCCACCAGACCAGGTTGCTCCAAGCTCCGTCCAGCCTGGCCTTGAACACCTCCAGGGATGGGGCACTGACAGCTTCCCTGGGCAACCTGTTCCAGCGCCTCACCACCCTTACAATACAGAAATTCTTCCTGATATCCAATCTAAATCTGCCCTCTTTCAGTTTGAAGCCGTTACCCCGTGCCCTATCATTACACTCCCTGATAAAGAGTCCCTCCCCATCCTTCCTCTAGGCCCCCTTTAGGGACTGGAAGGCTGCTCTAAGGTCGCCCCGGAGCCTTCTCTTCTCCAGGATGAACATCCCCAGCTCTCTCAGCCTGTCCTCATAGCATAGGCGCTCCAGCCCTCTGATCATCTTCGTGGCCCTCCGCTGGACCCCTTCCAGCAAGTCCACGTTCTTCTTGTGCTGAGGACTCCAGAGCTGGACGCAGTACTCCAGGTGGGGTCTCACCAGAGCGGAGCAGAGGGGCAGAATCACCTCCCTCGACCTGCTGGCCACGCTTCTTTCGATGCAGCCCAGGATGCGTTGGCTTTCAGGGTTGCAAGCGCGCATTGCCTGCTCATGTTGAGCTTCTTGTCCACCAGCACCCCCAAGTCCCTCTCCTCAGGGCTGCTCTCAAGCCATTCTCCGCCCAACCTGTAGGTGTGCCTGGCATTGCCATGACCCAGGTGCAGGCTCTTGCACTTGGCCTGGCTGAACTTCATGACGTTCACACAGGCCCACCTCTCGAGCCTGTCCAGGTCCCTCTGGATGGCGTCCCTTCTCTCCAGTGTGTCGACCGTGCCACACAGCCTGGTGTCGTCAGCAAACTTGCTGAGGGTGCACTCAATCCCACTGTCCATGTCACTGACAAAGACGTTAAACAGCACTGGTCCCCGTACTGACCCCTGAGGAACACCACTCGTCACCGTGGGCTGCCCAGGCAGGCAGGGACAGCCGGGCATGCCACCGCCGCTCGGCCAGCAAGACACGCCAGCAGCTGCTGCAAGCTGCCGCCTCTGCCACCAGCACCCTCGACTCCTTCTGCCGCGGGCTGGGAACCGGCCAGCAGCACTGCAGCCAGCGGCTGCCTACGGCCGGTCCCACCTGCTGGGGGCATCAACGGTGAGAGGGGCAGACCTGCGAGGGTGAGGACGTTCAGGCCTGCCCAGCAGCTCCCTCCAGCCTACAGAGGAGCAGAGAAGGACGCCGCCCGGGACATCACAAACAAGGTCCTGTGCAAAGTTTTCCCTGCCAGCCATGGACCCAGCCAGCAGCCAGCAGCACCGCGGGACCGTGCACATTGCAAGGCTGCGGCCATGACTGAAAGAACAGACAAGGTGTTGGCAGCCAACAGCAGCAAGGCCCCCGCGGCTTGTCCCACACTGAGGGGGGCACAGGGGGTCACTGGTGCTGCCAGCAGGGCCCCTGCACCAGCTTCCCTGGGCAGGCACGCGGGGCCAGGACACCAAGGACAAGCAGCACAGCAAGATCCACCTACTTCTCCCATCTTCAGTGAGCAGGCCCCTGCAGCAGAGGCAGAGAGGCAGGCACCTGCCCCATACACACCCCGAGAATATGAGGACAAGGTTCTGCAGGACACACCAGCACCCTCGACCTCTCCTGCCGCGGGCTGGCAAATGGCCAGCAGCACCGCAGCCAGCGGCTGCCTACGGCCAGTCCCACCTGCTCGGGGCATCAACGGTGAGCGGGGCAGACATTCGAGGGTGAGGAGCTTCAGGCCTGCCCAGCAGCTCCCTCCAGCCTACAGCGCAGCAGGGAAGGACGCCGCCCGGAACATCACAAACAAGGTCCTGTGCAAAGTTTTCCCTGCCAGCCATGGACCCAGCCAGCAGCCAGCAGCACCGCGGGACCGTGCACATTGCAAGGCTGCGGCCATGACTGAAACAACAGACAAGGTGTTGGCAGCCAACAGCAGCAAGGCCAGCTCCCTCCAGCCTACAGAGGAGCTATAAAGGACACAGCCCGGTGCCTCACGAGTGAGGTCCTGGCCAAGGTTTTCCTTGGAAGCGGGGGACCCAGCCAGCAGCCAGCAGCACCACGGGGAAGGGCTGAGGCCATGACACCAACATCAGACAAGGTGTTAGCGGCCAATGGAGGCAAGGCTTTTGCAGAGGATCCAGCCATCCTGTCCATCAAGACAGAGTCCCTGGAGGAGCTGGAGAGGAGCTGCCTGGCCCGCACCAGGCGCAGCCTGGCCCAACTCAGCAATGCCACCCTGCAGTGGCAGCAGGACAGCCCGGAGGAAAAGCCAGGGGCCTTGGCCGAGGAGCAGGAGAAGTGCAAAGACAGCAGTGACAAGGAGCTGTCCCAAGGGGAAGACATCAGCATCCACACCATCTGGGTCAACGCCTCCGTCCCGGAGCTCTTCCAGGACACCCACGCTGGTCCCCAGGAGGAGTCCGGCCGGCCCAGCCGCCTGGGCACAGGGGTGGCAGGAGACATAGCTGGAGACCTGCAGAGCGCGTCTCCTGCCCTGGCTGGTCCCACGGATGCTGAGCCGGCAGCTTGTGCCCTGGCCGGAACTCCTGAGCAAGAGGGGCACCGCACGCCTCTGGCTCCCATGGCAGAAGAGGAGGCAAAGGCAACCGCTTCTCCCATCCTCAGCGAGCAGGCCCCTGCAGCAGAAGTAGAGAGCTGGGCACCTGCCCCATACACCCCCCAGAGTACAAGTACGAGGCTCTGCAGGACACAGCCCTGAGCATGGTGAGAGAGGCTCTCATCAATTCTGTGCTTGTGAGCCAGGAAAAACTGGCAAAACGCAAGGCTGCAGCAACAGCAGCAACACCACCTGCAGCACCACAGGACAGCGAGTCTGTCTCGGCTGCAGAGCCTCGGGGAGAGGCCAGCGCAGCCCCTCTCATCCCTTTGGCACGTGAGCATGGAGAAAACACGGCTTCTCCCACGTCGGAAGACCACTACGATGAAGCGGCTGCTTCAGTGCCTGAAATCCCTCTGGCAGAAGCCGGCGCTCCGCACTTTGCCCCAGCAGCACAGGCAGAGAGCCAGGCACCTGCCCCGCGCAGCCCCACAGCCTACGAGGCTCTGCAGGACATGGCCCTGTGCATGGTGACAAAGGCTGTGGTCAGTGCTATGGCTGTCATCCAGCACAACCTGGCCCAAAGCACCCAGGCTCTCGGCAGGGACACCTCCCACTAGACCAGGCTGCTCCAAGCTCCGTCCAGCCTGGCCTTGAACACCTCCAGGGATGGGGCACTGACAGCTTCCCTGGGCAACCTGTTCCAGCGCCTCACCACCCTTACAATACAGAAATTCTTCCTGATACCCAATCTAAATCTGCCCTCTTTCAGTTTGAAGCCGTTACCCCGTGCCCTATCATTACACTCCCTGATAAAGAGTCCCTCCCCATCCTTCCTCTAGGCCCCCTTTAGGGACTGGAAGGCTGCTCTAAGGTCGCCCCGGAGCCTTCTCTTCTCCAGGATGAACATCCCCAGCTCTCTCAGCCTGTCCTCATAGCATAGGCGCTCCAGCCCTCTGATCATCTTCGTGGCCCTCCGCTGGACCCCTTCCAGCAAGTCCACGTTCTTCTTGTGCTGAGGACTCCAGAGCTGGACGCAGTACTCCAGGTGGGGTCTCACCAGAGCGGAGCAGAGGGGCAGAATCACCTCCCTCGACCTGCTGGCCACGCTTCTTTCGATGCAGCCCAGGATGCCTTGGCTTTCAGGGTTGCAAGCGCGCATTGCCTGCTCATGTTGAGCTTCTTGTCCACCAGCACCCCCAAGTCCCTCTCCTCAGGGCTGCTCTCAAGCCATTCTCCGCCCAACCTGTAGGTGTGCCTGGCATTGCCATGACCCAGGTGCAGGCTCTTGCACTTGGCCTGGCTGAACTTCATGACGTTCACACAGGCCCACCTCTCGAGCCTGTCCAGGTCCCTCTGGATGGCGTCCCTTCTCTCCAGTGTGTCGACCGTGCCACACAGCCTGGTGTCGTCAGCAAACTTGCTGAGGGTGCACTCAATCCCACTGTCCATGTCACTGACAAAGACGTTAAACAGCACTGGTCCCCGTACTGACCCCTGAGGAACAGCACTCGTCACCGTGGGCTGCCCAGGCAGGCAGGGACAGCCGGGCATGCCACCGCCGCTCGGCCAGCAAGACACGCCAGCAGCTGCTGCAAGCTGCCGCCTCTGCCACCAGCACCCTCGACTCCTTCTGCCGCGGGCTGGGAACGGGCCAGCAGCACTGCAGCCAGCGGCTGCCTACGGCCGGTCCCACCTGCTGGGGGCATCAACGGTGAGCGGGGCAGACCTGCGAGGGTGAGGACGTTCAGGCCTGCCCAGCAGCTCCCTCCAGCCTACAGCGCAGCAGGGAAGGACGCCGCCCGGGACATCACAAACAAGGTCCTGTGCAAAGTTTTCCCTGCCAGCCATGGACCCAGCCAGCAGCCAGCAGCACCGTGGGACCGTGCACATTGCAAGGCTGCGGCCATGACTGAAAGAACAGACAAGGTGTTGGCAGCCAACAGCAGCAAGGCCCCCGCGGCTTGTCCCACACTGAGGGGGGCACAGGGGGTCACTGGTGCTGCCAGCAGGGCCCCTGCACCAGCTTCCCTGGGCAGGCACGCGGGGCCAGGACACCAAGGACAAGCAGCACAGCAAGATCCACCTACTTCTCCCATCTTCAGTGAGCAGGCCCCTGCAGCAGAGGCAGAGAGGCAGGCACCTGCCCCATACACACCCCGAGAATATGAGGACAAGGTTCTGCAGGACACACCAGCACCCTCGACCTCTCCTGCCGCGGGCTGGCAAATGGCCAGCAGCACCGCAGCCAGCGGCTGCCTACGGCCAGTCCCACCTGCTCGGGGCATCAACGGTGAGCGGGGCAGACATTCGAGGGTGAGGAGCTTCAGGCCTGCCCAGCAGCTCCCTCCAGCCTACAGCGCAGCAGGGAAGGACGCCGCCCGGGACATCACAAACAAGGTCCTGTGCAAAGTTTTCCCTGCCAGCCATGGACCCAGCCAGCAGCCAGCAGCACCGCGGGACCGTGCACATTGCAAGGCTGCGGCCATGACTGAAACAACAGAGAAGGTGTTGGCATCCAACAGCAGCAAGGCCAGCTCCCTCCAGCCTACAGAGGAGCTATAAAGGACACAGCCCGGTGCCTCACGAGTGAGGTCCTGGCCAAGGTTTTCCTTGGAAGCGGGGGACCCAGCCAGCAGCCAGCAGCACCACGGGGAAGGGCTGAGGCCATGACACCAACATCAGACAAGGTGTTAGCGGCCAATGGAGGCAAGGCTTTTGCAGAGGATCCAGCCATCCTGTCCATCAAGACAGAGTCCCTGGAGGAGCTGGAGAGGAGCTGCCTGGCCCGCACCAGGCGCAGCCTGGCCCAACTCAGCAATGCCACCCTGCAGTGGCAGCAGGACAGCCCGGAGGAAAAGCCAGGGGCCTTGGCCGAGGAGCAGGAGAAGTGCAAAGACAGCAGTGACAAGGAGCTGTCCCAAGGGGAAGACATCAGCATCCACACCATCTGGGTCAACGCCTCCGTCCCGGAGCTCTTCCAGGACACCCACGCTGGTCCCCAGGAGGAGTCCGGCCGGCCCAGCCGCCTGGGCACAGGGGTGGCAGGAGACATAGCTGGAGACCTGCAGAGCGCGTCTCCTGCCCTGGCTGGTCCCACGGATGCTGAGCCGGCAGCTTGTGCCCTGGCCGGAACTCCTGAGCAAGAGGGGCACCGCACGCCTCTGGCTCCCATGGCAGAAGAGGAGGCAAAGGCAACCGCTTCTCCCATCCTCAGCGAGCAGGCCCCTGCAGCAGAAGTAGAGAGCTGGGCACCTGCCCCATACACCCCCCCAGGCTATAAGGACGAGGCTTTAGAGGACACAATCCTGAGCATGGTGAGACAGGCTCTCATCAATTCTGTGCCTGTGAGCCAGCGCTTGCGGGCACCTGCCCCATACACCCCCCAGAGTACAAGTACGAGGCTCTGCAGGAGACAGCCCTGAGCATGGTGAGAGAGGCTCTCATCAATTCTGTGCTTGTGAGCCAGGAAAAACTGGCAAAACGCAAGGCTGCAGCAACAGCAGCAACACCACCTGCAGCACCACAGGACAGCGAGTCTGCCTCGGCTGCAGAGCCTCGGGGAGAGGCCAGCGCAGCCCCTCTCATCCCTTTGGCACGTGAGCATGGAGAAAACATGGCTTCTCCCACGTCGGAAGACCACTACGATGAAGCGGCTGCTTCAGTGCCTGAAATCCCTCTGGCAGAAGCCGGCGCTCCGCACTTTGCCCCAGCAGCACAGGCAGAGAGCCAGGCACCTGCCCCGCGCAGCCCCACAGCCTACGAGGCTCTGCAGGACATGGCCCTGTGCATGGTGACAAAGGCTGTGGTCAGTGCTATGGCTGTCATCCAGCACAACCTGGCCCAAAGCACCCAGGCTCTCGGCAGGGACACCTCCCACTAGACCAGGCTGCTCCAAGCTCCGTCCAGCCTGGCCTTGAACACCTCCAGGGATGGGGCACTGACAGCTTCCCTGGGCAACCTGTTCCAGCGCCTCACCACCCTTACAATACAGAAATTCTTCCTGATATCCAATCTAAATCTGCCCTCTTTCAGTTTGAAGCCGTTACCCCGTGCCCTATCATTACACTCCCTGATAAAGAGTCCCTCCCCATCCTTCCTCTAGGCCCCCTTTAGGGACTGGAAGGCTGCTCTAAGGTCGCCCCGGAGCCTTCTCTTCTCCAGGATGAACATCCCCAGCTCTCTCAGCCTGTCCTCATAGCATAGGCGCTCCAGCCCTCTGATCATCTTCGTGGCCCTCCGCTGGACCCCTTCCAGCAAGTCCACGTCCTTCTTGTGCTGAGGACTCCAGAGCTGGACGCAGTACTCCAGGTGGGGTCTCACCAGAGCGGAGCAGAGGGGCAGAATCACCTCCCTCGACCTGCTGGCCACGCTTCTTTCGATGCAGCCCAGGATGCGTTGGCTTTCAGGGTTGCAAGCGCGCATTGCCTGCTCATGTTGAGCTTCTTGTCCACCAGCACCCCCAAGTCCCTCTCCTCAGGGCTGCTCTCAAGCCATTCTCCGCCCAACCTGTAGGTGTGCCTGGCATTGCCATGACCCAGGTGCAGGCTCTTGCACTTGGCCTGGCTGAACTTCATGACGTTCACACAGGCCCACCTCTCGAGCCTGTCCAGGTCCCTCTGGATGGCGTCCCTTCTCTCCAGTGTGTCGACCGTGCCACACAGCCTGGTGTCGTCAGCAAACTTGCTGAGGGTGCACTCAATCCCACTGTCCATGTCACTGACAAAGACGTTAAACAGCACTGGTCCCCGTACTGACCCCTGAGGAACAGCACTCGTCACCGTGGGCTGCCCAGGCAGGCAGGGACAGCCGGGCATGCCACCGCCGCTCGGCCAGCAAGACACGCCAGCAGCTGCTGCAAGCTGCCGCCTCTGCCACCAGCACCCTCGACTCCTTCTGCCGCGGGCTGGGAACCGGCCAGCAGCACTGCAGCCAGCGGCTGCCTACGGCCGGTCCCACCTGCTGGGGGCATCAACGGTGAGCGGGGCAGACCTGCGAGGGTGAGGAGCTTCAGGCCTGCCCAGCAGCTCCCTCCAGCCTACAGCGCAGCAGGGAAGGACGCCGCCCGGGACATCACAAACAAGGTCCTGTGCAAAGTTTTCCCTGCCAGCCATGGACCCAGCCAGCAGCCAGCAGCACCGCGGGACCGTGCACATTGCAAGGCTGCGGCCATGACTGAAAGAACAGACAAGGTGTTGGCAGCCAACAGCAGCAAGGCCCCCGCGGCTTGTCCCACACTGAGGGGGGCACAGGGGGTCACTGGTGCTGCCAGCAGGGCCCCTGCACCAGCTTCCCTGGGCAGGCACGCGGGGCCAGGACACCAAGGACAAGCAGCACAGCAAGATCCACCTACTTCTCCCATCTTCAGTGAGCAGGCCCCTGCAGCAGAGGCAGAGAGGCAGGCACCTGCCCCATACACACCCCGAGAATATGAGGACAAGGTTCTGCAGGACACACCAGCACCCTCGACCTCTCCTGCCGCGGGCTGGCAAATGGCCAGCAGCACCGCAGCCAGCGGCTGCCTACGGCCAGTCCCACCTGCTCGGGGCATCAACGGTGAGCGGGGCAGACATTCGAGGGTGAGGAGCTTCAGGCCTGCCCAGCAGCTCCCTCCAGCCTACAGCGCAGCAGGGAAGGACGCCGCCCGGAACATCACAAACAAGGTCCTGTGCAAAGTTTTCCCTGCCAGCCATGGACCCAGCCAGCAGCCAGCAGCACCGCGGGACCGTGCACATTGCAAGGCTGCGGCCATGACTGAAACAACAGACAAGGTGTTGGCAGCCAACAGCAGCAAGGCCAGCTCCCTCCAGCCTACAGAGGAGCTATAAAGGACACAGCCCGGTGCCTCACGAGTGAGGTCCTGGCCAAGGTTTTCCTTGGAAGCGGGGGACCCAGCCAGCAGCCAGCAGCACCACGGGGAAGGGCTGAGGCCATGACACCAACATCAGACAAGGTGTTAGCGGCCAATGGAGGCAAGGCTTTTGCAGAGGATCCAGCCATCCTGTCCATCAAGACAGAGTCCCTGGAGGAGCTGGAGAGGAGCTGCCTGGCCCGCACCAGGCGCAGCCTGGCCCAACTCAGCAATGCCACCCTGCAGTGGCAGCAGGACAGCCCGGAGGAAAAGCCAGGGGCCTTGGCCGAGGAGCAGGAGAAGTGCAAAGACAGCAGTGACAAGGAGCTGTCCCAAGGGGAAGACATCAGCATCCACACCATCTGGGTCAACGCCTCCGTCCCGGAGCTCTTCCAGGACACCCACGCTGGTCCCCAGGAGGAGTCCGGCCGGCCCAGCCGCCTGGGCACAGGGGTGGCAGGAGACATAGCTGGAGACCTGCAGAGCGCGTCTCCTGCCCTGGCTGGTCCCACGGATGCTGAGCCGGCAGCTTGTGCCCTGGCCGGAACTCCTGAGCAAGAGGGGCACCGCACGCCTCTGGCTCCCATGGCAGAAGAGGAGGCAAAGGCAACCGCTTCTCCCATCCTCAGCGAGCAGGCCCCTGCAGCAGAAGTAGAGAGCTGGGCACCTGCCCCATACACCCCCCCAGGCTATAAGGACGAGGCTTTAGAGGACACAATCCTGAGCATGGTGAGACAGGCTCTCATCAATTCTGTGCCTGTGAGCCAGCGCTTGCGGGCACCTGCCCCATACACCCCCCAGAGTACAAGTACGAGGCTCTGCAGGACACAGCCCTGCTCAGGTGAGAGAGGCTCTCATCAATTCTGTGCTTGTGAGCCAGGAAAAACTGGCAAAACGCAAGGCTGCAGCAACAGCAGCAACACCACCTGCAGCACCACAGGACAGCGAGTCTGCCTCGGCTGCAGAGCCTCGGGGAGAGGCCAGCGCAGCCCCTCTCATCCCTTTGGCACGTGAGCATGGAGAAAACATGGCTTCTCCCACGTCGGAAGACCACTACGATGAAGCGGCTGCTTCAGTGCCTGAAATCCCTCTGGCAGAAGCCGGCGCTCCGCACTTTGCCCCAGCAGCACAGGCAGAGAGCCAGGCACCTGCCCCGCGCAGCCCCACAGCCTACGAGGCTCTGCAGGACATGGCCCTGTGCATGGTGACAAAGGCTGTGGTCAGTGCTATGGCTGTCATCCAGCACAACCTGGCCCAAAGCACCCAGGCTCTCGGCAGGGACACCTCCCACTAGACCAGGCTGCTCCAAGCTCCGTCCAGCCTGGCCTTGAACACCTCCAGGGATGGGGCACTGACAGCTTCCCTGGGCAACCTGTTCCAGCGCCTCACCACCCTTACAATACAGAAATTCTTCCTGATATCCAATCTAAATCTGCCCTCTTTCAGTTTGAAGCCGTTACCCCGTGCCCTATCATTACACTCCCTGATAAAGAGTCCCTCCCCATCCTTCCTCTAGGCCCCCTTTAGGGACTGGAAGGCTGCTCTAAGGTCGCCCCGGAGCCTTCTCTTCTCCAGGATGAACATCCCCAGCTCTCTCAGCCTGTCCTCATAGCATAGGCGCTCCAGCCCTCTGATCATCTTCGTGGCCCTCCGCTGGACCCCTTCCAGCAAGTCCACGTTCTTCTTGTGCTGAGGACTCCAGAGCTGGACGCAGTACTCCAGGTGGGGTCTCACCAGAGCGGAGCAGAGGGGCAGAATCACCTCCCTCGACCTGCTGGCCACGCTTCTTTCGATGCAGCCCAGGATGCGTTGGCTTTCAGGGTTGCAAGCGCGCATTGCCTGCTCATGTTGAGCTTCTTGTCCACCAGCACCCCCAAGTCCCTCTCCTCAGGGCTGCTCTCAAGCCATTCTCCGCCCAACCTGTAGGTGTGCCTGGCATTGCCATGACCCAGGTGCAGGCTCTTGCACTTGGCCTGGCTGAACTTCATGACGTTCACACAGGCCCACCTCTCGAGCCTGTCCAGGTCCCTCTGGATGGCGTCCCTTCTCTCCAGTGTGTCGACCGTGCCACACAGCCTGGTGTCGTCAGCAAACTTGCTGAGGGTGCACTCAATCCCACTGTCCATGTCACTGACAAAGACGTTAAACAGCACTGGTCCCCGTACTGACCCCTGAGGAACAGCACTCGTCACCGTGGGCTGCCCAGGCAGGCAGGGACAGCCGGGCATGCCACCGCCGCTCGGCCAGCAAGACACGCCAGCAGCTGCTGCAAGCTGCCGCCTCTGCCACCAGCACCCTCGACTCCTTCTGCCGCGGGCTGGGAACGGGCCAGCAGCACTGCAGCCAGCGGCTGCCTACGGCCGGTCCCACCTGCTGGGGGCATCAACGGTGAGCGGGGCAGACCTGCGAGGGTGAGGACGTTCAGGCCTGCCCAGCAGCTCCCTCCAGCCTACAGAGGAGCAGAGAAGGACGCCGCCCGGGACATCACAAACAAGGTCCTGTGCAAAGTTTTCCCTGCCAGCCATGGACCCAGCCAGCAGCCAGCAGCACCGCGGGACCGTGCACATTGCAAGGCTGCGGCCATGACTGAAAGAACAGACAAGGTGTTGGCAGCCAACAGCAGCAAGGCCCCCGCGGCTTGTCCCACACTGAGGGGGGCACAGGGGGTCACTGGTGCTGCCAGCAGGGCCCCTGCACCAGCTTCCCTGGGCAGGCACGCGGGGCCAGGACACCAAGGACAAGCAGCACAGCAAGATCCACCTACTTCTCCCATCTTCAGTGAGCAGGCCCCTGCAGCAGAGGCAGAGAGGCAGGCACCTGCCCCATACACACCCCGAGAATATGAGGACAAGGTTCTGCAGGACACACCAGCACCCTCGACCTCTCCTGCCGCGGGCTGGCAAATGGCCAGCAGCACCGCAGCCAGCGGCTGCCTACGGCCAGTCCCACCTGCTCGGGGCATCAACGGTGAGCGGGGCAGACCTGCGAGGGTGAGGAGCTTCAGGCCTGCCCAGCAGCTCCCTCCAGCCTACAGCGCAGCAGGGAAGGACGCCGCCCGGGACATCACAAACAAGGTCCTGTGCAAAGTTTTCCCTGCCAGCCATGGACCCAGCCAGCAGCCAGCAGCACCGCGGGACCGTGCACATTGCAAGGCTGCGGCCATGACTGAAACAACAGACAAGGTGTTGGCAGCCAACAGCAGCAAGGCCAGCTCCCTCCAGCCTACAGAGGAGCTATAAAGGACACAGCCCGGTGCCTCACGAGTGAGGTCCTGGCCAAGGTTTTCCTTGGAAGCGGGGGACCCAGCCAGCAGCCAGCAGCACCACGGGGAAGGGCTGAGGCCATGACACCAACATCAGACAAGGTGTTAGCGGCCAATGGAGGCAAGGCTTTTGCAGAGGATCCAGCCATCCTGTCCATCAAGACAGAGTCCCTGGAGGAGCTGGAGAGGAGCTGCCTGGCCCGCACCAGGCGCAGCCTGGCCCAACTCAGCAATGCCACCCTGCAGTGGCAGCAGGACAGCCCGGAGGAAAAGCCAGGGGCCTTGGCCGAGGAGCAGGAGAAGTGCAAAGACAGCAGTGACAAGGAGCTGTCCCAAGGGGAAGACATCAGCATCCACACCATCTGGGTCAACGCCTCCGTCCCGGAGCTCTTCCAGGACACCCACGCTGGTCCCCAGGAGGAGTCCGGCCGGCCCAGCCGCCTGGGCACAGGGGTGGCAGGAGACATAGCTGGAGACCTGCAGAGCGCGTCTCCTGCCCTGGCTGGTCCCACGGATGCTGAGCCGGCAGCTTGTGCCCTGGCCGGAACTCCTGAGCAAGAGGGGCACCGCACGCCTCTGGCTCCCATGGCAGAAGAGGAGGCAAAGGCAACCGCTTCTCCCATCCTCAGCGAGCAGGCCCCTGCAGCAGAAGTAGAGAGCTGGGCACCTGCCCCATACACCCCCCCAGGCTATAAGGACGAGGCTTTAGAGGACACAATCCTGAGCATGGTGAGACAGGCTCTCATCAATTCTGTGCCTGTGAGCCAGCGCTTGCGGGCACCTGCCCCATACACCCCCCAGAGTACAAGTACGAGGCTCTGCGGGACACAGCCCTGCTCAGGTGAGAGAGGCTCTCATCAATTCTGTGCTTGTGAGCCAGGAAAAACTGGCAAAACGCAAGGCTGCAGCAACAGCAGCAACACCACCTGCAGCACCACAGGACAGCGAGTCTGCCTCGGCTGCAGAGCCTCGGGGAGAGGCCAGCGCAGCCCCTCTCATCCCTTTGGCACGTGAGCATGGAGAAAACATGGCTTCTCCCACGTCGGAAGACCACTACGATGAAGCGGCTGCTTCAGTGCCTGAAATCCCTCTGGCAGAAGCCGGCGCTCCGCACTTTGCCCCAGCAGCACAGGCAGAGAGCCAGGCACCTGCCCCGCGCAGCCCCACAGCCTACGAGGCTCTGCAGGACATGGCCCTGTGCATGGTGACAAAGGCTGTGGTCAGTGCTATGGCTGTCATCCAGCACAACCTGGCCCAAAGCACCCAGGCTCTCGGCAGGGACACCTCCCACTAGACCAGGCTGCTCCAAGCTCCGTCCAGCCTGGCCTTGAACACCTCCAGGGATGGGGCACTGACAGCTTCCCTGGGCAACCTGTTCCAGCGCCTCACCACCCTTACAATACAGAAATTCTTCCTGATATCCAATCTAAATCTGCCCTCTTTCAGTTTGAAGCCGTTACCCCGTGCCCTATCATTACACTCCCTGATAAAGAGTCCCTCCCCATCCTTCCTCTAGGCCCCCTTTAGGGACTGGAAGGCTGCTCTAAGGTCGCCCCGGAGCCTTCTCTTCTCCAGGATGAACATCCCCAGCTCTCTCAGCCTGTCCTCATAGCATAGGCGCTCCAGCCCTCTGATCATCTTCGTGGCCCTCCGCTGGACCCCTTCCAGCAAGTCCACGTCCTTCTTGTGCTGAGGACTCCAGAGCTGGACGCAGTACTCCAGGTGGGGTCTCACCAGAGCGGAGCAGAGGGGCAGAATCACCTCCCTCGACCTGCTGGCCACGCTTCTTTCGATGCAGCCCAGGATGCCTTGGCTTTCAGGGTTGCAAGCGCGCATTGCCTGCTCATGTTGAGCTTCTTGTCCACCAGCACCCCCAAGTCCCTCTCCTCAGGGCTGCTCTCAAGCCATTCTCCGCCCAACCTGTAGGTGTGCCTGGCATTGCCATGACCCAGGTGCAGGCTCTTGCACTTGGCCTGGCTGAACTTCATGACGTTCACACAGGCCCACCTCTCGAGCCTGTCCAGGTCCCTCTGGATGGCGTCCCTTCTCTCCAGTGTGTCGACCGTGCCACACAGCCTGGTGTCGTCAGCAAACTTGCTGAGGGTGCACTCAATCCCACTGTCCATGTCACTGACAAAGACGTTAAACAGCACTGGTCCCCGTACTGACCCCTGAGGAACAGCACTCGTCACCGTGGGCTGCCCAGGCAGGCAGGGACAGCCGGGCATGCCACCGCCGCTCGGCCAGCAAGACACGCCAGCAGCTGCTGCAAGCTGCCGCCTCTGCCACCAGCACCCTCGACTCCTTCTGCCGCGGGCTGGGAACCGGCCAGCAGCACTGCAGCCAGCGGCTGCCTACGGCCGGTCCCACCTGCTGGGGGCATCAACGGTGAGCGGGGCAGACCTGCGAGGGTGAGGACGTTCAGGCCTGCCCAGCAGCTCCCTCCAGCCTACAGCGCAGCAGGGAAGGACGCCGCCCGGGACATCACAAACAAGGTCCTGTGCAAAGTTTTCCCTGCCAGCCATGGACCCAGCCAGCAGCCAGCAGCACCGCGGGACCGTGCACATTGCAAGGCTGCGGCCATGACTGAAAGAACAGACAAGGTGTTGGCAGCCAACAGCAGCAAGGCCCCCGCGGCTTGTCCCACACTGAGGGGGGCACAGGGGGTCACTGGTGCTGCCAGCAGGGCCCCTGCACCAGCTTCCCTGGGCAGGCACGCGGGGCCAGGACACCAAGGACAAGCAGCACAGCAAGATCCACCTACTTCTCCCATCTTCAGTGAGCAGGCCCCTGCAGCAGAGGCAGAGAGGCAGGCACCTGCCCCATACACACCCCGAGAATATGAGGACAAGGTTCTGCAGGACACACCAGCACCCTCGACCTCTCCTGCCGCGGGCTGGCAAATGGCCAGCAGCACCGCAGCCAGCGGCTGCCTACGGCCAGTCCCACCTGCTCGGGGCATCAACGGTGAGCGGGGCAGACCTGCGAGGGTGAGGAGCTTCAGGCCTGCCCAGCAGCTCCCTCCAGCCTACAGCGCAGCAGGGAAGGACGCCGCCCGGGACATCATGATTCTATGATTCTATGATTCTATGATTCTATGATTCTATGATTCTATGATCACAAACAAGGTCCTGTGCAAAGTTTTCCCTGCCAGCCATGGACCCAGCCAGCAGCCAGCAGCACCGCGGGACCGTGCACATTGCAAGGCTGCGGCCATGACTGAAACAACAGACAAGGTGTTGGCATCCAACAGCAGCAAGGCCAGCTCCCTCCAGCCTACAGAGGAGCTATAAAGGACACAGCCCGGTGCCTCACGAGTGAGGTCCTGGCCAAGGTTTTCCTTGGAAGCGGGGGACCCAGCCAGCAGCCAGCAGCACCACGGGGAAGGGCTGAGGCCATGACACCAACATCAGACAAGGTGTTAGCGGCCAATGGAGGCAAGGCTTTTGCAGAGGATCCAGCCATCCTGTCCATCAAGACAGAGTCCCTGGAGGAGCTGGAGAGGAGCTGCCTGGCCCGCACCAGGCGCAGCCTGGCCCAACTCAGCAATGCCACCCTGCAGTGGCAGCAGGACAGCCCGGAGGAAAAGCCAGGGGCCTTGGCCGAGGAGCAGGAGAAGTGCAAAGACAGCAGTGACAAGGAGCTGTCCCAAGGGGAAGACATCAGCATCCACACCATCTGGGTCAACGCCTCCGTCCCGGAGCTCTTCCAGGACACCCACGCTGGTCCCCAGGAGGAGTCCGGCCGGCCCAGCCGCCTGGGCACAGGGGTGGCAGGAGACATAGCTGGAGACCTGCAGAGCGCGTCTCCTGCCCTGGCTGGTCCCACGGATGCTGAGCCGGCAGCTTGTGCCCTGGCCGGAACTCCTGAGCAAGAGGGGCACCGCACGCCTCTGGCTCCCATGGCAGAAGAGGAGGCAAAGGCAACCGCTTCTCCCATCCTCAGCGAGCAGGCCCCTGCAGCAGAAGTAGAGAGCTGGGCACCTGCCCCATACACCCCCCCAGGCTATAAGGACGAGGCTTTAGAGGACACAATCCTGAGCATGGTGAGAGAGGCTCTCATCAATTCTGTGCCTGTGAGCCAGCGCTCGCAGGCACCTGCCCCATACACCCCCCCAGAGTACAAGTACGAGGCTCTGCAGGACACAGCCCTGCTCAGGTGAGAGAGGCTCTCATCAATTCTGTGCTTGTGAGCCAGGAAAAACTGGCAAAACGCAAGGCTGCAGCAACAGCAGCAACACCACCTGCAGCACCACAGGACAGCGAGTCTGCCTCGGCTGCAGAGCCTCGGGGAGAGGCCAGCGCAGCCCCTCTCATCCCTTTGGCACGTGAGCATGGAGAAAACATGGCTTCTCCCACGTCGGAAGACCACTACGATGAAGCGGCTGCTTCAGTGCCTGAAATCCCTCTGGCAGAAGCCGGCGCTCCGCACTTTGCCCCAGCAGCACAGGCAGAGAGCCAGGCACCTGCCCCGCGCAGCCCCACAGCCTACGAGGCTCTGCAGGACATGGCCCTGTGCATGGTGACAAAGGCTGTGGTCAGTGCTATGGCTGTCATCCAGCACAACCTGGCCCAAAGCACCCAGGCTCTCGGCAGGGACACCTCCCACTAGACCAGGCTGCTCCAAGCTCCGTCCAGCCTGGCCTTGAACACCTCCAGGGATGGGGCACTGACAGCTTCCCTGGGCAACCTGTTCCAGCGCCTCACCACCCTTACAATACAGAAATTCTTCCTGATATCCAATCTAAATCTGCCCTCTTTCAGTTTGAAGCCGTTAGCCCGTGCCCTATCATTACACTCCCTGATAAAGAGTCCCTCCCCATCCTTCCTCTAGGCCCCCTTTAGGGACTGGAAGGCTGCTCTAAGGTCGCCCCGGAGCCTTCTCTTCTCCAGGATGAACATCCCCAGCTCTCTCAGCCTGTCCTCATAGCATAGGCGCTCCAGCCCTCTGATCATCTTCGTGGCCCTCCGCTGGACCCCTTCCAGCAAGTCCACGTTCTTCTTGTGCTGAGGACTCCAGAGCTGGACGCAGTACTCCAGGTGGGGTCTCACCAGAGCGGAGCAGAGGGGCAGAATCACCTCCCTCGACCTGCTGGCCACGCTTCTTTCGATGCAGCCCAGGATGCGTTGGCTTTCAGGGTTGCAAGCGCGCATTGCCTGCTCATGTTGAGCTTCTTGTCCACCAGCACCCCCAAGTCCCTCTCCTCAGGGCTGCTCTCAAGCCATTCTCCGCCCAACCTGTAGGTGTGCCTGGCATTGCCATGACCCAGGTGCAGGCTCTTGCACTTGGCCTGGCTGAACTTCATGACGTTCACACAGGCCCACCTCTCGAGCCTGTCCAGGTCCCTCTGGATGGCGTCCCTTCTCTCCAGTGTGTCGACCGTGCCACACAGCCTGGTGTCGTCAGCAAACTTGCTGAGGGTGCACTCAATCCCACTGTCCATGTCACTGACAAAGACGTTAAACAGCACTGGTCCCCGTACTGACCCCTGAGGAACAGCACTCGTCACCGTGGGCTGCCCAGGCAGGCAGGGACAGCCGGGCATGCCACCGCCGCTCGGCCAGCAAGACACGCCAGCAGCTGCTGCAAGCTGCCGCCTCTGCCACCAGCACCCTCGACTCCTTCTGCCGCGGGCTGGGAACCGGCCAGCAGCACTGCAGCCAGCGGCTGCCTACGGCCGGTCCCACCTGCTGGGGGCATCAACGGTGAGCGGGGCAGACCTGCGAGGGTGAGGACGTTCAGGCCTGCCCAGCAGCTCCCTCCAGCCTACAGCGCAGCAGGGAAGGACGCCGCCCGGGACATCACAAACAAGGTCCTGTGCAAAGTTTTCCCTGCCAGCCATGGACCCAGCCAGCAGCCAGCAGCACCGCGGGACCGTGCACATTGCAAGGCTGCGGCCATGACTGAAACAACAGACAAGGTGTTGGCAGCCAACAGCAGCAAGGCCAGCTCCCTCCAGCCTACAGAGGAGCTATAAAGGACACAGCCCGGTGCCTCACGAGTGAGGTCCTGGCCAAGGTTTTCCTTGGAAGCGGGGGACCCAGCCAGCAGCCAGCAGCACCACGGGGAAGGGCTGAGGCCATGACACCAACATCAGACAAGGTGTTAGCGGCCAATGGAGGCAAGGCTTTTGCAGAGGATCCAGCCATCCTGTCCATCAAGACAGAGTCCCTGGAGGAGCTGGAGAGGAGCTGCCTGGCCCGCACCAGGCGCAGCCTGGCCCAACTCAGCAATGCCACCCTGCAGTGGCAGCAGGACAGCCCGGAGGAAAAGCCAGGGGCCTTGGCCGAGGAGCAGGAGAAGTGCAAAGACAGCAGTGACAAGGAGCTGTCCCAAGGGGAAGACATCAGCATCCACACCATCTGGGTCAACGCCTCCGTCCCGGAGCTCTTCCAGGACACCGAAATAATAATAATAACATAATAATAATAATAATAATAATAATAATAATAATAATAATAATAATATAATAAGAAATAATAGTGTATCAGCGTCCTTGTAGTTCAAGCTTCTAAGTTACAGAAACTAAGAAATAAATTACAGTAATTAAAGTGTAATAGATTAAAAAAAATCTGTATTATCATCTTCCATTGCTTTGAATTTTCAGGAACACATGTTAGCAGCTTTGCTTTTAGGATTTATAAAAGAAGTAAGGGTACATTTAAAATCAAGTAATTTAAGTACTAAAGGGTAGATGAGATGACAAAATTAGTGGTAAAAAAACACGGTGTCAAAAAAGACTCTAAAGCTTTAAGACTATGAGCTTTATTATGAGCAGTGTAACGTACCGCCAGCTGACTAGCTGGTATCTACTATGTCTGCTCCAGCTATTCATTGTGCAGACAGAAAGAGCCTGGAAACGTATCCTTCTTCATGAAAGTGAGTACAAGGCTGGAACGGCCACGCATTAACACATAAATTTGGTCACAACATGACAAAGTGTGAAGGGAGAGTAGAGAGTAGCAATACAGTATTAAGGCCTAAGCTGTAGGAAGAACCAAAGGCTTCAACACCGGCATGATTTTCTTCTCTCTTACACTGCTGTAATCTGCTGTTTTCTATTTAATCTCTCCTGATTTAAATTCATCCATACAGCCTAATCTGAGGTGAACTTTTTTCCATAAAAATCAATGTAAGATAAACTTTGTTGTAGACTGAAAAAGGACACGTAAGAGAAAAGCTGAACTTCTACATTGTACAAGCGCTCACCAAGGGCTGAGCACGAGCTTGGCCAATTTTTAACTACTTTAACCACTGAGACAATCAAAACCACTGTTTTGTCCATCACAGCTCACTGGGACACATGAGATAAAATCTACGTCCGAGAACCTGTACACCCTCGTCTGTCTGGTGGCATCCTTGCACTGCTTCCTGCTTGGATTTTCTTTTCTTTTGACTGATTAGTCTAGATATTGCTTACTAAAGAAACTGCTTGATGTTTTCAGCTTTCATTTCGGCCGTAAACGTTGCCTTCATCTCCTCATAAGGACTCACAGATGTCTTCTTTTCTGTGGGTTTTGCAAACCAGTCTGTACAACACACCAAAACACAATAGTAAGAACACCAGAGCAATCTTACCATGACACACACCATCCCTCTTTGGTTTCACCACAAGATTGTCCCTGTGTATTTTACCACTGTTTTTATCTCAGCACAGACAAGCAGCCACAATCTACTGCAGGCTGCACAGCGACGGCAGCAGCAGTTGCCCTCACGTGAAGAGAACTTCTTTCCCTAGGTAGATACTGAGGGGAATAAAATACTATATTCATCACAGTTATTTTACTGTACATTCTAAGGAGACTTCTCTTTCTTTAGCACCAGAACATCATTCTGTCAGTCCTATCAGTCAGCTCAGCAGTAAGGCAGCAGCCTTACAAAAAAGCACAGCAACACAGCCAGCCTTTGTAAGGAACAGATGTCTTGTAACTCCTTTCTCACTCTCTGGTCTGTCTGGCTCTTATTCTGGAATTTCTCCCTTACTGTGCAGGCATTACCAGAGTAAGCGATGAGAGGAACACCTGGCTAGGAAGAAAGTGTTTCTGACATCTGTTTTTTGCTTTTAAGTCAGAGTTGGGACATGGTGAGTGCAAACGCAGCGGCGGGTACATGGGCAGTGCAAATCAGCGAACCATCGGGGAGCCGAGGGCGGGTGACAGGCTGGCACCGGCGAGGCACCGGTCACTGGCATAGCGGAAGTGTGCCACATGAAATGTGCCACTTCTCTTTCGGCATGAAGAGAGCGATTCAGTCAGGGCTTCCCGATGGCACGAACCCCAAGTACATACCAAAGGGCGTTTCAAAATACAAGTGGCTCTTTTGTTTTCCTTCCTCCCCTCAGCTGGCCCTGAGCCATCTGCGAACCAAAAGGGAGGGAAAACCTCTTGTGGCAGCAACCCGCAGCCCTGCCTGCTTGGGCCGAGGTGGCACATGAAATTAAAGCCTCTTTCACCCCTCCTGTCAGCGCTCCTCCAGCCCCGTATGTGTCTTCCCGCCGTTCTGGTTTGGGCCCGTGCAGTCTCACGGCAGAGGGCTCTGTCCCCTCCTCACAAACCCAGAGCCTCTTCTGGGCAGAACTACTTTATTTAAAAGGAAATCGAAAACCCAGCCGAAAAAGACACTCTCGACTGAAGACCCCTTCTCTTGCGGAGGAGTCAGGAGTCCCTGGAGGGGTCGGTGGCTGGCCCGGACCGGCCTGAGAGATTATGAGGGAAGGAGGGAGGGAGGGAAGGGGGGAGGGAGGGAGTGTCGGCCGGGCCGAGTACGGACCCACCTCGGGCACCCCTGGCACAAAGCCGCGGGCGCTGGAAGCCGCCTGCTCCTTCCCCCCACCCGGCCCTTCCTCAGCCCGGCTCCGAGCCACCTCCCCCGGCTGGAAGGGCCGAGGGTGGCCGGGAGAGCCCCCCCGCCCCCGATGCGAAGGGGGGTTAAGTCCGCACTGTCCCGATAAGGAACCCGAGGAGGAATAGCCCCGCCGCTGCTCCCAGGACGACAGCCCAGAAGCGGCCGCTAGCTGCCCTGGGGCCGGCCGGCTCCCTGGCAGCGCCGAGCGACGTCCACATGGCTGCCGGCCCCCTCCCCACCGCTCCCGGCACGGCCCGCCCCGCCGGCCGAAGTCCCGCCGTGGCCCGGCCCGCCCCGGAGGCGGGCGGGCGCTGGCCGTTCGTTGCGGCCGGCTCCGCGGCTCCCGCCTGAGCCCTGAGCCGCCCGTGAGGGCTCTGCTGTCCGCCGCCGCCCAGGGGCAAGGCCGTCCCGCCATCGCCGGCAATGTTGGAGTCCGCCCGGCTGCCGCAGCCGCTGCCCGGGGGGTTGCCGCTCTCTCGATGGACTCTGTCAGTCGATCCCAGCGCGCCCAACCCCCTGCTGCCCTCCCCCTCTTTCTCTCCTGCTCCTCGACACCGTGCCACCCCCTATTTCTTTTAACTTGCTACAGAGTGCGGTGAGGAGGGAAAGCGATGGTTCCCGGGCCTGGCTCTCCCTGCCTGTTCCACACAGAGCAGTGCTGTGCCCTCCGCCACAGGGCACACCCCAGACCCGGCAGCACCAGCAGGGCGAACGTGAGGGGAAACAAAAGCTAAAAGCTGCGGTAAATGATTTAATCGCAAACAGGATTCCAATTAGAATTGATAATTTATTAAAGGAACAAAGGCAAGCAAACAGCGCTGGCTGTGCCGGGAGTCTCTGCCCAACCGAGACACACACCTTACAGACGCCATTTTTGGTTTCTCTCTCCTATACTAATACGTATTCATAACTGTCTCTAAAATGGTTGGCCCTTGCCAAAAATGGGTGTATCCCCCCTCTTACAGGTCACTATGCAGATAACAACAGGAGCGGGTTAAGTTGGTGTTCTAGAATGTTCGCCAGGTGGCTCCTGCAAAACACAGACAGGATAGACACACCGTCTCGTCTGCGGCCATACAGACAAAACAATCAAAGGTCACACTTCACCCTGTGGCCCTAACACTGTTCCACACTGACACGAATCAGTTAAGCACATTTCACAAAAGCCATCATTTTGAGAGATTTATTCTAAGGAATATTGTACCCCAATACCCAGCACTCTCTGAAAGGCAATAAGGACCCTTCGGACGGGTATGCGCCCCTGTGGAGGTGGGTTGACTACCACCCATTTCTGGGCTCTGTGTTTCTTTCCAGTGTACACAGGTACAATCCCAAAGAGCACGGGTGCACCCCAGCTGCTGGGTTGAGAACAAGCCTGAAACTTCGTACGCTCCTGACTTTGCCGGAGTCTTTTTTTCCACCTCGTAAAATCTCCACTGTATAGTTTTGGAAAAACCTCTCCATTCAGTCGGGTCATCGCATTTGGGAGGAGGTCCGTGATCAGAGGGAAATTGTGCATACAGAGGTGACCTCCTGGGCTCTGCATGGATTTTTATCCTCAGGGGCCTGGCTGAGGTACCAGCTAGGGAGACAGCTGATGTTTAGGTCATAAAGTCTGTAGTTCTCTTGTGTCCATGTCCACATATAGTATGTGCAGCCTGTTTCAACAGCAAGTGCCAGCACTTTACAGGACTGCTCCGATTGCACGACGCTACTTGCTGATGCAGACAAAACCTAAGACTAGGATGAATTCCAGACACTGGACTTTGACCTCATCTGCAGAGCCCACTGCACAAGGAAACTGTAGTACAAGACCACTAGATGAGCCCTGTGGAAAGCAGAAGTGTTGGTTGCAAGGAGCAATACACCAGTGACACAGCAGCAGCATGCTTCAAAATTCTGTAAGATACAAAATGCCTCCAAATGACCAGATAGATACTAAAATAAAATGCCAGTATTTGTGATATTAGTCCCGTGTCCTCCTCCCTGTTGTGCAGAAGCCCTGCTTTTAATGGTTCTCTGAGCGGGGTATTCTGCCACGTCACATCACGCCCAGATGCCTGCCAGGTTGCCCTCAGTGTGCTGGCTGTTGTAGATACCATTCTGGAATGGCCAGCTGTCCCCTATAATATATAGGGAACTTAAGTTTGGAACCGAGCACAGTGAAAGGTTGTACCCCTACCCAGCAGTCTACTTTCCTCCCCCATTCTGTACCTGAAGGGGCATAATGTGCCCGTGTTCACTACTCCACCACTACTTATTGATGGAAGCTGAAATCCATGCGATGTTTAAATTAATTGGGCTGAAGAATGGAACATGTCTTCTGGTATTCCTAAAAAGATTAATATGGCCAGGGCACCTTTGGGCACAAGAACTTGGAAGAACACATGGATCAGCTAATTTCTGTTTGAAGCACTTGGAAATTAAGTTAATGAAGCACCATGGGGCTTTTGCATGAGCAAAAGCATATAGCTTTTGATTAATATTCCAGAGGGATGTAATCAACCCCAGTGGCTTATGGCCACGCTTACTCAAGTGAAATAAGAGAGACAGAAAGGAACGGTCAGGAAACGGAGATGGGAATATTGTCAAAAGTTTGGTGCTGTTGAATACTCTGGAACTAATTGACCTGCCCACACCACTTAGAAGCTCTGAATTACTGCTTTGAGACATTTTATATATAGGCTTCCAGTGTGCCTGTTGCTTGGACGGGACATTATGACCCTTAAATACAAAACAGCAGCAGCCAAAGGGCATAAGAAAGCTTTATTCAAGAACAAATTGCAGTCATGATAAATGCATAAAATGTTATCCTTGTTCCTATACAGAATCTTATCGGTCACTTTGCAGCTAAAGCCATTTCACTAAACCAAAAATGTTCAATACACCAAAACTACGAAAAATTAATATTTCTCCTCTCCCTGTGCTTGATCGGAAGATCTTCTACTAATCACAGTATTTTAAGGCTTTTTTCTTATCTCTGAGCTGTGAGGAACATACAAAAAAAATTTTTTTTTTCAATTCGTCCACCTGAAGAAACAAACTCACTGGTTTTTGAGATGCAAATCTTAGGCAATGTTTTGGTTAGGATTATCCTTTTGCATACCATTTATCACGACAGTTTTCCTTAGGTCCAACTGAAGCCAATTTAGTGTGACTTAGGTAGGATCTGTACTGGCAAGGTGTTGAGGAACTTATCTGTATGTCAAGGTGCTGTTCAAACACAGATACAATAAGATCAACTTCTGTGGTACTTTCTTTTGATATACCTGCAGGATTACTACTTTAGTCTTTGCTAGTCCTCCAGCCTGTGAAAATGTTGTCACATTAATTTTCTGCAAATAAGGCTTACAAATATTTCGGGGGAGGGTTCTTGATGTACCTACTAAATGCATGCTGTAAATTTACTCAGGTTTGGGATTTGGGGAAGGGTGGGGCAAAGTTGTCTCAGTGGCAGCTTTTGCAGTAGCCTTTCATTCTCTGAGTCACAAAGCTAGTTTGATAGGTGATCAGGACAGGAGCTTTCCAACTCTTTCGGTTAGAGGATAAAGCAAAGGTGAAACCAGTTATGTCACTTACAGCCCACCGGAGGAACAGCCAGTTTAGTGTGGAGATAACACTACTGTAGTGTCTGAGAACATCTTTTCTAGCTTGTCAAACAAAGGTGTGTTTGCTTACAGCTGCCAGTCGTTGTTACAATTTTAACTGTGAAAGAGTGGACGCTCCAAGGCACAGAGTTCTGCTGTGGAACTGGTGACAGGCTGGCCGAGAGCTTACGTGCCAGGGTTTGAGGGGAGGCCAACAAGGGGACGTCATGGGGGTCAGCTGCTACTGGCTGCTCTCTCAAGATGAGCAAATGGATGAAGTCTTCTTTAAACAACTAGAAGTCTCATGATTACAGGTCCTTCAGCACGGGAGTGGATAAGCTAGTGAACAGGCGGCCCAAAGACGTGGCATATAAATTCTCAGAGCTTTGAAAAAAGGCTGAACAAAGCCCTGTGCAATGTGATCTAACTTGGACGTTAGCTCTGTTTTGAGCAGGAGTTGCTCTGAATCGACATCCTGGGGTCCCTTCTAACATTTTTCTATGATTCCATGATTCTAATGGAGAGCTGCTTGTGGATTAATATGTGATCTGCTTTGTAAATGTTAAAGTCTATGTTTCTCTATTAGAAATTTGTGATGCAGATAGCGAAATGAAAAGACTTGCCTAGCTCCCAAGGGTTCTGTACGATTAGATCATTTATTTTGAAAAACGTAAAGAAATTCATGAGTTCCAAGACTCTCTTATGCTATAGAACCACTCACCAATTAAATCTGAAGTGTTTCTGATAGAAGTTATTGTTACATGCTTCCTGAGCGAATTAAATTAGATGTATTGTGGTAAACTGTCAATAGAAGAGCAGGAAATGAAACCTAGACGACTTTTCACCTAGAAAACTTTTCTTACCCTTTATTCTAGGTCCATATTTTCAAACTATTCAAAATAACAGCTTCACACTTTTTAGTCATAGAATATAAGGCAGGCAAATAATAAGTAGGTTTATAACTCATGTTTCCCTTTCCCCTGCTATATACTCTTCTCGTATTTCAATAGAAATTGCATAGCTAAAACTTTCTCAAGGTCCTAGAAATCCTGCTGCTTTTGTTTTTCACGTTATTTCAGTGCTTCTGAAATATCCCATTCTGCAAGGTGCCACATATGCTTACGTACTGGAAACAAGACTTGAGCTTTCTTAATATCTCTCTCCCCGTAGGTCTCTGTATAAAGAAGTCAGAATGCTGCCTCTCTACCTACATGAAGCACTGAGCAATGATAAAAGTAAATGTAAACAGCACCTCCCCAATTTTAATTTTTGGTAGTCAAGTTGATTAGCTTTCTGTGTTGGGTTTGTGCCTTGTCCCTATGTTGCGCACTTAGAGATCTGTGGAGTATTTGAATTGTTGTGATAACATTCCTTCAGCTGGGTCTCTGTTGACTATCAAAAAAAGCAGCAGTGGCAGGGCTGCTTTCTGACTGTAATGGCTTCTGGTGCTGAATTGGCCCGTGGAGGAGTCAGACAACCTGAAGACATGGCAAAAGGTGGCCCAGGGAGTATCTGCCCATTTTGTGGCAACAGAATGTTAAATCAGGTCAAGCTGCCCGGTGTTAATGTCACCAAGAGAATATAAATGACCTGTTATTACTGGAAAATTAACTCCACAATGGCTGAACTGCTTTGAGTTTTTCTATGGATCGAGAACAAGTTTTTACAGAAAGGCAATTTCTTCTGTGCCTGTTTTCATCTTTTTCCTTCCCATATCTTTCACATATAGCAAGCACAGATTCTTCTGGTGGTTTAAGCAAAGACTGGGATGCCAACGTGGAAAACAATTTGTCTTTACTGATAGTGAGTCACAGTTAGCCAATATGCATTCTCCAAATTTTACAGATTAGTGCTGTTGCTGTGCTATCATTGTTATATATCTTTGAATCATAGAACGGTTTAGGTGGGAACGGGCCTTAAAGATCATCTAGTTCCAACCACCTGCCCTGGGCAGGGACACCTCCCACCAGACCAGGTTGCTCCAAGCTCCGTCCAGCCTGGCCTTGAACACCTCCAGGGATGGGGCACTGACAGCTTCCCTGGGCAACCTGTTCCAGCGCCTCACCACCCTTACAATACAGAAATTCTTCCTGATATCCAATCTAAATCTGCCCTCTTTCAGTTTGAAGCCGTTACCCCGTGCCCTATCATTACACTCCCTGATAAAGAGTCCCTCCCCATCCTTCCTCTAGGCCCCCTTTAGGGACTGGAAGGCTGCTCTAAGGTCGCCCCGGAGCCTTCTCTTCTCCAGGATGAACATCCCCAGCTCTCTCAGCCTGTCCTCATAGCATAGGCGCTCCAGCCCTCTGATCATCTTCGTGGCCCTCCGCTGGACCCCTTCCAGCAAGTCCACGTTCTTCTTGTGCTGAGGACTCCAGAGCTGGACGCAGTACTCCAGGTGGGGTCTCACCAGAGCGGAGCAGAGGGGCAGAATCACCTCCCTCGACCTGCTGGCCACGCTTCTTTCGATGCAGCCCAGGATGCGTTGGCTTTCAGGGTTGCAAGCGCGCATTGCCTGCTCATGTTGAGCTTCTTGTCCACCAGCACCCCCAAGTCCCTCTCCTCAGGGCTGCTCTCAAGCCATTCTCCGCCCAACCTGTAGGTGTGCCTGGCATTGCCATGACCCAGGTGCAGGCTCTTGCACTTGGCCTGGCTGAACTTCATGACGTTCACACAGGCCCACCTCTCGAGCCTGTCCAGGTCCCTCTGGATGGCGTCCCTTCTCTCCAGTGTGTCGACCGTGCCACACAGCCTGGTGTCGTCAGCAAACTTGCTGAGGGTGCACTCAATCCCACTGTCCATGTCACTGACAAAGACGTTAAACAGCACTGGTCCCCGTACTGACCCCTGAGGAACAGCACTCGTCACCGTGGGCTGCCCAGGCAGGCAGGGACAGCCGGGCATGCCACCGCCGCTCGGCCAGCAAGACACGCCAGCAGCTGCTGCAAGCTGCCGCCTCTGCCACCAGCACCCTCGACTCCTTCTGCCGCGGGCTGGGAACCGGCCAGCAGCACTGCAGCCAGCGGCTGCCTACGGCCGGTCCCACCTGCTGGGGGCATCAACGGTGAGCGGGGCAGACCTGCGAGGGTGAGGACGTTCAGGCCTGCCCAGCAGCTCCCTCCAGCCTACAGAGGAGCAGAGAAGGACGCTGCCCGGGACATCACAAACAAGGTCCTGTGCAAAGTTTTCCCTGCCAGCCATGGACCCAGCCAGCAGCCAGCAGCACCGCGGGACCGTGCACATTGCAAGGCTGCGGCCATGACTGAAAGAACAGACAAGGTGTTGGCAGCCAGCAGCAGCAAGGCCCCCGCGGCTTGTCCCACACTGAGGGGGGCACAGGGGGTCACTGGTGCTGCCAGCAGGGCCCCTGCACCAGCTTCCCTGGGCAGGCACGCGGGGCCAGGACACCAAGGACAAGCAGCACAGCAAGATCCACCTACTTCTCCCATCTTCAGTGAGCAGGCCCCTGCAGCAGAGGCAGAGAGGCAGGCACCTGCCCCATACACACCCCGAGAATATGAGGACAAGGTTCTGCAGGACACACCAGCACCCTCGACCTCTCCTGCCGCGGGCTGGCAAATGGCCAGCAGCACCGCAGCCAGCGGCTGCCTACGGCCAGTCCCACCTGCTCGGGGCATCAACGGTGAGCGGGGCAGACCTGCGAGGGTGAGGAGCTTCAGGCCTGCCCAGCAGCTCCCTCCAGCCTACAGCGCAGCAGGGAAGGACGCCGCCCGGGACATCACAAACAAGGTCCTGTGCAAAGTTTTCCCTGCCAGCCATGGACCCAGCCAGCAGCCAGCAGCACCGCGGGACCGTGCACATTGCAAGGCTGCGGCCATGACTGAAAGAACAGACAAGGTGTTGGCAGCCAACAGCAGCAAGGCCAGCTCCCTCCAGCCTACAGAGGAGCTATAAAGGACACAGCCCGGTGCCTCACGAGTGAGGTCCTGGCCAAGGTTTTCCTTGGAAGCGGGGGACCCAGCCAGCAGCCAGCAGCACCACGGGGAAGGGCTGAGGCCATGACACCAACATCAGACAAGGTGTTAGCGGCCAATGGAGGCAAGGCTTTTGCAGAGGATCCAGCCATCCTGTCCATCAAGACAGAGTCCCTGGAGGAGCTGGAGAGGAGCTGCCTGGCCCGCACCAGGCGCAGCCTGGCCCAACTCAGCAATGCCACCCTGCAGTGGCAGCAGGACAGCCCGGAGGAAAAGCCAGGGGCCTTGGCCGAGGAGCAGGAGAAGTGCAAAGACAGCAGTGACAAGGAGCTGTCCCAAGGGGAAGACATCAGCATCCACACCATCTGGGTCAACGCCTCCGTCCCGGAGCTCTTCCAGGACACCCACGCTGGTCCCCAGGAGGAGTCCGGCCGGCCCAGCCGCCTGGGCACAGGGGTGGCAGGAGACATAGCTGGAGACCTGCAGAGCGCGTCTCCTGCCCTGGCTGGTCCCACGGATGCTGAGCCGGCAGCTTGTGCCCTGGCCGGAACTCCTGAGCAAGAGGGGCACCGCACGCCTCTGGCTCCCATGGCAGAAGAGGAGGCAAAGGCAACCGCTTCTCCCATCCTCAGCGAGCAGGCCCCTGCAGCAGAAGTAGAGAGCTGGGCACCTGCCCCATACACCCCCCCAGACTATAAGGACGAGGCTTTAGAGGACACAATCCTGAGCATGGTGAGAGAGGCTCTCATCAATTCTGTGCCTGTGAGCCAGCGCTCGCAGGCACCTGCCCCATACACCCCCCCAGAGTACAAGTACGAGGCTCTGCAGGACACAGCCCTGCTCAGGTGAGAGAGGCTCTCATCAATTCTGTGCTTGTGAGCCAGGAAAAACTGGCAAAACGCAAGGCTGCAGCAACAGCAGCAACACCACCTGCAGCACCACAGGACAGCGAGTCTGCCTCGGCTGCAGAGCCTCGGGGAGAGGCCAGCGCAGCCCCTCTCATCCCTTTGGCACGTGAGCATGGAGAAAACATGGCTTCTCCCACGTCGGAAGACCACTACGATGAAGCGGCTGCTTCAGTGCCTGAAATCCCTCTGGCAGAAGCCGGCGCTCCGCACTTTGCCCCAGCAGCACAGGCAGAGAGCCAGGCACCTGCCCCGCGCAGCCCCACAGCCTACGAGGCTCTGCAGGACATGGCCCTGTGCATGGTGACAAAGGCTGTGGTCAGTGCTATGGCTGTCATCCAGCACAACCTGGCCCAAAGCACCCAGGCTCTCGGCAGGGACACCTCCCACCAGACCAGGCTGCTCCAAGCTCCGTCCAGCCTGGCCTTGAACACCTCCAGGGATGGGGCACTGACAGCTTCCCTGGGCAACCTGTTCCAGCGCCTCACCACCCTTACAATACAGAAATTCTTCCTGATATCCAATCTAAATCTGCCCTCTTTCAGTTTGAAGCCGTTACCCCGTGCCCTATCATTACACTCCCTGATAAAGAGTCCCTCCCCATCCTTCCTCTAGGCCCCCTTTAGGGACTGGAAGGCTGCTCTAAGGTCGCCCCGGAGCCTTCTCTTCTCCAGGATGAACATCCCCAGCTCTCTCAGCCTGTCCTCATAGCATAGGCGCTCCAGCCCTCTGATCATCTTCGTGGCCCTCCGCTGGACCCCTTCCAGCAAGTCCACGTCCTTCTTGTGCTGAGGACTCCAGAGCTGGACGCAGTACTCCAGGTGGGGTCTCACCAGAGCGGAGCAGAGGGGCAGAATCACCTCCCTCGACCTGCTGGCCACGCTTCTTTCGATGCAGCCCAGGATGCGTTGGCTTTCAGGGTTGCAAGCGCGCATTGCCTGCTCATGTTGAGCTTCTTGTCCACCAGCACCCCCAAGTCCCTCTCCTCAGGGCTGCTCTCAAGCCATTCTCCGCCCAACCTGTAGGTGTGCCTGGCATTGCCATGACCCAGGTGCAGGCTCTTGCACTTGGCCTGGCTGAACTTCATGACGTTCACACAGGCCCACCTCTCGAGCCTGTCCAGGTCCCTCTGGATGGCGTCCCTTCTCTCCAGTGTGTCGACCGTGCCACACAGCCTGGTGTCGTCAGCAAACTTGCTGAGGGTGCACTCAATCCCACTGTCCATGTCACTGACAAAGACGTTAAACAGCACTGGTCCCCGTACTGACCCCTGAGGAACAGCACTCGTCACCGTGGGCTGCCCAGGCAGGCAGGGACAGCCGGGCATGCCACCGCCGCTCGGCCAGCAAGACACGCCAGCAGCTGCTGCAAGCTGCCGCCTCTGCCACCAGCACCCTCGACTCCTTCTGCCGCGGGCTGGGAACGGGCCAGCAGCACTGCAGCCAGCGGCTGCCTACGGCCGGTCCCACCTGCTGGGGGCATCAACGGTGAGCGGGGCAGACCTGCGAGGGTGAGGACGTTCAGGCCTGCCCAGCAGCTCCCTCCAGCCTACAGAGGAGCAGAGAAGGACGCCGCCCGGGACATCACAAACAAGGTCCTGTGCAAAGTTTTCCCTGCCAGCCATGGACCCAGCCAGCAGCCAGCAGCACCGCGGGACCGTGCACATTGCAAGGCTGCGGCCATGACTGAAACAACAGACAAGGTGTTGGCAGCCAACAGCAGCAAGGCCCCCGCGGCTTGTCCCACACTGAGGGGGGCACAGGGGGTCACTGGTGCTGCCAGCAGGGCCCCTGCACCAGCTTCCCTGGGCAGGCACGCGGGGCCAGGACACCAAGGACAAGCAGCACAGCAAGATCCACCTACTTCTCCCATCTTCAGTGAGCAGGCCCCTGCAGCAGAGGCAGAGAGGCAGGCACCTGCCCCATACACACCCCGAGAATATGAGGACAAGGTTCTGCAGGACACACCAGCACCCTCGACCTCTCCTGCCGCGGGCTGGCAAATGGCCAGCAGCACCGCAGCCAGCGGCTGCCTACGGCCAGTCCCACCTGCTCGGGGCATCAACGGTGAGCGGGGCAGACATTCGAGGGTGAGGAGCTTCAGGCCTGCCCAGCAGCTCCCTCCAGCCTACAGCGCAGCAGGGAAGGACGCCGCCCGGGACATCACAAACAAGGTCCTGTGCAAAGTTTTCCCTGCCAGCCATGGACCCAGCCAGCAGCCAGCAGCACCGCGGGACCGTGCACATTGCAAGGCTGCGGCCATGACTGAAAGAACAGACAAGGTGTTGGCAGCCAACAGCAGCAAGGCCAGCTCCCTCCAGCCTACAGAGGAGCTATAAAGGACACAGCCCGGTGCCTCACGAGTGAGGTCCTGGCCAAGGTTTTCCTTGGAAGCGGGGGACCCAGCCAGCAGCCAGCAGCACCACGGGGAAGGGCTGAGGCCATGACACCAACATCAGACAAGGTGTTAGCGGCCAATGGAGGCAAGGCTTTTGCAGAGGATCCAGCCATCCTGTCCATCAAGACAGAGTCCCTGGAGGAGCTGGAGAGGAGCTGCCTGGCCCGCACCAGGCGCAGCCTGGCCCAACTCAGCAATGCCACCCTGCAGTGGCAGCAGGACAGCCCGGAGGAAAAGCCAGGGGCCTTGGCCGAGGAGCAGGAGAAGTGCAAAGACAGCAGTGACAAGGAGCTGTCCCAAGGGGAAGACATCAGCATCCACACCATCTGGGTCAACGCCTCCGTCCCGGAGCTCTTCCAGGACACCCACGCTGGTCCCCAGGAGGAGTCCGGCCGGCCCAGCCGCCTGGGCACAGGGGTGGCAGGAGACATAGCTGGAGACCTGCAGAGCGCGTCTCCTGCCCTGGCTGGTCCCACGGATGCTGAGCCGGCAGCTTGTGCCCTGGCCGGAACTCCTGAGCAAGAGGGGCACCGCACGCCTCTGGCTCCCATGGCAGAAGAGGAGGCAAAGGCAACCGCTTCTCCCATCCTCAGCGAGCAGGCCCCTGCAGCAGAAGTAGAGAGCTGGGCACCTGCCCCATACACCCCCCCAGGCTATAAGGACGAGGCTTTAGAGGACACAATCCTGAGCATGGTGAGAGAGGCTCTCATCAATTCTGTGCCTGTGAGCCAGCGCTCGCAGGCACCTGCCCCATACACCCCCCCAGAGTACAAGTACGAGGCTCTGCAGGACACAGCCCTGCTCAGGTGAGAGAGGCTCTCATCAATTCTGTGCTTGTGAGCCAGGAAAAACTGGCAAAACGCAAGGCTGCAGCAACAGCAGCAACACCACCTGCAGCACCACAGGACAGCGAGTCTGCCTCGGCTGCAGAGCCTCGGGGAGAGGCCAGCGCAGCCCCTCTCATCCCTTTGGCACGTGAGCATGGAGAAAACATGGCTTCTCCCACGTCGGAAGACCACTACGATGAAGCGGCTGCTTCAGTGCCTGAAATCCCTCTGGCAGAAGCCGGCGCTCCGCACTTTGCCCCAGCAGCACAGGCAGAGAGCCAGGCACCTGCCCCGCGCAGCCCCACAGCCTACGAGGCTCTGCAGGACATGGCCCTGTGCATGGTGACAAAGGCTGTGGTCAGTGCTATGGCTGTCATCCAGCACAACCTGGCCCAAAGCACCCAGGCTCTCGGCAGGGACACCTCCCACTAGACCAGGCTGCTCCAAGCTCCGTCCAGCCTGGCCTTGAACACCTCCAGGGATGGGGCACTGACAGCTTCCCTGGGCAACCTGTTCCAGCGCCTCACCACCCTTACAATACAGAAATTCTTCCTGATATCCAATCTAAATCTGCCCTCTTTCAGTTTGAAGCCGTTAGCCCGTGCCCTATCATTACACTCCCTGATAAAGAGTCCCTCCCCATCCTTCCTCTAGGCCCCCTTTAGGGACTGGAAGGCTGCTCTAAGGTCGCCCCGGAGCCTTCTCTTCTCCAGGATGAACATCCCCAGCTCTCTCAGCCTGTCCTCATAGCATAGGCGCTCCAGCCCTCTGATCATCTTCGTGGCCCTCCGCTGGACCCCTTCCAGCAAGTCCACGTCCTTCTTGTGCTGAGGACTCCAGAGCTGGACGCAGTACTCCAGGTGGGGTCTCACCAGAGCGGAGCAGAGGGGCAGAATCACCTCCCTCGACCTGCTGGCCACGCTTCTTTCGATGCAGCCCAGGATGCGTTGGCTTTCAGGGTTGCAAGCGCGCATTGCCTGCTCATGTTGAGCTTCTTGTCCACCAGCACCCCCAAGTCCCTCTCCTCAGGGCTGCTCTCAAGCCATTCTCCGCCCAACCTGTAGGTGTGCCTGGCATTGCCATGACCCAGGTGCAGGCTCTTGCACTTGGCCTGGCTGAACTTCATGACGTTCACACAGGCCCACCTCTCGAGCCTGTCCAGGTCCCTCTGGATGGCGTCCCTTCTCTCCAGTGTGTCGACCGTGCCACACAGCCTGGTGTCGTCAGCAAACTTGCTGAGGGTGCACTCAATCCCACTGTCCATGTCACTGACAAAGACGTTAAACAGCACTGGTCCCCGTACTGACCCCTGAGGAACAGCACTCGTCACCGTGGGCTGCCCAGGCAGGCAGGGACAGCCGGGCATGCCACCGCCGCTCGGCCAGCAAGACACGCCAGCAGCTGCTGCAAGCTGCCGCCTCTGCCACCAGCACCCTCGACTCCTTCTGCCGCGGGCTGGGAACCGGCCAGCAGCACTGCAGCCAGCGGCTGCCTACGGCCGGTCCCACCTGCTGGGGGCATCAACGGTGAGCGGGGCAGACCTGCGAGGGTGAGGACGTTCAGGCCTGCCCAGCAGCTCCCTCCAGCCTACAGCGCAGCAGGGAAGGACGCCGCCCGGGACATCACAAACAAGGTCCTGTGCAAAGTTTTCCCTGCCAGCCATGGACCCAGCCAGCAGCCAGCAGCACCGCGGGACCGTGCACATTGCAAGGCTGCGGCCATGACTGAAAGAACAGACAAGGTGTTGGCAGCCAGCAGCAGCAAGGCCCCCGCGGCTTGTCCCACACTGAGGGGGGCACAGGGGGTCACTGGTGCTGCCAGCAGGGCCCCTGCACCAGCTTCCCTGGGCAGGCACGCGGGGCCAGGACACCAAGGACAAGCAGCACAGCAAGATCCACCTACTTCTCCCATCTTCAGTGAGCAGGCCCCTGCAGCAGAGGCAGAGAGGCAGGCACCTGCCCCATACACACCCCGAGAATATGAGGACAAGGTTCTGCAGGACACACCAGCACCCTCGACCTCTCCTGCCGCGGGCTGGCAAATGGCCAGCAGCACCGCAGCCAGCGGCTGCCTACGGCCAGTCCCACCTGCTCGGGGCATCAACGGTGAGCGGGGCAGACCTGCGAGGGTGAGGAGCTTCAGGCCTGCCCAGCAGCTCCCTCCAGCCTACAGCGCAGCAGGGAAGGACGCCGCCCGGGACATCACAAACAAGGTCCTGTGCAAAGTTTTCCCTGCCAGCCATGGACCCAGCCAGCAGCCAGCAGCACCGCGGGACCGTGCACATTGCAAGGCTGCGGCCATGACTGAAACAACAGACAAGGTGTTGGCAGCCAACAGCAGCAAGGCCAGCTCCCTCCAGCCTACAGAGGAGCTATAAAGGACACAGCCCGGTGCCTCACGAGTGAGGTCCTGGCCAAGGTTTTCCTTGGAAGCGGGGGACCCAGCCAGCAGCCAGCAGCACCACGGGGAAGGGCTGAGGCCATGACACCAACATCAGACAAGGTGTTAGCGGCCAATGGAGGCAAGGCTTTTGCAGAGGATCCAGCCATCCTGTCCATCAAGACAGAGTCCCTGGAGGAGCTGGAGAGGAGCTGCCTGGCCCGCACCAGGCGCAGCCTGGCCCAACTCAGCAATGCCACCCTGCAGTGGCAGCAGGACAGCCCGGAGGAAAAGCCAGGGGCCTTGGCCGAGGAGCAGGAGAAGTGCAAAGACAGCAGTGACAAGGAGCTGTCCCAAGGGGAAGACATCAGCATCCACACCATCTGGGTCAACGCCTCCGTCCCGGAGCTCTTCCAGGACACCCACGCTGGTCCCCAGGAGGAGTCCGGCCGGCCCAGCCGCCTGGGCACAGGGGTGGCAGGAGACATAGCTGGAGACCTGCAGAGCGCGTCTCCTGCCCTGGCTGGTCCCACGGATGCTGAGCCGGCAGCTTGTGCCCTGGCCGGAACTCCTGAGCAAGAGGGGCACCGCACGCCTCTGGCTCCCATGGCAGAAGAGGAGGCAAAGGCAACCGCTTCTCCCATCCTCAGCGAGCAGGCCCCTGCAGCAGAAGTAGAGAGCTGGGCACCTGCCCCATACACCCCCCCAGGCTATAAGGACGAGGCTTTAGAGGACACAATCCTGAGCATGGTGAGAGAGGCTCTCATCAATTCTGTGCCTGTGAGCCAGCACTCGCAGGCACCTGCCCCATACACCCCCCCAGAGTACAAGTACGAGGCTCTGCAGGACACAGCCCTGCTCAGGTGAGAGAGGCTCTCATCAATTCTGTGCTTGTGAGCCAGGAAAAACTGGCAAAACGCAAGGCTGCAGCAACAGCAGCAACACCACCTGCAGCACCACAGGACAGCGAGTCTGCCTCGGCTGCAGAGCCTCGGGGAGAGGCCAGCGCAGCCCCTCTCATCCCTTTGGCACGTGAGCATGGAGAAAACACGGCTTCTCCCACGTCGGAAGACCACTACGATGAAGCGGCTGCTTCAGTGCCTGAAATCCCTCTGGCAGAAGCCGGCGCTCCGCACTTTGCCCCAGCAGCACAGGCAGAGAGCCAGGCACCTGCCCCGCGCAGCCCCACAGCCTACGAGGCTCTGCAGGACATGGCCCTGTGCATGGTGACAAAGGCTGTGGTCAGTGCTATGGCTGTCATCCAGCACAACCTGGCCCAAAGCACCCAGGCTCTCGGCAGGGACACCTCCCACTAGACCAGGCTGCTCAAAGCTCCGTCCAGCCTGGCCTTGAACACCTCCAGGGATGGGGCACTGACAGCTTCCCTGGGCAACCTGTTCCAGCGCCTCACCACCCTTACAATACAGAAATTCTTCCTGATATCCAATCTAAATCTGCCCTCTTTCAGTTTGAAGCCGTTTCAGTGCCTGAAATCCTTCTGGCAGAAGCCGGCGCTCCGCACTTTGCCCCAGCAGCACAGGCAGAGAGCCAGGCACCTGCCCCGCGCAGCCCCACAGCCTACGAGGCTCTGCAGGACATGGCCCTGTGCATGGTGACAAAGGCTGTGGTCAGTGCTATGGCTGTCATCCAGCACAACCTGGCCCAAAGCACCCAGGCTCTCGGCAGGGACACCTCCCACTAGACCAGGCTGCTCCAAGCTCCGTCCAGCCTGGCCTTGAACACCTCCAGGGATGGGGCACTGACAGCTTCCCTGGGCAACCTGTTCCAGCGCCTCACCACCCTTACAATACAGAAATTCTTCCTGATATCCAATCTAAATCTGCCCTCTTTCAGTTTGAAGCCGTTACCCCGTGCCCTATCATTACACTCCCTGATAAAGAGTCCCTCCCCATCCTTCCTCTAGGCCCCCTTTAGGGACTGGAAGGCTGCTCTAAGGTCGCCCCGGAGCCTTCTCTTCTCCAGGATGAACATCCCCAGCTCTCTCAGCCTGTCCTCATAGCATAGGCGCTCCAGCCCTCTGATCATCTTCGTGGCCCTCCGCTGGACCCCTTCCAGCAAGTCCACGTTCTTCTTGTGCTGAGGACTCCAGAGCTGGACGCAGTACTCCAGGTGGGGTCTCACCAGAGCGGAGCAGAGGGGCAGAATCACCTCCCTCGACCTGCTGGCCACGCTTCTTTCGATGCAGCCCAGGATGCGTTGGCTTTCAGGGTTGCAAGCGCGCATTGCCTGCTCATGTTGAGCTTCTTGTCCACCAGCACCCCCAAGTCCCTCTCCTCAGGGCTGCTCTCAAGCCATTCTCCGCCCAACCTGTAGGTGTGCCTGGCATTGCCATGACCCAGGTGCAGGCTCTTGCACTTGGCCTGGCTGAACTTCATGACGTTCACACAGGCCCACCTCTCGAGCCTGTCCAGGTCCCTCTGGATGGCGTCCCTTCTCTCCAGTGTGTCGACCGTGCCACACAGCCTGGTGTCGTCAGCAAACTTGCTGAGGGTGCACTCAATCCCACTGTCCATGTCACTGACAAAGACGTTAAACAGCACTGGTCCCCGTACTGACCCCTGAGGAACAGCACTCGTCACCGTGGGCTGCCCAGGCAGGCAGGGACAGCCGGGCATGCCACCGCCGCTCGGCCAGCAAGACACGCCAGCAGCTGCTGCAAGCTGCCGCCTCTGCCACCAGCACCCTCGACTCCTTCTGCCGCGGGCTGGGAACCGGCCAGCAGCACTGCAGCCAGCGGCTGCCTACGGCCGGTCCCACCTGCTGGGGGCATCAACGGTGAGCGGGGCAGACCTGCGAGGGTGAGGACGTTCAGGCCTGCCCAGCAGCTCCCTCCAGCCTACAGCGCAGCAGGGAAGGACGCTGCCCGGGACATCACAAACAAGGTCCTGTGCAAAGTTTTCCCTGCCAGCCATGGACCCAGCCAGCAGCCAGCAGCACCGCGGGACCGTGCACATTGCAAGGCTGCGGCCATGACTGAAACAACAGACAAGGTGTTGGCAGCCAACAGCAGCAAGGCCAGCTCCCTCCAGCCTACAGAGGAGCTATAAAGGACACAGCCCGGTGCCTCACGAGTGAGGTCCTGGCCAAGGTTTTCCTTGGAAGCGGGGGACCCAGCCAGCAGCCAGCAGCACCACGGGGAAGGGCTGAGGCCATGACACCAACATCAGACAAGGTGTTAGCGGCCAATGGAGGCAAGGCTTTTGCAGAGGATCCAGCCATCCTGTCCATCAAGACAGAGTCCCTGGAGGAGCTGGAGAGGAGCTGCCTGGCCCGCACCAGGCGCAGCCTGGCCCAACTCAGCAATGCCACCCTGCAGTGGCAGCAGGACAGCCCGGAGGAAAAGCCAGGGGCCTTGGCCGAGGAGCAGGAGAAGTGCAAAGACAGCAGTGACAAGGAGCTGTCCCAAGGGGAAGACATCAGCATCCACACCATCTGGGTCAACGCCTCCGTCCCGGAGCTCTTCCAGGACACCCACGCTGGTCCCCAGGAGGAGTCCGGCCGGCCCAGCCGCCTGGGCACAGGGGTGGCAGGAGACATAGCTGGAGACCTGCAGAGCGCGTCTCCTGCCCTGGCTGGTCCCACGGATGCTGAGCCGGCAGCTTGTGCCCTGGCCGGAACTCCTGAGCAAGAGGGGCACCGCACGCCTCTGGCTCCCATGGCAGAAGAGGAGGCAAAGGCAACCGCTTCTCCCATCCTCAGCGAGCAGGCCCCTGCAGCAGAAGTAGAGAGCTGGGCACCTGCCCCATACACCCCCCCAGACTATAAGGACGAGGCTTTAGAGGACACAATCCTGAGCATGGTGAGAGAGGCTCTCATCAATTCTGTGCCTGTGAGCCAGCGCTTGCGGGCACCTGCCCCATACACCCCCCCAGAGTACAAGTACGAGGCTCTGCAGGACACAGCCCTGCTCAGGTGAGAGAGGCTCTCATCAATTCTGTGCTTGTGAGCCAGGAAAAACTGGCAAAACGCAAGGCTGCAGCAACAGCAGCAACACCACCTGCAGCACCACAGGACAGCGAGTCTGCCTCGGCTGCAGAGCCTCGGGGAGAGGCCAGCGCAGCCCCTCTCATCCCTTTGGCACGTGAGCATGGAGAAAACATGGCTTCTCCCACGTCGGAAGACCACTACGATGAAGCGGCTGCTTCAGTGCCTGAAATCCCTCTGGCAGAAGCCGGCGCTCCGCACTTTGCCCCAGCAGCACAGGCAGAGAGCCAGGCACCTGCCCCGCGCAGCCCCACAGCCTACGAGGCTCTGCAGGACATGGCCCTGTGCATGGTGACAAAGGCTGTGGTCAGTGCTATGGCTGTCATCCAGCACAACCTGGCCCAAAGCACCCAGGCTCTCGGCAGGGACACCTCCCACTAGACCAGGCTGCTCCAAGCTCCGTCCAGCCTGGCCTTGAACACCTCCAGGGATGGGGCACTGACAGCTTCCCTGGGCAACCTGTTCCAGCGCCTCACCACCCTTACAATACAGAAATTCTTCCTGATATCCAATCTAAATCTGCCCTCTTTCAGTTTGAAGCCGTTACCCCGTGCCCTATCATTACACTCCCTGATAAAGAGTCCCTCCCCATCCTTCCTCTAGGCCCCCTTTAGGGACTGGAAGGCTGCTCTAAGGTCGCCCCGGAGCCTTCTCTTCTCCAGGATGAACATCCCCAGCTCTCTCAGCCTGTCCTCATAGCATAGGCGCTCCAGCCCTCTGATCATCTTCGTGGCCCTCCGCTGGACCCCTTCCAGCAAGTCCACGTCCTTCTTGTGCTGAGGACTCCAGAGCTGGACGCAGTACTCCAGGTGGGGTCTCACCAGAGCGGAGCAGAGGGGCAGAATCACCTCCCTCGACCTGCTGGCCACGCTTCTTTCGATGCAGCCCAGGATGCGTTGGCTTTCAGGGTTGCAAGCGCGCATTGCCTGCTCATGTTGAGCTTCTTGTCCACCAGCACCCCCAAGTCCCTCTCCTCAGGGCTGCTCTCAAGCCATTCTCCGCCCAACCTGTAGGTGTGCCTGGCATTGCCATGACCCAGGTGCAGGCTCTTGCACTTGGCCTGGCTGAACTTCATGACGTTCACACAGGCCCACCTCTCGAGCCTGTCCAGGTCCCTCTGGATGGCGTCCCTTCTCTCCAGTGTGTCGACCGTGCCACACAGCCTGGTGTCGTCAGCAAACTTGCTGAGGGTGCACTCAATCCCACTGTCCATGTCACTGACAAAGACGTTAAACAGCACTGGTCCCCGTACTGACCCCTGAGGAACAGCACTCGTCACCGTGGGCTGCCCAGGCAGGCAGGGACAGCCGGGCATGCCACCGCCGCTCGGCCAGCAAGACACGCCAGCAGCTGCTGCAAGCTGCCGCCTCTGCCACCAGCACCCTCGACTCCTTCTGCCGCGGGCTGGGAACCGGCCAGCAGCACTGCAGCCAGCGGCTGCCTACGGCCGGTCCCACCTGCTGGGGGCATCAACGGTGAGCGGGGCAGACCTGCGAGGGTGAGGACGTTCAGGCCTGCCCAGCAGCTCCCTCCAGCCTACAGCGCAGCAGGGAAGGACGCCGCCCGGGACATCACAAACAAGGTCCTGTGCAAAGTTTTCCCTGCCAGCCATGGACCCAGCCAGCAGCCAGCAGCACCGCGGGACCGTGCACATTGCAAGGCTGCGGCCATGACTGAAAGAACAGACAAGGTGTTGGCAGCCAGCAGCAGCAAGGCCCCCGCGGCTTGTCCCACACTGAGGGGGGCACAGGGGGTCACTGGTGCTGCCAGCAGGGCCCCTGCACCAGCTTCCCTGGGCAGGCACGCGGGGCCAGGACACCAAGGACAAGCAGCACAGCAAGATCCACCTACTTCTCCCATCTTCAGTGAGCAGGCCCCTGCAGCAGAGGCAGAGAGGCAGGCACCTGCCCCATACACACCCCGAGAATATGAGGACAAGGTTCTGCAGGACACACCAGCACCCTCGACCTCTCCTGCCGCGGGCTGGCAAATGGCCAGCAGCACCGCAGCCAGCGGCTGCCTACGGCCAGTCCCACCTGCTCGGGGCATCAACGGTGAGCGGGGCAGACCTGCGAGGGTGAGGAGCTTCAGGCCTGCCCAGCAGCTCCCTCCAGCCTACAGCGCAGCAGGGAAGGACGCCGCCCGGGACATCACAAACAAGGTCCTGTGCAAAGTTTTCCCTGCCAGCCATGGACCCAGCCAGCAGCCAGCAGCACCGCGGGACCGTGCACATTGCAAGGCTGCGGCCATGACTGAAACAACAGACAAGGTGTTGGCAGCCAACAGCAGCAAGGCCAGCTCCCTCCAGCCTACAGAGGAGCTATAAAGGACACAGCCCGGTGCCTCACGAGTGAGGTCCTGGCCAAGGTTTTCCTTGGAAGCGGGGGACCCAGCCAGCAGCCAGCAGCACCACGGGGAAGGGCTGAGGCCATGACACCAACATCAGACAAGGTGTTAGCGGCCAATGGAGGCAAGGCTTTTGCAGAGGATCCAGCCATCCTGTCCATCAAGACAGAGTCCCTGGAGGAGCTGGAGAGGAGCTGCCTGGCCCGCACCAGGCGCAGCCTGGCCCAACTCAGCAATGCCACCCTGCAGTGGCAGCAGGACAGCCCGGAGGAAAAGCCAGGGGCCTTGGCCGAGGAGCAGGAGAAGTGCAAAGACAGCAGTGACAAGGAGCTGTCCCAAGGGGAAGACATCAGCATCCACACCATCTGGGTCAACGCCTCCGTCCCGGAGCTCTTCCAGGACACCCACGCTGGTCCCCAGGAGGAGTCCGGCCGGCCCAGCCGCCTGGGCACAGGGGTGGCAGGAGACATAGCTGGAGACCTGCAGAGCGCGTCTCCTGCCCTGGCTGGTCCCACGGATGCTGAGCCGGCAGCTTGTGCCCTGGCCGGAACTCCTGAGCAAGAGGGGCACCGCACGCCTCTGGCTCCCATGGCAGAAGAGGAGGCAAAGGCAACCGCTTCTCCCATCCTCAGCGAGCAGGCCCCTGCAGCAGAAGTAGAGAGCTGGGCACCTGCCCCATACACCCCCCCAGGCTATAAGGACGAGGCTTTAGAGGACACAATCCTGAGCATGGTGAGAGAGGCTCTCATCAATTCTGTGCCTGTGAGCCAGCGCTTGCGGGCACCTGCCCCATACACCCCCCAGAGTACAAGTACGAGGCTCTGCAGGACACAATCCTGAGCATGGTGAGAGAGGCTCTCATCAATTCTGTGCTTGTGAGCCAGGAAAAACTGGCAAAACGCAAGGCTGCAGCAACAGCAGCAACACCACCTGCAGCACCACAGGACAGCGAGTCTGCCTCGGCTGCAGAGCCTCGGGGAGAGGCCAGCGCAGCCCCTCTCATCCCTTTGGCACGTGAGCATGGAGAAAACATGGCTTCTCCCACGTCGGAAGACCACTACGATGAAGCGGCTGCTTCAGTGCCTGAAATCCCTCTGGCAGAAGCCGGCGCTCCGCACTTTGCCCCAGCAGCACAGGCAGAGAGCCAGGCACCTGCCCCGCGCAGCCCCACAGCCTACGAGGCTCTGCAGGACATGGCCCTGTGCATGGTGACAAAGGCTGTGGTCAGTGCTATGGCTGTCATCCAGCACAACCTGGCCCAAAGCACCCAGGCTCTCGGCAGGGACACCTCCCACTAGACCAGGCTGCTCCAAGCTCCGTCCAGCCTGGCCTTGAACACCTCCAGGGATGGGGCACTGACAGCTTCCCTGGGCAACCTGTTCCAGCGCCTCACCACCCTTACAATACAGAAATTCTTCCTGATATCCAATCTAAATCTGCCCTCTTTCAGTTTGAAGCCGTTAGCCCGTGCCCTATCATTACACTCCCTGATAAAGAGTCCCTCCCCATCCTTCCTCTAGGCCCCCTTTAGGGACTGGAAGGCTGCTCTAAGGTCGCCCCGGAGCCTTCTCTTCTCCAGGATGAACATCCCCAGCTCTCTCAGCCTGTCCTCATAGCATAGGCGCTCCAGCCCTCTGATCATCTTCGTGGCCCTCCGCTGGACCCCTTCCAGCAAGTCCACGTCCTTCTTGTGCTGAGGACTCCAGAGCTGGACGCAGTACTCCAGGTGGGGTCTCACCAGAGCGGAGCAGAGGGGCAGAATCACCTCCCTCGACCTGCTGGCCACGCTTCTTTCGATGCAGCCCAGGATGCGTTGGCTTTCAGGGTTGCAAGCGCGCATTGCCTGCTCATGTTGAGCTTCTTGTCCACCAGCACCCCCAAGTCCCTCTCCTCAGGGCTGCTCTCAAGCCATTCTCCGCCCAACCTGTAGGTGTGCCTGGCATTGCCATGACCCAGGTGCAGGCTCTTGCACTTGGCCTGGCTGAACTTCATGACGTTCACACAGGCCCACCTCTCGAGCCTGTCCAGGTCCCTCTGGATGGCGTCCCTTCTCTCCAGTGTGTCGACCGTGCCACACAGCCTGGTGTCGTCAGCAAACTTGCTGAGGGTGCACTCAATCCCACTGTCCATGTCACTGACAAAGACGTTAAACAGCACTGGTCCCCGTACTGACCCCTGAGGAACAGCACTCGTCACCGTGGGCTGCCCAGGCAGGCAGGGACAGCCGGGCATGCCACCGCCGCTCGGCCAGCAAGACACGCCAGCAGCTGCTGCAAGCTGCCGCCTCTGCCACCAGCACCCTCGACTCCTTCTGCCGCGGGCTGGGAACCGGCCAGCAGCACTGCAGCCAGCGGCTGCCTACGGCCGGTCCCACCTGCTGGGGGCATCAACGGTGAGCGGGGCAGACCTGCGAGGGTGAGGACGTTCAGGCCTGCCCAGCAGCTCCCTCCAGCCTACAGCGCAGCAGGGAAGGACGCCGCCCGGGACATCACAAACAAGGTCCTGTGCAAAGTTTTCCCTGCCAGCCATGGACCCAGCCAGCAGCCAGCAGCACCGCGGGACCGTGCACATTGCAAGGCTGCGGCCATGACTGAAAGAACAGACAAGGTGTTGGCAGCCAGCAGCAGCAAGGCCCCCGCGGCTTGTCCCACACTGAGGGGGGCACAGGGGGTCACTGGTGCTGCCAGCAGGGCCCCTGCACCAGCTTCCCTGGGCAGGCACGCGGGGCCAGGACACCAAGGACAAGCAGCACAGCAAGATCCACCTACTTCTCCCATCTTCAGTGAGCAGGCCCCTGCAGCAGAGGCAGAGAGGCAGGCACCTGCCCCATACACACCCCGAGAATATGAGGACAAGGTTCTGCAGGACACACCAGCACCCTCGACCTCTCCTGCCGCGGGCTGGCAAATGGCCAGCAGCACCGCAGCCAGCGGCTGCCTACGGCCAGTCCCACCTGCTGGGGGCATCAACGGTGAGCGGGGCAGACCTGCGAGGGTGAGGAGCTTCAGGCCTGCCCAGCAGCTCCCTCCAGCCTACAGCGCAGCAGGGAAGGACGCCGCCCGGGACATCACAAACAAGGTCCTGTGCAAAGTTTTCCCTGCCAGCCATGGACCCAGCCAGCAGCCAGCAGCACCGCGGGACCGTGCACATTGCAAGGCTGCGGCCATGACTGAAACAACAGAGAAGGTGTTGGCATCCAACAGCAGCAAGGCCAGCTCCCTCCAGCCTACAGAGGAGCTATAAAGGACACAGCCCGGTGCCTCACGAGTGAGGTCCTGGCCAAGGTTTTCCTTGGAAGCGGGGGACCCAGCCAGCAGCCAGCAGCACCACGGGGAAGGGCTGAGGCCATGACACCAACATCAGACAAGGTGTTAGCGGCCAATGGAGGCAAGGCTTTTGCAGAGGATCCAGCCATCCTGTCCATCAAGACAGAGTCCCTGGAGGAGCTGGAGAGGAGCTGCCTGGCCCGCACCAGGCGCAGCCTGGCCCAACTCAGCAATGCCACCCTGCAGTGGCAGCAGGACAGCCCGGAGGAAAAGCCAGGGGCCTTGGCCGAGGAGCAGGAGAAGTGCAAAGACAGCAGTGACAAGGAGCTGTCCCAAGGGGAAGACATCAGCATCCACACCATCTGGGTCAACGCCTCCGTCCCGGAGCTCTTCCAGGACACCCACGCTGGTCCCCAGGAGGAGTCCGGCCGGCCCAGCCGCCTGGGCACAGGGGTGGCAGGAGACATAGCTGGAGACCTGCAGAGCGCGTCTCCTGCCCTGGCTGGTCCCACGGATGCTGAGCCGGCAGCTTGTGCCCTGGCCGGAACTCCTGAGCAAGAGGGGCACCGCACGCCTCTGGCTCCCATGGCAGAAGAGGAGGCAAAGGCAACCGCTTCTCCCATCCTCAGCGAGCAGGCCCCTGCAGCAGAAGTAGAGAGCTGGGCACCTGCCCCATACACCCCCCCAGGCTATAAGGACGAGGCTTTAGAGGACACAATCCTGAGCATGGTGAGAGAGGCTCTCATCAATTCTGTGCCTGTGAGCCAGCGCTTGCGGGCACCTGCCCCATACACCCCCCAGAGTACAAGTACGAGGCTCTGCAGGACACAATCCTGAGCATGGTGAGAGAGGCTCTCATCAATTCTGTGCTTGTGAGCCAGGAAAAACTGGCAAAACGCAAGGCTGCAGCAACAGCAGCAACACCACCTGCAGCACCACAGGACAGCGAGTCTGCCTCGGCTGCAGAGCCTCGGGGAGAGGCCAGCGCAGCCCCTCTCATCCCTTTGGCACGTGAGCATGGAGAAAACATGGCTTCTCCCACGTCGGAAGACCACTACGATGAAGCGGCTGCTTCAGTGCCTGAAATCCCTCTGGCAGAAGCCGGCGCTCCGCACTTTGCCCCAGCAGCACAGGCAGAGAGCCAGGCACCTGCCCCGCGCAGCCCCACAGCCTACGAGGCTCTGCAGGACATGGCCCTGTGCATGGTGACAAAGGCTGTGGTCAGTGCTATGGCTGTCATCCAGCACAACCTGGCCCAAAGCACCCAGGCTCTCGGCAGGGACACCTCCCACTAGACCAGGCTGCTCCAAGCTCCGTCCAGCCTGGCCTTGAACACCTCCAGGGATGGGGCACTGACAGCTTCCCTGGGCAACCTGTTCCAGCGCCTCACCACCCTTACAATACAGAAATTCTTCCTGATATCCAATCTAAATCTGCCCTCTTTCAGTTTGAAGCCGTTACCCCGTGCCCTATCATTACACTCCCTGATAAAGAGTCCCTCCCCATCCTTCCTCTAGGCCCCCTTTAGGGACTGGAAGGCTGCTCTAAGGTCGCCCCGGAGCCTTCTCTTCTCCAGGATGAACATCCCCAGCTCTCTCAGCCTGTCCTCATAGCATAGGCGCTCCAGCCCTCTGATCATCTTCGTGGCCCTCCGCTGGACCCCTTCCAGCAAGTCCACGTCCTTCTTGTGCTGAGGACTCCAGAGCTGGACGCAGTACTCCAGGTGGGGTCTCACCAGAGCGGAGCAGAGGGGCAGAATCACCTCCCTCGACCTGCTGGCCACGCTTCTTTCGATGCAGCCCAGGATGCGTTGGCTTTCAGGGTTGCAAGCGCGCATTGCCTGCTCATGTTGAGCTTCTTGTCCACCAGCACCCCCAAGTCCCTCTCCTCAGGGCTGCTCTCAAGCCATTCTCCGCCCAACCTGTAGGTGTGCCTGGCATTGCCATGACCCAGGTGCAGGCTCTTGCACTTGGCCTGGCTGAACTTCATGACGTTCACACAGGCCCACCTCTCGAGCCTGTCCAGGTCCCTCTGGATGGCGTCCCTTCTCTCCAGTGTGTCGACCGTGCCACACAGCCTGGTGTCGTCAGCAAACTTGCTGAGGGTGCACTCAATCCCACTGTCCATGTCACTGACAAAGACGTTAAACAGCACTGGTCCCCGTACTGACCCCTGAGGAACAGCACTCGTCACCGTGGGCTGCCCAGGCAGGCAGGGACAGCCGGGCATGCCACCGCCGCTCGGCCAGCAAGACACGCCAGCAGCTGCTGCAAGCTGCCGCCTCTGCCACCAGCACCCTCGACTCCTTCTGCCGCGGGCTGGGAACCGGCCAGCAGCACTGCAGCCAGCGGCTGCCTACGGCCGGTCCCACCTGCTGGGGGCATCAACGGTGAGCGGGGCAGACCTGCGAGGGTGAGGACGTTCAGGCCTGCCCAGCAGCTCCCTCCAGCCTACAGCGCAGCAGGGAAGGACGCCGCCCGGGACATCACAAACAAGGTCCTGTGCAAAGTTTTCCCTGCCAGCCATGGACCCAGCCAGCAGCCAGCAGCACCGCGGGACCGTGCACATTGCAAGGCTGCGGCCATGACTGAAAGAACAGACAAGGTGTTGGCAGCCAGCAGCAGCAAGGCCCCCGCGGCTTGTCCCACACTGAGGGGGGCACAGGGGGTCACTGGTGCTGCCAGCAGGGCCCCTGCACCAGCTTCCCTGGGCAGGCACGCGGGGCCAGGACACCAAGGACAAGCAGCACAGCAAGATCCACCTACTTCTCCCATCTTCAGTGAGCAGGCCCCTGCAGCAGAGGCAGAGAGGCAGGCACCTGCCCCATACACACCCCGAGAATATGAGGACAAGGTTCTGCAGGACACACCAGCACCCTCGACCTCTCCTGCCGCGGGCTGGCAAATGGCCAGCAGCACCGCAGCCAGCGGCTGCCTACGGCCAGTCCCACCTGCTCGGGGCATCAACGGTGAGCGGGGCAGACCTGCGAGGGTGAGGACGTTCAGGCCTGCCCAGCAGCTCCCTCCAGCCTACAGCGCAGCAGGGAAGGACGCCGCCCGGGACATCACAAACAAGGTCCTGTGCAAAGTTTTCCCTGCCAGCCATGGACCCAGCCAGCAGCCAGCAGCACCGCGGGACCGTGCACATTGCAAGGCTGCGGCCATGACTGAAACAACAGACAAGGTGTTGGCAGCCAACAGCAGCAAGGCCAGCTCCCTCCAGCCTACAGAGGAGCTATAAAGGACACAGCCCGGTGCCTCACGAGTGAGGTCCTGGCCAAGGTTTTCCTTGGAAGCGGGGGACCCAGCCAGCAGCCAGCAGCACCCCGGGGAAGGGCTGAGGCCATGACACCAACATCAGACAAGGTGTTAGCGGCCAATGGAGGCAAGGCTTTTGCAGAGGATCCAGCCATCCTGTCCATCAAGACAGAGTCCCTGGAGGAGCTGGAGAGGAGCTGCCTGGCCCGCACCAGGCGCAGCCTGGCCCAACTCAGCAATGCCACCCTGCAGTGGCAGCAGGACAGCCCGGAGGAAAAGCCAGGGGCCTTGGCCGAGGAGCAGGAGAAGTGCAAAGACAGCAGTGACAAGGAGCTGTCCCAAGGGGAAGACATCAGCATCCACACCATCTGGGTCAACGCCTCCGTCCCGGAGCTCTTCCAGGACACCGAAATAATATAATAATAATAATAATAATAATAATAATAATAATAATAATAATAATAATAATAATAATAATAATAATAATAATAATAATATAATAAGAAATAATAGTGTATCAGCGTCCTTGTAGTTCAAGCTTCTAAGTTACAGAAACTAAGAAATAAATTACAGTAATTAAAGTGTAATAGATTAAAAAAAATCTGTATTATCATCTTCCATTGCTTTGAATTTTCAGGAACACATGTTAGCAGCTTTGCTTTTAGGATTTATAAAAGAAGTAAGGGTACATTTAAAATCAAGTAATTTAAGTACTAAAGGGTAGATGAGATGACAAAATTCGTGGTAAAAAAACACGGTGTCAAAAAAGACTCTAAAGCTTTAAGACTATGAGCTTTATTATGAGCAGTGTAACGTACCGCCAGCTGACTAGCTGGTATCTACTATGTCTGCTGCAGCTATTCATTGCGCAGACAGAAAGAGCCTGGAAACGTATCCTTCTTCATGAAAGTGAGTACAAGGCTGGAACGGCCACGCATTAACACATAAATTTGGTCACAACATGACAAAGTGTGAAGGGAGAGTAGAGAGTAGCAATACAGTATTAAGGCCTAAGCTGTAGGAAGAACCAAAGGCTTCAACACCGGCATGATTTTCTTCTCTCTTACACTGCTGTAATCTGCTGTTTTCTATTTAATCTCTCCTGATTTAAATTCATCCATACAGCCTAATCTGAGGTGAACTTTTTTCCATAAAAATCAATGTAAGATAAACTTTGTTGTAGACTGAAAAAGGACACGTAAGAGAAAAGCTGAACTTCTACATTGTACAAGCGCTCACCAAGGGCTGAGCACGAGCTTGGCCAATTTTTAACTACTTTAACCACTGAGACAATCAAAACCACTGTTTTGTCCATCACAGCTCACTGGGACACATGAGATAAAATCTACGTCCGAGAACCTGTACACCCTCGTCTGTCTGGTGGCATCCTTGCACTGCTTCCTGCTTGGATTTTCTTTTCTTTTGACTGATTAGTCTAGATATTGCTTACTAAAGAAACTGCTTGATGTTTTCAGCTTTCATTTCGGCCGTAAACGTTGCCTTCATCTCCTCATAAGGACTCACAGATGTCTTCTTTTCTGTGGGTTTTGCAAACCAGCCTGTACAACACACCAAAACACAATAGTAAGAACACCAGAGCAATCTTACCATGACACACACCATCCCTCTTTGGTTTCACCACAAGATTGTCACTGTGTATTTTACCACTGTTTTTATCTCAGCACAGACAAGCAGCCACAATCTACTGCAGGCTGCACAGCGACGGCAGCAGCAGTTGCCCTCACGTGAAGAGAACTTCTTTACCTAGGTAGATACTGAGGGGAATAAAATACTATATTCATCACAGTTATTTTACTGTACATTCTAAGGAGACTTCTCTTTCTTTAGCACCAGAACATCATTCTGTCAGTCCTATCAGTCAGCTCAGCAGTAAGGCAGCAGCCTTACAAAAAAGCACAGCAACACAGCCAGCCTTTGTAAGGAACAGATGTCTTGTAACTCCTTTCTCACTCTCTGGTCTGTCTGGCTCTTATTCTGGAATTTCTCCCTTACTGTGCAGGCATTACCAGAGTAAGCGATGAGAGGAACACCTGGCTAGGAAGAAAGTGTTTCTGACATCTGTTTTTTGCTTTTAAGTCAGAGTTGGGACATGGCGAGTGCAAACGCAGCGGCGGGTACATGGGCAGTGCAAATCAGCGAACCATCGGGGAGCCGAGGGCGGGTGACAGGCTGGCACCGGCGAGGCACCGGTCACTGGCATAGCGGAAGTGTGCCACATGAAATGTGCCACTTCTCTTTCGGCATGAAGAGAGCGATTCAGTCAGGGCTTCCCGATGGCACGAACCCCAAGGACATACCAAAGGGCGTTTCAAAATACAAGTGGCTCTTTTGTTTTCCTTCCTCCCCTCAGCTGGCCCTGAGCCATCTGCGAACCAAAAGGGAGGGAAAACCTCTTGTGGCAGCAACCCGCAGCCCTGCCTGCTTGGGCCGAGGTGGCACATGAAATTAAAGCCTCTTTCACCCCTCCTGTCAGCGCTCCTCCAGCCCCGTATGTGTCTTCCCGCCGTTCTGGTTTGGGCCCGTGCAGTCTCACGGCAGAGGGCTCTGTCCCCTCCTCACAAACCCAGAGCCTCTTCTGGGCAGAACTACTTTATTTAAAAGGAAATCGAAAACCCAGCCGAAAAAGACACTCTCGACTGAAGACCCCTTCTCTTGCGGAGGAGTCAGGAGTCCCTGGAGGGGTCGGTGGCTGGCCCGGACCGGCCTGAGAGATTATGAGGGAAGGAGGGAGGGAGGGAAGGGGGGAGGGAGGGAGTGTCGGCCGGGCCGAGTACGGACCCACCTCGGGCACCCCTGGCACAAAGCCGCGGGCGCTGGAAGCCGCCTGCTCCTTCCCCCCACCCGGCCCTTCCTCAGCCCGGCTCCGAGCCACCTCCCCCGGCTGGAAGGGCCGAGGGTGGCCGGGAGAGCCCCCCCGCCCCCGATGCGAAGGGGGGTTAAGTCCGCACTGTCCCGATAAGGAACCCGAGGAGGAATAGCCCCGCCGCTGCTCCCAGGACGACAGCCCAGAAGCGGCCGCTAGCTGCCCTGGGGCCGGCCGGCTCCCTGGCAGCGCCGAGCGACGTCCACATGGCTGCCGGCCCCCTCCCCACCGCTCCCGGCACGGCCCGCCCCGCCGGCCGAAGTCCCGCCGTGGCCCGGCCCGCCCCGGAGGCGGGCGGGCGCTGGCCGTTCGTTGCGGCCAGCTCCGCGGCTCCCGCCTGAGCCCTGAGCCGCCCGTGAGGGCTCTGCTGTCCGCCGCCGCCCAGGGGCAAGGCCGTCCCGCCATCGCCGGCAATGTTGGAGTCCGCCCGGCTGCCGCAGCCGCTGCCCGGGGGGTTGCCGCTCTCTCGATGGACTCTGTCAGTCGATCCCAGCGCGCCCAACCCCCTGCTGCCCTCCCCCTCTTTCTCTCCTGCTCCTCGACACCGTGCCACCCCCTATTTCTTTTAACTTGCTACAGAGTGCGGTGAGGAGGGAAAGCGATGGTTCCCGGGCCTGGCTCTCCCTGCCTGTTCCACACAGAGCAGTGCTGTGCCCTCCGCCACAGGGCACACCCCAGACCCGGCAGCACCAGCAGGGCGAACGTGAGGGGAAACAAAAGCTAAAAGCTGCGGTAAATGATTTAATCGCAAACAGGATTCCAATTAGAATTGATAATTTATTAAAGGAACAAAGGCAAGCAAACAGCGCTGGCTGTGCCGGGAGTCTCTGCCCAACCGAGACACACACCTTACAGACGCCATTTTTGGTTTCTCTCTCCTATACTAATACGTATTCATAACTGTCTCTAAAATGGTTGGCCCTTGCCAAAAATGGGTGTATCCCCCCTCTTACAGGTCACTATGCAGATAACAACAGGACCGGGTTAAGTTGGTGTTCTAGAATGTTCGCCAGGTGGCTCCTGCAAAACACAGACAGGATAGACACACCGTCTCGTCTGCGGCCATACAGACAAAACAATCAAAGGTCACACTTCACCCTGTGGCCCTAACACTGTTCCACGCTGACACGAATCAGTTAAGCACATTTCACAAAAGCCATCATTTTGAGAGATTTATTCTAAGGAATATTGTACCCCAATACCCAGCACTCTCTGAAAGGCAATAAGGACCCTTCGGACGGGTATGCGCCCCTGTGGAGGTGGGTTGACTACCACCCATTTCTGTGCTCTGTGTTTCTTTCCAGTGTACACAGGTACAATCCCAAAGAGCACGGGTGCACCCCAGCTGCTGGGTTGAGAACAAGCCTGAAACTTCGTACGCTCCTGACTTTGCCGGAGTCTTTTTTTCCACCTCGTAAAATCTCCACTGTATAGTTTTGGAAAAACCTCTCCATTCAGTCGGGTCATCGCATTTGGGAGGAGGTCCGTGATCAGAGGGAAATTGTGCATACAGAGGTGACCTCCTGGGCTCTGCATGGATTTTTATCCTCAGGGGCCTGGCTGAGGTACCAGCTAGGGAGACAGCTGATGTTTAGGTCATAAAGTCTGTAGTTCTCTTGTGTCCATGTCCACATATAGTATGTGCAGCCTGTTTCAACAGCAAGTGCCAGCACTTTACAGGACTGCTCCGATTGCACGACGCTACTTGCTGATGCAGACAAAACCTAAGACTAGGATGAATTCCAGACACTGGACTTTGACCTCATCTGCAGAGCCCACTGCACAAGGAAACTGTAGTACAAGACCACTAGATGAGCCCTGTGGAAAGCAGAAGTGTTGGTTGCAAGGAGCAATACACCAGTGACACAGCAGCAGCATGCTTCAAAATTCTGTAAGATACAAAATGCCTCCAAATGACCAGATAGATACTAAAATAAAATGCCAGTATTTGTGATATTAGTCCCGTGTCCTCCTCCCTGTTGTGCAGAAGCCCTGCTTTTAATGGTTCTCTGAGCGGGGTATTCTGCCACGTCACATCACGCCCAGATGCCTGCCAGGTTGCCCTCAGTGTGCTGGCTGTTGTAGATACCATTCTGGAATGGCCAGCTGTCCCCTATAATATATAGGGAACTTAAGTTTGGAACCGAGCACAGTGAAAGGTTGTACCCCTACCCAGCAGTCTACTTTCCTCCCCCATTCTGTACCTGAAGGGGCATAATGTGCCCGTGTTCACTACTCCACCACTACTTATTGATGGAAGCTGAAATCCATGCGATGTTTAAATTAAGTGGGCTGAAGAATGGAACATGTCTTCTGGTATTCCTAAAAAGATTAATATGGCCAGGGCACCTTTGGGCACAAGAACTTGGAAGAACGCATGGATCAGCTAATTTCTGTTTGAAGCACTTGGAAATTAAGTTAATGAAGCACCATGGGGCTTTTGCATGAGCAAAAGCATATAGCTTTTGATTAATATTCCAGAGGGATGTAATCAACCCCAGGGGCTTATGGCCACGCTTACTCAAGTGAAATAAGAGAGACAGAAAGGAACGGTCAGGAAACGGAGATGGGAATATTGTCAAAAGTTTGGTGCTGTTGAATACTCTGGAACTAATTGACCTGCCCACACCACTTAGAAGCTCTGAATTACTGCTTTGAGACATTTTATATATAGGCTTCCAGTGTGCCTGTTGCTTGGACGGGACATTATGACCCTTAAATACAAAACAGCAGCAGCCAAAGGGCATAAGAAAGCTTTATTCAAGAACAAATTGCAGTCATGATAAATGCATAAAATGTTATCCTTGTTCCTATACAGAATCTTATCGGTCACTTTGCAGCTAAAGCCATTTCACTAAACCAAAAATGTTCAATACACCAAAACTACGAAAAATTAATATTTCTCCTCTCCCTGTGCTTGATCGGAAGATCTTCTACTAATCACAGTATTTTAAGGCTTTTTTCTTATCTCTGAGCTGTGAGGAACAGACAAAAAAAATTTTTTTTTTCAATTCGTCCACCTGAAGAAACAAACTCACTGGTTTTTGAGATGCAAATCTTAGGCAATGTTTTGGTTAGGATTATCCTTTTGCATACCATTTATCACGACAGTTTTCCTTAGGTCCAACTGAAGCCAATTTAGTGTGACTTAGGTAGGATCTGTACTGGCAAGGTGTTGAGGAACTTATCTGTATGTCAAGGTGCTGTTCAAACACAGATACAATAAGATCAACTTCTGTGGTACTTTCTTTTGATATACCTGCAGGATTACTACTTTAGTCTTTGCTAGTCCTCCAGCCTGTGAAAATGTTGTCACATTAATTTTCTGCAAATAAGGCTTACAAATATTTCGGGGGAGGGTTCTTGATGTACCTACTAAATGCATGCTGTAAATTTACTCAGGTTTGGGATTTGGGGAAGGGTGGGGCAAAGTTGTCTCAGTGGCAGCTTTTGCAGTAGCCTTTCATTCTCTGAGTCACAAAGCTAGTTTGATAGGTGATCGGGACAGGAGCTTTCCAACTCTTTCGGTTAGAGGATAAAGCAAAGGTGAAACCAGTTATGTCACTTACAGCCCACCGGAGGAACAGCCAGTTTAGTGTGGAGATAACACTACTGTAGTGTCTGAGAACATCTTTTCTAGCTTGTCAAATAAAGGTGTGTTTGCTTACAGCTGCCAGTCGTTGTTACAATTTTAACTGTGAAAGAGTGGACGCTCCAAGGCACAGAGTTCTGCTGTGGAACTGGTGACAGGCTGGCCGAGAGCTTACGTGCCAGGGTTTGAGGGGAGGCCAACAAGGGGACGTCATGGGGGTCAGCTGCTACTGGCTGCTCTCTCAAGATGAGCAAATGGATGAAGTCTTCTTTAAACAACTAGAAGTCTCATGATTACAGGTCCTTCAGCACGGGAGTGGATAAGCTAGTGAACAGGCGGCCCAAAGACGTGGCATATAAATTCTCAGAGCTTTGAAAAAAGGCTGAACAAAGCCCTGTGCAATGTGATCTAACTTGGACGTTAGCTCTGTTTTGAGCAGGAGTTGCTCTGAATCGACATCCTGGGGTCCCTTCTAACATTTTTCTATGATTCCATGATTCTAATGGAGAGCTGCTTGTGGATTAATATGTGATCTGCTTTGTAAATGTTAAAGTCTATGTTTCTCTATTAGAAATTTGTGATGCAGATAGCGAAATGAAAAGACTTGCCTAGCTCCCAAGGGTTCTGTACGATTAGATCATTTATTTTGAAAAACGTAAAGAAATTCATGAGTTCCAAGACTCTCTTATGCTATAGAACCACTCACCAATTAAATTTGAAGTGTTTCTGATAGAAGTTATTGTTACATGCTTCCTGAGCGAATTACATTAGATGTATTGTGGTAAACTGTCAATAGAAGAGCAGGAAATGAAACCTAGACGACTTTTCACCTAGAAAACTTTTCTTACCCTTTATTCTAGGTCCATATTTTCAAACTATTCAAAATAACAGCTTCACACTTTTTAGTCATAGAATATAAGGCAGGCAAATAATAAGTAGGTTTATAACTCATGTTTCCCTTTCCCCTGCTATATACTCTTCTCGTATTTCAATAGAAATTGCATAGCTAAAACTTTCTCAAGGTCCTAGAAATCCTGCTGCTTTTGTTTTTCACGTTATTTCAGTGCTTCTGAAATATCCCATTCTGCAAGGTGCCACATATGCTTACGTACTGGAAACAAGACTTGAGCTTTCTTAATATCTCTCTCCCCGTAGGTCTCTGTATAAAGAAGTCAGAATGCTGCCTCTCTACCTACATGAAGCACTGAGCAATGATAAAAGTAAATGTAAACAGCACCTCCCCAATTTTAATGTTTGGTAGTCAAGTTGATTAGCTTTCTGTGTTGGGTTTGTGCCTTGTCCCTATGTTGCGCACTTAGAGATCTGTGGAGTATTTGAATTGTTGTGATAACATTCCTTCAGCTGGGTCTCTGTTGACTATCAAAAAAAGCAGCAGTGGCAGGGCTGCTTTCTGACTGTAATGGCTTCTGGTGCTGAATTGGCCCGTGGAGGAGTCAGACAACCTGAAGACATGGCAAAAGGTGGCCCAGGGAGTATCTGCCCATTTTGTGGCAACAGAATGTTAAATCAGGTCAAGCTGCCCGGTGTTAATGTCACCAAGAGAATATAAATGACCTGTTATTACTGGAAAATTAACTCCACAATGGCTGAACTGCTTTGAGTTTTTCTATGGATCGAGAACAAGTTTTTACAGAAAGGCAATTTCTTCTGTGCCTGTTTTCATCTTTTTCCTTCCCATATCTTTCACATATAGCAAGCACAGATTCTTCTGGTGGTTTAAGCAAAGACTGGGATGCCAACGTGGAAAACAATTTGTCTTTACTGATAGTGAGTCACAGTTAGCCAATATGCATTCTTCAAATTTTACAGATTAGTGCTGTTGCTGTGCTATCATTGTTATATATCTTTGAATCATACAACGGTTTAGGTGGGAACGGGCCTTAAAGATCATCTAGTTCCAACCACCTGCCCTGGGCAGGGACACCTCCCACCAGACCAGGTTGCTCCAAGCTCCGTCCAGCCTGGCCTTGAACACCTCCAGGGATGGGGCACTGACAGCTTCCCTGGGCAACCTGTTCCAGCGCCTCACCACCCTTACAATACAGAAATTCTTCCTGATATCCAATCTAAATCTGCCCTCTTTCAGTTTGAAGCCGTTACCCCGTGCCCTATCATTACACTCCCTGATAAAGAGTCCCTCCCCATCCTTCCTCTAGGCCCCCTTTAGGGACTGGAAGGCTGCTCTAAGGTCGCCCCGGAGCCTTCTCTTCTCCAGGATGAACATCCCCAGCTCTCTCAGCCTGTCCTCATAGCATAGGCGCTCCAGCCCTCTGATCATCTTCGTGGCCCTCCGCTGGACCCCTTCCAGCAAGTCCACGTCCTTCTTGTGCTGAGGACTCCAGAGCTGGACGCAGTACTCCAGGTGGGGTCTCACCAGAGCGGAGCAGAGGGGCAGAATCACCTCCCTCGACCTGCTGGCCACGCTTCTTTCGATGCAGCCCAGGATGCGTTGGCTTTCAGGGTTGCAAGCGCGCATTGCCTGCTCATGTTGAGCTTCTTGTCCACCAGCACCCCCAAGTCCCTCTCCTCAGGGCTGCTCTCAAGCCATTCTCCGCCCAACCTGTAGGTGTGCCTGGCATTGCCATGACCCAGGTGCAGGCTCTTGCACTTGGCCTGGCTGAACTTCATGACGTTCACACAGGCCCACCTCTCGAGCCTGTCCAGGTCCCTCTGGATGGCGTCCCTTCTCTCCAGTGTGTCGACCGTGCCACACAGCCTGGTGTCGTCAGCAAACTTGCTGAGGGTGCACTCAATCCCACTGTCCATGTCACTGACAAAGACGTTAAACAGCACTGGTCCCCGTACTGACCCCTGAGGAACAGCACTCGTCACCGTGGGCTGCCCAGGCAGGCAGGGACAGCCGGGCATGCCACCGCCGCTCGGCCAGCAAGACACGCCAGCAGCTGCTGCAAGCTGCCGCCTCTGCCACCAGCACCCTCGACTCCTTCTGCCGCGGGCTGGGAACCGGCCAGCAGCACTGCAGCCAGCGGCTGCCTACGGCCGGTCCCACCTGCTGGGGGCATCAACGGTGAGCGGGGCAGACCTGCGAGGGTGAGGACGTTCAGGCCTGCCCAGCAGCTCCCTCCAGCCTACAGCGCAGCAGGGAAGGACGCTGCCCGGGACATCACAAACAAGGTCCTGTGCAAAGTTTTCCCTGCCAGCCATGGACCCAGCCAGCAGCCAGCAGCACCGCGGGACCGTGCACATTGCAAGGCTGCGGCCATGACTGAAAGAACAGACAAGGTGTTGGCAGCCAGCAGCAGCAAGCCCCCCGCGGCTTGTCCCACACTGAGGGGGGCACAGGGGGTCACTGGTGCTGCCAGCAGGGCCCCTGCACCAGCTTCCCTGGGCAGGCACGCGGGGCCAGGACACCAAGGACAAGCAGCACAGCAAGATCCACCTACTTCTCCCATCTTCAGTGAGCAGGCCCCTGCAGCAGAGGCAGAGAGGCAGGCACCTGCCCCATACACACCCCGAGAATATGAGGACAAGGTTCTGCAGGACACACCAGCACCCTCGACCTCTCCTGCCGCGGGCTGGCAAATGGCCAGCAGCACCGCAGCCAGCGGCTGCCTACGGCCAGTCCCACCTGCTCGGGGCATCAACGGTGAGCGGGGCAGACCTGCGAGGGTGAGGAGCTTCAGGCCTGCCCAGCAGCTCCCTCCAGCCTACAGCGCAGCAGGGAAGGACGCCGCCCGGGACATCACAAACAAGGTCCTGTGCAAAGTTTTCCCTGCCAGCCATGGACCCAGCCAGCAGCCAGCAGCACCGCGGGACCGTGCACATTGCAAGGCTGCGGCCATGACTGAAACAACAGACAAGGTGTTGGCATCCAACAGCAGCAAGGCCAGCTCCCTCCAGCCTACAGAGGAGCTATAAAGGACACAGCCCGGTGCCTCACGAGTGAGGTCCTGGCCAAGGTTTTCCTTGGAAGCGGGGGACCCAGCCAGCAGCCAGCAGCACCACGGGGAAGGGCTGAGGCCATGACACCAACATCAGACAAGGTGTTAGCGGCCAATGGAGGCAAGGCTTTTGCAGAGGATCCAGCCATCCTGTCCATCAAGACAGAGTCCCTGGAGGAGCTGGAGAGGAGCTGCCTGGCCCGCACCAGGCGCAGCCTGGCCCAACTCAGCAATGCCACCCTGCAGTGGCAGCAGGACAGCCCGGAGGAAAAGCCAGGGGCCTTGGCCGAGGAGCAGGAGAAGTGCAAAGACAGCAGTGACAAGGAGCTGTCCCAAGGGGAAGACATCAGCATCCACACCATCTGGGTCAACGCCTCCGTCCCGGAGCTCTTCCAGGACACCCACGCTGGTCCCCAGGAGGAGTCCGGCCGGCCCAGCCGCCTGGGCACAGGGGTGGCAGGAGACATAGCTGGAGACCTGCAGAGCGCGTCTCCTGCCCTGGCTGGTCCCACGGATGCTGAGCCGGCAGCTTGTGCCCTGGCCGGAACTCCTGAGCAAGAGGGGCACCGCACGCCTCTGGCTCCCATGGCAGAAGAGGAGGCAAAGGCAACCGCTTCTCCCATCCTCAGCGAGCAGGCCCCTGCAGCAGAAGTAGAGAGCTGGGCACCTGCCCCATACACCCCCCCAGGCTATAAGGACGAGGCTTTAGAGGACACAATCCTGAGCATGGTGAGACAGGCTCTCATCAATTCTGTGCCTGTGAGCCAGCGCTTGCGGGCACCTGCCCCATACACCCCCCAGAGTACAAGTACGAGGCTCTGCAGGAGACAGCCCTGAGCATGGTGAGAGAGGCTCTCATCAATTCTGTGCTTGTGAGCCAGGAAAAACTGGCAAAACGCAAGGCTGCAGCAACAGCAGCAACACCACCTGCAGCACCACAGGACAGCGAGTCTGCCTCGGCTGCAGAGCCTCGGGGAGAGGCCAGCGCAGCCCCTCTCATCCCTTTGGCACGTGAGCATGGAGAAAACATGGCTTCTCCCACGTCGGAAGACCACTACGATGAAGCGGCTGCTTCAGTGCCTGAAATCCCTCTGGCAGAAGCCGGCGCTCCGCACTTTGCCCCAGCAGCACAGGCAGAGAGCCAGGCACCTGCCCCGCGCAGCCCCACAGCCTATGAGGCTCTGCAGGACATGGCCCTGTGCATGGTGACAAAGGCTGTGGTCAGTGCTATGGCTGTCATCCAGCACAACCTGGCCCAAAGCACCCAGGCTCTCGGCAGGGACACCTCCCACTAGACCAGGCTGCTCAAAGCCTCATCCAGCCTGGCCTTGAACACCTCCAGGGATGGGGCACTGACAGCTTCCCTGGGCAACCTGTTCCAGCGCCTCACCACCCTTACAATACAGAAATTCTTCCTGATATCCAATCTAAATCTGCCCTCTTTCAGTTTGAAGCCGTTAGCCCGTGCCCTATCATTACACTCCCTGATAAAGAGTCCCTCCCCATCCTTCCTCTAGGCCCCCTTTAGGGACTGGAAGGCTGCTCTAAGGTCGCCCCGGAGCCTTCTCTTCTCCAGGATGAACATCCCCAGCTCTCTCAGCCTGTCCTCATAGCATAGGCGCTCCAGCCCTCTGATCATCTTCGTGGCCCTCCGCTGGACCCCTTCCAGCAAGTCCACGTTCTTCTTGTGCTGAGGACTCCAGAGCTGGACGCAGTACTCCAGGTGGGGTCTCACCAGAGCGGAGCAGAGGGGCAGAATCACCTCCCTCGACCTGCTGGCCACGCTTCTTTCGATGCAGCCCAGGATGCGTTGGCTTTCAGGGTTGCAAGCGCGCATTGCCTGCTCATGTTGAGCTTCTTGTCCACCAGCACCCCCAAGTCCCTCTCCTCAGGGCTGCTCTCAAGCCATTCTCCGCCCAACCTGTAGGTGTGCCTGGCATTGCCATGACCCAGGTGCAGGCTCTTGCACTTGGCCTGGCTGAACTTCATGACGTTCACACAGGCCCACCTCTCGAGCCTGTCCAGGTCCCTCTGGATGGCGTCCCTTCTCTCCAGTGTGTCGACCGTGCCACACAGCCTGGTGTCGTCAGCAAACTTGCTGAGGGTGCACTCAATCCCACTGTCCATGTCACTGACAAAGACGTTAAACAGCACTGGTCCCCGTACTGACCCCTGAGGAACAGCACTCGTCACCGTGGGCTGCCCAGGCAGGCAGGGACAGCCGGGCATGCCACCGCCGCTCGGCCAGCAAGACACGCCAGCAGCTGCTGCAAGCTGCCGCCTCTGCCACCAGCACCCTCGACTCCTTCTGCCGCGGGCTGGGAACCGGCCAGCAGCACCGCAGCCAGCGGCTGCCTACGGCCGGTCCCACCTGCTGGGGGCATCAACGGTGAGCGGGGCAGACCTGCGAGGGTGAGGACGTTCAGGCCTGCCCAGCAGCTCCCTCCAGCCTACAGAGGAGCAGAGAAGGACGCCGCCCGGGACATCACAAACAAGGTCCTGTGCAAAGTTTTCCCTGCCAGCCATGGACCCAGCCAGCAGCCAGCAGCACCGCGGGACCGTGCACATTGCAAGGCTGCGGCCATGACTGAAAGAACAGACAAGGTGTTGGCAGCCAACAGCAGCAAGGCCCCCGCGGCTTGTCCCACACTGAGGGGGGCACAGGGGGTCACTGGTGCTGCCAGCAGGGCCCCTGCACCAGCTTCCCTGGGCAGGCACGCGGGGCCAGGACACCAAGGACAAGCAGCACAGCAAGATCCACCTACTTCTCCCATCTTCAGTGAGCAGGCCCCTGCAGCAGAGGCAGAGAGGCAGGCACCTGCCCCATACACACCCCGAGAATATGAGGACAAGGTTCTGCAGGACACACCAGCACCCTCGACCTCTCCTGCCGCGGGCTGGCAAATGGCCAGCAGCACCGCAGCCAGCGGCTGCCTACGGCCAGTCCCACCTGCTCGGGGCATCAACGGTGAGCGGGGCAGACATTCGAGGGTGAGGAGCTTCAGGCCTGCCCAGCAGCTCCCTCCAGCCTACAGCGCAGCAGGGAAGGACGCCGCCCGGGACATCACAAACAAGGTCCTGTGCAAAGTTTTCCCTGCCAGCCATGGACCCAGCCAGCAGCCAGCAGCACCGCGGGACCGTGCACATTGCAAGGCTGCGGCCATGACTGAAACAACAGAGAAGGTGTTGGCAGCCAACAGCAGCAAGGCCAGCTCCCTCCAGCCTACAGAGGAGCTATAAAGGACACAGCCCGGTGCCTCACGAGTGAGGTCCTGGCCAAGGTTTTCCTTGGAAGCGGGGGACCCAGCCAGCAGCCAGCAGCACCACGGGGAAGGGCTGAGGCCATGACACCAACATCAGACAAGGTGTTAGCGGCCAATGGAGGCAAGGCTTTTGCAGAGGATCCAGCCATCCTGTCCATCAAGACAGAGTCCCTGGAGGAGCTGGAGAGGAGCTGCCTGGCCCGCACCAGGCGCAGCCTGGCCCAACTCAGCAATGCCACCCTGCAGTGGCAGCAGGACAGCCCGGAGGAAAAGCCAGGGGCCTTGGCCGAGGAGCAGGAGAAGTGCAAAGACAGCAGTGACAAGGAGCTGTCCCAAGGGGAAGACATCAGCATCCACACCATCTGGGTCAACGCCTCCGTCCCGGAGCTCTTCCAGGACACCGAAATAATAATAATATAATAATAATAATAATAATAATAATAATAATAATAATAATAATAATAATAATAATAATAATAATAATATAAGAAATAATAGTGTATCAGCGTCCTTGTAGTTCAAGCTTCTAAGTTACAGAAACTAAGAAATAAATTACAGTAATTAAACTGTAATAGATTAAAAAAAATCTGTATTATCATCTTCCATTGCTTTGAATTTTCAGGAACACATGTTAGCAGCTTTGCTTTTAGGATTTATAAAAGAAGTAAGGGTACATTTAAAATCAAGTAATTTAAGTACTAAAGGGTAGATGAGATGACAAAATTAGTGGTAAAAAACCACGGTGTCAAAAAAGACTCTAAAGCTTTAAGACTATGAGCTTTATTATGAGCAGTGTAACGTACCGCCAGCTGACTAGCTGGTATCTACTATGTCTGCTGCAGCTATTCATTGTGCAGACAGAAAGAGCCTGGAAACGTATCCTTCTTCATGAAAGTGAGTACAAGCCTGGAACGGCCACGCATTAACACATAAATTTGGTCACAACATGACAAAGTGTGAAGGGAGAGTAGAGAGTAGCAATACAGTATTAAGGCCTAAGCTGTAGGAAGAACCAAAGGCTTCAACACTGGCATGATTTTCTTCTCTCTTACACTGCTGTAATCTGCTGTTTTCTATTTAATCTCTCCTGATTTAAATTCATCCATACAGCCTAATCTGAGGTGAACTTTTTTCCATAAAAATCAATGTAAGATAAACTTTGTTGTAGACTGAAAAAGGACACGTAAGAGAAAAGCTGAACTTCTACATTGTACAAGCGCTCACCAAGGGCTGAGCACGAGCTTGGCCAATTTTTAACTACTTTAACCACTGAGACAATCAAAACCACTGTTTTGTCCATCACAGCTCACTGGGACACATGAGATAAAATCTACGTCCGAGAACCTGTACACCCTCGTCTGTCTGGTGGCATCCTTGCACTGCTTCCTGCTTGGATTTTCTTTTCTTTTGACTGATTAGTCTAGATATTGCTTACTAAAGAAACTGCTTGATGTTTTCAGCTTTCATTTCGGCCGTAAACGTTGCCTTCATCTCCTCATAAGGACTCACAGATGTCTTCTTTTCTGTGGGTTTTGCAAACCAGCCTGTACAACACACCAAAACACAATAGTAAGAACACCAGAGCAATCTTACCATGACACACACCATCCCTCTTTGGTTTCACCACAAGATTGTCACTGTGTATTTTACCACTGTTTTTATCTCAGCACAGACAAGCAGCCACAATCTACTGCAGGCTGCACAGCGACGGCAGCAGCAGTTGCCCTCACGTGAAGAGAACTTCTTTACCTAGGTAGATACTGAGGGGAATAAAATACTATATTCATCACAGTTATTTTACTGTACATTCTAAGGAGACTTCTCTTTCTTTAGCACCAGAACATCATTCTGTCAGTCCTATCAGTCAGCTCAGCAGTAAGGCAGCAGCCTTACAAAAAAGCACAGCAACACAGCCAGCCTTTGTAAGGAACAGATGTCTTGTAACTCCTTTCTCACTCTCTGGTCTGTCTGGCTCTTATTCTGGAATTTCTCCCTTACTGTGCAGGCATTACCAGAGTAAGCGATGAGAGGAACACCTGGCTAGGAAGAAAGTGTTTCTGACATCTGTTTTTTGCTTTTAAGTCAGAGTTGGGACATGGCGAGTGCAAACGCAGCGGCGGGTACATGGGCAGTGCAAATCAGCGAACCATCGGGGAGCCGAGGGCGGGTGACAGGCTGGCACCGGCGAGGCACCGGTCACTGGCATAGCGGAAGTGTGCCACATGAAATGTGCCACTTCTCTTTCGGCATGAAGAGAGCGATTCAGTCAGGGCTTCCCGATGGCACGAACCCCAAGGACATACCAAAGGGCGTTTCAAAATACAAGTGGCTCTTTTGTTTTCCTTCCTCCCCTCAGCTGGCCCTGAGCCATCTGCGAACCAAAAGGGAGGGAAAACCTCTTGTGGCAGCAACCCGCAGCCCTGCCTGCTTGGGCCGAGGTGGCACATGAAATTAAAGCCTCTTTCACCCCTCCTGTCAGCGCTCCTCCAGCCCCGTATGTGTCTTCCCGCCGTTCTGGTTTGGGCCCGTGCAGTCTCACGGCAGAGGGCTCTGTCCCCTCCTCACAAACCCAGAGCCTCTTCTGGGCAGAACTACTTTATTTAAAAGGAAATCGAAAACCCAGCCGAAAAAGACACTCTCGACTGAAGACCCCTTCTCTTGCGGAGGAGTCAGGAGTCCCTGGAGGGGTCGGTGGCTGGCCCGGACCGGCCTGAGAGATTATGAGGGAAGGAGGGAGGGAGGGAAGGGGGGAGGGAGGGAGTGTCGGCCGGGCCGAGTACGGACCCACCTCGGGCACCCCTGGCACAAAGCCGCGGGCGCTGGAAGCCGCCTGCTCCTTCCCCCCACCCGGCCCTTCCTCAGCCCGGCTCCGAGCCACCTCCCCCGGCTGGAAGGGCCGAGGGTGGCCGGGAGAGCCCCCCCGCCCCCGATGCGAAGGGGGGTTAAGTCCGCACTGTCCCGATAAGGAACCCGAGGAGGAATAGCCCCGCCGCTGCTCCCAGGACGACAGCCCAGAAGCGGCCGCTAGCTGCCCTGGGGCCGGCCGGCTCCCTGGCAGCGCCGAGCGACGTCCACATGGCTGCCGGCCCCCTCCCCACCGCTCCCGGCACGGCCCGCCCCGCCGGCCGAAGTCCCGCCGTGGCCCGGCCCGCCCCGGAGGCGGGCGGGCGCTGGCCGTTCGTTGCGGCCAGCTCCGCGGCTCCCGCCTGAGCCCTGAGCCGCCCGTGAGGGCTCTGCTGTCCGCCGCCGCCCAGGGGCAAGGCCGTCCCGCCATCGCCGGCAATGTTGGAGTCCGCCCGGCTGCCGCAGCCGCTGCCCGGGGGGTTGCCGCTCTCTCGATGGACTCTGTCAGTCGATCCCAGCGCGCCCAACCCCCTGCTGCCCTCCCCCTCTTTCTCTCCTGCTCCTCGACACCGTGCCACCCCCTATTTCTTTTAACTTGCTACAGAGTGCGGTGAGGAGGGAAAGCGATGGTTCCCGGGCCTGGCTCTCCCTGCCTGTTCCACACAGAGCAGTGCTGTGCCCTCCGCCACAGGGCACACCCCAGACCCGGCAGCACCAGCAGGGCGAACGTGAGGGGAAACAAAAGCTAAAAGCTGCGGTAAATGATTTAATCGCAAACAGGATTCCAATTAGAATTGATAATTTATTAAAGGAACAAAGGCAAGCAAACAGCGCTGGCTGTGCCGGGAGTCTCTGCCCAACCGAGACACACACCTTACAGACGCCATTTTTGGTTTCTCTCTCCTATACTAATACGTATTCATAACTGTCTCTAAAATGGTTGGCCCTTGCCAAAAATGGGTGTATCCCCCCTCTTACAGGTCACTATGCAGATAACAACAGGAGCGGGTTAAGTTGGTGTTCTAGAATGTTCGCCAGGTGGCTCCTGCAAAACACAGACAGGATAGACACACCGTCTCGTCTGCGGCCATACAGACAAAACAATCAAAGGTCACACTTCACCCTGTGGCCCTAACACTGTTCCACGCTGACACGAATCAGTTAAGCACATTTCACAAAAGCCATCATTTTGAGAGATTTATTCTAAGGAATATTGTACCCCAATACCCAGCACTCTCTGAAAGGCAATAAGGACCCTTCGGACGGGTATGCGCCCCTGTGGAGGTGGGTTGACTACCACCCATTTCTGTGCTCTGTGTTTCTTTCCAGTGTACACAGGTACAATCCCAAAGAGCACGGGTGCACCCCAGCTGCTGGGTTGAGAACAAGCCTGAAACTTCGTACGCTCCTGACTTTGCCGGAGTCTTTTTTTCCACCTCGTAAAATCTCCACTGTATAGTTTTGGAAAAACCTCTCCATTCAGTCGGGTCATCGCATTTGGGAGGAGGTCCGTGATCAGAGGGAAATTGTGCATACAGAGGTGACCTCCTGGGCTCTGCATGGATTTTTATCCTCAGGGGCCTGGCTGAGGTACCAGCTAGGGAGACAGCTGATGTTTAGGTCATAAAGTCTGTAGTTCTCTTGTGTCCATGTCCACATATAGTATGTGCAGCCTGTTTCAACAGCAAGTGCCAGCACTTTACAGGACTGCTCCGATTGCACGACGCTACTTGCTGATGCAGACAAAACCTAAGACTAGGATGAATTCCAGACACTGGACTTTGACCTCATCTGCAGAGCCCATTGCACAAGGAAACTGTAGTACAAGACCACTAGATGAGCCCTGTGGAAAGCAGAAGTGTTGGTTGCAAGGAGCAATACACCAGTGACACAGCAGCAGCATGCTTCAAAATTCTGTAAGATACAAAATGCCTCCAAATGACCAGATAGATACTAAAATAAAATGCCAGTATTTGTGATATTAGTCCCGTGTCCTCCTCCCTGTTGTGCAGAAGCCCTGCTTTTAATGGTTCTCTGAGCGGGGTATTCTGCCACGTCACATCACGCCCAGATGCCTGCCAGGTTGCCCTCAGTGTGCTGGCTGTTGTAGATACCATTCTGGAATGGCCAGCTGTCCCCTATAATATATAGGGAACTTAAGTTTGGAACCGAGCACAGTGAAAGGTTGTACCCCTACCCAGCAGTCTACTTTCCTCCCCCATTCTGTACCTGAAGGGGCATAATGTGCCCGTGTTCACTACTCCACCACTACTTATTGATGGAAGCTGAAATCCATGCGATGTTTAAATTAAGTGGGCTGAAGAATGGAACATGTCTTCTGGTATTCCTAAAAAGATTAATATGGCCAGGGCACCTTTGGGCACAAGAACTTGGAAGAACGCATGGATCAGCTAATTTCTGTTTGAAGCACTTGGAAATTAAGTTAATGAAGCACCATGGGGCTTTTGCATGAGCAAAAGCATATAGCTTTTGATTAATATTCCAGAGGGATGTAATCAACCCCAGGGGCTTATGGCCACGCTTACTCAAGTGAAATAAGAGAGACAGAAAGGAACGGTCAGGAAACGGAGATGGGAATATTGTCAAAAGTTTGGTGCTGTTGAATACTCTGGAACTAATTGACCTGCCCACACCACTTAGAAGCTCTGAATTACTGCTTTGAGACATTTTATATATAGGCTTCCAGTGTGCCTGTTGCTTGGACGGGACATTATGACCCTTAAATACAAAACAGCAGCAGCCAAAGGGCATAAGAAAGCTTTATTCAAGAACAAATTGCAGTCATGATAAATGCATAAAATGTTATCCTTGTTCCTATACAGAATCTTATCGGTCACTTTGCAGCTAAAGCCATTTCACTAAACCAAAAATGTTCAATACACCAAAACTACGAAAAATTAATATTTCTCCTCTCCCTGTGCTTGATCGGAAGATCTTCTACTAATCACAGTATTTTAAGGCTTTTTTCTTATCTCTGAGCTGTGAGGAACATACAAAAAAATTTTTTTTTTTCAATTCGTCCACCTGAAGAAACAAACTCACTGGTTTTTGAGATGCAAATCTTAGGCAATGTTTTGGTTAGGATTATCCTTTTGCATACCATTTATCACGACAGTTTTCCTTAGGTCCAACTGAAGCCAATTTAGTGTGACTTAGGTAGGATCTGTACTGGCAAGGTGTTGAGGAACTTATCTGTATGTCAAGGTGCTGTTCAAACACAGATACAATAAGATCAACTTCTGTGGTACTTTCTTTTGATATACCTGCAGGATTACTACTTTAGTCTTTGCTAGTCCTCCAGCCTGTGAAAATGTTGTCACATTAATTTTCTGCAAATAAGGCTTACAAATATTTCGGGGGAGGGTTCTTGATGTACCTACTAAATGCATGCTGTAAATTTACTCAGGTTTGGGATTTGGGGAAGGGTGGGGCAAAGTTGTCTCAGTGGCAGCTTTTGCAGTAGCCTTTCATTCTCTGAGTCACAAAGCTAGTTTGATAGGTGATCAGGACAGGAGCTTTCCAACTCTTTCGGTTAGAGGATAAAGCAAAGGTGAAACCAGTTATGTCACTTACAGCCCACCGGAGGAACAGCCAGTTTAGTGTGGAGATAACACTACTGTAGTGTCTGAGAACATCTTTTCTAGCTTGTCAAATAAAGGTGTGTTTGCTTACAGCTGCCAGTCGTTGTTACAATTTTAACTGTGAAAGAGCGGACGCTCCAAGGCACAGAGTTCTGCTGTGGAACTGGTGACAGGCTGGCCGAGAGCTTACGTGCCAGGGTTTGAGGGGAGGCCAACAAGGGGACGTCATGGGGGTCAGCTGCTACTGGCTGCTCTCTCAAGATGAGCAAATGGATGAAGTCTTCTTTAAACAACTAGAAGTCTCATGATTACAGGTCCTTCAGCACGGGAGTGGATAAGCTAGTGAACAGGCGGCCCAAAGACGTGGCATATAAATTCTCAGAGCTTTGAAAAAAGGCTGAACAAAGCCCTGTGCAATGTGATCTAACTTGGACGTTAGCTCTGTTTTGAGCAGGAGTTGCTCTGAATCGACATCCTGGGGTCCCTTCTAACATTTTTCTATGATTCCATGATTCTAATGGAGAGCTGCTTGTGGATTAATATGTGATCTGCTTTGTAAATGTTAAAGTCTATGTTTCTCTATTAGAAATTTGTGATGCAGATAGCGAAATGAAAAGACTTGCCTAGCTCCCAAGGGTTCTGTACGATTAGATCATTTATTTTGAAAAACGTAAAGAAATTCATGAGTTCCAAGACTCTCTTATGCTATAGAACCACTCACCAATTAAATCTGAAGTGTTTCTGATAGAAGTTATTGTTACATGCTTCCTGAGCGAATTAAATTAGATGTATTGTGGTAAACTGTCAATAGAAGAGCAGGAAATGAAACCTAGACGACTTTTCACCTAGAAAACTTTTCTTACCCTTTATTCTAGGTCCATATTTTCAAACTATTCAAAATAACAGCTTCACACTTTTTAGTCATAGAATATAAGGCAGGCAAATAATAAGTAGGTTTATAACTCATGTTTCCCTTTCCCCTGCTATATACTCTTCTCGTATTTCAATAGAAATTGCATAGCTAAAACTTTCTCAAGGTCCTAGAAATCCTGCTGCTTTTGTTTTTCACGTTATTTCAGTGCTTCTGAAATATCCCATTCTGCAAGGTGCCACATATGCTTACGTACTGGAAACAAGACTTGAGCTTTCTTAATATCTCTCTCCCCGTAGGTCTCTGTATAAAGAAGTCAGAATGCTGCCTCTCTACCTACATGAAGCACTGAGCAATGATAAAAGTAAATGTAAACAGCACCTCCCCAATTTTAATTTTTGGTAGTCAAGTTGATTAGCTTTCTGTGTTGGGTTTGTGCCTTGTCCCTATGTTGCGCACTTAGAGATCTGTGGAGTATTTGAATTGTTGTGATAACATTCCTTCAGCTGGGTCTCTGTTGACTATCAAAAAAAGCAGCAGTGGCAGGGCTGCTTTCTGACTGTAATGGCTTCTGGTGCTGAATTGGCCCGTGGAGGAGTCAGACAACCTGAAGACATGGCAAAAGGTGGCCCAGGGAGTATCTGCCCATTTTGTGGCAACAGAATGTTAAATCAGGTCAAGCTGCCCTGTGTTAATGTCACCAAGAGAATATAAATGACCTGTTATTACTGGAAAATTAACTCCACAATGGCTGAACTGCTTTGAGTTTTTCTATGGATCGAGAACAAGTTTTTACAGAAAGGCAATTTCTTCTGTGCCTGTTTTCATCTTTTTCCTTCCCATATCTTTCACATATAGCAAGCACAGATTCTTCTGGTGGTTTAAGCAAAGACTGGGATGCCAACGTGGAAACCAATTTGTCTTTACTGATAGTGAGTCACAGTTAGCCAATATGCATTCTTCAAATTTTACAGATTAGTGCTGTTGCTGTGCTATCATTGTTATATATCTTTGAATCATAGAACGGTTTAGGTGGGAACGGGCCTTAAAGATCATCTAGTTCCAACCACCTGCCCTGGGCAGGGACACCTCCCACCAGACCAGGTTGCTCCAAGCTCCGTCCAGCCTGGCCTTGAACACCTCCAGGGATGGGGCACTGACAGCTTCCCTGGGCAACCTGTTCCAGCGCCTCACCACCCTTACAATACAGAAATTCTTCCTGATATCCAATCTAAATCTGCCCTCTTTCAGTTTGAAGCCGTTAGCCCGTGCCCTATCATTACACTCCCTGATAAAGAGTCCCTCCCCATCCTTCCTCTAGGCCCCCTTTAGGGACTGGAAGGCTGCTCTAAGGTCGCCCCGGAGCCTTCTCTTCTCCAGGATGAACATCCCCAGCTCTCTCAGCCTGTCCTCATAGCATAGGCGCTCCAGCCCTCTGATCATCTTCGTGGCCCTCCGCTGGACCCCTTCCAGCAAGTCCACGTCCTTCTTGTGCTGAGGACTCCAGAGCTGGACGCAGTACTCCAGGTGGGGTCTCACCAGAGCGGAGCAGAGGGGCAGAATCACCTCCCTCGACCTGCTGGCCACGCTTCTTTCGATGCAGCCCAGGATGCGTTGGCTTTCAGGGTTGCAAGCGCGCATTGCCTGCTCATGTTGAGCTTCTTGTCCACCAGCACCCCCAAGTCCCTCTCCTCAGGGCTGCTCTCAAGCCATTCTCCGCCCAACCTGTAGGTGTGCCTGGCATTGCCATGACCCAGGTGCAGGCTCTTGCACTTGGCCTGGCTGAACTTCATGACGTTCACACAGGCCCACCTCTCGAGCCTGTCCAGGTCCCTCTGGATGGCGTCCCTTCTCTCCAGTGTGTCGACCGTGCCACACAGCCTGGTGTCGTCAGCAAACTTGCTGAGGGTGCACTCAATCCCACTGTCCATGTCACTGACAAAGACGTTAAACAGCACTGGTCCCCGTACTGACCCCTGAGGAACAGCACTCGTCACCGTGGGCTGCCCAGGCAGGCAGGGACAGCCGGGCATGCCACCGCCGCTCGGCCAGCAAGACACGCCAGCAGCTGCTGCAAGCTGCCGCCTCTGCCACCAGCACCCTCGACTCCTTCTGCCGCGGGCTGGGAACCGGCCAGCAGCACTGCAGCCAGCGGCTGCCTACGGCCGGTCCCACCTGCTGGGGGCATCAACGGTGAGCGGGGCAGACCTGCGAGGGTGAGGACGTTCAGGCCTGCCCAGCAGCTCCCTCCAGCCTACAGCGCAGCAGGGAAGGACGCCGCCCGGGACATCACAAACAAGGTCCTGTGCAAAGTTTTCCCTGCCAGCCATGGACCCAGCCAGCAGCACCGCGGGACCGTGCACATTGCAAGGCTGCGGCCATGACTGAAAGAACAGACAAGGTGTTGGCAGCCAACAGCAGCAAGGCCCCCGCGGCTTGTCCCACACTGAGGGGGGCACAGGGGGTCACTGGTGCTGCCAGCAGGGCCCCTGCACCAGCTTCCCTGGGCAGGCACGCGGGGCCAGGACACCAAGGACAAGCAGCACAGCAAGATCCACCTACTTCTCCCATCTTCAGTGAGCAGGCCCCTGCAGCAGAGGCAGAGAGGCAGGCACCTGCCCCATACACACCCCGAGAATATGAGGACAAGGTTCTGCAGGACACACCAGCACCCTCGACCTCTCCTGCCGCGGGCTGGCAAATGGCCAGCAGCACCGCAGCCAGCGGCTGCCTACGGCCAGTCCCACCTGCTCGGGGCATCAACGGTGAGCGGGGCAGACATTCGAGGGTGAGGAGCTTCAGGCCTGCCCAGCAGCTCCCTCCAGCCTACAGCGCAGCAGGGAAGGACGCCGCCCGGGACATCACAAACAAGGTCCTGTGCAAAGTTTTCCCTGCCAGCCATGGACCCAGCCAGCAGCCAGCAGCACCGCGGGACCGTGCACATTGCAAGGCTGCGGCCATGACTGAAACAACAGAGAAGGTGTTGGCATCCAACAGCAGCAAGGCCAGCTCCCTCCAGCCTACAGAGGAGCTATAAAGGACACAGCCCGGTGCCTCACGAGTGAGGTCCTGGCCAAGGTTTTCCTTGGAAGCGGGGGACCCAGCCAGCAGCCAGCAGCACCACGGGGAAGGGCTGAGGCCATGACACCAACATCAGACAAGGTGTTAGCGGCCAATGGAGGCAAGGCTTTTGCAGAGGATCCAGCCATCCTGTCCATCAAGACAGAGTCCCTGGAGGAGCTGGAGAGGAGCTGCCTGGCCCGCACCAGGCGCAGCCTGGCCCAACTCAGCAATGCCACCCTGCAGTGGCAGCAGGACAGCCCGGAGGAAAAGCCAGGGGCCTTGGCCGAGGAGCAGGAGAAGTGCAAAGACAGCAGTGACAAGGAGCTGTCCCAAGGGGAAGACATCAGCATCCACACCATCTGGGTCAACGCCTCCGTCCCGGAGCTCTTCCAGGACACCGAAATAATAATAATATTATAATAATAATAATAATAATAATAATAATAATAATAATAATAATAATATAAGAAATAATAGTGTATCAGCGTCCTTGTAGTTCAAGCTTCTAAGTTACAGAAACTAAGAAATAAATTACAGTAATTAAACTGTAATAGATTAAAAAAAATCTGTATTATCATCTTCCATTGCTTTGAATTTTCAGGAACACATGTTAGCAGCTTTGCTTTTAGGATTTATAAAAGAAGTAAGGGTACATTTAAAATCAAGTAATTTAAGTACTAAAGGGTAGATGAGATGACAAAATTAGTGGTAAAAAACCACGGTGTCAAAAAAGACTCTAAAGCTTTAAGACTATGAGCTTTATTATGAGCAGTGTAACGTACCGCCAGCTGACTAGCTGGTATCTACTATGTCTGCTGCAGCTATTCATTGTGCAGACAGAAAGAGCCTGGAAACGTATCCTTCTTCATGAAAGTGAGTACAAGCCTGGAACGGCCACGCATTAACACATAAATTTGGTCACAACATGACAAAGTGTGAAGGGAGAGTAGAGAGTAGCAATACAGTATTAAGGCCTAAGCTGTAGGAAGAACCAAAGGCTTCAACACTGGCATGATTTTCTTCTCTCTTACACTGCTGTAATCTGCTGTTTTCTATTTAATCTCTCCTGATTTAAATTCATCCATACAGCCTAATCTGAGGTGAACTTTTTTCCATAAAAATCAATGTAAGATAAACTTTGTTGTAGACTGAAAAAGGACACGTAAGAGAAAAGCTGAACTTCTACATTGTACAAGCGCTCACCAAGGGCTGAGCACGAGCTTGGCCAATTTTTAACTACTTTAACCACTGAGACAATCAAAACCACTGTTTTGTCCATCACAGCTCACTGGGACACATGAGATAAAATCTACGTCCGAGAACCTGTACACCCTCGTCTGTCTGGTGGCATCCTTGCACTGCTTCCTGCTTGGATTTTCTTTTCTTTTGACTGATTAGTCTAGATATTGCTTACTAAAGAAACTGCTTGATGTTTTCAGCTTTCATTTCGGCCGTAAACGTTGCCTTCATCTCCTCATAAGGACTCACAGATGTCTTCTTTTCTGTGGGTTTTGCAAACCAGCCTGTACAACACACCAAAACACAATAGTAAGAACACCAGAGCAATCTTACCATGACACACACCATCCCTCTTTGGTTTCACCACAAGATTGTCACTGTGTATTTTACCACTGTTTTTATCTCAGCACAGACAAGCAGCCACAATCTACTGCAGGCTGCACAGCGACGGCAGCAGCAGTTGCCCTCACGTGAAGAGAACTTCTTTACCTAGGTAGATACTGAGGGGAATAAAATACTATATTCATCACAGTTATTTTACTGTACATTCTAAGGAGACTTCTCTTTCTTTAGCACCAGAACATCATTCTGTCAGTCCTATCAGTCAGCTCAGCAGTAAGGCAGCAGCCTTACAAAAAAGCACAGCAACACAGCCAGCCTTTGTAAGGAACAGATGTCTTGTAACTCCTTTCTCACTCTCTGGTCTGTCTGGCTCTTATTCTGGAATTTCTCCCTTACTGTGCAGGCATTACCAGAGTAAGCGATGAGAGGAACACCTGGCTAGGAAGAAAGTGTTTCTGACATCTGTTTTTTGCTTTTAAGTCAGAGTTGGGACATGGTGAGTGCAAACGCAGCGGCGGGTACATGGGCAGTGCAAATCAGCGAACCATCGGGGAGCCGAGGGCGGGTGACAGGCTGGCACCGGCGAGGCACCGGTCACTGGCATAGCGGAAGTGTGCCACATGAAATGTGCCACTTCTCTTTCGGCATGAAGAGAGCGATTCAGTCAGGGCTTCCCGATGGCACGAACCCCAAGGACATACCAAAGGGCGTTTCAAAATACAAGTGGCTCTTTTGTTTTCCTTCCTCCCCTCAGCTGGCCCTGAGCCATCTGCGAACCAAAAGGGAGGGAAAACCTCTTGTGGCAGCAACCCGCAGCCCTGCCTGCTTGGGCCGAGGTGGCACATGAAATTAAAGCCTCTTTCACCCCTCCTGTCAGCGCTCCTCCAGCCCCGTATGTGTCTTCCCGCCGTTCTGGTTTGGGCCCGTGCAGTCTCACGGCAGAGGGCTCTGTCCCCTCCTCACAAACCCAGAGCCTCTTCTGGGCAGAACTACTTTATTTAAAAGGAAATCGAAAACCCAGCCGAAAAAGACACTCTCGACTGAAGACCCCTTCTCTTGCGGAGGAGTCAGGAGTCCCTGGAGGGGTCGGTGGCTGGCCCGGACCGGCCTGAGAGATTATGAGGGAAGGAGGGAGGGAGGGAAGGGGGGAGGGAGGGAGTGTCGGCCGGGCCGAGTACGGACCCACCTCGGGCACCCCTGGCACAAAGCCGCGGGCGCTGGAAGCCGCCTGCTCCTTCCCCCCACCCGGCCCTTCCTCAGCCCGGCTCCGAGCCACCTCCCCCGGCTGGAAGGGCCGAGGGTGGCCGGGAGAGCCCCCCCGCCCCCGATGCGAAGGGGGGTTAAGCCCGCACTGTCCCGATAAGGAACCCGAGGAGGAATAGCCCCGCCGCTGCTCCCAGGACGACAGCCCAGAAGCGGCCGCTAGCTGCCCTGGGGCCGGCCGGCTCCCTGGCAGCGCCGAGCGACGTCCACATGGCTGCCGGCCCCCTCCCCACCGCTCCCGGCACGGCCCGCCCCGCCGGCCGAAGTCCCGCCGTGGCCCGGCCCGCCCCGGAGGCGGGCGGGCGCTGGCCGTTCGTTGCGGCCAGCTCCGCGGCTCCCGCCTGAGCCCTGAGCCGCCCGTGAGGGCTCTGCTGTCCGCCGCCGCCCAGGGGCAAGGCCGTCCCGCCATCGCCGGCAATGTTGGAGTCCGCCCGGCTGCCGCAGCCGCTGCCCGGGGGGTTGCCGCTCTCTCGATGGACTCTGTCAGTCGATCCCAGCGCGCCCAACCCCCTGCTGCCCTCCCCCTCTTTCTCTCCTGCTCCTCGACACCGTGCCACCCCCTATTTCTTTTAACTTGCTACAGAGTGCGGTGAGGAGGGAAAGCGATGGTTCCCGGGCCTGGCTCTCCCTGCCTGTTCCACACAGAGCAGTGCTGTGCCCTCCGCCACAGGGCACACCCCAGACCCGGCAGCACCAGCAGGGCGAACGTGAGGGGAAACAAAAGCTAAAAGCTGCGGTAAATGATTTAATCGCAAACAGGATTCCAATTAGAATTGATAATTTATTAAAGGAACAAAGGCAAGCAAACAGCGCTGGCTGTGCCGGGAGTCTCTGCCCAACCGAGACACACACCTTACAGACGCCATTTTTGGTTTCTCTCTCCTATACTAATACGTATTCATAACTGTCTCTAAAATGGTTGGCCCTTGCCAAAAATGGGTGTATCCCCCCTCTTACAGGTCACTATGCAGATAACAACAGGACCGGGTTAAGTTGGTGTTCTAGAATGTTCGCCAGGTGGCTCCTGCAAAACACAGACAGGATAGACACACCGTCTCGTCTGCGGCCATACAGACAAAACAATCAAAGGTCACACTTCACCCTGTGGCCCTAACACTGTTCCACGCTGACACGAATCAGTTAAGCACATTTCACAAAAGCCATCATTTTGAGAGATTTATTCTAAGGAATATTGTACCCCAATACCCAGCACTCTCTGAAAGGCAATAAGGACCCTTCGGACGGGTATGCGCCCCTGTGGAGGTGGGTTGACTACCACCCATTTCTGTGCTCTGTGTTTCTTTCCAGTGTACACAGGTACAATCCCAAAGAGCACGGGTGCACCCCAGCTGCTGGGTTGAGAACAAGCCTGAAACTTCGTACGCTCCTGACTTTGCCGGAGTCTTTTTTTCCACCTCGTAAAATCTCCACTGTATAGTTTTGGAAAAACCTCTCCATTCAGTCGGGTCATCGCATTTGGGAGGAGGTCCGTGATCAGAGGGAAATTGTGCATACAGAGGTGACCTCCTGGGCTCTGCATGGATTTTTATCCTCAGGGGCCTGGCTGAGGTACCAGCTAGGGAGACAGCTGATGTTTAGGTCATAAAGTCTGTAGTTCTCTTGTGTCCATGTCCACATATAGTATGTGCAGCCTGTTTCAACAGCAAGTGCCAGCACTTTACAGGACTGCTCCGATTGCACGACGCTACTTGCTGATGCAGACAAAACCTAAGACTAGGATGAATTCCAGACACTGGACTTTGACCTCATCTGCAGAGCCCATTGCACAAGGAAACTGTAGTACAAGACCACTAGATGAGCCCTGTGGAAAGCAGAAGTGTTGGTTGCAAGGAGCAATACACCAGTGACACAGCAGCAGCATGCTTCAAAATTCTGTAAGATACAAAATGCCTCCAAATGACCAGATAGATACTAAAATAAAATGCCAGTATTTGTGATATTAGTCCCGTGTCCTCCTCCCTGTTGTGCAGAAGCCCTGCTTTTAATGGTTCTCTGAGCGGGGTATTCTGCCACGTCACATCACGCCCAGATGCCTGCCAGGTTGCCCTCAGTGTGCTGGCTGTTGTAGATACCATTCTGGAATGGCCAGCTGTCCCCTATAATATATAGGGAACTTAAGTTTGGAACCGAGCACAGTGAAAGGTTGTACCCCTACCCAGCAGTCTACTTTCCTCCCCCATTCTGTACCTGAAGGGGCATAATGTGCCCGTGTTCACTACTCCACCACTACTTATTGATGGAAGCTGAAATCCATGCGATGTTTAAATTAAGTGGGCTGAAGAATGGAACATGTCTTCTGGTATTCCTAAAAAGATTAATATGGCCAGGGCACCTTTGGGCACAAGAACTTGGAAGAACGCATGGATCAGCTAATTTCTGTTTGAAGCACTTGGAAATTAAGTTAATGAAGCACCATGGGGCTTTTGCATGAGCAAAAGCATATAGCTTTTGATTAATATTCCAGAGGGATGTAATCAACCCCAGGGGCTTATGGCCACGCTTACTCAAGTGAAATAAGAGAGACAGAAAGGAACGGTCAGGAAACGGAGATGGGAATATTGTCAAAAGTTTGGTGCTGTTGAATACTCTGGAACTAATTGACCTGCCCACACCACTTAGAAGCTCTGAATTACTGCTTTGAGACATTTTATATATAGGCTTCCAGTGTGCCTGTTGCTTGGACGGGACATTATGACCCTTAAATACAAAACAGCAGCAGCCAAAGGGCATAAGAAAGCTTTATTCAAGAACAAATTGCAGTCATGATAAATGCATAAAATGTTATCCTTGTTCCTATACAGAATCTTATCGGTCACTTTGCAGCTAAAGCCATTTCACTAAACCAAAAATGTTCAATACACCAAAACTACGAAAAATTAATATTTCTCCTCTCCCTGTGCTTGATCGGAAGATCTTCTACTAATCACAGTATTTTAAGGCTTTTTTCTTATCTCTGAGCTGTGAGGAACATACAAAAAAATTTTTTTTTTTCAATTCGTCCACCTGAAGAAACAAACTCACTGGTTTTTGAGATGCAAATCTTAGGCAATGTTTTGGTTAGGATTATCCTTTTGCATACCATTTATCACGACAGTTTTCCTTAGGTCCAACTGAAGCCAATTTAGTGTGACTTAGGTAGGATCTGTACTGGCAAGGTGTTGAGGAACTTATCTGTATGTCAAGGTGCTGTTCAAACACAGATACAATAAGATCAACTTCTGTGGTACTTTCTTTTGATATACCTGCAGGATTACTACTTTAGTCTTTGCTAGTCCTCCAGCCTGTGAAAATGTTGTCACATTAATTTTCTGCAAATAAGGCTTACAAATATTTCGGGGGAGGGTTCTTGATGTACCTACTAAATGCATGCTGTAAATTTACTCAGGTTTGGGATTTGGGGAAGGGTGGGGCAAAGTTGTCTCAGTGGCAGCTTTTGCAGTAGCCTTTCATTCTCTGAGTCACAAAGCTAGTTTGATAGGTGATCGGGACAGGAGCTTTCCAACTCTTTCGGTTAGAGGATAAAGCAAAGGTGAAACCAGTTATGTCACTTACAGCCCACCGGAGGAACAGCCAGTTTAGTGTGGAGATAACACTACTGTAGTGTCTGAGAACATCTTTTCTAGCTTGTCAAATAAAGGTGTGTTTGCTTACAGCTGCCAGTCGTTGTTACAATTTTAACTGTGAAAGAGCGGACGCTCCAAGGCACAGAGTTCTGCTGTGGAACTGGTGACAGGCTGGCCGAGAGCTTACGTGCCAGGGTTTGAGGGGAGGCCAACAAGGGGACGTCATGGGGGTCAGCTGCTACTGGCTGCTCTCTCAAGATGAGCAAATGGATGAAGTCTTCTTTAAACAACTAGAAGTCTCATGATTACAGGTCCTTCAGCACGGGAGTGGATAAGCTAGTGAACAGGCGGCCCAAAGACGTGGCATATAAATTCTCAGAGCTTTGAAAAAAGGCTGAACAAAGCCCTGTGCAATGTGATCTAACTTGGACGTTAGCTCTGTTTTGAGCAGGAGTTGCTCTGAATCGACATCCTGGGGTCCCTTCTAACATTTTTCTATGATTCCATGATTCTAATGGAGAGCTGCTTGTGGATTAATATGTGATCTGCTTTGTAAATGTTAAAGTCTATGTTTCTCTATTAGAAATTTGTGATGCAGATAGCGAAATGAAAAGACTTGCCTAGCTCCCAAGGGTTCTGTACGATTAGATCATTTATTTTGAAAAACGTAAAGAAATTCATGAGTTCCAAGACTCTCTTATGCTATAGAACCACTCACCAATTAAATCTGAAGTGTTTCTGATAGAAGTTATTGTTACATGCTTCCTGAGCGAATTAAATTAGATGTATTGTGGTAAACTGTCAATAGAAGAGCAGGAAATGAAACCTAGACGACTTTTCACCTAGAAAACTTTTCTTACCCTTTATTCTAGGTCCATATTTTCAAACTATTCAAAATAACAGCTTCACACTTTTTAGTCATAGAATATAAGGCAGGCAAATAATAAGTAGGTTTATAACTCATGTTTCCCTTTCCCCTGCTATATACTCTTCTCGTATTTCAATAGAAATTGCATAGCTAAAACTTTCTCAAGGTCCTAGAAATCCTGCTGCTTTTGTTTTTCACGTTATTTCAGTGCTTCTGAAATATCCCATTCTGCAAGGTGCCACATATGCTTACGTACTGGAAACAAGACTTGAGCTTTCTTAATATCTCTCTCCCCGTAGGTCTCTGTATAAAGAAGTCAGAATGCTGCCTCTCTACCTACATGAAGCACTGAGCAATGATAAAAGTAAATGTAAACAGCACCTCCCCAATTTTAATTTTTGGTAGTCAAGTTGATTAGCTTTCTGTGTTGGGTTTGTGCCTTGTCCCTATGTTGCGCACTTAGAGATCTGTGGAGTATTTGAATTGTTGTGATAACATTCCTTCAGCTGGGTCTCTGTTGACTATCAAAAAAAGCAGCAGTGGCAGGGCTGCTTTCTGACTGTAATGGCTTCTGGTGCTGAATTGGCCCGTGGAGGAGTCAGACAACCTGAAGACATGGCAAAAGGTGGCCCAGGGAGTATCTGCCCATTTTGTGGCAACAGAATGTTAAATCAGGTCAAGCTGCCCTGTGTTAATGTCACCAAGAGAATATAAATGACCTGTTATTACTGGAAAATTAACTCCACAATGGCTGAACTGCTTTGAGTTTTTCTATGGATCGAGAACAAGTTTTTACAGAAAGGCAATTTCTTCTGTGCCTGTTTTCATCTTTTTCCTTCCCATATCTTTCACATATAGCAAGCACAGATTCTTCTGGTGGTTTAAGCAAAGACTGGGATGCCAACGTGGAAACCAATTTGTCTTTACTGATAGTGAGTCACAGTTAGCCAATATGCATTCTTCAAATTTTACAGATTAGTGCTGTTGCTGTGCTATCATTGTTATATATCTTTGAATCATAGAACGGTTTAGGTGGGAACGGGCCTTAAAGATCATCTAGTTCCAACCACCTGCCCTGGGCAGGGACACCTCCCACCAGACCAGGTTGCTCCAAGCTCCGTCCAGCCTGGCCTTGAACACCTCCAGGGATGGGGCACTGACAGCTTCCCTGGGCAACCTGTTCCAGCGCCTCACCACCCTTACAATACAGAAATTCTTCCTGATATCCAATCTAAATCTGCCCTCTTTCAGTTTGAAGCCGTTACCCCGTGCCCTATCATTACACTCCCTGATAAAGAGTCCCTCCCCATCCTTCCTCTAGGCCCCCTTTAGGGACTGGAAGGCTGCTCTAAGGTCGCCCCGGAGCCTTCTCTTCTCCAGGATGAACATCCCCAGCTCTCTCAGCCTGTCCTCATAGCATAGGCGCTCCAGCCCTCTGATCATCTTCGTGGCCCTCCGCTGGACCCCTTCCAGCAAGTCCACGTCCTTCTTGTGCTGAGGACTCCAGAGCTGGACGCAGTACTCCAGGTGGGGTCTCACCAGAGCGGAGCAGAGGGGCAGAATCACCTCCCTCGACCTGCTGGCCACGCTTCTTTCGATGCAGCCCAGGATGCGTTGGCTTTCAGGGTTGCAAGCGCGCATTGCCTGCTCATGTTGAGCTTCTTGTCCACCAGCACCCCCAAGTCCCTCTCCTCAGGGCTGCTCTCAAGCCATTCTCCGCCCAACCTGTAGGTGTGCCTGGCATTGCCATGACCCAGGTGCAGGCTCTTGCACTTGGCCTGGCTGAACTTCATGACGTTCACACAGGCCCACCTCTCGAGCCTGTCCAGGTCCCTCTGGATGGCGTCCCTTCTCTCCAGTGTGTCGACCGTGCCACACAGCCTGGTGTCGTCAGCAAACTTGCTGAGGGTGCACTCAATCCCACTGTCCATGTCACTGACAAAGACGTTAAACAGCACTGGTCCCCGTACTGACCCCTGAGGAACAGCACTCGTCACCGTGGGCTGCCCAGGCAGGCAGGGACAGCCGGGCATGCCACCGCCGCTCGGCCAGCAAGACACGCCAGCAGCTGCTGCAAGCTGCCGCCTCTGCCACCAGCACCCTCGACTCCTTCTGCCGCGGGCTGGGAACCGGCCAGCAGCACTGCAGCCAGCGGCTGCCTACGGCCGGTCCCACCTGCTGGGGGCATCAACGGTGAGCGGGGCAGACCTGCGAGGGTGAGGACGTTCAGGCCTGCCCAGCAGCTCCCTCCAGCCTACAGCGCAGCAGGGAAGGACGCCGCCCGGGACATCACAAACAAGGTCCTGTGCAAAGTTTTCCCTGCCAGCCATGGACCCAGCCAGCAGCCAGCAGCACCGCGGGACCGTGCACATTGCAAGGCTGCGGCCATGACTGAAAGAACAGACAAGGTGTTGGCAGCCAACAGCAGCAAGGCCCCCGCGGCTTGTCCCACACTGAGGGGGGCACAGGGGGTCACTGGTGCTGCCAGCAGGGCCCCTGCACCAGCTTCCCTGGGCAGGCACGCGGGGCCAGGACACCAAGGACAAGCAGCACAGCAAGATCCACCTACTTCTCCCATCTTCAGTGAGCAGGCCCCTGCAGCAGAGGCAGAGAGGCAGGCACCTGCCCCATACACACCCCGAGAATATGAGGACAAGGTTCTGCAGGACACACCAGCACCCTCGACCTCTCCTGCCGCGGGCTGGCAAATGGCCAGCAGCACCGCAGCCAGCGGCTGCCTACGGCCAGTCCCACCTGCTCGGGGCATCAACGGTGAGCGGGGCAGACCTGCGAGGGTGAGGAGCTTCAGGCCTGCCCAGCAGCTCCCTCCAGCCTACAGCGCAGCAGGGAAGGACGCCGCCCGGGACATCACAAACAAGGTCCTGTGCAAAGTTTTCCCTGCCAGCCATGGACCCAGCCAGCAGCCAGCAGCACCGCGGGACCGTGCACATTGCAAGGCTGCGGCCATGACTGAAAGAACAGACAAGGTGTTGGCAGCCAACAGCAGCAAGGCCAGCTCCCTCCAGCCTACAGAGGAGCTATAAAGGACACAGCCCGGTGCCTCACGAGTGAGGTCCTGGCCAAGGTTTTCCTTGGAAGCGGGGGACCCAGCCAGCAGCCAGCAGCACCACGGGGAAGGGCTGAGGCCATGACACCAACATCAGACAAGGTGTTAGCGGCCAATGGAGGCAAGGCTTTTGCAGAGGATCCAGCCATCCTGTCCATCAAGACAGAGTCCCTGGAGGAGCTGGAGAGGAGCTGCCTGGCCCGCACCAGGCGCAGCCTGGCCCAACTCAGCAATGCCACCCTGCAGTGGCAGCAGGACAGCCCGGAGGAAAAGCCAGGGGCCTTGGCCGAGGAGCAGGAGAAGTGCAAAGACAGCAGTGACAAGGAGCTGTCCCAAGGGGAAGACATCAGCATCCACACCATCTGGGTCAACGCCTCCGTCCCGGAGCTCTTCCAGGACACCCACGCTGGTCCCCAGGAGGAGTCCGGCCGGCCCAGCCGCCTGGGCACAGGGGTGGCAGGAGACATAGCTGGAGACCTGCAGAGCGCGTCTCCTGCCCTGGCTGGTCCCACGGATGCTGAGCCGGCAGCTTGTGCCCTGGCCGGAACTCCTGAGCAAGAGGGGCACCGCACGCCTCTGGCTCCCATGGCAGAAGAGGAGGCAAAGGCAACCGCTTCTCCCATCCTCAGCGAGCAGGCCCCTGCAGCAGAAGTAGAGAGCTGGGCACCTGCCCCATACACCCCCCCAGGCTATAAGGACGAGGCTTTAGAGGACACAATCCTGAGCATGGTGAGACAGGCTCTCATCAATTCTGTGCCTGTGAGCCAGCACTCGCAGGCACCTGCCCCATACACCCCCCAGAGTACAAGTACGAGGCTCTGCAGGACACAGCCCTGAGCATGGTGAGAGAGGCTCTCATCAATTCTGTGCTTGTGAGCCAGGAAAAACTGGCAAAACGCAAGGCTGCAGCAACAGCAGCAACACCACCTGCAGCACCACAGGACAGCGAGTCTGCCTCGGCTGCAGAGCCTCGGGGAGAGGCCAGCGCAGCCCCTCTCATCCCTTTGGCACGTGAGCATGGAGAAAACATGGCTTCTCCCACGTCGGAAGACCACTACGATGAAGCGGCTGCTTCAGTGCCTGAAATCCCTCTGGCAGAAGCCGGCGCTCCGCACTTTGCCCCAGCAGCACAGGCAGAGAGCCAGGCACCTGCCCCGCGCAGCCCCACAGCCTACGAGGCTCTGCAGGACATGGCCCTGTGCATGGTGACAAAGGCTGTGGTCAGTGCTATGGCTGTCATCCAGCACAACCTGGCCCAAAGCACCCAGGCTCTCGGCAGGGACACCTCCCACTAGACCAGGCTGCTCCAAGCTCCGTCCAGCCTGGCCTTGAACACCTCCAGGGATGGGGCACTGACAGCTTCCCTGGGCAACCTGTTCCAGCGCCTCACCACCCTTACAATACAGAAATTCTTCCTGATATCCAATCTAAATCTGCCCTCTTTCAGTTTGAAGCCGTTAGCCCGTGCCCTATCATTACACTCCCTGATAAAGAGTCCCTCCCCATCCTTCCTCTAGGCCCCCTTTAGGGACTGGAAGGCTGCTCTAAGGTCGCCCCGGAGCCTTCTCTTCTCCAGGATGAACATCCCCAGCTCTCTCAGCCTGTCCTCATAGCATAGGCGCTCCAGCCCTCTGATCATCTTCGTGGCCCTCCGCTGGACCCCTTCCAGCAAGTCCACGTCCTTCTTGTGCTGAGGACTCCAGAGCTGGACGCAGTACTCCAGGTGGGGTCTCACCAGAGCGGAGCAGAGGGGCAGAATCACCTCCCTCGACCTGCTGGCCACGCTTCTTTCGATGCAGCCCAGGATGCGTTGGCTTTCAGGGTTGCAAGCGCGCATTGCCTGCTCATGTTGAGCTTCTTGTCCACCAGCACCCCCAAGTCCCTCTCCTCAGGGCTGCTCTCAAGCCATTCTCCGCCCAACCTGTAGGTGTGCCTGGCATTGCCATGACCCAGGTGCAGGCTCTTGCACTTGGCCTGGCTGAACTTCATGACGTTCACACAGGCCCACCTCTCGAGCCTGTCCAGGTCCCTCTGGATGGCGTCCCTTCTCTCCAGTGTGTCGACCGTGCCACACAGCCTGGTGTCGTCAGCAAACTTGCTGAGGGTGCACTCAATCCCACTGTCCATGTCACTGACAAAGACGTTAAACAGCACTGGTCCCCGTACTGACCCCTGAGGAACAGCACTCGTCACCGTGGGCTGCCCAGGCAGGCAGGGACAGCCGGGCATGCCACCGCCGCTCGGCCAGCAAGACACGCCAGCAGCTGCTGCAAGCTGCCGCCTCTGCCACCAGCACCCTCGACTCCTTCTGCCGCGGGCTGGGAACGGGCCAGCAGCACTGCAGCCAGCGGCTGCCTACGGCCGGTCCCACCTGCTGGGGGCATCAACGGTGAGCGGGGCAGACCTGCGAGGGTGAGGACGTTCAGGCCTGCCCAGCAGCTCCCTCCAGCCTACAGAGGAGCAGAGAAGGACGCCGCCCGGGACATCACAAACAAGGTCCTGTGCAAAGTTTTCCCTGCCAGCCATGGACCCAGCCAGCAGCCAGCAGCACCGCGGGACCGTGCACATTGCAAGGCTGCGGCCATGACTGAAAGAACAGACAAGGTGTTGGCAGCCAACAGCAGCAAGGCCCCCGCGGCTTGTCCCACACTGAGGGGGGCACAGGGGGTCACTGGTGCTGCCAGCAGGGCCCCTGCACCAGCTTCCCTGGGCAGGCACGCGGGGCCAGGACACCAAGGACAAGCAGCACAGCAAGATCCACCTACTTCTCCCATCTTCAGTGAGCAGGCCCCTGCAGCAGAGGCAGAGAGGCAGGCACCTGCCCCATACACACCCCGAGAATATGAGGACAAGGTTCTGCAGGACACACCAGCACCCTCGACCTCTCCTGCCGCGGGCTGGCAAATGGCCAGCAGCACCGCAGCCAGCGGCTGCCTACGGCCAGTCCCACCTGCTCGGGGCATCAACGGTGAGCGGGGCAGACATTCGAGGGTGAGGAGCTTCAGGCCTGCCCAGCAGCTCCCTCCAGCCTACAGCGCAGCAGGGAAGGACGCCGCCCGGGACATCACAAACAAGGTCCTGTGCAAAGTTTTCCCTGCCAGCCATGGACCCAGCCAGCAGCCAGCAGCACCGCGGGACCGTGCACATTGCAAGGCTGCGGCCATGACTGAAACAACAGAGAAGGTGTTGGCATCCAACAGCAGCAAGGCCAGCTCCCTCCAGCCTACAGAGGAGCTATAAAGGACACAGCCCGGTGCCTCACGAGTGAGGTCCTGGCCAAGGTTTTCCTTGGAAGCGGGGGACCCAGCCAGCAGCCAGCAGCACCACGGGGAAGGGCTGAGGCCATGACACCAACATCAGACAAGGTGTTAGCGGCCAATGGAGGCAAGGCTTTTGCAGAGGATCCAGCCATCCTGTCCATCAAGACAGAGTCCCTGGAGGAGCTGGAGAGGAGCTGCCTGGCCCGCACCAGGCGCAGCCTGGCCCAACTCAGCAATGCCACCCTGCAGTGGCAGCAGGACAGCCCGGAGGAAAAGCCAGGGGCCTTGGCCGAGGAGCAGGAGAAGTGCAAAGACAGCAGTGACAAGGAGCTGTCCCAAGGGGAAGACATCAGCATCCACACCATCTGGGTCAACGCCTCCGTCCCGGAGCTCTTCCAGGACACCCACGCTGGTCCCCAGGAGGAGTCCGGCCGGCCCAGCCGCCTGGGCACAGGGGTGGCAGGAGACATAGCTGGAGACCTGCAGAGCGCGTCTCCTGCCCTGGCTGGTCCCACGGATGCTGAGCCGGCAGCTTGTGCCCTGGCCGGAACTCCTGAGCAAGAGGGGCACCGCACGCCTCTGGCTCCCATGGCAGAAGAGGAGGCAAAGGCAACCGCTTCTCCCATCCTCAGCGAGCAGGCCCCTGCAGCAGAAGTAGAGAGCTGGGCACCTGCCCCATACACCCCCCCAGGCTATAAGGACGAGGCTTTAGAGGACACAATCCTGAGCATGGTGAGACAGGCTCTCATCAATTCTGTGCCTGTGAGCCAGCGCTTGCGGGCACCTGCCCCATACACCCCCCAGAGTACAAGTACGAGGCTCTGCAGGAGACAGCCCTGCTCAGGTGAGAGAGGCTCTCATCAATTCTGTGCTTGTGAGCCAGGAAAAACTGGCAAAACGCAAGGCTGCAGCAACAGCAGCAACACCACCTGCAGCACCACAGGACAGCGAGTCTGCCTCGGCTGCAGAGCCTCGGGGAGAGGCCAGCGCAGCCCCTCTCATCCCTTTGGCACGTGAGCATGGAGAAAACATGGCTTCTCCCACGTCGGAAGACCACTACGATGAAGCGGCTGCTTCAGTGCCTGAAATCCCTCTGGCAGAAGCCGGCGCTCCGCACTTTGCCCCAGCAGCACAGGCAGAGAGCCAGGCACCTGCCCCGCGCAGCCCCACAGCCTACGAGGCTCTGCAGGACATGGCCCTGTGCATGGTGACAAAGGCTGTGGTCAGTGCTATGGCTGTCATCCAGCACAACCTGGCCCAAAGCACCCAGGCTCTCGGCAGGGACACCTCCCACTAGACCAGGCTGCTCCAAGCTCCGTCCAGCCTGGCCTTGAACACCTCCAGGGATGGGGCACTGACAGCTTCCCTGGGCAACCTGTTCCAGCGCCTCACCACCCTTACAATACAGAAATTCTTCCTGATATCCAATCTAAATCTGCCCTCTTTCAGTTTGAAGCCGTTAGCCCGTGCCCTATCATTACACTCCCTGATAAAGAGTCCCTCCCCATCCTTCCTCTAGGCCCCCTTTAGGGACTGGAAGGCTGCTCTAAGGTCGCCCCGGAGCCTTCTCTTCTCCAGGATGAACATCCCCAGCTCTCTCAGCCTGTCCTCATAGCATAGGCGCTCCAGCCCTCTGATCATCTTCGTGGCCCTCCGCTGGACCCCTTCCAGCAAGTCCACGTCCTTCTTGTGCTGAGGACTCCAGAGCTGGACGCAGTACTCCAGGTGGGGTCTCACCAGAGCGGAGCAGAGGGGCAGAATCACCTCCCTCGACCTGCTGGCCACGCTTCTTTCGATGCAGCCCAGGATGCGTTGGCTTTCAGGGTTGCAAGCGCGCATTGCCTGCTCATGTTGAGCTTCTTGTCCACCAGCACCCCCAAGTCCCTCTCCTCAGGGCTGCTCTCAAGCCATTCTCCGCCCAACCTGTAGGTGTGCCTGGCATTGCCATGACCCAGGTGCAGGCTCTTGCACTTGGCCTGGCTGAACTTCATGACGTTCACACAGGCCCACCTCTCGAGCCTGTCCAGGTCCCTCTGGATGGCGTCCCTTCTCTCCAGTGTGTCGACCGTGCCACACAGCCTGGTGTCGTCAGCAAACTTGCTGAGGGTGCACTCAATCCCACTGTCCATGTCACTGACAAAGACGTTAAACAGCACTGGTCCCCGTACTGACCCCTGAGGAACAGCACTCGTCACCGTGGGCTGCCCAGGCAGGCAGGGACAGCCGGGCATGCCACCGCCGCTCGGCCAGCAAGACACGCCAGCAGCTGCTGCAAGCTGCCGCCTCTGCCACCAGCACCCTCGACTCCTTCTGCCGCGGGCTGGGAACGGGCCAGCAGCACTGCAGCCAGCGGCTGCCTACGGCCGGTCCCACCTGCTGGGGGCATCAACGGTGAGCGGGGCAGACCTGCGAGGGTGAGGACGTTCAGGCCTGCCCAGCAGCTCCCTCCAGCCTACAGCGCAGCAGGGAAGGACGCCGCCCGGGACATCACAAACAAGGTCCTGTGCAAAGTTTTCCCTGCCAGCCATGGACCCAGCCAGCAGCCAGCAGCACCGCGGGACCGTGCACATTGCAAGGCTGCGGCCATGACTGAAAGAACAGACAAGGTGTTGGCAGCCAACAGCAGCAAGGCCCCCGCGGCTTGTCCCACACTGAGGGGGGCACAGGGGGTCACTGGTGCTGCCAGCAGGGCCCCTGCACCAGCTTCCCTGGGCAGGCACGCGGGGCCAGGACACCAAGGACAAGCAGCACAGCAAGATCCACCTACTTCTCCCATCTTCAGTGAGCAGGCCCCTGCAGCAGAGGCAGAGAGGCAGGCACCTGCCCCATACACACCCCGAGAATATGAGGACAAGGGTCTGCAGGACACACCAGCACCCTCGACCTCTCCTGCCGCGGGCTGGCAAATGGCCAGCAGCACCGCAGCCAGCGGCTGCCTACGGCCAGTCCCACCTGCTCGGGGCATCAACGGTGAGCGGGGCAGACCTGCGAGGGTGAGGAGCTTCAGGCCTGCCCAGCAGCTCCCTCCAGCCTACAGCGCAGCAGGGAAGGACGCCGCCCGGGACATCACAAACAAGGTCCTGTGCAAAGTTTTCCCTGCCAGCCATGGACCCAGCCAGCAGCCAGCAGCACCGCGGGACCGTGCACATTGCAAGGCTGCGGCCATGACTGAAACAACAGACAAGGTGTTGGCAGCCAGCAGCAGCAAGGCCAGCTCCCTCCAGCCTACAGAGGAGCTATAAAGGACACAGCCCGGTGCCTCACGAGTGAGGTCCTGGCCAAGGTTTTCCTTGGAAGCGGGGGACCCAGCCAGCAGCCAGCAGCACCACGGGGAAGGGCTGAGGCCATGACACCAACATCAGACAAGGTGTTAGCGGCCAATGGAGGCAAGGCTTTTGCAGAGGATCCAGCCATCCTGTCCATCAAGACAGAGTCCCTGGAGGAGCTGGAGAGGAGCTGCCTGGCCCGCACCAGGCGCAGCCTGGCCCAACTCAGCAATGCCACCCTGCAGTGGCAGCAGGACAGCCCGGAGGAAAAGCCAGGGGCCTTGGCCGAGGAGCAGGAGAAGTGCAAAGACAGCAGTGACAAGGAGCTGTCCCAAGGGGAAGACATCAGCATCCACACCATCTGGGTCAACGCCTCCGTCCCGGAGCTCTTCCAGGACACCCACGCTGGTCCCCAGGAGGAGTCCGGCCGGCCCAGCCGCCTGGGCACAGGGGTGGCAGGAGACATAGCTGGAGACCTGCAGAGCGCGTCTCCTGCCCTGGCTGGTCCCACGGATGCTGAGCCGGCAGCTTGTGCCCTGGCCGGAACTCCTGAGCAAGAGGGGCACCGCACGCCTCTGGCTCCCATGGCAGAAGAGGAGGCAAAGGCAACCGCTTCTCCCATCCTCAGCGAGCAGGCCCCTGCAGCAGAAGTAGAGAGCTGGGCACCTGCCCCATACACCCCCCCAGAGTACAAGTACGAGGCTCTGCGGGACACAGCGCTGAGCATGGTGAGAGAGGCTCTCATCAATTCTGTCCTTGTGAGCCAGGAAAAACTGGCAAAACGCAAGGCTGCAGCAACAGCAGCAACACCACCTGCAGCACCACAGGACAGCGAGTCTGCCTCGGCTGCAGAGCCTCGGGGAGAGGCCAGCGCAGCCCCTCTCATCCCTTTGGCACGTGAGCATGGAGAAAACATGGCTTCTCCCACGTCGGAAGACCACTACGATGAAGCGGCTGCTTCAGTGCCTGAAATCCCTCTGGCAGAAGCCGGCGCTCCGCACTTTGCCCCAGCAGCACAGGCAGAGAGCCAGGCACCTGCCCCGCGCAGCCCCACAGCCTACGAGGCTCTGCAGGACATGGCCCTGTGCATGGTGACAAAGGCTGTGGTCAGTGCTATGGCTGTCATCCAGCACAACCTGGCCCAAAGCACCCAGGCTCTCGGCAGGGACACCTCCCACTAGACCAGGCTGCTCAAAGCCTCATCCAGCCTGGCCTTGAACACCTCCAGGGATGGGGCACTGACAGCTTCCCTGGGCAACCTGTTCCAGCGCCTCACCACCCTTACAATACAGAAATTCTTCCTGATATCCAATCTAAATCTGCCCTCTTTCAGTTTGAAGCCGTTAGCCCGTGCCCTATCATTACACTCCCTGATAAAGAGTCCCTCCCCATCCTTCCTCTAGGCCCCCTTTAGGGACTGGAAGGCTGCTCTAAGGTCGCCCCGGAGCCTTCTCTTCTCCAGGATGAACATCCCCAGCTCTCTCAGCCTGTCCTCATAGCATAGGCGCTCCAGCCCTCTGATCATCTTCGTGGCCCTCCGCTGGACCCCTTCCAGCAAGTCCACGTCCTTCTTGTGCTGAGGACTCCAGAGCTGGACGCAGTACTCCAGGTGGGGTCTCACCAGAGCGGAGCAGAGGGGCAGAATCACCTCCCTCGACCTGCTGGCCACGCTTCTTTCGATGCAGCCCAGGATGCGTTGGCTTTCAGGGTTGCAAGCGCGCATTGCCTGCTCATGTTGAGCTTCTTGTCCACCAGCACCCCCAAGTCCCTCTCCTCAGGGCTGCTCTCAAGCCATTCTCCGCCCAACCTGTAGGTGTGCCTGGCATTGCCATGACCCAGGTGCAGGCTCTTGCACTTGGCCTGGCTGAACTTCATGACGTTCACACAGGCCCACCTCTCGAGCCTGTCCAGGTCCCTCTGGATGGCGTCCCTTCTCTCCAGTGTGTCGACCGTGCCACACAGCCTGGTGTCGTCAGCAAACTTGCTGAGGGTGCACTCAATCCCACTGTCCATGTCACTGACAAAGACGTTAAACAGCACTGGTCCCCGTACTGACCCCTGAGGAACAGCACTCGTCACCGTGGGCTGCCCAGGCAGGCAGGGACAGCCGGGCATGCCACCGCCGCTCGGCCAGCAAGACACGCCAGCAGCTGCTGCAAGCTGCCGCCTCTGCCACCAGCACCCTCGACTCCTTCTGCCGCGGGCTGGGAACGGGCCAGCAGCACTGCAGCCAGCGGCTGCCTACGGCCGGTCCCACCTGCTGGGGGCATCAACGGTGAGCGGGGCAGACCTGCGAGGGTGAGGACGTTCAGGCCTGCCCAGCAGCTCCCTCCAGCCTACAGAGGAGCAGAGAAGGACGCCGCCCGGGACATCACAAACAAGGTCCTGTGCAAAGTTTTCCCTGCCAGCCATGGACCCAGCCAGCAGCCAGCAGCACCGCGGGACCGTGCACATTGCAAGGCTGCGGCCATGACTGAAAGAACAGACAAGGTGTTGGCAGCCAACAGCAGCAAGGCCCCCGCGGCTTGTCCCACACTGAGGGGGGCACAGGGGGTCACTGGTGCTGCCAGCAGGGCCCCTGCACCAGCTTCCCTGGGCAGGCACGCGGGGCCAGGACACCAAGGACAAGCAGCACAGCAAGATCCACCTACTTCTCCCATCTTCAGTGAGCAGGCCCCTGCAGCAGAGGCAGAGAGGCAGGCACCTGCCCCATACACACCCCGAGAATATGAGGACAAGGTTCTGCAGGACACACCAGCACCCTCGACCTCTCCTGCCGCGGGCTGGCAAATGGCCAGCAGCACCGCAGCCAGCGGCTGCCTACGGCCAGTCCCACCTGCTCGGGGCATCAACGGTGAGCGGGGCAGACCTGCGAGGGTGAGGAGCTTCAGGCCTGCCCAGCAGCTCCCTCCAGCCTACAGCGCAGCAGGGAAGGACGCCGCCCGGGACATCACAAACAAGGTCCTGTGCAAAGTTTTCCCTGCCAGCCATGGACCCAGCCAGCAGCCAGCAGCACCGCGGGACCGTGCACATTGCAAGGCTGCGGCCATGACTGAAAGAACAGACAAGGTGTTGGCAGCCAACAGCAGCAAGGCCCCCGCGGCTTGTCCCACACTGAGGGGGGCACAGGGGGTCACTGGTGCTGCCAGCAGGGCCCCTGCACCAGCTTCCCTGGGCAGGCACGCGGGGCCAGGACACCAAGGACAAGCAGCACAGCAAGATCCACCTACTTCTCCCATCTTCAGTGAGCAGGCCCCTGCAGCAGAGGCAGAGAGGCAGGCACCTGCCCCATACACACCCCGAGAATATGAGGACAAGGTTCTGCAGGACACACCAGCACCCTCGACCTCTCCTGCCGCGGGCTGGCAAATGGCCAGCAGCACCGCAGCCAGCGGCTGCCTACGGCCAGTCCCACCTGCTCGGGGCATCAACGGTGAGCGGGGCAGACATTCGAGGGTGAGGAGCTTCAGGCCTGCCCAGCAGCTCCCTCCAGCCTACAGCGCAGCAGGGAAGGACGCCGCCCGGGACATCACAAACAAGGTCCTGTGCAAAGTTTTCCCTGCCAGCCATGGACCCAGCCAGCAGCCAGCAGCACCGCGGGACCGTGCACATTGCAAGGCTGCGGCCATGACTGAAACAACAGAGAAGGTGTTGGCATCCAACAGCAGCAAGGCCAGCTCCCTCCAGCCTACAGAGGAGCTATAAAGGACACAGCCCGGTGCCTCACGAGTGAGGTCCTGGCCAAGGTTTTCCTTGGAAGCGGGGGACCCAGCCAGCAGCCAGCAGCACCACGGGGAAGGGCTGAGGCCATGACACCAACATCAGACAAGGTGTTAGCGGCCAATGGAGGCAAGGCTTTTGCAGAGGATCCAGCCATCCTGTCCATCAAGACAGAGTCCCTGGAGGAGCTGGAGAGGAGCTGCCTGGCCCGCACCAGGCGCAGCCTGGCCCAACTCAGCAATGCCACCCTGCAGTGGCAGCAGGACAGCCCGGAGGAAAAGCCAGGGGCCTTGGCCGAGGAGCAGGAGAAGTGCAAAGACAGCAGTGACAAGGAGCTGTCCCAAGGGGAAGACATCAGCATCCACACCATCTGGGTCAACGCCTCCGTCCCGGAGCTCTTCCAGGACACCCACGCTGGTCCCCAGGAGGAGTCCGGCCGGCCCAGCCGCCTGGGCACAGGGGTGGCAGGAGACATAGCTGGAGACCTGCAGAGCGCGTCTCCTGCCCTGGCTGGTCCCACGGATGCTGAGCCGGCAGCTTGTGCCCTGGCCGGAACTCCTGAGCAAGAGGGGCACCGCACGCCTCTGGCTCCCATGGCAGAAGAGGAGGCAAAGGCAACCGCTTCTCCCATCCTCAGCGAGCAGGCCCCTGCAGCAGAAGTAGAGAGCTGGGCACCTGCCCCATACACCCCCCCAGGCTATAAGGACGAGGCTTTAGAGGACACAATCCTGAGCATGGTGAGAGAGGCTCTCATCAATTCTGTGCCTGTGAGCCAGCGCTTGCGGGCACCTGCCCCATACACCCCCCAGAGTACAAGTACGAGGCTCTGCAGGAGACAGCCCTGAGCATGGTGAGAGAGGCTCTCATCAATTCTGTGCTTGTGAGCCAGGAAAAACTGGCAAAACGCAAGGCTGCAGCAACAGCAGCAACACCACCTGCAGCACCACAGGACAGCGAGTCTGCCTCGGCTGCAGAGCCTCGGGGAGAGGCCAGCGCAGCCCCTCTCATCCCTTTGGCACGTGAGCATGGAGAAAACATGGCTTCTCCCACGTCGGAAGACCACTACGATGAAGCGGCTGCTTCAGTGCCTGAAATCCCTCTGGCAGAAGCCGGCGCTCCGCACTTTGCCCCAGCAGCACAGGCAGAGAGCCAGGCACCTGCCCCGCGCAGCCCCACAGCCTACGAGGCTCTGCAGGACATGGCCCTGTGCATGGTGACAAAGGCTGTGGTCAGTGCTATGGCTGTCATCCAGCACAACCTGGCCCAAAGCACCCAGGCTCTCGGCAGGGACACCTCCCACTAGACCAGGCTGCTCCAAGCTCCGTCCAGCCTGGCCTTGAACACCTCCAGGGATGGGGCACTGACAGCTTCCCTGGGCAACCTGTTCCAGCGCCTCACCACCCTTACAATACAGAAATTCTTCCTGATATCCAATCTAAATCTGCCCTCTTTCAGTTTGAAGCCGTTAGCCCGTGCCCTATCATTACACTCCCTGATAAAGAGTCCCTCCCCATCCTTCCTCTAGGCCCCCTTTAGGGACTGGAAGGCTGCTCTAAGGTCGCCCCGGAGCCTTCTCTTCTCCAGGATGAACATCCCCAGCTCTCTCAGCCTGTCCTCATAGCATAGGCGCTCCAGCCCTCTGATCATCTTCGTGGCCCTCCGCTGGACCCCTTCCAGCAAGTCCACGTCCTTCTTGTGCTGAGGACTCCAGAGCTGGACGCAGTACTCCAGGTGGGGTCTCACCAGAGCGGAGCAGAGGGGCAGAATCACCTCCCTCGACCTGCTGGCCACGCTTCTTTCGATGCAGCCCAGGATGCGTTGGCTTTCAGGGTTGCAAGCGCGCATTGCCTGCTCATGTTGAGCTTCTTGTCCACCAGCACCCCCAAGTCCCTCTCCTCAGGGCTGCTCTCAAGCCATTCTCCGCCCAACCTGTAGGTGTGCCTGGCATTGCCATGACCCAGGTGCAGGCTCTTGCACTTGGCCTGGCTGAACTTCATGACGTTCACACAGGCCCACCTCTCGAGCCTGTCCAGGTCCCTCTGGATGGCGTCCCTTCTCTCCAGTGTGTCGACCGTGCCACACAGCCTGGTGTCGTCAGCAAACTTGCTGAGGGTGCACTCAATCCCACTGTCCATGTCACTGACAAAGACGTTAAACAGCACTGGTCCCCGTACTGACCCCTGAGGAACAGCACTCGTCACCGTGGGCTGCCCAGGCAGGCAGGGACAGCCGGGCATGCCACCGCCGCTCGGCCAGCAAGACACGCCAGCAGCTGCTGCAAGCTGCCGCCTCTGCCACCAGCACCCTCGACTCCTTCTGCCGCGGGCTGGGAACGGGCCAGCAGCACTGCAGCCAGCGGCTGCCTACGGCCGGTCCCACCTGCTGGGGGCATCAACGGTGAGCGGGGCAGACCTGCGAGGGTGAGGACGTTCAGGCCTGCCCAGCAGCTCCCTCCAGCCTACAGAGGAGCAGAGAAGGACGCCGCCCGGGACATCACAAACAAGGTCCTGTGCAAAGTTTTCCCTGCCAGCCATGGACCCAGCCAGCAGCCAGCAGCACCGCGGGACCGTGCACATTGCAAGGCTGCGGCCATGACTGAAAGAACAGACAAGGTGTTGGCAGCCAGCAGCAGCAAGGCCCCCGCGGCTTGTCCCACACTGAGGGGGGCACAGGGGGTCACTGGTGCTGCCAGCAGGGCCCCTGCACCAGCTTCCCTGGGCAGGCACGCGGGGCCAGGACACCAAGGACAAGCAGCACAGCAAGATCCACCTACTTCTCCCATCTTCAGTGAGCAGGCCCCTGCAGCAGAGGCAGAGAGGCAGGCACCTGCCCCATACACACCCCGAGAATATGAGGACAAGGGTCTGCAGGACACACCAGCACCCTCGACCTCTCCTGCCGCGGGCTGGCAAATGGCCAGCAGCACCGCAGCCAGCGGCTGCCTACGGCCAGTCCCACCTGCTCGGGGCATCAACGGTGAGCGGGGCAGACATTCGAGGGTGAGGAGCTTCAGGCCTGCCCAGCAGCTCCCTCCAGCCTACAGCGCAGCAGGGAAGGACGCCGCCCGGGACATCACAAACAAGGTCCTGTGCAAAGTTTTCCCTGCCAGCCATGGACCCAGCCAGCAGCCAGCAGCACCGCGGGACCGTGCACATTGCAAGGCTGCGGCCATGACTGAAAGAACAGACAAGGTGTTGGCAGCCAACAGCAGCAAGGCCAGCTCCCTCCAGCCTACAGAGGAGCTATAAAGGACACAGCCCGGTGCCTCACGAGTGAGGTCCTGGCCAAGGTTTTCCTTGGAAGCGGGGGACCCAGCCAGCAGCCAGCAGCACCACGGGGAAGGGCTGAGGCCATGACACCAACATCAGACAAGGTGTTAGCGGCCAATGGAGGCAAGGCTTTTGCAGAGGATCCAGCCATCCTGTCCATCAAGACAGAGTCCCTGGAGGAGCTGGAGAGGAGCTGCCTGGCCCGCACCAGGCGCAGCCTGGCCCAACTCAGCAATGCCACCCTGCAGTGGCAGCAGGACAGCCCGGAGGAAAAGCCAGGGGCCTTGGCCGAGGAGCAGGAGAAGTGCAAAGACAGCAGTGACAAGGAGCTGTCCCAAGGGGAAGACATCAGCATCCACACCATCTGGGTCAACGCCTCCGTCCCGGAGCTCTTCCAGGACACCCACGCTGGTCCCCAGGAGGAGTCCGGCCGGCCCAGCCGCCTGGGCACAGGGGTGGCAGGAGACATAGCTGGAGACCTGCAGAGCGCGTCTCCTGCCCTGGCTGGTCCCACGGATGCTGAGCCGGCAGCTTGTGCCCTGGCCGGAACTCCTGAGCAAGAGGGGCACCGCACGCCTCTGGCTCCCATGGCAGAAGAGGAGGCAAAGGCAACCGCTTCTCCCATCCTCAGCGAGCAGGCCCCTGCAGCAGAAGTAGAGAGCTGGGCACCTGCCCCATACACCCCCCCAGGCTATAAGGACGAGGCTTTAGAGGACACAATCCTGAGCATGGTGAGACAGGCTCTCATCAATTCTGTGCCTGTGAGCCAGCACTCGCAGGCACCTGCCCCATACACCCCCCAGAGTACAAGTACGAGGCTCTGCGGGACACAGCCCTGCTCAGGTGAGAGAGGCTCTCATCAATTCTGTGCTTGTGAGCCAGGAAAAACTGGCAAAACGCAAGGCTGCAGCAACAGCAGCAACACCACCTGCAGCACCACAGGACAGCGAGTCTGCCTCGGCTGCAGAGCCTCGGGGAGAGGCCAGCGCAGCCCCTCTCATCCCTTTGGCACGTGAGCATGGAGAAAACATGGCTTCTCCCACGTCGGAAGACCACTACGATGAAGCGGCTGCTTCAGTGCCTGAAATCCCTCTGGCAGAAGCCGGCGCTCCGCACTTTGCCCCAGCAGCACAGGCAGAGAGCCAGGCACCTGCCCCGCGCAGCCCCACAGCCTACGAGGCTCTGCAGGACATGGCCCTGTGCATGGTGACAAAGGCTGTGGTCAGTGCTATGGCTGTCATCCAGCACAACCTGGCCCAAAGCACCCAGGCTCTCGGCAGGGACACCTCCCACTAGACCAGGCTGCTCCAAGCTCCGTCCAGCCTGGCCTTGAACACCTCCAGGGATGGGGCACTGACAGCTTCCCTGGGCAACCTGTTCCAGCGCCTCACCACCCTTACAATACAGAAATTCTTCCTGATATCCAATCTAAATCTGCCCTCTTTCAGTTTGAAGCCGTTAGCCCGTGCCCTATCATTACACTCCCTGATAAAGAGTCCCTCCCCATCCTTCCTCTAGGCCCCCTTTAGGGACTGGAAGGCTGCTCTAAGGTCGCCCCGGAGCCTTCTCTTCTCCAGGATGAACATCCCCAGCTCTCTCAGCCTGTCCTCATAGCATAGGCGCTCCAGCCCTCTGATCATCTTCGTGGCCCTCCGCTGGACCCCTTCCAGCAAGTCCACGTCCTTCTTGTGCTGAGGACTCCAGAGCTGGACGCAGTACTCCAGGTGGGGTCTCACCAGAGCGGAGCAGAGGGGCAGAATCACCTCCCTCGACCTGCTGGCCACGCTTCTTTCGATGCAGCCCAGGATGCGTTGGCTTTCAGGGTTGCAAGCGCGCATTGCCTGCTCATGTTGAGCTTCTTGTCCACCAGCACCCCCAAGTCCCTCTCCTCAGGGCTGCTCTCAAGCCATTCTCCGCCCAACCTGTAGGTGTGCCTGGCATTGCCATGACCCAGGTGCAGGCTCTTGCACTTGGCCTGGCTGAACTTCATGACGTTCACACAGGCCCACCTCTCGAGCCTGTCCAGGTCCCTCTGGATGGCGTCCCTTCTCTCCAGTGTGTCGACCGTGCCACACAGCCTGGTGTCGTCAGCAAACTTGCTGAGGGTGCACTCAATCCCACTGTCCATGTCACTGACAAAGACGTTAAACAGCACTGGTCCCCGTACTGACCCCTGAGGAACAGCACTCGTCACCGTGGGCTGCCCAGGCAGGCAGGGACAGCCGGGCATGCCACCGCCGCTCGGCCAGCAAGACACGCCAGCAGCTGCTGCAAGCTGCCGCCTCTGCCACCAGCACCCTCGACTCCTTCTGCCGCGGGCTGGGAACCGGCCAGCAGCACTGCAGCCAGCGGCTGCCTACGGCCGGTCCCACCTGCTGGGGGCATCAACGGTGAGCGGGGCAGACCTGCGAGGGTGAGGACGTTCAGGCCTGCCCAGCAGCTCCCTCCAGCCTACAGAGGAGCAGAGAAGGACGCCGCCCGGGACATCACAAACAAGGTCCTGTGCAAAGTTTTCCCTGCCAGCCATGGACCCAGCCAGCAGCCAGCAGCACCGCGGGACCGTGCACATTGCAAGGCTGCGGCCATGACTGAAAGAACAGACAAGGTGTTGGCAGCCAACAGCAGCAAGGCCCCCGCGGCTTGTCCCACACTGAGGGGGGCACAGGGGGTCACTGGTGCTGCCAGCAGGGCCCCTGCACCAGCTTCCCTGGGCAGGCACGCGGGGCCAGGACACCAAGGACAAGCAGCACAGCAAGATCCACCTACTTCTCCCATCTTCAGTGAGCAGGCCCCTGCAGCAGAGGCAGAGAGGCAGGCACCTGCCCCATACACACCCCGAGAATATGAGGACAAGGTTCTGCAGGACACACCAGCACCCTCGACCTCTCCTGCCGCGGGCTGGCAAATGGCCAGCAGCACCGCAGCCAGCGGCTGCCTACGGCCAGTCCCACCTGCTCGGGGCATCAACGGTGAGCGGGGCAGACATTCGAGGGTGAGGAGCTTCAGGCCTGCCCAGCAGCTCCCTCCAGCCTACAGCGCAGCAGGGAAGGACGCCGCCCGGGACATCACAAACAAGGTCCTGTGCAAAGTTTTCCCTGCCAGCCATGGACCCAGCCAGCAGCCAGCAGCACCGCGGGACCGTGCACATTGCAAGGCTGCGGCCATGACTGAAACAACAGACAAGGTGTTGGCATCCAACAGCAGCAAGGCCAGCTCCCTCCAGCCTACAGAGGAGCTATAAAGGACACAGCCCGGTGCCTCACGAGTGAGGTCCTGGCCAAGGTTTTCCTTGGAAGCGGGGGACCCAGCCAGCAGCCAGCAGCACCCCGGGGAAGGGCTGAGGCCATGACACCAACATCAGACAAGGTGTTAGCGGCCAATGGAGGCAAGGCTTTTGCAGAGGATCCAGCCATCCTGTCCATCAAGACAGAGTCCCTGGAGGAGCTGGAGAGGAGCTGCCTGGCCCGCACCAGGCGCAGCCTGGCCCAACTCAGCAATGCCACCCTGCAGTGGCAGCAGGACAGCCCGGAGGAAAAGCCAGGGGCCTTGGCCGAGGAGCAGGAGAAGTGCAAAGACAGCAGTGACAAGGAGCTGTCCCAAGGGGAAGACATCAGCATCCACACCATCTGGGTCAACGCCTCCGTCCCGGAGCTCTTCCAGGACACCCACGCTGGTCCCCAGGAGGAGTCCGGCCGGCCCAGCCGCCTGGGCACAGGGGTGGCAGGAGACATAGCTGGAGACCTGCAGAGCGCGTCTCCTGCCCTGGCTGGTCCCACGGATGCTGAGCCGGCAGCTTGTGCCCTGGCCGGAACTCCTGAGCAAGAGGGGCACCGCACGCCTCTGGCTCCCATGGCAGAAGAGGAGGCAAAGGCAACCGCTTCTCCCATCCTCAGCGAGCAGGCCCCTGCAGCAGAAGTAGAGAGCTGGGCACCTGCCCCATACACCCCCCCAGGCTATAAGGACGAGGCTTTAGAGGACACAATCCTGAGCATGGTGAGAGAGGCTCTCATCAATTCTGTGCCTGTGAGCCAGCGCTTGCGGGCACCTGCCCCATACACCCCCCAGAGTACAAGTACGAGGCTCTGCAGGACACAGCCCTGAGCATGGTGAGAGAGGCTCTCATCAATTCTGTGCTTGTGAGCCAGGAAAAACTGGCAAAACGCAAGGCTGCAGCAACAGCAGCAACACCACCTGCAGCACCACAGGACAGCGAGTCTGCCTCGGCTGCAGAGCCTCGGGGAGAGGCCAGCGCAGCCCCTCTCATCCCTTTGGCACGTGAGCATGGAGAAAACATGGCTTCTCCCACGTCGGAAGACCACTACGATGAAGCGGCTGCTTCAGTGCCTGAAATCCCTCTGGCAGAAGCCGGCGCTCCGCACTTTGCCCCAGCAGCACAGGCAGAGAGCCAGGCACCTGCCCCGCGCAGCCCCACAGCCTACGAGGCTCTGCAGGACATGGCCCTGTGCATGGTGACAAAGGCTGTGGTCAGTGCTATGGCTGTCATCCAGCACAACCTGGCCCAAAGCACCCAGGCTCTCGGCAGGGACACCTCCCACTAGACCAGGCTGCTCCAAGCTCCGTCCAGCCTGGCCTTGAACACCTCCAGGGATGGGGCACTGACAGCTTCCCTGGGCAACCTGTTCCAGCGCCTCACCACCCTTACAATACAGAAATTCTTCCTGATATCCAATCTAAATCTGCCCTCTTTCAGTTTGAAGCCGTTAGCCCGTGCCCTATCATTACACTCCCTGATAAAGAGTCCCTCCCCATCCTTCCTCTAGGCCCCCTTTAGGGACTGGAAGGCTGCTCTAAGGTCGCCCCGGAGCCTTCTCTTCTCCAGGATGAACATCCCCAGCTCTCTCAGCCTGTCCTCATAGCATAGGCGCTCCAGCCCTCTGATCATCTTCGTGGCCCTCCGCTGGACCCCTTCCAGCAAGTCCACGTCCTTCTTGTGCTGAGGACTCCAGAGCTGGACGCAGTACTCCAGGTGGGGTCTCACCAGAGCGGAGCAGAGGGGCAGAATCACCTCCCTCGACCTGCTGGCCACGCTTCTTTCGATGCAGCCCAGGATGCGTTGGCTTTCAGGGTTGCAAGCGCGCATTGCCTGCTCATGTTGAGCTTCTTGTCCACCAGCACCCCCAAGTCCCTCTCCTCAGGGCTGCTCTCAAGCCATTCTCCGCCCAACCTGTAGGTGTGCCTGGCATTGCCATGACCCAGGTGCAGGCTCTTGCACTTGGCCTGGCTGAACTTCATGACGTTCACACAGGCCCACCTCTCGAGCCTGTCCAGGTCCCTCTGGATGGCGTCCCTTCTCTCCAGTGTGTCGACCGTGCCACACAGCCTGGTGTCGTCAGCAAACTTGCTGAGGGTGCACTCAATCCCACTGTCCATGTCACTGACAAAGACGTTAAACAGCACTGGTCCCCGTACTGACCCCTGAGGAACAGCACTCGTCACCGTGGGCTGCCCAGGCAGGCAGGGACAGCCGGGCATGCCACCGCCGCTCGGCCAGCAAGACACGCCAGCAGCTGCTGCAAGCTGCCGCCTCTGCCACCAGCACCCTCGACTCCTTCTGCCGCGGGCTGGGAACGGGCCAGCAGCACTGCAGCCAGCGGCTGCCTACGGCCGGTCCCACCTGCTGGGGGCATCAACGGTGAGCGGGGCAGACCTGCGAGGGTGAGGACGTTCAGGCCTGCCCAGCAGCTCCCTCCAGCCTACAGAGGAGCAGAGAAGGACGCCGCCCGGGACATCACAAACAAGGTCCTGTGCAAAGTTTTCCCTGCCAGCCATGGACCCAGCCAGCAGCCAGCAGCACCGCGGGACCGTGCACATTGCAAGGCTGCGGCCATGACTGAAAGAACAGACAAGGTGTTGGCAGCCAACAGCAGCAAGGCCCCCGCGGCTTGTCCCACACTGAGGGGGGCACAGGGGGTCACTGGTGCTGCCAGCAGGGCCCCTGCACCAGCTTCCCTGGGCAGGCACGCGGGGCCAGGACACCAAGGACAAGCAGCACAGCAAGATCCACCTACTTCTCCCATCTTCAGTGAGCAGGCCCCTGCAGCAGAGGCAGAGAGGCAGGCACCTGCCCCATACACACCCCGAGAATATGAGGACAAGGTTCTGCAGGACACACCAGCACCCTCGACCTCTCCTGCCGCGGGCTGGCAAATGGCCAGCAGCACCGCAGCCAGCGGCTGCCTACGGCCAGTCCCACCTGCTCGGGGCATCAACGGTGAGCGGGGCAGACATTCGAGGGTGAGGAGCTTCAGGCCTGCCCAGCAGCTCCCTCCAGCCTACAGCGCAGCAGGGAAGGACGCCGCCCGGGACATCACAAACAAGGTCCTGTGCAAAGTTTTCCCTGCCAGCCATGGACCCAGCCAGCAGCCAGCAGCACCGCGGGACCGTGCACATTGCAAGGCTGCGGCCATGACTGAAACAACAGAGAAGGTGTTGGCAGCCAACAGCAGCAAGGCCAGCTCCCTCCAGCCTACAGAGGAGCTATAAAGGACACAGCCCGGTGCCTCACGAGTGAGGTCCTGGCCAAGGTTTTCCTTGGAAGCGGGGGACCCAGCCAGCAGCCAGCAGCACCACGGGGAAGGGCTGAGGCCATGACACCAACATCAGACAAGGTGTTAGCGGCCAATGGAGGCAAGGCTTTTGCAGAGGATCCAGCCATCCTGTCCATCAAGACAGAGTCCCTGGAGGAGCTGGAGAGGAGCTGCCTGGCCCGCACCAGGCGCAGCCTGGCCCAACTCAGCAATGCCACCCTGCAGTGGCAGCAGGACAGCCCGGAGGAAAAGCCAGGGGCCTTGGCCGAGGAGCAGGAGAAGTGCAAAGACAGCAGTGACAAGGAGCTGTCCCAAGGGGAAGACATCAGCATCCACACCATCTGGGTCAACGCCTCCGTCCCGGAGCTCTTCCAGGACACCCATGCTGGTCCCCAGGAGGAGTCCGGCCGGCCCAGCCGCCTGGGCACAGGGGTGGCAGGAGACATAGCTGGAGACCTGCAGAGCGCGTCTCCTGCCCTGGCTGGTCCCACGGATGCTGAGCCGGCAGCTTGTGCCCTGGCCGGAACTCCTGAGCAAGAGGGGCACCGCACGCCTCTGGCTCCCATGGCAGAAGAGGAGGCAAAGGCAACCGCTTCTCCCATCCTCAGCGAGCAGGCCCCTGCAGCAGAAGTAGAGAGCTGGGCACCTGCCCCATACACCCCCCCAGGCTATAAGGACGAGGCTTTAGAGGACACAATCCTGAGCATGGTGAGACAGGCTCTCATCAATTCTGTGCCTGTGAGCCAGCGCTTGCGGGCACCTGCCCCATACACCCCCCAGAGTACAAGTACGAGGCTCTGCAGGACACAGCCCTGAGCATGGTGAGAGAGGCTCTCATCAATTCTGTGCTTGTGAGCCAGGAAAAACTGGCAAAACGCAAGGCTGCAGCAACAGCAGCAACACCACCTGCAGCACCACAGGACAGCGAGTCTGCCTCGGCTGCAGAGCCTCGGGGAGAGGCCAGCGCAGCCCCTCTCATCCCTTTGGCACGTGAGCATGGAGAAAACATGGCTTCTCCCACGTCGGAAGACCACTACGATGAAGCGGCTGCTTCAGTGCCTGAAATCCCTCTGGCAGAAGCCGGCGCTCCGCACTTTGCCCCAGCAGCACAGGCAGAGAGCCAGGCACCTGCCCCGCGCAGCCCCACAGCCTACGAGGCTCTGCAGGACATGGCCCTGTGCATGGTGACAAAGGCTGTGGTCAGTGCTATGGCTGTCATCCAGCACAACCTGGCCCAAAGCACCCAGGCTCTCGGCAGGGACACCTCCCACTAGACCAGGCTGCTCCAAGCTCCGTCCAGCCTGGCCTTGAACACCTCCAGGGATGGGGCACTGACAGCTTCCCTGGGCAACCTGTTCCAGCGCCTCACCACCCTTACAATACAGAAATTCTTCCTGATATCCAATCTAAATCTGCCCTCTTTCAGTTTGAAGCCGTTAGCCCGTGCCCTATCATTACACTCCCTGATAAAGAGTCCCTCCCCATCCTTCCTCTAGGCCCCCTTTAGGGACTGGAAGGCTGCTCTAAGGTCGCCCCGGAGCCTTCTCTTCTCCAGGATGAACATCCCCAGCTCTCTCAGCCTGTCCTCATAGCATAGGCGCTCCAGCCCTCTGATCATCTTCGTGGCCCTCCGCTGGACCCCTTCCAGCAAGTCCACGTCCTTCTTGTGCTGAGGACTCCAGAGCTGGACGCAGTACTCCAGGTGGGGTCTCACCAGAGCGGAGCAGAGGGGCAGAATCACCTCCCTCGACCTGCTGGCCACGCTTCTTTCGATGCAGCCCAGGATGCCTTGGCTTTCAGGGTTGCAAGCGCGCATTGCCTGCTCATGTTGAGCTTCTTGTCCACCAGCACCCCCAAGTCCCTCTCCTCAGGGCTGCTCTCAAGCCATTCTCCGCCCAACCTGTAGGTGTGCCTGGCATTGCCATGACCCAGGTGCAGGCTCTTGCACTTGGCCTGGCTGAACTTCATGACGTTCACACAGGCCCACCTCTCGAGCCTGTCCAGGTCCCTCTGGATGGCGTCCCTTCTCTCCAGTGTGTCGACCGTGCCACACAGCCTGGTGTCGTCAGCAAACTTGCTGAGGGTGCACTCAATCCCACTGTCCATGTCACTGACAAAGACGTTAAACAGCACTGGTCCCCGTACTGACCCCTGAGGAACAGCACTCGTCACCGTGGGCTGCCCAGGCAGGCAGGGACAGCCGGGCATGCCACCGCCGCTCGGCCAGCAAGACACGCCAGCAGCTGCTGCAAGCTGCCGCCTCTGCCACCAGCACCCTCGACTCCTTCTGCCGCGGGCTGGGAACGGGCCAGCAGCACTGCAGCCAGCGGCTGCCTACGGCCGGTCCCACCTGCTGGGGGCATCAACGGTGAGCGGGGCAGACCTGCGAGGGTGAGGACGTTCAGGCCTGCCCAGCAGCTCCCTCCAGCCTACAGCGCAGCAGGGAAGGACGCCGCCCGGGACATCACAAACAAGGTCCTGTGCAAAGTTTTCCCTGCCAGCCATGGACCCAGCCAGCAGCCAGCAGCACCGCGGGACCGTGCACATTGCAAGGCTGCGGCCATGACTGAAAGAACAGACAAGGTGTTGGCAGCCAACAGCAGCAAGGCCCCCGCGGCTTGTCCCACACTGAGGGGGGCACAGGGGGTCACTGGTGCTGCCAGCAGGGCCCCTGCACCAGCTTCCCTGGGCAGGCACGCGGGGCCAGGACACCAAGGACAAGCAGCACAGCAAGATCCACCTACTTCTCCCATCTTCAGTGAGCAGGCCCCTGCAGCAGAGGCAGAGAGGCAGGCACCTGCCCCATACACACCCCGAGAATATGAGGACAAGGTTCTGCAGGACACACCAGCACCCTCGACCTCTCCTGCCGCGGGCTGGCAAATGGCCAGCAGCACTGCAGCCAGCGGCTGCCTACGGCCAGTCCCACCTGCTCGGGGCATCAACGGTGAGCGGGGCAGACATTCGAGGGTGAGGAGCTTCAGGCCTGCCCAGCAGCTCCCTCCAGCCTACAGCGCAGCAGGGAAGGACGCCGCCCGGGACATCACAAACAAGGTCCTGTGCAAAGTTTTCCCTGCCAGCCATGGACCCAGCCAGCAGCCAGCAGCACCGCGGGACCGTGCACATTGCAAGGCTGCGGCCATGACTGAAAGAACAGACAAGGTGTTGGCAGCCAACAGCAGCAAGGCCAGCTCCCTCCAGCCTACAGAGGAGCTATAAAGGACACAGCCCGGTGCCTCACGAGTGAGGTCCTGGCCAAGGTTTTCCTTGGAAGCGGGGGACCCAGCCAGCAGCCAGCAGCACCACGGGGAAGGGCTGAGGCCATGACACCAACATCAGACAAGGTGTTAGCGGCCAATGGAGGCAAGGCTTTTGCAGAGGATCCAGCCATCCTGTCCATCAAGACAGAGTCCCTGGAGGAGCTGGAGAGGAGCTGCCTGGCCCGCACCAGGCGCAGCCTGGCCCAACTCAGCAATGCCACCCTGCAGTGGCAGCAGGACAGCCCGGAGGAAAAGCCAGGGGCCTTGGCCGAGGAGCAGGAGAAGTGCAAAGACAGCAGTGACAAGGAGCTGTCCCAAGGGGAAGACATCAGCATCCACACCATCTGGGTCAACGCCTCCGTCCCGGAGCTCTTCCAGGACACCCACGCTGGTCCCCAGGAGGAGTCCGGCCGGCCCAGCCGCCTGGGCACAGGGGTGGCAGGAGACATAGCTGGAGACCTGCAGAGCGCGTCTCCTGCCCTGGCTGGTCCCACGGATGCTGAGCCGGCAGCTTGTGCCCTGGCCGGAACTCCTGAGCAAGAGGGGCACCGCACGCCTCTGGCTCCCATGGCAGAAGAGGAGGCAAAGGCAACCGCTTCTCCCATCCTCAGCGAGCAGGCCCCTGCAGCAGAAGTAGAGAGCTGGGCACCTGCCCCATACACCCCCCCAGGCTATAAGGACGAGGCTTTAGAGGACACAATCCTGAGCATGGTGAGACAGGCTCTCATCAATTCTGTGCCTGTGAGCCAGCACTCGCAGGCACCTGCCCCATACACCCCCCAGAGTACAAGTACGAGGCTCTGCAGGACACAGCCCTGAGCATGGTGAGAGAGGCTCTCATCAATTCTGTGCTTGTGAGCCAGGAAAAACTGGCAAAACGCAAGGCTGCAGCAACAGCAGCAACACCACCTGCAGCACCACAGGACAGCGAGTCTGCCTCGGCTGCAGAGCCTCGGGGAGAGGCCAGCGCAGCCCCTCTCATCCCTTTGGCACGTGAGCATGGAGAAAACATGGCTTCTCCCACGTCGGAAGACCACTACGATGAAGCGGCTGCTTCAGTGCCTGAAATCCCTCTGGCAGAAGCCGGCGCTCCGCACTTTGCCCCAGCAGCACAGGCAGAGAGCCAGGCACCTGCCCCGCGCAGCCCCACAGCCTACGAGGCTCTGCAGGACATGGCCCTGTGCATGGTGACAAAGGCTGTGGTCAGTGCTATGGCTGTCATCCAGCACAACCTGGCCCAAAGCACCCAGGCTCTCGGCAGGGACACCTCCCACTAGACCAGGCTGCTCCAAGCTCCGTCCAGCCTGGCCTTGAACACCTCCAGGGATGGGGCACTGACAGCTTCCCTGGGCAACCTGTTCCAGCGCCTCACCACCCTTACAATACAGAAATTCTTCCTGATATCCAATCTAAATCTGCCCTCTTTCAGTTTGAAGCCGTTAGCCCGTGCCCTATCATTACACTCCCTGATAAAGAGTCCCTCCCCATCCTTCCTCTAGGCCCCCTTTAGGGACTGGAAGGCTGCTCTAAGGTCGCCCCGGAGCCTTCTCTTCTCCAGGATGAACATCCCCAGCTCTCTCAGCCTGTCCTCATAGCATAGGCGCTCCAGCCCTCTGATCATCTTCGTGGCCCTCCGCTGGACCCCTTCCAGCAAGTCCACGTCCTTCTTGTGCTGAGGACTCCAGAGCTGGACGCAGTACTCCAGGTGGGGTCTCACCAGAGCGGAGCAGAGGGGCAGAATCACCTCCCTCGACCTGCTGGCCACGCTTCTTTCGATGCAGCCCAGGATGCGTTGGCTTTCAGGGTTGCAAGCGCGCATTGCCTGCTCATGTTGAGCTTCTTGTCCACCAGCACCCCCAAGTCCCTCTCCTCAGGGCTGCTCTCAAGCCATTCTCCGCCCAACCTGTAGGTGTGCCTGGCATTGCCATGACCCAGGTGCAGGCTCTTGCACTTGGCCTGGCTGAACTTCATGACGTTCACACAGGCCCACCTCTCGAGCCTGTCCAGGTCCCTCTGGATGGCGTCCCTTCTCTCCAGTGTGTCGACCGTGCCACACAGCCTGGTGTCGTCAGCAAACTTGCTGAGGGTGCACTCAATCCCACTGTCCATGTCACTGACAAAGACGTTAAACAGCACTGGTCCCCGTACTGACCCCTGAGGAACAGCACTCGTCACCGTGGGCTGCCCAGGCAGGCAGGGACAGCCGGGCATGCCACCGCCGCTCGGCCAGCAAGACACGCCAGCAGCTGCTGCAAGCTGCCGCCTCTGCCACCAGCACCCTCGACTCCTTCTGCCGCGGGCTGGGAACGGGCCAGCAGCACTGCAGCCAGCGGCTGCCTACGGCCGGTCCCACCTGCTGGGGGCATCAACGGTGAGCGGGGCAGACCTGCGAGGGTGAGGACGTTCAGGCCTGCCCAGCAGCTCCCTCCAGCCTACAGAGGAGCAGAGAAGGACGCCGCCCGGGACATCACAAACAAGGTCCTGTGCAAAGTTTTCCCTGCCAGCCATGGACCCAGCCAGCAGCCAGCAGCACCGCGGGACCGTGCACATTGCAAGGCTGCGGCCATGACTGAAAGAACAGACAAGGTGTTGGCAGCCAACAGCAGCAAGGCCCCCGCGGCTTGTCCCACACTGAGGGGGGCACAGGGGGTCACTGGTGCTGCCAGCAGGGCCCCTGCACCAGCTTCCCTGGGCAGGCACGCGGGGCCAGGACACCAAGGACAAGCAGCACAGCAAGATCCACCTACTTCTCCCATCTTCAGTGAGCAGGCCCCTGCAGCAGAGGCAGAGAGGCAGGCACCTGCCCCATACACACCCCGAGAATATGAGGACAAGGTTCTGCAGGACACACCAGCACCCTCGACCTCTCCTGCCGCGGGCTGGCAAATGGCCAGCAGCACCGCAGCCAGCGGCTGCCTACGGCCAGTCCCACCTGCTCGGGGCATCAACGGTGAGCGGGGCAGACATTCGAGGGTGAGGAGCTTCAGGCCTGCCCAGCAGCTCCCTCCAGCCTACAGCGCAGCAGGGAAGGACGCCGCCCGGGACATCACAAACAAGGTCCTGTGCAAAGTTTTCCCTGCCAGCCATGGACCCAGCCAGCAGCCAGCAGCACCGCGGGACCGTGCACATTGCAAGGCTGCGGCCATGACTGAAACAACAGAGAAGGTGTTGGCATCCAACAGCAGCAAGGCCAGCTCCCTCCAGCCTACAGAGGAGCTATAAAGGACACAGCCCGGTGCCTCACGAGTGAGGTCCTGGCCAAGGTTTTCCTTGGAAGCGGGGGACCCAGCCAGCAGCCAGCAGCACCACGGGGAAGGGCTGAGGCCATGACACCAACATCAGACAAGGTGTTAGCGGCCAATGGAGGCAAGGCTTTTGCAGAGGATCCAGCCATCCTGTCCATCAAGACAGAGTCCCTGGAGGAGCTGGAGAGGAGCTGCCTGGCCCGCACCAGGCGCAGCCTGGCCCAACTCAGCAATGCCACCCTGCAGTGGCAGCAGGACAGCCCGGAGGAAAAGCCAGGGGCCTTGGCCGAGGAGCAGGAGAAGTGCAAAGACAGCAGTGACAAGGAGCTGTCCCAAGGGGAAGACATCAGCATCCACACCATCTGGGTCAACGCCTCCGTCCCGGAGCTCTTCCAGGACACCCACGCTGGTCCCCAGGAGGAGTCCGGCCGGCCCAGCCGCCTGGGCACAGGGGTGGCAGGAGACATAGCTGGAGACCTGCAGAGCGCGTCTCCTGCCCTGGCTGGTCCCACGGATGCTGAGCCGGCAGCTTGTGCCCTGGCCGGAACTCCTGAGCAAGAGGGGCACCGCACGCCTCTGGCTCCCATGGCAGAAGAGGAGGCAAAGGCAACCGCTTCTCCCATCCTCAGCGAGCAGGCCCCTGCAGCAGAAGTAGAGAGCTGGGCACCTGCCCCATACACCCCCCAGAGTACAAGTACGAGGCTCTGCAGGACACAATCCTGAGCATGGTGAGACAGGCTCTCATCAATTCTGTGCTTGTGAGCCAGGAAAAACTGGCAAAACGCAAGGCTGCAGCAACAGCAGCAACACCACCTGCAGCACCACAGGACAGCGAGTCTGCCTCGGCTGCAGAGCCTCGGGGAGAGGCCAGCGCAGCCCCTCTCATCCCTTTGGCACGTGAGCATGGAGAAAACATGGCTTCTCCCACGTCGGAAGACCACTACGATGAAGCGGCTGCTTCAGTGCCTGAAATCCCTCTGGCAGAAGCCGGCGCTCCGCACTTTGCCCCAGCAGCACAGGCAGAGAGCCAGGCACCTGCCCCGCGCAGCCCCACAGCCTACGAGGCTCTGCAGGACATGGCCCTGTGCATGGTGACAAAGGCTGTGGTCAGTGCTATGGCTGTCATCCAGCACAACCTGGCCCAAAGCACCCAGGCTCTCGGCAGGGACACCTCCCACTAGACCAGGCTGCTCCAAGCTCCGTCCAGCCTGGCCTTGAACACCTCCAGGGATGGGGCACTGACAGCTTCCCTGGGCAACCTGTTCCAGCGCCTCACCACCCTTACAATACAGAAATTCTTCCTGATATCCAATCTAAATCTGCCCTCTTTCAGTTTGAAGCCGTTAGCCCGTGCCCTATCATTACACTCCCTGATAAAGAGTCCCTCCCCATCCTTCCTCTAGGCCCCCTTTAGGGACTGGAAGGCTGCTCTAAGGTCGCCCCGGAGCCTTCTCTTCTCCAGGATGAACATCCCCAGCTCTCTCAGCCTGTCCTCATAGCATAGGCGCTCCAGCCCTCTGATCATCTTCGTGGCCCTCCGCTGGACCCCTTCCAGCAAGTCCACGTCCTTCTTGTGCTGAGGACTCCAGAGCTGGACGCAGTACTCCAGGTGGGGTCTCACCAGAGCGGAGCAGAGGGGCAGAATCACCTCCCTCGACCTGCTGGCCACGCTTCTTTCGATGCAGCCCAGGATGCGTTGGCTTTCAGGGTTGCAAGCGCGCATTGCCTGCTCATGTTGAGCTTCTTGTCCACCAGCACCCCCAAGTCCCTCTCCTCAGGGCTGCTCTCAAGCCATTCTCCGCCCAACCTGTAGGTGTGCCTGGCATTGCCATGACCCAGGTGCAGGCTCTTGCACTTGGCCTGGCTGAACTTCATGACGTTCACACAGGCCCACCTCTCGAGCCTGTCCAGGTCCCTCTGGATGGCGTCCCTTCTCTCCAGTGTGTCGACCGTGCCACACAGCCTGGTGTCGTCAGCAAACTTGCTGAGGGTGCACTCAATCCCACTGTCCATGTCACTGACAAAGACGTTAAACAGCACTGGTCCCCGTACTGACCCCTGAGGAACAGCACTCGTCACCGTGGGCTGCCCAGGCAGGCAGGGACAGCCGGGCATGCCACCGCCGCTCGGCCAGCAAGACACGCCAGCAGCTGCTGCAAGCTGCCGCCTCTGCCACCAGCACCCTCGACTCCTTCTGCCGCGGGCTGGGAACGGGCCAGCAGCACTGCAGCCAGCGGCTGCCTACGGCCGGTCCCACCTGCTGGGGGCATCAACGGTGAGCGGGGCAGACCTGCGAGGGTGAGGACGTTCAGGCCTGCCCAGCAGCTCCCTCCAGCCTACAGCGCAGCAGGGAAGGACGCCGCCCGGGACATCACAAACAAGGTCCTGTGCAAAGTTTTCCCTGCCAGCCATGGACCCAGCCAGCAGCCAGCAGCACCGCGGGACCGTGCACATTGCAAGGCTGCGGCCATGACTGAAAGAACAGACAAGGTGTTGGCAGCCAACAGCAGCAAGGCCCCCGCGGCTTGTCCCACACTGAGGGGGGCACAGGGGGTCACTGGTGCTGCCAGCAGGGCCCCTGCACCAGCTTCCCTGGGCAGGCACGCGGGGCCAGGACACCAAGGACAAGCAGCACAGCAAGATCCACCTACTTCTCCCATCTTCAGTGAGCAGGCCCCTGCAGCAGAGGCAGAGAGGCAGGCACCTGCCCCATACACACCCCGAGAATATGAGGACAAGGTTCTGCAGGACACACCAGCACCCTCGACCTCTCCTGCCGCGGGCTGGCAAATGGCCAGCAGCACCGCAGCCAGCGGCTGCCTACGGCCAGTCCCACCTGCTCGGGGCATCAACGGTGAGCGGGGCAGACATTCGAGGGTGAGGAGCTTCAGGCCTGCCCAGCAGCTCCCTCCAGCCTACAGCGCAGCAGGGAAGGACGCCGCCCGGGACATCACAAACAAGGTCCTGTGCAAAGTTTTCCCTGCCAGCCATGGACCCAGCCAGCAGCCAGCAGCACCGCGGGACCGTGCACATTGCAAGGCTGCGGCCATGACTGAAACAACAGAGAAGGTGTTGGCATCCAACAGCAGCAAGGCCAGCTCCCTCCAGCCTACAGAGGAGCTATAAAGGACACAGCCCGGTGCCTCACGAGTGAGGTCCTGGCCAAGGTTTTCCTTGGAAGCGGGGGACCCAGCCAGCAGCCAGCAGCACCACGGGGAAGGGCTGAGGCCATGACACCAACATCAGACAAGGTGTTAGCGGCCAATGGAGGCAAGGCTTTTGCAGAGGATCCAGCCATCCTGTCCATCAAGACAGAGTCCCTGGAGGAGCTGGAGAGGAGCTGCCTGGCCCGCACCAGGCGCAGCCTGGCCCAACTCAGCAATGCCACCCTGCAGTGGCAGCAGGACAGCCCGGAGGAAAAGCCAGGGGCCTTGGCCGAGGAGCAGGAGAAGTGCAAAGACAGCAGTGACAAGGAGCTGTCCCAAGGGGAAGACATCAGCATCCACACCATCTGGGTCAACGCCTCCGTCCCGGAGCTCTTCCAGGACACCCACGCTGGTCCCCAGGAGGAGTCCGGCCGGCCCAGCCGCCTGGGCACAGGGGTGGCAGGAGACATAGCTGGAGACCTGCAGAGCGCGTCTCCTGCCCTGGCTGGTCCCACGGATGCTGAGCCGGCAGCTTGTGCCCTGGCCGGAACTCCTGAGCAAGAGGGGCACCGCACGCCTCTGGCTCCCATGGCAGAAGAGGAGGCAAAGGCAACCGCTTCTCCCATCCTCAGCGAGCAGGCCCCTGCAGCAGAAGTAGAGAGCTGGGCACCTGCCCCATACACCCCCCCAGGCTATAAGGACGAGGCTTTAGAGGACACAATCCTGAGCATGGTGAGACAGGCTCTCATCAATTCTGTGCCTGTGAGCCAGCGCTTGCGGGCACCTGCCCCATACACCCCCCAGAGTACAAGTACGAGGCTCTGCAGGAGACAGCCCTGCTCAGGTGAGAGAGGCTCTCATCAATTCTGTGCTTGTGAGCCAGGAAAAACTGGCAAAACGCAAGGCTGCAGCAACAGCAGCAACACCACCTGCAGCACCACAGGACAGCGAGTCTGCCTCGGCTGCAGAGCCTCGGGGAGAGGCCAGCGCAGCCCCTCTCATCCCTTTGGCACGTGAGCATGGAGAAAACATGGCTTCTCCCACGTCGGAAGACCACTACGATGAAGCGGCTGCTTCAGTGCCTGAAATCCCTCTGGCAGAAGCCGGCGCTCCGCACTTTGCCCCAGCAGCACAGGCAGAGAGCCAGGCACCTGCCCCGCGCAGCCCCACAGCCTACGAGGCTCTGCAGGACATGGCCCTGTGCATGGTGACAAAGGCTGTGGTCAGTGCTATGGCTGTCATCCAGCACAACCTGGCCCAAAGCACCCAGGCTCTCGGCAGGGACACCTCCCACTAGACCAGGCTGCTCCAAGCTCCGTCCAGCCTGGCCTTGAACACCTCCAGGGATGGGGCACTGACAGCTTCCCTGGGCAACCTGTTCCAGCGCCTCACCACCCTTACAATACAGAAATTCTTCCTGATATCCAATCTAAATCTGCCCTCTTTCAGTTTGAAGCCGTTAGCCCGTGCCCTATCATTACACTCCCTGATAAAGAGTCCCTCCCCATCCTTCCTCTAGGCCCCCTTTAGGGACTGGAAGGCTGCTCTAAGGTCGCCCCGGAGCCTTCTCTTCTCCAGGATGAACATCCCCAGCTCTCTCAGCCTGTCCTCATAGCATAGGCGCTCCAGCCCTCTGATCATCTTCGTGGCCCTCCGCTGGACCCCTTCCAGCAAGTCCACGTCCTTCTTGTGCTGAGGACTCCAGAGCTGGACGCAGTACTCCAGGTGGGGTCTCACCAGAGCGGAGCAGAGGGGCAGAATCACCTCCCTCGACCTGCTGGCCACGCTTCTTTCGATGCAGCCCAGGATGCGTTGGCTTTCAGGGTTGCAAGCGCGCATTGCCTGCTCATGTTGAGCTTCTTGTCCACCAGCACCCCCAAGTCCCTCTCCTCAGGGCTGCTCTCAAGCCATTCTCCGCCCAACCTGTAGGTGTGCCTGGCATTGCCATGACCCAGGTGCAGGCTCTTGCACTTGGCCTGGCTGAACTTCATGACGTTCACACAGGCCCACCTCTCGAGCCTGTCCAGGTCCCTCTGGATGGCGTCCCTTCTCTCCAGTGTGTCGACCGTGCCACACAGCCTGGTGTCGTCAGCAAACTTGCTGAGGGTGCACTCAATCCCACTGTCCATGTCACTGACAAAGACGTTAAACAGCACTGGTCCCCGTACTGACCCCTGAGGAACAGCACTCGTCACCGTGGGCTGCCCAGGCAGGCAGGGACAGCCGGGCATGCCACCGCCGCTCGGCCAGCAAGACACGCCAGCAGCTGCTGCAAGCTGCCGCCTCTGCCACCAGCACCCTCGACTCCTTCTGCCGCGGGCTGGGAACGGGCCAGCAGCACTGCAGCCAGCGGCTGCCTACGGCCGGTCCCACCTGCTGGGGGCATCAACGGTGAGCGGGGCAGACCTGCGAGGGTGAGGACGTTCAGGCCTGCCCAGCAGCTCCCTCCAGCCTACAGCGCAGCAGGGAAGGACGCCGCCCGGGACATCACAAACAAGGTCCTGTGCAAAGTTTTCCCTGCCAGCCATGGACCCAGCCAGCAGCCAGCAGCACCGCGGGACCGTGCACATTGCAAGGCTGCGGCCATGACTGAAAGAACAGACAAGGTGTTGGCAGCCAACAGCAGCAAGGCCCCCGCGGCTTGTCCCACACTGAGGGGGGCACAGGGGGTCACTGGTGCTGCCAGCAGGGCCCCTGCACCAGCTTCCCTGGGCAGGCACGCGGGGCCAGGACACCAAGGACAAGCAGCACAGCAAGATCCACCTACTTCTCCCATCTTCAGTGAGCAGGCCCCTGCAGCAGAGGCAGAGAGGCAGGCACCTGCCCCATACACACCCCGAGAATATGAGGACAAGGGTCTGCAGGACACACCAGCACCCTCGACCTCTCCTGCCGCGGGCTGGCAAATGGCCAGCAGCACCGCAGCCAGCGGCTGCCTACGGCCAGTCCCACCTGCTCGGGGCATCAACGGTGAGCGGGGCAGACCTGCGAGGGTGAGGAGCTTCAGGCCTGCCCAGCAGCTCCCTCCAGCCTACAGCGCAGCAGGGAAGGACGCCGCCCGGGACATCACAAACAAGGTCCTGTGCAAAGTTTTCCCTGCCAGCCATGGACCCAGCCAGCAGCCAGCAGCACCGCGGGACCGTGCACATTGCAAGGCTGCGGCCATGACTGAAACAACAGACAAGGTGTTGGCAGCCAGCAGCAGCAAGGCCAGCTCCCTCCAGCCTACAGAGGAGCTATAAAGGACACAGCCCGGTGCCTCACGAGTGAGGTCCTGGCCAAGGTTTTCCTTGGAAGCGGGGGACCCAGCCAGCAGCCAGCAGCACCACGGGGAAGGGCTGAGGCCATGACACCAACATCAGACAAGGTGTTAGCGGCCAATGGAGGCAAGGCTTTTGCAGAGGATCCAGCCATCCTGTCCATCAAGACAGAGTCCCTGGAGGAGCTGGAGAGGAGCTGCCTGGCCCGCACCAGGCGCAGCCTGGCCCAACTCAGCAATGCCACCCTGCAGTGGCAGCAGGACAGCCCGGAGGAAAAGCCAGGGGCCTTGGCCGAGGAGCAGGAGAAGTGCAAAGACAGCAGTGACAAGGAGCTGTCCCAAGGGGAAGACATCAGCATCCACACCATCTGGGTCAACGCCTCCGTCCCGGAGCTCTTCCAGGACACCCACGCTGGTCCCCAGGAGGAGTCCGGCCGGCCCAGCCGCCTGGGCACAGGGGTGGCAGGAGACATAGCTGGAGACCTGCAGAGCGCGTCTCCTGCCCTGGCTGGTCCCACGGATGCTGAGCCGGCAGCTTGTGCCCTGGCCGGAACTCCTGAGCAAGAGGGGCACCGCACGCCTCTGGCTCCCATGGCAGAAGAGGAGGCAAAGGCAACCGCTTCTCCCATCCTCAGCGAGCAGGCCCCTGCAGCAGAAGTAGAGAGCTGGGCACCTGCCCCATACACCCCCCCAGGCTATAAGGACGAGGCTTTAGAGGACACAATCCTGAGCATGGTGAGAGAGGCTCTCATCAATTCTGTGCCTGTGAGCCAGCGCTTGCGGGCACCTGCCCCATACACCCCCCAGAGTACAAGTACGAGGCTCTGCAGGAGACAGCCCTGAGCATGGTGAGAGAGGCTCTCATCAATTCTGTGCTTGTGAGCCAGGAAAAACTGGCAAAACGCAAGGCTGCAGCAACAGCAGCAACACCACCTGCAGCACCACAGGACAGCGAGTCTGCCTCGGCTGCAGAGCCTCGGGGAGAGGCCAGCGCAGCCCCTCTCATCCCTTTGGCACGTGAGCATGGAGAAAACATGGCTTCTCCCACGTCGGAAGACCACTACGATGAAGCGGCTGCTTCAGTGCCTGAAATCCCTCTGGCAGAAGCCGGCGCTCCGCACTTTGCCCCAGCAGCACAGGCAGAGAGCCAGGCACCTGCCCCGCGCAGCCCCACAGCCTACGAGGCTCTGCAGGACATGGCCCTGTGCATGGTGACAAAGGCTGTGGTCAGTGCTATGGCTGTCATCCAGCACAACCTGGCCCAAAGCACCCAGGCTCTCGGCAGGGACACCTCCCACTAGACCAGGCTGCTCCAAGCTCCGTCCAGCCTGGCCTTGAACACCTCCAGGGATGGGGCACTGACAGCTTCCCTGGGCAACCTGTTCCAGCGCCTCACCACCCTTACAATACAGAAATTCTTCCTGATATCCAATCTAAATCTGCCCTCTTTCAGTTTGAAGCCGTTAGCCCGTGCCCTATCATTACACTCCCTGATAAAGAGTCCCTCCCCATCCTTCCTCTAGGCCCCCTTTAGGGACTGGAAGGCTGCTCTAAGGTCGCCCCGGAGCCTTCTCTTCTCCAGGATGAACATCCCCAGCTCTCTCAGCCTGTCCTCATAGCATAGGCGCTCCAGCCCTCTGATCATCTTCGTGGCCCTCCGCTGGACCCCTTCCAGCAAGTCCACGTCCTTCTTGTGCTGAGGACTCCAGAGCTGGACGCAGTACTCCAGGTGGGGTCTCACCAGAGCGGAGCAGAGGGGCAGAATCACCTCCCTCGACCTGCTGGCCACGCTTCTTTCGATGCAGCCCAGGATGCGTTGGCTTTCAGGGTTGCAAGCGCGCATTGCCTGCTCATGTTGAGCTTCTTGTCCACCAGCACCCCCAAGTCCCTCTCCTCAGGGCTGCTCTCAAGCCATTCTCCGCCCAACCTGTAGGTGTGCCTGGCATTGCCATGACCCAGGTGCAGGCTCTTGCACTTGGCCTGGCTGAACTTCATGACGTTCACACAGGCCCACCTCTCGAGCCTGTCCAGGTCCCTCTGGATGGCGTCCCTTCTCTCCAGTGTGTCGACCGTGCCACACAGCCTGGTGTCGTCAGCAAACTTGCTGAGGGTGCACTCAATCCCACTGTCCATGTCACTGACAAAGACGTTAAACAGCACTGGTCCCCGTACTGACCCCTGAGGAACAGCACTCGTCACCGTGGGCTGCCCAGGCAGGCAGGGACAGCCGGGCATGCCACCGCCGCTCGGCCAGCAAGACACGCCAGCAGCTGCTGCAAGCTGCCGCCTCTGCCACCAGCACCCTCGACTCCTTCTGCCGCGGGCTGGGAACGGGCCAGCAGCACTGCAGCCAGCGGCTGCCTACGGCCGGTCCCACCTGCTGGGGGCATCAACGGTGAGCGGGGCAGACCTGCGAGGGTGAGGACGTTCAGGCCTGCCCAGCAGCTCCCTCCAGCCTACAGAGGAGCAGAGAAGGACGCCGCCCGGGACATCACAAACAAGGTCCTGTGCAAAGTTTTCCCTGCCAGCCATGGACCCAGCCAGCAGCCAGCAGCACCGCGGGACCGTGCACATTGCAAGGCTGCGGCCATGACTGAAAGAACAGACAAGGTGTTGGCAGCCAGCAGCAGCAAGGCCCCCGCGGCTTGTCCCACACTGAGGGGGGCACAGGGGGTCACTGGTGCTGCCAGCAGGGCCCCTGCACCAGCTTCCCTGGGCAGGCACGCGGGGCCAGGACACCAAGGACAAGCAGCACAGCAAGATCCACCTACTTCTCCCATCTTCAGTGAGCAGGCCCCTGCAGCAGAGGCAGAGAGGCAGGCACCTGCCCCATACACACCCCGAGAATATGAGGACAAGGGTCTGCAGGACACACCAGCACCCTCGACCTCTCCTGCCGCGGGCTGGCAAATGGCCAGCAGCACCGCAGCCAGCGGCTGCCTACGGCCAGTCCCACCTGCTCGGGGCATCAACGGTGAGCGGGGCAGACATTCGAGGGTGAGGAGCTTCAGGCCTGCCCAGCAGCTCCCTCCAGCCTACAGCGCAGCAGGGAAGGACGCCGCCCGGGACATCACAAACAAGGTCCTGTGCAAAGTTTTCCCTGCCAGCCATGGACCCAGCCAGCAGCCAGCAGCACCGCGGGACCGTGCACATTGCAAGGCTGCGGCCATGACTGAAAGAACAGACAAGGTGTTGGCAGCCAACAGCAGCAAGGCCAGCTCCCTCCAGCCTACAGAGGAGCTATAAAGGACACAGCCCGGTGCCTCACGAGTGAGGTCCTGGCCAAGGTTTTCCTTGGAAGCGGGGGACCCAGCCAGCAGCCAGCAGCACCACGGGGAAGGGCTGAGGCCATGACACCAACATCAGACAAGGTGTTAGCGGCCAATGGAGGCAAGGCTTTTGCAGAGGATCCAGCCATCCTGTCCATCAAGACAGAGTCCCTGGAGGAGCTGGAGAGGAGCTGCCTGGCCCGCACCAGGCGCAGCCTGGCCCAACTCAGCAATGCCACCCTGCAGTGGCAGCAGGACAGCCCGGAGGAAAAGCCAGGGGCCTTGGCCGAGGAGCAGGAGAAGTGCAAAGACAGCAGTGACAAGGAGCTGTCCCAAGGGGAAGACATCAGCATCCACACCATCTGGGTCAACGCCTCCGTCCCGGAGCTCTTCCAGGACACCCACGCTGGTCCCCAGGAGGAGTCCGGCCGGCCCAGCCGCCTGGGCACAGGGGTGGCAGGAGACATAGCTGGAGACCTGCAGAGCGCGTCTCCTGCCCTGGCTGGTCCCACGGATGCTGAGCCGGCAGCTTGTGCCCTGGCCGGAACTCCTGAGCAAGAGGGGCACCGCACGCCTCTGGCTCCCATGGCAGAAGAGGAGGCAAAGGCAACCGCTTCTCCCATCCTCAGCGAGCAGGCCCCTGCAGCAGAAGTAGAGAGCTGGGCACCTGCCCCATACACCCCCCCAGGCTATAAGGACGAGGCTTTAGAGGACACAATCCTGAGCATGGTGAGACAGGCTCTCATCAATTCTGTGCCTGTGAGCCAGCACTCGCAGGCACCTGCCCCATACACCCCCCAGAGTACAAGTACGAGGCTCTGCGGGACACAGCCCTGCTCAGGTGAGAGAGGCTCTCATCAATTCTGTGCTTGTGAGCCAGGAAAAACTGGCAAAACGCAAGGCTGCAGCAACAGCAGCAACACCACCTGCAGCACCACAGGACAGCGAGTCTGCCTCGGCTGCAGAGCCTCGGGGAGAGGCCAGCGCAGCCCCTCTCATCCCTTTGGCACGTGAGCATGGAGAAAACATGGCTTCTCCCACGTCGGAAGACCACTACGATGAAGCGGCTGCTTCAGTGCCTGAAATCCCTCTGGCAGAAGCCGGCGCTCCGCACTTTGCCCCAGCAGCACAGGCAGAGAGCCAGGCACCTGCCCCGCGCAGCCCCACAGCCTACGAGGCTCTGCAGGACATGGCCCTGTGCATGGTGACAAAGGCTGTGGTCAGTGCTATGGCTGTCATCCAGCACAACCTGGCCCAAAGCACCCAGGCTCTCGGCAGGGACACCTCCCACTAGACCAGGCTGCTCCAAGCTCCGTCCAGCCTGGCCTTGAACACCTCCAGGGATGGGGCACTGACAGCTTCCCTGGGCAACCTGTTCCAGCGCCTCACCACCCTTACAATACAGAAATTCTTCCTGATATCCAATCTAAATCTGCCCTCTTTCAGTTTGAAGCCGTTAGCCCGTGCCCTATCATTACACTCCCTGATAAAGAGTCCCTCCCCATCCTTCCTCTAGGCCCCCTTTAGGGACTGGAAGGCTGCTCTAAGGTCGCCCCGGAGCCTTCTCTTCTCCAGGATGAACATCCCCAGCTCTCTCAGCCTGTCCTCATAGCATAGGCGCTCCAGCCCTCTGATCATCTTCGTGGCCCTCCGCTGGACCCCTTCCAGCAAGTCCACGTCCTTCTTGTGCTGAGGACTCCAGAGCTGGACGCAGTACTCCAGGTGGGGTCTCACCAGAGCGGAGCAGAGGGGCAGAATCACCTCCCTCGACCTGCTGGCCACGCTTCTTTCGATGCAGCCCAGGATGCGTTGGCTTTCAGGGTTGCAAGCGCGCATTGCCTGCTCATGTTGAGCTTCTTGTCCACCAGCACCCCCAAGTCCCTCTCCTCAGGGCTGCTCTCAAGCCATTCTCCGCCCAACCTGTAGGTGTGCCTGGCATTGCCATGACCCAGGTGCAGGCTCTTGCACTTGGCCTGGCTGAACTTCATGACGTTCACACAGGCCCACCTCTCGAGCCTGTCCAGGTCCCTCTGGATGGCGTCCCTTCTCTCCAGTGTGTCGACCGTGCCACACAGCCTGGTGTCGTCAGCAAACTTGCTGAGGGTGCACTCAATCCCACTGTCCATGTCACTGACAAAGACGTTAAACAGCACTGGTCCCCGTACTGACCCCTGAGGAACAGCACTCGTCACCGTGGGCTGCCCAGGCAGGCAGGGACAGCCGGGCATGCCACCGCCGCTCGGCCAGCAAGACACGCCAGCAGCTGCTGCAAGCTGCCGCCTCTGCCACCAGCACCCTCGACTCCTTCTGCCGCGGGCTGGGAACCGGCCAGCAGCACTGCAGCCAGCGGCTGCCTACGGCCGGTCCCACCTGCTGGGGGCATCAACGGTGAGCGGGGCAGACCTGCGAGGGTGAGGACGTTCAGGCCTGCCCAGCAGCTCCCTCCAGCCTACAGAGGAGCAGAGAAGGACGCCGCCCGGGACATCACAAACAAGGTCCTGTGCAAAGTTTTCCCTGACAGCCATGGACCCAGCCAGCAGCCAGCAGCACCGCGGGACCGTGCACATTGCAAGGCTGCGGCCATGACTGAAAGAACAGACAAGGTGTTGGCAGCCAACAGCAGCAAGGCCCCCGCGGCTTGTCCCACACTGAGGGGGGCACAGGGGGTCACTGGTGCTGCCAGCAGGGCCCCTGCACCAGCTTCCCTGGGCAGGCACGCGGGGCCAGGACACCAAGGACAAGCAGCACAGCAAGATCCACCTACTTCTCCCATCTTCAGTGAGCAGGCCCCTGCAGCAGAGGCAGAGAGGCAGGCACCTGCCCCATACACACCCCGAGAATATGAGGACAAGGTTCTGCAGGACACACCAGCACCCTCGACCTCTCCTGCCGCGGGCTGGCAAATGGCCAGCAGCACCGCAGCCAGCGGCTGCCTACGGCCAGTCCCACCTGCTCGGGGCATCAACGGTGAGCGGGGCAGACATTCGAGGGTGAGGAGCTTCAGGCCTGCCCAGCAGCTCCCTCCAGCCTACAGCGCAGCAGGGAAGGACGCCGCCCGGGACATCACAAACAAGGTCCTGTGCAAAGTTTTCCCTGCCAGCCATGGACCCAGCCAGCAGCCAGCAGCACCGCGGGACCGTGCACATTGCAAGGCTGCGGCCATGACTGAAACAACAGACAAGGTGTTGGCAGCCAACAGCAGCAAGGCCAGCTCCCTCCAGCCTACAGAGGAGCTATAAAGGACACAGCCCGGTGCCTCACGAGTGAGGTCCTGGCCAAGGTTTTCCTTGGAAGCGGGGGACCCAGCCAGCAGCCAGCAGCACCCCGGGGAAGGGCTGAGGCCATGACACCAACATCAGACAAGGTGTTAGCGGCCAATGGAGGCAAGGCTTTTGCAGAGGATCCAGCCATCCTGTCCATCAAGACAGAGTCCCTGGAGGAGCTGGAGAGGAGCTGCCTGGCCCGCACCAGGCGCAGCCTGGCCCAACTCAGCAATGCCACCCTGCAGTGGCAGCAGGACAGCCCGGAGGAAAAGCCAGGGGCCTTGGCCGAGGAGCAGGAGAAGTGCAAAGACAGCAGTGACAAGGAGCTGTCCCAAGGGGAAGACATCAGCATCCACACCATCTGGGTCAACGCCTCCGTCCCGGAGCTCTTCCAGGACACCCACGCTGGTCCCCAGGAGGAGTCCGGCCGGCCCAGCCGCCTGGGCACAGGGGTGGCAGGAGACATAGCTGGAGACCTGCAGAGCGCGTCTCCTGCCCTGGCTGGTCCCACGGATGCTGAGCCGGCAGCTTGTGCCCTGGCCGGAACTCCTGAGCAAGAGGGGCACCGCACGCCTCTGGCTCCCATGGCAGAAGAGGAGGCAAAGGCAACCGCTTCTCCCATCCTCAGCGAGCAGGCCCCTGCAGCAGAAGTAGAGAGCTGGGCACCTGCCCCATACACCCCCCCAGGCTATAAGGACGAGGCTTTAGAGGACACAATCCTGAGCATGGTGAGAGAGGCTCTCATCAATTCTGTGCCTGTGAGCCAGCGCTTGCGGGCACCTGCCCCATACACCCCCCAGAGTACAAGTACGAGGCTCTGCAGGACACAGCCCTGAGCATGGTGAGAGAGGCTCTCATCAATTCTGTGCTTGTGAGCCAGGAAAAACTGGCAAAACGCAAGGCTGCAGCAACAGCAGCAACACCACCTGCAGCACCACAGGACAGCGAGTCTGCCTCGGCTGCAGAGCCTCGGGGAGAGGCCAGCGCAGCCCCTCTCATCCCTTTGGCACGTGAGCATGGAGAAAACATGGCTTCTCCCACGTCGGAAGACCACTACGATGAAGCGGCTGCTTCAGTGCCTGAAATCCCTCTGGCAGAAGCCGGCGCTCCGCACTTTGCCCCAGCAGCACAGGCAGAGAGCCAGGCACCTGCCCCGCGCAGCCCCACAGCCTACGAGGCTCTGCAGGACATGGCCCTGTGCATGGTGACAAAGGCTGTGGTCAGTGCTATGGCTGTCATCTAGCACAACCTGGCCCAAAGCACCCAGGCTCTCGGCAGGGACACCTCCCACTAGACCAGGCTGCTCCAAGCTCCGTCCAGCCTGGCCTTGAACACCTCCAGGGATGGGGCACTGACAGCTTCCCTGGGCAACCTGTTCCAGCGCCTCACCACCCTTACAATACAGAAATTCTTCCTGATATCCAATCTAAATCTGCCCTCTTTCAGTTTGAAGCCGTTAGCCCGTGCCCTATCATTACACTCCCTGATAAAGAGTCCCTCCCCATCCTTCCTCTAGGCCCCCTTTAGGGACTGGAAGGCTGCTCTAAGGTCGCCCCGGAGCCTTCTCTTCTCCAGGATGAACATCCCCAGCTCTCTCAGCCTGTCCTCATAGCATAGGCGCTCCAGCCCTCTGATCATCTTCGTGGCCCTCCGCTGGACCCCTTCCAGCAAGTCCACGTTCTTCTTGTGCTGAGGACTCCAGAGCTGGACGCAGTACTCCAGGTGGGGTCTCACCAGAGCGGAGCAGAGGGGCAGAATCACCTCCCTCGACCTGCTGGCCACGCTTCTTTCGATGCAGCCCAGGATGCGTTGGCTTTCAGGGTTGCAAGCGCGCATTGCCTGCTCATGTTGAGCTTCTTGTCCACCAGCACCCCCAAGTCCCTCTCCTCAGGGCTGCTCTCAAGCCATTCTCCGCCCAACCTGTAGGTGTGCCTGGCATTGCCATGACCCAGGTGCAGGCTCTTGCACTTGGCCTGGCTGAACTTCATGACGTTCACACAGGCCCACCTCTCGAGCCTGTCCAGGTCCCTCTGGATGGCGTCCCTTCTCTCCAGTGTGTCGACCGTGCCACACAGCCTGGTGTCGTCAGCAAACTTGCTGAGGGTGCACTCAATCCCACTGTCCATGTCACTGACAAAGACGTTAAACAGCACTGGTCCCCGTACTGACCCCTGAGGAACAGCACTCGTCACCGTGGGCTGCCCAGGCAGGCAGGGACAGCCGGGCATGCCACCGCCGCTCGGCCAGCAAGACACGCCAGCAGCTGCTGCAAGCTGCCGCCTCTGCCACCAGCACCCTCGACTCCTTCTGCCGCGGGCTGGGAACGGGCCAGCAGCACTGCAGCCAGCGGCTGCCTACGGCCGGTCCCACCTGCTGGGGGCATCAACGGTGAGCGGGGCAGACCTGCGAGGGTGAGGACGTTCAGGCCTGCCCAGCAGCTCCCTCCAGCCTACAGAGGAGCAGAGAAGGACGCCGCCCGGGACATCACAAACAAGGTCCTGTGCAAAGTTTTCCCTGCCAGCCATGGACCCAGCCAGCAGCCAGCAGCACCGCGGGACCGTGCACATTGCAAGGCTGCGGCCATGACTGAAAGAACAGACAAGGTGTTGGCAGCCAACAGCAGCAAGGCCCCCGCGGCTTGTCCCACACTGAGGGGGGCACAGGGGGTCACTGGTGCTGCCAGCAGGGCCCCTGCACCAGCTTCCCTGGGCAGGCACGCGGGGCCAGGACACCAAGGACAAGCAGCACAGCAAGATCCACCTACTTCTCCCATCTTCAGTGAGCAGGCCCCTGCAGCAGAGGCAGAGAGGCAGGCACCTGCCCCATACACACCCCGAGAATATGAGGACAAGGTTCTGCAGGACACACCAGCACCCTCGACCTCTCCTGCCGCGGGCTGGCAAATGGCCAGCAGCACCGCAGCCAGCGGCTGCCTACGGCCAGTCCCACCTGCTCGGGGCATCAACGGTGAGCGGGGCAGACATTCGAGGGTGAGGAGCTTCAGGCCTGCCCAGCAGCTCCCTCCAGCCTACAGCGCAGCAGGGAAGGACGCCGCCCGGGACATCACAAACAAGGTCCTGTGCAAAGTTTTCCCTGCCAGCCATGGACCCAGCCAGCAGCCAGCAGCACCGCGGGACCGTGCACATTGCAAGGCTGCGGCCATGACTGAAACAACAGACAAGGTGTTGGCATCCAACAGCAGCAAGGCCAGCTCCCTCCAGCCTACAGAGGAGCTATAAAGGACACAGCCCGGTGCCTCACGAGTGAGGTCCTGGCCAAGGTTTTCCTTGGAAGCGGGGGACCCAGCCAGCAGCCAGCAGCACCCCGGGGAAGGGCTGAGGCCATGACACCAACATCAGACAAGGTGTTAGCGGCCAATGGAGGCAAGGCTTTTGCAGAGGATCCAGCCATCCTGTCCATCAAGACAGAGTCCCTGGAGGAGCTGGAGAGGAGCTGCCTGGCCCGCACCAGGCGCAGCCTGGCCCAACTCAGCAATGCCACCCTGCAGTGGCAGCAGGACAGCCCGGAGGAAAAGCCAGGGGCCTTGGCCGAGGAGCAGGAGAAGTGCAAAGACAGCAGTGACAAGGAGCTGTCCCAAGGGGAAGACATCAGCATCCACACCATCTGGGTCAACGCCTCCGTCCCGGAGCTCTTCCAGGACACCCACGCTGGTCCCCAGGAGGAGTCCGGCCGGCCCAGCCGCCTGGGCACAGGGGTGGCAGGAGACATAGCTGGAGACCTGCAGAGCGCGTCTCCTGCCCTGGCTGGTCCCACGGATGCTGAGCCGGCAGCTTGTGCCCTGGCCGGAACTCCTGAGCAAGAGGGGCACCGCACGCCTCTGGCTCCCATGGCAGAAGAGGAGGCAAAGGCAACCGCTTCTCCCATCCTCAGCGAGCAGGCCCCTGCAGCAGAAGTAGAGAGCTGGGCACCTGCCCCATACACCCCCCCAGGCTATAAGGACGAGGCTTTAGAGGACACAATCCTGAGCATGGTGAGACAGGCTCTCATCAATTCTGTGCCTGTGAGCCAGCGCTTGCGGGCACCTGCCCCATACACCCCCCAGAGTACAAGTACGAGGCTCTGCAGGACACAGCCCTGAGCATGGTGAGAGAGGCTCTCATCAATTCTGTGCTTGTGAGCCAGGAAAAACTGGCAAAACGCAAGGCTGCAGCAACAGCAGCAACACCACCTGCAGCACCACAGGACAGCGAGTCTGCCTCGGCTGCAGAGCCTCGGGGAGAGGCCAGCGCAGCCCCTCTCATCCCTTTGGCACGTGAGCATGGAGAAAACATGGCTTCTCCCACGTCGGAAGACCACTACGATGAAGCGGCTGCTTCAGTGCCTGAAATCCCTCTGGCAGAAGCCGGCGCTCCGCACTTTGCCCCAGCAGCACAGGCAGAGAGCCAGGCACCTGCCCCGCGCAGCCCCACAGCCTACGAGGCTCTGCAGGACATGGCCCTGTGCATGGTGACAAAGGCTGTGGTCAGTGCTATGGCTGTCATCCAGCACAACCTGGCCCAAAGCACCCAGGCTCTCGGCAGGGACACCTCCCACTAGACCAGGCTGCTCCAAGCTCCGTCCAGCCTGGCCTTGAACACCTCCAGGGATGGGGCACTGACAGCTTCCCTGGGCAACCTGTTCCAGCGCCTCACCACCCTTACAATACAGAAATTCTTCCTGATATCCAATCTAAATCTGCCCTCTTTCAGTTTGAAGCCGTTAGCCCGTGCCCTATCATTACACTCCCTGATAAAGAGTCCCTCCCCATCCTTCCTCTAGGCCCCCTTTAGGGACTGGAAGGCTGCTCTAAGGTCGCCCCGGAGCCTTCTCTTCTCCAGGATGAACATCCCCAGCTCTCTCAGCCTGTCCTCATAGCATAGGCGCTCCAGCCCTCTGATCATCTTCGTGGCCCTCCGCTGGACCCCTTCCAGCAAGTCCACGTCCTTCTTGTGCTGAGGACTCCAGAGCTGGACGCAGTACTCCAGGTGGGGTCTCACCAGAGCGGAGCAGAGGGGCAGAATCACCTCCCTCGACCTGCTGGCCACGCTTCTTTCGATGCAGCCCAGGATGCGTTGGCTTTCAGGGTTGCAAGCGCGCATTGCCTGCTCATGTTGAGCTTCTTGTCCACCAGCACCCCCAAGTCCCTCTCCTCAGGGCTGCTCTCAAGCCATTCTCCGCCCAACCTGTAGGTGTGCCTGGCATTGCCATGACCCAGGTGCAGGCTCTTGCACTTGGCCTGGCTGAACTTCATGACGTTCACACAGGCCCACCTCTCGAGCCTGTCCAGGTCCCTCTGGATGGCGTCCCTTCTCTCCAGTGTGTCGACCGTGCCACACAGCCTGGTGTCGTCAGCAAACTTGCTGAGGGTGCACTCAATCCCACTGTCCATGTCACTGACAAAGACGTTAAACAGCACTGGTCCCCGTACTGACCCCTGAGGAACAGCACTCGTCACCGTGGGCTGCCCAGGCAGGCAGGGACAGCCGGGCATGCCACCGCCGCTCGGCCAGCAAGACACGCCAGCAGCTGCTGCAAGCTGCCGCCTCTGCCACCAGCACCCTCGACTCCTTCTGCCGCGGGCTGGGAACGGGCCAGCAGCACTGCAGCCAGCGGCTGCCTACGGCCGGTCCCACCTGCTGGGGGCATCAACGGTGAGCGGGGCAGACCTGCGAGGGTGAGGACGTTCAGGCCTGCCCAGCAGCTCCCTCCAGCCTACAGAGGAGCAGAGAAGGACGCCGCCCGGGACATCACAAACAAGGTCCTGTGCAAAGTTTTCCCTGCCAGCCATGGACCCAGCCAGCAGCCAGCAGCACCGCGGGACCGTGCACATTGCAAGGCTGCGGCCATGACTGAAAGAACAGACAAGGTGTTGGCAGCCAGCAGCAGCAAGGCCCCCGCGGCTTGTCCCACACTGAGGGGGGCACAGGGGGTCACTGGTGCTGCCAGCAGGGCCCCTGCACCAGCTTCCCTGGGCAGGCACGCGGGGCCAGGACACCAAGGACAAGCAGCACAGCAAGATCCACCTACTTCTCCCATCTTCAGTGAGCAGGCCCCTGCAGCAGAGGCAGAGAGGCAGGCACCTGCCCCATACACACCCCGAGAATATGAGGACAAGGTTCTGCAGGACACACCAGCACCCTCGACCTCTCCTGCCGCGGGCTGGCAAATGGCCAGCAGCACCGCAGCCAGCGGCTGCCTACGGCCAGTCCCACCTGCTCGGGGCATCAACGGTGAGCGGGGCAGACATTCGAGGGTGAGGAGCTTCAGGCCTGCCCAGCAGCTCCCTCCAGCCTACAGCGCAGCAGGGAAGGACGCCGCCCGGGACATCACAAACAAGGTCCTGTGCAAAGTTTTCCCTGCCAGCCATGGACCCAGCCAGCAGCCAGCAGCACCGCGGGACCGTGCACATTGCAAGGCTGCGGCCATGACTGAAACAACAGACAAGGTGTTGGCATCCAACAGCAGCAAGGCCAGCTCCCTCCAGCCTACAGAGGAGCTATAAAGGACACAGCCCGGTGCCTCACGAGTGAGGTCCTGGCCAAGGTTTTCCTTGGAAGCGGGGGACCCAGCCAGCAGCCAGCAGCACCACGGGGAAGGGCTGAGGCCATGACACCAACATCAGACAAGGTGTTAGCGGCCAATGGAGGCAAGGCTTTTGCAGAGGATCCAGCCATCCTGTCCATCAAGACAGAGTCCCTGGAGGAGCTGGAGAGGAGCTGCCTGGCCCGCACCAGGCGCAGCCTGGCCCAACTCAGCAATGCCACCCTGCAGTGGCAGCAGGACAGCCCGGAGGAAAAGCCAGGGGCCTTGGCCGAGGAGCAGGAGAAGTGCAAAGACAGCAGTGACAAGGAGCTGTCCCAAGGGGAAGACATCAGCATCCACACCATCTGGGTCAACGCCTCCGTCCCGGAGCTCTTCCAGGACACCCACGCTGGTCCCCAGGAGGAGTCCGGCCGGCCCAGCCGCCTGGGCACAGGGGTGGCAGGAGACATAGCTGGAGACCTGCAGAGCGCGTCTCCTGCCCTGGCTGGTCCCACGGATGCTGAGCCGGCAGCTTGTGCCCTGGCCGGAACTCCTGAGCAAGAGGGGCACCGCACGCCTCTGGCTCCCATGGCAGAAGAGGAGGCAAAGGCAACCGCTTCTCCCATCCTCAGCGAGCAGGCCCCTGCAGCAGAAGTAGAGAGCTGGGCACCTGCCCCATACACCCCCCCAGGCTATAAGGACGAGGCTTTAGAGGACACAATCCTGAGCATGGTGAGACAGGCTCTCATCAATTCTGTGCCTGTGAGCCAGCGCTTGCGGGCACCTGCCCCATACACCCCCCAGAGTACAAGTACGAGGCTCTGCAGGACACAGCCCTGAGCATGGTGAGAGAGGCTCTCATCAATTCTGTGCTTGTGAGCCAGGAAAAACTGGCAAAACGCAAGGCTGCAGCAACAGCAGCAACACCACCTGCAGCACCACAGGACAGCGAGTCTGCCTCGGCTGCAGAGCCTCGGGGAGAGGCCAGCGCAGCCCCTCTCATCCCTTTGGCACGTGAGCATGGAGAAAACATGGCTTCTCCCACGTCGGAAGACCACTACGATGAAGCGGCTGCTTCAGTGCCTGAAATCCCTCTGGCAGAAGCCGGCGCTCCGCACTTTGCCCCAGCAGCACAGGCAGAGAGCCAGGCACCTGCCCCGCGCAGCCCCACAGCCTACGAGGCTCTGCAGGACATGGCCCTGTGCATGGTGACAAAGGCTGTGGTCAGTGCTATGGCTGTCATCCAGCACAACCTGGCCCAAAGCACCCAGGCTCTCGGCAGGGACACCTCCCACTAGACCAGGCTGCTCCAAGCTCCGTCCAGCCTGGCCTTGAACACCTCCAGGGATGGGGCACTGACAGCTTCCCTGGGCAACCTGTTCCAGCGCCTCACCACCCTTACAATACAGAAATTCTTCCTGATATCCAATCTAAATCTGCCCTCTTTCAGTTTGAAGCCGTTAGCCCGTGCCCTATCATTACACTCCCTGATAAAGAGTCCCTCCCCATCCTTCCTCTAGGCCCCCTTTAGGGACTGGAAGGCTGCTCTAAGGTCGCCCCGGAGCCTTCTCTTCTCCAGGATGAACATCCCCAGCTCTCTCAGCCTGTCCTCATAGCATAGGCGCTCCAGCCCTCTGATCATCTTCGTGGCCCTCCGCTGGACCCCTTCCAGCAAGTCCACGTCCTTCTTGTGCTGAGGACTCCAGAGCTGGACGCAGTACTCCAGGTGGGGTCTCACCAGAGCGGAGCAGAGGGGCAGAATCACCTCCCTCGACCTGCTGGCCACGCTTCTTTCGATGCAGCCCAGGATGCCTTGGCTTTCAGGGTTGCAAGCGCGCATTGCCTGCTCATGTTGAGCTTCTTGTCCACCAGCACCCCCAAGTCCCTCTCCTCAGGGCTGCTCTCAAGCCATTCTCCGCCCAACCTGTAGGTGTGCCTGGCATTGCCATGACCCAGGTGCAGGCTCTTGCACTTGGCCTGGCTGAACTTCATGACGTTCACACAGGCCCACCTCTCGAGCCTGTCCAGGTCCCTCTGGATGGCGTCCCTTCTCTCCAGTGTGTCGACCGTGCCACACAGCCTGGTGTCGTCAGCAAACTTGCTGAGGGTGCACTCAATCCCACTGTCCATGTCACTGACAAAGACGTTAAACAGCACTGGTCCCCGTACTGACCCCTGAGGAACAGCACTCGTCACCGTGGGCTGCCCAGGCAGGCAGGGACAGCCGGGCATGCCACCGCCGCTCGGCCAGCAAGACACGCCAGCAGCTGCTGCAAGCTGCCGCCTCTGCCACCAGCACCCTCGACTCCTTCTGCCGCGGGCTGGGAACGGGCCAGCAGCACTGCAGCCAGCGGCTGCCTACGGCCGGTCCCACCTGCTGGGGGCATCAACGGTGAGCGGGGCAGACCTGCGAGGGTGAGGACATTCAGGCCTGCCCAGCAGCTCCCTCCAGCCTACAGAGGAGCAGAGAAGGACGCCGCCCGGGACATCACAAACAAGGTCCTGTGCAAAGTTTTCCCTGCCAGCCATGGACCCAGCCAGCAGCCAGCAGCACCGCGGGACCGTGCACATTGCAAGGCTGCGGCCATGACTGAAAGAACAGACAAGGTGTTGGCAGCCAACAGCAGCAAGGCCCCCGCGGCTTGTCCCACACTGAGGGGGGCACAGGGGGTCACTGGTGCTGCCAGCAGGGCCCCTGCACCAGCTTCCCTGGGCAGGCACGCGGGGCCAGGACACCAAGGACAAGCAGCACAGCAAGATCCACCTACTTCTCCCATCTTCAGTGAGCAGGCCCCTGCAGCAGAGGCAGAGAGGCAGGCACCTGCCCCATACACACCCCGAGAATATGAGGACAAGGTTCTGCAGGACACACCAGCACCCTCGACCTCTCCTGCCGCGGGCTGGCAAATGGCCAGCAGCACCGCAGCCAGCGGCTGCCTACGGCCAGTCCCACCTGCTCGGGGCATCAACGGTGAGCGGGGCAGACATTCGAGGGTGAGGAGCTTCAGGCCTGCCCAGCAGCTCCCTCCAGCCTACAGCGCAGCAGGGAAGGACGCCGCCCGGGACATCACAAACAAGGTCCTGTGCAAAGTTTTCCCTGCCAGCCATGGACCCAGCCAGCAGCCAGCAGCACCGCGGGACCGTGCACATTGCAAGGCTGCGGCCATGACTGAAACAACAGACAAGGTGTTGGCATCCAACAGCAGCAAGGCCAGCTCCCTCCAGCCTACAGAGGAGCTATAAAGGACACAGCCCGGTGCCTCACGAGTGAGGTCCTGGCCAAGGTTTTCCTTGGAAGCGGGGGACCCAGCCAGCAGCCAGCAGCACCACGGGGAAGGGCTGAGGCCATGACACCAACATCAGACAAGGTGTTAGCGGCCAATGGAGGCAAGGCTTTTGCAGAGGATCCAGCCATCCTGTCCATCAAGACAGAGTCCCTGGAGGAGCTGGAGAGGAGCTGCCTGGCCCGCACCAGGCGCAGCCTGGCCCAACTCAGCAATGCCACCCTGCAGTGGCAGCAGGACAGCCCGGAGGAAAAGCCAGGGGCCTTGGCCGAGGAGCAGGAGAAGTGCAAAGACAGCAGTGACAAGGAGCTGTCCCAAGGGGAAGACATCAGCATCCACACCATCTGGGTCAACGCCTCCGTCCCGGAGCTCTTCCAGGACACCCACGCTGGTCCCCAGGAGGAGTCCGGCCGGCCCAGCCGCCTGGGCACAGGGGTGGCAGGAGACATAGCTGGAGACCTGCAGAGCACGTCTCCTGCCCTGGCTGGTCCCACGGATGCTGAGCCGGCAGCTTGTGCCCTGGCCGGAACTCCTGAGCAAGAGGGGCACCGCACGCCTCTGGCTCCCATGGCAGAAGAGGAGGCAAAGGCAACCGCTTCTCCCATCCTCAGCGAGCAGGCCCCTGCAGCAGAAGTAGAGAGCTGGGCACCTGCCCCATACACCCCCCCAGGCTATAAGGACGAGGCTTTAGAGGACACAATCCTGAGCATGGTGAGACAGGCTCTCATCAATTCTGTGCCTGTGAGCCAGCGCTTGCGGGCACCTGCCCCATACACCCCCCAGAGTACAAGTACGAGGCTCTGCAGGACACAGCCCTGAGCATGGTGAGAGAGGCTCTCATCAATTCTGTGCTTGTGAGCCAGGAAAAACTGGCAAAACGCAAGGCTGCAGCAACAGCAGCAACACCACCTGCAGCACCACAGGACAGCGAGTCTGCCTCGGCTGCAGAGCCTCGGGGAGAGGCCAGCGCAGCCCCTCTCATCCCTTTGGCACGTGAGCATGGAGAAAACATGGCTTCTCCCACGTCGGAAGACCACTACGATGAAGCGGCTGCTTCAGTGCCTGAAATCCCTCTGGCAGAAGCCGGCGCTCCGCACTTTGCCCCAGCAGCACAGGCAGAGAGCCAGGCACCTGCCCCGCGCAGCCCCACAGCCTACGAGGCTCTGCAGGACATGGCCCTGTGCATGGTGACAAAGGCTGTGGTCAGTGCTATGGCTGTCATCCAGCACAACCTGGCCCAAAGCACCCAGGCTCTCGGCAGGGACACCTCCCACTAGACCAGGCTGCTCCAAGCTCCGTCCAGCCTGGCCTTGAACACCTCCAGGGATGGGGCACTGACAGCTTCCCTGGGCAACCTGTTCCAGCGCCTCACCACCCTTACAATACAGAAATTCTTCCTGATATCCAATCTAAATCTGCCCTCTTTCAGTTTGAAGCCGTTAGCCCGTGCCCTATCATTACACTCCCTGATAAAGAGTCCCTCCCCATCCTTCCTCTAGGCCCCCTTTAGGGACTGGAAGGCTGCTCTAAGGTCGCCCCGGAGCCTTCTCTTCTCCAGGATGAACATCCCCAGCTCTCTCAGCCTGTCCTCATAGCATAGGCGCTCCAGCCCTCTGATCATCTTCGTGGCCCTCCGCTGGACCCCTTCCAGCAAGTCCACGTCCTTCTTGTGCTGAGGACTCCAGAGCTGGACGCAGTACTCCAGGTGGGGTCTCACCAGAGCGGAGCAGAGGGGCAGAATCACCTCCCTCGACCTGCTGGCCACGCTTCTTTCGATGCAGCCCAGGATGCGTTGGCTTTCAGGGTTGCAAGCGCGCATTGCCTGCTCATGTTGAGCTTCTTGTCCACCAGCACCCCCAAGTCCCTCTCCTCAGGGCTGCTCTCAAGCCATTCTCCGCCCAACCTGTAGGTGTGCCTGGCATTGCCATGACCCAGGTGCAGGCTCTTGCACTTGGCCTGGCTGAACTTCATGACGTTCACACAGGCCCACCTCTCGAGCCTGTCCAGGTCCCTCTGGATGGCGTCCCTTCTCTCCAGTGTGTCGACCGTGCCACACAGCCTGGTGTCGTCAGCAAACTTGCTGAGGGTGCACTCAATCCCACTGTCCATGTCACTGACAAAGACGTTAAACAGCACTGGTCCCCGTACTGACCCCTGAGGAACAGCACTCGTCACCGTGGGCTGCCCAGGCAGGCAGGGACAGCCGGGCATGCCACCGCCGCTCGGCCAGCAAGACACGCCAGCAGCTGCTGCAAGCTGCCGCCTCTGCCACCAGCACCCTCGACTCCTTCTGCCGCGGGCTGGGAACCGGCCAGCAGCACTGCAGCCAGCGGCTGCCTACGGCCGGTCCCACCTGCTGGGGGCATCAACGGTGAGCGGGGCAGACCTGCGAGGGTGAGGACGTTCAGGCCTGCCCAGCAGCTCCCTCCAGCCTACAGCGCAGCAGGGAAGGACGCCGCCCGGGACATCACAAACAAGGTCCTGTGCAAAGTTTTCCCTGCCAGCCATGGACCCAGCCAGCAGCCAGCAGCACCGCGGGACCGTGCACATTGCAAGGCTGCGGCCATGACTGAAAGAACAGACAAGGTGTTGGCAGCCAGCAGCAGCAAGGCCCCCGCGGCTTGTCCCACACTGAGGGGGGCACAGGGGGTCACTGGTGCTGCCAGCAGGGCCCCTGCACCAGCTTCCCTGGGCAGGCACGCGGGGCCAGGACACCAAGGACAAGCAGCACAGCAAGATCCACCTACTTCTCCCATCTTCAGTGAGCAGGCCCCTGCAGCAGAGGCAGAGAGGCAGGCACCTGCCCCATACACACCCCGAGAATATGAGGACAAGGTTCTGCAGGACACACCAGCACCCTCGACCTCTCCTGCCGCGGGCTGGCAAATGGCCAGCAGCACCGCAGCCAGCGGCTGCCTACGGCCAGTCCCACCTGCTCGGGGCATCAACGGTGAGCGGGGCAGACATTCGAGGGTGAGGAGCTTCAGGCCTGCCCAGCAGCTCCCTCCAGCCTACAGCGCAGCAGGGAAGGACGCCGCCCGGGACATCACAAACAAGGTCCTGTGCAAAGTTTTCCCTGCCAGCCATGGACCCAGCCAGCAGCCAGCAGCACCGCGGGACCGTGCACATTGCAAGGCTGCGGCCATGACTGAAACAACAGACAAGGTGTTGGCAGCCAACAGCAGCAAGGCCAGCTCCCTCCAGCCTACAGAGGAGCTATAAAGGACACAGCCCGGTGCCTCACGAGTGAGGTCCTGGCCAAGGTTTTCCTTGGAAGCGGGGGACCCAGCCAGCAGCCAGCAGCACCACGGGGAAGGGCTGAGGCCATGACACCAACATCAGACAAGGTGTTAGCGGCCAATGGAGGCAAGGCTTTTGCAGAGGATCCAGCCATCCTGTCCATCAAGACAGAGTCCCTGGAGGAGCTGGAGAGGAGCTGCCTGGCCCGCACCAGGCGCAGCCTGGCCCAACTCAGCAATGCCACCCTGCAGTGGCAGCAGGACAGCCCGGAGGAAAAGCCAGGGGCCTTGGCCGAGGAGCAGGAGAAGTGCAAAGACAGCAGTGACAAGGAGCTGTCCCAAGGGGAAGACATCAGCATCCACACCATCTGGGTCAACGCCTCCGTCCCGGAGCTCTTCCAGGACACCGAAATAATAATATTATAATAATAATAATAATAATAATAATAATAATAATATAATAAGAAATAATAGTGTATCAGCGTCCTTGTAGTTCAAGCTTCTAAGTTACAGAAACTAAGAAATAAATTACAGTAATTAAAGTGTAATAGATTAAAAAAAATCTGTATTATCATCTTCCATTGCTTTGAATTTTCAGGAACACATGTTAGCAGCTTTGCTTTTAGGATTTATAAAAGAAGTAAGGGTACATTTAAAATCAAGTAATTTAAGTACTAAAGGGTAGATGAGATGACAAAATTCGTGGTAAAAAACCACGGTGTCAAAAAAGACTCTAAAGCTTTAAGACTATGAGCTTTATTATGAGCAGTGTAACGTACCGCCAGCTGACTAGCTGGTATCTACTATGTCTGCTGCAGCTATTCATTGCGCAGACAGAAAGAGCCTGGAAACGTATCCTTCTTCATGAAAGTGAGTACAAGGCTGGAACGGCCACGCATTAACACATAAATTTGGTCACAACATGACAAAGTGTGAAGGGAGAGTAGAGAGTAGCAATACAGTATTAAGGCCTAAGCTGTAGGAAGAACCAAAGGCTTCAACACCGGCATGATTTTCTTCTCTCTTACACTGCTGTAATCTGCTGTTTTCTATTTAATCTCTCCTGATTTAAATTCATCCATACAGCCTAATCTGAGGTGAACTTTTTTCCATAAAAATCAATGTAAGATAAACTTTGTTGTAGACTGAAAAAGGACACGTAAGAGAAAAGCTGAACTTCTACATTGTACAAGCGCTCACCAAGGGCTGAGCACGAGCTTGGCCAATTTTTAACTACTTTAACCACTGAGACAATCAAAACCACTGTTTTGTCCATCACAGCTCACTGGGACACATGAGATAAAATCTACGTCCGAGAACCTGTACACCCTCGTCTGTCTGGTGGCATCCTTGCACTGCTTCCTGCTTGGATTTTCTTTTCTTTTGACTGATTAGTCTAGATATTGCTTACTAAAGAAACTGCTTGATGTTTTCAGCTTTCATTTCGGCCGTAAACGTTGCCTTCATCTCCTCATAAGGACTCACAGATGTCTTCTTTTCTGTGGGTTTTGCAAACCAGCCTGTACAACACACCAAAACACAATAGTAAGAACACCAGAGCAATCTTACCATGACACACACCATCCCTCTTTGGTTTCACCACAAGATTGTCACTGTGTATTTTACCACTGTTTTTATCTCAGCACAGACAAGCAGCCACAATCTACTGCAGGCTGCACAGCGACGGCAGCAGCAGTTGCCCTCACGTGAAGAGAACTTCTTTACCTAGGTAGATACTGAGGGGAATAAAATACTATATTCATCACAGTTATTTTACTGTACATTCTAAGGAGACTTCTCTTTCTTTAGCACCAGAACATCATTCTGTCAGTCCTATCAGTCAGCTCAGCAGTAAGGCAGCAGCCTTACAAAAAAGCACAGCAACACAGCCAGCCTTTGTAAGGAACAGATGTCTTGTAACTCCTTTCTCACTCTCTGGTCTGTCTGGCTCTTATTCTGGAATTTCTCCCTTACTGTGCAGGCATTACCAGAGTAAGCGATGAGAGGAACACCTGGCTAGGAAGAAAGTGTTTCTGACATCTGTTTTTTGCTTTTAAGTCAGAGTTGGGACATGGCGAGTGCAAACGCAGCGGCGGGTACATGGGCAGTGCAAATCAGCGAACCATCGGGGAGCCGAGGGCGGGTGACAGGCTGGCACCGGCGAGGCACCGGTCACTGGCATAGCGGAAGTGTGCCACATGAAATGTGCCACTTCTCTTTCGGCATGAAGAGAGCGATTCAGTCAGGGCTTCCCGATGGCACGAACCCCAAGGACATACCAAAGGGCGTTTCAAAATACAAGTGGCTCTTTTGTTTTCCTTCCTCCCCTCAGCTGGCCCTGAGCCATCTGCGAACCAAAAGGGAGGGAAAACCTCTTGTGGCAGCAACCCGCAGCCCTGCCTGCTTGGGCCGAGGTGGCACATGAAATTAAAGCCTCTTTCACCCCTCCTGTCAGCGCTCCTCCAGCCCCGTATGTGTCTTCCCGCCGTTCTGGTTTGGGCCCGTGCAGTCTCACGGCAGAGGGCTCTGTCCCCTCCTCACAAACCCAGAGCCTCTTCTGGGCAGAACTACTTTATTTAAAAGGAAATCGAAAACCCAGCCGAAAAAGACACTCTCGACTGAAGACCCCTTCTCTTGCGGAGGAGTCAGGAGTCCCTGGAGGGGTCGGTGGCTGGCCCGGACCGGCCTGAGAGATTATGAGGGAAGGAGGGAGGGAGGGAAGGGGGGAGGGAGGGAGTGTCGGCCGGGCCGAGTACGGACCCACCTCGGGCACCCCTGGCACAAAGCCGCGGGCGCTGGAAGCCGCCTGCTCCTTCCCCCCACCCGGCCCTTCCTCAGCCCGGCTCCGAGCCACCTCCCCCGGCTGGAAGGGCCGAGGGTGGCCGGGAGAGCCCCCCCGCCCCCGATGCGAAGGGGGGTTAAGTCCGCACTGTCCCGATAAGGAACCCGAGGAGGAATAGCCCCGCCGCTGCTCCCAGGACGACAGCCCAGAAGCGGCCGCTAGCTGCCCTGGGGCCGGCCGGCTCCCTGGCAGCGCCGAGCGACGTCCACATGGCTGCCGGCCCCCTCCCCACCGCTCCCGGCACGGCCCGCCCCGCCGGCCGAAGTCCCGCCGTGGCCCGGCCCGCCCCGGAGGCGGGCGGGCGCTGGCCGTTCGTTGCGGCCAGCTCCGCGGCTCCCGCCTGAGCCCTGAGCCGCCCGTGAGGGCTCTGCTGTCCGCCGCCGCCCAGGGGCAAGGCCGTCCCGCCATCGCCGGCAATGTTGGAGTCCGCCCGGCTGCCGCAGCCGCTGCCCGGGGGGTTGCCGCTCTCTCGATGGACTCTGTCAGTCGATCCCAGCGCGCCCAACCCCCTGCTGCCCTCCCCCTCTTTCTCTCCTGCTCCTCGACACCGTGCCACCCCCTATTTCTTTTAACTTGCTACAGAGTGCGGTGAGGAGGGAAAGCGATGGTTCCCGGGCCTGGCTCTCCCTGCCTGTTCCACACAGAGCAGTGCTGTGCCCTCCGCCACAGGGCACACCCCAGACCCGGCAGCACCAGCAGGGCGAACGTGAGGGGAAACAAAAGCTAAAAGCTGCGGTAAATGATTTAATCGCAAACAGGATTCCAATTAGAATTGATAATTTATTAAAGGAACAAAGGCAAGCAAACAGCGCTGGCTGTGCCGGGAGTCTCTGCCCAACCGAGACACACACCTTACAGACGCCATTTTTGGTTTCTCTCTCCTATACTAATACGTATTCATAACTGTCTCTAAAATGGTTGGCCCTTGCCAAAAATGGGTGTATCCCCCCTCTTACAGGTCACTATGCAGATAACAACAGGAGCGGGTTAAGTTGGTGTTCTAGAATGTTCGCCAGGTGGCTCCTGCAAAACACAGACAGGATAGACACACCGTCTCGTCTGCGGCCATACAGACAAAACTATCAAAGGTCACACTTCACCCTGTGGCCCTAACACTGTTCCACACTGACACGAATCAGTTAAGCACATTTCACAAAAGCCATCATTTTGAGAGATTTATTCTAAGGAATATTGTACCCCAATACCCAGCACTCTCTGAAAGGCAATAAGGACCCTTCGGACGGGTATGCGCCCCTGTGGAGGTGGGTTGACTACCACCCATTTCTGTGCTCTGTGTTTCTTTCCAGTGTACACAGGTACAATCCCAAAGAGCACGGGTGCACCCCAGCTGCTGGGTTGAGAACAAGCCTGAAACTTCGTACGCTCCTGACTTTGCCGGAGTCTTTTTTTCCACCTCGTAAAATCTCCACTGTATAGTTTTGGAAAAACCTCTCCATTCAGTCGGGTCATCGCATTTGGGAGGAGGTCCGTGATCAGAGGGAAATTGTGCATACAGAGGTGACCTCCTGGGCTCTGCATGGATTTTTATCCTCAGGGGCCTGGCTGAGGTACCAGCTAGGGAGACAGCTGATGTTTAGGTCATAAAGTCTGTAGTTCTCTTGTGTCCATGTCCACATATAGTATGTGCAGCCTGTTTCAACAGCAAGTGCCAGCACTTTACAGGACTGCTCCGATTGCACGACGCTACTTGCTGATGCAGACAAAACCTAAGACTAGGATGAATTCCAGACACTGGACTTTGACCTCATCTGCAGAGCCCACTGCACAAGGAAACTGTAGTACAAGACCACTAGATGAGCCCTGTGGAAAGCAGAAGTGTTGGTTGCAAGGAGCAATACACCAGTGACACAGCAGCAGCATGCTTCAAAATTCTGTAAGATACAAAATGCCTCCAAATGACCAGATAGATACTAAAATAAAATGCCAGTATTTGTGATATTAGTCCCGTGTCCTCCTCCCTGTTGTGCAGAAGCCCTGCTTTTAATGGTTCTCTGAGCGGGGTATTCTGCCACGTCACATCACGCCCAGATGCCTGCCAGGTTGCCCTCAGTGTGCTGGCTGTTGTAGATACCATTCTGGAATGGCCAGCTGTCCCCTATAATATATAGGGAACTTAAGTTTGGAACCGAGCACAGTGAAAGGTTGTACCCCTACCCAGCAGTCTACTTTCCTCCCCCATTCTGTACCTGAAGGGGCATAATGTGCCCGTGTTCACTACTCCACCACTACTTATTGATGGAAGCTGAAATCCATGCGATGTTTAAATTAAGTGGGCTGAAGAATGGAACATGTCTTCTGGTATTCCTAAAAAGATTAATATGGCCAGGGCACCTTTGGGCACAAGAACTTGGAAGAACGCATGGATCAGCTAATTTCTGTTTGAAGCACTTGGAAATTAAGTTAATGAAGCACCATGGGGCTTTTGCATGAGCAAAAGCATATAGCTTTTGATTAATATTCCAGAGGGATGTAATCAACCCCAGGGGCTTATGGCCACGCTTACTCAAGTGAAATAAGAGAGACAGAAAGGAACGGTCAGGAAACGGAGATGGGAATATTGTCAAAAGTTTGGTGCTGTTGAATACTCTGGAACTAATTGACCTGCCCACACCACTTAGAAGCTCTGAATTACTGCTTTGAGACATTTTATATATAGGCTTCCAGTGTGCCTGTTGCTTGGACGGGACATTATGACCCTTAAATACAAAACAGCAGCAGCCAAAGGGCATAAGAAAGCTTTATTCAAGAACAAATTGCAGTCATGATAAATGCATAAAATGTTATCCTTGTTCCTATACAGAATCTTATCGGTCACTTTGCAGCTAAAGCCATTTCACTAAACCAAAAATGTTCAATACACCAAAACTACGAAAAATTAATATTTCTCCTCTCCCTGTGCTTGATCGGAAGATCTTCTACTAATCACAGTATTTTAAGGCTTTTTTCTTATCTCTGAGCTGTGAGGAACAGACAAAAAAAATTTTTTTTTTCAATTCGTCCACCTGAAGAAACAAACTCACTGGTTTTTGAGATGCAAATCTTAGGCAATGTTTTGGTTAGGATTATCCTTTTGCATACCATTTATCACGACAGTTTTCCTTAGGTCCAACTGAAGCCAATTTAGTGTGACTTAGGTAGGATCTGTACTGGCAAGGTGTTGAGGAACTTATCTGTATGTCAAGGTGCTGTTCAAACACAGATACAATAAGATCAACTTCTGTGGTACTTTCTTTTGATATACCTGCAGGATTACTACTTTAGTCTTTGCTAGTCCTCCAGCCTGTGAAAATGTTGTCACATTAATTTTCTGCAAATAAGGCTTACAAATATTTCGGGGGAGGGTTCTTGATGTACCTACTAAATGCATGCTGTAAATTTACTCAGGTTTGGGATTTGGGGAAGGGTGGGGCAAAGTTGTCTCAGTGGCAGCTTTTGCAGTAGCCTTTCATTCTCTGAGTCACAAAGCTAGTTTGATAGGTGATCGGGACAGGAGCTTTCCAACTCTTTCGGTTAGAGGATAAAGCAAAGGTGAAACCAGTTATGTCACTTACAGCCCACCGGAGGAACAGCCAGTTTAGTGTGGAGATAACACTACTGTAGTGTCTGAGAACATCTTTTCTAGCTTGTCAAATAAAGGTGTGTTTGCTTACAGCTGCCAGTCGTTGTTACAATTTTAACTGTGAAAGAGCGGACGCTCCAAGGCACAGAGTTCTGCTGTGGAACTGGTGACAGGCTGGCCGAGAGCTTACGTGCCAGGGTTTGAGGGGAGGCCAACAAGGGGACGTCATGGGGGTCAGCTGCTACTGGCTGCTCTCTCAAGATGAGCAAATGGATGAAGTCTTCTTTAAACAACTAGAAGTCTCATGATTACAGGTCCTTCAGCACGGGAGTGGATAAGCTAGTGAACAGGCGGCCCAAAGACGTGGCATATAAATTCTCAGAGCTTTGAAAAAAGGCTGAACAAAGCCCTGTGCAATGTGATCTAACTTGGACGTTAGCTCTGTTTTGAGCAGGAGTTGCTCTGAATCGACATCCTGGGGTCCCTTCTAACATTTTTCTATGATTCCATGATTCTAATGGAGAGCTGCTTGTGGATTAATATGTGATCTGCTTTGTAAATGTTAAAGTCTATGTTTCTCTATTAGAAATTTGTGATGCAGATAGCGAAATGAAAAGACTTGCCTAGCTCCCAAGGGTTCTGTACGATTAGATCATTTATTTTGAAAAACGTAAAGAAATTCATGAGTTCCAAGACTCTCTTATGCTATAGAACCACTCACCAATTAAATCTGAAGTGTTTCTGATAGAAGTTATTGTTACATGCTTCCTGAGCGAATTAAATTAGATGTATTGTGGTAAACTGTCAATAGAAGAGCAGGAAATGAAACCTAGACGACTTTTCACCTAGAAAACTTTTCTTACCCTTTATTCTAGGTCCATATTTTCAAACTATTCAAAATAACAGCTTCACACTTTTTAGTCATAGAATATAAGGCAGGCAAATAATAAGTAGGTTTATAACTCATGTTTCCCTTTCCCCTGCTATATACTCTTCTCGTATTTCAATAGAAATTGCATAGCTAAAACTTTCTCAAGGTCCTAGAAATCCTGCTGCTTTTGTTTTTCACGTTATTTCAGTGCTTCTGAAATATCCCATTCTGCAAGGTGCCACATATGCTTACGTACTGGAAACAAGACTTGAGCTTTCTTAATATCTCTCTCCCCGTAGGTCTCTGTATAAAGAAGTCAGAATGCTGCCTCTCTACCTACATGAAGCACTGAGCAATGATAAAAGTAAATGTAAACAGCACCTCCCCAATTTTAATGTTTGGTAGTCAAGTTGATTAGCTTTCTGTGTTGGGTTTGTGCCTTGTCCCTATGTTGCGCACTTAGAGATCTGTGGAGTATTTGAATTGTTGTGATAACATTCCTTCAGCTGGGTCTCTGTTGACTATCAAAAAAAGCAGCAGTGGCAGGGCTGCTTTCTGACTGTAATGGCTTCTGGTGCTGAATTGGCCCGTGGAGGAGTCAGACAACCTGAAGACATGGCAAAAGGTGGCCCAGGGAGTATCTGCCCATTTTGTGGCAACAGAATGTTAAATCAGGTCAAGCTGCCCGGTGTTAATGTCACCAAGAGAATATAAATGACCTGTTATTACTGGAAAATTAACTCCACAATGGCTGAACTGCTTTGAGTTTTTCTATGGATCGAGAACAAGTTTTTACAGAAAGGCAATTTCTTCTGTGCCTGTTTTCATCTTTTTCCTTCCCATATCTTTCACATATAGCAAGCACAGATTCTTCTGGTGGTTTAAGCAAAGACTGGGATGCCAACGTGGAAAACAATTTGTCTTTACTGATAGTGAGTCACAGTTAGCCAATATGCATTCTTCAAATTTTACAGATTAGTGCTGTTGCTGTGCTATCATTGTTATATATCTTTGAATCATAGAACGGTTTAGGTGGGAACGGGCCTTAAAGATCATCTAGTTCCAACCACCTGCCCTGGGCAGGGACACCTCCCACCAGACCAGGTTGCTCCAAGCTCCGTCCAGCCTGGCCTTGAACACCTCCAGGGATGGGGCACTGACAGCTTCCCTGGGCAACCTGTTCCAGCGCCTCACCACCCTTACAATACAGAAGTTCTTCCTGATATCCAATCTAAATCTGCCCTCTTTCAGTTTGAAGCCGTTAGCCCGTGCCCTATCATTACACTCCCTGATAAAGAGTCCCTCCCCATCCTTCCTCTAGGCCCCCTTTAGGGACTGGAAGGCTGCTCTAAGGTCGCCCCGGAGCCTTCTCTTCTCCAGGATGAACATCCCCAGCTCTCTCAGCCTGTCCTCATAGCATAGGCGCTCCAGCCCTCTGATCATCTTCGTGGCCCTCCGCTGGACCCCTTCCAGCAAGTCCACGTCCTTCTTGTGCTGAGGACTCCAGAGCTGGACGCAGTACTCCAGGTGGGGTCTCACCAGAGCGGAGCAGAGGGGCAGAATCACCTCCCTCGACCTGCTGGCCACGCTTCTTTCGATGCAGCCCAGGATGCCTTGGCTTTCAGGGTTGCAAGCGCGCATTGCCTGCTCATGTTGAGCTTCTTGTCCACCAGCACCCCCAAGTCCCTCTCCTCAGGGCTGCTCTCAAGCCATTCTCCGCCCAACCTGTAGGTGTGCCTGGCATTGCCATGACCCAGGTGCAGGCTCTTGCACTTGGCCTGGCTGAACTTCATGACGTTCACACAGGCCCACCTCTCGAGCCTGTCCAGGTCCCTCTGGATGGCGTCCCTTCTCTCCAGTGTGTCGACCGTGCCACACAGCCTGGTGTCGTCAGCAAACTTGCTGAGGGTGCACTCAATCCCACTGTCCATGTCACTGACAAGGACGTTAAACAGCACTGGTCCCCGTACTGACCCCTGAGGAACAGCACTCGTCACCGTGGGCTGCCCAGGCAGGCAGGGACAGCCGGGCATGCCACCGCCGCTCGGCCAGCAAGACACGCCAGCAGCTGCTGCAAGCTGCCGCCTCTGCCACCAGCACCCTCGACTCCTTCTGCCGCGGGCTGGGAACCGGCCAGCAGCACTGCAGCCAGCGGCTGCCTACGGCCAGTCCCACCTGCTGGGGGCATCAACGGTGAGCGGGGCAGACCTGCGAGGGTGAGGACGTTCAGGCCTGCCCAGCAGCTCCCTCCAGCCTACAGAGGAGCAGGGAAGGACGCCGCCCGGGACATCACAAACAAGGTCCTGTGCAAAGTTTTCCCTGCCAGCCATGGACCCAGCCAGCAGCCAGCAGCACCGCGGGACCGTGCACATTGCAAGGCTGCGGCCATGACTGAAAGAACAGACAAGGTGTTGGCAGCCAACAGCAGCAAGGCCCCCGCGGCTTGTCCCACACTGAGGGGGGCACAGGGGGTCACTGGTGCTGCCAGCAGGGCCCCTGCACCAGCTTCCCTGGGCAGGCACGCGGGGCCAGGACACCAAGGACAAGCAGCACAGCAAGATCCACCTACTTCTCCCATCTTCAGTGAGCAGGCCCCTGCAGCAGAGGCAGAGAGGCAGGCACCTGCCCCATACACACCCCGAGAATATGAGGACAAGGTTCTGCAGGACACACCAGCACCCTCGACCTCTCCTGCCGCGGGCTGGCAAATGGCCAGCAGCACCGCAGCCAGCGGCTGCCTACGGCCAGTCCCACCTGCTCGGGGCATCAACGGTGAGCGGGGCAGACCTGCGAGGGTGAGGAGCTTCAGGCCTGCCCAGCAGCTCCCTCCAGCCTACAGCGCAGCAGGGAAGGACGCCGCCCGGGACATCACAAACAAGGTCCTGTGCAAAGTTTTCCCTGCCAGCCATGGACCCAGCCAGCAGCCAGCAGCACCGCGGGACCGTGCACATTGCAAGGCTGCGGCCATGACTGAAAGAACAGACAAGGTGTTGGCAGCCAACAGCAGCAAGGCCAGCTCCCTCCAGCCTACAGAGGAGCTATAAAGGACACAGCCCGGTGCCTCACGAGTGAGGTCCTGGCCAAGGTTTTCCTTGGAAGCGGGGGACCCAGCCAGCAGCCAGCAGCACCACGGGGAAGGGCTGAGGCCACGACACCAACATCAGACAAGGTGTTAGCGGCCAATGGAGGCAAGGCTTTTGCAGAGGATCCAGCCATCCTGTCCATCAAGACAGAGTCCCTGGAGGAGCTGGAGAGGAGCTGCCTGGCCCGCACCAGGCGCAGCCTGGCCCAACTCAGCAATGCCACCCTGCAGTGGCAGCAGGACAGCCCGGAGGAAAAGCCAGGGGCCTTGGCCGAGGAGCAGGAGAAGTGCAAAGACAGCAGTGACAAGGAGCTGTCCCAAGGGGAAGACATCAGCATCCACACCATCTGGGTCAACGCCTCCGTCCCGGAGCTCTTCCAGGACACCCACGCTGGTCCCCAGGAGGAGTCCGGCCGGCCCAGCCGCCTGGGCACAGGGGTGGCAGGAGACATAGCTGGAGACCTGCAGAGCGCGTCTCCTGCCCTGGCTGGTCCCACGGATGCTGAGCCGGCAGCTTGTGCCCTGGCCGGAACTCCTGAGCAAGAGGGGCACCGCACGCCTCTGGCTCCCATGGCAGAAGAGGAGGCAAAGGCAACCGCTTCTCCCATCCTCAGCGAGCAGGCCCCTGCAGCAGAAGTAGAGAGCTGGGCACCTGCCCCATACACCCCCCAGAGTACAAGTACGAGGCTCTGCGGGACACAGCGCTGAGCATGGTGAGAGAGGCTCTCATCAATTCTGTCCTTGTGAGCCAGGAAAAACTGGCAAAACGCAAGGCTGCAGCAACAGCAGCAACACCACCTGCAGCACCACAGGACAGCGAGTCTGCCTCGGCTGCAGAGCCTCGGGGAGAGGCCAGCGCAGCCCCTCTCATCCCTTTGGCACGTGAGCATGGAGAAAACATGGCTTCTCCCACGTCGGAAGACCACTACGATGAAGCGGCTGCTTCAGTGCCTGAAATCCCTCTGGCAGAAGCCGGCGCTCCGCACTTTGCCCCAGCAGCACAGGCAGAGAGCCAGGCACCTGCCCCGCGCAGCCCCACAGCCTACGAGGCTCTGCAGGACATGGCCCTGTGCATGGTGACAAAGGCTGTGGTCAGTGCTATGGCTGTCATCCAGCACAACCTGGCCCAAAGCACCCAGGCTCTCGGCAGGGACACCTCCCACTAGACCAGGCTGCTCCAAGCTCCGTCCAGCCTGGCCTTGAACACCTCCAGGGATGGGGCACTGACAGCTTCCCTGGGCAACCTGTTCCAGCGCCTCACCACCCTTACAATACAGAAATTCTTCCTGATATCCAATCTAAATCTGCCCTCTTTCAGTTTGAAGCCGTTAGCCCGTGCCCTATCATTACACTCCCTGATAAAGAGTCCCTCCCCATCCTTCCTCTAGGCCCCCTTTAGGGACTGGAAGGCTGCTCTAAGGTCGCCCCGGAGCCTTCTCTTCTCCAGGATGAACATCCCCAGCTCTCTCAGCCTGTCCTCATAGCATAGGCGCTCCAGCCCTCTGATCATCTTCGTGGCCCTCCGCTGGACCCCTTCCAGCAAGTCCACGTCCTTCTTGTGCTGAGGACTCCAGAGCTGGACGCAGTACTCCAGGTGGGGTCTCACCAGAGCGGAGCAGAGGGGCAGAATCACCTCCCTCGACCTGCTGGCCACGCTTCTTTCGATGCAGCCCAGGATGCCTTGGCTTTCAGGGTTGCAAGCGCGCATTGCCTGCTCATGTTGAGCTTCTTGTCCACCAGCACCCCCAAGTCCCTCTCCTCAGGGCTGCTCTCAAGCCATTCTCCGCCCAACCTGTAGGTGTGCCTGGCATTGCCATGACCCAGGTGCAGGCTCTTGCACTTGGCCTGGCTGAACTTCATGACGTTCACACAGGCCCACCTCTCGAGCCTGTCCAGGTCCCTCTGGATGGCGTCCCTTCTCTCCAGTGTGTCGACCGTGCCACACAGCCTGGTGTCGTCAGCAAACTTGCTGAGGGTGCACTCAATCCCACTGTCCATGTCACTGACAAGGACGTTAAACAGCACTGGTCCCCGTACTGACCCCTGAGGAACAGCACTCGTCACCGTGGGCTGCCCAGGCAGGCAGGGACAGCCGGGCATGCCACCGCCGCTCGGCCAGCAAGACACGCCAGCAGCTGCTGCAAGCTGCCGCCTCTGCCACCAGCACCCTCGACTCCTTCTGCCGCGGGCTGGGAACCGGCCAGCAGCACTGCAGCCAGCGGCTGCCTACGGCCAGTCCCACCTGCTGGGGGCATCAACGGTGAGCGGGGCAGACCTGCGAGGGTGAGGACGTTCAGGCCTGCCCAGCAGCTCCCTCCAGCCTACAGAGGAGCAGAGAAGGACGCCGCCCGGGACATCACAAACAAGGTCCTGTGCAAAGTTTTCCCTGCCAGCCATGGACCCAGCCAGCAGCCAGCAGCACCGCGGGACCGTGCACATTGCAAGGCTGCGGCCATGACTGAAAGAACAGACAAGGTGTTGGCAGCCAACAGCAGCAAGGCCCCCGCGGCTTGTCCCACACTGAGGGGGGCACAGGGGGTCACTGGTGCTGCCAGCAGGGCCCCTGCACCAGCTTCCCTGGGCAGGCACGCGGGGCCAGGACACCAAGGACAAGCAGCACAGCAAGATCCACCTACTTCTCCCATCTTCAGTGAGCAGGCCCCTGCAGCAGAGGCAGAGAGGCAGGCACCTGCCCCATACACACCCCGAGAATATGAGGACAAGGTTCTGCAGGACACACCAGCACCCTCGACCTCTCCTGCCGCGGGCTGGCAAATGGCCAGCAGCACCGCAGCCAGCGGCTGCCTACGGCCAGTCCCACCTGCTCGGGGCATCAACGGTGAGCGGGGCAGACATTCGAGGGTGAGGAGCTTCAGGCCTGCCCAGCAGCTCCCTCCAGCCTACAGCGCAGCAGGGAAGGACGCCGCCCGGGACATCACAAACAAGGTCCTGTGCAAAGTTTTCCCTGCCAGCCATGGACCCAGCCAGCAGCCAGCAGCACCGCGGGACCGTGCACATTGCAAGGCTGCGGCCATGACTGAAACAACAGAGAAGGTGTTGGCATCCAACAGCAGCAAGGCCAGCTCCCTCCAGCCTACAGAGGAGCTATAAAGGACACAGCCCGGTGCCTCACGAGTGAGGTCCTGGCCAAGGTTTTCCTTGGAAGCGGGGGACCCAGCCAGCAGCCAGCAGCACCACGGGGAAGGGCTGAGGCCATGACACCAACATCAGACAAGGTGTTAGCGGCCAATGGAGGCAAGGCTTTTGCAGAGGATCCAGCCATCCTGTCCATCAAGACAGAGTCCCTGGAGGAGCTGGAGAGGAGCTGCCTGGCCCGCACCAGGCGCAGCCTGGCCCAACTCAGCAATGCCACCCTGCAGTGGCAGCAGGACAGCCCGGAGGAAAAGCCAGGGGCCTTGGCCGAGGAGCAGGAGAAGTGCAAAGACAGCAGTGACAAGGAGCTGTCCCAAGGGGAAGACATCAGCATCCACACCATCTGGGTCAACGCCTCCGTCCCGGAGCTCTTCCAGGACACCCACGCTGGTCCCCAGGAGGAGTCCGGCCGGCCCAGCCGCCTGGGCACAGGGGTGGCAGGAGACATAGCTGGAGACCTGCAGAGCGCGTCTCCTGCCCTGGCTGGTCCCACGGATGCTGAGCCGGCAGCTTGTGCCCTGGCCGGAACTCCTGAGCAAGAGGGGCACCGCACGCCTCTGGCTCCCATGGCAGAAGAGGAGGCAAAGGCAACCGCTTCTCCCATCCTCAGCGAGCAGGCCCCTGCAGCAGAAGTAGAGAGCTGGGCACCTGCCCCATACACCCCCCCAGGCTATAAGGACGAGGCTTTAGAGGACACAATCCTGAGCATGGTGAGACAGGCTCTCATCAATTCTGTGCCTGTGAGCCAGCACTCGCAGGCACCTGCCCCATACACCCCCCCAGAGTACAAGTACGAGGCTCTGCAGGACACAATCCTGAGCATGGTGAGAGAGGCTCTCATCAATTCTGTGCTTGTGAGCCAGGAAAAACTGGCAAAACGCAAGGCTGCAGCAACAGCAGCAACACCACCTGCAGCACCACAGGACAGCGAGTCTGCCTCGGCTGCAGAGCCTCGGGGAGAGGCCAGCGCAGCCCCTCTCATCCCTTTGGCACGTGAGCATGGAGAAAACATGGCTTCTCCCACGTCGGAAGACCACTACGATGAAGCGGCTGCTTCAGTGCCTGAAATCCCTCTGGCAGAAGCCGGCGCTCCGCACTTTGCCCCAGCAGCACAGGCAGAGAGCCAGGCACCTGCCCCGCGCAGCCCCACAGCCTACGAGGCTCTGCAGGACATGGCCCTGTGCATGGTGACAAAGGCTGTGGTCAGTGCTATGGCTGTCATCCAGCACAACCTGGCCCAAAGCACCCAGGCTCTCGGCAGGGACACCTCCCACTAGACCAGGCTGCTCCAAGCTCCGTCCAGCCTGGCCTTGAACACCTCCAGGGATGGGGCACTGACAGCTTCCCTGGGCAACCTGTTCCAGCGCCTCACCACCCTTACAATACAGAAATTCTTCCTGATATCCAATCTAAATCTGCCCTCTTTCAGTTTGAAGCCGTTAGCCCGTGCCCTATCATTACACTCCCTGATAAAGAGTCCCTCCCCATCCTTCCTCTAGGCCCCCTTTAGGGACTGGAAGGCTGCTCTAAGGTCGCCCCGGAGCCTTCTCTTCTCCAGGATGAACATCCCCAGCTCTCTCAGCCTGTCCTCATAGCATAGGCGCTCCAGCCCTCTGATCATCTTCGTGGCCCTCCGCTGGACCCCTTCCAGCAAGTCCACGTCCTTCTTGTGCTGAGGACTCCAGAGCTGGACGCAGTACTCCAGGTGGGGTCTCACCAGAGCGGAGCAGAGGGGCAGAATCACCTCCCTCGACCTGCTGGCCACGCTTCTTTCGATGCAGCCCAGGATGCGTTGGCTTTCAGGGTTGCAAGCGCGCATTGCCTGCTCATGTTGAGCTTCTTGTCCACCAGCACCCCCAAGTCCCTCTCCTCAGGGCTGCTCTCAAGCCATTCTCCGCCCAACCTGTAGGTGTGCCTGGCATTGCCATGACCCAGGTGCAGGCTCTTGCACTTGGCCTGGCTGAACTTCATGACGTTCACACAGGCCCACCTCTCGAGCCTGTCCAGGTCCCTCTGGATGGCGTCCCTTCTCTCCAGTGTGTCGACCGTGCCACACAGCCTGGTGTCGTCAGCAAACTTGCTGAGGGTGCACTCAATCCCACTGTCCATGTCACTGACAAAGACGTTAAACAGCACTGGTCCCCGTACTGACCCCTGAGGAACAGCACTCGTCACCGTGGGCTGCCCAGGCAGGCAGGGACAGCCGGGCATGCCACCGCCGCTCGGCCAGCAAGACACGCCAGCAGCTGCTGCAAGCTGCCGCCTCTGCCACCAGCACCCTCGACTCCTTCTGCCGCGGGCTGGGAACCGGCCAGCAGCACTGCAGCCAGCGGCTGCCTACGGCCGGTCCCACCTGCTGGGGGCATCAACGGTGAGCGGGGCAGACCTGCGAGGGTGAGGACGTTCAGGCCTGCCCAGCAGCTCCCTCCAGCCTACAGCGCAGCAGGGAAGGACGCCGCCCGGGACATCACAAACAAGGTCCTGTGCAAAGTTTTCCCTGCCAGCCATGGACCCAGCCAGCAGCCAGCAGCACCGCGGGACCGTGCACATTGCAAGGCTGCGGCCATGACTGAAAGAACAGACAAGGTGTTGGCAGCCAGCAGCAGCAAGGCCCCCGCGGCTTGTCCCACACTGAGGGGGGCACAGGGGGTCACTGGTGCTGCCAGCAGGGCCCCTGCACCAGCTTCCCTGGGCAGGCACGCGGGGCCAGGACACCAAGGACAAGCAGCACAGCAAGATCCACCTACTTCTCCCATCTTCAGTGAGCAGGCCCCTGCAGCAGAGGCAGAGAGGCAGGCACCTGCCCCATACACACCCCGAGAATATGAGGACAAGGTTCTGCAGGACACACCAGCACCCTCGACCTCTCCTGCCGCGGGCTGGCAAATGGCCAGCAGCACCGCAGCCAGCGGCTGCCTACGGCCAGTCCCACCTGCTCGGGGCATCAACGGTGAGCGGGGCAGACCTGCGAGGGTGAGGAGCTTCAGGCCTGCCCAGCAGCTCCCTCCAGCCTACAGCGCAGCAGGGAAGGACGCCGCCCGGAACATCACAAACAAGGTCCTGTGCAAAGTTTTCCCTGCCAGCCATGGACCCAGCCAGCAGCCAGCAGCACCGCGGGACCGTGCACATTGCAAGGCTGCGGCCATGACTGAAACAACAGACAAGGTGTTGGCAGCCAACAGCAGCAAGGCCAGCTCCCTCCAGCCTACAGAGGAGCTATAAAGGACACAGCCCGGTGCCTCACGAGTGAGGTCCTGGCCAAGGTTTTCCTTGGAAGCGGGGGACCCAGCCAGCAGCCAGCAGCACCACGGGGAAGGGCTGAGGCCATGACACCAACATCAGACAAGGTGTTAGCGGCCAATGGAGGCAAGGCTTTTGCAGAGGATCCAGCCATCCTGTCCATCAAGACAGAGTCCCTGGAGGAGCTGGAGAGGAGCTGCCTGGCCCGCACCAGGCGCAGCCTGGCCCAACTCAGCAATGCCACCCTGCAGTGGCAGCAGGACAGCCCGGAGGAAAAGCCAGGGGCCTTGGCCGAGGAGCAGGAGAAGTGCAAAGACAGCAGTGACAAGGAGCTGTCCCAAGGGGAAGACATCAGCATCCACACCATCTGGGTCAACGCCTCCGTCCCGGAGCTCTTCCAGGACACCCACGCTGGTCCCCAGGAGGAGTCCGGCCGGCCCAGCCGCCTGGGCACAGGGGTGGCAGGAGACATAGCTGGAGACCTGCAGAGCGCGTCTCCTGCCCTGGCTGGTCCCACGGATGCTGAGCCGGCAGCTTGTGCCCTGGCCGGAACTCCTGAGCAAGAGGGGCACCGCACGCCTCTGGCTCCCATGGCAGAAGAGGAGGCAAAGGCAACCGCTTCTCCCATCCTCAGCGAGCAGGCCCCTGCAGCAGAAGTAGAGAGCTGGGCACCTGCCCCATACACCCCCCCAGACTATAAGGACGAGGCTTTAGAGGACACAATCCTGAGCATGGTGAGAGAGGCTCTCATCAATTCTGTGCCTGTGAGCCAGCGCTCGCAGGCACCTGCCCCATACACCCCCCCAGAGTACAAGTACGAGGCTCTGCAGGACACAGCCCTGCTCAGGTGAGAGAGGCTCTCATCAATTCTGTGCTTGTGAGCCAGGAAAAACTGGCAAAACGCAAGGCTGCAGCAACAGCAGCAACACCACCTGCAGCACCACAGGACAGCGAGTCTGCCTCGGCTGCAGAGCCTCGGGGAGAGGCCAGCGCAGCCCCTCTCATCCCTTTGGCACGTGAGCATGGAGAAAACATGGCTTCTCCCACGTCGGAAGACCACTACGATGAAGCGGCTGCTTCAGTGCCTGAAATCCCTCTGGCAGAAGCCGGCGCTCCGCACTTTGCCCCAGCAGCACAGGCAGAGAGCCAGGCACCTGCCCCGCGCAGCCCCACAGCCTACGAGGCTCTGCAGGACATGGCCCTGTGCATGGTGACAAAGGCTGTGGTCAGTGCTATGGCTGTCATCCAGCACAACCTGGCCCAAAGCACCCAGGCTCTCGGCAGGGACACCTCCCACTAGACCAGGCTGCTCCAAGCTCCGTCCAGCCTGGCCTTGAACACCTCCAGGGATGGGGCACTGACAGCTTCCCTGGGCAACCTGTTCCAGCGCCTCACCACCCTTACAATACAGAAATTCTTCCTGATATCCAATCTAAATCTGCCCTCTTTCAGTTTGAAGCCGTTAGCCCGTGCCCTATCATTACACTCCCTGATAAAGAGTCCCTCCCCATCCTTCCTCTAGGCCCCCTTTAGGGACTGGAAGGCTGCTCTAAGGTCGCCCCGGAGCCTTCTCTTCTCCAGGATGAACATCCCCAGCTCTCTCAGCCTGTCCTCATAGCATAGGCGCTCCAGCCCTCTGATCATCTTCGTGGCCCTCCGCTGGACCCCTTCCAGCAAGTCCACGTTCTTCTTGTGCTGAGGACTCCAGAGCTGGACGCAGTACTCCAGGTGGGGTCTCACCAGAGCGGAGCAGAGGGGCAGAATCACCTCCCTCGACCTGCTGGCCACGCTTCTTTCGATGCAGCCCAGGATGCGTTGGCTTTCAGGGTTGCAAGCGCGCATTGCCTGCTCATGTTGAGCTTCTTGTCCACCAGCACCCCCAAGTCCCTCTCCTCAGGGCTGCTCTCAAGCCATTCTCCGCCCAACCTGTAGGTGTGCCTGGCATTGCCATGACCCAGGTGCAGGCTCTTGCACTTGGCCTGGCTGAACTTCATGACGTTCACACAGGCCCACCTCTCGAGCCTGTCCAGGTCCCTCTGGATGGCGTCCCTTCTCTCCAGTGTGTCGACCGTGCCACACAGCCTGGTGTCGTCAGCAAACTTGCTGAGGGTGCACTCAATCCCACTGTCCATGTCACTGACAAAGACGTTAAACAGCACTGGTCCCCGTACTGACCCCTGAGGAACAGCACTCGTCACCGTGGGCTGCCCAGGCAGGCAGGGACAGCCGGGCATGCCACCGCCGCTCGGCCAGCAAGACACGCCAGCAGCTGCTGCAAGCTGCCGCCTCTGCCACCAGCACCCTCGACTCCTTCTGCCGCGGGCTGGGAACCGGCCAGCAGCACTGCAGCCAGCGGCTGCCTACGGCCGGTCCCACCTGCTGGGGGCATCAACGGTGAGCGGGGCAGACCTGCGAGGGTGAGGACGTTCAGGCCTGCCCAGCAGCTCCCTCCAGCCTACAGAGGAGCAGAGAAGGACGCCGCCCGGGACATCACAAACAAGGTCCTGTGCAAAGTTTTCCCTGACAGCCATGGACCCAGCCAGCAGCCAGCAGCACCGCGGGACCGTGCACATTGCAAGGCTGCGGCCATGACTGAAAGAACAGACAAGGTGTTGGCAGCCAACAGCAGCAAGGCCCCCGCGGCTTGTCCCACACTGAGGGGGGCACAGGGGGTCACTGGTGCTGCCAGCAGGGCCCCTGCACCAGCTTCCCTGGGCAGGCACGCGGGGCCAGGACACCAAGGACAAGCAGCACAGCAAGATCCACCTACTTCTCCCATCTTCAGTGAGCAGGCCCCTGCAGCAGAGGCAGAGAGGCAGGCACCTGCCCCATACACACCCCGAGAATATGAGGACAAGGTTCTGCAGGACACACCAGCACCCTCGACCTCTCCTGCCGCGGGCTGGCAAATGGCCAGCAGCACCGCAGCCAGCGGCTGCCTACGGCCAGTCCCACCTGCTCGGGGCATCAACGGTGAGCGGGGCAGACATTCGAGGGTGAGGAGCTTCAGGCCTGCCCAGCAGCTCCCTCCAGCCTACAGCGCAGCAGGGAAGGACGCCGCCCGGGACATCACAAACAAGGTCCTGTGCAAAGTTTTCCCTGCCAGCCATGGACCCAGCCAGCAGCCAGCAGCACCGCGGGACCGTGCACATTGCAAGGCTGCGGCCATGACTGAAACAACAGACAAGGTGTTGGCATCCAACAGCAGCAAGGCCAGCTCCCTCCAGCCTACAGAGGAGCTATAAAGGACACAGCCCGGTGCCTCACGAGTGAGGTCCTGGCCAAGGTTTTCCTTGGAAGCGGGGGACCCAGCCAGCAGCCAGCAGCACCACGGGGAAGGGCTGAGGCCATGACACCAACATCAGACAAGGTGTTAGCGGCCAATGGAGGCAAGGCTTTTGCAGAGGATCCAGCCATCCTGTCCATCAAGACAGAGTCCCTGGAGGAGCTGGAGAGGAGCTGCCTGGCCCGCACCAGGCGCAGCCTGGCCCAACTCAGCAATGCCACCCTGCAGTGGCAGCAGGACAGCCCGGAGGAAAAGCCAGGGGCCTTGGCCGAGGAGCAGGAGAAGTGCAAAGACAGCAGTGACAAGGAGCTGTCCCAAGGGGAAGACATCAGCATCCACACCATCTGGGTCAACGCCTCCGTCCCGGAGCTCTTCCAGGACACCCACGCTGGTCCCCAGGAGGAGTCCGGCCGGCCCAGCCGCCTGGGCACAGGGGTGGCAGGAGACATAGCTGGAGACCTGCAGAGCGCGTCTCCTGCCCTGGCTGGTCCCACGGATGCTGAGCCGGCAGCTTGTGCCCTGGCCGGAACTCCTGAGCAAGAGGGGCACCGCACGCCTCTGGCTCCCATGGCAGAAGAGGAGGCAAAGGCAACCGCTTCTCCCATCCTCAGCGAGCAGGCCCCTGCAGCAGAAGTAGAGAGCTGGGCACCTGCCCCATACACCCCCCCAGGCTATAAGGACGAGGCTTTAGAGGACACAATCCTGAGCATGGTGAGACAGGCTCTCATCAATTCTGTGCCTGTGAGCCAGCGCTTGCGGGCACCTGCCCCATACACCCCCCAGAGTACAAGTACGAGGCTCTGCAGGACACAGCCCTGAGCATGGTGAGAGAGGCTCTCATCAATTCTGTGCTTGTGAGCCAGGAAAAACTGGCAAAACGCAAGGCTGCAGCAACAGCAGCAACACCACCTGCAGCACCACAGGACAGCGAGTCTGCCTCGGCTGCAGAGCCTCGGGGAGAGGCCAGCGCAGCCCCTCTCATCCCTTTGGCACGTGAGCATGGAGAAAACATGGCTTCTCCCACGTCGGAAGACCACTACGATGAAGCGGCTGCTTCAGTGCCTGAAATCCCTCTGGCAGAAGCCGGCGCTCCGCACTTTGCCCCAGCAGCACAGGCAGAGAGCCAGGCACCTGCCCCGCGCAGCCCCACAGCCTACGAGGCTCTGCAGGACATGGCCCTGTGCATGGTGACAAAGGCTGTGGTCAGTGCTATGGCTGTCATCCAGCACAACCTGGCCCAAAGCACCCAGGCTCTCGGCAGGGACACCTCCCACTAGACCAGGCTGCTCCAAGCTCCGTCCAGCCTGGCCTTGAACACCTCCAGGGATGGGGCACTGACAGCTTCCCTGGGCAACCTGTTCCAGCGCCTCACCACCCTTACAATACAGAAATTCTTCCTGATATCCAATCTAAATCTGCCCTCTTTCAGTTTGAAGCCGTTAGCCCGTGCCCTATCATTACACTCCCTGATAAAGAGTCCCTCCCCATCCTTCCTCTAGGCCCCCTTTAGGGACTGGAAGGCTGCTCTAAGGTCGCCCCGGAGCCTTCTCTTCTCCAGGATGAACATCCCCAGCTCTCTCAGCCTGTCCTCATAGCATAGGCGCTCCAGCCCTCTGATCATCTTCGTGGCCCTCCGCTGGACCCCTTCCAGCAAGTCCACGTTCTTCTTGTGCTGAGGACTCCAGAGCTGGACGCAGTACTCCAGGTGGGGTCTCACCAGAGCGGAGCAGAGGGGCAGAATCACCTCCCTCGACCTGCTGGCCACGCTTCTTTCGATGCAGCCCAGGATGCGTTGGCTTTCAGGGTTGCAAGCGCGCATTGCCTGCTCATGTTGAGCTTCTTGTCCACCAGCACCCCCAAGTCCCTCTCCTCAGGGCTGCTCTCAAGCCATTCTCCGCCCAACCTGTAGGTGTGCCTGGCATTGCCATGACCCAGGTGCAGGCTCTTGCACTTGGCCTGGCTGAACTTCATGACGTTCACACAGGCCCACCTCTCGAGCCTGTCCAGGTCCCTCTGGATGGCGTCCCTTCTCTCCAGTGTGTCGACCGTGCCACACAGCCTGGTGTCGTCAGCAAACTTGCTGAGGGTGCACTCAATCCCACTGTCCATGTCACTGACAAAGACGTTAAACAGCACTGGTCCCCGTACTGACCCCTGAGGAACAGCACTCGTCACCGTGGGCTGCCCAGGCAGGCAGGGACAGCCGGGCATGCCACCGCCGCTCGGCCAGCAAGACACGCCAGCAGCTGCTGCAAGCTGCCGCCTCTGCCACCAGCACCCTCGACTCCTTCTGCCGCGGGCTGGGAACCGGCCAGCAGCACTGCAGCCAGCGGCTGCCTACGGCCGGTCCCACCTGCTGGGGGCATCAACGGTGAGCGGGGCAGACCTGCGAGGGTGAGGACGTTCAGGCCTGCCCAGCAGCTCCCTCCAGCCTACAGAGGAGCAGAGAAGGACGCCGCCCGGGACATCACAAACAAGGTCCTGTGCAAAGTTTTCCCTGCCAGCCATGGACCCAGCCAGCAGCCAGCAGCACCGCGGGACCGTGCACATTGCAAGGCTGCGGCCATGACTGAAAGAACAGACAAGGTGTTGGCAGCCAACAGCAGCAAGGCCCCCGCGGCTTGTCCCACACTGAGGGGGGCACAGGGGGTCACTGGTGCTGCCAGCAGGGCCCCTGCACCAGCTTCCCTGGGCAGGCACGCGGGGCCAGGACACCAAGGACAAGCAGCACAGCAAGATCCACCTACTTCTCCCATCTTCAGTGAGCAGGCCCCTGCAGCAGAGGCAGAGAGGCAGGCACCTGCCCCATACACACCCCGAGAATATGAGGACAAGGTTCTGCAGGACACACCAGCACCCTCGACCTCTCCTGCCGCGGGCTGGCAAATGGCCAGCAGCACCGCAGCCAGCGGCTGCCTACGGCCAGTCCCACCTGCTCGGGGCATCAACGGTGAGCGGGGCAGACATTCGAGGGTGAGGAGCTTCAGGCCTGCCCAGCAGCTCCCTCCAGCCTACAGCGCAGCAGGGAAGGACGCCGCCCGGGACATCACAAACAAGGTCCTGTGCAAAGTTTTCCCTGCCAGCCATGGACCCAGCCAGCAGCCAGCAGCACCGCGGGACCGTGCACATTGCAAGGCTGCGGCCATGACTGAAACAACAGACAAGGTGTTGGCATCCAACAGCAGCAAGGCCAGCTCCCTCCAGCCTACAGAGGAGCTATAAAGGACACAGCCCGGTGCCTCACGAGTGAGGTCCTGGCCAAGGTTTTCCTTGGAAGCGGGGGACCCAGCCAGCAGCCAGCAGCACCACGGGGAAGGGCTGAGGCCATGACACCAACATCAGACAAGGTGTTAGCGGCCAATGGAGGCAAGGCTTTTGCAGAGGATCCAGCCATCCTGTCCATCAAGACAGAGTCCCTGGAGGAGCTGGAGAGGAGCTGCCTGGCCCGCACCAGGCGCAGCCTGGCCCAACTCAGCAATGCCACCCTGCAGTGGCAGCAGGACAGCCCGGAGGAAAAGCCAGGGGCCTTGGCCGAGGAGCAGGAGAAGTGCAAAGACAGCAGTGACAAGGAGCTGTCCCAAGGGGAAGACATCAGCATCCACACCATCTGGGTCAACGCCTCCGTCCCGGAGCTCTTCCAGGACACCCACGCTGGTCCCCAGGAGGAGTCCGGCCGGCCCAGCCGCCTGGGCACAGGGGTGGCAGGAGACATAGCTGGAGACCTGCAGAGCGCGTCTCCTGCCCTGGCTGGTCCCACGGATGCTGAGCCGGCAGCTTGTGCCCTGGCCGGAACTCCTGAGCAAGAGGGGCACCGCACGCCTCTGGCTCCCATGGCAGAAGAGGAGGCAAAGGCAACCGCTTCTCCCATCCTCAGCGAGCAGGCCCCTGCAGCAGAAGTAGAGAGCTGGGCACCTGCCCCATACACCCCCCAGGACTATAAGGACGAGGCTTTAGAGGACACAATCCTGAGCATGGTGAGAGAGGCTCTCATCAATTCTGTGCCTGTGAGCCAGCGCTCGCGGGCACCTGCCCCATACACCCCCCCAGAGTACAAGTACGAGGCTCTGCAGGACACAGCCCTGCTCAGGTGAGAGAGGCTCTCATCAATTCTGTGCTTGTGAGCCAGGAAAAACTGGCAAAACGCAAGGCTGCAGCAACAGCAGCAACACCACCTGCAGCACCACAGGACAGCGAGTCTGCCTCGGCTGCAGAGCCTCGGGGAGAGGCCAGCGCAGCCCCTCTCATCCCTTTGGCACGTGAGCATGGAGAAAACATGGCTTCTCCCACGTCGGAAGACCACTACGATGAAGCGGCTGCTTCAGTGCCTGAAATCCCTCTGGCAGAAGCCGGCGCTCCGCACTTTGCCCCAGCAGCACAGGCAGAGAGCCAGGCACCTGCCCCGCGCAGCCCCACAGCCTACGAGGCTCTGCAGGACATGGCCCTGTGCATGGTGACAAAGGCTGTGGTCAGTGCTATGGCTGTCATCCAGCACAACCTGGCCCAAAGCACCCAGGCTCTCGGCAGGGACACCTCCCACTAGACCAGGCTGCTCCAAGCTCCGTCCAGCCTGGCCTTGAACACCTCCAGGGATGGGGCACTGACAGCTTCCCTGGGCAACCTGTTCCAGCGCCTCACCACCCTTACAATACAGAAATTCTTCCTGATATCCAATCTAAATCTGCCCTCTTTCAGTTTGAAGCCGTTACCCCGTGCCCTATCATTACACTCCCTGATAAAGAGTCCCTCCCCATCCTTCCTCTAGGCCCCCTTTAGGGACTGGAAGGCTGCTCTAAGGTCGCCCCGGAGCCTTCTCTTCTCCAGGATGAACATCCCCAGCTCTCTCAGCCTGTCCTCATAGCATAGGCGCTCCAGCCCTCTGATCATCTTCGTGGCCCTCCGCTGGACCCCTTCCAGCAAGTCCACGTCCTTCTTGTGCTGAGGACTCCAGAGCTGGACGCAGTACTCCAGGTGGGGTCTCACCAGAGCGGAGCAGAGGGGCAGAATCACCTCCCTCGACCTGCTGGCCACGCTTCTTTCGATGCAGCCCAGGATGCGTTGGCTTTCAGGGTTGCAAGCGCGCATTGCCTGCTCATGTTGAGCTTCTTGTCCACCAGCACCCCCAAGTCCCTCTCCTCAGGGCTGCTCTCAAGCCATTCTCCGCCCAACCTGTAGGTGTGCCTGGCATTGCCATGACCCAGGTGCAGGCTCTTGCACTTGGCCTGGCTGAACTTCATGACGTTCACACAGGCCCACCTCTCGAGCCTGTCCAGGTCCCTCTGGATGGCGTCCCTTCTCTCCAGTGTGTCGACCGTGCCACACAGCCTGGTGTCGTCAGCAAACTTGCTGAGGGTGCACTCAATCCCACTGTCCATGTCACTGACAAAGACGTTAAACAGCACTGGTCCCCGTACTGACCCCTGAGGAACAGCACTCGTCACCGTGGGCTGCCCAGGCAGGCAGGGACAGCCGGGCATGCCACCGCCGCTCGGCCAGCAAGACACGCCAGCAGCTGCTGCAAGCTGCCGCCTCTGCCACCAGCACCCTCGACTCCTTCTGCCGCGGGCTGGGAACGGGCCAGCAGCACTGCAGCCAGCGGCTGCCTACGGCCGGTCCCACCTGCTGGGGGCATCAACGGTGAGTGGGGCAGACCTGCGAGGGTGAGGACGTTCAGGCCTGCCCAGCAGCTCCCTCCAGCCTACAGCGCAGCAGGGAAGGACGCCGCCCGTGACATCACAAACAAGGTCCTGTGCAAAGTTTTCCCTGCCAGCCATGGACCCAGCCAGCAGCCAGCAGCACCGCGGGACCGTGCACATTGCAAGGCTGCGGCCATGACTGAAAGAACAGACAAGGTGTTGGCAGCCAACAGCAGCAAGGCCCCCGCGGCTTGTCCCACACTGAGGGGGGCACAGGGGGTCACTGGTGCTGCCAGCAGGGCCCCTGCACCAGCTTCCCTGGGCAGGCACGCGGGGCCAGGACACCAAGGACAAGCAGCACAGCAAGATCCACCTACTTCTCCCATCTTCAGTGAGCAGGCCCCTGCAGCAGAGGCAGAGAGGCAGGCACCTGCCCCATACACACCCCGAGAATATGAGGACAAGGTTCTGCAGGACACACCAGCACCCTCGACCTCTCCTGCCGCGGGCTGGCAAATGGCCAGCAGCACCGCAGCCAGCGGCTGCCTACGGCCAGTCCCACCTGCTCGGGGCATCAACGGTGAGCGGGGCAGACCTGCGAGGGTGAGGAGCTTCAGGCCTGCCCAGCAGCTCCCTCCAGCCTACAGCGCAGCAGGGAAGGACGCCGCCCGGGACATCACAAACAAGGTCCTGTGCAAAGTTTTCCCTGCCAGCCATGGACCCAGCCAGCAGCCAGCAGCACCGCGGGACCGTGCACATTGCAAGGCTGCGGCCATGACTGAAACAACAGACAAGGTGTTGGCAGCCAACAGCAGCAAGGCCAGCTCCCTCCAGCCTACAGAGGAGCTATAAAGGACACAGCCCGGTGCCTCACGAGTGAGGTCCTGGCCAAGGTTTTCCTTGGAAGCGGGGGACCCAGCCAGCAGCCAGCAGCACCACGGGGAAGGGCTGAGGCCATGACACCAACATCAGACAAGGTGTTAGCGGCCAATGGAGGCAAGGCTTTTGCAGAGGATCCAGCCATCCTGTCCATCAAGACAGAGTCCCTGGAGGAGCTGGAGAGGAGCTGCCTGGCCCGCACCAGGCGCAGCCTGGCCCAACTCAGCAATGCCACCCTGCAGTGGCAGCAGGACAGCCCGGAGGAAAAGCCAGGGGCCTTGGCCGAGGAGCAGGAGAAGTGCAAAGACAGCAGTGACAAGGAGCTGTCCCAAGGGGAAGACATCAGCATCCACACCATCTGGGTCAACGCCTCCGTCCCGGAGCTCTTCCAGGACACCCACGCTGGTCCCCAGGAGGAGTCCGGCCGGCCCAGCCGCCTGGGCACAGGGGTGGCAGGAGACATAGCTGGAGACCTGCAGAGCGCGTCTCCTGCCCTGGCTGGTCCCACGGATGCTGAGCCGGCAGCTTGTGCCCTGGCCGGAACTCCTGAGCAAGAGGGGCACCGCACGCCTCTGGCTCCCATGGCAGAAGAGGAGGCAAAGGCAACCGCTTCTCCCATCCTCAGCGAGCAGGCCCCTGCAGCAGAAGTAGAGAGCTGGGCACCTGCCCCATACACCCCCCCAGGCTATAAGGACGAGGCTTTAGAGGACACAATCCTGAGCATGGTGAGAGAGGCTCTCATCAATTCTGTGCCTGTGAGCCAGCGCTCGCAGGCACCTGCCCCATACACCCCCCCAGAGTACAAGTACGAGGCTCTGCAGGACACAGCCCTGCTCAGGTGAGAGAGGCTCTCATCAATTCTGTGCTTGTGAGCCAGGAAAAACTGGCAAAACGCAAGGCTGCAGCAACAGCAGCAACACCACCTGCAGCACCACAGGACAGCGAGTCTGCCTCGGCTGCAGAGCCTCGGGGAGAGGCCAGCGCAGCCCCTCTCATCCCTTTGGCACGTGAGCATGGAGAAAACATGGCTTCTCCCACGTCGGAAGACCACTACGATGAAGCGGCTGCTTCAGTGCCTGAAATCCCTCTGGCAGAAGCCGGCGCTCCGCACTTTGCCCCAGCAGCACAGGCAGAGAGCCAGGCACCTGCCCCGCGCAGCCCCACAGCCTACGAGGCTCTGCAGGACATGGCCCTGTGCATGGTGACAAAGGCTGTGGTCAGTGCTATGGCTGTCATCCAGCACAACCTGGCCCAAAGCACCCAGGCTCTCGGCAGGGACACCTCCCACTAGACCAGGCTGCTCCAAGCTCCGTCCAGCCTGGCCTTGAACACCTCCAGGGATGGGGCACTGACAGCTTCCCTGGGCAACCTGTTCCAGCGCCTCACCACCCTTACAATACAGAAATTCTTCCTGATATCCAATCTAAATCTGCCCTCTTTCAGTTTGAAGCCGTTTCAGTGCCTGAAATCCTTCTGGCAGAAGCCGGCGCTCCGCACTTTGCCCCAGCAGCACAGGCAGAGAGCCAGGCACCTGCCCCGCGCAGCCCCACAGCCTACGAGGCTCTGCAGGACATGGCCCTGTGCATGGTGACAAAGGCTGTGGTCAGTGCTATGGCTGTCATCCAGCACAACCTGGCCCAAAGCACCCAGGCTCTCGGCAGGGACACCTCCCACTAGACCAGGCTGCTCCAAGCTCCGTCCAGCCTGGCCTTGAACACCTCCAGGGATGGGGCACTGACAGCTTCCCTGGGCAACCTGTTCCAGCGCCTCACCACCCTTACAATACAGAAATTCTTCCTGATATCCAATCTAAATCTGCCCTCTTTCAGTTTGAAGCCGTTACCCCGTGCCCTATCATTACACTCCCTGATAAAGAGTCCCTCCCCATCCTTCCTCTAGGCCCCCTTTAGGGACTGGAAGGCTGCTCTAAGGTCGCCCCGGAGCCTTCTCTTCTCCAGGATGAACATCCCCAGCTCTCTCAGCCTGTCCTCATAGCATAGGCGCTCCAGCCCTCTGATCATCTTCGTGGCCCTCCGCTGGACCCCTTCCAGCAAGTCCACGTTCTTCTTGTGCTGAGGACTCCAGAGCTGGACGCAGTACTCCAGGTGGGGTCTCACCAGAGCGGAGCAGAGGGGCAGAATCACCTCCCTCGACCTGCTGGCCACGCTTCTTTCGATGCAGCCCAGGATGCGTTGGCTTTCAGGGTTGCAAGCGCGCATTGCCTGCTCATGTTGAGCTTCTTGTCCACCAGCACCCCCAAGTCCCTCTCCTCAGGGCTGCTCTCAAGCCATTCTCCGCCCAACCTGTAGGTGTGCCTGGCATTGCCATGACCCAGGTGCAGGCTCTTGCACTTGGCCTGGCTGAACTTCATGACGTTCACACAGGCCCACCTCTCGAGCCTGTCCAGGTCCCTCTGGATGGCGTCCCTTCTCTCCAGTGTGTCGACCGTGCCACACAGCCTGGTGTCGTCAGCAAACTTGCTGAGGGTGCACTCAATCCCACTGTCCATGTCACTGACAAAGACGTTAAACAGCACTGGTCCCCGTACTGACCCCTGAGGAACAGCACTCGTCACCGTGGGCTGCCCAGGCAGGCAGGGACAGCCGGGCATGCCACCGCCGCTCGGCCAGCAAGACACGCCAGCAGCTGCTGCAAGCTGCCGCCTCTGCCACCAGCACCCTCGACTCCTTCTGCCGCGGGCTGGGAACCGGCCAGCAGCACTGCAGCCAGCGGCTGCCTACGGCCGGTCCCACCTGCTGGGGGCATCAACGGTGAGCGGGGCAGACCTGCGAGGGTGAGGACGTTCAGGCCTGCCCAGCAGCTCCCTCCAGCCTACAGCGCAGCAGGGAAGGACGCCGCCCGTGACATCACAAACAAGGTCCTGTGCAAAGTTTTCCCTGCCAGCCATGGACCCAGCCAGCAGCCAGCAGCACCGCGGGACCGTGCACATTGCAAGGCTGCGGCCATGACTGAAAGAACAGACAAGGTGTTGGCAGCCAACAGCAGCAAGGCCCCCGCGGCTTGTCCCACACTGAGGGGGGCACAGGGGGTCACTGGTGCTGCCAGCAGGGCCCCTGCACCAGCTTCCCTGGGCAGGCACGCGGGGCCAGGACACCAAGGACAAGCAGCACAGCAAGATCCACCTACTTCTCCCATCTTCAGTGAGCAGGCCCCTGCAGCAGAGGCAGAGAGGCAGGCACCTGCCCCATACACACCCCGAGAATATGAGGACAAGGTTCTGCAGGACACACCAGCACCCTCGACCTCTCCTGCCGCGGGCTGGCAAATGGCCAGCAGCACCGCAGCCAGCGGCTGCCTACGGCCAGTCCCACCTGCTCGGGGCATCAACGGTGAGCGGGGCAGACATTCGAGGGTGAGGAGCTTCAGGCCTGCCCAGCAGCTCCCTCCAGCCTACAGCGCAGCAGGGAAGGACGCCGCCCGGGACATCACAAACAAGGTCCTGTGCAAAGTTTTCCCTGCCAGCCATGGACCCAGCCAGCAGCCAGCAGCACCGCGGGACCGTGCACATTGCAAGGCTGCGGCCATGACTGAAACAACAGACAAGGTGTTGGCAGCCAACAGCAGCAAGGCCAGCTCCCTCCAGCCTACAGAGGAGCTATAAAGGACACAGCCCGGTGCCTCACGAGTGAGGTCCTGGCCAAGGTTTTCCTTGGAAGCGGGGGACCCAGCCAGCAGCCAGCAGCACCACGGGGAAGGGCTGAGGCCATGACACCAACATCAGACAAGGTGTTAGCGGCCAATGGAGGCAAGGCTTTTGCAGAGGATCCAGCCATCCTGTCCATCAAGACAGAGTCCCTGGAGGAGCTGGAGAGGAGCTGCCTGGCCCGCACCAGGCGCAGCCTGGCCCAACTCAGCAATGCCACCCTGCAGTGGCAGCAGGACAGCCCGGAGGAAAAGCCAGGGGCCTTGGCCGAGGAGCAGGAGAAGTGCAAAGACAGCAGTGACAAGGAGCTGTCCCAAGGGGAAGACATCAGCATCCACACCATCTGGGTCAACGCCTCCGTCCCGGAGCTCTTCCAGGACACCCACGCTGGTCCCCAGGAGGAGTCCGGCCGGCCCAGCCGCCTGGGCACAGGGGTGGCAGGAGACATAGCTGGAGACCTGCAGAGCGCGTCTCCTGCCCTGGCTGGTCCCACGGATGCTGAGCCGGCAGCTTGTGCCCTGGCCGGAACTCCTGAGCAAGAGGGGCACCGCACGCCTCTAGCTCCCATGGCAGAAGAGGAGGCAAAGGCAACCGCTTCTCCCATCCTCAGCGAGCAGGCCCCTGCAGCAGAAGTAGAGAGCTGGGCACCTGCCCCATACACCCCCCCAGACTATAAGGACGAGGCTTTAGAGGACACAATCCTGAGCATGGTGAGAGAGGCTCTCATCAATTCTGTGCCTGTGAGCCAGCGCTCGCAGGCACCTGCCCCATACACCCCCCCAGAGTACAAGTACGAGGCTCTGCAGGACACAGCCCTGCTCAGGTGAGAGAGGCTCTCATCAATTCTGTGCTTGTGAGCCAGGAAAAACTGGCAAAACGCAAGGCTGCAGCAACAGCAGCAACACCACCTGCAGCACCACAGGACAGCGAGTCTGCCTCGGCTGCAGAGCCTCGGGGAGAGGCCAGCGCAGCCCCTCTCATCCCTTTGGCACGTGAGCATGGAGAAAACATGGCTTCTCCCACGTCGGAAGACCACTACGATGAAGCGGCTGCTTCAGTGCCTGAAATCCCTCTGGCAGAAGCCGGCGCTCCGCACTTTGCCCCAGCAGCACAGGCAGAGAGCCAGGCACCTGCCCCGCGCAGCCCCACAGCCTACGAGGCTCTGCAGGACATGGCCCTGTGCATGGTGACAAAGGCTGTGGTCAGTGCTATGGCTGTCATCCAGCACAACCTGGCCCAAAGCACCCAGGCTCTCGGCAGGGACACCTCCCACTAGACCAGGCTGCTCCAAGCTCCGTCCAGCCTGGCCTTGAACACCTCCAGGGATGGGGCACTGACAGCTTCCCTGGGCAACCTGTTCCAGCGCCTCACCACCCTTACAATACAGAAATTCTTCCTGATATCCAATCTAAATCTGCCCTCTTTCAGTTTGAAGCCGTTACCCCGTGCCCTATCATTACACTCCCTGATAAAGAGTCCCTCCCCATCCTTCCTCTAGGCCCCCTTTAGGGACTGGAAGGCTGCTCTAAGGTCGCCCCGGAGCCTTCTCTTCTCCAGGATGAACATCCCCAGCTCTCTCAGCCTGTCCTCATAGCATAGGCGCTCCAGCCCTCTGATCATCTTCGTGGCCCTCCGCTGGACCCCTTCCAGCAAGTCCACGTCCTTCTTGTGCTGAGGACTCCAGAGCTGGACGCAGTACTCCAGGTGGGGTCTCACCAGAGCGGAGCAGAGGGGCAGAATCACCTCCCTCGACCTGCTGGCCACGCTTCTTTCGATGCAGCCCAGGATGCGTTGGCTTTCAGGGTTGCAAGCGCGCATTGCCTGCTCATGTTGAGCTTCTTGTCCACCAGCACCCCCAAGTCCCTCTCCTCAGGGCTGCTCTCAAGCCATTCTCCGCCCAACCTGTAGGTGTGCCTGGCATTGCCATGACCCAGGTGCAGGCTCTTGCACTTGGCCTGGCTGAACTTCATGACGTTCACACAGGCCCACCTCTCGAGCCTGTCCAGGTCCCTCTGGATGGCGTCCCTTCTCTCCAGTGTGTCGACCGTGCCACACAGCCTGGTGTCGTCAGCAAACTTGCTGAGGGTGCACTCAATCCCACTGTCCATGTCACTGACAAAGACGTTAAACAGCACTGGTCCCCGTACTGACCCCTGAGGAACAGCACTCGTCACCGTGGGCTGCCCAGGCAGGCAGGGACAGCCGGGCATGCCACCGCCGCTCGGCCAGCAAGACACGCCAGCAGCTGCTGCAAGCTGCCGCCTCTGCCACCAGCACCCTCGACTCCTTCTGCCGCGGGCTGGGAACCGGCCAGCAGCACTGCAGCCAGCAGCTGCCTACGGCCGGTCCCACCTGCTGGGGGCATCAACGGTGAGCGGGGCAGACCTGCGAGGGTGAGGACGTTCAGGCCTGCCCAGCAGCTCCCTCCAGCCTACAGCGCAGCAGGGAAGGACGCCGCCCGTGACATCACAAACAAGGTCCTGTGCAAAGTTTTCCCTGCCAGCCATGGACCCAGCCAGCAGCCAGCAGCACCGCGGGACCGTGCACATTGCAAGGCTGCGGCCATGACTGAAAGAACAGACAAGGTGTTGGCAGCCAACAGCAGCAAGGCCCCCGCGGCTTGTCCCACACTGAGGGGGGCACAGGGGGTCACTGGTGCTGCCAGCAGGGCCCCTGCACCAGCTTCCCTGGGCAGGCACGCGGGGCCAGGACACCAAGGACAAGCAGCACAGCAAGATCCACCTACTTCTCCCATCTTCAGTGAGCAGGCCCCTGCAGCAGAGGCAGAGAGGCAGGCACCTGCCCCATACACACCCCGAGAATATGAGGACAAGGTTCTGCAGGACACACCAGCACCCTCGACCTCTCCTGCCGCGGGCTGGCAAATGGCCAGCAGCACCGCAGCCAGCGGCTGCCTACGGCCAGTCCCACCTGCTGGGGGCATCAACGGTGAGCGGGGCAGACATTCGAGGGTGAGGAGCTTCAGGCCTGCCCAGCAGCTCCCTCCAGCCTACAGCGCAGCAGGGAAGGACGCCGCCCGGGACATCACAAACAAGGTCCTGTGCAAAGTTTTCCCTGCCAGCCATGGACCCAGCCAGCAGCCAGCAGCACCGCGGGACCGTGCACATTGCAAGGCTGCGGCCATGACTGAAACAACAGACAAGGTGTTGGCAGCCAACAGCAGCAAGGCCAGCTCCCTCCAGCCTACAGAGGAGCTATAAAGGACACAGCCCGGTGCCTCACGAGTGAGGTCCTGGCCAAGGTTTTCCTTGGAAGCGGGGGACCCAGCCAGCAGCCAGCAGCACCACGGGGAAGGGCTGAGGCCATGACACCAACATCAGACAAGGTGTTAGCGGCCAATGGAGGCAAGGCTTTTGCAGAGGATCCAGCCATCCTGTCCATCAAGACAGAGTCCCTGGAGGAGCTGGAGAGGAGCTGCCTGGCCCGCACCAGGCGCAGCCTGGCCCAACTCAGCAATGCCACCCTGCAGTGGCAGCAGGACAGCCCGGAGGAAAAGCCAGGGGCCTTGGCCGAGGAGCAGGAGAAGTGCAAAGACAGCAGTGACAAGGAGCTGTCCCAAGGGGAAGACATCAGCATCCACACCATCTGGGTCAACGCCTCCGTCCCGGAGCTCTTCCAGGACACCCACGCTGGTCCCCAGGAGGAGTCCGGCCGGCCCAGCCGCCTGGGCACAGGGGTGGCAGGAGACATAGCTGGAGACCTGCAGAGCGCGTCTCCTGCCCTGGCTGGTCCCACGGATGCTGAGCCGGCAGCTTGTGCCCTGGCCGGAACTCCTGAGCAAGAGGGGCACCGCACGCCTCTGGCTCCCATGGCAGAAGAGGAGGCAAAGGCAACCGCTTCTCCCATCCTCAGCGAGCAGGCCCCTGCAGCAGAAGTAGAGAGCTGGGCACCTGCCCCATACACCCCCCCAGGCTATAAGGACGAGGCTTTAGAGGACACAATCCTGAGCATGGTGAGACAGGCTCTCATCAATTCTGTGCCTGTGAGCCAGCGCTCGCAGGCACCTGCCCCATACACCCCCCCAGAGTACAAGTACGAGGCTCTGCAGGACACAGCCCTGCTCAGGTGAGAGAGGCTCTCATCAATTCTGTGCTTGTGAGCCAGGAAAAACTGGCAAAACGCAAGGCTGCAGCAACAGCAGCAACACCACCTGCAGCACCACAGGACAGCGAGTCTGCCTCGGCTGCAGAGCCTCGGGGAGAGGCCAGCGCAGCCCCTCTCATCCCTTTGGCACGTGAGCATGGAGAAAACATGGCTTCTCCCACGTCGGAAGACCACTACGATGAAGCGGCTGCTTCAGTGCCTGAAATCCCTCTGGCAGAAGCCGGCGCTCCGCACTTTGCCCCAGCAGCACAGGCAGAGAGCCAGGCACCTGCCCCGCGCAGCCCCACAGCCTACGAGGCTCTGCAGGACATGGCCCTGTGCATGGTGACAAAGGCTGTGGTCAGTGCTATGGCTGTCATCCAGCACAACCTGGCCCAAAGCACCCAGGCTCTCGGCAGGGACACCTCCCACTAGACCAGGCTGCTCCAAGCTCCGTCCAGCCTGGCCTTGAACACCTCCAGGGATGGGGCACTGACAGCTTCCCTGGGCAACCTGTTCCAGCGCCTCACCACCCTTACAATACAGAAATTCTTCCTGATATCCAATCTAAATCTGCCCTCTTTCAGTTTGAAGCCGTTAGCCCGTGCCCTATCATTACACTCCCTGATAAAGAGTCCCTCCCCATCCTTCCTCTAGGCCCCCTTTAGGGACTGGAAGGCTGCTCTAAGGTCGCCCCGGAGCCTTCTCTTCTCCAGGATGAACATCCCCAGCTCTCTCAGCCTGTCCTCATAGCATAGGCGCTCCAGCCCTCTGATCATCTTCGTGGCCCTCCGCTGGACCCCTTCCAGCAAGTCCACGTCCTTCTTGTGCTGAGGACTCCAGAGCTGGACGCAGTACTCCAGGTGGGGTCTCACCAGAGCGGAGCAGAGGGGCAGAATCACCTCCCTCGACCTGCTGGCCACGCTTCTTTCGATGCAGCCCAGGATGCGTTGGCTTTCAGGGTTGCAAGCGCGCATTGCCTGCTCATGTTGAGCTTCTTGTCCACCAGCACCCCCAAGTCCCTCTCCTCAGGGCTGCTCTCAAGCCATTCTCCGCCCAACCTGTAGGTGTGCCTGGCATTGCCATGACCCAGGTGCAGGCTCTTGCACTTGGCCTGGCTGAACTTCATGACGTTCACACAGGCCCACCTCTCGAGCCTGTCCAGGTCCCTCTGGATGGCGTCCCTTCTCTCCAGTGTGTCGACCGTGCCACACAGCCTGGTGTCGTCAGCAAACTTGCTGAGGGTGCACTCAATCCCACTGTCCATGTCACTGACAAAGACGTTAAACAGCACTGGTCCCCGTACTGACCCCTGAGGAACAGCACTCGTCACCGTGGGCTGCCCAGGCAGGCAGGGACAGCCGGGCATGCCACCGCCGCTCGGCCAGCAAGACACGCCAGCAGCTGCTGCAAGCTGCCGCCTCTGCCACCAGCACCCTCGACTCCTTCTGCCGCGGGCTGGGAACGGGCCAGCAGCACTGCAGCCAGCGGCTGCCTACGGCCGGTCCCACCTGCTGGGGGCATCAACGGTGAGCGGGGCAGACCTGCGAGGGTGAGGACGTTCAGGCCTGCCCAGCAGCTCCCTCCAGCCTACAGCGCAGCAGGGAAGGACGCCGCCCGGGACATCACAAACAAGGTCCTGTGCAAAGTTTTCCCTGCCAGCCATGGACCCAGCCAGCAGCCAGCAGCACCGCGGGACCGTGCACATTGCAAGGCTGCGGCCATGACTGAAAGAACAGACAAGGTGTTGGCAGCCAGCAGCAGCAAGGCCCCCGCGGCTTGTCCCACACTGAGGGGGGCACAGGGGGTCACTGGTGCTGCCAGCAGGGCCCCTGCACCAGCTTCCCTGGGCAGGCACGCGGGGCCAGGACACCAAGGACAAGCAGCACAGCAAGATCCACCTACTTCTCCCATCTTCAGTGAGCAGGCCCCTGCAGCAGAGGCAGAGAGGCAGGCACCTGCCCCATACACACCCCGAGAATATGAGGACAAGGTTCTGCAGGACACACCAGCACCCTCGACCTCTCCTGCCGCGGGCTGGCAAATGGCCAGCAGCACCGCAGCCAGCGGCTGCCTACGGCCAGTCCCACCTGCTGGGGGCATCAACGGTGAGCGGGGCAGACATTCGAGGGTGAGGAGCTTCAGGCCTGCCCAGCAGCTCCCTCCAGCCTACAGCGCAGCAGGGAAGGACGCCGCCCGGGACATCACAAACAAGGTCCTGTGCAAAGTTTTCCCTGCCAGCCATGGACCCAGCCAGCAGCCAGCAGCACCGCGGGACCGTGCACATTGCAAGGCTGCGGCCATGACTGAAACAACAGACAAGGTGTTGGCATCCAACAGCAGCAAGGCCAGCTCCCTCCAGCCTACAGAGGAGCTATAAAGGACACAGCCCGGTGCCTCACGAGTGAGGTCCTGGCCAAGGTTTTCCTTGGAAGCGGGGGACCCAGCCAGCAGCCAGCAGCACCACGGGGAAGGGCTGAGGCCATGACACCAACATCAGACAAGGTGTTAGCGGCCAATGGAGGCAAGGCTTTTGCAGAGGATCCAGCCATCCTGTCCATCAAGACAGAGTCCCTGGAGGAGCTGGAGAGGAGCTGCCTGGCCCGCACCAGGCGCAGCCTGGCCCAACTCAGCAATGCCACCCTGCAGTGGCAGCAGGACAGCCCGGAGGAAAAGCCAGGGGCCTTGGCCGAGGAGCAGGAGAAGTGCAAAGACAGCAGTGACAAGGAGCTGTCCCAAGGGGAAGACATCAGCATCCACACCATCTGGGTCAACGCCTCCGTCCCGGAGCTCTTCCAGGACACCCACGCTGGTCCCCAGAAGGAGTCCGGCCGGCCCAGCCGCCTGGGCACAGGGGTGGCAGGAGACATAGCTGGAGACCTGCAGAGCGCGTCTCCTGCCCTGGCTGGTCCCACGGATGCTGAGCCGGCAGCTTGTGCCCTGGCCGGAACTCCTGAGCAAGAGGGGCACCGCACGCCTCTGGCTCCCATGGCAGAAGAGGAGGCAAAGGCAACCGCTTCTCCCATCCTCAGCGAGCAGGCCCCTGCAGCAGAAGTAGAGAGCTGGGCACCTGCCCCATACACCCCCCCAGGCTATAAGGACGAGGCTTTAGAGGACACAATCCTGAGCATGGTGAGACAGGCTCTCATCAATTCTGTGCCTGTGAGCCAGCGCTTGCGGGCACCTGCCCCATACACCCCCCCAGAGTACAAGTACGAGGCTCTGCAGGAGACAGCCCTGAGCATGGTGAGAGAGGCTCTCATCAATTCTGTGCTTGTGAGCCAGGAAAAACTGGCAAAACGCAAGGCTGCAGCAACAGCAGCAACACCACCTGCAGCACCACAGGACAGCGAGTCTGCCTCGGCTGCAGAGCCTCGGGGAGAGGCCAGCGCAGCCCCTCTCATCCCTTTGGCACGTGAGCATGGAGAAAACATGGCTTCTCCCACGTCGGAAGACCACTACGATGAAGCGGCTGCTTCAGTGCCTGAAATCCCTCTGGCAGAAGCCGGCGCTCCGCACTTTGCCCCAGCAGCACAGGCAGAGAGCCAGGCACCTGCCCCGCGCAGCCCCACAGCCTACGAGGCTCTGCAGGACATGGCCCTGTGCATGGTGACAAAGGCTGTGGTCAGTGCTATGGCTGTCATCCAGCACAACCTGGCCCAAAGCACCCAGGCTCTCGGCAGGGACACCTCCCACTAGACCAGGCTGCTCCAAGCTCCGTCCAGCCTGGCCTTGAACACCTCCAGGGATGGGGCACTGACAGCTTCCCTGGGCAACCTGTTCCAGCGCCTCACCACCCTTACAATACAGAAATTCTTCCTGATATCCAATCTAAATCTGCCCTCTTTCAGTTTGAAGCCGTTAGCCCGTGCCCTATCATTACACTCCCTGATAAAGAGTCCCTCCCCATCCTTCCTCTAGGCCCCCTTTAGGGACTGGAAGGCTGCTCTAAGGTCGCCCCGGAGCCTTCTCTTCTCCAGGATGAACATCCCCAGCTCTCTCAGCCTGTCCTCATAGCATAGGCGCTCCAGCCCTCTGATCATCTTCGTGGCCCTCCGCTGGACCCCTTCCAGCAAGTCCACGTCCTTCTTGTGCTGAGGACTCCAGAGCTGGACGCAGTACTCCAGGTGGGGTCTCACCAGAGCGGAGCAGAGGGGCAGAATCACCTCCCTCGACCTGCTGGCCACGCTTCTTTCGATGCAGCCCAGGATGCGTTGGCTTTCAGGGTTGCAAGCGCGCATTGCCTGCTCATGTTGAGCTTCTTGTCCACCAGCACCCCCAAGTCCCTCTCCTCAGGGCTGCTCTCAAGCCATTCTCCGCCCAACCTGTAGGTGTGCCTGGCATTGCCATGACCCAGGTGCAGGCTCTTGCACTTGGCCTGGCTGAACTTCATGACGTTCACACAGGCCCACCTCTCGAGCCTGTCCAGGTCCCTCTGGATGGCGTCCCTTCTCTCCAGTGTGTCGACCGTGCCACACAGCCTGGTGTCGTCAGCAAACTTGCTGAGGGTGCACTCAATCCCACTGTCCATGTCACTGACAAAGACGTTAAACAGCACTGGTTCCCGTACTGACCCCTGAGGAACAGCACTCGTCACCGTGGGCTGCCCAGGCAGGCAGGGACAGCCGGGCATGCCACCGCCGCTCGGCCAGCAAGACACGCCAGCAGCTGCTGCAAGCTGCCGCCTCTGCCACCAGCACCCTCGACTCCTTCTGCCGCGGGCTGGGAACCGGCCAGCAGCACTGCAGCCAGCGGCTGCCTACGGCCGGTCCCACCTGCTGGGGGCATCAACGGTGAGCGGGGCAGACCTGCGAGGGTGAGGACGTTCAGGCCTGCCCAGCAGCTCCCTCCAGCCTACAGCGCAGCAGGGAAGGACGCCGCCCGGGACATCACAAACAAGGTCCTGTGCAAAGTTTTCCCTGCCAGCCATGGACCCAGCCAGCAGCCAGCAGCACCGCGGGACCGTGCACATTGCAAGGCTGCGGCCATGACTGAAAGAACAGACAAGGTGTTGGCAGCCAACAGCAGCAAGGCCCCCGCGGCTTGTCCCACACTGAGGGGGGCACAGGGGGTCACTGGTGCTGCCAGCAGGGCCCCTGCACCAGCTTCCCTGGGCAGGCACGCGGGGCCAGGACACCAAGGACAAGCAGCACAGCAAGATCCACCTACTTCTCCCATCTTCAGTGAGCAGGCCCCTGCAGCAGAGGCAGAGAGGCAGGCACCTGCCCCATACACACCCCGAGAATATGAGGACAAGGTTCTGCAGGACACACCAGCACCCTCGACCTCTCCTGCCGCGGGCTGGCAAATGGCCAGCAGCACCGCAGCCAGCGGCTGCCTACGGCCAGTCCCACCTGCTGGGGGCATCAACGGTGAGCGGGGCAGACATTCGAGGGTGAGGAGCTTCAGGCCTGCCCAGCAGCTCCCTCCAGCCTACAGCGCAGCAGGGAAGGACGCCGCCCGGGACATCACAAACAAGGTCCTGTGCAAAGTTTTCCCTGCCAGCCATGGACCCAGCCAGCAGCCAGCAGCACCGCGGGACCGTGCACATTGCAAGGCTGCGGCCATGACTGAAACAACAGACAAGGTGTTGGCAGCCAACAGCAGCAAGGCCAGCTCCCTCCAGCCTACAGAGGAGCTATAAAGGACACAGCCCGGTGCCTCACGAGTGAGGTCCTGGCCAAGGTTTTCCTTGGAAGCGGGGGACCCAGCCAGCAGCCAGCAGCACCACGGGGAAGGGCTGAGGCCATGACACCAACATCAGACAAGGTGTTAGCGGCCAATGGAGGCAAGGCTTTTGCAGAGGATCCAGCCATCCTGTCCATCAAGACAGAGTCCCTGGAGGAGCTGGAGAGGAGCTGCCTGGCCCGCACCAGGCGCAGCCTGGCCCAACTCAGCAATGCCACCCTGCAGTGGCAGCAGGACAGCCCGGAGGAAAAGCCAGGGGCCTTGGCCGAGGAGCAGGAGAAGTGCAAAGACAGCAGTGACAAGGAGCTGTCCCAAGGGGAAGACATCAGCATCCACACCATCTGGGTCAACGCCTCCGTCCCGGAGCTCTTCCAGGACACCCACGCTGGTCCCCAGGAGGAGTCCGGCCGGCCCAGCCGCCTGGGCACAGGGGTGGCAGGAGACATAGCTGGAGACCTGCAGAGCGCGTCTCCTGCCCTGGCTGGTCCCACGGATGCTGAGCCGGCAGCTTGTGCCCTGGCCGGAACTCCTGAGCAAGAGGGGCACCGCACGCCTCTGGCTCCCATGGCAGAAGAGGAGGCAAAGGCAACCGCTTCTCCCATCCTCAGCGAGCAGGCCCCTGCAGCAGAAGTAGAGAGCTGGGCACCTGCCCCATACACCCCCCCAGGCTATAAGGACGAGGCTTTAGAGGACACAATCCTGAGCATGGTGAGACAGGCTCTCATCAATTCTGTGCCTGTGAGCCAGCGCTTGCGGGCACCTGCCCCATACACCCCCCCAGAGTACAAGTACGAGGCTCTGCAGGACACAGCCCTGCTCAGGTGAGAGAGGCTCTCATCAATTCTGTGCTTGTGAGCCAGGAAAAACTGGCAAAACGCAAGGCTGCAGCAACAGCAGCAACACCACCTGCAGCACCACAGGACAGCGAGTCTGCCTCGGCTGCAGAGCCTCGGGGAGAGGCCAGCGCAGCCCCTCTCATCCCTTTGGCACGTGAGCATGGAGAAAACACGGCTTCTCCCACGTCGGAAGACCACTACGATGAAGCGGCTGCTTCAGTGCCTGAAATCCCTCTGGCAGAAGCCGGCGCTCCGCACTTTGCCCCAGCAGCACAGGCAGAGAGCCAGGCACCTGCCCCGCGCAGCCCCACAGCCTATGAGGCTCTGCAGGACATGGCCCTGTGCATGGTGACAAAGGCTGTGGTCAGTGCTATGGCTGTCATCCAGCACAACCTGGCCCAAAGCACCCAGGCTCTCGGCAGGGACACCTCCCACTAGACCAGGCTGCTCCAAGCTCCGTCCAGCCTGGCCTTGAACACCTCCAGGGATGGGGCACTGACAGCTTCCCTGGGCAACCTGTTCCAGCGCCTCACCACCCTTACAATACAGAAATTCTTCCTGATATCCAATCTAAATCTGCCCTCTTTCAGTTTGAAGCCGTTAGCCCGTGCCCTATCATTACACTCCCTGATAAAGAGTCCCTCCCCATCCTTCCTCTAGGCCCCCTTTAGGGACTGGAAGGCTGCTCTAAGGTCGCCCCGGAGCCTTCTCTTCTCCAGGATGAACATCCCCAGCTCTCTCAGCCTGTCCTCATAGCATAGGCGCTCCAGCCCTCTGATCATCTTCGTGGCCCTCCGCTGGACCCCTTCCAGCAAGTCCACGTCCTTCTTGTGCTGAGGACTCCAGAGCTGGACGCAGTACTCCAGGTGGGGTCTCACCAGAGCGGAGCAGAGGGGCAGAATCACCTCCCTCGACCTGCTGGCCACGCTTCTTTCGATGCAGCCCAGGATGCGTTGGCTTTCAGGGTTGCAAGCGCGCATTGCCTGCTCATGTTGAGCTTCTTGTCCACCAGCACCCCCAAGTCCCTCTCCTCAGGGCTGCTCTCAAGCCATTCTCCGCCCAACCTGTAGGTGTGCCTGGCATTGCCATGACCCAGGTGCAGGCTCTTGCACTTGGCCTGGCTGAACTTCATGACGTTCACACAGGCCCACCTCTCGAGCCTGTCCAGGTCCCTCTGGATGGCGTCCCTTCTCTCCAGTGTGTCGACCGTGCCACACAGCCTGGTGTCGTCAGCAAACTTGCTGAGGGTGCACTCAATCCCACTGTCCATGTCACTGACAAAGACGTTAAACAGCACTGGTCCCCGTACTGACCCCTGAGGAACAGCACTCGTCACCGTGGGCTGCCCAGGCAGGCAGGGACAGCCGGGCATGCCACCGCCGCTCGGCCAGCAAGACACGCCAGCAGCTGCTGCAAGCTGCCGCCTCTGCCACCAGCACCCTCGACTCCTTCTGCCGCGGGCTGGGAACCGGCCAGCAGCACTGCAGCCAGCGGCTGCCTACGGCCGGTCCCACCTGCTGGGGGCATCAACGGTGAGCGGGGCAGACCTGCGAGGATGAGGACGTTCAGGCCTGCCCAGCAGCTCCCTCCAGCCTACAGCGCAGCAGGGAAGGACGCCGCCCGGGACATCACAAACAAGGTCCTGTGCAAAGTTTTCCCTGCCAGCCATGGACCCAGCCAGCAGCCAGCAGCACCGCGGGACCGTGCACATTGCAAGGCTGCGGCCATGACTGAAAGAACAGACAAGGTGTTGGCAGCCAACAGCAGCAAGGCCCCCGCGGCTTGTCCCACACTGAGGGGGGCACAGGGGGTCACTGGTGCTGCCAGCAGGGCCCCTGCACCAGCTTCCCTGGGCAGGCACGCGGGGCCAGGACACCAAGGACAAGCAGCACAGCAAGATCCACCTACTTCTCCCATCTTCAGTGAGCAGGCCCCTGCAGCAGAGGCAGAGAGGCAGGCACCTGCCCCATACACACCCCGAGAATATGAGGACAAGGTTCTGCAGGACACACCAGCACCCTCGACCTCTCCTGCCGCGGGCTGGCAAATGGCCAGCAGCACCGCAGCCAGCGGCTGCCTACGGCCAGTCCCACCTGCTGGGGGCATCAACGGTGAGCGGGGCAGACATTCGAGGGTGAGGAGCTTCAGGCCTGCCCAGCAGCTCCCTCCAGCCTACAGCGCAGCAGGGAAGGACGCCGCCCGGGACATCACAAACAAGGTCCTGTGCAAAGTTTTCCCTGCCAGCCATGGACCCAGCCAGCAGCCAGCAGCACCGCGGGACCGTGCACATTGCAAGGCTGCGGCCATGACTGAAACAACAGAGAAGGTGTTGGCAGCCAACAGCAGCAAGGCCAGCTCCCTCCAGCCTACAGAGGAGCTATAAAGGACACAGCCCGGTGCCTCACGAGTGAGGTCCTGGCCAAGGTTTTCCTTGGAAGCGGGGGACCCAGCCAGCAGCCAGCAGCACCACGGGGAAGGGCTGAGGCCATGACACCAACATCAGACAAGGTGTTAGCGGCCAATGGAGGCAAGGCTTTTGCAGAGGATCCAGCCATCCTGTCCATCAAGACAGAGTCCCTGGAGGAGCTGGAGAGGAGCTGCCTGGCCCGCACCAGGCGCAGCCTGGCCCAACTCAGCAATGCCACCCTGCAGTGGCAGCAGGACAGCCCGGAGGAAAAGCCAGGGGCCTTGGCCGAGGAGCAGGAGAAGTGCAAAGACAGCAGTGACAAGGAGCTGTCCCAAGGGGAAGACATCAGCATCCACACCATCTGGGTCAACGCCTCCGTCCCGGAGCTCTTCCAGGACACCCACGCTGGTCCCCAGGAGGAGTCCGGCCGGCCCAGCCGCCTGGGCACAGGGGTGGCAGGAGACATAGCTGGAGACCTGCAGAGCGCGTCTCCTGCCCTGGCTGGTCCCACGGATGCTGAGCCGGCAGCTTGTGCCCTGGCCGGAACTCCTGAGCAAGAGGGGCACCGCACGCCTCTGGCTCCCATGGCAGAAGAGGAGGCAAAGGCAACCGCTTCTCCCATCCTCAGCGAGCAGGCCCCTGCAGCAGAAGTAGAGAGCTGGGCACCTGCCCCATACACCCCCCCAGGCTATAAGGACGAGGCTTTAGAGGACACAATCCTGAGCATGGTGAGACAGGCTCTCATCAATTCTGTGCCTGTGAGCCAGCGCTCGCAGGCACCTGCCCCATACACCCCCCCAGAGTACAAGTACGAGGCTCTGCAGGACACAGCCCTGCTCAGGTGAGAGAGGCTCTCATCAATTCTGTGCTTGTGAGCCAGGAAAAACTGGCAAAACGCAAGGCTGCAGCAACAGCAGCAACACCACCTGCAGCACCACAGGACAGCGAGTCTGCCTCGGCTGCAGAGCCTCGGGGAGAGGCCAGCGCAGCCCCTCTCATCCCTTTGGCACGTGAGCATGGAGAAAACACGGCTTCTCCCACGTCGGAAGACCACTACGATGAAGCGGCTGCTTCAGTGCCTGAAATCCCTCTGGCAGAAGCCGGCGCTCCGCACTTTGCCCCAGCAGCACAGGCAGAGAGCCAGGCACCTGCCCCGCGCAGCCCCACAGCCTATGAGGCTCTGCAGGACATGGCCCTGTGCATGGTGACAAAGGCTGTGGTCAGTGCTATGGCTGTCATCCAGCACAACCTGGCCCAAAGCACCCAGGCTCTCGGCAGGGACACCTCCCACTAGACCAGGCTGCTCCAAGCTCCGTCCAGCCTGGCCTTGAACACCTCCAGGGATGGGGCACTGACAGCTTCCCTGGGCAACCTGTTCCAGCGCCTCACCACCCTTACAATACAGAAATTCTTCCTGATATCCAATCTAAATCTGCCCTCTTTCAGTTTGAAGCCGTTAGCCCGTGCCCTATCATTACACTCCCTGATAAAGAGTCCCTCCCCATCCTTCCTCTAGGCCCCCTTTAGGGACTGGAAGGCTGCTCTAAGGTCGCCCCGGAGCCTTCTCTTCTCCAGGATGAACATCCCCAGCTCTCTCAGCCTGTCCTCATAGCATAGGCGCTCCAGCCCTCTGATCATCTTCGTGGCCCTCCGCTGGACCCCTTCCAGCAAGTCCACGTCCTTCTTGTGCTGAGGACTCCAGAGCTGGACGCAGTACTCCAGGTGGGGTCTCACCAGAGCGGAGCAGAGGGGCAGAATCACCTCCCTCGACCTGCTGGCCACGCTTCTTTCGATGCAGCCCAGGATGCGTTGGCTTTCAGGGTTGCAAGCGCGCATTGCCTGCTCATGTTGAGCTTCTTGTCCACCAGCACCCCCAAGTCCCTCTCCTCAGGGCTGCTCTCAAGCCATTCTCCGCCCAACCTGTAGGTGTGCCTGGCATTGCCATGACCCAGGTGCAGGCTCTTGCACTTGGCCTGGCTGAACTTCATGACGTTCACACAGGCCCACCTCTCGAGCCTGTCCAGGTCCCTCTGGATGGCGTCCCTTCTCTCCAGTGTGTCGACCGTGCCACACAGCCTGGTGTCGTCAGCAAACTTGCTGAGGGTGCACTCAATCCCACTGTCCATGTCACTGACAAAGACGTTAAACAGCACTGGTCCCCGTACTGACCCCTGAGGAACAGCACTCGTCACCGTGGGCTGCCCAGGCAGGCAGGGACAGCCGGGCATGCCACCGCCGCTCGGCCAGCAAGACACGCCAGCAGCTGCTGCAAGCTGCCGCCTCTGCCACCAGCACCCTCGACTCCTTCTGCCGCGGGCTGGGAACCGGCCAGCAGCACTGCAGCCAGCGGCTGCCTACGGCCGGTCCCACCTGCTGGGGGCATCAACGGTGAGCGGGGCAGACCTGCGAGGGTGAGGACGTTCAGGCCTGCCCAGCAGCTCCCTCCAGCCTACAGCGCAGCAGGGAAGGACGCCGCCCGGGACATCACAAACAAGGTCCTGTGCAAAGTTTTCCCTGCCAGCCATGGACCCAGCCAGCAGCCAGCAGCACCGCGGGACCGTGCACATTGCAAGGCTGCGGCCATGACTGAAAGAACAGACAAGGTGTTGGCAGCCAACAGCAGCAAGGCCCCCGCGGCTTGTCCCACACTGAGGGGGGCACAGGGGGTCACTGGTGCTGCCAGCAGGGCCCCTGCACCAGCTTCCCTGGGCAGGCACGCGGGGCCAGGACACCAAGGACAAGCAGCACAGCAAGATCCACCTACTTCTCCCATCTTCAGTGAGCAGGCCCCTGCAGCAGAGGCAGAGAGGCAGGCACCTGCCCCATACACACCCCGAGAATATGAGGACAAGGTTCTGCAGGACACACCAGCACCCTCGACCTCTCCTGCCGCGGGCTGGCAAATGGCCAGCAGCACCGCAGCCAGCGGCTGCCTACGGCCAGTCCCACCTGCTCGGGGCATCAACGGTGAGCGGGGCAGACATTCGAGGGTGAGGAGCTTCAGGCCTGCCCAGCAGCTCCCTCCAGCCTACAGCGCAGCAGGGAAGGACGCCGCCCGGGACATCACAAACAAGGTCCTGTGCAAAGTTTTCCCTGCCAGCCATGGACCCAGCCAGCAGCCAGCAGCACCGCGGGACCGTGCACATTGCAAGGCTGCGGCCATGACTGAAACAACAGACAAGGTGTTGGCAGCCAACAGCAGCAAGGCCAGCTCCCTCCAGCCTACAGAGGAGCTATAAAGGACACAGCCCGGTGCCTCACGAGTGAGGTCCTGGCCAAGGTTTTCCTTGGAAGCGGGGGACCCAGCCAGCAGCCAGCAGCACCACGGGGAAGGGCTGAGGCCATGACACCAACATCAGACAAGGTGTTAGCGGCCAATGGAGGCAAGGCTTTTGCAGAGGATCCAGCCATCCTGTCCATCAAGACAGAGTCCCTGGAGGAGCTGGAGAGGAGCTGCCTGGCCCGCACCAGGCGCAGCCTGGCCCAACTCAGCAATGCCACCCTGCAGTGGCAGCAGGACAGCCCGGAGGAAAAGCCAGGGGCCTTGGCCGAGGAGCAGGAGAAGTGCAAAGACAGCAGTGACAAGGAGCTGTCCCAAGGGGAAGACATCAGCATCCACACCATCTGGGTCAACGCCTCCGTCCCGGAGCTCTTCCAGGACACCCACGCTGGTCCCCAGGAGGAGTCCGGCCGGCCCAGCCGCCTGGGCACAGGGGTGGCAGGAGACATAGCTGGAGACCTGCAGAGCGCGTCTACTGCCCTGGCTGGTCCCACGGATGCTGAGCCGGCAGCTTGTGCCCTGGCCGGAACTCCTGAGCAAGAGGGGCACCGCACGCCTCTGGCTCCCATGGCAGAAGAGGAGGCAAAGGCAACCGCTTCTCCCATCCTCAGCGAGCAGGCCCCTGCAGCAGAAGTAGAGAGCTGGGCACCTGCCCCATACACCCCCCCAGGCTATAAGGACGAGGCTTTAGAGGACACAATCCTGAGCATGGTGAGACAGGCTCTCATCAATTCTGTGCCTGTGAGCCAGCGCTTGCGGGCACCTGCCCCATACACCCCCCAGAGTACAAGTACGAGGCTCTGCAGGACACAGCCCTGAGCATGGTGAGAGAGGCTCTCATCAATTCTGTGCTTGTGAGCCAGGAAAAACTGGCAAAACGCAAGGCTGCAGCAACAGCAGCAACACCACCTGCAGCACCACAGGACAGCGAGTCTGCCTCGGCTGCAGAGCCTCGGGGAGAGGCCAGCGCAGCCCCTCTCATCCCTTTGGCACGTGAGCATGGAGAAAACATGGCTTCTCCCACGTCGGAAGACCACTACGATGAAGCGGCTGCTTCAGTGCCTGAAATCCCTCTGGCAGAAGCCGGCGCTCCGCACTTTGCCCCAGCAGCACAGGCAGAGAGCCAGGCACCTGCCCCGCGCAGCCCCACAGCCTACGAGGCTCTGCAGGACATGGCCCTGTGCATGGTGACAAAGGCTGTGGTCAGTGCTATGGCTGTCATCCAGCACAACCTGGCCCAAAGCACCCAGGCTCTCGGCAGGGACACCTCCCACTAGACCAGGCTGCTCCAAGCTCCGTCCAGCCTGGCCTTGAACACCTCCAGGGATGGGGCACTGACAGCTTCCCTGGGCAACCTGTTCCAGCGCCTCACCACCCTTACAATACAGAAATTCTTCCTGATATCCAATCTAAATCTGCCCTCTTTCAGTTTGAAGCCGTTAGCCCGTGCCCTATCATTACACTCCCTGATAAAGAGTCCCTCCCCATCCTTCCTCTAGGCCCCCTTTAGGGACTGGAAGGCTGCTCTAAGGTCGCCCCGGAGCCTTCTCTTCTCCAGGATGAACATCCCCAGCTCTCTCAGCCTGTCCTCATAGCATAGGCGCTCCAGCCCTCTGATCATCTTCGTGGCCCTCCGCTGGACCCCTTCCAGCAAGTCCACGTCCTTCTTGTGCTGAGGACTCCAGAGCTGGACGCAGTACTCCAGGTGGGGTCTCACCAGAGCGGAGCAGAGGGGCAGAATCACCTCCCTCGACCTGCTGGCCACGCTTCTTTCGATGCAGCCCAGGATGCGTTGGCTTTCAGGGTTGCAAGCGCGCATTGCCTGCTCATGTTGAGCTTCTTGTCCACCAGCACCCCCAAGTCCCTCTCCTCAGGGCTGCTCTCAAGCCATTCTCCGCCCAACCTGTAGGTGTGCCTGGCATTGCCATGACCCAGGTGCAGGCTCTTGCACTTGGCCTGGCTGAACTTCATGACGTTCACACAGGCCCACCTCTCGAGCCTGTCCAGGTCCCTCTGGATGGCGTCCCTTCTCTCCAGTGTGTCGACCGTGCCACACAGCCTGGTGTCGTCAGCAAACTTGCTGAGGGTGCACTCAATCCCACTGTCCATGTCACTGACAAAGACGTTAAACAGCACTGGTCCCCGTACTGACCCCTGAGGAACAGCACTCGTCACCGTGGGCTGCCCAGGCAGGCAGGGACAGCCGGGCATGCCACCGCCGCTCGGCCAGCAAGACACGCCAGCAGCTGCTGCCAGCTGCCGCCTCTGCCACCAGCACCCTCGACTCCTTCTGCCGCGGGCTGGGAACCGGCCAGCAGCACTGCAGCCAGCGGCTGCCTACGGCCGGTCCCACCTGCTGGGGGCATCAACGGTGAGCGGGGCAGACCTGCGAGGGTGAGGACGTTCAGGCCTGCCCAGCAGCTCCCTCCAGCCTACAGAGGAGCAGAGAAGGACGCCGCCCGGGACATCACAAACAAGGTCCTGTGCAAAGTTTTCCCTGCCAGCCATGGACCCAGCCAGCAGCACCGCGGGACCGTGCACATTGCAAGGCTGCGGCCATGACTGAAAGAACAGACAAGGTGTTGGCAGCCAACAGCAGCAAGGCCCCCGCGGCTTGTCCCACACTGAGGGGGGCACAGGGGGTCACTGGTGCTGCCAGCAGGGCCCCTGCACCAGCTTCCCTGGGCAGGCACGCGGGGCCAGGACACCAAGGACAAGCAGCACAGCAAGATCCACCTACTTCTCCCATCTTCAGTGAGCAGGCCCCTGCAGCAGAGGCAGAGAGGCAGGCACCTGCCCCATACACACCCCGAGAATATGAGGACAAGGGTCTGCAGGACACACCAGCACCCTCGACCTCTCCTGCCGCGGGCTGGCAAATGGCCAGCAGCACCGCAGCCAGCGGCTGCCTACGGCCAGTCCCACCTGCTCGGGGCATCAACGGTGAGCGGGGCAGACATTCGAGGGTGAGGAGCTTCAGGCCTGCCCAGCAGCTCCCTCCAGCCTACAGCGCAGCAGGGAAGGACGCCGCCCGGGACATCACAAACAAGGTCCTGTGCAAAGTTTTCCCTGCCAGCCATGGACCCAGCCAGCAGCCAGCAGCACCGCGGGACCGTGCACATTGCAAGGCTGCGGCCATGACTGAAAGAACAGACAAGGTGTTGGCATCCAACAGCAGCAAGGCCAGCTCCCTCCAGCCTACAGAGGAGCTATAAAGGACACAGCCCGGTGCCTCACGAGTGAGGTCCTGGCCAAGGTTTTCCTTGGAAGCGGGGGACCCAGCCAGCAGCCAGCAGCACCACGGGGAAGGGCTGAGGCCATGACACCAACATCAGACAAGGTGTTAGCGGCCAATGGAGGCAAGGCTTTTGCAGAGGATCCAGCCATCCTGTCCATCAAGACAGAGTCCCTGGAGGAGCTGGAGAGGAGCTGCCTGGCCCGCACCAGGCGCAGCCTGGCCCAACTCAGCAATGCCACCCTGCAGTGGCAGCAGGACAGCCCGGAGGAAAAGCCAGGGGCCTTGGCCGAGGAGCAGGAGAAGTGCAAAGACAGCAGTGACAAGGAGCTGTCCCAAGGGGAAGACATCAGCATCCACACCATCTGGGTCAACGCCTCCGTCCCGGAGCTCTTCCAGGACACCGAAATAATAATATTATAATAATAATAATAATAATAATAATAATATAATAAGAAATAATAGTGTATCAGCGTCCTTGTAGTTCAAGCTTCTAAGTTACAGAAACTATGAAATAAATTACAGTAATTAAAGTGTAATAGATTAAAAAAAATCTGTATTATCATCTTCCATTGCTTTGAATTTTCAGGAACACATGTTAGCAGCTTTGCTTTTAGGATTTATAAAAGAAGTAAGGGTACATTTAAAATCAAGTAATTTAAGTACTAAAGGGTAGATGAGATGACAAAATTAGTGGTAAAAAAACACGGTGTCAAAAAAGACTCTAAAGCTTTAAGACTATGAGCTTTATTATGAGCAGTGTAACGTACCGCCAGCTGACTAGCTGGTATCTACTATGTCTGCTGCAGCTATTCATTGTGCAGACAGAAAGAGCCTGGAAACGTATCCTTCTTCATGAAAGTGAGTACAAGGCTGGAACGGCCACGCATTAACACATAAATTTGGTCACAACATGACAAAGTGTGAAGGGAGAGTAGAGAGTAGCAATACAGTATTAAGGCCTAAGCTGTAGGAAGAACCAAAGGCTTCAACACCGGCATGATTTTCTTCTCTCTTACACTGCTGTAATCTGCTGTTTTCTATTTAATCTCTCCTGATTTAAATTCATCCATACAGCCTAATCTGAGGTGAACTTTTTTCCATAAAAATCAATGTAAGATAAACTTTGTTGTAGACTGAAAAAGGACACGTAAGAGAAAAGCTGAACTTCTACATTGTACAAGCGCTCACCAAGGGCTGAGCACGAGCTTGGCCAATTTTTAACTACTTTAACCACTGAGACAATCAAAACCACTGTTTTGTCCATCACAGCTCACTGGGACACATGAGATAAAATCTACGTCCGAGAACCTGTACACCCTCGTCTGTCTGGTGGCATCCTTGCACTGCTTCCTGCTTGGATTTTCTTTTCTTTTGACTGATTAGTCTAGATATTGCTTACTAAAGAAACTGCTTGATGTTTTCAGCTTTCATTTCGGCCGTAAACGTTGCCTTCATCTCCTCATAAGGACTCACAGATGTCTTCTTTTCTGTGGGTTTTGCAAACCAGCCTGTACAACACACCAAAACACAATAGTAAGAACACCAGAGCAATCTTACCATGACACACACCATCCCTCTTTGGTTTCACCACAAGATTGTCCCTGTGTATTTTACCACTGTTTTTATCTCAGCACAGACAAGCAGCCACAATCTACTGCAGGCTGCACAGCGACGGCAGCAGCAGTTGCCCTCACGTGAAGAGAACTTCTTTACCTAGGTAGATACTGAGGGGAATAAAATACTATATTCATCACAGTTATTTTACTGTACATTCTAAGGAGACTTCTCTTTCTTTAGCACCAGAACATCATTCTGTCAGTCCTATCAGTCAGCTCAGCAGTAAGGCAGCAGCCTTACAAAAAAGCACAGCAACACAGCCAGCCTTTGTAAGGAACAGATGTCTTGTAACTCCTTTCTCACTCTCTGGTCTGTCTGGCTCTTATTCTGGAATTTCTCCCTTACTGTGCAGGCATTACCAGAGTAAGCGATGAGAGGAACACCTGGCTAGGAAGAAAGTGTTTCTGACATCTGTTTTTTGCTTTTAAGTCAGAGTTGGGACATGGTGAGTGCAAACGCAGCGGCGGGTACATGGGCAGTGCAAATCAGCGAACCATCGGGGAGCCGAGGGCGGGTGACAGGCTGGCACCGGCGAGGCACCGGTCACTGGCATAGCGGAAGTGTGCCACATGAAATGTGCCACTTCTCTTTCGGCATGAAGAGAGCGATTCAGTCAGGGCTTCCCGATGGCACGAACCCCAAGGACATACCAAAGGGCGTTTCAAAATACAAGTGGCTCTTTTGTTTTCCTTCCTCCCCTCAGCTGGCCCTGAGCCATCTGCGAACCAAAAGGGAGGGAAAACCTCTTGTGGCAGCAACCCGCAGCCCTGCCTGCTTGGGCCGAGGTGGCACATGAAATTAAAGCCTCTTTCACCCCTCCTGTCAGCGCTCCTCCAGCCCCGTATGTGTCTTCCCGCCGTTCTGGTTTGGGCCCGTGCAGTCTCACGGCAGAGGGCTCTGTCCCCTCCTCACAAACCCAGAGCCTCTTCTGGGCAGAACTACTTTATTTAAAAGGAAATCGAAAACCCAGCCGAAAAAGACACTCTCGACTGAAGACCCCTTCTCTTGCGGAGGAGTCAGGAGTCCCTGGAGGGGTCGGTGGCTGGCCCGGACCGGCCTGAGAGATTATGAGGGAAGGAGGGAGGGAGGGAAGGGGGGAGGGAGGGAGTGTCGGCCGGGCCGAGTACGGACCCACCTCGGGCACCCCTGGCACAAAGCCGCGGGCGCTGGAAGCCGCCTGCTCCTTCCCCCCACCCGGCCCTTCCTCAGCCCGGCTCCGAGCCACCTCCCCCGGCTGGAAGGGCCGAGGGTGGCCGGGAGAGCCCCCCCGCCCCCGATGCGAAGGGGGGTTAAGTCCGCACTGTCCCGATAAGGAACCCGAGGAGGAATAGCCCCGCCGCTGCTCCCAGGACGACAGCCCAGAAGCGGCCGCTAGCTGCCCTGGGGCCGGCCGGCTCCCTGGCAGCGCCGAGCGACGTCCACATGGCTGCCGGCCCCCTCCCCACCGCTCCCGGCACGGCCCGCCCCGCCGGCCGAAGTCCCGCCGTGGCCCGGCCCGCCCCGGAGGCGGGCGGGCGCTGGCCGTTCGTTGCGGCCAGCTCCGCGGCTCCCGCCTGAGCCCTGAGCCGCCCGTGAGGGCTCTGCTGTCCGCCGCCGCCCAGGGGCAAGGCCGTCCCGCCATCGCCGGCAATGTTGGAGTCCGCCCGGCTGCCGCAGCCGCTGCCCGGGGGGTTGCCGCTCTCTCGATGGACTCTGTCAGTCGATCCCAGCGCGCCCAACCCCCTGCTGCCCTCCCCCTCTTTCTCTCCTGCTCCTCGACACCGTGCCACCCCCTATTTCTTTTAACTTGCTACAGAGTGCGGTGAGGAGGGAAAGCGATGGTTCCCGGGCCTGGCTCTCCCTGCCTGTTCCACACAGAGCAGTGCTGTGCCCTCCGCCACAGGGCACACCCCAGACCCGGCAGCACCAGCAGGGCGAACGTGAGGGGAAACAAAAGCTAAAAGCTGCGGTAAATGATTTAATCGCAAACAGGATTCCAATTAGAATTGATAATTTATTAAAGGAACAAAGGCAAGCAAACAGCGCTGGCTGTGCCGGGAGTCTCTGCCCAACCGAGACACACACCTTACAGACGCCATTTTTGGTTTCTCTCTCCTATACTAATACGTATTCATAACTGTCTCTAAAATGGTTGGCCCTTGCCAAAAATGGGTGTATCCCCCCTCTTACAGGTCACTATGCAGATAACAACAGGACCGGGTTAAGTTGGTGTTCTAGAATGTTCGCCAGGTGGCTCCTGCAAAACACAGACAGGATAGACACACCGTCTCGTCTGCGGCCATACAGACAAAACAATCAAAGGTCACACTTCACCCTGTGGCCCTAACACTGTTCCACGCTGACACGAATCAGTTAAGCACATTTCACAAAAGCCATCATTTTGAGAGATTTATTCTAAGGAATATTGTACCCCAATACCCAGCACTCTCTGAAAGGCAATAAGGACCCTTCGGACGGGTATGCGCCCCTGTGGAGGTGGGTTGACTACCACCCATTTCTGTGCTCTGTGTTTCTTTCCAGTGTACACAGGTACAATCCCAAAGAGCACGGGTGCACCCCAGCTGCTGGGTTGAGAACAAGCCTGAAACTTCGTACGCTCCTGACTTTGCCGGAGTCTTTTTTTCCACCTCGTAAAATCTCCACTGTATAGTTTTGGAAAAACCTCTCCATTCAGTCGGGTCATCGCATTTGGGAGGAGGTCCGTGATCAGAGGGAAATTGTGCATACAGAGGTGACCTCCTGGGCTCTGCATGGATTTTTATCCTCAGGGGCCTGGCTGAGGTACCAGCTAGGGAGACAGCTGATGTTTAGGTCATAAAGTCTGTAGTTCTCTTGTGTCCATGTCCACATATAGTATGTGCAGCCTGTTTCAACAGCAAGTGCCAGCACTTTACAGGACTGCTCCGATTGCACGACGCTACTTGCTGATGCAGACAAAACCTAAGACTAGGATGAATTCCAGACACTGGACTTTGACCTCATCTGCAGAGCCCACTGCACAAGGAAACTGTAGTACAAGACCACTAGATGAGCCCTGTGGAAAGCAGAAGTGTTGGTTGCAAGGAGCAATACACCAGTGACACAGCAGCAGCATGCTTCAAAATTCTGTAAGATACAAAATGCCTCCAAATGACCAGATAGATACTAAAATAAAATGCCAGTATTTGTGATATTAGTCCCGTGTCCTCCTCCCTGTTGTGCAGAAGCCCTGCTTTTAATGGTTCTCTGAGCGGGGTATTCTGCCACGTCACATCACGCCCAGATGCCTGCCAGGTTGCCCTCAGTGTGCTGGCTGTTGTAGATACCATTCTGGAATGGCCAGCTGTCCCCTATAATATATAGGGAACTTAAGTTTGGAACCGAGCACAGTGAAAGGTTGTACCCCTACCCAGCAGTCTACTTTCCTCCCCCATTCTGTACCTGAAGGGGCATAATGTGCCCGTGTTCACTACTCCACCACTACTTATTGATGGAAGCTGAAATCCATGCGATGTTTAAATTAAGTGGGCTGAAGAATGGAACATGTCTTCTGGTATTCCTAAAAAGATTAATATGGCCAGGGCACCTTTGGGCACAAGAACTTGGAAGAACGCATGGATCAGCTAATTTCTGTTTGAAGCACTTGGAAATTAAGTTAATGAAGCACCATGGGGCTTTTGCATGAGCAAAAGCATATAGCTTTTGATTAATATTCCAGAGGGATGTAATCAACCCCAGGGGCTTATGGCCACGCTTACTCAAGTGAAATAAGAGAGACAGAAAGGAACGGTCAGGAAACGGAGATGGGAATATTGTCAAAAGTTTGGTGCTGTTGAATACTCTGGAACTAATTGACCTGCCCACACCACTTAGAAGCTCTGAATTACTGCTTTGAGACATTTTATATATAGGCTTCCAGTGTGCCTGTTGCTTGGACGGGACATTATGACCCTTAAATACAAAACAGCAGCAGCCAAAGGGCATAAGAAAGCTTTATTCAAGAACAAATTGCAGTCATGATAAATGCATAAAATGTTATCCTTGTTCCTATACAGAATCTTATCGGTCACTTTGCAGCTAAAGCCATTTCACTAAACCAAAAATGTTCAATACACCAAAACTACGAAAAATTAATATTTCTCCTCTCCCTGTGCTTGATCGGAAGATCTTCTACTAATCACAGTATTTTAAGGCTTTTTTCTTATCTCTGAGCTGTGAGGAACATACAAAAAAATTTTTTTTTTTCAATTCGTCCACCTGAAGAAACAAACTCACTGGTTTTTGAGATGCAAATCTTAGGCAATGTTTTGGTTAGGATTATCCTTTTGCATACCATTTATCACGACAGTTTTCCTTAGGTCCAACTGAAGCCAATTTAGTGTGACTTAGGTAGGATCTGTACTGGCAAGGTGTTGAGGAACTTATCTGTATGTCAAGGTGCTGTTCAAACACAGATACAATAAGATCAACTTCTGTGGTACTTTCTTTTGATATACCTGCAGGATTACTACTTTAGTCTTTGCTAGTCCTCCAGCCTGTGAAAATGTTGTCACATTAATTTTCTGCAAATAAGGCTTACAAATATTTCGGGGGAGGGTTCTTGATGTACCTACTAAATGCATGCTGTAAATTTACTCAGGTTTGGGATTTGGGGAAGGGTGGGGCAAAGTTGTCTCAGTGGCAGCTTTTGCAGTAGCCTTTCATTCTCTGAGTCACAAAGCTAGTTTGATAGGTGATCGGGACAGGAGCTTTCCAACTCTTTCGGTTAGAGGATAAAGCAAAGGTGAAACCAGTTATGTCACTTACAGCCCACCGGAGGAACAGCCAGTTTAGTGTGGAGATAACACTACTGTAGTGTCTGAGAACATCTTTTCTAGCTTGTCAAATAAAGGTGTGTTTGCTTACAGCTGCCAGTCGTTGTTACAATTTTAACTGTGAAAGAGTGGACGCTCCAAGGCACAGAGTTCTGCTGTGGAACTGGTGACAGGCTGGCCGAGAGCTTACGTGCCAGGGTTTGAGGGGAGGCCAACAAGGGGACGTCATGGGGGTCAGCTGCTACTGGCTGCTCTCTCAAGATGAGCAAATGGATGAAGTCTTCTTTAAACAACTAGAAGTCTCATGATTACAGGTCCTTCAGCACGGGAGTGGATAAGCTAGTGAACAGGCGGCCCAAAGACGTGGCATATAAATTCTCAGAGCTTTGAAAAAAGGCTGAACAAAGCCCTGTGCAATGTGATCTAACTTGGACGTTAGCTCTGTTTTGAGCAGGAGTTGCTCTGAATCGACATCCTGGGGTCCCTTCTAACATTTTTCTATGATTCCATGATTCTAATGGAGAGCTGCTTGTGGATTAATATGTGATCTGCTTTGTAAATGTTAAAGTTTATGTTTCTCTATTAGAAATTTGTGATGCAGATAGCGAAATGAAAAGACTTGCCTAGCTCCCAAGGGTTCTGTACGATTAGATCATTTATTTTGAAAAACGTAAAGAAATTCATGAGTTCCAAGACTCTCTTATGCTATAGAACCACTCACCAATTAAATCTGAAGTGTTTCTGATAGAAGTTATTGTTACATGCTTCCTGAGCGAATTAAATTAGATGTATTGTGGTAAACTGTCAATAGAAGAGCAGGAAATGAAACCTAGACGACTTTTCACCTAGAAAACTTTTCTTACCCTTTATTCTAGGTCCATATTTTCAAACTATTCAAAATAACAGCTTCACACTTTTTAGTCATAGAATATAAGGCAGGCAAATAATAAGTAGGTTTATAACTCATGTTTCCCTTTCCCCTGCTATATACTCTTCTCGTATTTCAATAGAAATTGCATAGCTAAAACTTTCTCAAGGTCCTAGAAATCCTGCTGCTTTTGTTTTTCACGTTATTTCAGTGCTTCTGAAATATCCCATTCTGCAAGGTGCCACATATGCTTACGTACTGGAAACAAGACTTGAGCTTTCTTAATATCTCTCTCCCCGTAGGTCTCTGTATAAAGAAGTCAGAATGCTGCCTCTCTACCTACATGAAGCACTGAGCAATGATAAAAGTAAATGTAAACAGCACCTCCCCAATTTTAATTTTTGGTAGTCAAGTTGATTAGCTTTCTGTGTTGGGTTTGTGCCTTGTCCCTATGTTGCGCACTTAGAGATCTGTGGAGTATTTGAATTGTTGTGATAACATTCCTTCAGCTGGGTCTCTGTTGACTATCAAAAAAAGCAGCAGTGGCAGGGCTGCTTTCTGACTGTAATGGCTTCTGGTGCTGAATTGGCCCGTGGAGGAGTCAGACAACCTGAAGACATGGCAAAAGGTGGCCCAGGGAGTATCTGCCCATTTTGTGGCAACAGAATGTTAAATCAGGTCAAGCTGCCCGGTGTTAATGTCACCAAGAGAATATAAATGACCTGTTATTACTGGAAAATTAACTCCACAATGGCTGAACTGCTTTGAGTTTTTCTATGGATCGAGAACAAGTTTTTACAGAAAGGCAATTTCTTCTGTGCCTGTTTTCATCTTTTTCCTTCCCATATCTTTCACATATAGCAAGCACAGATTCTTCTGGTGGTTTAAGCAAAGACTGGGATGCCAACGTGGAAACCAATTTGTCTTTACTGATAGTGAGTCACAGTTAGCCAATATGCATTCTTCAAATTTTACAGATTAGTGCTGTTGCTGTGCTATCATTGTTATATATCTTTGAATCATAGAACGGTTTAGGTGGGAACGGGCCTTAAAGATCATCTAGTTCCAACCACCTGCCCTGGGCAGGGACACCTCCCACCAGACCAGGTTGCTCCAAGCTCCGTCCAGCCTGGCCTTGAACACCTCCAGGGATGGGGCACTGACAGCTTCCCTGGGCAACCTGTTCCAGCGCCTCACCACCCTTACAATACAGAAATTCTTCCTGATATCCAATCTAAATCTGCCCTCTTTCAGTTTGAAGCCGTTAGCCCGTGCCCTATCATTACACTCCCTGATAAAGAGTCCCTCCCCATCCTTCCTCTAGGCCCCCTTTAGGGACTGGAAGGCTGCTCTAAGGTCGCCCCGGAGCCTTCTCTTCTCCAGGATGAACATCCCCAGCTCTCTCAGCCTGTCCTCATAGCATAGGCGCTCCAGCCCTCTGATCATCTTCGTGGCCCTCCGCTGGACCCCTTCCAGCAAGTCCACGTTCTTCTTGTGCTGAGGACTCCAGAGCTGGACGCAGTACTCCAGGTGGGGTCTCACCAGAGCGGAGCAGAGGGGCAGAATCACCTCCCTCGACCTGCTGGCCACGCTTCTTTCGATGCAGCCCAGGATGCGTTGGCTTTCAGGGTTGCAAGCGCGCATTGCCTGCTCATGTTGAGCTTCTTGTCCACCAGCACCCCCAAGTCCCTCTCCTCAGGGCTGCTCTCAAGCCATTCTCCGCCCAACCTGTAGGTGTGCCTGGCATTGCCATGACCCAGGTGCAGGCTCTTGCACTTGGCCTGGCTGAACTTCATGACGTTCACACAGGCCCACCTCTCGAGCCTGTCCAGGTCCCTCTGGATGGCGTCCCTTCTCTCCAGTGTGTCGACCGTGCCACACAGCCTGGTGTCGTCAGCAAACTTGCTGAGGGTGCACTCAATCCCACTGTCCATGTCACTGACAAAGACGTTAAACAGCACTGGTCCCCGTACTGACCCCTGAGGAACAGCACTCGTCACCGTGGGCTGCCCAGGCAGGCAGGGACAGCCGGGCATGCCACCGCCGCTCGGCCAGCAAGACACGCCAGCAGCTGCTGCAAGCTGCCGCCTCTGCCACCAGCACCCTCGACTCCTTCTGCCGCGGGCTGGGAACCGGCCAGCAGCACTGCAGCCAGCGGCTGCCTACGGCCGGTCCCACCTGCTGGGGGCATCAACGGTGAGCGGGGCAGACCTGCGAGGGTGAGGACGTTCAGGCCTGCCCAGCAGCTCCCTCCAGCCTACAGAGGAGCAGAGAAGGACGCCGCCCGGGACATCACAAACAAGGTCCTGTGCAAAGTTTTCCCTGCCAGCCATGGACCCAGCCAGCAGCCAGCAGCACCGCGGGACCGTGCACATTGCAAGGCTGCGGCCATGACTGAAAGAACAGACAAGGTGTTGGCAGCCAACAGCAGCAAGGCCCCCGCGGCTTGTCCCACACTGAGGGGGGCACAGGGGGTCACTGGTGCTGCCAGCAGGGCCCCTGCACCAGCTTCCCTGGGCAGGCACGCGGGGCCAGGACACCAAGGACAAGCAGCACAGCAAGATCCACCTACTTCTCCCATCTTCAGTGAGCAGGCCCCTGCAGCAGAGGCAGAGAGGCAGGCACCTGCCCCATACACACCCCGAGAATATGAGGACAAGGTTCTGCAGGACACACCAGCACCCTCGACCTCTCCTGCCGCGGGCTGGCAAATGGCCAGCAGCACCGCAGCCAGCGGCTGCCTACGGCCAGTCCCACCTGCTCGGGGCATCAACGGTGAGCGGGGCAGACATTCGAGGGTGAGGAGCTTCAGGCCTGCCCAGCAGCTCCCTCCAGCCTACAGCGCAGCAGGGAAGGACGCCGCCCGGGACATCACACACAAGGTCCTGTGCAAAGTTTTCCCTGCCAGCCATGGACCCAGCCAGCAGCCAGCAGCACCGCGGGACCGTGCACATTGCAAGGCTGCGGCCATGACTGAAACAACAGACAAGGTGTTGGCAGCCAACAGCAGCAAGGCCAGCTCCCTCCAGCCTACAGAGGAGCTATAAAGGACACAGCCCGGTGCCTCACGAGTGAGGTCCTGGCCAAGGTTTTCCTTGGAAGCGGGGGACCCAGCCAGCAGCCAGCAGCACCACGGGGAAGGGCTGAGGCCATGACACCAACATCAGACAAGGTGTTAGCGGCCAATGGAGGCAAGGCTTTTGCAGAGGATCCAGCCATCCTGTCCATCAAGACAGAGTCCCTGGAGGAGCTGGAGAGGAGCTGCCTGGCCCGCACCAGGCGCAGCCTGGCCCAACTCAGCAATGCCACCCTGCAGTGGCAGCAGGACAGCCCGGAGGAAAAGCCAGGGGCCTTGGCCGAGGAGCAGGAGAAGTGCAAAGACAGCAGTGACAAGGAGCTGTCCCAAGGGGAAGACATCAGCATCCACACCATCTGGGTCAACGCCTCCGTCCCGGAGCTCTTCCAGGACACCCACGCTGGTCCCCAGGAGGAGTCCGGCCGGCCCAGCCGCCTGGGCACAGGGGTGGCAGGAGACATAGCTGGAGACCTGCAGAGCGCGTCTCCTGCCCTGGCTGGTCCCACGGATGCTGAGCCGGCAGCTTGTGCCCTGGCCGGAACTCCTGAGCAAGAGGGGCACCGCACGCCTCTGGCTCCCATGGCAGAAGAGGAGGCAAAGGCAACCGCTTCTCCCATCCTCAGCGAGCAGGCCCCTGCAGCAGAAGTAGAGAGCTGGGCACCTGCCCCATACACCCCCCCAGGCTATAAGGACGAGGCTTTAGAGGACACAATCCTGAGCATGGTGAGACAGGCTCTCATCAATTCTGTGCCTGTGAGCCAGCGCTTGCGGGCACCTGCCCCATACACCCCCCAGAGTACAAGTACGAGGCTCTGCAGGACACAGCCCTGAGCATGGTGAGAGAGGCTCTCATCAATTCTGTGCTTGTGAGCCAGGAAAAACTGGCAAAACGCAAGGCTGCAGCAACAGCAGCAACACCACCTGCAGCACCACAGGACAGCGAGTCTGCCTCGGCTGCAGAGCCTCGGGGAGAGGCCAGCGCAGCCCCTCTCATCCCTTTGGCACGTGAGCATGGAGAAAACATGGCTTCTCCCACGTCGGAAGACCACTACGATGAAGCGGCTGCTTCAGTGCCTGAAATCCCTCTGGCAGAAGCCGGCGCTCCGCACTTTGCCCCAGCAGCACAGGCAGAGAGCCAGGCACCTGCCCCGCGCAGCCCCACAGCCTACGAGGCTCTGCAGGACATGGCCCTGTGCATGGTGACAAAGGCTGTGGTCAGTGCTATGGCTGTCATCCAGCACAACCTGGCCCAAAGCACCCAGGCTCTCGGCAGGGACACCTCCCACTAGACCAGGCTGCTCCAAGCTCCGTCCAGCCTGGCCTTGAACACCTCCAGGGATGGGGCACTGACAGCTTCCCTGGGCAACCTGTTCCAGCGCCTCACCACCCTTACAATACAGAAATTCTTCCTGATATCCAATCTAAATCTGCCCTCTTTCAGTTTGAAGCCGTTACCCCGTGCCCTATCATTACACTCCCTGATAAAGAGTCCCTCCCCATCCTTCCTCTAGGCCCCCTTTAGGGACTGGAAGGCTGCTCTAAGGTCGCCCCGGAGCCTTCTCTTCTCCAGGATGAACATCCCCAGCTCTCTCAGCCTGTCCTCATAGCATAGGCGCTCCAGCCCTCTGATCATCTTCGTGGCCCTCCGCTGGACCCCTTCCAGCAAGTCCACGTCCTTCTTGTGCTGAGGACTCCAGAGCTGGACGCAGTACTCCAGGTGGGGTCTCACCAGAGCGGAGCAGAGGGGCAGAATCACCTCCCTCGACCTGCTGGCCACGCTTCTTTCGATGCAGCCCAGGATGCCTTGGCTTTCAGGGTTGCAAGCGCGCATTGCCTGCTCATGTTGAGCTTCTTGTCCACCAGCACCCCCAAGTCCCTCTCCTCAGGGCTGCTCTCAAGCCATTCTCCGCCCAACCTGTAGGTGTGCCTGGCATTGCCATGACCCAGGTGCAGGCTCTTGCACTTGGCCTGGCTGAACTTCATGACGTTCACACAGGCCCACCTCTCGAGCCTGTCCAGGTCCCTCTGGATGGCGTCCCTTCTCTCCAGTGTGTCGACCGTGCCACACAGCCTGGTGTCGTCAGCAAACTTGCTGAGGGTGCACTCAATCCCACTGTCCATGTCACTGACAAAGACGTTAAACAGCACTGGTCCCCGTACTGACCCCTGAGGAACAGCACTCGTCACCGTGGGCTGCCCAGGCAGGCAGGGACAGCCGGGCATGCCACCGCCGCTCGGCCAGCAAGACACGCCAGCAGCTGCTGCAAGCTGCCGCCTCTGCCACCAGCACCCTCGACTCCTTCTGCCGCGGGCTGGGAACCGGCCAGCAGCACTGCAGCCAGCGGCTGCCTACGGCCGGTCCCACCTGCTGGGGGCATCAACGGTGAGCGGGGCAGACCTGCGAGGGTGAGGACGTTCAGGCCTGCCCAGCAGCTCCCTCCAGCCTACAGAGGAGCAGAGAAGGACGCCGCCCGGAACATCACAAACAAGGTCCTGTGCAAAGTTTTCCCTGCCAGCCATGGACCCAGCCAGCAGCCAGCAGCACCGCGGGACCGTGCACATTGCAAGGCTGCGGCCATGACTGAAACAACAGACAAGGTGTTGGCATCCAACAGCAGCAAGGCCAGCTCCCTCCAGCCTACAGAGGAGCTATAAAGGACACAGCCCGGTGCCTCACGAGTGAGGTCCTGGCCAAGGTTTTCCTTGGAAGCGGGGGACCCAGCCAGCAGCCAGCAGCACCACGGGGAAGGGCTGAGGCCATGACACCAACATCAGACAAGGTGTTAGCGGCCAATGGAGGCAAGGCTTTTGCAGAGGATCCAGCCATCCTGTCCATCAAGACAGAGTCCCTGGAGGAGCTGGAGAGGAGCTGCCTGGCCCGCACCAGGCGCAGCCTGGCCCAACTCAGCAATGCCACCCTGCAGTGGCAGCAGGACAGCCCGGAGGAAAAGCCAGGGGCCTTGGCCGAGGAGCAGGAGAAGTGCAAAGACAGCAGTGACAAGGAGCTGTCCCAAGGGGAAGACATCAGCATCCACACCATCTGGGTCAACGCCTCCGTCCCGGAGCTCTTCCAGGACACCGAAATAATAATATTATAATAATAATAATAATAATAATAATAATATAATAAGAAATAATAGTGTATCAGCGTCCTTGTAGTTCAAGCTTCTAAGTTACAGAAACTAAGAAATAAATTACAGTAATTAAAGTGTAATAGATTAAAAAAAATCTGTATTATCATCTTCCATTGCTTTGAATTTTCAGGAACACATGTTAGCAGCTTTGCTTTTAGGATTTATAAAAGAAGTAAGGGTACATTTAAAATCAAGTAATTTAAGTACTAAAGGGTAGATGAGATGACAAAATTAGTGGTAAAAAAACACGGTGTCAAAAAAGACTCTAAAGCTTTAAGACTATGAGATTTATTATGAGCAGTGTAACGTACCGCCAGCTGACTAGCTGGTATCTACTATGTCTGCTGCAGCTATTCATTGCGCAGACAGAAAGAGCCTGGAAACGTATCCTTCTTCATGAAAGTGAGTACAAGGCTGGAACGGCCACGCATTAACACATAAATTTGGTCACAACATGACAAAGTGTGAAGGGAGAGTAGAGAGTAGCAATACAGTATTAAGGCCTAAGCTGTAGGAAGAACCAAAGGCTTCAACACCGGCATGATTTTCTTCTCTCTTACACTGCTGTAATCTGCTGTTTTCTATTTAATCTCTCCTGATTTAAATTCATCCATACAGCCTAATCTGAGGTGAACTTTTTTCCATAAAAATCAATGTAAGATAAACTTTGTTGTAGACTGAAAAAGGACACGTAAGAGAAAAGCTGAACTTCTACATTGTACAAGCGCTCACCAAGGGCTGAGCACGAGCTTGGCCAATTTTTAACTACTTTAACCACTGAGACAATCAAAACCACTGTTTTGTCCATCACAGCTCACTGGGACACATGAGATAAAATCTACGTCCGAGAACCTGTACACCCTCGTCTGTCTGGTGGCATCCTTGCACTGCTTCCTGCTTGGATTTTCTTTTCTTTTGACTGATTAGTCTAGATATTGCTTACTAAAGAAACTGCTTGATGTTTTCAGCTTTCATTTCGGCCGTAAACGTTGCCTTCATCTCCTCATAAGGACTCACAGATGTCTTCTTTTCTGTGGGTTTTGCAAACCAGCCTGTACAACACACCAAAACACAATAGTAAGAACACCAGAGCAATCTTACCATGACACACACCATCCCTCTTTGGTTTCACCACAAGATTGTCACTGTGTATTTTACCACTGTTTTTATCTCAGCACAGACAAGCAGCCACAATCTACTGCAGGCTGCACAGCGACGGCAGCAGCAGTTGCCCTCACGTGAAGAGAACTTCTTTACCTAGGTAGATACTGAGGGGAATAAAATACTATATTCATCACAGTTATTTTACTGTACATTCTAAGGAGACTTCTCTTTCTTTAGCACCAGAACATCATTCTGTCAGTCCTATCAGTCAGCTCAGCAGTAAGGCAGCAGCCTTACAAAAAAGCACAGCAACACAGCCAGCCTTTGTAAGGAACAGATGTCTTGTAACTCCTTTCTCACTCTCTGGTCTGTCTGGCTCTTATTCTGGAATTTCTCCCTTACTGTGCAGGCATTACCAGAGTAAGCGATGAGAGGAACACCTGGCTAGGAAGAAAGTGTTTCTGACATCTGTTTTTTGCTTTTAAGTCAGAGTTGGGACATGGTGAGTGCAAACGCAGCGGCGGGTACATGGGCAGTGCAAATCAGCGAACCATCGGGGAGCCGAGGGCGGGTGACAGGCTGGCACCGGCGAGGCACCGGTCACTGGCATAGCGGAAGTGTGCCACATGAAATGTGCCACTTCTCTTTCGGCATGAAGAGAGCGATTCAGTCAGGGCTTCCCGATGGCACGAACCCCAAGGACATACCAAAGGGCGTTTCAAAATACAAGTGGCTCTTTTGTTTTCCTTCCTCCCCTCAGCTGGCCCTGAGCCATCTGCGAACCAAAAGGGAGGGAAAACCTCTTGTGGCAGCAGCCCGCAGCCCTGCCTGCTTGGGCCGAGGTGGCACATGAAATTAAAGCCTCTTTCACCCCTCCTGTCAGCGCTCCTCCAGCCCCGTATGTGTCTTCCCGCCGTTCTGGTTTGGGCCCGTGCAGTCTCACGGCAGAGGGCTCTGTCCCCTCCTCACAAACCCAGAGCCTCTTCTGGGCAGAACTACTTTATTTAAAAGGAAATCGAAAACCCAGCCGAAAAAGACACTCTCGACTGAAGACCCCTTCTCTTGCGGAGGAGTCAGGAGTCCCTGGAGGGGTCGGTGGCTGGCCCGGACCGGCCTGAGAGATTATGAGGGAAGGAGGGAGGGAGGGAAGGGGGGAGGGAGGGAGTGTCGGCCGGGCCGAGTACGGACCCACCTCGGGCACCCCTGGCACAAAGCCGCGGGCGCTGGAAGCCGCCTGCTCCTTCCCCCCACCCGGCCCTTCCTCAGCCCGGCTCCGAGCCACCTCCCCCGGCTGGAAGGGCCGAGGGTGGCCGGGAGAGCCCCCCCGCCCCCGATGCGAAGGGGGGTTAAGTCCGCACTGTCCCGATAAGGAACCCGAGGAGGAATAGCCCCGCCGCTGCTCCCAGGACGACAGCCCAGAAGCGGCCGCTAGCTGCCCTGGGGCCGGCCGGCTCCCTGGCAGCGCCGAGCGACGTCCACATGGCTGCCGGCCCCCTCCCCACCGCTCCCGGCACGGCCCGCCCCGCCGGCCGAAGTCCCGCCGTGGCCCGGCCCGCCCCGGAGGCGGGCGGGCGCTGGCCGTTCGTTGCGGCCAGCTCCGCGGCTCCCGCCTGAGCCCTGAGCCGCCCGTGAGGGCTCTGCTGTCCGCCGCCGCCCAGGGGCAAGGCCGTCCCGCCATCGCCGGCAATGTTGGAGTCCGCCCGGCTGCCGCAGCCGCTGCCCGGGGGGTTGCCGCTCTCTCGATGGACTCTGTCAGTCGATCCCAGCGCGCCCAACCCCCTGCTGCCCTCCCCCTCTTTCTCTCCTGCTCCTCGACACCGTGCCACCCCCTATTTCTTTTAACTTGCTACAGAGTGCGGTGAGGAGGGAAAGCGATGGTTCCCGGGCCTGGCTCTCCCTGCCTGTTCCACACAGAGCAGTGCTGTGCCCTCCGCCACAGGGCACACCCCAGACCCGGCAGCACCAGCAGGGCGAACGTGAGGGGAAACAAAAGCTAAAAGCTGCGGTAAATGATTTAATCGCAAACAGGATTCCAATTAGAATTGATAATTTATTAAAGGAACAAAGGCAAGCAAACAGCGCTGGGTGTGCCGGGAGTCTCTGCCCAACCGAGACACACACCTTACAGACGCCATTTTTGGTTTCTCTCTCCTATACTAATACGTATTCATAACTGTCTCTAAAATGGTTGGCCCTTGCCAAAAATGGGTGTATCCCCCCTCTTACAGGTCACTATGCAGATAACAACAGGAGCGGGTTAAGTTGGTGTTCTAGAATGTTCGCCAGGTGGCTCCTGCAAAACACAGACAGGATAGACACACCGTCTCGTCTGCGGCCATACAGACAAAACAATCAAAGGTCACACTTCACCCTGTGGCCCTAACACTGTTCCACACTGACACGAATCAGTTAAGCACATTTCACAAAAGCCATCATTTTGAGAGATTTATTCTAAGGAATATTGTACCCCAATACCCAGCACTCTCTGAAAGGCAATAAGGACCCTTCGGACGGGTATGCGCCCCTGTGGAGGTGGGTTGACTACCACCCATTTCTGTGCTCTGTGTTTCTTTCCAGTGTACACAGGTACAATCCCAAAGAGCACGGGTGCACCCCAGCTGCTGGGTTGAGAACAAGCCTGAAACTTCGTACGCTCCTGACTTTGCCGGAGTCTTTTTTTCCACCTCGTAAAATCTCCACTGTATAGTTTTGGAAAAACCTCTCCATTCAGTCGGGTCATCGCATTTGGGAGGAGGTCCGTGATCAGAGGGAAATTGTGCATACAGAGGTGACCTCCTGGGCTCTGCATGGATTTTTATCCTCAGGGGCCTGGCTGAGGTACCAGCTAGGGAGACAGCTGATGTTTAGGTCATAAAGTCTGTAGTTCTCTTGTGTCCATGTCCACATATAGTATGTGCAGCCTGTTTCAACAGCAAGTGCCAGCACTTTACAGGACTGCTCCGATTGCACGACGCTACTTGCTGATGCAGACAAAACCTAAGACTAGGATGAATTCCAGACACTGGACTTTGACCTCATCTGCAGAGCCCATTGCACAAGGAAACTGTAGTACAAGACCACTAGATGAGCCCTGTGGAAAGCAGAAGTGTTGGTTGCAAGGAGCAATACACCAGTGACACAGCAGCAGCATGCTTCAAAATTCTGTAAGATACAAAATGCCTCCAAATGACCAGATAGATACTAAAATAAAATGCCAGTATTTGTGATATTAGTCCCGTGTCCTCCTCCCTGTTGTGCAGAAGCCCTGCTTTTAATGGTTCTCTGAGCGGGGTATTCTGCCACGTCACATCACGCCCAGATGCCTGCCAGGTTGCCCTCAGTGTGCTGGCTGTTGTAGATACCATTCTGGAATGGCCAGCTGTCCCCTATAATATATAGGGAACTTAAGTTTGGAACCGAGCACAGTGAAAGGTTGTACCCCTACCCAGCAGTCTACTTTCCTCCCCCATTCTGTACCTGAAGGGGCATAATGTGCCCGTGTTCACTACTCCACCACTACTTATTGATGGAAGCTGAAATCCATGCGATGTTTAAATTAAGTGGGCTGAAGAATGGAACATGTCTTCTGGTATTCCTAAAAAGATTAATATGGCCAGGGCACCTTTGGGCACAAGAACTTGGAAGAACGCATGGATCAGCTAATTTCTGTTTGAAGCACTTGGAAATTAAGTTAATGAAGCACCATGGGGCTTTTGCATGAGCAAAAGCATATAGCTTTTGATTAATATTCCAGAGGGATGTAATCAACCCCAGGGGCTTATGGCCACGCTTACTCAAGTGAAATAAGAGAGACAGAAAGGAACGGTCAGGAAACGGAGATGGGAATATTGTCAAAAGTTTGGTGCTGTTGAATACTCTGGAACTAATTGACCTGCCCACACCACTTAGAAGCTCTGAATTACTGCTTTGAGACATTTTATATATAGGCTTCCAGTGTGCCTGTTGCTTGGACGGGACATTATGACCCTTAAATACAAAATAGCAGCAGCCAAAGGGCATAAGAAAGCTTTATTCAAGAACAAATTGCAGTCATGATAAATGCATAAAATGTTATCCTTGTTCCTATACAGAATCTTATCGGTCACTTTGCAGCTAAAGCCATTTCACTAAACCAAAAATGTTCAATACACCAAAACTACGAAAAATTAATATTTCTCCTCTCCCTGTGCTTGATCGGAAGATCTTCTACTAATCACAGTATTTTAAGGCTTTTTTCTTATCTCTGAGCTGTGAGGAACATACAAAAAAATTTTTTTTTTTCAATTCGTCCACCTGAAGAAACAAACTCACTGGTTTTTGAGATGCAAATCTTAGGCAATGTTTTGGTTAGGATTATCCTTTTGCATACCATTTATCACGACAGTTTTCCTTAGGTCCAACTGAAGCCAATTTAGTGTGACTTAGGTAGGATCTGTACTGGCAAGGTGTTGAGGAACTTATCTGTATGTCAAGGTGCTGTTCAAACACAGATACAATAAGATCAACTTCTGTGGTACTTTCTTTTGATATACCTGCAGGATTACTACTTTAGTCTTTGCTAGTCCTCCAGCCTGTGAAAATGTTGTCACATTAATTTTCTGCAAATAAGGCTTACAAATATTTCGGGGGAGGGTTCTTGATGTACCTACTAAATGCATGCTGTAAATTTACTCAGGTTTGGGATTTGGGGAAGGGTGGGGCAAAGTTGTCTCAGTGGCAGCTTTTGCAGTAGCCTTTCATTCTCTGAGTCACAAAGCTAGTTTGATAGGTGATCGGGACAGGAGCTTTCCAACTCTTTCGGTTAGAGGATAAAGCAAAGGTGAAACCAGTTATGTCACTTACAGCCCACCGGAGGAACAGCCAGTTTAGTGTGGAGATAACACTACTGTAGTGTCTGAGAACATCTTTTCTAGCTTGTCAAATAAAGGTGTGTTTGCTTACAGCTGCCAGTCGTTGTTACAATTTTAACTGTGAAAGAGTGGACACTCCAAGGCACAGAGTTCTGCTGTGGAACTGGTGACAGGCTGGCCGAGAGCTTACGTGCCAGGGTTTGAGGGGAGGCCAACAAGGGGACGTCATGGGGGTCAGCTGCTACTGGCTGCTCTCTCAAGATGAGCAAATGGATGAAGTCTTCTTTAAACAACTAGAAGTCTCATGATTACAGGTCCTTCAGCACGGGAGTGGATAAGCTAGTGAACAGGCGGCCCAAAGACGTGGCATATAAATTCTCAGAGCTTTGAAAAAAGGCTGAACAAAGCCCTGTGCAATGTGATCTAACTTGGACGTTAGCTCTGTTTTGAGCAGGAGTTGCTCTGAATCGACATCCTGGGGTCCCTTCTAACATTTTTCTATGATTCCATGATTCTAATGGAGAGCTGCTTGTGGATTAATATGTGATCTGCTTTGTAAATGTTAAAGTCTATGTTTCTCTATTAGAAATTTGTGATGCAGATAGCGAAATGAAAAGACTTGCCTAGCTCCCAAGGGTTCTGTACGATTAGATCATTTATTTTGAAAAACGTAAAGAAATTCATGAGTTCCAAGACTCTCTTATGCTATAGAACCACTCACCAATTAAATTTGAAGTGTTTCTGATAGAAGTTATTGTTACATGCTTCCTGAGCGAATTACATTAGATGTATTGTGGTAAACTGTCAATAGAAGAGCAGGAAATGAAACCTAGACGACTTTTCACCTAGAAAACTTTTCTTACCCTTTATTCTAGGTCCATATTTTCAAACTATTCAAAATAACAGCTTCACACTTTTTAGTCATAGAATATAAGGCAGGCAAATAATAAGTAGGTTTATAACTCATGTTTCCCTTTCCCCTGCTATATACTCTTCTCGTATTTCAATAGAAATTGCATAGCTAAAACTTTCTCAAGGTCCTAGAAATCCTGCTGCTTTTGTTTTTCACGTTATTTCAGTGCTTCTGAAATATCCCATTCTGCAAGGTGCCACATATGCTTACGTACTGGAAACAAGACTTGAGCTTTCTTAATATCTCTCTCCCCGTAGGTCTCTGTATAAAGAAGTCAGAATGCTGCCTCTCTACCTACATGAAGCACTGAGCAATGATAAAAGTAAATGTAAACAGCACCTCCCCAATTTTAATGTTTGGTAGTCAAGTTGATTAGCTTTCTGTGTTGGGTTTGTGCCTTGTCCCTATGTTGCGCACTTAGAGATCTGTGGAGTATTTGAATTGTTGTGATAACATTCCTTCAGCTGGGTCTCTGTTGACTATCAAAAAAAGCAGCAGTGGCAGGGCTGCTTTCTGACTGTAATGGCTTCTGGTGCTGAATTGGCCCGTGGAGGAGTCAGACAACCTGAAGACATGGCAAAAGGTGGCCCAGGGAGTATCTGCCCATTTTGTGGCAACAGAATGTTAAATCAGGTCAAGCTGCCCGGTGTTAATGTCACCAAGAGAATATAAATGACCTGTTATTACTGGAAAATTAACTCCACAATGGCTGAACTGCTTTGAGTTTTTCTATGGATCGAGAACAAGTTTTTACAGAAAGGCAATTTCTTCTGTGCCTGTTTTCATCTTTTTCCTTCCCATATCTTTCACATATAGCAAGCACAGATTCTTCTGGTGGTTTAAGCAAAGACTGGGATGCCAACGTGGAAAACAATTTGTCTTTACTGATAGTGAGTCACAGTTAGCCAATATGCATTCTTCAAATTTTACAGATTAGTGCTGTTGCTGTGCTATCATTGTTATATATCTTTGAATCATACAACGGTTTAGGTGGGAACGGGCCTTAAAGATCATCTAGTTCCAACCACCTGCCCTGGGCAGGGACACCTCCCACCAGACCAGGTTGCTCCAAGCTCCGTCCAGCCTGGCCTTGAACACCTCCAGGGATGGGGCACTGACAGCTTCCCTGGGCAACCTGTTCCAGCGCCTCACCACCCTTACAATACAGAAGTTCTTCCTGATATCCAATCTAAATCTGCCCTCTTTCAGTTTGAAGCCGTTTCAGTGCCTGAAATCCTTCTGGCAGAAGCCGGCGCTCCGCACTTTGCCCCAGCAGCACAGGCAGAGAGCCAGGCACCTGCCCCGCGCAGCCCCACAGCCTACGAGGCTCTGCAGGACATGGCCCTGTGCATGGTGACAAAGGCTGTGGTCAGTGCTATGGCTGTCATCCAGCACAACCTGGCCCAAAGCACCCAGGCTCTCGGCAGGGACACCTCCCACTAGACCAGGCTGCTCCAAGCTCCGTCCAGCCTGGCCTTGAACACCTCCAGGGATGGGGCACTGACAGCTTCCCTGGGCAACCTGTTCCAGCGCCTCACCACCCTTACAATACAGAAATTCTTCCTGATATCCAATCTAAATCTGCCCTCTTTCAGTTTGAAGCCGTTAGCCCGTGCCCTATCATTACACTCCCTGATAAAGAGTCCCTCCCCATCCTTCCTCTAGGCCCCCTTTAGGGACTGGAAGGCTGCTCTAAGGTCGCCCCGGAGCCTTCTCTTCTCCAGGATGAACATCCCCAGCTCTCTCAGCCTGTCCTCATAGCATAGGCGCTCCAGCCCTCTGATCATCTTCGTGGCCCTCCGCTGGACCCCTTCCAGCAAGTCCACGTCCTTCTTGTGCTGAGGACTCCAGAGCTGGACGCAGTACTCCAGGTGGGGTCTCACCAGAGCGGAGCAGAGGGGCAGAATCACCTCCCTCGACCTGCTGGCCACGCTTCTTTCGATGCAGCCCAGGATGCGTTGGCTTTCAGGGTTGCAAGCGCGCATTGCCTGCTCATGTTGAGCTTCTTGTCCACCAGCACCCCCAAGTCCCTCTCCTCAGGGCTGCTCTCAAGCCATTCTCCGCCCAACCTGTAGGTGTGCCTGGCATTGCCATGACCCAGGTGCAGGCTCTTGCACTTGGCCTGGCTGAACTTCATGACGTTCACACAGGCCCACCTCTCGAGCCTGTCCAGGTCCCTCTGGATGGCGTCCCTTCTCTCCAGTGTGTCGACCGTGCCACACAGCCTGGTGTCGTCAGCAAACTTGCTGAGGGTGCACTCAATCCCACTGTCCATGTCACTGACAAAGACGTTAAACAGCACTGGTCCCCGTACTGACCCCTGAGGAACAGCACTCGTCACCGTGGGCTGCCCAGGCAGGCAGGGACAGCCGGGCATGCCACCGCCGCTCGGCCAGCAAGACACGCCAGCAGCTGCTGCAAGCTGCCGCCTCTGCCACCAGCACCCTCGACTCCTTCTGCCGCGGGCTGGGAACCGGCCAGCAGCACTGCAGCCAGCGGCTGCCTACGGCCGGTCCCACCTGCTGGGGGCATCAACGGTGAGCGGGGCAGACCTGCGAGGGTGAGGACGTTCAGGCCTGCCCAGCAGCTCCCTCCAGCCTACAGCGCAGCAGGGAAGGACGCCGCCCGGGACATCACAAACAAGGTCCTGTGCAAAGTTTTCCCTGCCAGCCATGGACCCAGCCAGCAGCCAGCAGCACCGCGGGACCGTGCACATTGCAAGGCTGCGGCCATGACTGAAAGAACAGACAAGGTGTTGGCAGCCAACAGCAGCAAGGCCCCCGCGGCTTGTCCCACACTGAGGGGGGCACAGGGGGTCACTGGTGCTGCCAGCAGGGCCCCTGCACCAGCTTCCCTGGGCAGGCACGCGGGGCCAGGACACCAAGGACAAGCAGCACAGCAAGATCCACCTACTTCTCCCATCTTCAGTGAGCAGGCCCCTGCAGCAGAGGCAGAGAGGCAGGCACCTGCCCCATACACACCCCGAGAATATGAGGACAAGGGTCTGCAGGACACACCAGCACCCTCGACCTCTCCTGCCGCGGGCTGGCAAATGGCCAGCAGCACCGCAGCCAGCGGCTGCCTACGGCCAGTCCCACCTGCTGGGGGCATCAACGGTGAGCGGGGCAGACATTCGAGGGTGAGGAGCTTCAGGCCTGCCCAGCAGCTCCCTCCAGCCTACAGCGCAGCAGGGAAGGACGCCGCCCGGGACATCACAAACAAGGTCCTGTGCAAAGTTTTCCCTGCCAGCCATGGACCCAGCCAGCAGCCAGCAGCACCGCGGGACCGTGCACATTGCAAGGCTGCGGCCATGACTGAAACAACCGAGAAGGTGTTGGCAGCCAACAGCAGCAAGGCCAGCTCCCTCCAGCCTACAGAGGAGCTATAAAGGACACAGCCCGGTGCCTCACGAGTGAGGTCCTGGCCAAGGTTTTCCTTGGAAGCGGGGGACCCAGCCAGCAGCCAGCAGCACCACGGGGAAGGGCTGAGGCCATGACACCAACATCAGACAAGGTGTTAGCGGCCAATGGAGGCAAGGCTTTTGCAGAGGATCCAGCCATCCTGTCCATCAAGACAGAGTCCCTGGAGGAGCTGGAGAGGAGCTGCCTGGCCCGCACCAGGCGCAGCCTGGCCCAACTCAGCAATGCCACCCTGCAGTGGCAGCAGGACAGCCCGGAGGAAAAGCCAGGGGCCTTGGCCGAGGAGCAGGAGAAGTGCAAAGACAGCAGTGACAAGGAGCTGTCCCAAGGGGAAGACATCAGCATCCACACCATCTGGGTCAACGCCTCCGTCCCGGAGCTCTTCCAGGACACCCACGCTGGTCCCCAGGAGGAGTCCGGCCGGCCCAGCCGCCTGGGCACAGGGGTGGCAGGAGACATAGCTGGAGACCTGCAGAGCGCGTCTCCTGCCCTGGCTGGTCCCACGGATGCTGAGCCGGCAGCTTGTGCCCTGGCCGGAACTCCTGAGCAAGAGGGGCACCGCACGCCTCTGGCTCCCATGGCAGAAGAGGAGGCAAAGGCAACCGCTTCTCCCATCCTCAGCGAGCAGGCCCCTGCAGCAGAAGTAGAGAGCTGGGCACCTGCCCCATACACCCCCCAGAGTACAAGTACGAGGCTCTGCAGGACACAATCCTGAGCATGGTGAGACAGGCTCTCATCAATTCTGTGCTTGTGAGCCAGGAAAAACTGGCAAAACGCAAGGCTGCAGCAACAGCAGCAACACCACCTGCAGCACCACAGGACAGCGAGTCTGCCTCGGCTGCAGAGCCTCGGGGAGAGGCCAGCGCAGCCCCTCTCATCCCTTTGGCACGTGAGCATGGAGAAAACATGGCTTCTCCCACGTCGGAAGACCACTACGATGAAGCGGCTGCTTCAGTGCCTGAAATCCCTCTGGCAGAAGCCGGCGCTCCGCACTTTGCCCCAGCAGCACAGGCAGAGAGCCAGGCACCTGCCCCGCGCAGCCCCACAGCCTACGAGGCTCTGCAGGACATGGCCCTGTGCATGGTGACAAAGGCTGTGGTCAGTGCTATGGCTGTCATCCAGCACAACCTGGCCCAAAGCACCCAGGCTCTCGGCAGGGACACCTCCCACTAGACCAGGCTGCTCCAAGCTCCGTCCAGCCTGGCCTTGAACACCTCCAGGGATGGGGCACTGACAGCTTCCCTGGGCAACCTGTTCCAGCGCCTCACCACCCTTACAATACAGAAATTCTTCCTGATATCCAATCTAAATCTGCCCTCTTTCAGTTTGAAGCCGTTAGCCCGTGCCCTATCATTACACTCCCTGATAAAGAGTCCCTCCCCATCCTTCCTCTAGGCCCCCTTTAGGGACTGGAAGGCTGCTCTAAGGTCGCCCCGGAGCCTTCTCTTCTCCAGGATGAACATCCCCAGCTCTCTCAGCCTGTCCTCATAGCATAGGCGCTCCAGCCCTCTGATCATCTTCGTGGCCCTCCGCTGGACCCCTTCCAGCAAGTCCACGTCCTTCTTGTGCTGAGGACTCCAGAGCTGGACGCAGTACTCCAGGTGGGGTCTCACCAGAGCGGAGCAGAGGGGCAGAATCACCTCCCTCGACCTGCTGGCCACGCTTCTTTCGATGCAGCCCAGGATGCGTTGGCTTTCAGGGTTGCAAGCGCGCATTGCCTGCTCATGTTGAGCTTCTTGTCCACCAGCACCCCCAAGTCCCTCTCCTCAGGGCTGCTCTCAAGCCATTCTCCGCCCAACCTGTAGGTGTGCCTGGCATTGCCATGACCCAGGTGCAGGCTCTTGCACTTGGCCTGGCTGAACTTCATGACGTTCACACAGGCCCACCTCTCGAGCCTGTCCAGGTCCCTCTGGATGGCGTCCCTTCTCTCCAGTGTGTCGACCGTGCCACACAGCCTGGTGTCGTCAGCAAACTTGCTGAGGGTGCACTCAATCCCACTGTCCATGTCACTGACAAAGACGTTAAACAGCACTGGTCCCCGTACTGACCCCTGAGGAACAGCACTCGTCACCGTGGGCTGCCCAGGCAGGCAGGGACAGCCGGGCATGCCACCGCCGCTCGGCCAGCAAGACACGCCAGCAGCTGCTGCAAGCTGCCGCCTCTGCCACCAGCACCCTCGACTCCTTCTGCCGCGGGCTGGGAACCGGCCAGCAGCACTGCAGCCAGCGGCTGCCTACGGCCGGTCCCACCTGCTGGGGGCATCAACGGTGAGCGGGGCAGACCTGCGAGGGTGAGGACGTTCAGGCCTGCCCAGCAGCTCCCTCCAGCCTACAGCGCAGCAGGGAAGGACGCCGCCCGGGACATCACAAACAAGGTCCTGTGCAAAGTTTTCACTGCAAGCCATGGACCCAGCCAGCAGCACCGCGGGACCGTGCACATTGCAAGGCTGCGGCCATGACTGAAAGAACAGACAAGGTGTTGGCAGCCAACAGCAGCAAGGCCCCCGCGGCTTGTCCCACACTGAGGGGGGCACAGGGGGTCACTGGTGCTGCCAGCAGGGCCCCTGCACCAGCTTCCCTGGGCAGGCACGCGGGGCCAGGACACCAAGGACAAGCAGCACAGCAAGATCCACCTACTTCTCCCATCTTCAGTGAGCAGGCCCCTGCAGCAGAGGCAGAGAGGCAGGCACCTGCCCCATACACACCCCGAGAATATGAGGACAAGGTTCTGCAGGACACACCAGCACCCTCGACCTCTCCTGCCGCGGGCTGGCAAATGGCCAGCAGCACCGCAGCCAGCGGCTGCCTACGGCCAGTCCCACCTGCTCGGGGCATCAACGGTGAGCGGGGCAGACATTCGAGGGTGAGGAGCTTCAGGCCTGCCCAGCAGCTCCCTCCAGCCTACAGCGCAGCAGGGAAGGACGCCGCCCGGGACATCACAAACAAGGTCCTGTGCAAAGTTTTCCCTGCCAGCCATGGACCCAGCCAGCAGCCAGCAGCACCGCGGGACCGTGCACATTGCAAGGCTGCGGCCATGACTGAAAGAACAGACAAGGTGTTGGCAGCCAACAGCAGCAAGGCCAGCTCCCTCCAGCCTACAGAGGAGCTATAAAGGACACAGCCCGGTGCCTCACGAGTGAGGTCCTGGCCAAGGTTTTCCTTGGAAGCGGGGGACCCAGCCAGCAGCCAGCAGCACCACGGGGAAGGGCTGAGGCCATGACACCAACATCAGACAAGGTGTTAGCGGCCAATGGAGGCAAGGCTTTTGCAGAGGATCCAGCCATCCTGTCCATCAAGACAGAGTCCCTGGAGGAGCTGGAGAGGAGCTGCCTGGCCCGCACCAGGCGCAGCCTGGCCCAACTCAGCAATGCCACCCTGCAGTGGCAGCAGGACAGCCCGGAGGAAAAGCCAGGGGCCTTGGCCGAGGAGCAGGAGAAGTGCAAAGACAGCAGTGACAAGGAGCTGTCCCAAGGGGAAGACATCAGCATCCACACCATCTGGGTCAACGCCTCCGTCCCGGAGCTCTTCCAGGACACCCACGCTGGTCCCCAGGAGGAGTCCGGCCGGCCCAGCCACCTGGGCACAGGGGTGGCAGGAGACATAGCTGGAGACCTGCAGAGCGCGTCTCCTGCCCTGGCTGGTCCCACGGATGCTGAGCCGGCAGCTTGTGCCCTGGCCGGAACTCCTGAGCAAGAGGGGCACCGCACGCCTCTGGCTCCCATGGCAGAAGAGGAGGCAAAGGCAACCGCTTCTCCCATCCTCAGCGAGCAGGCCCCTGCAGCAGAAGTAGAGAGCTGGGCACCTGCCCCATACACCCCCCCAGGCTATAAGGACGAGGCTTTAGAGGACACAATCCTGAGCATGGTGAGAGAGGCTCTCATCAAATCTGTGCCTGTGAGCCAGCGCTTGCGGGCACCTGCCCCATACACCCCCCAGAGTACAAGTACGAGGCTCTGCAGGACACAGCCCTGCTCAGGTGAGAGAGGCTCTCATCAATTCTGTGCTTGTGAGCCAGGAAAAACTGGCAAAACGCAAGGCTGCAGCAACAGCAGCAACACCACCTGCAGCACCACAGGACAGCGAGTCTGCCTCGGCTGCAGAGCCTCGGGGAGAGGCCAGCGCAGCCCCTCTCATCCCTTTGGCACGTGAGCATGGAGAAAACATGGCTTCTCCCACGTCGGAAGACCACTACGATGAAGCGGCTGCTTCAGTGCCTGAAATCCCTCTGGCAGAAGCCGGCGCTCCGCACTTTGCCCCAGCAGCACAGGCAGAGAGCCAGGCACCTGCCCCGCGCAGCCCCACAGCCTACGAGGCTCTGCAGGACATGGCCCTGTGCATGGTGACAAAGGCTGTGGTCAGTGCTATGGCTGTCATCCAGCACAACCTGGCCCAAAGCACCCAGGCTCTCGGCAGGGACACCTCCCACTAGACCAGGCTGCTCCAAGCTCCGTCCAGCCTGGCCTTGAACACCTCCAGGGATGGGGCACTGACAGCTTCCCTGGGCAACCTGTTCCAGCGCCTCACCACCCTTACAATACAGAAATTCTTCCTGATATCCAATCTAAATCTGCCCTCTTTCAGTTTGAAGCCGTTAGCCCGTGCCCTATCATTACACTCCCTGATAAAGAGTCCCTCCCCATCCTTCCTCTAGGCCCCCTTTAGGGACTGGAAGGCTGCTCTAAGGTCGCCCCGGAGCCTTCTCTTCTCCAGGATGAACATCCCCAGCTCTCTCAGCCTGTCCTCATAGCATAGGCGCTCCAGCCCTCTGATCATCTTCGTGGCCCTCCGCTGGACCCCTTCCAGCAAGTCCACGTCCTTCTTGTGCTGAGGACTCCAGAGCTGGACGCAGTACTCCAGGTGGGGTCTCACCAGAGCGGAGCAGAGGGGCAGAATCACCTCCCTCGACCTGCTGGCCACGCTTCTTTCGATGCAGCCCAGGATGCGTTGGCTTTCAGGGTTGCAAGCGCGCATTGCCTGCTCATGTTGAGCTTCTTGTCCACCAGCACCCCCAAGTCCCTCTCCTCAGGGCTGCTCTCAAGCCATTCTCCGCCCAACCTGTAGGTGTGCCTGGCATTGCCATGACCCAGGTGCAGGCTCTTGCACTTGGCCTGGCTGAACTTCATGACGTTCACACAGGCCCACCTCTCGAGCCTGTCCAGGTCCCTCTGGATGGCGTCCCTTCTCTCCAGTGTGTCGACCGTGCCACACAGCCTGGTGTCGTCAGCAAACTTGCTGAGGGTGCACTCAATCCCACTGTCCATGTCACTGACAAAGACGTTAAACAGCACTGGTCCCCGTACTGACCCCTGAGGAACAGCACTCGTCACCGTGGGCGGCCCAGGCAGGCAGGGACAGCCGGGCATGCCACCGCCGCTCGGCCAGCAAGACACGCCAGCAGCTGCTGCAAGCTGCCGCCTCTGCCACCAGCACCCTCGACTCCTTCTGCCGCGGGCTGGGAACCGGCCAGCAGCACTGCAGCCAGCGGCTGCCTACGGCCGGTCCCACCTGCTGGGGGCATCAACGGTGAGCGGGGCAGACCTGCGAGGGTGAGGACGTTCAGGCCTGCCCAGCAGCTCCCTCCAGCCTACAGAGGAGCAGAGAAGGACGCCGCCCGGGACATCACAAACAAGGTCCTGTGCAAAGTTTTCCCTGCCAGCCATGGACCCAGCCAGCAGCCAGCAGCACCGCGGGACCGTGCACATTGCAAGGCTGCGGCCATGACTGAAAGAACAGACAAGGTGTTGGCAGCCAACAGCAGCAAGGCCAGCTCCCTCCAGCCTACAGAGGAGCTATAAAGGACACAGCCCGGTGCCTCACGAGTGAGGTCCTGGCCAAGGTTTTCCTTGGAAGCGGGGGACCCAGCCAGCAGCCAGCAGCACCACGGGGAAGGGCTGAGGCCATGACACCAACATCAGACAAGGTGTTAGCGGCCAATGGAGGCAAGGCTTTTGCAGAGGATCCAGCCATCCTGTCCATCAAGACAGAGTCCCTGGAGGAGCTGGAGAGGAGCTGCCTGGCCCGCACCAGGCGCAGCCTGGCCCAACTCAGCAATGCCACCCTGCAGTGGCAGCAGGACAGCCCGGAGGAAAAGCCAGGGGCCTTGGCCGAGGAGCAGGAGAAGTGCAAAGACAGCAGTGACAAGGAGCTGTCCCAAGGGGAAGACATCAGCATCCACACCATCTGGGTCAACGCCTCCGTCCCGGAGCTCTTCCAGGACACCCACGCTGGTCCCCAGGAGGAGTCCGGCCGGCCCAGCCGCCTGGGCACAGGGGTGGCAGGAGACATAGCTGGAGACCTGCAGAGCGCGTCTCCTGCCCTGGCTGGTCCCACGGATGCTGAGCCGGCAGCTTGTGCCCTGGCCGGAACTCCTGAGCAAGAGGGGCACCGCACGCCTCTGGCTCCCATGGCAGAAGAGGAGGCAAAGGCAACCGCTTCTCCCATCCTCAGCGAGCAGGCCCCTGCAGCAGAAGTAGAGAGCTGGGCACCTGCCCCATACACCCCCCAGAGTACAAGTACGAGGCTCTGCAGGACACAGCCCTGAGCATGGTGAGAGAGGCTCTCATCAATTCTGTGCTTGTGAGCCAGGAAAAACTGGCAAAACGCAAGGCTGCAGCAACAGCAGCAACACCACCTGCAGCACCACAGGACAGCGAGTCTGCCTCGGCTGCAGAGCCTCGGGGAGAGGCCAGCGCAGCCCCTCTCATCCCTTTGGCACGTGAGCATGGAGAAAACATGGCTTCTCCCACGTCGGAAGACCACTACGATGAAGCGGCTGCTTCAGTGCCTGAAATCCCTCTGGCAGAAGCCGGCGCTCCGCACTTTGCCCCAGCAGCACAGGCAGAGAGCCAGGCACCTGCCCCGCGCAGCCCCACAGCCTACGAGGCTCTGCAGGACATGGCCCTGTGCATGGTGACAAAGGCTGTGGTCAGTGCTATGGCTGTCATCCAGCACAACCTGGCCCAAAGCACCCAGGCTCTCGGCAGGGACACCTCCCACTAGACCAGGCTGCTCCAAGCTCCGTCCAGCCTGGCCTTGAACACCTCCAGGGATGGGGCACTGACAGCTTCCCTGGGCAACCTGTTCCAGCGCCTCACCACCCTTACAATACAGAAATTCTTCCTGATATCCAATCTAAATCTGCCCTCTTTCAGTTTGAAGCCGTTAGCCCGTGCCCTATCATTACACTCCCTGATAAAGAGTCCCTCCCCATCCTTCCTCTAGGCCCCCTTTAGGGACTGGAAGGCTGCTCTAAGGTCGCCCCGGAGCCTTCTCTTCTCCAGGATGAACATCCCCAGCTCTCTCAGCCTGTCCTCATAGCATAGGCGCTCCAGCCCTCTGATCATCTTCGTGGCCCTCCGCTGGACCCCTTCCAGCAAGTCCACGTCCTTCTTGTGCTGAGGACTCCAGAGCTGGACGCAGTACTCCAGGTGGGGTCTCACCAGAGCGGAGCAGAGGGGCAGAATCACCTCCCTCGACCTGCTGGCCACGCTTCTTTCGATGCAGCCCAGGATGCGTTGGCTTTCAGGGTTGCAAGCGCGCATTGCCTGCTCATGTTGAGCTTCTTGTCCACCAGCACCCCCAAGTCCCTCTCCTCAGGGCTGCTCTCAAGCCATTCTCCGCCCAACCTGTAGGTGTGCCTGGCATTGCCATGACCCAGGTGCAGGCTCTTGCACTTGGCCTGGCTGAACTTCATGACGTTCACACAGGCCCACCTCTCGAGCCTGTCCAGGTCCCTCTGGATGGCGTCCCTTCTCTCCAGTGTGTCGACCGTGCCACACAGCCTGGTGTCGTCAGCAAACTTGCTGAGGGTGCACTCAATCCCACTGTCCATGTCACTGACAAAGACGTTAAACAGCACTGGTCCCCGTACTGACCCCTGAGGAACAGCACTCGTCACCGTGGGCTGCCCAGGCAGGCAGGGACAGCCGGGCATGCCACCGCCGCTCGGCCAGCAAGACACGCCAGCAGCTGCTGCAAGCTGCCGCCTCTGCCACCAGCACCCTCGACTCCTTCTGCCGCGGGCTGGGAACCGGCCAGCAGCACTGCAGCCAGCGGCTGCCTACGGCCGGTCCCACCTGCTGGGGGCATCAACGGTGAGCGGGGCAGACCTGCGAGGGTGAGGACGTTCAGGCCTGCCCAGCAGCTCCCTCCAGCCTACAGCGCAGCAGGGAAGGACGCCGCCCGGGACATCACAAACAAGGTCCTGTGCAAAGTTTTCACTGCAAGCCATGGACCCAGCCAGCAGCCAGCAGCACCACGGGACCGTGCACATTGCAAGGCTGCGGCCATGACTGAAAGAACAGACAAGGTGTTGGCAGCCAACAGCAGCAAGGCCCCCGCGGCTTGTCCCACACTGAGGGGGGCACAGGGGGTCACTGGTGCTGCCAGCAGGGCCCCTGCACCAGCTTCCCTGGGCAGGCACGCGGGGCCAGGACACCAAGGACAAGCAGCACAGCAAGATCCACCTACTTCTCCCATCTTCAGTGAGCAGGCCCCTGCAGCAGAGGCAGAGAGGCAGGCACCTGCCCCATACACACCCCGAGAATATGAGGACAAGGTTCTGCAGGACACACCAGCACCCTCGACCTCTCCTGCCGCGGGCTGGCAAATGGCCAGCAGCACCGCAGCCAGCGGCTGCCTACGGCCAGTCCCACCTGCTCGGGGCATCAACGGTGAGCGGGGCAGACCTGCGAGGGTGAGGAGCTTCAGGCCTGCCCAGCAGCTCCCTCCAGCCTACAGCGCAGCAGGGAAGGACGCCGCCCGGGACATCACAAACAAGGTCCTGTGCAAAGTTTTCCCTGCCAGCCATGGACCCAGCCAGCAGCCAGCAGCACCGCGGGACCGTGCACATTGCAAGGCTGCGGCCATGACTGAAACAACAGACAAGGTGTTGGCATCCAACAGCAGCAAGGCCAGCTCCCTCCAGCCTACAGAGGAGCTATAAAGGACACAGCCCGGTGCCTCACGAGTTTTCCTTGGCCAAGGTTTTCCTTGGAAGCGGGGGACCCAGCCAGCAGCCAGCAGCACCCCGGGGAAGGGCTGAGGCCATGACACCAACATCAGACAAGGTGTTAGCGGCCAATGGAGGCAAGGCTTTTGCAGAGGATCCAGCCATCCTGTCCATCAAGACAGAGTCCCTGGAGGAGCTGGAGAGGAGCTGCCTGGCCCGCACCAGGCGCAGCCTGGCCCAACTCAGCAATGCCACCCTGCAGTGGCAGCAGGACAGCCCGGAGGAAAAGCCAGGGGCCTTGGCCGAGGAGCAGGAGAAGTGCAAAGACAGCAGTGACAAGGAGCTGTCCCAAGGGGAAGACATCAGCATCCACACCATCTGGGTCAACGCCTCCGTCCCGGAGCTCTTCCAGGACACCCACGCTGGTCCCCAGGAGGAGTCCGGCCGGCCCAGCCGCCTGGGCACAGGGGTGGCAGGAGACATAGCTGGAGACCTGCAGAGCGCGTCTCCTGCCCTGGCTGGTCCCACGGATGCTGAGCCGGCAGCTTGTGCCCTGGCCGGAACTCCTGAGCAAGAGGGGCACCGCACGCCTCTGGCTCCCATGGCAGAAGAGGAGGCAAAGGCAACCGCTTCTCCCATCCTCAGCGAGCAGGCCCCTGCAGCAGAAGTAGAGAGCTGGGCACCTGCCCCATACACCCCCCAGAGTACAAGTACGAGGCTCTGCGGGACACAGCGCTGAGCATGGTGAGAGAGGCTCTCATCAATTCTGTCCTTGTGAGCCAGGAAAAACTGGCAAAACGCAAGGCTGCAGCAACAGCAGCAACACCACCTGCAGCACCACAGGACAGCGAGTCTGCCTCGGCTGCAGAGCCTCGGGGAGAGGCCAGCGCAGCCCCTCTCATCCCTTTGGCACGTGAGCATGGAGAAAACATGGCTTCTCCCACGTCGGAAGACCACTACGATGAAGCGGCTGCTTCAGTGCCTGAAATCCCTCTGGCAGAAGCCGGCGCTCCGCACTTTGCCCCAGCAGCACAGGCAGAGAGCCAGGCACCTGCCCCGCGCAGCCCCACAGCCTACGAGGCTCTGCAGGACATGGCCCTGTGCATGGTGACAAAGGCTGTGGTCAGTGCTATGGCTGTCATCCAGCACAACCCGGCCCAAAGCACCCAGGCTCTCGGCAGGGACACCTCCCACTAGACCAGGCGGCTCCAAGCTCCGTCCAGCCTGGCCTTGAACACCTCCAGGGATGGGGCACTGACAGCTTCCCTGGGCAACCTGTTCCAGCGCCTCACCACCCTTACAATACAGAAATTCTTCCTGATATCCAATCTAAATCTGCCCTCTTTCAGTTTGAAGCCGTTAGCCCGTGCCCTATCATTACACTCCCTGATAAAGAGTCCCTCCCCATCCTTCCTCTAGGCCCCCTTTAGGGACTGGAAGGCTGCTCTAAGGTCGCCCCGGAGCCTTCTCTTCTCCAGGATGAACATCCCCAGCTCTCTCAGCCTGTCCTCATAGCATAGGCGCTCCAGCCCTCTGATCATCTTCGTGGCCCTCCGCTGGACCCCTTCCAGCAAGTCCACGTCCTTCTTGTGCTGAGGACTCCAGAGCTGGACGCAGTACTCCAGGTGGGGTCTCACCAGAGCGGAGCAGAGGGGCAGAATCACCTCCCTCGACCTGCTGGCCACGCTTCTTTCGATGCAGCCCAGGATGCGTTGGCTTTCAGGGTTGCAAGCGCGCATTGCCTGCTCATGTTGAGCTTCTTGTCCACCAGCACCCCCAAGTCCCTCTCCTCAGGGCTGCTCTCAAGCCATTCTCCGCCCAACCTGTAGGTGTGCCTGGCATTGCCATGACCCAGGTGCAGGCTCTTGCACTTGGCCTGGCTGAACTTCATGACGTTCACACAGGCCCACCTCTCGAGCCTGTCCAGGTCCCTCTGGATGGCGTCCCTTCTCTCCAGTGTGTCGACCGTGCCACACAGCCTGGTGTCGTCAGCAAACTTGCTGAGGGTGCACTCAATCCCACTGTCCATGTCACTGACAAAGACGTTAAACAGCACTGGTCCCCGTACTGACCCCTGAGGAACAGCACTCGTCACCGTGGGCTGCCCAGGCAGGCAGGGACAGCCGGGCATGCCACCGCCGCTCGGCCAGCAAGACACGCCAGCAGCTGCTGCAAGCTGCCGCCTCTGCCACCAGCACCCTCGACTCCTTCTGCCGCGGGCTGGGAACCGGCCAGCAGCACTGCAGCCAGCGGCTGCCTACGGCCGGTCCCACCTGCTGGGGGCATCAACGGTGAGCGGGGCAGACCTGCGAGGGTGAGGACGTTCAGGCCTGCCCAGCAGCTCCCTCCAGCCTACAGCGCAGCAGGGAAGGACGCCGCCCGTGACATCACAAACAAGGTCCTGTGCAAAGTTTTCCCTGCCAGCCATGGACCCAGCCAGCAGCCAGCAGCACCGCGGGACCGTGCACATTGCAAGGCTGCGGCCATGACTGAAAGAACAGACAAGGTGTTGGCAGCCAACAGCAGCAAGGCCCCCGCGGCTTGTCCCACACTGAGGGGGGCACAGGGGGTCACTGGTGCTGCCAGCAGGGCCCCTGCACCAGCTTCCCTGGGCAGGCACGCGGGGCCAGGACACCAAGGACAAGCAGCACAGCAAGATCCACCTACTTCTCCCATCTTCAGTGAGCAGGCCCCTGCAGCAGAGGCAGAGAGGCAGGCACCTGCCCCATACACACCCCGAGAATATGAGGACAAGGTTCTGCAGGACACACCAGCACCCTCGACCTCTCCTGCCGCGGGCTGGCAAATGGCCAGCAGCACCGCAGCCAGCGGCTGCCTACGGCCAGTCCCACCTGCTCGGGGCATCAACGGTGAGCGGGGCAGACCTGCGAGGGTGAGGAGCTTCAGGCCTGCCCAGCAGCTCCCTCCAGCCTACAGCGCAGCAGGGAAGGACGCCGCCCGGGACATCACAAACAAGGTCCTGTGCAAAGTTTTCCCTGCCAGCCATGGACCCAGCCAGCAGCCAGCAGCACCGCGGGACCGTGCACATTGCAAGGCTGCGGCCATGACTGAAACAACAGACAAGGTGTTGGCATCCAACAGCAGCAAGGCCAGCTCCCTCCAGCCTACAGAGGAGCTATAAAGGACACAGCCCGGTGCCTCACGAGTTTTCCTTGGCCAAGGTTTTCCTTGGAAGCGGGGGACCCAGCCAGCAGCCAGCAGCACCCCGGGGAAGGGCTGAGGCCATGACACCAACATCAGACAAGGTGTTAGCGGCCAATGGAGGCAAGGCTTTTGCAGAGGATCCAGCCATCCTGTCCATCAAGACAGAGTCCCTGGAGGAGCTGGAGAGGAGCTGCCTGGCCCGCACCAGGCGCAGCCTGGCCCAACTCAGCAATGCCACCCTGCAGTGGCAGCAGGACAGCCCGGAGGAAAAGCCAGGGGCCTTGGCCGAGGAGCAGGAGAAGTGCAAAGACAGCAGTGACAAGGAGCTGTCCCAAGGGGAAGACATCAGCATCCACACCATCTGGGTCAACGCCTCCGTCCCGGAGCTCTTCCAGGACACCCACGCTGGTCCCCAGGAGGAGTCCGGCCGGCCCAGCCGCCTGGGCACAGGGGTGGCAGGAGACATAGCTGGAGACCTGCAGAGCGCGTCTCCTGCCCTGGCTGGTCCCACGGATGCTGAGCCGGCAGCTTGTGCCCTGGCCGGAACTCCTGAGCAAGAGGGGCACCGCACGCCTCTGGCTCCCATGGCAGAAGAGGAGGCAAAGGCAACCGCTTCTCCCATCCTCAGCGAGCAGGCCCCTGCAGCAGAAGTAGAGAGCTGGGCACCTGCCCCATACACCCCCCAGAGTACAAGTACGAGGCTCTGCGGGACACAGCGCTGAGCATGGTGAGAGAGGCTCTCATCAATTCTGTCCTTGTGAGCCAGGAAAAACTGGCAAAACGCAAGGCTGCAGCAACAGCAGCAACACCACCTGCAGCACCACAGGACAGCGAGTCTGCCTCGGCTGCAGAGCCTCGGGGAGAGGCCAGCGCAGCCCCTCTCATCCCTTTGGCACGTGAGCATGGAGAAAACATGGCTTCTCCCACGTCGGAAGACCACTACGATGAAGCGGCTGCTTCAGTGCCTGAAATCCCTCTGGCAGAAGCCGGCGCTCCGCACTTTGCCCCAGCAGCACAGGCAGAGAGCCAGGCACCTGCCCCGCGCAGCCCCACAGCCTACGAGGCTCTGCAGGACATGGCCCTGTGCATGGTGACAAAGGCTGTGGTCAGTGCTATGGCTGTCATCCAGCACAACCTGGCCCAAAGCACCCAGGCTCTCGGCAGGGACACCTCCCACTAGACCAGGCGGCTCCAAGCTCCGTCCAGCCTGGCCTTGAACACCTCCAGGGATGGGGCACTGACAGCTTCCCTGGGCAACCTGTTCCAGCGCCTCACCACCCTTACAATACAGAAATTCTTCCTGATATCCAATCTAAATCTGCCCTCTTTCAGTTTGAAGCCGTTAGCCCGTGCCCTATCATTACACTCCCTGATAAAGAGTCCCTCCCCATCCTTCCTCTAGGCCCCCTTTAGGGACTGGAAGGCTGCTCTAAGGTCGCCCCGGAGCCTTCTCTTCTCCAGGATGAACATCCCCAGCTCTCTCAGCCTGTCCTCATAGCATAGGCGCTCCAGCCCTCTGATCATCTTCGTGGCCCTCCGCTGGACCCCTTCCAGCAAGTCCACGTCCTTCTTGTGCTGAGGACTCCAGAGCTGGACGCAGTACTCCAGGTGGGGTCTCACCAGAGCGGAGCAGAGGGGCAGAATCACCTCCCTCGACCTGCTGGCCACGCTTCTTTCGATGCAGCCCAGGATGCGTTGGCTTTCAGGGTTGCAAGCGCGCATTGCCTGCTCATGTTGAGCTTCTTGTCCACCAGCACCCCCAAGTCCCTCTCCTCAGGGCTGCTCTCAAGCCATTCTCCGCCCAACCTGTAGGTGTGCCTGGCATTGCCATGACCCAGGTGCAGGCTCTTGCACTTGGCCTGGCTGAACTTCATGACGTTCACACAGGCCCACCTCTCGAGCCTGTCCAGGTCCCTCTGGATGGCGTCCCTTCTCTCCAGTGTGTCGACCGTGCCACACAGCCTGGTGTCGTCAGCAAACTTGCTGAGGGTGCACTCAATCCCACTGTCCATGTCACTGACAAAGACGTTAAACAGCACTGGTCCCCGTACTGACCCCTGAGGAACAGCACTCGTCACCGTGGGCTGCCCAGGCAGGCAGGGACAGCCGGGCATGCCACCGCCGCTCGGCCAGCAAGACACGCCAGCAGCTGCTGCAAGCTGCCGCCTCTGCCACCAGCACCCTCGACTCCTTCTGCCGCGGGCTGGGAACCGGCCAGCAGCACTGCAGCCAGCGGCTGCCTACGGCCGGTCCCACCTGCTGGGGGCATCAACGGTGAGCGGGGCAGACCTGCGAGGGTGAGGACGTTCAGGCCTGCCCAGCAGCTCCCTCCAGCCTACAGAGGAGCAGAGAAGGACGCCGCCCGGGACATCACAAACAAGGTCCTGTGCAAAGTTTTCCCTGCCAGCCATGGACCCAGCCAGCAGCCAGCAGCACCGCGGGACCGTGCACATTGCAAGGCTGCGGCCATGACTGAAAGAACAGACAAGGTGTTGGCAGCCAACAGCAGCAAGGCCCCCGCGGCTTGTCCCACACTGAGGGGGGCACAGGGGGTCACTGGTGCTGCCAGCAGGGCCCCTGCACCAGCTTCCCTGGGCAGGCACGCGGGGCCAGGACACCAAGGACAAGCAGCACAGCAAGATCCACCTACTTCTCCCATCTTCAGTGAGCAGGCCCCTGCAGCAGAGGCAGAGAGGCAGGCACCTGCCCCATACACACCCCGAGAATATGAGGACAAGGTTCTGCAGGACACACCAGCACCCTCGACCTCTCCTGCCGCGGGCTGGCAAATGGCCAGCAGCACCGCAGCCAGCGGCTGCCTACGGCCAGTCCCACCTGCTCGGGGCATCAACGGTGAGCGGGGCAGACCTGCGAGGGTGAGGAGCTTCAGGCCTGCCCAGCAGCTCCCTCCAGCCTACAGCGCAGCAGGGAAGGACGCCGCCCGGGACATCACAAACAAGGTCCTGTGCAAAGTTTTCCCTGCCAGCCATGGACCCAGCCAGCAGCCAGCAGCACCGCGGGACCGTGCACATTGCAAGGCTGCGGCCATGACTGAAACAACAGAGAAGGTGTTGGCAGCCAACAGCAGCAAGGCCAGCTCCCTCCAGCCTACAGAGGAGCTATAAAGGACACAGCCCGGTGCCTCACGAGTGAGGTCCTGGCCAAGGTTTTCCTTGGAAGCGGGGGACCCAGCCAGCAGCCAGCAGCACCACGGGGAAGGGCTGAGGCCATGACACCAACATCAGACAAGGTGTTAGCGGCCAATGGAGGCAAGGCTTTTGCAGAGGATCCAGCCATCCTGTCCATCAAGACAGAGTCCCTGGAGGAGCTGGAGAGGAGCTGCCTGGCCCGCACCAGGCGCAGCCTGGCCCAACTCAGCAGTGCCACCCTGCAGTGGCAGCAGGACAGCCCGGAGGAAAAGCCAGGGGCCTTGGCCGAGGAGCAGGAGAAGTGCAAAGACAGCAGTGACAAGGAGCTGTCCCAAGGGGAAGACATCAGCATCCACACCATCTGGGTCAACGCCTCCGTCCCGGAGCTCTTCCAGGACACCCACGCTGGTCCCCAGGAGGAGTCCGGCCGGCCCAGCCGCCTGGGCACAGGGGTGGCAGGAGACATAGCTGGAGACCTGCAGAGCGCGTCTCCTGCCCTGGCTGGTCCCACGGATGCTGAGCCGGCAGCTTGTGCCCTGGCCGGAACTCCTGAGCAAGAGGGGCACCGCACGCCTCTGGCTCCCATGGCAGAAGAGGAGGCAAAGGCAACCGCTTCTCCCATCCTCAGCGAGCAGGCCCCTGCAGCAGAAGTAGAGAGCTGGGCACCTGCCCCATACACCCCCCAGAGTACAAGTACGAGGCTCTGCAGGACACAATCCTGAGCATGGTGAGACAGGCTCTCATCAATTCTGTGCTTGTGAGCCAGGAAAAACTGGCAAAACGCAAGGCTGCAGCAACAGCAGCAACACCACCTGCAGCACCACAGGACAGCGAGTCTGCCTCGGCTGCAGAGCCTCGGGGAGAGGCCAGCGCAGCCCCTCTCATCCCTTTGGCACGTGAGCATGGAGAAAACATGGCTTCTCCCACGTCGGAAGACCACTACGATGAAGCGGCTGCTTCAGTGCCTGAAATCCCTCTGGCAGAAGCCGGCGCTCCGCACTTTGCCCCAGCAGCACAGGCAGAGAGCCAGGCACCTGCCCCGCGCAGCCCCACAGCCTACGAGGCTCTGCAGGACATGGCCCTGTGCATGGTGACAAAGGCTGTGGTCAGTGCTATGGCTGTCATCCAGCACAACCTGGCCCAAAGCACCCAGGCTCTCGGCAGGGACACCTCCCACTAGACCAGGCTGCTCCAAGCTCCGTCCAGCCTGGCCTTGAACACCTCCAGGGATGGGGCACTGACAGCTTCCCTGGGCAACCTGTTCCAGCGCCTCACCACCCTTACAATACAGAAATTCTTCCTGATATCCAATCTAAATCTGCCCTCTTTCAGTTTGAAGCCGTTAGCCCGTGCCCTATCATTACACTCCCTGATAAAGAGTCCCTCCCCATCCTTCCTCTAGGCCCCCTTTAGGGACTGGAAGGCTGCTCTAAGGTCGCCCCGGAGCCTTCTCTTCTCCAGGATGAACATCCCCAGCTCTCTCAGCCTGTCCTCATAGCATAGGCGCTCCAGCCCTCTGATCATCTTCGTGGCCCTCCGCTGGACCCCTTCCAGCAAGTCCACGTCCTTCTTGTGCTGAGGACTCCAGAGCTGGACGCAGTACTCCAGGTGGGGTCTCACCAGAGCGGAGCAGAGGGGCAGAATCACCTCCCTCGACCTGCTGGCCACGCTTCTTTCGATGCAGCCCAGGATGCGTTGGCTTTCAGGGTTGCAAGCGCGCATTGCCTGCTCATGTTGAGCTTCTTGTCCACCAGCACCCCCAAGTCCCTCTCCTCAGGGCTGCTCTCAAGCCATTCTCCGCCCAACCTGTAGGTGTGCCTGGCATTGCCATGACCCAGGTGCAGGCTCTTGCACTTGGCCTGGCTGAACTTCATGACGTTCACACAGGCCCACCTCTCGAGCCTGTCCAGGTCCCTCTGGATGGCGTCCCTTCTCTCCAGTGTGTCGACCGTGCCACACAGCCTGGTGTCGTCAGCAAACTTGCTGAGGGTGCACTCAATCCCACTGTCCATGTCACTGACAAAGACGTTAAACAGCACTGGTCCCCGTACTGACCCCTGAGGAACAGCACTCGTCACCGTGGGCTGCCCAGGCAGGCAGGGACAGCCGGGCATGCCACCGCCGCTCGGCCAGCAAGACACGCCAGCAGCTGCTGCAAGCTGCCGCCTCTGCCACCAGCACCCTCGACTCCTTCTGCCGCGGGCTGGGAACCGGCCAGCAGCACTGCAGCCAGCGGCTGCCTACGGCCGGTCCCACCTGCTGGGGGCATCAACGGTGAGCGGGGCAGACCTGCGAGGGTGAGGACGTTCAGGCCTGCCCAGCAGCTCCCTCCAGCCTACAGCGCAGCAGGGAAGGACGCCGCCCGGGACATCACAAACAAGGTCCTGTGCAAAGTTTTCACTGCAAGCCATGGACCCAGCCAGCAGCACCGCGGGACCGTGCACATTGCAAGGCTGCGGCCATGACTGAAAGAACAGACAAGGTGTTGGCAGCCAACAGCAGCAAGGCCCCCGCGGCTTGTCCCACACTGAGGGGGGCACAGGGGGTCACTGGTGCTGCCAGCAGGGCCCCTGCACCAGCTTCCCTGGGCAGGCACGCGGGGCCAGGACACCAAGGACAAGCAGCACAGCAAGATCCACCTACTTCTCCCATCTTCAGTGAGCAGGCCCCTGCAGCAGAGGCAGAGAGGCAGGCACCTGCCCCATACACACCCCGAGAATATGAGGACAAGGGTCTGCAGGACACACCAGCACCCTCGACCTCTCCTGCCGCGGGCTGGCAAATGGCCAGCAGCACCGCAGCCAGCGGCTGCCTACGGCCAGTCCCACCTGCTCGGGGCATCAACGGTGAGCGGGGCAGACATTCGAGGGTGAGGAGCTTCAGGCCTGCCCAGCAGCTCCCTCCAGCCTACAGCGCAGCAGGGAAGGACGCCGCCCGGGACATCACAAACAAGGTCCTGTGCAAAGTTTTCCCTGCCAGCCATGGACCCAGCCAGCAGCCAGCAGCACCGCGGGACCGTGCACATTGCAAGGCTGCGGCCATGACTGAAAGAACAGACAAGGTGTTGGCAGCCAACAGCAGCAAGGCCAGCTCCCTCCAGCCTACAGAGGAGCTATAAAGGACACAGCCCGGTGCCTCACGAGTGAGGTCCTGGCCAAGGTTTTCCTTGGAAGCGGGGGACCCAGCCAGCAGCCAGCAGCACCACGGGGAAGGGCTGAGGCCATGACACCAACATCAGACAAGGTGTTAGCGGCCAATGGAGGCAAGGCTTTTGCAGAGGATCCAGCCATCCTGTCCATCAAGACAGAGTCCCTGGAGGAGCTGGAGAGGAGCTGCCTGGCCCGCACCAGGCGCAGCCTGGCCCAACTCAGCAATGCCACCCTGCAGTGGCAGCAGGACAGCCCGGAGGAAAAGCCAGGGGCCTTGGCCGAGGAGCAGGAGAAGTGCAAAGACAGCAGTGACAAGGAGCTGTCCCAAGGGGAAGACATCAGCATCCACACCATCTGGGTCAACGCCTCCGTCCCGGAGCTCTTCCAGGACACCCACGCTGGTCCCCAGGAGGAGTCCGGCCGGCCCAGCCGCCTGGGCACAGGGGTGGCAGGAGACATAGCTGGAGACCTGCAGAGCGCGTCTCCTGCCCTGGCTGGTCCCACGGATGCTGAGCCGGCAGCTTGTGCCCTGGCCGGAACTCCTGAGCAAGAGGGGCACCGCACGCCTCTGGCTCCCATGGCAGAAGAGGAGGCAAAGGCAACCGCTTCTCCCATCCTCAGCGAGCAGGCCCCTGCAGCAGAAGTAGAGAGCTGGGCACCTGCCCCATACACCCCCCCAGGCTATAAGGACGAGGCTTTAGAGGACACAATCCTGAGCATGGTGAGACAGGCTCTCATCAATTCTGTGCCTGTGAGGCAGCGCTTGCGGGCACCTGCCCCATACACCCCCCAGAGTACAAGTACGAGGCTCTGCAGGACACAGCCCTGAGCATGGTGAGAGAGGCTCTCATCAATTCTGTGCTTGTGAGCCAGGAAAAACTGGCAAAACGCAAGGCTGCAGCAACAGCAGCAACACCACCTGCAGCACCACAGGACAGCGAGTCTGCCTCGGCTGCAGAGCCTCGGGGAGAGGCCAGCGCAGCCCCTCTCATCCCTTTGGCACGTGAGCATGGAGAAAACATGGCTTCTCCCACGTCGGAAGACCACTACGATGAAGCGGCTGCTTCAGTGCCTGAAATCCCTCTGGCAGAAGCCGGCGCTCCGCACTTTGCCCCAGCAGCACAGGCAGAGAGCCAGGCACCTGCCCCGCGCAGCCCCACAGCCTACGAGGCTCTGCAGGACATGGCCCTGTGCATGGTGACAAAGGCTGTGGTCAGTGCTATGGCTGTCATCCAGCACAACCTGGCCCAAAGCACCCAGGCTCTCGGCAGGGACACCTCCCACTAGACCAGGCTGCTCCAAGCTCCGTCCAGCCTGGCCTTGAACACCTCCAGGGATGGGGCACTGACAGCTTCCCTGGGCAACCTGTTCCAGCGCCTCACCACCCTTACAATACAGAAATTCTTCCTGATATCCAATCTAAATCTGCCCTCTTTCAGTTTGAAGCCGTTAGCCCGTGCCCTATCATTACACTCCCTGATAAAGAGTCCCTCCCCATCCTTCCTCTAGGCCCCCTTTAGGGACTGGAAGGCTGCTCTAAGGTCGCCCCGGAGCCTTCTCTTCTCCAGGATGAACATCCCCAGCTCTCTCAGCCTGTCCTCATAGCATAGGCGCTCCAGCCCTCTGATCATCTTCGTGGCCCTCCGCTGGACCCCTTCCAGCAAGTCCACGTCCTTCTTGTGCTGAGGACTCCAGAGCTGGACGCAGTACTCCAGGTGGGGTCTCACCAGAGCGGAGCAGAGGGGCAGAATCACCTCCCTCGACCTGCTGGCCACGCTTCTTTCGATGCAGCCCAGGATGCGTTGGCTTTCAGGGTTGCAAGCGCGCATTGCCTGCTCATGTTGAGCTTCTTGTCCACCAGCACCCCCAAGTCCCTCTCCTCAGGGCTGCTCTCAAGCCATTCTCCGCCCAACCTGTAGGTGTGCCTGGCATTGCCATGACCCAGGTGCAGGCTCTTGCACTTGGCCTGGCTGAACTTCATGACGTTCACACAGGCCCACCTCTCGAGCCTGTCCAGGTCCCTCTGGATGGCGTCCCTTCTCTCCAGTGTGTCGACCGTGCCACACAGCCTGGTGTCGTCAGCAAACTTGCTGAGGGTGCACTCAATCCCACTGTCCATGTCACTGACAAAGACGTTAAACAGCACTGGTCCCCGTACTGACCCCTGAGGAACAGCACTCGTCACCGTGGGCTGCCCAGGCAGGCAGGGACAGCCGGGCATGCCACCGCCGCTCGGCCAGCAAGACACGCCAGCAGCTGCTGCAAGCTGCCGCCTCTGCCACCAGCACCCTCGACTCCTTCTGCCGCGGGCTGGGAACCGGCCAGCAGCACTGCAGCCAGCGGCTGCCTACGGCCGGTCCCACCTGCTGGGGGCATCAACGGTGAGCGGGGCAGACCTGCGAGGGTGAGGACGTTCAGGCCTGCCCAGCAGCTCCCTCCAGCCTACAGCGCAGCAGGGAAGGACGCCGCCCGGGACATCACAAACAAGGTCCTGTGCAAAGTTTTCCCTGCCAGCCATGGACCCAGCCAGCAGCCAGCAGCACCGCGGGACCGTGCACATTGCAAGGCTGCGGCCATGACTGAAAGAACAGACAAGGTGTTGGCAGCCAACAGCAGCAAGGCCCCCGCGGCTTGTCCCACACTGAGGGGGGCACAGGGGGTCACTGGTGCTGCCAGCAGGGCCCCTGCACCAGCTTCCCTGGGCAGGCACGCGGGGCCAGGACACCAAGGACAAGCAGCACAGCAAGATCCACCTACTTCTCCCATCTTCAGTGAGCAGGCCCCTGCAGCAGAGGCAGAGAGGCAGGCACCTGCCCCATACACACCCCGAGAATATGAGGACAAGGTTCTGCAGGACACACCAGCACCCTCGACCTCTCCTGCCGCGGGCTGGCAAATGGCCAGCAGCACCGCAGCCAGCGGCTGCCTACGGCCAGTCCCACCTGCTCGGGGCATCAACGGTGAGCGGGGCAGACCTGCGAGGGTGAGGAGCTTCAGGCCTGCCCAGCAGCTCCCTCCAGCCTACAGCGCAGCAGGGAAGGACGCCGCCCGGGACATCACAAACAAGGTCCTGTGCAAAGTTTTCCCTGCCAGCCATGGACCCAGCCAGCAGCCAGCAGCACCGCGGGACCGTGCACATTGCAAGGCTGCGGCCATGACTGAAACAACAGACAAGGTGTTGGCATCCAACAGCAGCAAGGCCAGCTCCCTCCAGCCTACAGAGGAGCTATAAAGGACACAGCCCGGTGCCTCACGAGTTTTCCTTGGCCAAGGTTTTCCTTGGAAGCGGGGGACCCAGCCAGCAGCCAGCAGCACCCCGGGGAAGGGCTGAGGCCATGACACCAACATCAGACAAGGTGTTAGCGGCCAATGGAGGCAAGGCTTTTGCAGAGGATCCAGCCATCCTGTCCATCAAGACAGAGTCCCTGGAGGAGCTGGAGAGGAGCTGCCTGGCCCGCACCAGGCGCAGCCTGGCCCAACTCAGCAATGCCACCCTGCAGTGGCAGCAGGACAGCCCGGAGGAAAAGCCAGGGGCCTTGGCCGAGGAGCAGGAGAAGTGCAAAGACAGCAGTGACAAGGAGCTGTCCCAAGGGGAAGACATCAGCATCCACACCATCTGGGTCAACGCCTCCGTCCCGGAGCTCTTCCAGGACACCGAAATAATAATATAATAATAATAATAATAATAATAATAATAATAATAATATAAGAAATAATAGTGTATCAGCGTCCTTGTAGTTCAAGCTTCTAAGTTACAGAAACTAAGAAATAAATTACAGTAATTAAACTGTAATAGATTAAAAAAAATCTGTATTATCATCTTCCATTGCTTTGAATTTTCAGGAACACATGTTAGCAGCTTTGCTTTTAGGATTTATAAAAGAAGTAAGGGTACATTTAAAATCAAGTAATTTAAGTACTAAAGGGTAGATGAGATGACAAAATTAGTGGTAAAAAAACACGGTGTCAAAAAAGACTCTAAAGCTTTAAGACTATGAGATTTATTATGAGCAGTGTAACGTACCGCCAGCTGACTAGCTGGTATCTACTATGTCTGCTCCAGCTATTCATTGCGCAGACAGAAAGAGCCTGGAAACGTATCCTTCTTCATGAAAGTGAGTACAAGGCTGGAACGGCCACGCATTAACACATAAATTTGGTCACAACATGACAAAGTGTGAAGGGAGAGTAGAGAGTAGCAATACAGTATTAAGGCCTAAGCTGTAGGAAGAACCAAAGGCTTCAACACCGGCATGATTTTCTTCTCTCTTACACTGCTGTAATCTGCTGTTTTCTATTTAATCTCTCCTGATTTAAATTCATCCATACAGCCTAATCTGAGGTGAACTTTTTTCCATAAAAATCAATGTAAGATAAACTTTGTTGTAGACTGAAAAAGGACACGTAAGAGAAAAGCTGAACTTCTACATTGTACAAGCGCTCACCAAGGGCTGAGCACGAGCTTGGCCAATTTTTAACTACTTTAACCACTGAGACAATCAAAACCACTGTTTTGTCCATCACAGCTCACTGGGACACATGAGATAAAATCTACGTCCGAGAACCTGTACACCCTCGTCTGTCTGGTGGCATCCTTGCACTGCTTCCTGCTTGGATTTTCTTTTCTTTTGACTGATTAGTCTAGATATTGCTTACTAAAGAAACTGCTTGATGTTTTCAGCTTTCATTTCGGCCGTAAACGTTGCCTTCATCTCCTCATAAGGACTCACAGATGTCTTCTTTTCTGTGGGTTTTGCAAACCAGCCTGTACAACACACCAAAACACAATAGTAAGAACACCAGAGCAATCTTACCATGACACACACCATCCCTCTTTGGTTTCACCACAAGATTGTCACTGTGTATTTTACCACTGTTTTTATCTCAGCACAGACAAGCAGCCACAATCTACTGCAGGCTGCACAGCGACGGCAGCAGCAGTTGCCCTCACGTGAAGAGAACTTCTTTACCTAGGTAGATACTGAGGGGAATAAAATACTATATTCATCACAGTTATTTTACTGTACATTCTAAGGAGACTTCTCTTTCTTTAGCACCAGAACATCATTCTGTCAGTCCTATCAGTCAGCTCAGCAGTAAGGCAGCAGCCTTACAAAAAAGCACAGCAACACAGCCAGCCTTTGTAAGGAACAGATGTCTTGTAACTCCTTTCTCACTCTCTGGTCTGTCTGGCTCTTATTCTGGAATTTCTCCCTTACTGTGCAGGCATTACCAGAGTAAGCGATGAGAGGAACACCTGGCTAGGAAGAAAGTGTTTCTGACATCTGTTTTTTGCTTTTAAGTCAGAGTTGGGACATGGTGAGTGCAAACGCAGCGGCGGGTACATGGGCAGTGCAAATCAGCGAACCATCGGGGAGCCGAGGGCGGGTGACAGGCTGGCACCGGCGAGGCACCGGTCACTGGCATAGCGGAAGTGTGCCACATGAAATGTGCCACTTCTCTTTCGGCATGAAGAGAGCGATTCAGTCAGGGCTTCCCGATGGCACGAACCCCAAGGACATACCAAAGGGCGTTTCAAAATACAAGTGGCTCTTTTGTTTTCCTTCCTCCCCTCAGCTGGCCCTGAGCCATCTGCGAACCAAAAGGGAGGGAAAACCTCTTGTGGCAGCAACCCGCAGCCCTGCCTGCTTGGGCCGAGGTGGCACATGAAATTAAAGCCTCTTTCACCCCTCCTGTCAGCGCTCCTCCAGCCCCGTATGTGTCTTCCCGCCGTTCTGGTTTGGGCCCGTGCAGTCTCACGGCAGAGGGCTCTGTCCCCTCCTCACAAACCCAGAGCCTCTTCTGGGCAGAACTACTTTATTTAAAAGGAAATCGAAAACCCAGCCGAAAAAGACACTCTCGACTGAAGACCCCTTCTCTTGCGGAGGAGTCAGGAGTCCCTGGAAGGGTCGGTGGCTGGCCCGGACCGGCCTGAGAGATTATGAGGGAAGGAGGGAGGGAGGGAAGGGGGGAGGGAGGGAGTGTCGGCCGGGCCGAGTACGGACCCACCTCGGGCACCCCTGGCACAAAGCCGCGGGCGCTGGAAGCCGCCTGCTCCTTCCCCCCACCCGGCCCTTCCTCAGCCCGGCTCCGAGCCACCTCCCCCGGCTGGAAGGGCCGAGGGTGGCCGGGAGAGCCCCCCCGCCCCCGATGCGAAGGGGGGTTAAGTCCGCACTGTCCCGATAAGGAACCCGAGGAGGAATAGCCCCGCCGCTGCTCCCAGGACGACAGCCCAGAAGCGGCCGCTAGCTGCCCTGGGGCCGGCCGGCTCCCTGGCAGCGCCGAGCGACGTCCACATGGCTGCCGGCCCCCTCCCCACCGCTCCCGGCACGGCCCGCCCCGCCGGCCGAAGTCCCGCCGTGGCCCGGCCCGCCCCGGAGGCGGGCGGGCGCTGGCCGTTCGTTGCGGCCAGCTCCGCGGCTCCCGCCTGAGCCCTGAGCCGCCCGTGAGGGCTCTGCTGTCCGCCGCCGCCCAGGGGCAAGGCCGTCCCGCCATCGCCGGCAATGTTGGAGTCCGCCCGGCTGCCGCAGCCGCTGCCCGGGGGGTTGCCGCTCTCTCGATGGACTCTGTCAGTCGATCCCAGCGCGCCCAACCCCCTGCTGCCCTCCCCCTCTTTCTCTCCTGCTCCTCGACACCGTGCCACCCCCTATTTCTTTTAACTTGCTACAGAGTGCGGTGAGGAGGGAAAGCGATGGTTCCCGGGCCTGGCTCTCCCTGCCTGTTCCACACAGAGCAGTGCTGTGCCCTCCGCCACAGGGCACACCCCAGACCCGGCAGCACCAGCAGGGCGAACGTGAGGGGAAACAAAAGCTAAAAGCTGCGGTAAATGATTTAATCGCAAACAGGATTCCAATTAGAATTGATAATTTATTAAAGGAACAAAGGCAAGCAAACAGCGCTGGCTGTGCCGGGAGTCTCTGCCCAACCGAGACACACACCTTACAGACGCCATTTTTGGTTTCTCTCTCCTATACTAATACGTATTCATAACTGTCTCTAAAATGGTTGGCCCTTGCCAAAAATGGGTGTATCCCCCCTCTTACAGGTCACTATGCAGATAACAACAGGAGCGGGTTAAGTTGGTGTTCTAGAATGTTCGCCAGGTGGCTCCTGCAAAACACAGACAGGATAGACACACCGTCTCGTCTGCGGCCATACAGACAAAACAATCAAAGGTCACACTTCACCCTGTGGCCCTAACACTGTTCCACGCTGACACGAATCAGTTAAGCACATTTCACAAAAGCCATCATTTTGAGAGATTTATTCTAAGGAATATTGTACCCCAATACCCAGCACTCTCTGAAAGGCAATAAGGACCCTTCGGACGGGTATGCGCCCCTGTGGAGGTGGGTTGACTACCACCCATTTCTGTGCTCTGTGTTTCTTTCCAGTGTACACAGGTACAATCCCAAAGAGCACGGGTGCACCCCAGCTGCTGGGTTGAGAACAAGCCTGAAACTTCGTACGCTCCTGACTTTGCCGGAGTCTTTTTTTCCACCTCGTAAAATCTCCACTGTATAGTTTTGGAAAAACCTCTCCATTCAGTCGGGTCATCGCATTTGGGAGGAGGTCCGTGATCAGAGGGAAATTGTGCATACAGAGGTGACCTCCTGGGCTCTGCATGGATTTTTATCCTCAGGGGCCTGGCTGAGGTACCAGCTAGGGAGACAGCTGATGTTTAGGTCATAAAGTCTGTAGTTCTCTTGTGTCCATGTCCACATATAGTATGTGCAGCCTGTTTCAACAGCAAGTGCCAGCACTTTACAGGACTGCTCCGATTGCACGACGCTACTTGCTGATGCAGACAAAACCTAAGACTAGGATGAATTCCAGACACTGGACTTTGACCTCATCTGCAGAGCCCATTGCACAAGGAAACTGTAGTACAAGACCACTAGATGAGCCCTGTGGAAAGCAGAAGTGTTGGTTGCAAGGAGCAATACACCAGTGACACAGCAGCAGCATGCTTCAAAATTTTGTAAGATACAAAATGCCTCCAAATGACCAGATAGATACTAAAATAAAATGCCAGTATTTGTGATATTAGTCCCGTGTCCTCCTCCCTGTTGTGCAGAAGCCCTGCTTTTAATGGTTCTCTGAGCGGGGTATTCTGCCACGTCACATCACGCCCAGATGCCTGCCAGGTTGCCCTCAGTGTGCTGGCTGTTGTAGATACCATTCTGGAATGGCCAGCTGTCCCCTATAATATATAGGGAACTTAAGTTTGGAACCGAGCACAGTGAAAGGTTGTACCCCTACCCAGCAGTCTACTTTCCTCCCCCGTTCTGTACCTGAAGGGGCATAATGTGCCCGTGTTCACTACTCCACCACTACTTATTGATGGAAGCTGAAATCCATGCGATGTTTAAATTAAGTGGGCTGAAGAATGGAACATGTCTTCTGGTATTCCTAAAAAGATTAATATGGCCAGGGCACCTTTGGGCACAAGAACTTGGAAGAACGCATGGATCAGCTAATTTCTGTTTGAAGCACTTGGAAATTAAGTTAATGAAGCACCATGGGGCTTTTGCATGAGCAAAAGCATATAGCTTTTGATTAATATTCCAGAGGGATGTAATCAACCCCAGGGGCTTATGGCCACGCTTACTCAAGTGAAATAAGAGAGACAGAAAGGAACGGTCAGGAAACGGAGATGGGAATATTGTCAAAAGTTTGGTGCTGTTGAATACTCTGGAACTAATTGACCTGCCCACACCACTTAGAAGCTCTGAATTACTGCTTTGAGACATTTTATATATAGGCTTCCAGTGTGCCTGTTGCTTGGACGGGACATTATGACCCTTAAATACAAAACAGCAGCAGCCAAAGGGCATAAGAAAGCTTTATTCAAGAACAAATTGCAGTCATGATAAATGCATAAAATGTTATCCTTGTTCCTATACAGAATCTTATCGGTCACTTTGCAGCTAAAGCCATTTCACTAAACCAAAAATGTTCAATACACCAAAACTACGAAAAATTAATATTTCTCCTCTCCCTGTGCTTGATCGGAAGATCTTCTACTAATCACAGTATTTTAAGGCTTTTTTCTTATCTCTGAGCTGTGAGGAACAGACAAAAAAAATTTTTTTTTTCAATTCGTCCACCTGAAGAAACAAACTCACTGGTTTTTGAGATGCAAATCTTAGGCAATGTTTTGGTTAGGATTATCCTTTTGCATACCATTTATCACGACAGTTTTCCTTAGGTCCAACTGAAGCCAATTTAGTGTGACTTAGGTAGGATCTGTACTGGCAAGGTGTTGAGGAACTTATCTGTATGTCAAGGTGCTGTTCAAACACAGATACAATAAGATCAACTTCTGTGGTACTTTCTTTTGATATACCTGCAGGATTACTACTTTAGTCTTTGCTAGTCCTCCAGCCTGTGAAAATGTTGTCACATTAATTTTCTGCAAATAAGGCTTACAAATATTTCGGGGGAGGGTTCTTGATGTACCTACTAAATGCATGCTGTAAATTTACTCAGGTTTGGGATTTGGGGAAGGGTGGGGCAAAGTTGTCTCAGTGGCAGCTTTTGCAGTAGCCTTTCATTCTCTGAGTCACAAAGCTAGTTTGATAGGTGATCGGGACAGGAGCTTTCCAACTCTTTCGGTTAGAGGATAAAGCAAAGGTGAAACCAGTTATGTCACTTACAGCCCACCGGAGGAACAGCCAGTTTAGTGTGGAGATAACACTACTGTAGTGTCTGAGAACATCTTTTCTAGCTTGTCAAATAAAGGTGTGTTTGCTTACAGCTGCCAGTCGTTGTTACAATTTTAACTGTGAAAGAGTGGACGCTCCAAGGCACAGAGTTCTGCTGTGGAACTGGTGACAGGCTGGCCGAGAGCTTACGTGCCAGGGTTTGAGGGGAGGCCAACAAGGGGACGTCATGGGGGTCAGCTGCTACTGGCTGCTCTCTCAAGATGAGCAAATGGATGAAGTCTTCTTTAAACAACTAGAAGTCTCATGATTACAGGTCCTTCAGCACGGGAGTGGATAAGCTAGTGAACAGGCGGCCCAAAGACGTGGCATATAAATTCTCAGAGCTTTGAAAAAAGGCTGAACAAAGCCCTGTGCAATGTGATCTAACTTGGACGTTAGCTCTGTTTTGAGCAGGAGTTGCTCTGAATCGACATCCTGGGGTCCCTTCTAACATTTTTCTATGATTCCATGATTCTAATGGAGAGCTGCTTGTGGATTAATATGTGATCTGCTTTGTAAATGTTAAAGTCTATGTTTCTCTATTAGAAATTTGTGATGCAGATAGCGAAATGAAAAGACTTGCCTAGCTCCCAAGGGTTCTGTACGATTAGATCATTTATTTTGAAAAACGTAAAGAAATTCATGAGTTCCAAGACTCTCTTATGCTATAGAACCACTCACCAATTAAATCTGAAGTGTTTCTGATAGAAGTTATTGTTACATGCTTCCTGAGCGAATTAAATTAGATGTATTGTGGTAAACTGTCAATAGAAGAGCAGGAAATGAAACCTAGACGACTTTTCACCTAGAAAACTTTTCTTACCCTTTATTCTAGGTCCATATTTTCAAACTATTCAAAATAACAGCTTCACACTTTTTAGTCATAGAATATAAGGCAGGCAAATAATAAGTAGGTTTATAACTCATGTTTCCCTTTCCCCTGCTATATACTCTTCTCGTATTTCAATAGAAATTGCATAGCTAAAACTTTCTCAAGGTCCTAGAAATCCTGCTGCTTTTGTTTTTCACGTTATTTCAGTGCTTCTGAAATATCCCATTCTGCAAGGTGCCACATATGCTTACGTACTGGAAACAAGACTTGAGCTTTCTTAATATCTCTCTCCCCGTAGGTCTCTGTATAAAGAAGTCAGAATGCTGCCTCTCTACCTACATGAAGCACTGAGCAATGATAAAAGTAAATGTAAACAGCACCTCCCCAATTTTAATGTTTGGTAGTCAAGTTGATTAGCTTTCTGTGTTGGGTTTGTGCCTTGTCCCTATGTTGCGCACTTAGAGATCTGTGGAGTATTTGAATTGTTGTGATAACATTCCTTCAGCTGGGTCTCTGTTGACTATCAAAAAAAGCAGCAGTGGCAGGGCTGCTTTCTGACTGTAATGGCTTCTGGTGCTGAATTGGCCCGTGGAGGAGTCAGACAACCTGAAGACATGGCAAAAGGTGGCCCAGGGAGTATCTGCCCATTTTGTGGCAACAGAATGTTAAATCAGGTCAAGCTGCCCGGTGTTAATGTCACCAAGAGAATATAAATGACCTGTTATTACTGGAAAATTAACTCCACAATGGCTGAACTGCTTTGAGTTTTTCTATGGATCGAGAACAAGTTTTTACAGAAAGGCAATTTCTTCTGTGCCTGTTTTCATCTTTTTCCTTCCCATATCTTTCACATATAGCAAGCACAGATTCTTCTGGTGGTTTAAGCAAAGACTGGGATGCCAACGTGGAAAACAATTTGTCTTTACTGATAGTGAGTCACAGTTAGCCAATATGCATTCTTCAAATTTTACAGATTAGTGCTGTTGCTGTGCTATCATTGTTATATATCTTTGAATCATACAACGGTTTAGGTGGGAACGGGCCTTAAAGATCATCTAGTTCCAACCACCTGCCCTGGGCAGGGACACCTCCCACCAGACCAGGTTGCTCCAAGCTCCGTCCAGCCTGGCCTTGAACACCTCCAGGGATGGGGCACTGACAGCTTCCTGGGCAACCTGTTCCAGCGCCTCACCACCCTTACAATACAGAAATTCTTCCTGATATCCAATCTAAATCTGCCCTCTTTCAGTTTGAAGCCGTTTCAGTGCCTGAAATCCTTCTGGCAGAAGCCGGCGCTCCGCACTTTGCCCCAGCAGCACAGGCAGAGAGCCAGGCACCTGCCCCGCGCAGCCCCACAGCCTACGAGGCTCTGCAGGACATGGCCCTGTGCATGGTGACAAAGGCTGTGGTCAGTGCTATGGCTGTCATCCAGCACAACCTGGCCCAAAGCACCCAGGCTCTCGGCAGGGACACCTCCCACTAGACCAGGCTGCTCCAAGCTCCGTCCAGCCTGGCCTTGAACACCTCCAGGGATGGGGCACTGACAGCTTCCCTGGGCAACCTGTTCCAGCGCCTCACCACCCTTACAATACAGAAATTCTTCCTGATATCCAATCTAAATCTGCCCTCTTTCAGTTTGAAGCCGTTAGCCCGTGCCCTATCATTACACTCCCTGATAAAGAGTCCCTCCCCATCCTTCCTCTAGGCCCCCTTTAGGGACTGGAAGGCTGCTCTAAGGTCGCCCCGGAGCCTTCTCTTCTCCAGGATGAACATCCCCAGCTCTCTCAGCCTGTCCTCATAGCATAGGCGCTCCAGCCCTCTGATCATCTTCGTGGCCCTCCGCTGGACCCCTTCCAGCAAGTCCACGTCCTTCTTGTGCTGAGGACTCCAGAGCTGGACGCAGTACTCCAGGTGGGGTCTCACCAGAGCGGAGCAGAGGGGCAGAATCACCTCCCTCGACCTGCTGGCCACGCTTCTTTCGATGCAGCCCAGGATGCGTTGGCTTTCAGGGTTGCAAGCGCGCATTGCCTGCTCATGTTGAGCTTCTTGTCCACCAGCACCCCCAAGTCCCTCTCCTCAGGGCTGCTCTCAAGCCATTCTCCGCCCAACCTGTAGGTGTGCCTGGCATTGCCATGACCCAGGTGCAGGCTCTTGCACTTGGCCTGGCTGAACTTCATGACGTTCACACAGGCCCACCTCTCGAGCCTGTCCAGGTCCCTCTGGATGGCGTCCCTTCTCTCCAGTGTGTCGACCGTGCCACACAGCCTGGTGTCGTCAGCAAACTTGCTGAGGGTGCACTCAATCCCACTGTCCATGTCACTGACAAAGACGTTAAACAGCACTGGTCCCCGTACTGACCCCTGAGGAACAGCACTCGTCACCGTGGGCTGCCCAGGCAGGCAGGGACAGCCGGGCATGCCACCGCCGCTCGGCCAGCAAGACACGCCAGCAGCTGCTGCAAGCTGCCGCCTCTGCCACCAGCACCCTCGACTCCTTCTGCCGCGGGCTGGGAACCGGCCAGCAGCACTGCAGCCAGCGGCTGCCTACGGCCGGTCCCACCTGCTGGGGGCATCAACGGTGAGCGGGGCAGACCTGCGAGGGTGAGGACGTTCAGGCCTGCCCAGCAGCTCCCTCCAGCCTACAGCGCAGCAGGGAAGGACGCCGCCCGGGACATCACAAACAAGGTCCTGTGCAAAGTTTTCCCTGCCAGCCATGGACCCAGCCAGCAGCCAGCAGCACCGCGGGACCGTGCACATTGCAAGGCTGCGGCCATGACTGAAAGAACAGACAAGGTGTTGGCAGCCAACAGCAGCAAGGCCCCCGCGGCTTGTCCCACACTGAGGGGGGCACAGGGGGTCACTGGTGCTGCCAGCAGGGCCCCTGCACCAGCTTCCCTGGGCAGGCACGCGGGGCCAGGACACCAAGGACAAGCAGCACAGCAAGATCCACCTACTTCTCCCATCTTCAGTGAGCAGGCCCCTGCAGCAGAGGCAGAGAGGCAGGCACCTGCCCCATACACACCCCGAGAATATGAGGACAAGGTTCTGCAGGACACACCAGCACCCTCGACCTCTCCTGCCGCGGGCTGGCAAATGGCCAGCAGCACCGCAGCCAGCGGCTGCCTACGGCCAGTCCCACCTGCTCGGGGCATCAACGGTGAGCGGGGCAGACCTGCGAGGGTGAGGAGCTTCAGGCCTGCCCAGCAGCTCCCTCCAGCCTACAGCGCAGCAGGGAAGGACGCCGCCCGGGACATCACAAACAAGGTCCTGTGCAAAGTTTTCCCTGCCAGCCATGGACCCAGCCAGCAGCCAGCAGCACCGCGGGACCGTGCACATTGCAAGGCTGCGGCCATGACTGAAACAACAGACAAGGTGTTGGCATCCAACAGCAGCAAGGCCAGCTCCCTCCAGCCTACAGAGGAGCTATAAAGGACACAGCCCGGTGCCTCACGAGTTTTCCTTGGCCAAGGTTTTCCTTGGAAGCGGGGGACCCAGCCAGCAGCCAGCAGCACCCCGGGGAAGGGCTGAGGCCATGACACCAACATCAGACAAGGTGTTAGCGGCCAATGGAGGCAAGGCTTTTGCAGAGGATCCAGCCATCCTGTCCATCAAGACAGAGTCCCTGGAGGAGCTGGAGAGGAGCTGCCTGGCCCGCACCAGGCGCAGCCTGGCCCAACTCAGCAATGCCACCCTGCAGTGGCAGCAGGACAGCCCGGAGGAAAAGCCAGGGGCCTTGGCCGAGGAGCAGGAGAAGTGCAAAGACAGCAGTGACAAGGAGCTGTCCCAAGGGGAAGACATCAGCATCCACACCATCTGGGTCAACGCCTCCGTCCCGGAGCTCTTCCAGGACACCCACGCTGGTCCCCAGGAGGAGTCCGGCCGGCCCAGCCGCCTGGGCACAGGGGTGGCAGGAGACATAGCTGGAGACCTGCAGAGCGCGTCTCCTGCCCTGGCTGGTCCCACGGATGCTGAGCCGGCAGCTTGTGCCCTGGCCGGAACTCCTGAGCAAGAGGGGCACCGCACGCCTCTGGCTCCCATGGCAGAAGAGGAGGCAAAGGCAACCGCTTCTCCCATCCTCAGCGAGCAGGCCCCTGCAGCAGAAGTAGAGAGCTGGGCACCTGCCCCACACACCCCCCAGAGTACAAGTACGAGGCTCTGCAGGACACAATCCTGAGCATGGTGAGACAGGCTCTCATCAATTCTGTGCTTGTGAGCCAGGAAAAACTGGCAAAACGCAAGGCTGCAGCAACAGCAGCAACACCACCTGCAGCACCACAGGACAGCGAGTCTGCCTCGGCTGCAGAGCCTCGGGGAGAGGCCAGCGCAGCCCCTCTCATCCCTTTGGCACGTGAGCATGGAGAAAACATGGCTTCTCCCACGTCGGAAGACCACTACGATGAAGCGGCTGCTTCAGTGCCTGAAATCCCTCTGGCAGAAGCCGGCGCTCCGCACTTTGCCCCAGCAGCACAGGCAGAGAGCCAGGCACCTGCCCCGCGCAGCCCCACAGCCTACGAGGCTCTGCAGGACATGGCCCTGTGCATGGTGACAAAGGCTGTGGTCAGTGCTATGGCTGTCATCCAGCACAACCTGGCCCAAAGCACCCAGGCTCTCGGCAGGGACACCTCCCACTAGACCAGGCTGCTCCAAGCTCCGTCCAGCCTGGCCTTGAACACCTCCAGGGATGGGGCACTGACAGCTTCCCTGGGCAACCTGTTCCAGCGCCTCACCACCCTTACAATACAGAAATTCTTCCTGATATCCAATCTAAATCTGCCCTCTTTCAGTTTGAAGCCGTTAGCCCGTGCCCTATCATTACACTCCCTGATAAAGAGTCCCTCCCCATCCTTCCTCTAGGCCCCCTTTAGGGACTGGAAGGCTGCTCTAAGGTCGCCCCGGAGCCTTCTCTTCTCCAGGATGAACATCCCCAGCTCTCTCAGCCTGTCCTCATAGCATAGGCGCTCCAGCCCTCTGATCATCTTCGTGGCCCTCCGCTGGACCCCTTCCAGCAAGTCCACGTCCTTCTTGTGCTGAGGACTCCAGAGCTGGACGCAGTACTCCAGGTGGGGTCTCACCAGAGCGGAGCAGAGGGGCAGAATCACCTCCCTCGACCTGCTGGCCACGCTTCTTTCGATGCAGCCCAGGATGCGTTGGCTTTCAGGGTTGCAAGCGCGCATTGCCTGCTCATGTTGAGCTTCTTGTCCACCAGCACCCCCAAGTCCCTCTCCTCAGGGCTGCTCTCAAGCCATTCTCCGCCCAACCTGTAGGTGTGCCTGGCATTGCCATGACCCAGGTGCAGGCTCTTGCACTTGGCCTGGCTGAACTTCATGACGTTCACACAGGCCCACCTCTCGAGCCTGTCCAGGTCCCTCTCTCCAGTGTGTCGACCGTGCCACGCAGCCTGGTGTCGTCAGCAAACTTGCTGAGGGTGCACTCAATCCCACTGTCCATGTCACTGACAAAGACGTTAAACAGCACTGGTCCCCGTACTGACCCCTGAGGAACACCACTCGTCACTGGTTTCCATGTGGACATTGAGCCATTGACTGCAAGCCTTTGAGTGTGGCCATCTAGCCAGTTCCTTATCCACCGAGTGGTCCATCCATCAAATCCATGCTGTTCCGATTTAGAGACCAGGACGTCGTGCGGGACAGCGTCAAACGCTTTGCGTAAGTCCAGGTAGATGCTCTATCTACCAATGCGGTCGCAACATCATAGAAGGCCACCAAATTTGTCAGGCACGGTCCGCCTTTGGTGAAGCCATGTTGGCTATCACCAATCACCTTCTTATTTCCCATGTGCCTTAGCAGAGATTCCAGGAGGATCTGCTCCATGACCCTGCCGGGCACAGAGGTAAGACTGACCGGTCTGTCGTTCGCTGGGTCATCCTTTTTTCCCTTTTTGAAAATGGGGGTTATGTTTCCCCTTTTCCAATCAGCGGGAACTTCACCAGACTGCCACGACTTTTCAAATAGAATGGAAAGCGGCTTGGCGACTTCATCTGCCATCTCCCTCCGGACCCGTGGATGGATTTCATCTGGTCCCATGGACTTATGCACCTTCAGGTTCCTCAGATGGTCCCGAACCTGATCTTCTCCTACAGTGGGCGGGTTTTCATTTTCGTAGACCCTGCCTTTGCATTCTGCAACTTGGGTGCTGTGGTTGGAGCCCTTGCCGGTGAAGAGCGAGGCGAAAAAGTCATTCAGCACCTCAGCCTTCTCCATACCCTGCGTGACCAGGTCTCCTGCCTCCTTCCTGACAGGGCCCACGTCTTCCCTAGTCTTGCCTTTACCCCTGACGTACTTAGAGAAGTTCTTCTTTTTATCATTGGTGCCCCTAGCCAGATGTTAGCAGCAGCCAACACCTCGTGGGCCCAGAACGAGGTGGGGGCAGAGTAAAGCCAGGGGAGTGGAGGTTTGCGCACTAAGATGGGTGGCACGGTTCAGCAGCCCGGCAGTGCTGTGAGTGTTCCTGTAAGGCAGGAGTCCTGTCAGAGCTGGCAGCGGGTCTCCAGCGGGGGCAGCTGGTGTTCTCTGGGGCCAGACTCCTGCCTGGAGGATGAGCCGTGGCAGAGCAACTGGCAGCCCCAGCGGCAGGAGTCCCAGCTCAGCATGGACTCCAGGTGATACCGTAAGTTGGTGATTAAGGACTCTCTAAGACTCCATTTTGGAGGTTTAGAAAGCAGGCATTCTTTATTGCAATGCTGGGAGCACAGGGAATCACTTCACCTAGTGCGCGCGCTGAGTTGCTCAACTACAAAGGTTATAAACGATCAGAATATACATATTCATTACATTTCCCAGAAATGATTAACATGTTCATATTATCACCTAGAACTCATTAATATATGCAAATGTCCTTGACACGTGTGCATCCATGTCCATTAGTGGTCTTCCGGCGTCCTCTGGTGGTTGTCGCTAGGCTTCCTGACCATGTCCGCTGGTTGAACTCGATCTTTGCGAGTACTCAGTTCATCTTTTGGCTTAGTTTGCAACGCCTGTTCTCACAAAACTAGCTTATTCTAGCATCTCTCCCTACCTATTCTACTCAAGGAGACAACGTCTCAAGACTTCCTTCTATCCCACTAAAGCTAGCAGATGTCTAACCCATCCGCTTACAGAGCATTTCACACTGAGCTACATTGTTCCAGTCAGGAGTGTCGGAGGATGTCGGAGTGGGAGACGGACCCGGAGTAACGATGGAATCTCAATATGAGTATGATCGTTCTCCCTTTATTCAAGTTTTCACAGAGTATATATAGTCAGGCAATAAGAGCACGCGCTAGCGGCAGCTATAGGATTGGCTTACAGTCTCTGTTCACACGCTGTCCATGCAGTTCATTCACAGATCAGGTTGGTTACAAGAATTCACATAGTAAATTACTTAGTCATTAGCACAACATGTTTTCTACCTTCTCAGTTCCTGTTTTTCCCATGTACTAATTCCATCTTCTACCACCTGTTTTGCCCTTAATCTAATCTCTCATAGTAGGGAGGCTGGCTCACGTGACCATTTTCTCTCAGACACATTCCTACACAGGAGGGAACCAGATGTTCTTTTAACTCGGTATCAGTAAGGCCTGAGGGGCTTCCACCCCAGCGTTTTGTGCTGTTCAAGGATCCTGTATCACCAGCTGCTGTATCGATCCCTCCTTTTCTTTTGAGAGTTCGTAGCTTTTAAGCTTCGACCCTCATTATTAACAAAGCCAAAGCAATACTTACATCATTCACAAACTAAAGTTATACTTACGCTATTCAGAGTGAAACTGAAGCAATACTAAAGCAACAATCCAGTGCCTCAGACAGCTGCTCAAGAAACTTGTTGCCTCACCTGTAAAACTTCCTTCCTGGTAAGCTCTTTCTATAAACATCAGCTGATCGTTCATGGTTCGCACTGCGACTGGACTGCAGGAAATGGAGAGAGAGACGTTCCACACCATGAAGAAACACGACTTCCTAGTTTCATTTAAACACTTTTCCTCTCCTTTGGAAAGAACGAAAATGACAAAGATGGTCCACAGCTTGCAAAAAGATGAGGTTTTGCAAGGAGATATTCAATACATGTTATATTAATGCATTAAGATGTCTGTGTTAGAAAACTCAACTCCAAGATTTCAGACTATGCAAAATAAGATGGGAGACTGAGAGTGTCAGATACTTTTTTAGTATTAAATGGCACTAGAAGCATCCCACTTAACAGAGGGGAGAGGAAGGCTGAGATTTAGGCCAAGATGATGATTTTGGTGTCCACCCATAAGCCAAGTATCCAAACTCCTGATCTAATCTATACAGTAACATAGTAAGGATGGGATTCAGTTGCCTAAACACAACTATCTGGTACCTTACAAGGGGTACAGGAGCACCTGGCCTCCAGCCACAGCACTCAGAGGGTGTGGCTCAGAGGGCCTTCCTATGGGGCCCTTAGGTTTGCAAGCATCATATGGATGTCTTACATACTCTGAAGCATCATCCTGTCTCCTTGAGGTGTGCTGAAAGTACAAATTCTGCCATCACCTACAACACTCAAGTGTAGGTGTCTAAATACAGACCTCAGTCCAACTTTTACTGCTACCCGCCTTTCCATGTATTACAATAATTTTAATGACAAGCTGATGCTAGTAATAAGCTTTGCAGCTGATACTATGCATCACGGGAAGCAGAATTCATCTTATCAGATATTTCCTGTCTCAGAGTTCGAGTGCTCTATTCTACACTAACGAGAGTCTCCTTGGGTAGTCACTGGAAAGAAAGAACTGCCACCCTGGGTATCTAAGGCAGATATACACACATATATACATATATATATAAAATATTTTTTTTTCAGACTTACTCTTTCTTGTCAACTTGTTCAAGTCTGCTATGAAATTCAGCAGCAGCCTTTGAGAAGTTCACCACAGCGGAAAAAAGAGGATCTAGAAAAGGAAGGACTTTGTGAGCAACTTCAGAGTATCTGCTGACCCCAATATACCTTTCAGTTGCCCAGTGAAAAACTACATTTGTTTTGCTGATATAATTGAATTCATTTCATTGGTTTTCCATAATTCACTAGTTTCCCTAGCACAGACTTTAAAGAGCTGCACTAGCGGCAGTAATAGACAAAGACCTTGTGCAATGAGGTCAACAATAAAGCAGAATGCTTGATAAAGCTTTCACAAGTACACATCTTCCCTCTGCCGGGCAAGGAGAAGACTGGCTGGCATCGTAAACAGAGATCTCTGCAGTTTCCTTTTTCACAAAGGGGTGCAATGCAGCATTTAGGTATAAAAAGCCTGACTTACATAAAAAACACCAGTTCTTCCAGCAGGCTGTGGAAGGACAGCAGGATTTCCCTCTTGGAACATTATGCCCTATTCATACCATAACAGAAGAGTGTGATATGTATATTGAATAGTATTAGGTGAGGCGTAAAAGACACAACTGTCAGGGACCGCAGGGATAGACAAGGCAGATCGAAGTGGACTGCTCGCTCCACTCGTGGACTGGACCAACAGCACAGGAGGTGTCTCTGCCATGACCCTGCCTGCCATCGCACAGGGCTGCTACTCAAACCCCAGGATTTTGCCTGTTATGCCCGATGTCGTGGTGTTACCTCAAACCAGGACACCTGGCTATGTGCAAGCAGGCATGTCAGTTGCTTTTTCCTGCTCGGTCCCTGGCAGTATGTCCAAGACACGTGAAATAACTTAGCCAAAGAAGCAGCAGGCCTTTCTTTTAATGACAGCATCAGCTGCGATGATTTTCCTGTGGAAGGGTCTATTTAATACAGGCCTGGGAAAATTATAAATTTATACAACTATTTCACAGAGTAAGTAAAAGATGGATGTTATCAGGAGAAGAACTTCTGGCCTTCCCAAAATTCAACTCAATTACAAAGAGAGAAGATTTACAACTTGTATATTTTGCCCACAAGTTTCAGAAAACTTTAGATAAACCTGAGTATCCTCTCTTTGATCGTACAGGAATATGGGGCATAAGATTAGCTCATCTCCTAAATCCAGTCCTCTGTTGGCCCTTCACTGTTTATAAATTTATCACCACTTTTTATAAGTGTATCCCCCTATTTGGTATGACAGGCTTTCTGTTCCCAGGACTCCTACTGAAAGCTGTTCTGCAGTCTCAGTTGCTCTTCTATTTCTAGGAAACTTGATCACCAGCCTACACTTGCTCGTTCTTGTATTAATATTTTTGTTTAGTTTACATAATTAGAGGCACAGATTTCATGTAGTGACCTATTCCGGGACTGCAGTATAGATAGATCCACGTCCCCTGGTGAGAATTTACACTTGTCCACAACTGTGGCAATACTTATAAGTTTGCCAGAGGACAGAGTTCTAGGAACAAAAAAAAGATGTATTAGTCAGAAGGTAGTTTGGGCAGCTTCTAAACTTAAATAAGAAAGAAACCCAAATACTGAAAATAAATCATTTAACAGAAATTTTGGTAGATGCTCTACTACTGCAAAAAGGAAGTCCAGACTTGGTGTTTCCTTACAAGATGTGTCACAGGAAACACAAGGACGTATGGAAATAAATCCTTGTGTTATGCAAAATCTGAGACCAGATGATCCATCGTGCAAAGCTTCCTGTCTTGAGTGGCCTTTTCACAAAAAAGGGTGACTTTTCAAAATAGTCAAGAATTTTTTCACCTAAGCCTTTACACGAAGTTTTAAACTTTTTAGTTTTCCCAAAATGAGGATTTGATTTATTTCTAATGCTTTACACAACCCAAAAGTGTACTGCATCTCCAAAAAGCTAGTTTATGTCTCTAAACCATGGGTGCCTCAGATACCAAGTTAATTAGGACCAACTGAAAATCCTCCTTGGTACAGAAACACAAAAAGATAGAAAGTGAGAAGGAGAGAGAGAGAGAGAGAGAAAGACAAAGAGAGAAAGACAAAGAGAGAAAGAAAGAAGGAAAGAAAGAAAGAGGGAGAGAGAAAGAGAAAGAAGGAAAGAGAGAAAAAGAGGAAGGAAGGAAGGAAGGAAGGAAGGAAGGAAGGAAGGAAGGAAGGAAGGAAGGAAGGAAGGGAGAGAGAAAGAAAGAGAAAGAAAGAAAGAAAGAGAGAAAGAGAGAGAGAAAGAGAAAGAGAGAAAGATAGAGAAAAAGAGAAAGAAAGAGAGAAAGAAAAAGAGAGAAAGAAAGATAGAAAGAAAGAAAGAGAAAGAGAAAGAAAGAAAGAGAGAGAGAGAAAGAAAGAGAGACAGAAAGAGAAAGAGAGAAAGAAAGAAAGAGGGAGAGAAAGAGAGAAAGAAAGAAAGAGAGAAAGAAAGAAAGAGAAAAGAAAGAAAGAAAGAAAGAAAGAAAGAAAGAAAGAAAGAAAGAAAGAAAGAAAGAAAGAAAGAAAGAAAGAAAGAAAGAAAGAAAGAAAGAAAGAAAGAAAGAAAGAAAGAAAGAGAAAGAAAAGGAAAGAAAGAAAGAAAGAAAGAAGGAAGGAAGAAAGAAATTACTTACTGTGGAAGCATTCCTAGCCTGGGATCGAGAGTATTCTGCTGCTTCCGACCTGTTTTATATGCTTCGTTGCAATGTGTTCAAGTGCTCAGCAAATGGATGTATTTTTGCAGCAGAGTTAGAGAGGTGCTCCTATTGCCTACAAGTGGCATCCAGGCACAGAGACAGATATTCAGCATGTTTCCCACGGTCAGATGAAGGCTTTGGCTGAGGAGAAGTGGACACCTGCATCTCCCAAGTTCCAGGCAGTTGCCCTAAATGTTTAACTGGTCTTCTTTCTTAAGAAAGAACGTGAGAAGCAGGCTGATACTATCCCTTTGTTCTGCATTTGATTGTGTTCCATGACTGCTCATGAGCACTGCAATAATGCCCAAAATTAGTAATATGCATGAAAGTTACTATAACCCTCTCATCCATAACCCTCCCATCTATAATGTGTTAAACCCCTGTTATGTTTAGGGAAAAAAAAAAGGCTCTTTATTATGATGGGAGAATTGAAACAGGGAAATAAGGAATGCAGTTTCAGAGCTGTAACAGATATATCATGCCCTTGCATAATTCTCATTAATGCAGGTAAGAAATAGTGTTGTGGCTATTACTCACCAAATGATACTTTGTAAGTTTTCAGCTGTTCTTCATGTTTCTTGGCCAAGTTATAAATTCTATTGCTATATCCTTTTAAGGCTTCTCCATAATCTCTACAGTCCAATGGAATGACCTGGGAATCTGCCAGTTCATAAACCAGTTTGCCTCGTAACTGGGCAATTGTAAGCTGTTTCTTGAAGGTGGGGTCATAAAACTTTTCCACTAACTCAAAGGTCTCATACACAGTGTGGTAAATGATAAACAGGATAATTGCTGAATTTGTCTGCTATCTAAAAAAGAGCAAGCAAATTTGTCAGTGCACTGTGTTCTGACTGCAGGTAAGGGATGTATTGATCACTTAACGACTATGATGTCTCGCGCAGTTTCCAAATCAAAAAAGCTATTTGCTATAAAACACAATTTACTATCCTTTCATTTTTGTGTGTTTATTTTAAGAAACTGAAACAACCTGAATCCACGGACTGTTGCACAAGAGGCTTCCTTCTATCTACACAGACCTGCCTTCAGTTCATTGTACAGAGATTGCCCTCATTAAAAGTGAAAGCAGTGGGGCTTTGGATAGCAGAAATCCTCAGTCATGGCCCCTTGTGCAGTTATTTCTGAACACCATCACGGAAGATTTGTATATCAAGGGCCCTATTAATAGTATTGTGGAATGAAATACACACCTCCAATCAGATTCTATAAATACCTTTCTGTGAACTTGACAGTGTGTATAATATATGCTTCACTGAAATGTTTTATTCTCCAAACATTTAGGTTTCTTGCTAAATTAAGAAAAGGCACTGATATGCAAAGCAGCCAAAGATTCTTTGTAGCTTTTTTATTAATCACGAAGAACTGTTTTTAAAAGATGACTGCTCAGCACTACCAAACTTCTTCAAGCAATGTGGAAGACTCACCCTGATCTTAGTGTAACGGACTCTGCCTGATGCAATTCCCAGTCGCTGAAATTAAGCTTCAAAATCACTGCCTGATCCCTGTTTGTTTATTCTACATGTGGAAAAGACCAATCTTAGTGAGACTGCTTACATTACAGTATGGTAGTAATTTATGCAAAATGCAGATTTTTCAAAGAAATGGAAGTCGGTTCTTCTGGAGGGCACATCAGGGACACTAGTAGGATCAGACACTAGATGAGTGGCAAGCTTAATTATTCTAACTGATGCTATTCACCACACTAATTCAGTATCCTATATTACTAGGAATATCTTTCAAAGGTAGCAATCCTGCTTATGACACTGACCACATTTAAAAAACAACGTACACATTATGCACAAGTGCCATAAAATTGTATCAGGCATGTCTCTGCAATCTTAAAGCGTTAATCATCTATTTCCAAACTAATATGAATTGGGCAGCAATATATGTAAAGACAGATGTGTTTATATACTTAGCATTTTCTATAGTACAATCAAAGACTGATAAATAATTTCCACTGCAGAAGGCATGATCAGCATTTGTTACTTACAAGTAAATATTGCCATCTACTGGGTAGGTATGGCAAGACAGAGGAAAAGAAAAAGATAATAAAGACAGATGTGATATTCTAAGTATTTTCAAATATTTATTTAAGTTTTATATTGGTTTAAGTTTATATGTCTAGCCTGGTGAATAATTGGTGTTTGTCAGCTAAAGAAGAAAAATAATCCAGCTAAAGTTCTTCTGTTATTATAAATTTCTGTAAGGAACTATTCGTATCAACTACGAAACATCAGATCTGGTAACTTTTTCAAAAGGAGGAAGTCTCAGCGACTCTGACGAATCTGGACACCCATCTTACCTGGGTCCGAAAGACAGGGCAATACACACAGAACGCTTTGGTCAAATCACACAAAGGGCAGTTCTATTTCCCTTACGTGAGTAACGACACATTTTGAGTAAGATTTAGCCCTGTGAGTCACTGGCTCAAACAGTGTTTTGGAGTTTTCATACCTTCAAATACGAAGTTTAATAGCTTCGGGTATAGATTTGTAATGCATTACATTTACATTCATTGTATAACCAAAGAATAAGTATCAAGAGAGCTTTTTAATTACCGCTCTAGGCAGTTTCTTTCAACTGAGCATTTGCTTATCCTAACAGTTTTGATATGATCTCATCCGGAGGGTGACTACACTGTATTTCAAACTCTTTCCCTGCCCTGGTCTTTTTTGATTGCTTTCCAAATTGGTTTTCTACTAACAAAAGGCCCTTAAAAAGTGTGAGGTTTCTCTCTATCTTCTGTGTATCTATCTGCCGCCTTCTCTTCCCTCTGTCTACACAGACCTGCCTTCAGTTCATCATGCCTTTAAGAACCCAGTCCGGATAAGCAGCACTATGTACCTTACTAACGATACTCATGGTTGAGGATGGGTCAATGATTTGGGCATATGAAATACACCCCTGCTCTCTGGGACTGAATTTGTTGCGCAAAACATCCACAAAATGTAGGTGCTGCCTGCTGCATCACACAGGAGCGAGACGGAACAGCAAAAGCACCGAACAGCATTGTAGCAGGGTAAATTAAGGTTATACGTGTGTTTTACTCTGCAGTTGCAGGGCTTTTTGCACATGCAGCACGTGACTGTGGGCTCAGCTCAGCCAGAATTCCTCTTTTAGTCCCTAGTTGATCCTGGGAGTTCCCAGCACTGAACTCAGTTTTAACACCGCTGAACTGAGTATTGCTGTCATTTTTACACTCTTCCATTTCAAAAAGGGATGAGTCAAAGCACTGACATTTCCTATTCAAATAAATTTAACTGACTGTTTTGAGTCAACCAAGCACTGCTTTCATGCTAAATATATACACACACGTTTAATTTTTTGGAAACTGGTAACTATGTTTGAAACGGCTATTCTAATCAGTGAGTGGTATTTTACTAAGCCTTGGCTTTGTGGTAGATATTCTAATTAGGTTAGTAATTGCTATTTGATTCATTCAATTTATAACCTAACTAATAATTTGTAAGTCACATGAACTAAAAGTTGGATCAGTAATTGTTAACTTCATAAATAAATTGATATCTTTAAAACAAACAGTAGTGAGGTTCTGCAAAAGAATATGAAGGGAGGGAGCAAGCCTGTATATGCACACCTGAGGCCTTGCATATATGCAAAGGCATGTCTGCAACACAAAGAATTTCCTTCATTTACGAACAATGGAGATTGTCTATGTAACAAAAGGACGTGGCCACAGTTGCGGAGTCTTTTGTTGCGCAGCAGACGGTGAATACCATGGGTTAATTTTCCTCAAGATTTAGCAGGTGACAGATCTGACAGCTGCAGAAAACATGAATGTGAGCTGTGAGGAATGTCCCTCGAGAAACCGAATCTAATTTAGGTGTCAAAAAGGAGGAATGCACGCCACCAGGATAAAGCAAGAGAGCGATAATATTAAACATTGAGGTTCAAACATGAATTGCCCTCATGGCTTTCTGATCTAGTACAGCTGCTTTTTCATGAAATATGGATTGATAGGTTACTATATATTAAATTATTAAACAAAAAACATTACAGAACAGCAGTAGCAACATGTGAACAACCCAAACATAAAAATTTATTCATGACTTGCTCAAGAGAAATTGATCTTTAAGTATCATTGTTTCTTATTCTTCTTAGTTAAAACAACTGTGTGTTTTTTCTTGACAGCATCTAAATATGTGCACAGGTACACAGACAAAGAAATCACAAATAAATTTTTATACACAGTATACTTTTGTTACCGCTGGAGTTCAGGTGGGATGAAACTGAATTGCCAGCTCTTTAAAATCTCTCAGTAAATGATTTAAAAGATCATTTAAATTATGCTTTCTTCATGTAGTATCTCATAAACCAATAATAAGATGCAGAGAGTCTATTGCAGCTGGAAGCCAAACAGTTTACGGAAGAAAGAATTAGTGGAAATCCAAAGGAATAGAAATCTCAGCTTTGTTAGCAGAAGAATTATGGAATCCCTTTAGTGTTTGGAAGCATGTTTCTGGTTTTGTTCCCTCCTTCGAAATGTGTCATTTTGCTACGTAATGTTTTGGTTTCCTGTAATATATACCAATAAACTAAAAAAAAATAATAATATTAGAATACTTCGTTTTATAGATTTTCAAAGCTCTATCCACATATCTAAATATAACCATGTAAATAAAATTCTGACAGAAGAGCAAGACAACACGTTTCCGTTAAACCATTCAGTACTAATAAATTGATATGGTTCATCAGAAATGTGTTTCATCAGACAATTTTCTGCCTGCCCTATTTGTAATTTGGATTTTACAGACAAGCAATGAAACCTCTGGTAAGACCTGTATTTCTTAGCGGGGCTGAACAAGTACACTTACAGGGTTACGAACTCACCATGCCCAACAGGGAAAGGAAGAGAAAGATATTCAAAACCTCACTTCTGAATTTCTCAACATCCCAGCACCAGGCAGCAATATAGTCAGAGATCCCACTACAGAATTAATCAATTTTCCTGCCCCGAGATTCTACAATACTGGAAATTTCACAGGAATTTGGAACTATTCACTCATAGAATACCTACCCTTTCATTTGCCCAGGAGGATTAATTTCCACACAAAGGGCTGGGAGTTCTTACGGATCACAGCTACGGGATCTGGACTGTAGTTTACAGAAACTAAGGAATTTCTCAAATAGAAAGTTAGAAAATAGACCAATTCAGGTTATATAAAATGCTATCATTCTGTTAAATGAAGGGATGGATTTCCACACAGAGACCACTGAGGGACGTTAGCTTTGAATCAAGAGTTATTGCACTTATGTTGTAAAAAGTTAGGTGGGTAATTTGTATAAATATATGAGGGCCTCACAGCACCTGAAGGAGTCTGTTGAGCTCCAATTTTATCTTGGAGCTATTGATTGCAGTCTAGGAATTGATGCCACTGGGTACTGCAGCCGCCTGCAACAGATTTTCAAGTGTTGCTTTCTTTACACTATTTTTTATTTACCTCAGCCCATTCTGTGGAGCCCAACAATCCAAATTCTTCTGCGTCCCAGCTAGCAAAAATAATAGTTTGCTTAGGTCTCCAACCTGCAATCACATAGTTAAGCTTGAAAATTCAACTTAAAGTTAGAAAGTTTAGTGAAAAATCACCACGGTTAATTGAAATAACTTTAAAAAAATAGCACCTAATCGATATAGCAGTAAAAAAAAATCCTCTCTAAACTCCTTAGAGGAACACACTATTGCAGAGGCATTCCTTCTTAATGCAATATTTTCATTCCACACCACTAAGAGGGTACTATTACACTGATGAGAGACGTGAGGGAATAAATTCAGCCAACTAAGATGCAATGCTACGTATGCATCTCTTAATTGAATTTGCATCTTTCATAATGAGAAATACAACTTTCTGTAGCGGTAAGAAGTTAAATCGACACAACTGCTTGTGGGAACACAGTTCTCCAAAGCTGCTGTTTTCCATATCCATCATTTTATGTCTGCAATAAGTAAGTTACCTTCCATCTTCATTTTACCAAAACTCTGTACAACCAGCTGCACCCGTAGTTGGATCGATACCACCAAATACCCAGGAGTCTCTACGGCCTCCTAAAATAACGTATCTGCCCGGAAACAAATACACAACATCAAGCCTTAACTAAAAATGCATTTAGGTTACCTGTATTTCATTTGATTGCATCCCTACTTCTTTCAAACGAAATATGAAGTTTGATACCAGTGCTACAAGTTTATTTTTTAAAGTAATCTGCAAGTATATACATAAAGTCAATAAATATTTTATGCATATTTTTCCACTTAAAAAGTTTTTCATGTAGACAGCCTGCTACTTAGTATCAGCAATAGTATGTTGAGGTCCCAAATCATCACTAGTTTTCTGTACTCTGCGTTGTGTTAATTTTTGCAAAGGCAAAATGTATGAGTGATGTAATGTAATCTGAGAAACCTACTGTAAAATGATAGGCTTTATAAAAAAATTCCCTGACATCTATCATTCCAGCATTTACGTCCAAATACATTATTGGGAATGACAATGAAAAACAGTGTGTTGGGAGGGACAGGACAACTATTAAAGGTTTCTCATAATCCGTCTTATCTGGCTGTCTAAAAAACTTGAAGCTTCTTGCAACATGAGAACAATTTACCAAACACAAAATAAAGAAGGAATTAAAAGCCACAAGCACTCACTGCTCACCTGGTTCCACAGCTCCTCTGAGGATGCCAATGACGTCGTAAATTCGTGTTATTTTATTGTTTGTGTGAACATGCATTCTGACTCTTCTGAAAGGAAACGCAGTACAGAGTAGCCATTTCTGCCTGAGAAGGCAATAAGAAGTCAATGTAATCGCTTGTGAGCCAGGACGTTCGTGCTTCTCTTCTGCTCTGTGTGTTCAGCACTGACCATGCTGCATCAGTGTCCCATTTTTCATTTCAGGTTAACCAGAAAGATGCCTTAGAAACAACAAGCCTATGAAGAGGGACAGTCTATAAACTTTCAAACATTTACAGAATTTATTGTCCTGTTATTTATGGCAGTCAATTGGATAATTGTGTAGTAGAGGAGTTAAATGAAAAGCACATACAGTAATGAATTTTGACCGAAATTATAATTGTGGATATACATACTTTTATAAAGAATACACTTTGGTTTCATAGCATAATTCTGTGTTATAAGATAGAACTTGGAGAGAAGGTCATTAGAAATATTCATCCAGGAATAAACTGAAATCTCTGTTTAGGACAGCAGATCTAAGTGATCAAGATTTGTCAGTCCTCCATCCCCTACTCCTCCCCCCCAGTAAAATCCACTTTTGAAGTTTTATAAAAAGGAAGGAAATTCAGGTATTAGGAGAGCTAAAAATAATGTAGTATTCAGCCCATCTTAACCTGTAGAAGAAACAAAGCATCAAATAATGCTTTTTTTGCATCTGGCAAAAAATTTGCCATTTGAAGTTATCTTCTCAGCAGCAAACCTGCACAGCTGTCAAAATCAAAACCTACTTCAGGACAGCTACTGGATCTTTGCCCAGAAAATAACTGACACCAGCGCCTTGAGCATCCATATACTTGCACACTTCCCATGTGCAAGTGACTTTCTACCAAGACTCAAAAGATTTGTTTCTATATGGAGCTACTCTGAGAAAGAGGTGTATGTAGGATTAGCCCGTATTTACAAAAACTGCCACCCGATCAAGCAGGAAGTGTTAAAAAGTGCATTCAAAAATATTTCCCACGTATATGTTTTGTGGATGAATCATATTGTTTCTTTTCTCACTGTTGCTCTTCAAGACATTCCAAATAGCACCTCGCTTATATCGAATATGCTTTCTTATTTATTTATTCTTACTTTACTCATTTTCAGCTAGTGTTAACGCAGAGCAGGAAAGAATAATGACCACTGAAGTCTTTATAAAATTATATATTCAGACATACTCTTGTTTTGCAGGAGGTGGAGCAGTGATAATGACGCACCATTTTTACACACTGTTCATTGTGGTCTGCTACCAGTCCTCACAGAGTAATATCTCGTGTAAACTGAAAGTATTTTTAGGTGAAAAAGTGACAGAAGAGTGATCTTTAGCTTTATCTATTGCAGCTTATCAGTTATAAACACGGAAGAATGCTATGACAGTCCCTGACACCCAGTCAAACCCCCGATCGCCAGGTGCAATTGTCACGCGGCTTGGTCTGCAGGAGAGCGACTCTGTTAGTGCTGGAGACCTGGACAGTTGTATTTCTCTGTTAGAGCTGACAAATGTAAACCACCAACACAGTATTGCTAATCCAACTGGTCAAAGGCTGGCTCCTCCCAAGCGAATTAGGAAGATATATGTGCTTTGGGGTCTTCTGCGCTGTTATTGTTCAGGGCTTTCAACCACAGGGCCTACCAGCTTCGGGGAACAGTTGATGGGCTCCCAAATCATTGCCACACTTCTCAGCTCTAAGTTCACAGAAACCCTGGGAGGCTTCCAGTGGAAAGGGACACACGCATAGAAGGGAACTACTGAATTATCAGCCCTTCTGCGTTCAACAGCTACAGGCTCGCTGTCCTATTGTCCCCTTGGTCATCAGAAACAGCAAAGAAAAGACCAAAGCTCGAAGCGAGGAGGAAGTTTAGGGTTAATTCAACAGTAGTAATAAAATGTCTACTTACTGCTATATAGCCATTTTTTAAAGGACTAGTGAAACAACGTCTGAACCTTAAAGTAAGGATTAAAGTTGGAATGACAGGGCTGGACCTATACCCTCTGAATATGTCTGTCCATTGACATTGGGGACACTGAGCAAAAACATAGTTTTGATAATTTATTTTCAAATTCTAATAGCTATCATCAAATGTTTCACACTGAGAAGAAAGTCAATTTCTCCAGAATCTCTCTAGATGCATTGTTTCACAATATTTTTCTTGTGGAGATTTTTTTTTTGCAATATTTTATAAATAGGCAAGTGTTAAAACAGACCTTGTAGAAGAGTTGTCTGCAAATCCTGGCCCTATGTTATACGACACGTTGAGATTTCCCTTCCAGCTGCTGTCTGGAGCTGCGGGTCCTCCCATTGCGCTGTTAAGTGAAAACCAAGACAAATGTAGTTGACCAGTAGGCTAAAACCTTAAATTCCCTTAATGGTTACTGCACCTAAACCAAGGTGGGTTTACAAAATTCTTAAAAACATTATGCCAGAAACAGTTTGCTTTGAATTGTCCACATTTTCTGAAGTATGCATTACTTCAAAAGAACTATAAATACAAGTAACAGCATCGATTTTACCATCTTAGTATAAAAAAATTTGCTGAACATTTGTGAATACTGGCTTCTGGTGAGGAGGACCGATGTATACTCACTGTAATAATACTTCTGCATCATGATACCCAATGGGATGAACTGGGATTTTGGGAATCCCTACACCTTCATTAACTTTCTACCTGAAAGTGTACTCTGAGAAACCAGAACAAAACGTCAAGTTTATAGCGTTCTTAGCAACTTTCACCAAACTGGAAATAGTTTTGAACAGTGCAGCCACACAGTAGCCACGAGCATAAATCAATTTTTTCATGCTTACATAATTTCTTAGACATTGTTTCTAGGAAACCAAAATGTAATGACAGAGCCACAAACCCAATAGCGCATCTGCACAACTGTGTATGAGAAGTCCCCACGTGTGATGCAAGGTGAGATCTGCTGTCCATCCGTATCATCACATCTCCTCAAAGCTGACTGTGGGACAACCACGCCGGAGTGTGAGGTGAAGAAAGCCCCTGTGCAGCCTGTTTACAAGCTGCAGAGGACATCCACAGATGGATTTACCTATGTAGAAGACAGAGAACGTCTCTCTGAATCTGGTGGGCCAGGCACGCGCATTCTATTGGTTTTTTAAGTATGGTGCTGTTTTATGCCCCCAACAACGGTCACACAGGCCAGTGAGCCTTCCAGAAGCACCCCTGTGTTCCCATCCCCTTGGCAGACAGGCCTGCTGCGCACTTCAGTTCAGACTGAGTTCAGGACGCCTACAAGGACAAGACAAGCACACGGTGCCAAGTTTCACAAGACTCCAGGTTACTGTTATTTTTAATACAGAAATTTTAGTCCCTGTAAAGAGGATTTTAAATTGATTTTCTGCTTGGAATTTAGGATCAGCAAGGAAACATACCTCCAAGCAAAGCTATTAGTCCTCTTTGATGGTAGACTATGGTCTAGTTTAAACTGGTTCTTTTGAGAAACACAGGCATTTAAAAATGGCTATAAATTCTCAGCCATTTTCTACTGCTTCACAGGCTGTAAGCAGCTTTTCTAAAACTTAAAAGGCTGGGCTCATACAAAGAGATTTTCCTAAAAACTTACATTCCCTTCCCAACTCAAAAGCCACCAGCTGAAATAAGCAGTTGAAATGACAACTCCAACACAAAAAGGAAGCCTACACGGGGTGGAAGCAAGTACAGGTAGCCTGGGAGGAACACAGAGAAAATGTCCGAGCAGACAGGGAAGAGCAGGTTAGGAAAGCTAAAGCCCAGACAGAATTACACCTGGCCAGGGACATCAAGGGCAACAAGAAAAGCTTCTATAGGTATGTCAGCGATAAAAGGAAGACTAGGGAAAATGTGGGCCTTCTCCAGAAGGAAACAGGAGATCTGGTAACCCAGGATATGGAGAAGGCTGCAGTACTCGATGACTTTTTTGCTTCGTATTCACTACCAAGTGCTCTAGCCACAGGCAAAGGCAAGGACTGGGAGAATGAAGAACCACCCACTGTAGAAGACCAGATTCGCGACCATCCGAGGAACCTGGAGGTGCACAAGTCCATGGGACCTGATGAGATACATCCATGGGTCCTGAGGATGAAGTTGCTAAGCCACTATCCATCATATTTGAGAAGTTATGGCAGTCCGGTGAAGCTCCCACTGACTGGAAAAGGGACATATAACATAACCCCAATTTTTAAAAAGTGAAAAGAGGAAGACCGGGGGAACTAAGGGCCAGTCAATCTCTCCTCTGTGCCCAGAAAGATCACAGAGCAGATCCTCCTGGAAACTATACCAAGGCACATGGAAAATACGGAGGTAATCAGTGATAGCCAACATGGCTTCACTAAAGGCAAATTGTGTCTCACAAATTTGGTGGCCTTCTACGACGGGGTTACAGCATTGGTGGGTAAGGGAAATGCAAATGACATCATCTACTTGGACGTGTGCAAAGCATTTGACACTGTCCCACACAACATCCTTGTCTCTAAATTGGAGAGACATGGATTTGATAGATGGACCACTCAGTCTATAAGGAATTGGCTGGATGGTCGCACTCAAAGAGTAGTGGTCAACAGCTCAATGTCCAAGTGGTGACCAGTGAACGAGTGGTGTTCCTCAGGGGTCGGTATTGGGACTGGTACTATTTAACGTTTTTGTCAGTGACACGGACAGTGGGATTGAGTGCACCCTCAGCAAGTTTGCTGACGACACCAGGCTGTGTGGCACGGTCGACACACTGGAGAGAAGGGACGCCATCCAGAGGGACCTGGACAGGCTCGAGAGGTGGGCCTGTGTGAACGTCATGAAGTTCAGCCAGGCCAAGTGCAAGAGCCTGCACCTGGGTCATGGCAATGCCAGGCACACCTACAGGTTGGGCGGAGAATGGCTTGAGAGCAGCCCTGAGGAGAGGGACTTGGGGGTGCTGGTGGACAAGAAGCTCAACATGAGCAGGCAATGCGCGCTTGCAACCCTGAAAGCCAACGCATCCTGGGCTGCATCGAAAGAAGCGTGGCCAGCAGGTCGAGGGAGGTGATTCTGCCCCTCTGCTCCGCTCTGGTGAGACCCCACCTGGAGTACTGCGTCCAGCTCTGGAGTCCTCAGCACAAGAAGGACGTGGACTTGTTGGAAGGGGTCCAGCGGAGGGCCACGAAGATGATCAGAGGGCTGGAGCACCTCTCCTAGAAAGAGAGGCTGAGAGAGTTGAGGTTGTTCATCCTGGAGAAGAGAAGGCTCCGGGGCGACCTTAGAGCAGCCTTCCAGTCCCTGAAGGGGGCCTACAGGAAAGATGGGGAGGGACTCTTTATCAGGGAGTGTAGTGATAGGATGAGGGGTAACATTTTTAAACAGGAAGAGGGTAGATTTAGATGAGATATTAGGAAGAAATTCTTTACCATGAGGGTGGTGAGACACTGGAACGGGTTTTCCAGAGAAGCTGTGGCTGCCCCATCCCTGGAGGTGTTCAAGGCCAGGCTGGATGAGGCTTTGAGCAGCCTGGTCTGGTGGGAGGTGTCCTTGCCCAGGGGACGGGGTTGGAACTAGATAATTGTTAAGGTTCCTTCCAGCCCAAATCATTCTATGATTCTATGATTTTATGACATACAGGTAGAATTTAGTCTTCAATAGGAAAATTAATAAAATAATTTTAAGCAGCTTTTTACTTTGCATCTCTACTGAAAATAGATTAATTTCTTGTGCCACAATAACTTTCAGCACCAATTTATAAAATGCTTGATGGCTCAGGGTACAGATCTTTCACTCACCTTTCGCAGGATAACCTGGCGTTAGAGGGTCCCCAGCTCCATTCTGGTTTAACACATTCCCACGCTGGGCTCCTCCACCTGGAAGGTTCCAGCCGTTTGGATAGGGATCTACTCCTGGGGCGCAATAGTCAGCAGGATCTGAATAAAGTATGATCCCTTGGACTCCTGCTAATATGGCATTTTTAACCTGTGAAAACACTTGCTTTTAAGAAAGGGCTTTTTTTTTATGCAAAAAGAAATCTGAATGTTGCAATTTACTCTCATGGGGATGTAGCTTTAGAAGTTGTATATGTGGAAGAGGGAAAATGACCACAGACTCAGCAGAAAATCAAACCACAGCAAAACACAGTATGTTCATTATTTGCATCACACCTTTCGTCATAGCTCAAGGCTATGAAATAAAGCACAGGGAATGAAACTGAGGCACAAAACCTGACCAATATCCCCACTGTCCCACTATCACCAATTTTGTCAGAATTGTCTAAAGTCAAAAGAATTAGTTATTCAATCTCTGTGCATCAGACTCCTTGTCAAATACTTACCTCTTCAAAATACTGCAGTTCCATGGATGAAAAGTATTAAAAGCCCTGGCTCTATGAAGTACTCAGTTCCCTAAACTAATCTCTTGCAAGAACTGCCTAAGGAGTTTGCAGTCATCTCAGTCTCGGGAGATTAATGCATTCATCTGTTTTTATTGTTTTGGAAGTTACTCTTAAAATGCAGCCACAATGGACACATTGCAGGTGTCCTTCTGCTCATGTGTTCCAACTTACAGCCTTCCCTAACTCCCACCGGCTCTACCTTGAGCCCTCTCTGACCCACAGAGGGAAAAATGAAACACAAGCCTTACTTTGTTTCCTCTGAAGATCTTCCCATATCTGGCAATGACAATCTTTCCTGTACAGTTAATTCCCATTTCATGCTCCAGCTTAAAAAAATCTTCAGTGCGGCCATAATTCACATATACCAGATCTGCCTGCAGAGAAAAGCAGTTTCACGGCAGCTGGCCGTTCAACCAACAATATACCTGTTCTCAGAAATACACAGTTTTATTCACTATGTATGATATAGTTATTTTTTTGCATTTCCATAAATGAGAACCAGTGCCCATAACAACAATAGCAAAAGATTTCCTTAATATTCTATAGGATGCATTGGCTCAAACTCCTTACCTTTCTATGTTACCCTTCACTTAACAGCAACCCTATAAACCGAGGTTGGAAATGAAGCCAATGCACTTTGCTAAACTGACAAACTTCTGTGGCCATGAAAAAATAGTGGTATCTCTTGCATACACAAACACTATTATATGATTTCATTCATCTGCGCAATGCAAAGTTGTCTCTGACTCGCTCTTCCGTGATGAATGATCAGATTAAGTGAGTGACTTTTGTAGCCTTTGAAGACATTCACTTAGTCCAAAATGTCTTCCAAATTGATTTATATATTGCTATTTCTACTTGTGACTTCAGCAAGTCCTCTCCATACGATTGAGTAATATGGAGTAACCTGAGGTGTACCCAACATTTTCCATAAAGATAAAAGCTTTTCACTGGTTATGTGATTTGCTCTTTTTGAGCTCTTTTTCTAATAGGAGACTTCTAACCTTCACACAATATGCGGCCTAGCTGTCCTTACGTGTTTTCTTATACTAATAGTTAATTAAAACTACTACAAGAAATCTTTTGAGAAGTTGGAGCAATCCATCCCAGCAAGTGTTTTGCAATAGATGACTTCAGCTAATAATACTCTTACATAATTTGTTTTTTCTTACCTCTAGCACACCTTGTGCTGAAAAAGCATTATAAGGTGGCAGTATATCAGTAACATTTTCATACCTCTGTGGAGGTGGTTCAAACAACAACGTATTGAAAATCTATCAACAAATAACAGAAGTCTTTGGTCAAAGACTCTACCTCCAGGCACGAGTTCATACACTAAGCTTAGTTATTGCCAATGATATGCTAGTTTCCATAAATTGTTAGTAAAAAATATAATTCTAACTAGCGCACATAAGTTCAAACAAAAAACCAGCTAGGGATACATAGCTGAATTGTTATAACAGAGCGCAGGTATGAATACAGAGATAGATCACTTGTCAGAAGGCACTGCCTGAACCTAAGCAAAGAAGTGGCTGAAAATTGCCAAGAGGTGGTAACAGTAAAAAGACACCTAGTTCATGCATGCCATCACAGGTGTTTTTTGTGATTACTCTCGCCTGTATTATAATTCCCCTCTTCACCTCTTTGCTAGTTACGCCCCAGTTAAACACGCTGCCTTTCATCACTATCACTCATGTAACACTCCTGTTGCCTCAAGGTTCACGTCCACTTTCTCACCTTTTGAGATTATAGCTGAGAGACTGTGTTAGGGAGTTTCTGGAATAACTTCTCCATTCTTTCACCTCTAAGCTCACGTCATCCCCAAGCACACATTCCTTAGCTTCTACCAGGGTTCTTCATCCCTACCTATGCTTCTCTAGCAGTCCCATCTCCTCTCCTCGCTCAGGCGCCATGTCAGATTTTATATTTACTTCTTTATTCCCATGAGTATACAAAACGGAGAAGGTGACTCTAGACCGCCTGTACATTATTACTTCCAACACTAACTTAGGAGACACCACTGGAAGCCAGTAGGATCAGGTTCAGATGAAACAAGGCAGTGCTTCCTACAATGGATAGCATCCGTGTGGCATTCCTTACCTCTCAGCATGTTGTGGAAGCAAAAATTATACACGTGTTCAAGCAGAGTTTGGACAGGTAGTTGGAAGAGAGATCTAACAAGGGTCACTAACTGCATAAATACCTGGAAAAGAGGTCTAAGGAGGATTCTTAAAGAGACTAATTGCACCAAGTTCAGAGAACCCCTGACCCGAAAACAGCTGGACACTGGAAGGATTGCATGCCTTACATGCCTTTATTTGTTCTTAAACTTCCCTGTGCAGCCACTCACGGCTGTTTATGGCAAGAGGATATTAGCCTAGATGTATCCTTAAGCTGAACCAGTAGGGCCAGTCTTACACCTTATAATCTGTTGGTGTTAATTGCAGCCTCTCCACACATCCGCTTTCTGCTGTGTGAGACACTGAGATTTCAGCCACTCTGCTGTTCTGTTACACAGTCTGCAAAATCATTTCTAAAAATGCGTTCCCTTTGCACTGGATTTTTTATCATATTATAAAACACATGCTGGGATGAGTGGATGGTAAAACAGAGGAAGACACTCTTTCTTTAGAGAAGTCTTAGATAAACGTAGTTTAACCATTAAAAAGGTCACCTCATTCCCTTGACCGTCAATTACTGAGATGTAGTTTGGCTGCTTTTCATTTGGATATGAAAGCAGCACATCATAATGAACGAGTTCTGCTGAATCCAGTCCAAAACCCTTCCACTGGCCTTGAATTTGTTCGGCAAGTAGAAGATTCTGTTCAGTTCCTGCGAGGTGAGGCAACTGCGTAAACGAGCTAAAATAAAATAGAAAAACGCAAGTAAGCAGCAAATGCAGAGAAGCACAACAGTGAACTCTGATCAGTGTGTATAAAGCTTATCTTCAAGCTACACACGTGGAAAGTAAGGTTTTATACTGAAAGTCTGAGCTGTATAACATGATCGTTTATCAGGGTCTGCACCAGCATAAGCACAAAATGTAGTCAGAGCAGAGGATCTTTCCTGAGGCCTTAAGATAAGTCAGCTGAACCTTTCTCTTTGCATAACAGAAATAGCCACATCTACACACAAGCAATGAAAATCAGTGCCAAAGACATTCAGCTAAATAATATGAACAGTGTGCAAGGAGCAGAAACAGAGAGAAAAAAGCTACACATTCAGAAAGCAATCCTCCAAATAACTCTGGTATCTGATTATGGGTTTGTCCATTTTTGGCATAACATGTCCTAATAAGTTTAACTTGAAAATCATTATGTCAAATTATCTGCACAGATTTGTTCTTTTTTTCTTAATCAAAAGCCTGAATAATAAAAGCTTTCTTAATAACATTTACATCCAGATCAGATGTAACAAATAATGGTCATAAATAGTCAGAAACAATATCCAGCCCCTCTGGGCTACCCTACAGAAATCTGACTACAATTTGTTTGGCCCGCTGAACAACAGTTATGGTGAACGCTGATCAGTCAGCTGGGTACCACGCACCAGCTTCGAATTCCCAACAGGCTACTTGTTAATGGCTGCCCCACAGATGTCAGATACCGTTAATTACCATTAATTAGCGGTACCAAGTACCATTAGTACCACTTCAACTTGTCAGTTCAGACTGTTTTCAACCAATGTAACAACTTGTTCTTCAGTATGCGCTTCTTCAGCTTCCAAATGGGAATGCTGCAGGAGACGATGTCCAAAGCCTCGTTAAAGTCAAGGATGTTTCAGCCACTGTAACATCTCCACGGATACATATAGACAGTCATTTCCTTACAGAAGACCATCACCCTGGATCAGGGTGATCATATAAACACATAATAAAAAAACGCTGACTGTTCCTAACTGTCCTTTGTGTTTGGAAACAGATTGTAGAAGGATGTTTGGTCACCCTTCCACGGATTGAAGTAAAACTGACCTACCCATAGTGTCCCCAGATTGTCCTTCTTGCCTTACTTAAGGATGGGCACAACATCAGCTTTTTTCAGCCACCAGAACTTCAATCACCAGAACTTCTCATAGACAGCAGCCTTGCAGTCATAACATCCAGCTCTTTCACGTGAATCCAACCTGGCCTCCTGGATTTGAATGAATCTAGGTTCTTGATGTAGACCACGACCTTCTGCTCTCTGCTTTTGTCTTTCCTTCTCTTTAAACTGTGTGGGTATGCACCAGGGTTCGGAAGCAACCTTTGACAAAGCTTGTTACCTGTCGTCTTCTTGCCTTTTAATTGTCTAGAGTATTCTAAGTACCTTTTAATTCCTTAAGTACCCTAGTTTAAAAACTACATATGCCACCAGGAAAAATAGACTGAACAACGTGTGATGCCTTTTTTCAATTTTTCCCTTCCAGTTTCATCCTTTCCAGAGCTACAATTCAATATCAAGTTGTCTGCACTTTCTGAGACTCAAAGTTTGTTTTCCCCACTTGATAAAAACAGATTTAGTAGTCTAAATAACTAAGAATGGGGATCAAAAATTCTTAAGTTCACATTTTTTATGCTTTTAACAAACTTTCTGGATAGAGTATTAGGATAATTTTTCTGCAGTTCCTGCTTTTTATTTGAATTTAGGGGGGAAAAAAGACCAAACCAGTATAAAACATGTGGCCCATCATCAAAGCAAGCAGACAAACCAGAGACCATACATACCCTATGGCCAAGAAACTTTAGCATAATTGCAGAGCTATTTCATGCTGCCATCAATCTCCGTGTTGCCTGGACTCTCACTCAAACATTATCTTCAGAAACTCTCAAGCTACTGAGAGGAACAAGTACAAAATAAGATAAGGCCTATAGACTTAAAAAGCTAATTGATATTAGAAATGAAACCTTTTAGTTTAAGAATAAATGTACAGAGATAAAATTTGTCAGCAATCCTTTGATGTTTATGATGCAGTTGCTGACTTACATACTGAATATCTGCATGTTACTAACCAGAGGTTTTATTTGTTTACCTTTTGTGTGAATATATTTGTTCCTCTGTAGAAGATATAAATATGCACAAGAATGATTCTTTTTTCATTTCCAGTGAAATACACGGCAAAACAAGAAGGTATTTCTCTATCCCTAGCATTTTAGATGATTTGAAAGAACCACGTGGATGCACTAGGATGCTAAAAAAGCATATTTAATAACAATTGCATCATGCAAGACTTAACCAACCATACACACACATTGCACTGGGACAGGGCCCGTCACCACCTGAAACAGAAGACAGGGAATAACGGGACCTCAAGCACCCAATTAACAGGACATTATCCAGCCTGGCCACACTAAAGGAATTATCAGTTGTAACTATACATGCAACTCAGCGCCAGGCAAACTTTGAAGCATTTTGAATATATTCATTTTCTACTTCGACTAATTGGGTTATTAGCTACTCAAACTGAAAGTCTAAGTGGACGCTGGACAGATTATCAATCAAATGTAATTAATAGCAATCAGCATACCCCAACCACAGCAAAATCATCTCGGTCTGAGACAAAGCAAAGTTATGTGATGTTAGAGTTTCGGACGCTTGTGAAGAAAAACCAGACACTTACACTGCATTAAATCAGGACTACAGAAAATCATACTAAAAAGCATGATACGCACTGGCAGTAACGCCCCTTGAGGGAAGCACTCTTAAGAGTACAACCACTCCAAAAGGTAACTGCAAAAATAGGGAGAGGAGGACAGAAGGGTTGTGAGTCTCTCCCTTCTTGTACAAACCAAATACTTCCAAAGCATCTAAAGAGCTCTGCTCTCACAGGCCGTTCCTTGGAGCTGATGTTATCACTTTCTGGCTTTTGCAACTGACAAAATTATTCCAAAACCAAGCTGCGCAGGACTTACCGGAGGAATTGCTAGGTGTTTTCTGCTTCCATTTCAGCCACAAGTTTCTGTCTCACATTTTAACAGACATCGGATGAGTCGGGTGTTTTCTCGGTCAGTTTTGTAAACCATCCTGAAAATTTGAAAAGTTTGAATTTGAAAAGCTTGCTGCTTAGGAAGAACCTCGGTCCTCAAATATTTGAGCCCATGTGCAACCTAAAGTACTGAACAGTCTCCCTAAAACCACGACAACGAACAGGGCTTAGAGCACCCTCTGTCAGCGTTTGCTGGTTCAAACATAGAAGTGAAACAGAGAAGTTAAATACAGTTCATTGACTGAACTGTCAAAAAAGGGACATATTAAGAAGAGCACACCCTAAATATCTGGTAAATACAGTCCCCCTTTTAAGGCAGATTCACCTCTCATTAATTTTAAACTATAGTTTAAATTCTCAGTTAACTGTTTGCAGTGGAAAGATTGAACTCCTGATACTCATGATGAAATTCCCTTATTTAATTTATACGTATATTTAAAAATACGTGCATAAGAATGTTTAAGGTGAAGGTCTAAGACTCAACAGCCGCCCTGCCAGTTACACATCTGGGGAACGGTGGGGTTAGTCTATTTAATAACTAAAGGAATAAAGCTAACTGTGACCCTTGTCAGTTTGAAAAAGTTAAAGATTTTTCATTTGCCATAAATCTGAGAGAGCATACCAACTACATGAATTTGTCTTTAAAAAAAAAAATAAAATCCTTTTACAATTCTAGCTAGAAAAATCCCAAACTGTGCAAACTGTAATCACAAAGCCGAGTGTATGTGCTGTCACATGCACAATACATATGATCCGTTAGACTTAAATGCAATTGTAGGAACACTCGGAACATAACAGTGATACTGGATGGGACCAAAGGTCCATCTTTCCCAGGATTCTGTTTTGGAGCACGGCCAAAAGATGATGTTCAGGGAAAAGGGTAAGAATAGCTCAAGTATCAGAAATTTGCAGCTCAGGGATCTCCTAAATCAAATTAATAGTTTTCATATTTAATAACCTTCATGGATTTTTCTTTCATGCTTTAGCCTTAGGTGTGTGCTACAACACAAGTTTAAAAAGCACAGATGCAGACATGCAATTTTAGACTCAAAATCAAATGCTGCAAGTGAGTGCAGAAAAGAATCTAGTGTTCCAGTGAAGTTCACTGCACATAATGGAAAATTCAGCAACTCCACTCTTGGCTGTCAGTCAAAACTCCTCCTCCTCTACGTTCTGCCTTTTAATTTCTGAAATAGCAACTGAACAGGAGCATTTAAACCCATCTTCAGCAAAAATCAGGAAATACAAACAACAAAAAAATAATCCTGGAGGTTTTACAGTCACAGAAGTCTCAGACTCTTCTATTAATCTCTCCTTTTTGAATGTCTGACTACCCATTAGACTGGTAATTACCCATTACCCATCTGACTACCATTGGACGCTGTCAGTTCACCAGGGCTCTTCTTGGGCCGAAGCACGCAGCCGTAATATTCCTCACTCCTTAAAGACCAAAACTGCTCGGGAGAACAACCCTTTAGAAAAACAGTGGGACGAGTATTTTACAACACCCCTGAGAAGCAGGAAAAGCTCCCCGATGGGGAGTTAATCACAACAGGAGTCACACGTAAGTATCTGTAGAGGGCAAAGCTGCGGGTGGAGCCCTGGGCTCTCCGTACTCACCTGCAAGAAAGCCCAGCAGGAATCAGCCCAGCAGCCCGCGGCAGCCCAGCCACGTGCAGAGGGTGCCCCTGCTCCTGGCCATATGGGCACCGGTGGCCGTCAGCTCTGCAACCTGCACAGAGGGCAGGCAAGCAGCTGCCTTCCTCCTCCTCCTCCTCCTCCTCCTCCTCCTCCTCCTCCTCCCTCCCACAGCCTCAGGGCTGCCCCGGCTTCAGCGATTCTCAGCTCTCCTCCTGCCCAACCAGCCGTAGGCCTTGGATGATGATGATTTGATTTTCTGAGTGCAATAAAACACGCCCGTTTCTTTGTCTCACTCCCAAGACAGCTTGTTTGTAGCTGTATGTGTATCTCAGCATCAAATATGCATCTAGCCTGTACACCAAGCAATGCATAAGGGCTAATTTCTCCTAATTATCAGGACTTTCTGGTTTTGAAAGTTCCTGTTTTAGGCTTAATCACAATCAGTATTTGTTCCAGTGGAAGCGGCCAAGAGATGAAATGGAGGAAGGGAAAAGTTGTTTTCTCTTTACCAAGGAAGCACTGAATTGCTCCCCTTTGTAATCCGTGGTTACATTCATCCTTGGCAAGTGATGAATACTTAGAGCAGGTCAGAATATAATTGAGATTAGCCAATGGAGCCACTTCAGACGTCATCCAATTTGCTACTGGGAGAAGCTGCAAAATTATTTCTTGCATTTTCTAGCTTTTTGCATTTTGGATTACAAGGTTTTTAGGATTAAGTTTCCCTTGTCTAATTCAGCCAAATCCAGCACCCCATGGGAAAGGACACATCTTCAGCCCAGGGAAGAGTCAAGATACCTTCACAGAATCATAGAATCATCGTGTTTTGTACAAACTTACCCTGGCCCTGCACATCACTCCCTGCTGGTGAGTTCCTGCACAGCTACACGGAAGCCAAGCCTGATCTTTCTGGAACTGAGGACCTGCCCATTTGAGACCAGTTATCTGGCTGAAGGGAGGACAGCTTTTCTGGGAGCCTGGACATGCTCTGAGTTCTTACCACTCACTCCAAAAAGAGTCCAAATTAGATACATCTTGCCAAAGAAATGGCAGTGCTCCGAGTATCAAAACTCTCTTAAATAGACTAGGTTGAGCTGAAAATATTCAGAAACAGCTGAAAAGACTGGTTAACGTCCTAATTACTTCATTAAGGTTTTTCAGAGATCAGAGAAGAATTACACCACTTGGGCATTCTGCACCAGTCACAGACACTGTCTTAAGCGTACATCTGGATGGTTTTGTTCAGACCCCCCATGCCCCCCAGGTGCCCGTACAGAACAGATATGGCCCTCTGGAGGTAGATGAGGAGGGAAATAAGGATACTGATAAAGCCCCATCCAGGGAGTCGCCAAAGCAGCCAGCTCCACGCATTAAGACTGCTGCTGTGAAGAGCAGGAGGAGGGCAATAGTCATAGGGGGGTCCATTCTGAGGGGAACTGAGGGTCCCGTATGCAGGCCGGACCCTTCCCACAGGGAGCTCTGCTGCCTCCCTGGGGCCCGTGTTAAGGATACAGCCAGGAAGCTTCCTGGCCTGATACGGCCCTCCGATTATTACCCTCTTTTGATCGTACAGGCAGACAGTGAGGAGCTGGAGAGCAGAAGTCTGAGGGCAATGAAAAAAGATTTCATGGCCTTGGGACGGCTTGTCAAGGGTTCGGGAGCACAAACTGTGTTCTCCTCTGCCCTTCCAGTTGTGGGGACTGATGAACGGGTGAACAAGAAAATCGGACGGATCAACACCTGGCTCCGAAACTGGTGCTACGAGCAGGGCTTTGGGTTCAGTGATCATAGTTTGATCTGCAGGACGCCGGGCCTGCTCGCTAAGAATGGGAAAACCCTATCCCAAAAGGGGAAAAGGGCACTAGGCTGAGAGTTAGCAAGGCTCATGGACAGGGCTTTAAACTAGAAATGAAGGGGGAAGGGGATAAAACCAGGCCCACTAGTAATGATCCTAGGGATAAGGGGCCAAGGATGGGGGTGAAAGCGGTAGCCCACGTCAAGTGCATCTACATGAATGCACGTAGCATGGGCAACAAACAGGACGAGCTGGAAGCCGTTGTGCATCAGGACAGCTATGAGGTAGTTGCCATCACGGAAACGTGGTGGGATGACTGTCACGACTGGCATGCTGCGATGGATGGCTATAAGCTCTTCAGAAGGGACAGGCAAGGAAGGAGAGGTGGGGGCGTGGCTCTGTACATTAGGGAATGTTTTGATTGTATAGAGCTAGATTCCAGTGATGGTAAAGTCGAGTGTTTATGGGTAAGGATGAAGGGGAAGGGAAATAAGGGAGATGCTGTGCTGGGAGTATGCTACAGAACACCCAACCAGGATGCGGAGACAGATGAAGTATTCTATAAGCAGCTGGCTGAAGTCTTGCAATCGCCAGCCCTTGTTCTGGTTGGGGACTTCAGCCGGCCGGGTATCTGCTGGAAATATAACACAGCAGAGAGCAGGCAGGCTAGGAGGTTCCTCGAGTGCACGGAAGATAACTTCCTGACACAACTGGTAGGTGAGCCTACCAGGGGAGGTGCCTTGCTAGACCTACTGTTGATAAACACAGAAGGACTAGTGGGAGATGTGGTGGTCGGAGGTCGTCTTGGGTTTAGTGATCATGAAATGGTCAAGTTTTCAATTCGTAGTGATGTAAGGAGGGGGGTTAGCAAAACCTCCACCTTGGGCTTCCAGAGGGCGGACTTTGACTTGTTCAGGACACTGGTTGAGAGAGTCCCTTGGGAGACGGTCCTGAAGGGCAAAGGGGTCCAGGAAGGCTGGACGCTCTTCAAGAAGGAAATCTTAAAGGCCCAGGAGCAGGCTGTCCCCAAGTGTCACAAGTCTATAGGGCAGGGAAAATGGCCAGTCTGGATGAACAAGGAACTTCTGATGGGACTTAGGAATAAAAGGAGGGTTTACCACCTTTGGAAGAAGGGACAGGCAACTCAGGAGTAGTACAGAGATCTCGTTAGGTTATACAGAGAGAAAATTAGGAAGGCAAAAGCCCAGCTGGAGCTCAACTTGGCCGCTAACATTAAAGACAACAAAAATAGCTTTTATAAATACATCAACAGAAAGAAAGCCAGGGAGAATCTCCATCCCTTACTGGATGCTGGGGGGAAAGTTGCAACCAAAGACGAGGAGAAGGCTGAGATACTTAACGCCTTCTTCACCTCTGTCTTCAATAGTCAGACCAGCTATCCCCAGGGTGCTCAGCCTCCTGAGCTGGAAGATAAGGATGGAGAGCAGAACAGCCCACCCATAATCCAGGAGGAAGCAGTCAATGATCTGCTTCTGTACCTAGACGTACATAAGTCTATGGGGCCGGATGGGATTCACCCAAGAGTACTCAGGGAGCTGGCGGGAGAGCTCACCAAGCCTCTCTCCATCATTTATCAACAATCCTGGTCAACAGGGCAGGTGCCAGATAATTCGAGGGTGGCTAACGTGACGCCCATCTACAAGAAGGGTCAGAAGGAGGATCCGGGGAACTACAGGCCTATCAGCCTGACCTCGGTACCAGGAAAGATCATGGAGAGGATCACCTTGAGTGAGCTCTCACGGCAAGTGCAGGGCAGCCAAGGGATCAGGGCCAGCCAGCATGGGTTTAGGAAGGGGAAGTCCTGCTTAACCAACCTGATCTCCTTCTATGACCATGTCACCCGCCTTCTGGATGCGGGGAAGGCAGTGGACGTTGTCTATCTGGACTTTGGTAAGGCCTTTGACACCGTCCCCCACAGCACTCTCCTGGAGAAGCTGGTGAATCATGGCATAGACAAGTTTACTCTTTGCTGGGTAAAAACTGGCTGGACGGCCGTGCCCAGAGAGTCGTGATTAATGGGGTGAAATCCTCTTGGCGGCCGGTCACCAGTGGTGTCCCTCAGGGCTCAGTTTTGGGGACAGTTTTGTTTAATATCTTTATCGATGATCTGGATGAGGGGATTGAGTGCACCCTCAGTAAGTTTGCAGATGACACCAAACTAGGTGGGAGTGTTGATCTGCTGGAGGGTAGGAAGGCTCTACAGAGGGCCCTGGACAGGATGGATCGATGGGCCACGGCCAACTGTAGGAGGTTTAATAAGGCCAAGTGCCGGGTCCTGCATTTCGGTCACAACAACCCCAAGCAGCGCTACAGGCTTGGGGCAGAGTGGCTGGAAAGCTGCCTGGCAGAAAAGGACCTGGGCGTGCTGGTGGAGCCAGCTTAATGTGAGCAAGCAGTGTGCCCAGGTGGCCAAGAAGGCCAACAGCATCCTGGCGTGTATCAGGAACAGCGTGGCCAGTAGGAGCAGGGAAGTGATGGTGCCTCTGTACCCGGCACTGGTGAGGCCTCACCTCGAGTGCTGTGTTCAGTTCTGGGCCCCTCTGTACAGGAGGGACATTGAGGTGCTGGAGCGTGTCCAGAGGAGAGCGACCAGGCTGGTGAGGGGTCTGGAGACCAGGTCATCTGAGGAGAGGCTGAGGGAGCTGGGCATGTTTAGCTTGGAGAAGAGGAGGCTGAGGGGAGACCTCATTGCCCTCTACAACTCCCTGAAAGGAGGGTGGAGAGAGGTGGGTGTTGGCCTCTTCTCCCAGGTGAATAATGACAGGACCAGAGGAAATGGTCTGAAGTTGTGGCAGCGGAGGTTTAGACTAGATATTCGGAAGAATTACTTTACTGCAAGAGTGGTCAGGCACTGGGACAGCCTGCCCAGGGAGGGGGTTGAGTCACCATCCCCAGAGGTATTTAAGAAACGTCTAGATGTGGCACTTCATCTGAAGGGCAGAGATTGTAGGTTGTTTGGTTGGACTCGATGATCTTAGGGGTCCTTTCCAACCATGAAGATTCTGTGATTCTGTGAAATGATAAGCATGTCCAGGTCTGTGATTTTTTTTTCCTGTCATTTCCCAACTGCTCATAAGCCATCACAAATTCTGAACAGCAAGGACTTTCACACCAACATATCACTTGACATGTACAAACCAGATGGAATTCCGCCTACAGAATTTATAAAGAACGAGCATATTGGTGTATTATTAGCATTTCTATAGCACCACAGGTGTATGACTGGCACACAATAGACAGTAAAGTGACAAGGGCTTTTGCAGATTACTATCTAAATCAGACCTCACATGATGATAACATCAGTGGAGGAAGAAGGTAAGAATAGCAACAGTGAGAAAGTATAAAATGTATTTATTTCTATGCCTACATCTTTTTAAAATGATAAGGGCATCAGCTATGCTGAGGTTAAACAATAGCAGCAACCAAGCAGCTTCTACCACTTAAAATACAGTGCTAGTACTCTTAGTTATTGGTTGTGGCATGTTCTTACATTCCATGGATTGACCACCAGTGGAATATATTATGTTCTGTCTAAAGGCAAGTATAACACACAGTATAAATCTATGCCTTGAATTATGCGCCCTCCACAACAGGACAGGGGCAGGAAATAACATAAAAAGCTCATGTGTTGAGATAAAGACAGGGACATCAATTGCCAATTACCATCACGCTCTTCGTCAGGCGTAGAACGTCACATATGTATTGCTTGAACAGATTACTAAACAACTGCGCAATCAACTGTTTTAAAGCAAGCTGCTCTCCTTCTCACAAATTGTTGTAGGCCTACTCCAGTGTTGAATAAAGCCACATTCTGAAAACTCCTACTTTCATAAATTGGAAATTTGGGGTTCTTTCCAGCCCTGAATTCTTGAAACATTTATTCTTCTCTCTTAGCTGAATAAGGGATTACTTGCTGCTCCTTCCATGAACCTGCTGTAGCAGGTCCAGAGGAGGCCACGAAGATGATCAGAGGGCTGGAGCCCCTCTGCTGTGAGGACAGGCAGAGAGAGCTGGGGTGGTCAGCCTGGAGAAGAGAAGGCTCTGGGGAGACCTTACTGTGGCCTTTCAGTACTTAAAGGGGGCTTATAAGAAAGACGGGGCCAGACTTTTTAGTAAGGCCTGCTGTGATAGGACAAGGGGTAATGGCTTTAAACTAAAAGAGGGTAGATTTAGACTAGATACAAGGAAGAAATTTTTCACGATGAGGGTGGTGAAACACTGGCCGAGGTTGCCCAGAGAGGTGGTGGGTGCCCCATCCCTGGAAACATTTAAAGTCAGGTGGGACGGGGCTCTGAGCAACCTGATCTAGGTGAAGATGTTCCTGCTCACTGCAGGGCATTTAGACTAGATGATCTCTAATGTCCCTTCCAACCCAAACTATTCTATTCTATTCTATTCTATTCTATTCTATTCTATTCTATTCTATTCTATTCTATTCTATTCTAGAGTCAGCTTGATCTACTGTGGAGGCCAGTGCAAGGAATGACATTACTACACAAGAATTTTTGTTGTCCCTCTTGGATCATATCTATTTTATAGATAGATATTTGAAATTGCTTACTGATACATTGCAAAAGTACCCCTGAGCTATCTCATCTACACACTTCCTAGGAAGATGAGAAAAACAGGATATAAAGGCTAAATAAATACCATTCACCCAGGCAAAACCGAAGCTTTGGCCTGATAACAGAGTTTATAGATGCTGCTGGCTTCCCTTTTGGAAGGGGGAACAGGATGGAGCAATCCAGACGCTTCTTAAAGAATGTGGGGAGAGAGCAGCTAGAATTAATTTTTCCAAAAGAAGGGAGGAGGAATAAAGCCACTTCCTCCTATTCTGGCCTCCATTTTCCTCAGTGCCCGGGCTGTAAGTGGGGGTTCTCTTTAGCATTGCTTTGCTGCTCCTTTCTTGTCCCTCTCTTTTTGTTCCTGTACCTCCTTTGTTTTCTCCCCTTTGCTGGTACTACCTGTTCCAACATATGCAGCACAAGGAATGCAGCATCTATCCTGCATGTTCACTGTTTTCTGAGGCTTGGGACATGGCCTAAATAACCCACTATACACACTACAAAATCACAAAGCCAACATTGCAGTATCATGTCTTACAAACGCTCCTCAGAATAACTGGAGCCAGAGAAAAAGGAGCCTGACACGGTGAGATCTGAAGTACAGCATGCCTGGTATGGAAAGTCACCTCTGTGAGGAGGTGGAAGAAGCTGCTCCAAACCAAACCTCACCTCATTCTTCGCTGTCAATGAGCATCTCACTTAGCAGCCCAGGAGAGAGCTCGGAGCTGTAAAGACCATCAGTATCCCGTAAGACTCATCTCTCTCTCAGTCACTTCCCGACCAAGTCGAAACCACATCCATCAGCCACCCTATTCTTTCACAGGGCTTTTTTCCTGCTAGAACTAAGGTATTATCCGTGTGGGATGCTGCTAAGACTGCTTCTCTGACAATAGCTGGGTATTTTCTTCAATGCTGAAAATACCAACCTTAGCCTAAATTTAATCAAAGTTAATACTTGAGGCTGATGGGAGATAAAACCAGTTCTAAGTAGGCACAAAAATTATGCAAGACAAGCACTGTGAAAAGATTACTAGGAAAAGAGACTTCTTTTTTCTGACCAGGTGACAAAACTGAAAAAAGGTCCAAAACACAAACTCCTGAACATACAGTACTTCTTCAAATTAATATCACTATTAAAATTAGCAAGAAAATGATGATTTACTGCATAGGCCTTATATTGAGCTCCAGAAGGGTGAGAACTGCATATGTTGAGAGTGAAAACAAGAGTGAGGTTCATCTGAAGACAGCAGAACTTGAAGATAGCTACATATATTCCACTTAGTTTAAAAAAAAAAAAAAAAAGTATCCCTGGTAAACTCAAAAAGCTCCAGAAATGGCGAAGATGCACATGCCAAATGCAAAACTAGCACGCTTCCGTGGAATGCATAATTACGTTAGGCAGCCAATTAGCAAAACCAGCAACAGTACATAAAAATACGTAATACACAGAACGAGGGCTTGCAAACTGTAGGTTGTAGCTGCTCAGCCACTGGGCCCCAAAGGTTATTATCTGCAGCAGGAAAGATATGCTGCTGTTGTGCTGCTTGACCTATTGTTTGACTAAAGGTTGAACCTGTGGCTTGAGAGATCAAAGGGCCCTGGTTTGTGGGAAAGGCAGCTCTTGCAGGAAAAATGGTAAAAGGGGAATGCTCAACCACAATTTCAAATCAGTAGATTCCTTCTGACTCTGCCAGCTGCACAGTCCCCCCAGAACTCTCTCACGGCCTCTGCCGTCTATCTGACTACCAGATTAAAAGGGTAGTCGATTTTGATGCTTTGAGTTGGAGCCTCTGTTATCTTGAACTTCAAGAGTCCATTATCAGATTCCAGCTAAAATGAAGTTTACATTGCTGGCAGCTGACAAATTCAGTAACATCCAAGATGATGCTGGACAAGCTAAGGATAAGAATCATAGGGGCTGTCTCAAGAGAAGTCAGCTCCAAGTGTCAGACTTCTCAGAATGGAGATCAGAAAAGCTTTGTGCTGGCAAGTGAGGGGTAAACACTCCCACCGATAGCATGGAGTGTAACGTCTTTGACTCAAATCCCTTTGATAAACGACTGGGTTAGGTCTTGGGGGAAGAGCTGGACTGAGTCCATCCGAGGATCTTCTTCTCTCAAAGTATTAAACAAAGCTCCATTTGCTTTTAAAATCCAACTGCTACAGATTGTGGTTTGCACTGAACAAGGATGGGTCAAAAAGCAGGCACAAATCTGGGAAAAGTCACTGGGCAATTTGAATCCCACCTTACCAAAACATCACGTAAGCCATGGTGTTACAGCCAAACTTACGGGTGCTTCCTCTCTCTGGACCAGTTAGCCCTGAATTTTGTGTGCACAGGAGAACAGACTCAATAGGAGAGAGAGAACGTCTGTCCCCGTACCCTACTGCCTGCAGTGGTTAGGGGACAGCCCACTGATTATTTTCTTTTAAATGGGTGTTGCTGTGGTTTAAGAGCGTAACTATCTCTACATTTTTTGCGGTGCTGGATCCTAACATTGTATATTATCTGCCAGCTATTGCCAAAAAGGGCCCTAAATAAACTTAAAGGAAACAATGCTATGGTTAGGCCAGAGAGTAAAAAATTATGTCTTCTGGACTGAGAGAAAAAGTTGCTGAGGAAGCTTACAGGTCATTTAGGGAAAGATCTCAACAGTTTTGCAGACTGGTGCTTCAGTTCTGGATACTTCTTCCTCAGCAATAGAAAAATATTATTTTTGTATCCCACCTGGTCAACAGAAGCTGTTTATCGCTGCCCCCCTCTGCATGGTGGATGCGTGTTATCATTCCCTTGATTGCTGCAGACAAAATCCTCTAGGTTAGCTGAAGATCTAAACCGACGATCTAAACTAACCTGACCAATTTTTTCAGAGGTGGATTTTCCATTGGCAAAAGGAGCAGTGGAACAGCCAGAAGCAATGGCAATGTCTCCCATCAGCACAAGTAGATTTGGGGGAAGACATGTCTCCGTGGTTTTACCCCAATCGCTTTCATAAAAATGTGAAAATAACTGAGCAGTAACTGTGGGTGTAAGAGCACTTCCCACTATCTAGAAAACTGGATTATTTTATGAGAAAGATCAACAGTTAAGTAAAACAACGACTTAATTTGTAACTTGCCTAAAGCGTTTTAATGTAAAGAGTACAAATATTTATGAATAAATGAGGTTTTATAGAAAAGAAAATATCTACCATGACATTGAAATCCATTAGATCGTGGGACCCTCTTCTAAGGCATGGCGGAGGCCTCAGCTGAAATGACAGATTCAAACTACCCAAAATATTTGCTGTGCAAGAGGTTAGTAATCCTGTAGTGGCAGAGTGGCAGATGAAGAGATCTGATTTTTTGATTCTTCTCTGTCTGATCTCGGTCGTCCCATTGTAGTCTTTTGAGCAGACTGTCATAAGAGTAAGCTGCACACCCAAATCAGAAATATAGACCCTACTAAGATGCTAATAATTTCTTATCCTTTCAAACTAAGGACATGACAAATTTTCTTTGCTTCTCATTGTCTTCGTATTAAAAATACCTTGATACAGACGAGGTATAGCAGGGGTAGATTTTGGGTAAAAGAATAAAAGTAGGTCTTCTTCTCGAAAGACATGATTTGTGAGATGATTATACGTCTGACAAGAGGTATCACCTTGTTTTTCCCCCAGTGACTAGAAGGCTTCTTGCTTAGTTTTATTTGCAAACAGCTGCAAGACTCAGCATGTGAAGAGAAGAACGTCATGGATGAGTATTCTGGGCTGGCTGCCCAAAACTTGTTATGATCATTACACATCTCTCACACAGTATGTGACGGTTTTCCCATCTTCATACGTGATTCTTTGTGTAAAAGGAGAGCTGAAAGGGCTATCTATAATTACACAACTCCAAGGTAAATAATAAAAAGTCAACAACAAAATTAGAAACCGATAGAAACATGAAATGACTTCTGGTTTCCTAACGCACTATGAGTAGTGCTATAATAATTGAGCTAGAAAAATTCTGAAAATAAATCCAGTAGTTAGCAATTCGTAAAATATGAAGCTGAGAGAAAACATGAAACTTTTGCACTCTCACTTCAGAGGTTATCCAAAGCCTGATCTCTCTGAATGGAGTACATTACCTCGTTAACATTGCCAAATGCATTCCGCTTGGGCTTATTATTTGCAAAGAAAAAGATTTTTTGGATTATGTGTTCTTTGTAATAATCTGCATAGTGTTTTTAAATGCTCCATTTTCAAGGCTTCTGCGAACTGTCATACGTAGTCTTCGTTGATGATTACGTTGTTGATATTTATGCTACTTCTTTCAGTGTCCCTGCTGCTGCCTGTACAGTGAAGGCTGCAATGGAAATCTGCCTCTTAACTTCTTCCCAGGCTTCATGTTGGTCAGCTTTGTTTTTAATGTCAAACATGGCATCATAGATCCCTGGGAATGATTCTCCTGCATACTTGTTATGGCTGCTTGGAGCAAAGATGACATGTCTGTGGGGAAGTTGGGGGAAAAAAATAACAATATTCTACATTAGGAAAATAAAACATATTATTTTCTGAATAAAACTAATCTGTTTCTGTATCATCAGTTAAATTCTTGACACTGAAGATCTAAATAAATAAGATTATTGTAGCAATAGTACCTACAATCTATGAAGCAAGAAAATAACATAAGCTAAATTATTCCATGTGAATTCCAGAACTTTATAGATAAGAAGAGTTGAGATAGAAGTTGACTAATGTATTCTCCTTTCCCTCATTTTAGATGAAATAGAGAGATAAAAAACCAGCCAGCTTCTTTTCTCACAGATATACACAATCTCCAACAGATACAGGCACGCTTTGAGGTAGGAAAGCTGATGCTTTAACAAAAGACTGTTCTCAACAGATTTTTAATCAGAAGCTACGAGGGGAACAAGGACTTTACATCGTAGAGTTCTCTTTCTACAGTTATTTTTTAGTGGAACTTTTCAGTGGAAAGATTCCTGTTCTGAATTATGCAGAGTGGTAGGAGGGCCAAAAAGCTAGACTTGGCTTGACTATTCTGCCTCTCAAACAACATTTACTTCTTGAACTGGATGAGAGAACTACTGAATTCACTTCACTGCTGTTGAAGTACTGCCCTCTACACTGTATTTGCTAGCATGACTGTTCTGCTACAATCAATCAAATTGTAGATACTTCAATTATACCCTATTTCACTTTCAAATCGTAGTAACGATCCTTTACCACTGAAATGACTTGAACTGAGTCCGGGGTGAAACTTTTAGATCTGTTTAGAAGCCCACAGAAATCAGTGGTAATAGGTTTACTGATCTGAATAGGCTTCCAACAAGACTCTTCCTCATTCTGCATAGTGTACCTCACTGAAGTTTTCCCTAATGTTGTCTTCCCTTTTCAATTTTATTTGTCCTGTTTAATCTACTTTTACCACGTTGAATAAAATCATTACAATTCCATTTAGAGACCTGTAAATCTTAAAGGAATTCTTATATGGTACTCAAGGCGGAAAGTGAAAAATAAGCCCTTCTTACCTATAGAATGGCCTGCCAGGTAATCCAAGGGGATCAATAAAAGCCCTTTCTAGAAACATGAGCTGATCATTTAGCGATCTGACAGCAAGTAGGCTAAAAAGAAAACGGAGGAATATGTTAGCTACAAAGTGTTTGGCCCACTCTCACCCCGTGCCTCCATGTACACAGCTCGGGATTTGTGAAGGACAGTAGATCCAGGATGTTGAACTTAAAGTGTAGGCCACGAGACAGCCCAAGTCAGATAACCTGCAAAACAGAATTATGCTGTTCTGTACTGTGAGACAGTCTGAAAGTCTCTTAAAGCTGTTTTTAAAGGCCAAGGAATAGTGTCAAAGAAGACAGAGACTTTCAGGCATTTTCTCTCATGTTGCACCTTATTCCTTTAGCTCGTTTTCATTAGGATGCTTAGGCAGACCATTCTCTTCTTTTGTACCACAGTTTTCTAAAGAACCTATTTTCCACAAGGCCAACCAGCTGCAAATTACTTCAATAAAATAATTTATTTTTATGTAAAACCACAACATCTGAGAAACAGGAACCTTGTGATGTTAGAATCATCTTTTGAATCATCCAAGAACCGTGTTTTTCCAACGTCAGATTGTAAATTCCCTAGAGCAGAGACCGTCTGTGTGCTTTGAATAGCTCTGAGCATACTACTGATGCTTAACAAATACAAGAACTGTGAAGAAGATTATACTGAATATATGTGGGTTTGGTAGTTTACATCCGAAGGAACTTATTGTAGCACTTCAAAGGCACTCACTAAGGAAAATGGTGACATTTATATCGCTGTAAGCCTGGAGTAACTACCATCAAGGAAACTTTTTCAAGTTTACATTGGTGTAAATGAAAATTGAAACTGGTTCGTTGGATTAAAGCTTAGATTTAGGCCATCCATCAATTAAACCATTTTGAAAATGCCACATACATGTCATATGTCATAAATGTCATATTTTACAGAAGAAATTTTTGTTAACTCATTTATCTTGAAAGTTGCTGCCATTAAAAAGATGGCTTTTATTCTCACTTAGTCTTCCATAAGGGTAAGCGTATGGCTAAATTATATTCTTCCCAAGAAATGTAACATACACATATGGATGTGTATGTTAACGGATAAAGGAATATGTTAATGTTAATGTTAATGTTAATGAATAAAAGGAAATGTGATTTCTCATTCTGGGCATGGCCTACAAAGAATAAATTAACAATTAAGTCAAGTGCCAATTAGACCCTTTGGCATAGGTGGTGCATAGAAATTTTGGGAAAGCTCATCAAAAAGCTTGCCACAACTACAATCACGGTACTTGATTGGTGTATTGTTTTTTTTCATTAAGTATTACCATTATCTTGAAAACTAGAGTGCTGGCAAAGGAAGAGCACAAGTCAACATTTGTTCTTTAATGGTAATCCAGTGACAAAATCCTAGGATGTGTTTCTACTTGGAGGGAGTTACACACCTGAGCTGGCTCTGCTCATGCTAACCAGCATTCTAGGCACATCCATGTACCATCCTGGCACTGCTCCTCAATTAAAACCTGACAAGAATTGACATTAATTACCTTGGACACTTTTCAAAGCTAATATGGCTAGATTCCCAGGCTCTGCAGTGTCTCTGATGTCCAGTAATTCAACATTTCTAGACTTTGTTTCCTAGAGTAACCAGATCCTTAGAGACAGGAACCCGTAAGGACCTATGAAACAAATGACTGACGTCATTTGTCGCCAAGGTTATTGAGGGGACTAAATGCAAGGGAAGACCATGCCCTCTGAGCCCAGAGGACTACATGGAGTATTTTACTGGAAGAAGAAAAAGAGTTAAACTTACTTATTGATATGTATTTGTTGCAGTCTCTCATGAAACCTAGCAGCAACTTCTGTAAAATTCTTCACAGCTGAAAACAGAGCATCTGGAGGGAGCAAGAAGGAAGCATTTAACTTCAAATTCTGAAGAAATCATTTAACAAAGCAAATTCTTCAAATTAAAGCTTTATCTTTCCCTGTGATCATGATCTGCCAATTCTCACTGAATAAAAATCAGATGACCCCCTATTCCTACATTAAAAACTATGTAATTCTGTGAAAATGTGCCTTGGAGACAATAGAAATCAGTATTGTTGTGAATACTGCTTATTGCTTGCTACCTAAAGAATGTACATAAATACCAAAAACTAGAGCATGTATTGCCAGAATCAGACTGTTTGGGTAGGTCTGAGATTTTATAAATCCCCAAACCTATGTTTTATTGGTATGTCCCTCCACACAAACATTTTTGAGAAAGTCTGAGTGTACGTGTCTATGTGTGTGTGCATGCACGCACACGTATCCGATATTGGTCATAAGCAGCCAAGTCCTAAACTGAATAGTATGTAATGTTGCCAATAAAATAAAGGCTTCTCAGGCAGGAGGCATATTGTGAATCCCTATAACATGAAATAATATTTCACATGCCAGCACAAGATCCCTATTGTTGCATAGGGATGAACCATTCCTGCGCGACCAAGCCCCGAGGCAAACTTCTCATGATGCTTGCGCTTCCCATCACATGCCCATAAACTGAAACAAGAGAACTTTTGACTGGAGATAACGAGAATAGTTTTAATCCTGAGAACAGTCAAGGACTGTGGTCCAGAGAGGTTCTGTAGTCTCTGTCCTTGGAGGTTTTCAAGACCAGATGGCATAAAGCTCTGAGCAACCTGGTCTGACCTCACAGCTGACCTGCCTTGGGCAGGTTCACCTAGAGACCTTCTGAGGTTCCTTCTAACATGTTATTATCCTATGATCAGTGTTGCACAGAGAACTACCCAACGCTGTAAGCTGCAAAGCAGTGTTATTTATTTTTTTTCAGGGACCAAGACAAAGATATTTTGTTGGCAACACTGGTGAACCGTGCACAGATCAAGAACATTCGACTCTAAGCGTTGGCAGTGGCATAGTCTCTAGACAGGCACGCTAGTGACAAAATATTCAAATTTCAAATTATTAGAGGGTGTGGCTCTTGTTTTATTTTCTGTTCATGCAGCACAAGGTAAATACCAGGTCACGACTAAGACATACATTGAGATAGAACATTGGTAGCATTAACAGAGGAAGAGTGTGATGAAAGACTGTACGTACCAAAGGATACATTGTATGTTGCCAGTTCCTCTTCATGGTTCCTTGACAAATTATAGATGATGTGAGCATAGGTGCTCACAGCTGATGCATAATCTCTACAGTCAAACGGAAGCACAACGGAGTTGGCCAATTCAAACACCAGCCCTCCCCGTACCTGAGCTACTGTCAGATGATTCTTGAAACTGGGATCATAAAACCTCTCCACAATTTCATAGGTTTCATAGACACTGTGGTAAACTGGATAGCTGCTATATTTTTCTACATTCTGAAACAAACCCAAACAAAACCATTACTCAGTTGTAACTTCCGCTTTGCTTGAAAACCTTTGCTGTGGGATTCAAGGCACTGTAGAGTTAAGTTTCAGGTCGCACTAATCCTATGCAGCCACTACAGACAGTCAAATGAGAAGAACTGCGCAGTGGTGGCTCTCTTAGATATCAACCTGTGGGAGATGAACAGTCATTTGGAGATGCCCCTCTCCACTGACCATGTGCAGAGCCTAAGAAGATAGCTAAGAACAGACACATAACCTTTAACCGGCTAAACAGAGGTGAGACTGCCCTGCCTCTCTTTGCTTGGATCTCAACAGTCGTTTCTCTTTGTGCCTTTGAATATGCCTCTTCAGAGGAAAAGGCCACATTGAGTAGATTGCTCCTCAAACATTTCTCAATTAGCCTCACCTCACAGTATGCTCCAGAGTCAAACCCATACTTTCCATAAAACACAAACCATTTTGAATTCAAAGCTCCATAAGTTATTACAAATCATTCAAAAGTCATCATAAGCCATTCATAAGCCTTCAAGAACCACAGGTAATTTTGAGCACATCCATGTACCCCGAGCAAAGTTCCTTTTGTCTGACTGACACCAAGTTGACCATTCCTATTTATTAAATATTTGTGTTGTAGTAGCACAGAGTTCTACTAATGAACTGGGACTCTACTCTGACACACTAAACTGAACTACTCCAAAAAGCTGGCAGTCTAAATGGCTCAATTACAGGTGACGTTATTCAGGCAGTTACAGGGGGGAGACAAAATTACTTAAGACACAGACTTACCCAATTTTTACTGTAGCGTGCTCTGCCTGAAGCAATGCCAAGACGTTGAAAAAAGACTTCAAAGTCATTGCCAGAACCCAGTTTATTTATTCTTTTAACAAGAAAGAGGAAAATTCCTTGAGCGACAATACTTAAAGTATAATTTTAGTTCACTTCCTAGTACTGTGGTAATTATTTATTCTGCAGTCGCAGTCACTAGTCTTTCCCTAGCACTCTCGTTTTATCAATATACCACGAATTGCCTGTGACCCCTACATTACATGCACCTCACCAACTGCATTCTCGGAGGAGCAGAGTCATCATTCTCAGGGGCAGAGAAATCAAACTCTCAAAAAAAGAATTTAACTCACTGTCTTTAATCATTGAGAAGACCCAATGACCTTCCTCTTATTGAACTTCCACTATCCGAAGCTCTCAACTCAGAGAAAACACAACTGTACTGGCATGGCTCCACGGAATAGAATCAGTCTTTGAGCTTCCATAGAGAAACTCTGGTAATTTTGAAGGACAGTGTTGTAAAACCTGTCTGATGTGCTCCCCAGCCACCCAAACTCAGAGGTGTTCCAGGAGGCTGGAGGCGAGTGCAAGGGAAAGCTGCTGTGATTAGCACCTTGTGTGCCTGCCGCTGGGTTGTGCATACAACCCTTATTTGTCTAAATCTCTGTAAACTACATAAGCACTTTACTTTTCATACATAAAGCTTCCTGTTCGTGCTACAAAGGCAGGTTCACAAAACTGTAGTACAATAGCGTATCAGCTGCAATCAATAAAACCCTGAAATTTTTACCAGCTGAGGATCACACCATTTCTTTTAGGAGCTCAGTTTTTCAAGTGGTATTTCTTTAAAAACCACACTCTGCAAGTTACAGTAACTTTTGGCATATCGTTTATTTTCTTTTGTCACTGACCTGGGGACGTCTTTGTATTCTCTTGATGGATTTTTTTTATACCAGCTCTCATAAAGAGTTTTTCCCTCAAACCCCTCATCAGGACTTGGTATCTAGAAAAAGTTTATTGTAAAAAAAGACAAAGGGTACAATTTCAAATGTTACCAATAATCAGGTAAAGTATACGGCTTAGGGCAATTAATAAGTCACAGTCTTAAGTCCCTTAACCTTTCTGCATTTCCACTGTAACATTTCAAATGCATAGCATTTTTCAGAGGAATAGTTTATTGGCTAAAAATAGGTAATTTTCAATGGAAGAAAACACAGGGAAATCAAAACATTTCAAGTCAATATCTACATTCTGATATTTCTTCATTAGATTTTCAGCCATTTAATTTAAATATCCAACATTAAAAAAAACCTCTCAAAACCAAAACTTTTTGTTTCACTTTGCCAGGAAATATCAAACAATTTTGTCTTGGTTTGATTCAAAATTGTTTCTACCATTTTAGTTCACAAAAATTACTTTCATGGGTGCAGCAGTAACCTTAGAAGGGTAAAGCGTATAGTGCTTGGTGTTAATGTCATCATAGCTGCTACAGAGCTATCCATACCATAACCATCCTAAAGTTCATTCCTATCACCCTAACTACCTTCCAGATTACTGAGCAGGTTAAACAACGTGGGTATTTTATTTTTTCATCTTTCCTTTTTATTGGTCAGCTGCTGAGGTTTTATTATCTTTAATCTATTAAAGATTATTAATATCTATTCTATTATTAATATCTAAATCTACTATCTAAGAATCCGCAATAGAAATAAAAAATCAAACTAACATATTTGGTGTTTTGGTCATGAAGCTAACTGTTCATAGAACAGCGTTAACACTTTTTGCCACAGATTAACCTTGGATGGGATCACACAGGACCTCCTTCCCGATCAGCATTCTCTTCAGACATCAGCCACCAACAAGCTGCGATTACGCGCATTCTTCAGCCTTTGTCGCTGCTTCCCAGCTCCAGGTTGGGTTATGAAACCATGTATACTGGTATTTAGGCCAACATTTGGTGCCCAAACTAAGACTTTGCTGACCTGACTTTCTGACTGTTCTGAATACCTGCACTTAGCACGGGTTACCACGGGAACTGCAGGTGATCTGCTCTTCTGCAGTTCAGGGCAGAAATATCTTTATCTGAGCACCTGATTTCAACAGAGTTAAATTTTATTTGTTGCTTTTCAATTGCCAGCAAATTATTACACTGAATTACTACATATCCTTTACCATTTACCATTACCATTTACCACCTACCATCCTGTACCAGTACAATGGCAGCTTCCAAGAGACAACAAATTAACAACCTTGGAAAAGACAGATGACTGAACATATACAAGCAGATGAAGACAGATCTAGTAGATTCACAGAATATATACAGTAGCTGAATGTACATTATATATATGTATATAAAACACCAACACAGAAAACTAATTAAATGTTCATGCTTTAATGCAGATGAACAGAAAAAAAAACCAACCAGAACTAAAAAGCCTTTTAGTGCCAGCCTCTAAGACTCACTCTCGAAGCAAGGAACATCTTACATCTAAGACGGTGAGGTTATTTCCTGAGAAAGGTCCCTACCTTTTAATTTTGTGTGCCACAAAAATATGTGTGAGAGCATTGTGTTCAGAGCCAGTGAAGCACATTGATCAAACCTGTCACATTATGCTAAAAACAACACTGTGGCAAGCCTTATTTCTTCCCCTGCCTAAAGGGAGTCAGAATCTCTCACTGCCATGGGCACCGTAGTAGTTGGACTGGGCAGCCAGGTTTGTGCTTGTTTCTGTCATCTGGCTCATGGCATTTTTTTATTCTTTTGTTCTTAGAAAGAATACTTTGATAGGAGGAGTGGAAAAATCCCCTAATCCTGAATAACTAATAATTTAAAGGTGTAAACTTGAAATCCCTTTGCTGCCCCTGGGAAAAAGCTCCAGTCACTTAACTATTGACTTACAAGGGGTACTGCAGTCAGAAAAGAAAGAAACATCTGACACTGTATTTTATACACAGAGCCCCATCCAGTAAGTGAGCACTGAACATGCTGGCTAGAAATTTCAAGCGGTATTACCTCTTTAGTAAGACTGTACACCAGTCTGTACATCAGTGGTGTGCAATCCACTCGTAGGGTGTAGTTTCCTGAAAAAAAGGAAAAATCATTTATTTGAAGAAGCAAGTTCTACTGATGCCATTATTTGTTAATAAGAAAGTGACTAGAGAACTACACTCTCTACAAGGAACAAGCTGATTCTCCCCGTAGAAGAGTTCTGGGATCTTGGCAGTGCATTTGGATTGGTGAAGATGAATTACAGCCCAGCTTTTGGGGCAACCTTAAGAGCTTTTCTTATGTCCCTATGTTTATTACGCATGTTCTAAGAGGAGAACCTGACTCTAAAGAGTTCCACAGAAATGCTGACAGGGATTCAACAGTTCTTGTCCCTCCCCATGACTTCCCAAATAGTGTAGCTACTGTAATGGACTTCTCCCCTGAAGCACCAGGAATATCTGAAGGATACTTTATGATTCTGGATCAGTTTCCCCCCACATCTACTCCCAGACTAATGCAACAACACTATCACATGGAAGCTTTTATGGATCTCCAAGCCAAAGTGCCTCCAAGTCACCTATATATACCATCACTACTCCGGTCAAAAACCAGTCAAAGCTATGTACCTTCGATGGAGGAATCTGCATTGATATACGCCACTCCTCGTGCTTGCAATACTTTGGCATTTTCCTATGAGAAGAAAAAGAGGAAGAAAATGCTGTGGAACACTTTTTTTTCCTAAGAACTATTTTCCCATCCACAGAAGTAAGAGCCGTTTCAGGGAAAGACATCACGTACTGCAAGGAAACATATATTCTTGGTAGTTCAAAAGGAAACTTATGAGTGTGTGTGCGTGAGTGTGTGTGAGTGCGTGTGTGTGTAAGGAAGAGAGAGGGAGGGAGGGACGAAGTGCTGCTTTCTGGTACAGACTTCTCAAGGATCTGCCACAGTGAAAGTTTCTCTTTGAACACTATTGGTTTACCTCAGCCCACTCTGTCGATCCTAACAAGCCAAATTCCTCTGCATCCCAGCTTGCAAATATCACTGTTCTCCTTGGCCTCCATCCTGCAACAAAAGACCATGAAAACTGTATTCCAGAAATAAAGACTGCTTGTTACATGGTGACTAACATGACAACAAATGTCATTTGGGGGGAGTTCATCTTTTATCCCCATCTGTGGGGAAAGAGGTGTGTTTAAGGAACTTTAACACCAACTTTTTCACTATCTAATCTAATAATGGTTTGCTAATTTTGTAGCAATCTCACTTCTGCTTCAATATTGTGCCAAATAATGTATTCTTTTTCACTTCTCAGCTTTAACGGCAAGAAAATTTTCTAAAATTTAAAACTCTGAACAAGCAAAAATAATTGTTGAAGAAAAGCTTTTCTACTGGTTTTGCTCTGTCCAATTTAGTGGACGCTGCATACCAGTGTCTACTTTGACAGAAAAGTGTCTGACATCTTTTCATATCTATTACTGAACTTCTTCGACCTGTCTCACAAATGCTGGATTTCAAAACTTAAGGAATTCCCTGTAACTTTGACAGATCACCTTCAAAACAAAGATCTTTCACTTGAAGTGAAATCTGCATCCCATTTAAACTCAGGCCAAATGAAACACATTCTATTGCCCTGCCTCTGTAACCGCCCAAAGTTTTCTTTGAGGCTACTGGAATCTTCGTCTTTTGCTCCCTTGCATTCCAAGGGCAGTTTCCCCTAATACCCAATAAGTGGGAGGGAATGGAAAGAAAACTAAATGTCAATAGGTTTTAAGTGCAATGGTTAGGCAAAGAAAGCTCCTTTAGCATAGTACGTGAGCTGTCAGAGCTTCTTTGCGTGGGATGTGAGATAGGGAAATGGCATTTGCACTGACAGCAGCAGAAACTTGGTACAGCTGGCATTTGTTCTTATTCTAATGTAACTAGGCGTGAGGTATTTTTAACCGTTACCTCCTCCTATGTTTGCACAGCTCATTCTCTGCATTCCACAGACACGCTTTATATATTCTTGGGTCTGTCTCCAAACCACAGTCAAGTGCTGAGAGGGTTCTCGATGTTGCCTCGATGAAACTTTGATCAGTCCACCGCTGTATTGCTTTTACAGGGACACTGAAACATCCAGTCTGACCAGCCTCAAATACACAGCCATCAATTGTACTTAAATGTCATATTTATTTCAGTAGCCCCAATTTTGTGTTTTGTCTTCCTTTACGTGTACCTTCTCTTGAGTAGAAGTACCTCACAGATACGGAAGTTGTAACTGGAGCTAATTAACAACTGCAGAGCAGCGTGCTTATTCAAGAGATCAGAGATACAGCTGTTTAATTTTAAGCATGTGCTTAAATCCCAGAGAAATCAATAGGCACTGCTGAGAGCATTGATTTTGGTGTGCTTTATTCTTTCATTACATTACCTTTCCTTTTCAGTTTTCCAAAGCTCCTCACAATCTCGTGAACCACAGCTGCCCCACTCTGAGGATCAATGCCACCAAATACCCACGAGTCGCGGTGGCCTCCCAGGATGACATATCTGTCTAGAGAAATTAATGATGGAGGTTTACCTAGAAAAACTTTTTTCCTGCCATAGAAATGCTAATTGTAAGTAATTTCTAATTTTCCATGTAGGTATCAGGCAACAAAGCTTAACAGTTTATAATAACATGATAGGCAAAAGACATCTTAAATCTCCAAAGACGTTCTTCTGCATTTTCAGCCAGTGCTAAAGAATTTGTCAAACACAATAACTTGATCTCATAAAACCTAAAACCTCTTAAATTCCATGTTACTTCTGTTATTAGAAATACTGCACCTGTCCTCTAAAGATAGAAGCATCTTTCCATATTTTACAATAGTGTGCTTCATAGTGAAGTTGATCCACTAATTATATTATACAGCATGCCAACTCGCAACATTAAGGTGTGCTGAATGCAGTATTTCTCTGAATATATACATTGTCAATCATAAAAAGAGTTGTCCAATCACGATAGAGATGTGATTAATAAGGTGAAAGTCAGACTAGATCTCTGTGCTACCATAACATGGTTAAAGTTGTGTGTCAGGCAACAGGGAAGTGCTGCAGTTACAAGTTAAATGATGTTATCATCATCCTAAGGATGTCTGTATGTCTGGGCTTTCAGACTGTAAAATCACCCTGGTTACAAGAGAGTGTAAGACAGACAAAAAGTCAGTAGTGGTGGATGTGATGTCTTCAGACGGAATGCAAAATCCATTCCCCTGTGTTAGCAGGGAAGAATATCCACTTAAGAATATTCTTTCAATTGCGAAGTCACTTGCCTGAAGACAAATATTTCCATCTTGGTTATGACTCCCCATTGAAAATCAGCATTTACAGTGAAACTGCTGACATACCCTGAACCACACGAAAGCTGGTGCAATAAATATTTCAACTCCAATGATCATGTAGTGCAATATTTCAGAGAAAACTATGTTCTCCATTTCCCCCTTGTAACTATGAAGTGCGTGTAGAGGTCACTGGACGCTCGCATCACACTGAAGACAAATGACTTTACCTGGTTCCACTGTGCCTCTGATGGTACCGATCACATTGTAAATCCTCCTTACTTCGTTGTTGCTATGAATGTGCATTTTCACCTTTCTAGTGCATTGGGAAGAAAACCCAAAGAGAAAATCCACCAGATTAGATAAGAAAACATCTTGACGCCTTTCAAAAGTGTACAATATAAATTGTAAGGAAAGCATTTTGGCCAAATTTATCCTCCGTTAAACCAAAGTAAATCTGAAAAGATTTCAGTGTAGTTTTTTTCTGGATTTATACTTGTGCAATTGAGAACAGCTTTAGCCCTTGAAAGCTATGTATTGTTATTGATGTCAATAGGATTTACAAGGGTAACAGGCTCAGAACTCCAAATTCAAAGATTTTTTGCTAGCAGATAGTTTTTAAATTTGGAGAAGTGAAAGAAAAATGAAAACCATCTAATGTTAGAAAGATAAATAGTTCTCATCATCTAGAGGTTGGTGCAAATTAGAACTGACCCCAGCACAGGCAATATTGATGTGGCAGCTCAGGCAGCAGAAAATCAGACAACCTGAGTTGCAACAAGAGAATTTGTTTGTTTATCTACAACACGGCTGGAGGTGCAACAACTCATCCTCAAGGGCTGTCTGTATATTTTTCAGAAAGAATTTTTCATGTGGTATGACTAAGCCACAGGGAGGTCAAACGGTTCATATGAAGTCAGTACAATAGCTCAGCCAATATTGAAACACCTGGACTTTAGTCCTAGACTGTAATTACTAAATCAGGTTAAAAAAATCGGAAGCAATAAAAATGACATTGTAGTTAAAGCTTTTTTTCTGGAAAACTTGACTCGTAGGTTAATACTGTTTTATATAAGGCAATAGGTAAGACCGGAAGCTGGACCTACATGAATTTTAAGAAGACAACAAATTCAGTTCTCAAAAAAATAATCAGTTTCATCAAATAGTTTGTCAAAGGTTAGATGCTTTTCAAATGTCACTGGTTAAAGACTATCTGGAAACTAAAGCAGTTCAGTCATATCCCTCCAATCGAGATGTACTTCTACTGAAGCTTTGCCGTGAGTGCAGTTCAGCCAAGGAAATGGTCATAATCAAAGGAATGACGCAAATAACCCCAACTACTCTACCTTTCGTCAAATTCTATTGCTCTACCTGTTCTTCTCTGATCCCAAGCATGCTTTCCTTATGAAACAAAACTGACCTTGTGGAATAATCTGTTGTGAAGCCAGGACCCACGCTGTAAGATACATTCAAATTTCCTTTCCAGCTACTATGCGGCGGTGCGTGTCCTCCCATATTACTATTATGAAAAAAAAATTATCATTATTAGCTACAGACATCTTACAATAGCACCAAACACGAATGAGGAACCAGGAATCACACTTTGTCAGGTCCCATGCACACCAGTCATCGTCTTTGTCTCATACAATTTATACTACAAGTTTCCACAGGAGAATAATCTGTCTTTTTAGCTACATTAATACTAATAAATTAACATAGAGGAATAGTCCTGGGCATTGAGATCAGCCTGGAATGGCCTACAGCTATCCTGTTAGCCTCCAAAGGTTTTGCATACAATCTGCCTCTTGCAAACGCTCCCTGGAATCTCCTGCTACGTTGAACTGGATTTGCTTTCGAATAAGCAGAGAGTAACTTGGGCCATTCTAACCGTTTAACAACATAGACAGTTTCTGTGCCTGGATACTGTTCGATCTGTCAGCACAGACAGAGTTGATGTGTTTCAAAGGTGTCTAAAACTGCAGAAATGTGACCAGTCCAAGCCACCTCTTCTTGTTCCATTGTCAAAGGTGAGATGTTTTTTTCTCAGTTAACAAAACTGGAAATGCAATAATTCAGTGGATCGCAATCACCCATACTTATTCACCTATTCTAAAGGATTTATATTTTTGACACGAACTTGTGAGAAACAAAAATATTAAAAAGTATGTTGGATGTTCTGGTTCTTATTGGGCAAAATATATTTATTGTAAATAAAAGCATGTCCTTTACTGCAAATGCATATTTTAGTCAAGCTTTACTCCACAGAACACTTCAGCATGTCTTTAAGTCCTTGGTTTATTTTCTTACATAAAAATGTGATAGCAGGAATAACCAGAAGTTATGATTTCTCAAGACAAAAGTTAAAAAAAAGACACAGTATTTTTAGAGGATTTAGATTTCATTTCTAATTATGAAAACCAATTTCTAGAATTATTTACAAGTTATTGAAGAGAAATATCTAGCTACCTCATATTTATATATATTATTCTGCTCTACCACTACCAGTTGGCAGTGGAAAAAAGAGTTTTTTAACTTATACCTTTATCATTATGAACAGTTATCCTCATAACAGAGATGACCATAAAGCTTTAAAGAAAAGACAGTTTGGACATATATTAGTCCGTAAAAGCTTGGGAGGAAATAGGAAAAACACTAGAACAGTGCTAATGAACATCAGGTATGCAAAGACACAAATATAGTAAAATTCTGCCTCATATAAAAATATCTAGCTTTAATACTTCAGAGGAAACCTGCACTGAGAGACAAGATAGAATTAATTTTTTTTTTTTACTCCGTATTCAAACAGAGGCATCAAACAGAGCAGAATGATTGCTCATGTGATTTAGATGTAAAATTCCTACACAAATACACACGCAAGATTAAATTCACTTATTGCCCTAAACACTTACGCGCGGTGCTGTTGCCAGCCCAGGCGTTTCCTGCTCTGTACCTCTGCAGTTGACAAAGATGATTATTGCTACATTTTTAGGGGAACGATACACTTGACAACTCAATCACATCTTAGTTTTTTCAGAGAACTTCTTTGGTTTGTTGAGATAATTACGAATTCTAATGCTGCCCGCTGGCAAGCTGGTAGCCTGTCGTCATGTCACTTGCATGTTTTGTAAGCACACTCAGCTACATGTCTACTAAATCCCCCATAACACTCCAGAGTTTCCTCAGTGTCCTTATATTAGTTTGCTAGCATCGCTTCATATTTCTGCAGCACAATACACCTGATGAGAGAAAGCACACGCCTTCATCTAACGGAGGACAGTGTAGATACTGTCCTATCAAACACACACGGCAAGCATTTCCCTGGACAAATGAATGACTTAATTTGCGGTCTTTTTCACAGGATGGGTATCATGCCATCCTCAAAACTTATGCCTTTATTCAAACTGAGAGGCACTTTATAACTTCAGTATACCTGACTGATCATGATATATTGCAAATGATCCTGATATGACATCATTGCAAACGATATCCGATATGTAGTAATAGACAACATGTTTGCCTTCTATGGAGGACCTAATGGGAAACACACACTATTTCAACAGCTACGACAGAAGCACAGTGCAAGTCTTCTCCCTGTCTTTTCAAATACTCTCATAACTTTCAAAAAACAGTCTGCTTAAAATTCTTCATGTCTCCAGTACACTTACCGCAGCAATGACTCAGCATCATGATAGCCAATGGGATGAACTGGAATTTTTGGGAGACCTACAGCACTGTCTTTGTCTAATCGATAGGTGTATTCTGAAAGCAAAAGACAGTTATTTTCATATTTACAACTCTCAGAAGGAATCTGTACAATTCATAGCACAGTCCTAACGCTGGAGTCAGGGATAATCATTTCACTTTCCTCAAAGTCAGGCTGACAGTTCTTCAGTGATTTCCTTCTTTATCAACATGTTTTCAGAGAAACACTAAAAATGTTCTCCAATAGTGTCTTCAGTCATGCATTTAGAGCGTTAGGTGAAGGTGATGAACCAGTGGGAAACAGTCATCTTCTCAGGAGCCTCAGCTGCAGCCAGGTGACGAGTCCCAGTATGAAAGATCTCCGCGTTGCCAGTGGGGGCTCTTGTGGAGGGAAAGCAGCCCAAATCCTGCAGAACAGGAAACTACAGAAGCAAAGCAACCTGTGGGCTGTGTAGGCTGGCTCCTTGCTGACTGACTGATGAGAAACAGGAAGAGAAGACTAGGGCTTCAGCTGTCCAACGCTTGTGTCACGATCTCTGGGCTAACTTGGGTATGTCTGTGAAGTTAAGCAGACCAGCACTGCACTGTGTAACTCCCTTAACATACCCTCGCTTTCTCTGATGCACCTTTTGCAGAAGTGGCCTACTGATGTGAAGCCCAATCTGCCTCTTCTGAGCAACAGAAAGACCAAGAAAAAATGTGGTTTTTTCCAAGGGAACGAACATCCCCATTACCTTCCCATCCCTTCCTGAAAGCAGACCCTCAGAGTATGACTTCTTCAGTGTCACTCACCTTTTGCAGGATAACCTGGTGTCAGAGGATCCCCTGCCCCGTTCAGGTTTAACACATTCCCACGCTGGGCTCCTCCGCCTGGAAGGTTCCAGCCGTTTGGATAGGGATCTACTCCTGGGGCGCAGTAGTCAGCAGGGTCAGAGTACAGAATAACTCCCTTGGCACCTGCCAGTTCAGCATTCTTCACCTGCAAAGCACATCTCCGGTCCCTATCCAGTCCTTTATAGCTTCACACAAGAGTTCAAGGGGCAAAAGAAAGTCGTATAAATTACAGTGATTATTCCTCAGGGCCTTTTACAGTGCCTGGGCTAAGTAAAGGGCCCATTACTGTCTCATAGCAAAAATTTCCTGAAAATATATATGTGGATATCAGGTTCCATAAGAAAGTAAAAGGTTTTCTGTTGCTCTGCATTTTAGTTAGGAGATAACTGCATTAACGTGGAACGCATCCTTCACACTACTACTACATAACCTGAGTTTATATTCTGTCATCCAGACAAATACAATCAACTGACTATCGAAAGGTACCCATCAGGGATGGAAAAAGCTGTATCACATGGATGCAATCTTATCTTTCAGTTAGTCATGTATTTACCTTGTTTACCTAAACGATCTCCTGAGATACCTCAGGCTTCAGACTACACAGAAACATTATTATTGGAGAGCTTGAAACTGTCTTTGGCTGTGAACAAGCCTAACTCCAAAGGGGCCTCTTCACGAGGCTTAGGTTTATTACAGCAGAAGCACGGACCTGCACGCTATTTTGGTTTTTAAAAGTGTTCTCACACGACTTTATTATTGTATAATCCTGGCTGGTAGAGAGTGAAAGAAAATATATGTCATTCTGACATCCCAATCTGTTTTGCCACTAGATAAGACAATGATGTATAGTGACTGAGTGACAACTAATCCTCAACAGTTTTAAATTTGCATATTTTAATTCAGAAACACTATAGCTTTTTTTCAGGAAATACAGTACTTGCCTTAATCCTCTATCCTATTCTTGCATACCATTCGGAAGTTGGAAAATCACAGTACAGTTCTCCAGATTTTATACAAGCTACCGAATTCTTCAGTATATAAACAGTCATTAGAAATGAATGAACAGATCATCCCTTTGTGTCAATGAGGGCATGTAATTTCTAAACCACAGGACAACTGCCCCTCTAGATACTAATAACTCTGAGGTGTTTGTATTTAATTTTAATAGAAGATTCATAGCCAGCAATACCTTCTTCAATTTTTAAGTCTTTTCCATTCAGATAGTATCTTTAAGAGTGGTAAACAATTTAGTGAAAATATTGTCTGAGCTAGAGTGTGAGTTACATGTCACTTTTCACTGGTGTGTGTACGTACGTATGTAAACCAGTGAGTTACCCACTTAAAAGCTCACAGGAGATTACCCAAGAGCATATAATAAGAGCTGGCATTCCAGCGAGGAGATTCAGTGTTTGATACCCTTAGGTAACTGAAAAATGCAAACTATAGTCCTGCCACAATTAGGGTCAAACTAATTTTTGTACAAGAGCCAAACACATTTAAATAACTTGAGCATAAGTATGCACATGATTATGTACTTTCCTATCAGGCCATGGAAACATGCAGAAATTTGTAGCTTAAAAATATTTATATGATAGGGACATTGAATAAACACATATAGAATTTAAAATAACCTCCGTATAGTTACAGTCTCTGCCTGGTGTACAGAAACCACTATGAAGAAACATAATATAGGCATCTTAAGGCACAGATGAACCAATAGGGAAGAACAGCCCAGTTCAGAGCTACAGTGCGCTTCCCAAGAATGTTAGTAATATTTTGGAACTCTTTCTAGTATGCAAATACGGAACATTTTCCAACTTATTAACTTTTATCCTATAGATGTATTATATGCGTATTAAATATATACTTTATGTCTTCTAAGAAAGAACCATCTTTGAGCACAGCGCTATGAAAAACCGTTAGGCTAAATTTTCCAGAACACTTTAGTAAGTGTTTCAGTCTCGTGAAATCAACTGAAGGACAGCACAAGTAACGTTTTCACAGAGAGGCATTACCTTATTTCCTCTGAAGATCTTCCCATATCTGGCAATAACAATCTTTCCTGTACAGTTAATTCCCATTTCACGCTCTAGCTTAAAGAAGTCCTCGGTGCGGCCATAATTCACATACACTAACTCACCCTGATCGGAAGAGGTAGAATTTGAAACAAGAATGTCAATGAGCATGTCAAAAGGAGGATGTGATCTAGTAAGAGAATCAGATGGGAACAACGACCTCTGGGACTGGCTCTGGTACGAATTCTTTTTTGATCATGAGACGATTAGGTAGGCAAGTGACTTCTAACGAGTTTATAGACTCCTACCATCCAAAGCTGCCAGACTCTGTCCTTAACGGAGAGTTAAGATAGGACTGCTGAAACAGAAACTTCGAGTAAGCACTCAGAGTGCAGCAATTACTTCTCTTCGTAGTCTGTTTAAGCTGTAGTCCGTCTTGGACAGATGGAGGTAATTCAGACCCAGAGGCCACAGTAAATATTTTATGCAGTAAACTAAATGATGCCAATATCCTATGAAATTCTCAGGACTCGATTATCATTCAATACAGCAGAAGCTACAGGACTGTCAAAATAAATACAACTTGCACATGAAAAAAGTATTCTTCACGATTGTGTTTCAAGCCTGTTATTCAGTACTTGATGCCTGATTCATCTTCCTTAATGTCAGTTACCTAAAGGTTGTGTGCATTGTCTAAGAAGGTCCTGTAGTGCACTCCATAGCCAATGAAGAGCTGGGAAGTCCTCTGAAAACTCACCCTTTCCAGGAGAACTCACCTCAATCCTGTTTCAAACACCTATTTTAGGAAGGAATAAACTGCCCTCTGGATATACCTCTCCTTGATTACACCTGAAAGACTGTTTTAGAGAAAATGCCTATAATAAGCCTCAAAGACTGATTAAGGGAAAATGCCTTTGATACCAGACAACTAAAATTAGGTGACAGGACACTTTTCCTTAGTGCATTTCTCCATATCACCAGAGACCTCCAGAGAGATCTTCAATTTAATTTCAAAAAGGTATAAACTTAAATCTCTTATACCGATAAAAATCGCTGACTAGATATTCAGGCGGTCTCACATTAAGAGCATTCAAATGTTACCATATATAGTCTCATATAACAGATTCTGGTCCTCTGTGTTCAGAGAATAATTCAAAAACACAAGGATTATTCTTGGGGAGGTTTTTCTGAATTTATGGAGTAGTTTTCCTTCTCAGTAAAGTCAAGTATAGCTCTATAGAAGTAGAGCTCTCAAGCTCTAAGTAAGTAAGCAAGTAAGTAAGCAAGCTCTACTTACTTAGAAGTATAGCTCTCAAGAACTTTGATCCATTTCTACCGCTTTCCAGGAAGTTGCCTACTTGCGAGACTACAGTTAGCCTGTGATGCGGGTACTTTACATCCTTCTCCCTTCATTGAACTCGGAGCTTTACGCAGGAATTGTTCGCAAAATTAATGAGGAGAAAGAGAACCTGAACTTGGCAAGTTCCAAATATCTCTCTCCGTAGCTTAGTTCTGGTTTTTTACAGAATGCCTTTTAACACAAAATACATGAACAGGCCTGGGAGAATTCAGAAGAGCCCTGAACGCACTGAGTATTCCCACTGCTGAGCTATATACATGCTCCCTCTTTGCAGCACACGTGCAGACAGCTGCTCACTGGAGAATGTTATTGCTAACAGCGCTAGCTAGGAACCTGGAGCTTTTGTCAAAGTTTTATGCAATAAGGTGAATATAAGCATCACATTTTGAAAAGACAATCTGTCTTTTCTTTTTTTTTTTCAGAAACAATGTTCTTACATCTAATTAAAATAAAATCATTTTCTAAAGAAGAAAGATGCAGCTTTCAGAATTTGTTTTTATTATTTCCATGACTTCACTTTTATTATTTCCCATATCCCATCACTCTCTCTCCAGAAATCAAATAAAGTGGTGAAGTTATTCTGCTTTCTTTGGGGCTATTATGTTATAACACAGTGCCAGAATCCGTGAATTTTACCTTACGTTACTGCAATTCTTGAAATACTCTAAGCTGTCATATCCTAGGGTACAGACTATCTGCTTGGTTCTCCAGCTTCCTTTGAGTATCTGAGGCAAATGAATACAGAATACCTTTTGTTTTCTGGACTTGCGCAGCTTATTAACAAACTTCAGGAAGCACATGACTCTAATACCGGGCTGTGTGAGTAAAAGCCTTGTTAGCAGGTTTCAAAGTCAGATCCAACTTTAAAGCAGAGACTGGACCAGATGACCTCCAGAGGGCCCTGCCAACCTACGTTATTCTACGTATAGAACGTATAGACAGGAAAGATGCTGAGAACAACAACAAAAATTTCTAATCTTACAAAATATTAATTGAAACCACTAATGATCACGGGATAGAAAGCTCCTGTTACACAGGACAGCTTTATAAAAGCAAGCCTGCCAGCTGGTACAAGATAGAAAAGATTAGTGTTAAACTCCAATCACAGCAACACTTTTACCGCCAGCTAGAAATGCTAGCAAAAGCCCTTTTCAAGCATACCGTACACTGTGCAGTTATACCTGTCAGTGTGAGCCTTGGGCAAGCAGCATTTTGAAAATTAGATTGTTCACTTGGCTCCATAAATGTAACAGTCTTATTTGTTCATCAAGATGGGAAACAATGGTGCATAGCCACAGAAATATCAGGAGAAGCTTATAGCAGCTTACAACATTAAATTATTTTATTTTACCATATTTTTTTTAAAAAAGGTAAAAATAAAATCCAGTTCTGTCTCAAACTAGAGAAAAAAAATCAAACACGTATGGGTGCTCAATTTGAACATTGCTCCATTGCAAAACTTCCACGAACATCAGAGCTACGACATTTTTCCTACTGGTGACATGTCAGGTTTTGAACTAAAGCCTAAGACCCAGGAACTTCACGTTATTCTGTACCCCTCTGTGCTATGCTACGCTACACTACGCTATCATATTCCATCTTTTCTATTTCTGTCTCTATTTCTATTTCTACTCCTGTTCCTACTTCTCTTTCTATTTCTCTTCCCACTTCCATTTCTTTTACTATTCTACGGTGTTACCTCAGGCATTCCTTGGGCTGAAAACGCACTGTAGGGTGGCACCACATTTCTAACAGCCTCATATCCTGGAGGAGGAGGTTCAGATAAGGATGTATTGAAAATCTAGTGGCAAAGAAGAAAAGAAAAAAAAGTAAACCAGGCAACATGGAAAAGAAGTACTGTCTATTCAGGCACATTTCACATGCATTTGCAGTTTAAAAGCCTCTAGTTTTAGAACTCCAAATGAGGAGTGGCAACAACTTTCGCTAGCACCGAGCATCCTTTTCAGCATGCAGGCTCAATGTGTGATCTTGCAAATCCCATCTCCACTCTTCACGCAGAATCCTGCTTAAATGAATACAAGGTCCCTTAAGGTGGTCTCAGGACTGCAGAAAAGAGCAGGTTAGATCATAATGGCAAAAAACGCTTGTGTCCTGCTCATCCCTGGAGCTTCTATGAGCACTACAGCTGCTCCGTAATGAAGTGATGTTACTTGTGACAGTCCATCTCGAGGCCTAAACTCTAATCTTCAAGAAACTGAATTTAGCACAATTACCAATACTGTATAATGAATCAATGCAACTAACGATGCTGACCACGGCTGCTTTCCTCTTTCTAAATAACAGAACAATTTTAAAATAATTTCATTACATAAAGTCATTCTCTCACATAATTCTACTTTAATCCATAGATGTCAGTATGCTGTAAGGATCAGGGTAATTATTAGTATTCCTAGCGCATGCATTAAGAAACAAAGATTCAAAATACAAAAGCAAACGGGAACCCCTCGTTTCCATAGCTTTGGACCAGGCCCAACACCACTAGCAGCGCAGAGAGCTTTCCTTCCCAGGCTTCGCAGGTGTATGAAGGTGATTTTGTTCCCTAGCTGCGGAAACTGGTGTTTTCTGTACCTCATTTCCATGCTCATCAGTTATTGAGATGTAGTTGGGCTTGGTGTCATCGGGGTAAGAGAGCAAGACATCATAATGAACCAACTGAACAGAATCCAAACCAAACTCCTTCCACTCAGCTTGGACTTGCTGCGCCAGATGCAGATTCTCCTTTGTTCCTGCTAGGTGAGGAAGCCGTGTAAAATTGCTAGAGAAAAAGAAGCAACAAGTCAGGATCAGGCATTGCAGCTCATAATCAGAACTCCTCTTAGCCTAGCTGGAAATAAACCCATTAAAGATGATCAGACGTATACAGGCTAAATAAGGACCTAGACTCCTCTGTATCCATGAGTCTTACATATCTTATCCATGTCTTATACATAAATTAACAGGTTTCAGTCTGACCTGAGCTACCACAGGTGTTTGTATCTTCCTCGCAGCTGTGGGGTCTTGTCCTCGCTTTGCTCTTTGTCTTCCGGGTGACCTTAAGCCAATCACTCCTATGCATAATGAGACTGACCCTCCTCGTGAAGTGATAAAAGAATTGGGTAGAATTATCTTTGCGTATTTAATTTAGAAATGTGCATAATTAGTCTGATCCCTACTTTTAATTAACTGGATATTCTCCTTGGGTCCTACTATTTTCATTAATTTTGGCACAAATACCAATTCATCTAAAAGTTCACTCTGCGTGTGTCTTGCTGGCAAATAAGAGAGAGTGAGTTCACAGTGGCTTACCAACAAGGAACAGAAAAACTCAACAACTTGTGACTGAAGAGAAAAAGTCATCCCATGTGAATAACAAACAGTGAAAGATAACATAAATAATGAACAGCCCATTGCCTGGAAAAAAAACAAAAACAAAAATTGTCCTGACCATTGTGAAAGCCTAGTGGTAAAATGAGATGAAGAAACTCCCAGGTGAATGAAGTTGTCATCACAATGTCCTCATCTTGTCATTTGACCATGCCATCAACATGCCACAGAAACATGTGTCGCACCAGATGGTGTTAATGAAGGAAATTGGATCTTCAATAAGGAAGGGGTGTAAGGTTGGGAAAAATTTGAATTTTTTAGTTCCAGTGAGAACAAAGACATCAAATAAAGCATTTTGGAAGAACTATACACTTCTGCTTTTGTAACAAATGCTGCTAGATAAAACCATATTCCTTTGATAACGTAAACATCCAGCACCAACACTGTAGTAAAAGTCCCTGCTACAGTAACAGTACCCTTTTCTGGATGACATACTGAACCAAGAGCACACTTACGTGCTATTGTTAGAGCCAATGGCTGTTTTCTGTATGAGTCTGGAATGTTTAAGTCTCACATTTTCATTAAAATTTGACTTATGGAATAACATTCTCTTACATTATATTCCCATTTAACTGAAGATTGTGTTTTTCTTCATTTCCTCTTCTAATCTGTTGACTGCCTGTACTGGTAGTTCTGAGCAGGGACTAAGTATCTGCCATATTTCACCACAGAACTGGACACAGGACAGTAAATGAAGTACGACATTTCCTGTTGGCATGAAGACAGGGAGTTAAGAGGGCAGAAAGCAGTCCTTTTACAGAGCTGTTTAAGAACAGTTGACTTTTGGGGAGCCAAATCACAGGTTAGGACTGTTAAAAAATCCTAAATCTTCAGGTTTTGATGTTTATATAGTCCAGGACACGGCCGTTATGTAGTAAAGAGAATGTACTTTCCATCTAATTTATTTGCAACAGTTTGTGGCAAGTGCACTTAAAGTGAAACGAGTGGGATTGCCACAATCTTATAAACCAAAAATGTTTTTTCAATTATTTAGTTTTGTAGCAAGACAGAAGTTCATGCTGTTTAATCAGGCTGGTAATTTAAGGCAAACCTGAATTTGTTGATTGCTCCTAAAATAACTGATACTCTAACACTTTCTTTACACAGACAGTAAATTTCTATCCATAAACTATGACTTCTGGTCCATTACTGACTGGAATAAATACAGCTCTTAACAAATACTACACTCTCCTAGGAGAAAAATAATCTCTTTACAAGACCCCTAAAATAAACAAATAATAGTGTATCAGCGTCCTTGTAGTTCAGGCTTCTAAGTTACAGAAACTAAGAAATAAATTACAGTAATTAAACTGTAATAGATTAAAAAAATCTGTATTATCATCTTCCATTGCTTTGAATTTTCAGGAACACATGTTAGCAGCTTTGCTTTTAGGATTTAATAAAAGAAGTAAGGGTACATTTAAAATCAAGTAATTTAAGTACTAAAGGGTAGATGAGATGACAAAATTAGTGGTAAAAAACCACGGTGTCAAAAAAGACTCTAAAGCTTTAAGACTATGAGCTTTATTATGAGCAGTGTAACGTACCGCCAGCTGACTAGCTGGTATCTACTATGTCTGCTGCAGCTATTCATTGTGCAGACAGAAAGAGCCTGGAAACGTATCCTTCTTCATGAAAGTGAGTACAAGGCTGGAACGGCCACGCATTAACACATAAATTTGGTCACAACATGACAAAGTGTGAAGGGAGAGTAGAGAGTAGCAATACAGTATTAAGGCCTAAGCTGTAGGAAGAACCAAAGGCTTCAACACTGGCATGATTTTCTTCTCTCTTACACTGCTGTAATCTGCTGTTTTCTATTTAATCTCTCCTGATTTAAATTCATCCATACAGCCTAATCTGAGGTGAACTTTTTTCCATAAAAATCAATGTAAGATAAACTTTGTTGTAGACTGAAAAAGGACACGTAAGAGAAAAGCTGAACTTCTACATTGTACAAGCACTCACCAAGGGCTGAGCACGAGCTTGGCCAATTTTTAACTACTTTAACCACTGAGACAATCAAAACCACTGTTTTGTCCATCACAGCTCACTGGGACACATGAGATAAAATCTACGTCCGAGAACCTGTACACCCTCGTCTGTCTGGTGGCATCCTTGCACTGCTTCCTGCTTGGATTTTCTTTTCTTTTGACTGATTAGTCTAGATATTGCTTACTAAAGAAACTGCTTGATGTTTTCAGCTTTCATTTCGGCCGTAAACGTTGCCTTCATCTCCTCATAAGGACTCACAGATGTCTTCTTTTCTGTGGGTTTTGCAAACCAGCCTGTACAACACACCAAAACACAATAGTAAGAACACCAGAGCAATCTTACCATGACACACACCATCCCTCTTTGGTTTCACCACAAGATTGTCACTGTGTATTTTACCACTGTTTTTATCTCAGCACAGACAAGCAGCCACAATCTACTGCAGGCTGCACAGCGACGGCAGCAGCAGTTGCCCTCACGTGAAGAGAACTTCTTTACCTAGGTAGATACTGAGGGGAATAAAATACTATATTCATCACAGTTATTTTACTGTACATTCTAAGGAGACTTCTCTTTCTTTAGCACCAGAACATCATTCTGTCAGTCCTATCAGTCAGCTCAGCAGTAAGGCAGCAGCCTTACAAAAAAGCACAGCAACACAGCCAGCCTTTGTAAGGAACAGATGTCTTGTAACTCCTTTCTCACTCTCTGGTCTGTCTGGCTCTTATTCTGGAATTTCTCCCTTACTGTGCAGGCATTACCAGAGTAAGCGATGAGAGGAACACCTGGCTAGGAAGAAAGTGTTTCTGACATCTGTTTTTTGCTTTTAAGTCAGAGTTGGGACATGGTGAGTGCAAACGCAGCGGCGGGTACATGGGCAGTGCAAATCAGCGAACCATCGGGGAGCCGAGGGCGGGTGACAGGCTGGCACCGGCGAGGCACCGGTCACTGGCATAGCGGAAGTGTGCCACATGAAATGTGCCACTTCTCTTTCGGCATGAAGAGAGCGATTCAGTCAGGGCTTCCCGATGGCACGAACCCCAAGGACATACCAAAGGGCGTTTCAAAATACAAGTGGCTCTTTTGTTTTCCTTCCTCCCCTCAGCTGGCCCTGAGCCATCTGCGAACCAAAAGGGAGGGAAAACCTCTTGTGGCAGCAACCCGCAGCCCTGCCTGCTTGGGCCGAGGTGGCACATGAAATTAAAGCCTCTTTCACCCCTCCTGTCAGCGCTCCTCCAGCCCCGTATGTGTCTTCCCGCCGTTCTGGTTTGGGCCCGTGCAGTCTCACGGCAGAGGGCTCTGTCCCCTCCTCACAAACCCAGAGCCTCTTCTGGGCAGAACTACTTTATTTAAAAGGAAATCGAAAACCCAGCCGAAAAAGACACTCTCGACTGAAGACCCCTTCTCTTGCGGAGGAGTCAGGAGTCCCTGGAGGGGTCGGTGGCTGGCCCGGACCGGCCTGAGAGATTATGAGGGAAGGAGGGAGGGAGGGAAGGGGGGAGGGAGGGAGTGTCGGCCGGGCCGAGTACGGACCCACCTCGGGCACCCCTGGCACAAAGCCGCGGGCGCTGGAAGCCGCCTGCTCCTTCCCCCCACCCGGCCCTTCCTCAGCCCGGCTCCGAGCCACCTCCCCCGGCTGGAAGGGCCGAGGGTGGCCGGGAGAGCCCCCCCGCCCCCGATGCGAAGGGGGGTTAAGTCCGCACTGTCCCGATAAGGAACCCGAGGAGGAATAGCCCCGCCGCTGCTCCCAGGACGACAGCCCAGAAGCGGCCGCTAGCTGCCCTGGGGCCGGCCGGCTCCCTGGCAGCGCCGAGCGACGTCCACATGGCTGCCGGCCCCCTCCCCACCGCTCCCGGCACGGCCCGCCCCGCCGGCCGAAGTCCCGCCGTGGCCCGGCCCGCCCCGGAGGCGGGCGGGCGCTGGCCGTTCGTTGCGGCCAGCTCCGCGGCTCCCGCCTGAGCCCTGAGCCGCCCGTGAGGGCTCTGCTGTCCGCCGCCGCCCAGGGGCAAGGCCGTCCCGCCATCGCCGGCAATGTTGGAGTCCGCCCGGCTGCCGCAGCCGCTGCCCGGGGGGTTGCCGCTCTCTCGATGGACTCTGTCAGTCGATCCCAGCGCGCCCAACCCCCTGCTGCCCTCCCCCTCTTTCTCTCCTGCTCCTCGACACCGTGCCACCCCCTATTTCTTTTAACTTGCTACAGAGTGCGGTGAGGAGGGAAAGCGATGGTTCCCGGGCCTGGCTCTCCCTGCCTGTTCCACACAGAGCAGTGCTGTGCCCTCCGCCACAGGGCACACCCCAGACCCGGCAGCACCAGCAGGGCGAACGTGAGGGGAAACAAAAGCTAAAAGCTGCGGTAAATGATTTAATCGCAAACAGGATTCCAATTAGAATTGATAATTTATTAAAGGAACAAAGGCAAGCAAACAGCGCTGGCTGTGCCGGGAGTCTCTGCCCAACCGAGACACACACCTTACAGACGCCATTTTTGGTTTCTCTCTCCTATACTAATACGTATTCATAACTGTCTCTAAAATGGTTGGCCCTTGCCAAAAATGGGTGTATCCCCCCTCTTACAGGTCACTATGCAGATAACAACAGGAGCGGGTTAAGTTGGTGTTCTAGAATGTTCGCCAGGTGGCTCCTGCAAAACACAGACAGGATAGACACACCGTCTCGTCTGCGGCCATACAGACAAAACAATCAAAGGTCACACTTCACCCTGTGGCCCTAACACTGTTCCACGCTGACACGAATCAGTTAAGCACATTTCACAAAAGCCATCATTTTGAGAGATTTATTCTAAGGAATATTGTACCCCAATACCCAGCACTCTCTGAAAGGCAATAAGGACCCTTCGGACGGGTATGCGCCCCTGTGGAGGTGGGTTGACTACCACCCATTTCTGTGCTCTGTGTTTCTTTCCAGTGTACACAGGTACAATCCCAAAGAGCACGGGTGCACCCCAGCTGCTGGGTTGAGAACAAGCCTGAAACTTCGTACGCTCCTGACTTTGCCGGAGTCTTTTTTTCCACCTCGTAAAATCTCCACTGTATAGTTTTGGAAAAACCTCTCCATTCAGTCGGGTCATCGCATTTGGGAGGAGGTCCGTGATCAGAGGGAAATTGTGCATACAGAGGTGACCTCCTGGGCTCTGCATGGATTTTTATCCTCAGGGGCCTGGCTGAGGTACCAGCTAGGGAGACAGCTGATGTTTAGGTCATAAAGTCTGTAGTTCTCTTGTGTCCATGTCCACATATAGTATGTGCAGCCTGTTTCAACAGCAAGTGCCAGCACTTTACAGGACTGCTCCGATTGCACGACGCTACTTGCTGATGCAGACAAAACCTAAGACTAGGATGAATTCCAGACACTGGACTTTGACCTCATCTGCAGAGCCCATTGCACAAGGAAACTGTAGTACAAGACCACTAGATGAGCCCTGTGGAAAGCAGAAGTGTTGGTTGCAAGGAGCAATACACCAGTGACACAGCAGCAGCATGCTTCAAAATTTTGTAAGATACAAAATGCCTCCAAATGACCAGATAGATACTAAAATAAAATGCCAGTATTTGTGATATTAGTCCCGTGTCCTCCTCCCTGTTGTGCAGAAGCCCTGCTTTTAATGGTTCTCTGAGCGGGGTATTCTGCCACGTCACATCACGCCCAGATGCCTGCCAGGTTGCCCTCAGTGTGCTGGCTGTTGTAGATACCATTCTGGAATGGCCAGCTGTCCCCTATAATATATAGGGAACTTAAGTTTGGAACCGAGCACAGTGAAAGGTTGTACCCCTACCCAGCAGTCTACTTTCCTCCCCCATTCTGTACCTGAAGGGGCATAATGTGCCCGTGTTCACTACTCCACCACTACTTATTGATGGAAGCTGAAATCCATGCGATGTTTAAATTAAGTGGGCTGAAGAATGGAACATGTCTTCTGGTATTCCTAAAAAGATTAATATGGCCAGGGCACCTTTGGGCACAAGAACTTGGAAGAACGCATGGATCAGCTAATTTCTGTTTGAAGCACTTGGAAATTAAGTTAATGAAGCACCATGGGGCTTTTGCATGAGCAAAAGCATATAGCTTTTGATTAATATTCCAGAGGGATGTAATCAACCCCAGTGGCTTATGGCCACGCTTACTCAAGTGAAATAAGAGAGACAGAAAGGAACGGTCAGGAAACGGAGATGGGAATATTGTCAAAAGTTTGGTGCTGTTGAATACTCTGGAACTAATTGACCTGCCCACACCACTTAGAAGCTCTGAATTACTGCTTTGAGACATTTTATATATAGGCTTCCAGTGTGCCTGTTGCTTGGACGGGACATTATGACCCTTAAATACAAAACAGCAGCAGCCAAAGGGCATAAGAAAGCTTTATTCAAGAACAAATTGCAGTCATGATAAATGCATAAAATGTTATCCTTGTTCCTATACAGAATCTTATCGGTCACTTTGCAGCTAAAGCCATTTCACTAAACCAAAAATGTTCAATACACCAAAACTACGAAAAATTAATATTTCTCCTCTCCCTGTGCTTGATCGGAAGATTTTCTACTAATCACAGTATTTTAAGGCTTTTTTCTTATCTCTGAGCTGTGAGGAACATACAAAAAAAATTTTTTTTTTCAATTCATCCACCTGAAGAAACAAACTCACTGGTTTTTGAGATGCAAATCTTAGGCAATGTTTTGGTTAGGATTATCCTTTTGCATACCATTTATCACGACAGTTTTCCTTAGGTCCAACTGAAGCCAATTTAGTGTGACTTAGGTAGGATCTGTACTGGCAAGGTGTTGAGGAACTTATCTGTATGTCAAGGTGCTGTTCAAACACAGATACAATAAGATCAACTTCTGTGGTACTTTCTTTTGATATACCTGCAGGATTACTACTTTAGTCTTTGCTAGTCCTCCAGCCTGTGAAAATGTTGTCACATTAATTTTCTGCAAATAAGGCTTACAAATATTTCGGGGGAGGGTTCTTGATGTACCTACTAAATGCATGCTGTAAATTTACTCAGGTTTGGGATTTGGGGAAGGGTGGGGCAAAGTTGTCTCAGTGGCAGCTTTTGCAGTAGCCTTTCATTCTCTGAGTCACAAAGCTAGTTTGATAGGTGATCGGGACAGGAGCTTTCCAACTCTTTCGGTTAGAGGATAAAGCAAAGGTGAAACCAGTTATGTCACTTACAGCCCACCGGAGGAACAGCCAGTTTAGTGTGGAGATAACACTACTGTAGTGTCTGAGAACATCTTTTCTAGCTTGTCAAATAAAGGTGTGTTTGCTTACAGCTGCCAGTCGTTGTTACAATTTTAACTGTGAAAGAGCGGACGCTCCAAGGCACAGAGTTCTGCTGTGGAACTGGTGACAGGCTGGCCGAGAGCTTACGTGCCAGGGTTTGAGGGGAGGCCAACAAGGGGACGTCATGGGGGTCAGCTGCTACTGGCTGCTCTCTCAAGATGAGCAAATGGATGAAGTCTTCTTTAAACAACTAGAAGTCTCATGATTACAGGTCCTTCAGCACGGGAGTGGATAAGCTAGTGAACAGGCGGCCCAAAGACGTGGCATATAAATTCTCAGAGCTTTGAAAAAAGGCTGAACAAAGCCCTGTGCAATGTGATCTAACTTGGACGTTAGCTCTGTTTTGAGCAGGAGTTGCTCTGAATCGACATCCTGGGGTCCCTTCTAACATTTTTCTATGATTCCATGATTCTAATGGAGAGCTGCTTGTGGATTAATATGTGATCTGCTTTGTAAATGTTAAAGTCTATGTTTCTCTATTAGAAATTTGTGATGCAGATAGCGAAATGAAAAGACTTGCCTAGCTCCCAAGGGTTCTGTACGATTAGATCATTTATTTTGAAAAACGTAAAGAAATTCATGAGTTCCAAGACTCTCTTATGCTATAGAACCACTCACCAATTAAATCTGAAGTGTTTCTGATAGAAGTTATTGTTACATGCTTCCTGAGCGAATTAAATTAGATGTATTGTGGTAAACTGTCAATAGAAGAGCAGGAAATGAAACCTAGACGACTTTTCACCTAGAAAACTTTTCTTACCCTTTATTCTAGGTCCATATTTTCAAACTATTCAAAATAACAGCTTCACACTTTTTAGTCATAGAATATAAGGCAGGCAACTAATAAGTAGGTTTATAACTCATGTTTCCCTTTCCCCTGCTATATACTCTTCTCGTATTTCAATAGAAATTGCATAGCTAAAACTTTCTCAAGGTCCTAGAAATCCTGCTGCTTTTGTTTTTCACGTTATTTCAGTGCTTCTGAAATATCCCATTCTGCAAGGTGCCACATATGCTTACGTACTGGAAACAAGACTTGAGCTTTCTTAATATCTCTCTCCCCGTAGGTCTCTGTATAAAGAAGTCAGAATGCTGCCTCTCTACCTACATGAAGCACTGAGCAATGATAAAAGTAAATGTAAACAGCACCTCCCCAATTTTAATGTTTGGTAGTCAAGTTGATTAGCTTTCTGTGTTGGGTTTGTGCCTTGTCCCTATGTTGCGCACTTAGAGATCTGTGGAGTATTTGAATTGTTGTGATAACATTCCTTCAGCTGGGTCTCTGTTGACTATCAAAAAAAGCAGCAGTGGCAGGGCTGCTTTCTGACTGTAATGGCTTCTGGTGCTGAATTGGCCCGTGGAGGAGTCAGACAACCTGAAGACATGGCAAAAGGTGGCCCAGGGAGTATCTGCCCATTTTGTGGCAACAGAATGTTAAATCAGGTCAAGCTGCCCGGTGTTAATGTCACCAAGAGAATATAAATGACCTGTTATTACTGGAAAATTAACTCCACAATGGCTGAACTGCTTTGAGTTTTTCTATGGATCGAGAACAAGTTTTTACAGAAAGGCAATTTCTTCTGTGCCTGTTTTCATCTTTTTCCTTCCCATATCTTTCACATATAGCAAGCACAGATTCTTCTGGTGGTTTAAGCAAAGACTGGGATGCCAACGTGGAAAACAATTTGTCTTTACTGATAGTGAGTCACAGTTAGCCAATATGCATTCTTCAAATTTTACAGATTAGTGCTGTTGCTGTGCTATCATTGTTATATATCTTTGAATCATACAACGGTTTAGGTGGGAACGGGCCTTAAAGATCATCTAGTTCCAACCACCTGCCCTGGGCAGGGACACCTCCCACCAGACCAGGTTGCTCCAAGCTCCGTCCAGCCTGGCCTTGAACACCTCCAGGGATGGGGCACTGACAGCTTCCCTGGGCAACCTGTTCCAGCGCCTCACCACCCTTACAATACAGAAATTCTTCCTGATATCCAATCTAAATCTGCCCTCTTTCAGTTTGAAGCCGTTTCAGTGCCTGAAATCCTTCTGGCAGAAGCCGGCGCTCCGCACTTTGCCCCAGCAGCACAGGCAGAGAGCCAGGCACCTGCCCCGCGCAGCCCCACAGCCTACGAGGCTCTGCAGGACATGGCCCTGTGCATGGTGACAAAGGCTGTGGTCAGTGCTATGGCTGTCATCCAGCACAACCTGGCCCAAAGCACCCAGGCTCTCGGCAGGGACACCTCCCACTAGACCAGGCTGCTCCAAGCTCCGTCCAGCCTGGCCTTGAACACCTCCAGGGATGGGGCACTGACAGCTTCCCTGGGCAACCTGTTCCAGCGCCTCACCACCCTTACAATACAGAAATTCTTCCTGATATCCAATCTAAATCTGCCCTCTTTCAGTTTGAAGCCGTTAGCCCGTGCCCTATCATTACACTCCCTGATAAAGAGTCCCTCCCCATCCTTCCTCTAGGCCCCCTTTAGGGACTGGAAGGCTGCTCTAAGGTCGCCCCGGAGCCTTCTCTTCTCCAGGATGAACATCCCCAGCTCTCTCAGCCTGTCCTCATAGCATAGGCGCTCCAGCCCTCTGATCATCTTCGTGGCCCTCCGCTGGACCCCTTCCAGCAAGTCCACGTCCTTCTTGTGCTGAGGACTCCAGAGCTGGACGCAGTACTCCAGGTGGGGTCTCACCAGAGCGGAGCAGAGGGGCAGAATCACCTCCCTCGACCTGCTGGCCACGCTTCTTTCGATGCAGCCCAGGATGCGTTGGCTTTCAGGGTTGCAAGCGCGCATTGCCTGCTCATGTTGAGCTTCTTGTCCACCAGCACCCCCAAGTCCCTCTCCTCAGGGCTGCTCTCAAGCCATTCTCCGCCCAACCTGTAGGTGTGCCTGGCATTGCCATGACCCAGGTGCAGGCTCTTGCACTTGGCCTGGCTGAACTTCATGACGTTCACACAGGCCCACCTCTCGAGCCTGTCCAGGTCCCTCTGGATGGCGTCCCTTCTCTCCAGTGTGTCGACCGTGCCACACAGCCTGGTGTCGTCAGCAAACTTGCTGAGGGTGCACTCAATCCCACTGTCCATGTCACTGACAAAGACGTTAAACAGCACTGGTCCCCGTACTGACCCCTGAGGAACACCACTCGTCACCGTGGGCTGCCCAGGCAGGCAGGGACAGCCGGGCATGCCACCGCCGCTCGGCCAGCAAGACACGCCAGCAGCTGCTGCAAGCTGCCGCCTCTGCCACCAGCACCCTCGACTCCTTCTGCCGCGGGCTGGGAACCGGCCAGCAGCACTGCAGCCAGCGGCTGCCTACGGCCGGTCCCACCTGCTGGGGGCATCAACGGTGAGCGGGGCAGACCTGCGAGGGTGAGGACGTTCAGGCCTGCCCAGCAGCTCCCTCCAGCCTACAGAGGAGCAGAGAAGGACGCCGCCCGGGACATCACAAACAAGGTCCTGTGCAAAGTTTTCCCTGCCAGCCATGGACCCAGCCAGCAGCCAGCAGCACCGCGGGACCGTGCACATTGCAAGGCTGCGGCCATGACTGAAAGAACAGACAAGGTGTTGGCAGCCAACAGCAGCAAGGCCCCCGCGGCTTGTCCCACACTGAGGGGGGCACAGGGGGTCACTGGTGCTGCCAGCAGGGCCCCTGCACCAGCTTCCCTGGGCAGGCACGCGGGGCCAGGACACCAAGGACAAGCAGCACAGCAAGATCCACCTACTTCTCCCATCTTCAGTGAGCAGGCCCCTGCAGCAGAGGCAGAGAGGCAGGCACCTGCCCCATACACACCCCGAGAATATGAGGACAAGGTTCTGCAGGACACACCAGCACCCTCGACCTCTCCTGCCGCGGGCTGGCAAATGGCCAGCAGCACCGCAGCCAGCGGCTGCCTACGGCCAGTCCCACCTGCTCGGGGCATCAACGGTGAGCGGGGCAGACATTCGAGGGTGAGGAGCTTCAGGCCTGCCCAGCAGCTCCCTCCAGCCTACAGCGCAGCAGGGAAGGACGCCGCCCGGGACATCACAAACAAGGTCCTGTGCAAAGTTTTCCCTGCCAGCCATGGACCCAGCCAGCAGCCAGCAGCACCGCGGGACCGTGCACATTGCAAGGCTGCGGCCATGACTGAAACAACAGACAAGGTGTTGGCATCCAACAGCAGCAAGGCCAGCTCCCTCCAGCCTACAGAGGAGCTATAAAGGACACAGCCCGGTGCCTCACGAGTTTTCCTTGGCCAAGGTTTTCCTTGGAAGCGGGGGACCCAGCCAGCAGCCAGCAGCACCACGGGGAAGGGCTGAGGCCATGACACCAACATCAGACAAGGTGTTAGCGGCCAATGGAGGCAAGGCTTTTGCAGAGGATCCAGCCATCCTGTCCATCAAGACAGAGTCCCTGGAGGAGCTGGAGAGGAGCTGCCTGGCCCGCACCAGGCGCAGCCTGGCCCAACTCAGCAATGCCACCCTGCAGTGGCAGCAGGACAGCCCGGAGGAAAAGCCAGGGGCCTTGGCCGAGGAGCAGGAGAAGTGCAAAGACAGCAGTGACAAGGAGCTGTCCCAAGGGGAAGACATCAGCATCCACACCATCTGGGTCAACGCCTCCGTCCCGGAGCTCTTCCAGGACACCGAAATAATAATATAATAATAATAATAATAATAATAATAATAATAATAATAATAATAATAATAATATAATAAGAAATAATAGTGTATCAGCGTCCTTGTAGTTCAAGCTTCTAAGTTACAGAAACTAAGAAATAAATTACAGTAATTAAAGTGTAATAGATTAAAAAAAATCTGTATTATCATCTTCCATTGCTTTGAATTTTCAGGAACACATGTTAGCAGCTTTGCTTTTAGGATTTATAAAAGAAGTAAGGGTACATTTAAAATCAAGTAATTTAAGTACTAAAGGGTAGATGAGATGACAAAATTAGTGGTAAAAAAACACGGTGTCAAAAAAGACTCTAAAGCTTTAAGACTATGAGATTTATTATGAGCAGTGTAACGTACCGCCAGCTGACTAGCTGGTATCTACTATGTCTGCTCCAGCTATTCATTGCGCAGACAGAAAGAGCCTGGAAACGTATCCTTCTTCATGAAAGTGAGTACAAGGCTGGAACGGCCACGCATTAACACATAAATTTGGTCACAACATGACAAAGTGTGAAGGGAGAGTAGAGAGTAGCAATACAGTATTAAGGCCTAAGCTGTAGGAAGAACCAAAGGCTTCAACACCGGCATGATTTTCTTCTCTCTTACACTGCTGTAATCTGCTGTTTTCTATTTAATCTCTCCTGATTTAAATTCATCCATACAGCCTAATCTGAGGTGAACTTTTTTCCATAAAAATCAATGTAAGATAAACTTTGTTGTAGACTGAAAAAGGACACGTAAGAGAAAAGCTGAACTTCTACATTGTACAAGCGCTCACCAAGGGCTGAGCACGAGCTTGGCCAATTTTTAACTACTTTAACCACTGAGACAATCAAAACCACTGTTTTGTCCATCACAGCTCACTGGGACACATGAGATAAAATCTACGTCCGAGAACCTGTACACCCTCGTCTGTCTGGTGGCATCCTTGCACTGCTTCCTGCTTGGATTTTCTTTTCTTTTGACTGATTAGTCTAGATATTGCTTACTAAAGAAACTGCTTGATGTTTTCAGCTTTCATTTCGGCCGTAAACGTTGCCTTCATCTCCTCATAAGGACTCACAGATGTCTTCTTTTCTGTGGGTTTTGCAAACCAGCCTGTACAACACACCAAAACACAATAGTAAGAACACCAGAGCAATCTTACCATGACACACACCATCCCTCTTTGGTTTCACCACAAGATTGTCACTGTGTATTTTACCACTGTTTTTATCTCAGCACAGACAAGCAGCCACAATCTACTGCAGGCTGCACAGCGACGGCAGCAGCAGTTGCCCTCACGTGAAGAGAACTTCTTTACCTAGGTAGATACTGAGGGGAATAAAATACTATATTCATCACAGTTATTTTACTGTACATTCTAAGGAGACTTCTCTTTCTTTAGCACCAGAACATCATTCTGTCAGTCCTATCAGTCAGCTCAGCAGTAAGGCAGCAGCCTTACAAAAAAGCACAGCAACACAGCCAGCCTTTGTAAGGAACAGATGTCTTGTAACTCCTTTCTCACTCTCTGGTCTGTCTGGCTCTTATTCTGGAATTTCTCCCTTACTGTGCAGGCATTACCAGAGTAAGCGATGAGAGGAACACCTGGCTAGGAAGAAAGTGTTTCTGACATCTGTTTTTTGCTTTTAAGTCAGAGTTGGGACATGGTGAGTGCAAACGCAGCGGCGGGTACATGGGCAGTGCAAATCAGCGAACCATCGGGGAGCCGAGGGCGGGTGACAGGCTGGCACCGGCGAGGCACCGGTCACTGGCATAGCGGAAGTGTGCCACATGAAATGTGCCACTTCTCTTTCGGCATGAAGAGAGCGATTCAGTCAGGGCTTCCCGATGGCACGAACCCCAAGGACATACCAAAGGGCGTTTCAAAATACAAGTGGCTCTTTTGTTTTCCTTCCTCCCCTCAGCTGGCCCTGAGCCATCTGCGAACCAAAAGGGAGGGAAAACCTCTTGTGGCAGCAACCCGCAGCCCTGCCTGCTTGGGCCGAGGTGGCACATGAAATTAAAGCCTCTTTCACCCCTCCTGTCAGCGCTCCTCCAGCCCCGTATGTGTCTTCCCGCCGTTCTGGTTTGGGCCCGTGCAGTCTCACGGCAGAGGGCTCTGTCCCCTCCTCACAAACCCAGAGCCTCTTCTGGGCAGAACTACTTTATTTAAAAGGAAATCGAAAACCCAGCCGAAAAAGACACTCTCGACTGAAGACCCCTTCTCTTGCGGAGGAGTCAGGAGTCCCTGGAGGGGTCGGTGGCTGGCCCGGACCGGCCTGAGAGATTATGAGGGAAGGAGGGAGGGAGGGAAGGGGGGAGGGAGGGAGTGTCGGCCGGGCCGAGTACGGACCCACCTCGGGCACCCCTGGCACAAAGCCGCGGGCGCTGGAAGCCGCCTGCTCCTTCCCCCCACCCGGCCCTTCCTCAGCCCGGCTCCGAGCCACCTCCCCCGGCTGGAAGGGCCGAGGGTGGCCGGGAGAGCCCCCCCGCCCCCGATGCGAAGGGGGGTTAAGTCCGCACTGTCCCGATAAGGAACCCGAGGAGGAATAGCCCCGCCGCTGCTCCCAGGACGACAGCCCAGAAGCGGCCGCTAGCTGCCCTGGGGCCGGCCGGCTCCCTGGCAGCGCCGAGCGACGTCCACATGGCTGCCGGCCCCCTCCCCACCGCTCCCGGCACGGCCCGCCCCGCCGGCCGAAGTCCCGCCGTGGCCCGGCCCGCCCCGGAGGCGGGCGGGCGCTGGCCGTTCGTTGCGGCCGGCTCCGCGGCTCCCGCCTGAGCCCTGAGCCGCCCGTGAGGGCTCTGCTGTCCGCCGCCGCCCAGGGGCAAGGCCGTCCCGCCATCGCCGGCAATGTTGGAGTCCGCCCGGCTGCCGCAGCCGCTGCCCGGGGGGTTGCCGCTCTCTCGATGGACTCTGTCAGTCGATCCCAGCGCGCCCAACCCCCTGCTGCCCTCCCCCTCTTTCTCTCCTGCTCCTCGACACCGTGCCACCCCCTATTTCTTTTAACTTGCTACAGAGTGCGGTGAGGAGGGAAAGCGATGGTTCCCGGGCCTGGCTCTCCCTGCCTGTTCCACACAGAGCAGTGCTGTGCCCTCCGCCACAGGGCACACCCCAGACCCGGCAGCACCAGCAGGGCGAACGTGAGGGGAAACAAAAGCTAAAAGCTGCGGTAAATGATTTAATCGCAAACAGGATTCCAATTAGAATTGATAATTTATTAAAGGAACAAAGGCAAGCAAACAGCGCTGGCTGTGCCGGGAGTCTCTGCCCAACCGAGACACACACCTTACAGACGCCATTTTTGGTTTCTCTCTCCTATACTAATACGTATTCATAACTGTCTCTAAAATGGTTGGCCCTTGCCAAAAATGGGTGTATCCCCCCTCTTACAGGTCACTATGCAGATAACAACAGGAGCGGGTTAAGTTGGTGTTCTAGAATGTTCGCCAGGTGGCTCCTGCAAAACACAGACAGGATAGACACACCGTCTCGTCTGCGGCCATACAGACAAAACAATCAAAGGTCACACTTCACCCTGTGGCCCTAACACTGTTCCACGCTGACACGAATCAGTTAAGCACATTTCACAAAAGCCATCATTTTGAGAGATTTATTCTAAGGAATATTGTACCCCAATACCCAGCACTCTCTGAAAGGCAATAAGGACCCTTCGGACGGGTATGCGCCCCTGTGGAGGTGGGTTGACTACCACCCATTTCTGTGCTCTGTGTTTCTTTCCAGTGTACACAGGTACAATCCCAAAGAGCACGGGTGCACCCCAGCTGCTGGGTTGAGAACAAGCCTGAAACTTCGTACGCTCCTGACTTTGCCGGAGTCTTTTTTTCCACCTCGTAAAATCTCCACTGTATAGTTTTGGAAAAACCTCTCCATTCAGTCGGGTCATCGCATTTGGGAGGAGGTCCGTGATCAGAGGGAAATTGTGCATACAGAGGTGACCTCCTGGGCTCTGCATGGATTTTTATCCTCAGGGGCCTGGCTGAGGTACCAGCTAGGGAGACAGCTGATGTTTAGGTCATAAAGTCTGTAGTTCTCTTGTGTCCATGTCCACATATAGTATGTGCAGCCTGTTTCAACAGCAAGTGCCAGCACTTTACAGGACTGCTCCGATTGCACGACGCTACTTGCTGATGCAGACAAAACCTAAGACTAGGATGAATTCCAGACACTGGACTTTGACCTCATCTGCAGAGCCCATTGCACAAGGAAACTGTAGTACAAGACCACTAGATGAGCCCTGTGGAAAGCAGAAGTGTTGGTTGCAAGGAGCAATACACCAGTGACACAGCAGCAGCATGCTTCAAAATTTTGTAAGATACAAAATGCCTCCAAATGACCAGATAGATACTAAAATAAAATGCCAGTATTTGTGATATTAGTCCCGTGTCCTCCTCCCTGTTGTGCAGAAGCCCTGCTTTTAATGGTTCTCTGAGCGGGGTATTCTGCCACGTCACATCACGCCCAGATGCCTGCCAGGTTGCCCTCAGTGTGCTGGCTGTTGTAGATACCATTCTGGAATGGCCAGCTGTCCCCTATAATATATAGGGAACTTAAGTTTGGAACCGAGCACAGTGAAAGGTTGTACCCCTACCCAGCAGTCTACTTTCCTCCCCCATTCTGTACCTGAAGGGGCATAATGTGCCCGTGTTCACTACTCCACCACTACTTATTGATGGAAGCTGAAATCCATGCGATGTTTAAATTAAGTGGGCTGAAGAATGGAACATGTCTTCTGGTATTCCTAAAAAGATTAATATGGCCAGGGCACCTTTGGGCACAAGAACTTGGAAGAACGCATGGATCAGCTAATTTCTGTTTGAAGCACTTGGAAATTAAGTTAATGAAGCACCATGGGGCTTTTGCATGAGCAAAAGCATATAGCTTTTGATTAATATTCCAGAGGGATGTAATCAACCCCAGTGGCTTATGGCCACGCTTACTCAAGTGAAATAAGAGAGACAGAAAGGAACGGTCAGGAAACGGAGATGGGAATATTGTCAAAAGTTTGGTGCTGTTGAATACTCTGGAACTAATTGACCTGCCCACACCACTTAGAAGCTCTGAATTACTGCTTTGAGACATTTTATATATAGGCTTCCAGTGTGCCTGTTGCTTGGACGGGACATTATGACCCTTAAATACAAAACAGCAGCAGCCAAAGGGCATAAGAAAGCTTTATTCAAGAACAAATTGCAGTCATGATAAATGCATAAAATGTTATCCTTGTTCCTATACAGAATCTTATCGGTCACTTTGCAGCTAAAGCCATTTCACTAAACCAAAAATGTTCAATACACCAAAACTACGAAAAATTAATATTTCTCCTCTCCCTGTGCTTGATCGGAAGATCTTCTACTAATCACAGTATTTTAAGGCTTTTTTCTTATCTCTGAGCTGTGAGGAACATACAAAAAAAATTTTTTTTTTCAATTCGTCCACCTGAAGAAACAAACTCACTGGTTTTTGAGATGCAAATCTTAGGCAATGTTTTGGTTAGGATTATCCTTTTGCATACCATTTATCACGACAGTTTTCCTTAGGTCCAACTGAAGCCAATTTAGTGTGACTTAGGTAGGATCTGTACTGGCAAGGTGTTGAGGAACTTATCTGTATGTCAAGGTGCTGTTCAAACACAGATACAATAAGATCAACTTCTGTGGTACTTTCTTTTGATATACCTGCAGGATTACTACTTTAGTCTTTGCTAGTCCTCCAGCCTGTGAAAATGTTGTCACATTAATTTTCTGCAAATAAGGCTTACAAATATTTCGGGGGAGGGTTCTTGATGTACCTACTAAATGCATGCTGTAAATTTACTCAGGTTTGGGATTTGGGGAAGGGTGGGGCAAAGTTGTCTCAGTGGCAGCTTTTGCAGTAGCCTTTCATTCTCTGAGTCACAAAGCTAGTTTGATAGGTGATCGGGACAGGAGCTTTCCAACTCTTTCGGTTAGAGGATAAAGCAAAGGTGAAACCAGTTATGTCACTTACAACCCACCGGAGGAACAGCCAGTTTAGTGTGGAGATAACACTACTGTAGTGTCTGAGAACATCTTTTCTAGCTTGTCAAATAAAGGTGTGTTTGCTTACAGCTGCCAGTCGTTGTTACAATTTTAACTGTGAAAGAGCGGACGCTCCAAGGCACAGAGTTCTGCTGTGGAACTGGTGACAGGCTGGCCGAGAGCTTACGTGCCAGGGTTTGAGGGGAGGCCAACAAGGGGACGTCATGGGGGTCAGCTGCTACTGGCTGCTCTCTCAAGATGAGCAAATGGATGAAGTCTTCTTTAAACAACTAGAAGTCTCATGATTACAGGTCCTTCAGCACGGGAGTGGATAAGCTAGTGAACAGGCGGCCCAAAGACGTGGCATATAAATTCTCAGAGCTTTGAAAAAAGGCTGAACAAAGCCCTGTGCAATGTGATCTAACTTGGACGTTAGCTCTGTTTTGAGCAGGAGTTGCTCTGAATCGACATCCTGGGGTCCCTTCTAACATTCTTCTATGATTCCATGATTCTAATGGAGAGCTGCTTGTGGATTAATATGTGATCTGCTTTGTAAATGTTAAAGTCTATGTTTCTCTATTAGAAATTTGTGATGCAGATAGCGAAATGAAAAGACTTGCCTAGCTCCCAAGGGTTCTGTACGATTAGATCATTTATTTTGAAAAACGTAAAGAAATTCATGAGTTCCAAGACTCTCTTATGCTATAGAACCACTCACCAATTAAATTTGAAGTGTTTCTGATAGAAGTTATTGTTACATGCTTCCTGAGCGAATTAAATTAGATGTATTGTGGTAAACTGTCAATAGAAGAGCAGGAAATGAAACCTAGACGACTTTTCACCTAGAAAACTTTTCTTACCCTTTATTCTAGGTCCATATTTTCAAACTATTCAAAATAACAGCTTCACACTTTTTAGTCATAGAATATAAGGCAGGCAACTAATAAGTAGGTTTATAACTCATGTTTCCCTTTCCCCTGCTATATACTCTTCTCGTATTTCAATAGAAATTGCATAGCTAAAACTTTCTCAAGGTCCTAGAAATCCTGCTGCTTTTGTTTTTCACGTTATTTCAGTGCTTCTGAAATATCCCATTCTGCAAGGTGCCACATATGCTTACGTACTGGAAACAAGACTTGAGCTTTCTTAATATCTCTCTCCCCGTAGGTCTCTGTATAAAGAAGTCAGAATGCTGCCTCTCTACCTACATGAAGCACTGAGCAATGATAAAAGTAAATGTAAACAGCACCTCCCCAATTTTAATGTTTGGTAGTCAAGTTGATTAGCTTTCTGTGTTGGGTTTGTGCCTTGTCCCTATGTTGCGCACTTAGAGATCTGTGGAGTATTTGAATTGTTGTGATAACATTCCTTCAGCTGGGTCTCTGTTGACTATCAAAAAAAGCAGCAGTGGCAGGGCTGCTTTCTGACTGTAATGGCTTCTGGTGCTGAATTGGCCCGTGGAGGAGTCAGACAACCTGAAGACATGGCAAAAGGTGGCCCAGGGAGTATCTGCCCATTTTGTGGCAACAGAATGTTAAATCAGGTCAAGCTGCCCGGTGTTAATGTCACCAAGAGAATATAAATGACCTGTTATTACTGGAAAATTAACTCCACAATGGCTGAACTGCTTTGAGTTTTTCTATGGATCGAGAACAAGTTTTTACAGAAAGGCAATTTCTTCTGTGCCTGTTTTCATCTTTTTCCTTCCCATATCTTTCACATATAGCAAGCACAGATTCTTCTGGTGGTTTAAGCAAAGACTGGGATGCCAACGTGGAAACCAATTTGTCTTTACTGATAGTGAGTCACAGTTAGCCAATATGCATTCTTCAAATTTTACAGATTAGTGCTGTTGCTGTGCTATCATTGTTATATATCTTTGAATCATAGAACGGTTTAGGTGGGAACGGGCCTTAAAGATCATCTAGTTCCAACCACCTGCCCTGGGCAGGGACACCTCCCACCAGACCAGGTTGCTCCAAGCTCCGTCCAGCCTGGCCTTGAACACCTCCAGGGATGGGGCACTGACAGCTTCCCTGGGCAACCTGTTCCAGCGCCTCACCACCCTTACAATACAGAAATTCTTCCTGATATCCAATCTAAATCTGCCCTCTTTCAGTTTGAAGCCGTTAGCCCGTGCCCTATCATTACACTCCCTGATAAAGAGTCCCTCCCCATCCTTCCTCTAGGCCCCCTTTAGGGACTGGAAGGCTGCTCTAAGGTCGCCCCGGAGCCTTCTCTTCTCCAGGATGAACATCCCCAGCTCTCTCAGCCTGTCCTCATAGCATAGGCGCTCCAGCCCTCTGATCATCTTCGTGGCCCTCCGCTGGACCCCTTCCAGGAAGTCCACGTCCTTCTTGTGCTGAGGACTCCAGAGCTGGACGCAGTACTCCAGGTGGGGTCTCACCAGAGCGGAGCAGAGGGGCAGAATCACCTCCCTCGACCTGCTGGCCACGCTTCTTTCGATGCAGCCCAGGATGCGTTGGCTTTCAGGGTTGCAAGCGCGCATTGCCTGCTCATGTTGAGCTTCTTGTCCACCAGCACCCCCAAGTCCCTCTCCTCAGGGCTGCTCTCAAGCCATTCTCCGCCCAACCTGTAGGTGTGCCTGGCATTGCCATGACCCAGGTGCAGGCTCTTGCACTTGGCCTGGCTGAACTTCATGACGTTCACACAGGCCCACCTCTCGAGCCTGTCCAGGTCCCTCTGGATGGCGTCCCTTCTCTCCAGTGTGTCGACCGTGCCACACAGCCTGGTGTCGTCAGCAAACTTGCTGAGGGTGCACTCAATCCCACTGTCCATGTCACTGACAAAGACGTTAAACAGCACTGGTCCCCGTACTGACCCCTGAGGAACACCACTCGTCACCGTGGGCTGCCCAGGCAGGCAGGGACAGCCGGGCATGCCACCGCCACTCGGCCAGCAAGACACGCCAGCAGCTGCTGCAAGCTGCCGCCTCTGCCACCAGCACCCTCGACTCCTTCTGCCGCGGGCTGGGAACCGGCCAGCAGCACTGCAGCCAGCGGCTGCCTACGGCCGGTCCCACCTGCTGGGGGCATCAACGGTGAGCGGGGCAGACCTGCGAGGGTGAGGACGTTCAGGCCTGCCCAGCAGCTCCCTCCAGCCTACAGCGCAGCAGGGAAGGACGCCGCCCGGGACATCACAAACAAGGTCCTGTGCAAAGTTTTCCCTGCCAGCCATGGACCCAGCCAGCAGCCAGCAGCACCGCGGGACCGTGCACATTGCAAGGCTGCGGCCATGACTGAAAGAACAGACAAGGTGTTGGCAGCCAACAGCAGCAAGGCCCCCGCGGCTTGTCCCACACTGAGGGGGGCACAGGGGGTCACTGGTGCTGCCAGCAGGGCCCCTGCACCAGCTTCCCTGGGCAGGCACGCGGGGCCAGGACACCAAGGACAAGCAGCACAGCAAGATCCACCTACTTCTCCCATCTTCAGTGAGCAGGCCCCTGCAGCAGAGGCAGAGAGGCAGGCACCTGCCCCATACACACCCCGAGAATATGAGGACAAGGTTCTGCAGGACACACCAGCACCCTCGACCTCTCCTGCCGCGGGCTGGCAAATGGCCAGCAGCACCGCAGCCAGCGGCTGCCTACGGCCAGTCCCACCTGCTCGGGGCATCAACGGTGAGCGGGGCAGACATTCGAGGGTGAGGAGCTTCAGGCCTGCCCAGCAGCTCCCTCCAGCCTACAGCGCAGCAGGGAAGGACGCCGCCCGGGACATCACAAACAAGGTCCTGTGCAAAGTTTTCCCTGCCAGCCATGGACCCAGCCAGCAGCCAGCAGCACCGCGGGACCGTGCACATTGCAAGGCTGCGGCCATGACTGAAACAACAGACAAGGTGTTGGCAGCCAACAGCAGCAAGGCCAGCTCCCTCCAGCCTACAGAGGAGCTATAAAGGACACAGCCCGGTGCCTCACGAGTGAGGTCCTGGCCAAGGTTTTCCTTGGAAGCGGGGGACCCAGCCAGCAGCCAGCAGCACCACGGGGAAGGGCTGAGGCCATGACACCAACATCAGACAAGGTGTTAGCGGCCAATGGAGGCAAGGCTTTTGCAGAGGATCCAGCCATCCTGTCCATCAAGACAGAGTCCCTGGAGGAGCTGGAGAGGAGCTGCCTGGCCCGCACCAGGCGCAGCCTGGCCCAACTCAGCAATGCCACCCTGCAGTGGCAGCAGGACAGCCCGGAGGAAAAGCCAGGGGCCTTGGCCGAGGAGCAGGAGAAGTGCAAAGACAGCAGTGACAAGGAGCTGTCCCAAGGGGAAGGCATCAGCATCCACACCATCTGGGTCAACGCCTCCGTCCCGGAGCTCTTCCAGGACACCCACGCTGGTCCCCAGGAGGAGTCCGGCCGGCCCAGCCGCCTGGGCACAGGGGTGGCAGGAGACATAGCTGGAGACCTGCAGAGCGCGTCTCCTGCCCTGGCTGGTCCCACGGATGCTGAGCCGGCAGCTTGTGCCCTGGCCGGAACTCCTGAGCAAGAGGGGCACCGCACGCCTCTGGCTCCCATGGCAGAAGAGGAGGCAAAGGCAACCGCTTCTCCCATCCTCAGCGAGCAGGCCCCTGCAGCAGAAGTAGAGAGCTGGGCACCTGCCCCATACACCCCCCCAGGCTATAAGGACGAGGCTTTAGAGGACACAATCCTGAGCATGGTGAGAGAGGCTCTCATCAATTCTGTGCCTGTGAGCCAGCGCTTGCGGGCACCTGCCCCATACACCCCCCAGAGTACAAGTACGAGGCTCTGCAGGAGACAGCCCTGCTCAGGTGAGAGAGGCTCTCATCAATTCTGTGCTTGTGAGCCAGGAAAAACTGGCAAAACGCAAGGCTGCAGCAACAGCAGCAACACCACCTGCAGCACCACAGGACAGCGAGTCTGCCTCGGCTGCAGAGCCTCGGGGAGAGGCCAGCGCAGCCCCTCTCATCCCTTTGGCACGTGAGCATGGAGAAAACATGGCTTCTCCCACGTCGGAAGACCACTACGATGAAGCGGCTGCTTCAGTGCCTGAAATCCCTCTGGCAGAAGCCGGCGCTCCGCACTTTGCCCCAGCAGCACAGGCAGAGAGCCAGGCACCTGCCCCGCGCAGCCCCACAGCCTACGAGGCTCTGCAGGACATGGCCCTGTGCATGGTGACAAAGGCTGTGGTCAGTGCTATGGCTGTCATCCAGCACAACCTGGCCCAAAGCACCCAGGCTCTCGGCAGGGACACCTCCCACTAGACCAGGCTGCTCCAAGCTCCGTCCAGCCTGGCCTTGAACACCTCCAGGGATGGGGCACTGACAGCTTCCCTGGGCAACCTGTTCCAGCGCCTCACCACCCTTACAATACAGAAATTCTTCCTGATATCCAATCTAAATCTGCCCTCTTTCAGTTTGAAGCCGTTACCCCGTGCCCTATCATTACACTCCCTGATAAAGAGTCCCTCCCCATCCTTCCTCTAGGCCCCCTTTAGGGACTGGAAGGCTGCTCTAAGGTCGCCCCGGAGCCTTCTCTTCTCCAGGATGAACATCCCCAGCTCTCTCAGCCTGTCCTCATAGCATAGGCGCTCCAGCCCTCTGATCATCTTCGTGGCCCTCCGCTGGACCCCTTCCAGCAAGTCCACGTCCTTCTTGTGCTGAGGACTCCAGAGCTGGACGCAGTACTCCAGGTGGGGTCTCACCAGAGCGGAGCAGAGGGGCAGAATCACCTCCCTCGACCTGCTGGCCACGCTTCTTTCGATGCAGCCCAGGATGCCTTGGCTTTCAGGGTTGCAAGCGCGCATTGCCTGCTCATGTTGAGCTTCTTGTCCACCAGCACCCCCAAGTCCCTCTCCTCAGGGCTGCTCTCAAGCCATTCTCCGCCCAACCTGTAGGTGTGCCTGGCATTGCCATGACCCAGGTGCAGGCTCTTGCACTTGGCCTGGCTGAACTTCATGACGTTCACACAGGCCCACCTCTCGAGCCTGTCCAGGTCCCTCTGGATGGCGTCCCTTCTCTCCAGTGTGTCGACCGTGCCACACAGCCTGGTGTCGTCAGCAAACTTGCTGAGGGTGCACTCAATCCCACTGTCCATGTCACTGACAAAGACGTTAAACAGCACTGGTCCCCGTACTGACCCCTGAGGAACACCACTCGTCACCGTGGGCTGCCCAGGCAGGCAGGGACAGCCGGGCATGCCACCGCCGCTCGGCCAGCAAGACACGCCAGCAGCTGCTGCAAGCTGCCGCCTCTGCCACCAGCACCCTCGACTCCTTCTGCCGCGGGCTGGCAAATGGCCAGCAGCACTGCAGCCAGCGGCTGCCTACGGCCGGTCCCACCTGCTGGGGGCATCAACGGTGAGCGGGGCAGACCTGCGAGGGTGAGGACGTTCAGGCCTGCCCAGCAGCTCCCTCCAGCCTACAGAGGAGCAGAGAAGGACGCCGCCCGGGACATCACAAACAAGGTCCTGTGCAAAGTTTTCCCTGCCAGCCATGGACCCAGCCAGCAGCCAGCAGCACCGCGGGACCGTGCACATTGCAAGGCTGCGGCCATGACTGAAAGAACAGACAAGGTGTTGGCAGCCAACAGCAGCAAGGCCCCCGCGGCTTGTCCCACACTGAGGGGGGCACAGGGGGTCACTGGTGCTGCCAGCAGGGCCCCTGCACCAGCTTCCCTGGGCAGGCACGCGGGGCCAGGACACCAAGGACAAGCAGCACAGCAAGATCCACCTACTTCTCCCATCTTCAGTGAGCAGGCCCCTGCAGCAGAGGCAGAGAGGCAGGCACCTGCCCCATACACACCCCGAGAATATGAGGACAAGGTTCTGCAGGACACACCAGCACCCTCGACCTCTCCTGCCGCGGGCTGGCAAATGGCCAGCAGCACCGCAGCCAGCGGCTGCCTACGGCCAGTCCCACCTGCTCGGGGCATCAACGGTGAGCGGGGCAGACCTGCGAGGGTGAGGAGCTTCAGGCCTGCCCAGCAGCTCCCTCCAGCCTACAGCGCAGCAGGGAAGGACGCCGCCCGGGACATCACAAACAAGGTCCTGTGCAAAGTTTTCCCTGCCAGCCATGGACCCAGCCAGCAGCCAGCAGCACCGCGGGACCGTGCACATTGCAAGGCTGCGGCCATGACTGAAACAACAGACAAGGTGTTGGCAGCCAACAGCAGCAAGGCCAGCTCCCTCCAGCCTACAGAGGAGCTATAAAGGACACAGCCCGGTGCCTCACGAGTGAGGTCCTGGCCAAGGTTTTCCTTGGAAGCGGGGGACCCAGCCAGCAGCCAGCAGCACCACGGGGAAGGGCTGAGGCCATGACACCAACATCAGACAAGGTGTTAGCGGCCAATGGAGGCAAGGCTTTTGCAGAGGATCCAGCCATCCTGTCCATCAAGACAGAGTCCCTGGAGGAGCTGGAGAGGAGCTGCCTGGCCCGCACCAGGCGCAGCCTGGCCCAACTCAGCAATGCCACCCTGCAGTGGCAGCAGGACAGCCCGGAGGAAAAGCCAGGGGCCTTGGCCGAGGAGCAGGAGAAGTGCAAAGACAGCAGTGACAAGGAGCTGTCCCAAGGGGAAGACATCAGCATCCACACCATCTGGGTCAACGCCTCCGTCCCGGAGCTCTTCCAGGACACCCACGCTGGTCCCCAGGAGGAGTCCGGCCGGCCCAGCCGCCTGGGCACAGGGGTGGCAGGAGACATAGCTGGAGACCTGCAGAGCGCGTCTCCTGCCCTGGCTGGTCCCACGGATGCTGAGCCGGCAGCTTGTGCCCTGGCCGGAACTCCTGAGCAAGAGGGGCACCGCACGCCTCTGGCTCCCATGGCAGAAGAGGAGGCAAAGGCAACCGCTTCTCCCATCCTCAGCGAGCAGGCCCCTGCAGCAGAAGTAGAGAGCTGGGCACCTGCCCCATACACCCCCCCAGGCTATAAGGACGAGGCTTTAGAGGACACAATCCTGAGCATGGTGAGACAGGCTCTCATCAATTCTGTGCCTGTGAGCCAGCGCTCGCAGGCACCTGCCCCATACACCCCCCCAGAGTACAAGTACGAGGCTCTGCAGGACACAGCCCTGCTCAGGTGAGAGAGGCTCTCATCAATTCTGTGCTTGTGAGCCAGGAAAAACTGGCAAAACGCAAGGCTGCAGCAACAGCAGCAACACCACCTGCAGCACCACAGGACAGCGAGTCTGCCTCGGCTGCAGAGCCTCGGGGAGAGGCCAGCGCAGCCCCTCTCATCCCTTTGGCACGTGAGCATGGAGAAAACATGGCTTCTCCCACGTCGGAAGACCACTACGATGAAGCGGCTGCTTCAGTGCCTGAAATCCCTCTGGCAGAAGCCGGCGCTCCGCACTTTGCCCCAGCAGCACAGGCAGAGAGCCAGGCACCTGCCCCGCGCAGCCCCACAGCCTACGAGGCTCTGCAGGACATGGCCCTGTGCATGGTGACAAAGGCTGTGGTCAGTGCTATGGCTGTCATCCAGCACAACCTGGCCCAAAGCACCCAGGCTCTCGGCAGGGACACCTCCCACTAGACCAGGCTGCTCCAAGCTCCGTCCAGCCTGGCCTTGAACACCTCCAGGGATGGGGCACTGACAGCTTCCCTGGGCAACCTGTTCCAGCGCCTCACCACCCTTACAATACAGAAATTCTTCCTGATATCCAATCTAAATCTGCCCTCTTTCAGTTTGAAGCCGTTACCCCGTGCCCTATCATTACACTCCCTGATAAAGAGTCCCTCCCCATCCTTCCTCTAGGCCCCCTTTAGGGACTGGAAGGCTGCTCTAAGGTCGCCCCGGAGCCTTCTCTTCTCCAGGATGAACATCCCCAGCTCTCTCAGCCTGTCCTCATAGCATAGGCGCTCCAGCCCTCTGATCATCTTCGTGGCCCTCCGCTGGACCCCTTCCAGCAAGTCCACGTCCTTCTTGTGCTGAGGACTCCAGAGCTGGACGCAGTACTCCAGGTGGGGTCTCACCAGAGCGGAGCAGAGGGGCAGAATCACCTCCCTCGACCTGCTGGCCACGCTTCTTTCGATGCAGCCCAGGATGCCTTGGCTTTCAGGGTTGCAAGCGCGCATTGCCTGCTCATGTTGAGCTTCTTGTCCACCAGCACCCCCAAGTCCCTCTCCTCAGGGCTGCTCTCAAGCCATTCTCCGCCCAACCTGTAGGTGTGCCTGGCATTGCCATGACCCAGGTGCAGGCTCTTGCACTTGGCCTGGCTGAACTTCATGACGTTCACGCAGGCCCACCTCTCGAGCCTGTCCAGGTCCCTCTGGATGGCGTCCCTTCTCTCCAGTGTGTCGACCGTGCCACACAGCCTGGTGTCGTCAGCAAACTTGCTGAGGGTGCACTCAATCCCACTGTCCATGTCACTGACAAAGACGTTAAACAGCACTGGTCCCCGTACTGACCCCTGAGGAACAGCACTCGTCAGCGTGGGCTGCCCAGGCAGGCAGGGACAGCCGGGCATGCCACCGCCGCTCGGCCAGCAAGACACGCCAGCAGCTGCTGCAAGCTGCCGCCTCTGCCACCAGCACCCTCGACTCCTTCTGCCGCGGGCTGGGAACCGGCCAGCAGCACTGCAGCCAGCGGCTGCCTACGGCCGGTCCCACCTGCTGGGGGCATCAACGGTGAGCGGGGCAGACCTGCGAGGGTGAGGACGTTCAGGCCTGCCCAGCAGCTCCCTCCAGCCTACAGAGGAGCAGAGAAGGACGCCGCCCGGGACATCACAAACAAGGTCCTGTGCAAAGTTTTCCCTGCCAGCCATGGACCCAGCCAGCAGCCAGCAGCACCGCGGGACCGTGCACATTGCAAGGCTGCGGCCATGACTGAAAGAACAGACAAGGTGTTGGCAGCCAACAGCAGCAAGGCCCCCGTGGCTTGTCCCACACTGAGGGGGGCACAGGGGGTCACTGGTGCTGCCAGCAGGGCCCCTGCACCAGCTTCCCTGGGCAGGCACGCGGGGCCAGGACACCAAGGACAAGCAGCACAGCAAGATCCACCTACTTCTCCCATCTTCAGTGAGCAGGCCCCTGCAGCAGAGGCAGAGAGGCAGGCACCTGCCCCATACACACCCCGAGAATATGAGGACAAGGTTCTGCAGGACACACCAGCACCCTCGACCTCTCCTGCTGCGGGCTGGCAAATGGCCAGCAGCACCGCAGCCAGCGGCTGCCTACGGCCAGTCCCACCTGCTCGGGGCATCAACGGTGAGCGGGGCAGACATTCGAGGGTGAGGAGCTTCAGGCCTGCCCAGCAGCTCCCTCCAGCCTACAGCGCAGCAGGGAAGGACGCCGCCCGGGACATCACAAACAAGGTCCTGTGCAAAGTTTTCCCTGCCAGCCATGGACCCAGCCAGCAGCCAGCAGCACCGCGGGACCGTGCACATTGCAAGGCTGCGGCCATGACTGAAACAACAGACAAGGTGTTGGCATCCAACAGCAGCAAGGCCAGCTCCCTCCAGCCTACAGAGGAGCTATAAAGGACACAGCCCGGTGCCTCACGAGTGAGGTCCTGGCCAAGGTTTTCCTTGGAAGCGGGGGACCCAGCCAGCAGCCAGCAGCACCACGGGGAAGGGCTGAGGCCATGACACCAACATCAGACAAGGTGTTAGCGGCCAATGGAGGCAAGGCTTTTGCAGAGGATCCAGCCATCCTGTCCATCAAGACAGAGTCCCTGGAGGAGCTGGAGAGGAGCTGCCTGGCCCGCACCAGGCGCAGCCTGGCCCAACTCAGCAATGCCACCCTGCAGTGGCAGCAGGACAGCCCGGAGGAAAAGCCAGGGGCCTTGGCCGAGGAGCAGGAGAAGTGCAAAGACAGCAGTGACAAGGAGCTGTCCCAAGGGGAAGACATCAGCATCCACACCATCTGGGTCAACGCCTCCGTCCCGGAGCTCTTCCAGGACACCCACGCTGGTCCCCAGGAGGAGTCCGGCCGGCCCAGCCGCCTGGGCACAGGGGTGGCAGGAGACATAGCTGGAGACCTGCAGAGCGCGTCTCCTGCCCTGGCTGGTCCCACGGATGCTGAGCCGGCAGCTTGTGCCCTGGCCGGAACTCCTGAGCAAGAGGGGCACCGCACGCCTCTGGCTCCCATGGCAGAAGAGGAGGCAAAGGCAACCGCTTCTCCCATCCTCAGCGAGCAGGCCCCTGCAGCAGAAGTAGAGAGCTGGGCACCTGCCCCATACACCCCCCCAGGCTATAAGGACGAGGCTTTAGAGGACACAATCCTGAGCATGGTGAGACAGGCTCTCATCAATTCTGTGCCTGTGAGCCAGCGCTTGCGGGCACCTGCCCCATACACCCCCCCAGAGTACAAGTACGAGGCTCTGCAGGACACAGCCCTGAGCATGGTGAGAGAGGCTCTCATCAATTCTGTGCTTGTGAGCCAGGAAAAACTGGCAAAACGCAAGGCTGCAGCAACAGCAGCAACACCACCTGCAGCACCACAGGACAGCGAGTCTGCCTCGGCTGCAGAGCCTCGGGGAGAGGCCAGCGCAGCCCCTCTCATCCCTTTGGCACGTGAGCATGGAGAAAACATGGCTTCTCCCACGTCGGAAGACCACTACGATGAAGCGGCTGCTTCAGTGCCTGAAATCCCTCTGGCAGAAGCCGGCGCTCCGCACTTTGCCCCAGCAGCACAGGCAGAGAGCCAGGCACCTGCCCCGCGCAGCCCCACAGCCTACGAGGCTCTGCAGGACATGGCCCTGTGCATGGTGACAAAGGCTGTGGTCAGTGCTATGGCTGTCATCCAGCACAACCTGGCCCAAAGCACCCAGGCTCTCGGCAGGGACACCTCCCACTAGACCAGGCTGCTCCAAGCTCCGTCCAGCCTGGCCTTGAACACCTCCAGGGATGGGGCACTGACAGCTTCCCTGGGCAACCTGTTCCAGCGCCTCACCACCCTTACAATACAGAAATTCTTCCTGATATCCAATCTAAATCTGCCCTCTTTCAGTTTGAAGCCGTTACCCCGTGCCCTATCATTACACTCCCTGATAAAGAGTCCCTCCCCATCCTTCCTCTAGGCCCCCTTTAGGGACTGGAAGGCTGCTCTAAGGTCGCCCCGGAGCCTTCTCTTCTCCAGGATGAACATCCCCAGCTCTCTCAGCCTGTCCTCATAGCATAGGCGCTCCAGCCCTCTGATCATCTTCGTGGCCCTCCGCTGGACCCCTTCCAGCAAGTCCACGTCCTTCTTGTGCTGAGGACTCCAGAGCTGGACGCAGTACTCCAGGTGGGGTCTCACCAGAGCGGAGCAGAGGGGCAGAATCACCTCCCTCGACCTGCTGGCCACGCTTCTTTCGATGCAGCCCAGGATGCCTTGGCTTTCAGGGTTGCAAGCGCGCATTGCCTGCTCATGTTGAGCTTCTTGTCCACCAGCACCCCCAAGTCCCTCTCCTCAGGGCTGCTCTCAAGCCATTCTCCGCCCAACCTGTAGGTGTGCCTGGCATTGCCATGACCCAGGTGCAGGCTCTTGCACTTGGCCTGGCTGAACTTCATGACGTTCACACAGGCCCACCTCTCGAGCCTGTCCAGGTCCCTCTGGATGGCGTCCCTTCTCTCCAGTGTGTCGACCGTGCCACACAGCCTGGTGTCGTCAGCAAACTTGCTGAGGGTGCACTCAATCCCACTGTCCATGTCACTGACAAAGACGTTAAACAGCACTGGTCCCCGTACTGACCCCTGAGGAACACCACTCGTCACCGTGGGCTGCCCAGGCAGGCAGGGACAGCCGGGCATGCCACCGCCGCTCGGCCAGCAAGACACGCCAGCAGCTGCTGCAAGCTGCCGCCTCTGCCACCAGCACCCTCGACTCCTTCTGCCGCGGGCTGGGAACCGGCCAGCAGCACTGCAGCCAGCGGCTGCCTACGGCCGGTCCCACCTGCTGGGGGCATCAACGGTGAGCGGGGCAGACCTGCGAGGGTGAGGACGTTCAGGCCTGCCCAGCAGCTCCCTCCAGCCTACAGCGCAGCAGGGAAGGACGCCGCCCGGGACATCACAAACAAGGTCCTGTGCAAAGTTTTCCCTGCCAGCCATGGACCCAGCCAGCAGCCAGCAGCACCGCGGGACCGTGCACATTGCAAGGCTGCGGCCATGACTGAAAGAACAGACAAGGTGTTGGCAGCCAACAGCAGCAAGGCCCCCGCGGCTTGTCCCACACTGAGGGGGGCACAGGGGGTCACTGGTGCTGCCAGCAGGGCCCCTGCACCAGCTTCCCTGGGCAGGCACGCGGGGCCAGGACACCAAGGACAAGCAGCACAGCAAGATCCACCTACTTCTCCCATCTTCAGTGAGCAGGCCCCTGCAGCAGAGGCAGAGAGGCAGGCACCTGCCCCATACACACCCCGAGAATATGAGGACAAGGTTCTGCAGGACACACCAGCACCCTCGACCTCTCCTGCCGCGGGCTGGCAAATGGCCAGCAGCACCGCAGCCAGCGGCTGCCTACGGCCAGTCCCACCTGCTGGGGGCATCAACGGTGAGCGGGGCAGACATTCGAGGGTGAGGAGCTTCAGGCCTGCCCAGCAGCTCCCTCCAGCCTACAGCGCAGCAGGGAAGGACGCCGCCCGGGACATCACAAACAAGGTCCTGTGCAAAGTTTTCCCTGCCAGCCATGGACCCAGCCAGCAGCCAGCAGCACCGCGGGACCGTGCACATTGCAAGGCTGCGGCCATGACTGAAACAACAGACAAGGTGTTGGCAGCCAACAGCAGCAAGGCCAGCTCCCTCCAGCCTACAGAGGAGCTATAAAGGACACAGCCCGGTGCCTCACGAGTGAGGTCCTGGCCAAGGTTTTCCTTGGAAGCGGGGGACCCAGCCAGCAGCCAGCAGCACCACGGGGAAGGGCTGAGGCCATGACACCAACATCAGACAAGGTGTTAGCGGCCAATGGAGGCAAGGCTTTTGCAGAGGATCCAGCCATCCTGTCCATCAAGACAGAGTCCCTGGAGGAGCTGGAGAGGAGCTGCCTGGCCCGCACCAGGCGCAGCCTGGCCCAACTCAGCAATGCCACCCTGCAGTGGCAGCAGGACAGCCCGGAGGAAAAGCCAGGGGCCTTGGCCGAGGAGCAGGAGAAGTGCAAAGACAGCAGTGACAAGGAGCTGTCCCAAGGGGAAGACATCAGCATCCACACCATCTGGGTCAACGCCTCCGTCCCGGAGCTCTTCCAGGACACCCACGCTGGTCCCCAGGAGGAGTCCGGCCGGCCCAGCCGCCTGGGCACAGGGGTGGCAGGAGACATAGCTGGAGACCTGCAGAGCGCGTCTCCTGCCCTGGCTGGTCCCACGGATGCTGAGCCGGCAGCTTGTGCCCTGGCCGGAACTCCTGAGCAAGAGGGGCACCGCACGCCTCTGGCTCCCATGGCAGAAGAGGAGGCAAAGGCAACCGCTTCTCCCATCCTCAGCGAGCAGGCCCCTGCAGCAGAAGTAGAGAGCTGGGCACCTGCCCCATACACCCCCCAGAGTACAAGTACGAGGCTCTGCAGGACACAATCCTGAGAATGGTGAGACAGGCTCTCATCAATTCTGTGCTTGTGAGCCAGGAAAAACTGGCAAAACGCAAGGCTGCAGCAACAGCAGCAACACCACCTGCCGCACCACAGGACAGCGAGTCTGCCTCGGCTGCAGAGCCTCGGGGAGAGGCCAGCGCAGCCCCTCTCATCCCTTTGGCACGTGAGCATGGAGAAAACATGGCTTCTCCCACGTCGGAAGACCACTACGATGAAGCGGCTGCTTCAGTGCCTGAAATCCCTCTGGCAGAAGCCGGCGCTCCGCACTTTGCCCCAGCAGCACAGGCAGAGAGCCAGGCACCTGCCCCGCGCAGCCCCACAGCCTACGAGGCTCTGCAGGACATGGCCCTGTGCATGGTGACAAAGGCTGTGGTCAGTGCTATGGCTGTCATCCAGCACAACCTGGCCCAAAGCACCCAGGCTCTCGGCAGGGACACCTCCCACTAGACCAGGCTGCTCCAAGCTCCGTCCAGCCTGGCCTTGAACACCTCCAGGGATGGGGCACTGACAGCTTCCCTGGGCAACCTGTTCCAGCGCCTCACCACCCTTACAATACAGAAATTCTTCCTGATATCCAATCTAAATCTGCCCTCTTTCAGTTTGAAGCCGTTAGCCCGTGCCCTATCATTACACTCCCTGATAAAGAGTCCCTCCCCATCCTTCCTCTAGGCCCCCTTTAGGGACTGGAAGGCTGCTCTAAGGTCGCCCCGGAGCCTTCTCTTCTCCAGGATGAACATCCCCAGCTCTCTCAGCCTGTCCTCATAGCATAGGCGCTCCAGCCCTCTGATCATCTTCGTGGCCCTCCGCTGGACCCCTTCCAGCAAGTCCACGTCCTTCTTGTGCTGAGGACTCCAGAGCTGGACGCAGTACTCCAGGTGGGGTCTCACCAGAGCGGAGCAGAGGGGCAGAATCACCTCCCTCGACCTGCTGGCCACGCTTCTTTCGATGCAGCCCAGGATGCGTTGGCTTTCAGGGTTGCAAGCGCGCATTGCCTGCTCATGTTGAGCTTCTTGTCCACCAGCACCCCCAAGTCCCTCTCCTCAGGGCTGCTCTCAAGCCATTCTCCGCCCAACCTGTAGGTGTGCCTGGCATTGCCATGACCCAGGTGCAGGCTCTTGCACTTGGCCTGGCTGAACTTCATGACGTTCACACAGGCCCACCTCTCGAGCCTGTCCAGGTCCCTCTGGATGGCGTCCCTTCTCTCCAGTGTGTCGACCGTGCCACACAGCCTGGTGTCGTCAGCAAACTTGCTGAGGGTGCACTCAATCCCACTGTCCATGTCACTGACAAAGACGTTAAACAGCACTGGTCCCCGTACTGACCCCTGAGGAACACCACTCGTCACCGTGGGCTGCCCAGGCAGGCAGGGACAGCCGGGCATGCCACCGCCGCTCGGCCAGCAAGACACGCCAGCAGCTGCTGCAAGCTGCCGCCTCTGCCACCAGCACCCTCGACTCCTTCTGCCGCGGGCTGGGAACCGGCCAGCAGCACTGCAGCCAGCGGCTGCCTACGGCCGGTCCCACCTGCTGGGGGCATCAACGGTGAGCGGGGCAGACCTGCGAGGGTGAGGACGTTCAGGCCTGCCCAGCAGCTCCCTCCAGCCTACAGCGCAGCAGGGAAGGACGCCGCCCGGGACATCACAAACAAGGTCCTGTGCAAAGTTTTCCCTGCCAGCCATGGACCCAGCCAGCAGCCAGCAGCACCGCGGGACCGTGCACATTGCAAGGCTGCGGCCATGACTGAAAGAACAGACAAGGTGTTGGCAGCCAACAGCAGCAAGGCCCCCGCGGCTTGTCCCACACTGAGGGGGGCACAGGGGGTCACTGGTGCTGCCAGCAGGGCCCCTGCACCAGCTTCCCTGGGCAGGCACGCGGGGCCAGGACACCAAGGACAAGCAGCACAGCAAGATCCACCTACTTCTCCCATCTTCAGTGAGCAGGCCCCTGCAGCAGAGGCAGAGAGGCAGGCACCTGCCCCATACACACCCCGAGAATATGAGGACAAGGTTCTGCAGGACACACCAGCACCCTCGACCTCTCCTGCCGCGGGCTGGCAAATGGCCAGCAGCACCGCAGCCAGCGGCTGCCTACGGCCAGTCCCACCTGCTCGGGGCATCAACGGTGAGCGGGGCAGACCTGCGAGGGTGAGGAGCTTCAGGCCTGCCCAGCAGCTCCCTCCAGCCTACAGCGCAGCAGGGAAGGACGCCGCCCGGGACATCACAAACAAGGTCCTGTGCAAAGTTTTCCCTGCCAGCCATGGACCCAGCCAGCAGCCAGCAGCACCGCGGGACCGTGCACATTGCAAGGCTGCGGCCATGACTGAAAGAACAGACAAGGTGTTGGCATCCAACAGCAGCAAGGCCAGCTCCCTCCAGCCTACAGAGGAGCTATAAAGGACACAGCCCGGTGCCTCACGAGTGAGGTCCTGGCCAAGGTTTTCCTTGGAAGCGGGGGACCCAGCCAGCAGCCAGCAGCACCACGGGGAAGGGCTGAGGCCATGACACCAACATCAGACAAGGTGTTAGCGGCCAATGGAGGCAAGGCTTTTGCAGAGGATCCAGCCATCCTGTCCATCAAGACAGAGTCCCTGGAGGAGCTGGAGAGGAGCTGCCTGGCCCGCACCAGGCGCAGCCTGGCCCAACTCAGCAATGCCACCCTGCAGTGGCAGCAGGACAGCCCGGAGGAAAAGCCAGGGGCCTTGGCCGAGGAGCAGGAGAAGTGCAAAGACAGCAGTGACAAGGAGCTGTCCCAAGGGGAAGACATCAGCATCCACACCATCTGGGTCAACGCCTCCGTCCCGGAGCTCTTCCAGGACACCCACGCTGGTCCCCAGGAGGAGTCCGGCCGGCCCAGCCGCCTGGGCACAGGGGTGGCAGGAGACATAGCTGGAGACCTGCAGAGCGCGTCTCCTGCCCTGGCTGGTCCCACGGATGCTGAGCCGGCAGCTTGTGCCCTGGCCGGAACTCCTGAGCAAGAGGGGCACCGCACGCCTCTGGCTCCCATGGCAGAAGAGGAGGCAAAGGCAACCGCTTCTCCCATCCTCAGCGAGCAGGCCCCTGCAGCAGAAGTAGAGAGCTGGGCACCTGCCCCATACACCCCCCCAGGCTATAAGGACGAGGCTTTAGAGGACACAATCCTGAGCATGGTGAGAGAGGCTCTCATCAATTCTGTGCCTGTGAGCCAGCGCTTGCAGGCACCTGCCCCATACACCCCCCAGAGTACAAGTACGAGGCTCTGCAGGACACAGCCCTGCTCAGGTGAGAGAGGCTCTCATCAATTCTGTGCTTGTGAGCCAGGAAAAACTGGCAAAACGCAAGGCTGCAGCAACAGCAGCAACACCACCTGCAGCACCACAGGACAGCGAGTCTGCCTCGGCTGCAGAGCCTCGGGGAGAGGCCAGCGCAGCCCCTCTCATCCCTTTGGCACGTGAGCATGGAGAAAACATGGCTTCTCCCATGTCGGAAGACCACTACGATGAAGCGGCTGCTTCAGTGCCTGAAATCCCTCTGGCAGAAGCCGGCGCTCCGCACTTTGCCCCAGCAGCACAGGCAGAGAGCCAGGCACCTGCCCCGCGCAGCCCCACAGCCTACGAGGCTCTGCAGGACATGGCCCTGTGCATGGTGACAAAGGCTGTGGTCAGTGCTATGGCTGTCATCCAGCACAACCTGGCCCAAAGCACCCAGGCTCTCGGCAGGGACACCTCCCACTAGACCAGGCTGCTCCAAGCTCCGTCCAGCCTGGCCTTGAACACCTCCAGGGATGGGGCACTGACAGCTTCCCTGGGCAACCTGTTCCAGCGCCTCACCACCCTTACAATACAGAAATTCTTCCTGATATCCAATCTAAATCTGCCCTCTTTCAGTTTGAAGCCGTTACCCCGTGCCCTATCATTACACTCCCTGATAAAGAGTCCCTCCCCATCCTTCCTCTAGGCCCCCTTTAGGGACTGGAAGGCTGCTCTAAGGTCGCCCCGGAGCCTTCTCTTCTCCAGGATGAACATCCCCAGCTCTCTCAGCCTGTCCTCATAGCATAGGCGCTCCAGCCCTCTGATCATCTTCGTGGCCCTCCGCTGGACCCCTTCCAGCAAGTCCACGTCCTTCTTGTGCTGAGGACTCCAGAGCTGGACGCAGTACTCCAGGTGGGGTCTCACCAGAGCGGAGCAGAGGGGCAGAATCACCTCCCTCGACCTGCTGGCCACGCTTCTTTCGATGCAGCCCAGGATGCGTTGGCTTTCAGGGTTGCAAGCGCGCATTGCCTGCTCATGTTGAGCTTCTTGTCCACCAGCACCCCCAAGTCCCTCTCCTCAGGGCTGCTCTCAAGCCATTCTCTGCCCAACCTGTAGGTGTGCCTGGCATTGCCATGACCCAGGTGCAGGCTCTTGCACTTGGCCTGGCTGAACTTCATGACGTTCACACAGGCCCACCTCTCGAGCCTGTTCAGGTCCCTCTGGATGGCGTCCCTTCTCTCCAGTGTGTCGACCGTGCCACACAGCCTGGTGTCGTCAGCAAACTTGCTGAGGGTGCACTCAATCCCACTGTCCATGTCACTGACAAAGACGTTAAACAGCACTGGTCCCCGTACTGACCCCTGAGGAACACCACTCGTCACCGTGGGCTGCCCAGGCAGGCAGGGACAGCCGGGCATGCCACCGCCGCTCGGCCAGCAAGACACGCCAGCAGCTGCTGCAAGCTGCCGCCTCTGCCACCAGCACCCTCGACTCCTTCTGCCGCGGGCTGGGAACCGGCCAGCAGCACTGCAGCCAGCGGCTGCCTACGGCCGGTCCCACCTGCTGGGGGCATCAACGGTGAGCGGGGCAGACCTGCGAGGGTGAGGACGTTCAGGCCTGCCCAGCAGCTCCCTCCAGCCTACAGAGGAGCAGAGAAGGACGCCGCCCGGGACATCACAAACAATGTCCTGTGCAAAGTTTTCCCTGCCAGCCATGGACCCAGCCAGCAGCCAGCAGCACCGCGGGACCGTGCACATTGCAAGGCTGCGGCCATGACTGAAAGAACAGACAAGGTGTTGGCAGCCAACAGCAGCAAGGCCCCCGCGGCTTGTCCCACACTGAGGGGGGCACAGGGGGTCACTGGTGCTGCCAGCAGGGCCCCTGCACCAGCTTCCCTGGGCAGGCACGCGGGGCCAGGACACCAAGGACAAGCAGCACAGCAAGATCCACCTACTTCTCCCATCTTCAGTGAGCAGGCCCCTGCAGCAGAGGCAGAGAGGCAGGCACCTGCCCCATACACACCCCGAGAATATGAGGACAAGGTTCTGCAGGACACACCAGCACCCTCGACCTCTCCTGCCGCGGGCTGGCAAATGGCCAGCAGCACCGCAGCCAGCGGCTGCCTACGGCCAGTCCCACCTGCTCGGGGCATCAACGGTGAGCGGGGCAGACATTCGAGGGTGAGGAGCTTCAGGCCTGCCCAGCAGCTCCCTCCAGCCTACAGCGCAGCAGGGAAGGACGCCGCCCGGGACATCACAAACAAGGTCCTGTGCAAAGTTTTCCCTGCCAGCCATGGACCCAGCCAGCAGCCAGCAGCACCGCGGGACCGTGCACATTGCAAGGCTGCGGCCATGACTGAAACAACAGACAAGGTGTTGGCAGCCAACAGCAGCAAGGCCAGCTCCCTCCAGCCTACAGAGGAGCTATAAAGGACACAGCCCGGTGCCTCACGAGTGAGGTCCTGGCCAAGGTTTTCCTTGGAAGCGGGGGACCCAGCCAGCAGCCAGCAGCACCACGGGGAAGGGCTGAGGCCATGACACCAACATCAGACAAGGTGTTAGCGGCCAATGGAGGCAAGGCTTTTGCAGAGGATCCAGCCATCCTGTCCATCAAGACAGAGTCCCTGGAGGAGCTGGAGAGGAGCTGCCTGGCCCGCACCAGGCGCAGCCTGGCCCAACTCAGCAATGCCACCCTGCAGTGGCAGCAGGACAGCCCGGAGGAAAAGCCAGGGGCCTTGGCCGAGGAGCAGGAGAAGTGCAAAGACAGCAGTGACAAGGAGCTGTCCCAAGGGGAAGACATCAGCATCCACACCATCTGGGTCAACGCCTCCGTCCCGGAGCTCTTCCAGGACACCCACGCTGGTCCCCAGGAGGAGTCCGGCCGGCCCAGCCGCCTGGGCACAGGGGTGGCAGGAGACATAGCTGGAGACCTGCAGAGCGCGTCTCCTGCCCTGGCTGGTCCCACGGATGCTGAGCCGGCAGCTTGTGCCCTGGCCGGAACTCCTGAGCAAGAGGGGCACCGCACGCCTCTGGCTCCCATGGCAGAAGAGGAGGCAAAGGCAACCGCTTCTCCCATCCTCAGCGAGCAGGCCCCTGCAGCAGAAGTAGAGAGCTGGGCACCTGCCCCATACACCCCCCCAGGCTATAAGGACGAGGCTTTAGAGGACACAATCCTGAGCATGGTGAGACAGGCTCTCATCAATTCTGTGCCTGTGAGCCAGCGCTTGCGGGCACCTGCCCCATACACCCCCCCAGAGTACAAGTACGAGGCTCTGCAGGACACAGCCCTGAGCATGGTGAGAGAGGCTCTCATCAATTCTGTGCTTGTGAGCCAGGAAAAACTGGCAAAACGCAAGGCTGCAGCAACAGCAGCAACACCACCTGCAGCACCACAGGACAGCGAGTCTGCCTCGGCTGCAGAGCCTCGGGGAGAGGCCAGCGCAGCCCCTCTCATCCCTTTGGCACGTGAGCATGGAGAAAACATGGCTTCTCCCACGTCGGAAGACCACTACGATGAAGCGGCTGCTTCAGTGCCTGAAATCCCTCTGGCAGAAGCCGGCGCTCCGCACTTTGCCCCAGCAGCACAGGCAGAGAGCCAGGCACCTGCCCCGCGCAGCCCCACAGCCTACGAGGCTCTGCAGGACATGGCCCTGTGCATGGTGACAAAGGCTGTGGTCAGTGCTATGGCTGTCATCCAGCACAACCTGGCCCAAAGCACCCAGGCTCTCGGCAGGGACACCTCCCACTAGACCAGGCTGCTCCAAGCTCCGTCCAGCCTGGCCTTGAACACCTCCAGGGATGGGGCACTGACAGCTTCCCTGGGCAACCTGTTCCAGCGCCTCACCACCCTTACAATACAGAAATTCTTCCTGATATCCAATCTAAATCTGCCCTCTTTCAGTTTGAAGCCGTTACCCCGTGCCCTATCATTACACTCCCTGATAAAGAGTCCCTCCCCATCCTTCCTCTAGGCCCCCTTTAGGGACTGGAAGGCTGCTCTAAGGTCGCCCCGGAGCCTTCTCTTCTCCAGGATGAACATCCCCAGCTCTCTCAGCCTGTCCTCATAGCATAGGCGCTCCAGCCCTCTGATCATCTTCGTGGCCCTCCGCTGGACCCCTTCCAGCAAGTCCACGTCCTTCTTGTGCTGAGGACTCCAGAGCTGGACGCAGTACTCCAGGTGGGGTCTCACCAGAGCGGAGCAGAGGGGCAGAATCACCTCCCTCGACCTGCTGGCCACGCTTCTTTCGATGCAGCCCAGGATGCCTTGGCTTTCAGGGTTGCAAGCGCGCATTGCCTGCTCATGTTGAGCTTCTTGTCCACCAGCACCCCCAAGTCCCTCTCCTCAGGGCTGCTCTCAAGCCATTCTCCGCCCAACCTGTAGGTGTGCCTGGCATTGCCATGACCCAGGTGCAGGCTCTTGCACTTGGCCTGGCTGAACTTCATGACGTTCACACAGGCCCACCTCTCGAGCCTGTCCAGGTCCCTCTGGATGGCGTCCCTTCTCTCCAGTGTGTCGACCGTGCCACACAGCCTGGTGTCGTCAGCAAACTTGCTGAGGGTGCACTCAATCCCACTGTCCATGTCACTGACAAAGACGTTAAACAGCACTGGTCCCCGTACTGACCCCTGAGGAACACCACTCGTCACCGTGGGCTGCCCAGGCAGGCAGGGACAGCCGGGCATGCCACCGCCGCTCGGCCAGCAAGACACGCCAGCAGCTGCTGCAAGCTGCCGCCTCTGCCACCAGCACCCTCGACTCCTTCTGCCGCGGGCTGGGAACCGGCCAGCAGCACTGCAGCCAGCGGCTGCCTACGGCCGGTCCCACCTGCTGGGGGCATCAACGGTGAGCGGGGCAGACCTGCGAGGGTGAGGACGTTCAGGCCTGCCCAGCAGCTCCCTCCAGCCTACAGCGCAGCAGGGAAGGACGCCGCCCGGGACATCACAAACAAGGTCCTGTGCAAAGTTTTCCCTGCCAGCCATGGACCCAGCCAGCAGCCAGCAGCACCGCGGGACCGTGCACATTGCAAGGCTGCGGCCATGACTGAAAGAACAGACAAGGTGTTGGCAGCCAACAGCAGCAAGGCCCCCGCGGCTTGTCCCACACTGAGGGGGGCACAGGGGGTCACTGGTGCTGCCAGCAGGGCCCCTGCACCAGCTTCCCTGGGCAGGCACGCGGGGCCAGGACACCAAGGACAAGCAGCACAGCAAGATCCACCTACTTCTCCCATCTTCAGTGAGCAGGCCCCTGCAGCAGAGGCAGAGAGGCAGGCACCTGCCCCATACACACCCCGAGAATATGAGGACAAGGTTCTGCAGGACACACCAGCACCCTCGACCTCTCCTGCCGCGGGCTGGCAAATGGCCAGCAGCACCGCAGCCAGCGGCTGCCTACGGCCAGTCCCACCTGCTGGGGGCATCAACGGTGAGCGGGGCAGACATTCGAGGGTGAGGAGCTTCAGGCCTGCCCAGCAGCTCCCTCCAGCCTACAGCGCAGCAGGGAAGGACGCCGCCCGGGACATCACAAACAAGGTCCTGTGCAAAGTTTTCCCTGCCAGCCATGGACCCAGCCAGCAGCCAGCAGCACCGCGGGACCGTGCACATTGCAAGGCTGCGGCCATGACTGAAACAACAGACAAGGTGTTGGCAGCCAACAGCAGCAAGGCCAGCTCCCTCCAGCCTACAGAGGAGCTATAAAGGACACAGCCCGGTGCCTCACGAGTGAGGTCCTGGCCAAGGTTTTCCTTGGAAGCGGGGGACCCAGCCAGCAGCCAGCAGCACCACGGGGAAGGGCTGAGGCCATGACACCAACATCAGACAAGGTGTTAGCGGCCAATGGAGGCAAGGCTTTTGCAGAGGATCCAGCCATCCTGTCCATCAAGACAGAGTCCCTGGAGGAGCTGGAGAGGAGCTGCCTGGCCCGCACCAGGCGCAGCCTGGCCCAACTCAGCAATGCCACCCTGCAGTGGCAGCAGGACAGCCCGGAGGAAAAGCCAGGGGCCTTGGCCGAGGAGCAGGAGAAGTGCAAAGACAGCAGTGACAAGGAGCTGTCCCAAGGGGAAGACATCAGCATCCACACCATCTGGGTCAACGCCTCCGTCCCGGAGCTCTTCCAGGACACCCACGCTGGTCCCCAGGAGGAGTCCGGCCGGCCCAGCCGCCTGGGCACAGGGGTGGCAGGAGACATAGCTGGAGACCTGCAGAGCGCGTCTCCTGCCCTGGCTGGTCCCACGGATGCTGAGCCGGCAGCTTGTGCCCTGGCCGGAACTCCTGAGCAAGAGGGGCACCGCACGCCTCTGGCTCCCATGGCAGAAGAGGAGGCAAAGGCAACCGCTTCTCCCATCCTCAGCGAGCAGGCCCCTGCAGCAGAAGTAGAGAGCTGGGCACCTGCCCCATACACCCCCCAGAGTACAAGTACGAGGCTCTGCAGGACACAATCCTGAGAATGGTGAGACAGGCTCTCATCAATTCTGTGCTTGTGAGCCAGGAAAAACTGGCAAAACGCAAGGCTGCAGCAACAGCAGCAACACCACCTGCCGCACCACAGGACAGCGAGTCTGCCTCGGCTGCAGAGCCTCGGGGAGAGGCCAGCGCAGCCCCTCTCATCCCTTTGGCACGTGAGCATGGAGAAAACATGGCTTCTCCCACGTCGGAAGACCACTACGATGAAGCGGCTGCTTCAGTGCCTGAAATCCCTCTGGCAGAAGCCGGCGCTCCGCACTTTGCCCCAGCAGCACAGGCAGAGAGCCAGGCACCTGCCCCGCGCAGCCCCACAGCCTACGAGGCTCTGCAGGACATGGCCCTGTGCATGGTGACAAAGGCTGTGGTCAGTGCTATGGCTGTCATCCAGCACAACCTGGCCCAAAGCACCCAGGCTCTCGGCAGGGACACCTCCCACTAGACCAGGCTGCTCCAAGCCTCATCCAGCCTGGCCTTGAACACCTCCAGGGATGGGGCACTGACAGCTTCCCTGGGCAACCTGTTCCAGCGCCTCACCACCCTTACAATACAGAAATTCTTCCTGATATCCAATCTAAATCTGCCCTCTTTCAGTTTGAAGCCGTTAGCCCGTGCCCTATCATTACACTCCCTGATAAAGAGTCCCTCCCCATCCTTCCTCTAGGCCCCCTTTAGGGACTGGAAGGCTGCTCTAAGGTCGCCCCGGAGCCTTCTCTTCTCCAGGATGAACATCCCCAGCTCTCTCAGCCTGTCCTCATAGCATAGGCGCTCCAGCCCTCTGATCATCTTCGTGGCCCTCCGCTGGACCCCTTCCAGCAAGTCCACGTCCTTCTTGTGCTGAGGACTCCAGAGCTGGACGCAGTACTCCAGGTGGGGTCTCACCAGAGCGGAGCAGAGGGGCAGAATCACCTCCCTCGACCTGCTGGCCACGCTTCTTTCGATGCAGCCCAGGATGCGTTGGCTTTCAGGGTTGCAAGCGCGCATTGCCTGCTCATGTTGAGCTTCTTGTCCACCAGCACCCCCAAGTCCCTCTCCTCAGGGCTGCTCTCAAGCCATTCTCCGCCCAACCTGTAGGTGTGCCTGGCATTGCCATGACCCAGGTGCAGGCTCTTGCACTTGGCCTGGCTGAACTTCATGACGTTCACACAGGCCCACCTCTCGAGCCTGTCCAGGTCCCTCTGGATGGCGTCCCTTCTCTCCAGTGTGTCGACCGTGCCACACAGCCTGGTGTCGTCAGCAAACTTGCTGAGGGTGCACTCAATCCCACTGTCCATGTCACTGACAAAGACGTTAAACAGCACTGGTCCCCGTACTGACCCCTGAGGAACAGCACTCGTCACCGTGGGCTGCCCAGGCAGGCAGGGACAGCCGGGCATGCCACCGCCGCTCGGCCAGCAAGACACGCCAGCAGCTGCTGCAAGCTGCCGCCTCTGCCACCAGCACCCTCGACTCCTTCTGCCGCGGGCTGGGAACCGGCCAGCAGCACTGCAGCCAGCGGCTGCCTACGGCCGGTCCCACCTGCTGGGGGCATCAACGGTGAGCGGGGCAGACCTGCGAGGGTGAGGACGTTCAGGCCTGCCCAGCAGCTCCCTCCAGCCTACAGAGGAGCAGAGAAGGACGCCGCCCGGGACATCACAAACAAGGTCCTGTGCAAAGTTTTCCCTGCCAGCCATGGACCCAGCCAGCAGCCAGCAGCACCGCGGGACCGTGCACATTGCAAGGCTGCGGCCATGACTGAAAGAACAGACAAGGTGTTGGCATCCAACAGCAGCAAGGCCAGCTCCCTCCAGCCTACAGAGGAGCTATAAAGGACACAGCCCGGTGCCTCACGAGTGAGGTCCTGGCCAAGGTTTTCCTTGGAAGCGGGGGACCCAGCCAGCAGCCAGCAGCACCACGGGGAAGGGCTGAGGCCATGACACCAACATCAGACAAGGTGTTAGCGGCCAATGGAGGCAAGGCTTTTGCAGAGGATCCAGCCATCCTGTCCATCAAGACAGAGTCCCTGGAGGAGCTGGAGAGGAGCTGCCTGGCCCGCACCAGGCGCAGCCTGGCCCAACTCAGCAATGCCACCCTGCAGTGGCAGCAGGACAGCCCGGAGGAAAAGCCAGGGGCCTTGGCCGAGGAGCAGGAGAAGTGCAAAGACAGCAGTGACAAGGAGCTGTCCCAAGGGGAAGACATCAGCATCCACACCATCTGGGTCAACGCCTCCGTCCCGGAGCTCTTCCAGGACACCCACGCTGGTCCCCAGGAGGAGTCCGGCCGGCCCAGCCGCCTGGGCACAGGGGTGGCAGGAGACATAGCTGGAGACCTGCAGAGCGCGTCTCCTGCCCTGGCTGGTCCCACGGATGCTGAGCCGGCAGCTTGTGCCCTGGCCGGAACTCCTGAGCAAGAGGGGCACCGCACGCCTCTGGCTCCCATGGCAGAAGAGGAGGCAAAGGCAACCGCTTCTCCCATCCTCAGCGAGCAGGCCCCTGCAGCAGAAGTAGAGAGCTGGGCACCTGCCCCATACACCCCCCAGAGTACAAGTACGAGGCTCTGCAGGACACAGCCCTGAGCATGGTGAGAGAGGCTCTCATCAATTCTGTGCTTGTGAGCCAGGAAAAACTGGCAAAACGCAAGGCTGCAGCAACAGCAGCAACACCACCTGCAGCACCACAGGACAGCGAGTCTGCCTCGGCTGCAGAGCCTCGGGGAGAGGCCAGCGCAGCCCCTCTCATCCCTTTGGCACGTGAGCATGGAGAAAACATGGCTTCTCCCACGTCGGAAGACCACTACGATGAAGCGGCTGCTTCAGTGCCTGAAATCCCTCTGGCAGAAGCCGGCGCTCCGCACTTTGCCCCAGCAGCACAGGCAGAGAGCCAGGCACCTGCCCCGCGCAGCCCCACAGCCTACGAGGCTCTGCAGGACATGGCCCTGTGCATGGTGACAAAGGCTGTGGTCAGTGCTATGGCTGTCATCCAGCACAACCTGGCCCAAAGCACCCAGGCTCTCGGCAGGGACACCTCCCACTAGACCAGGCTGCTCCAAGCCTCATCCAGCCTGGCCTTGAACACCTCCAGGGATGGGGCACTGACAGCTTCCCTGGGCAACCTGTTCCAGCGCCTCACCACCCTTACAATACAGAAATTCTTCCTGATATCCAATCTAAATCTGCCCTCTTTCAGTTTGAAGCCGTTAGCCCGTGCCCTATCATTACACTCCCTGATAAAGAGTCCCTCCCCATCCTTCCTCTAGGCCCCCTTTAGGGACTGGAAGGCTGCTCTAAGGTCGCCCCGGAGCCTTCTCTTCTCCAGGATGAACATCCCCAGCTCTCTCAGCCTGTCCTCATAGCATAGGCGCTCCAGCCCTCTGATCATCTTCGTGGCCCTCCGCTGGACCCCTTCCAGCAAGTCCACGTCCTTCTTGTGCTGAGGACTCCAGAGCTGGACGCAGTACTCCAGGTGGGGTCTCACCAGAGCGGAGCAGAGGGGCAGAATCACCTCCCTCGACCTGCTGGCCACGCTTCTTTCGATGCAGCCCAGGATGCGTTGGCTTTCAGGGTTGCAAGCGCGCATTGCCTGCTCATGTTGAGCTTCTTGTCCACCAGCACCCCCAAGTCCCTCTCCTCAGGGCTGCTCTCAAGCCATTCTCCGCCCAACCTGTAGGTGTGCCTGGCATTGCCATGACCCAGGTGCAGGCTCTTGCACTTGGCCTGGCTGAACTTCATGACGTTCACACAGGCCCACCTCTCGAGCCTGTCCAGGTCCCTCTCTCCAGTGTGTCGACCGTGCCACACAGCCTGGTGTCGTCAGCAAACTTGCTGAGGGTGCACTCAATCCCACTGTCCATGTCACTGACAAAGACGTTAAACAGCACTGGTCCCCGTACTGACCCCTGAGGAACACCACTCGTCACTGGTTTCCATGTGGACATTGAGCCATTGACTGCAAGCCTTTGAGTGTGGCCATCTAGCCAGTTCCTTATCCACCGAGTGGTCCATCCATCAAATCCATGCTGTTCCGATTTAGAGACCAGGACGTCGTGCGGGACAGCGTCAAACGCTTTGCGTAAGTCCAGGTAGATGCTCTATGTACCAATGCGGTCGCAACATCATAGAAGGCCACCAAATTTGTCAGGCACGGTCCGCCTTTGGTGAAGCCATGTTGGTTATCACCAATCACCTTCTTATTTCCCATGTGCCTTAGCAGAGATTCCAGGAGGATCTGCTCCATGACCCTGCCGGGCACAGAGGTGAGACTGACCGGTCTGTCGTTCGCTGGGTCATCCTTTTTTCCCTTTTTGAAAATGGGGGTTATGTTTCCCCTTTTCCAATCAGCGGGAACTTCACCAGACTGCCACGACTTTTCAAATAGAATGGAAAGCAGCTTGGCGACTTCATCTGCCATCTCCCTCCGGACCCGTGGATGGATTTCATCTGGTCCCATGAACTTATGCACCTTCAGGTTCCTCAGATGGTCCCGAACCTGATCTTCTCCTACAGTGGGCGGGTTTTCATTTTCGTAGACCCTGCCTTTGCATTCTGCAACTTGGGTGCTGTGGTTGGAGCCCTTGCCGGTGAAGAGCGAGGCGAAAAAGTCATTCAGCACCTCAGCCTTCTCCATACCCTGCGTGACCAGGTCTCCTGCCTCCTTCCTGACAGGGCCCACGTCTTCCCTAGTCTTGCCTTTACCCCTGACGTACTTAGAGAAGTTCTTCTTTTTATCATTGGTGCCCCTAGCCAGATGTTAGCAGCAGCCAACACCTCGTGGGCCCAGAACGAGGTGGGGGCAGAGTAAAGCCAGGGGAGTGGAGGTTTGCGCACTAAGATGGGTGGCACGGTTCAGCAGCCCGGCAGTGCTGTGAGTGTTCCTGTAAGGCAGGAGTCCTGTCAGAGCTGGCAGCGGGTCTCCAGCGGGGGCAGCTGGTGTTCTCTGGGGCCAGACTCCTGCCTGGAGGATGAGCCGTGGCAGAGCAACTGGCAGCCCCAGCGGCAGGAGTCCCAGCTCAGCATGGACTCCAGGTGATACCGTAAGTTGGTGATTAAGGACTCTCTAAGACTCCATTTTGGAGGTTTAGAAAGCAGGCATTCTTTATTGCAATGCTGGGAGCACAGGGAATCACTTCACCTAGTGCGCGCGCTGAGTTGCTCAACTACAAAGGTTATAAACGATCAGAATATACATATTCATTACATTTCCCAGAAATGATTAACATGTTCATATTATCACCTAGAACTCATTAATATATGCAAATGTCCTTGACACGTGTGCATCCATGTCCATTAGTGGTCTTCCGGCGTCCTCTGGTGGTTGTCGCTAGGCTTCCTGACCATGTCCGCTGGTTGAACTCGATCTTTGCGAGTACTCAGTTCATCTTTTGGCTTAGTTTGCAACGCCTGTTCTCACAAAACTAGCTTATTCTAGCATCTCTCCCTACCTATTCTACTCAAGGAGACAACGTCTCAAGACTTCCTTCTATCCCACTAAAGCTAGCAGATGTCTAACCCATCCGCTTACAGAGCATTTCACACTGAGCTACATTGTTCCAGTCAGGAGTGTCGGAGGATGTCGGAGTGGGAGACGGACCCGGAGTAACGATGGAATCTCAATATGAGTATGATCGTTCTCCCTTTATTCAAGTTTTCACAGAGTATATATAGTCAGGCAATAAGAGCACGCGCTAGCGGCAGCTATAGGATTGGCTTACAGTCTCTGTTCACACGCTGTCCATGCAGTTCATTCACAGATCAGGTTGGTTACAAGAATTCACATAGTAAATTACTTAGTCATTAGCACAACATGTTTTCTACCTTCTCAGTTCCTGTTTTTCCCATGTACTAATTCCATCTTCTACCACCTGTTTTGCCCTTAATCTAATCTCTCATAGTAGGGAGGCTGGCTCACGTGACCATTTTCTCTCAGACACATTCCTACACAGGAGGGAACCAGATGTTCTTTTAACTCGGTATCAGTAAGGCCTGAGGGGCTTCCACCCCAGCGTTTTGTGCTGTTCAAGGATCCTGTATCACCAGCTGCTGTATCGATCCCTCCTTTTCTTTTGAGAGTTCGTAGCTTTTAAGCTTCGACCCTCATTATTAACAAAGCCAAAGCAATACTTACATCATTCACAAACTAAAGTTATACTTACGCTATTCAGAGTGAAACTGAAGCAATACTAAAGCAACAATCCAGTGCCTCAGACAGCTGCTCAAGAAACTTGTTGCCTCACCTGTAAAACTTCCTTCCTGGTAAGCTCTTTCTATAAACATCAGCTGATCGTTCATGGTTCGCACTGCGACTGGACTGCAGGAAATGGAGAGAGAGACGTTCCACACCATGAAGAAACACGACTTCCTAGTTTCATTTAAACACTTTTCCTCTCCTTTGGAAAGAACGAAAATGACAAAGATGGTCCACAGCTTGCGAAAAGATGAGGTTTTGCAAGGAGATATTCAATACATGTTATATTAATGCATTAAGATGTCTGTGTTAGAAAACTCAACTCCAAGATTTCAGACTATGCAAAATAAGATGGGAGACTGAGAGTGTCAGATACTTTTTTAGTATTAAATGGCACTAGAAGCATCCCACTTAACAGAGGGGAGAGGAAGGCTGAGATTTAGGCCAAGATGATGATTTTGGTGTCCACCCATAAGCCAAGTATCCAAACTCCTGATCTAATCTATACAGTAACATAGTAAGGATGGGATTCAGTTGCCTAAACACAACTATCTGGTACCTTACAAGGGGTACAGGAGCACCTGGCCTCCAGCCACAGCACTCAGAGGGTGTGGCTCAGAGGGCCTTCCTATGGGGCCCTTAGGTTTGCAAGCATCATATGGATGTCTTACATACTCTGAAGCATCATCCTGTCTCCTTGAGGTGTGCTGAAAGTACAAATTCTGCCATCACCTACAACACTCAAGTGTAGGTGTCTAAATACAGACCTCAGTCCAACTTTTACTGCTACCCGCCTTTCCATGTATTACAATAATTTTAATGACAAGCTGATGCTAGTAATAAGCTTTGCAGCTGATACTATGCATCACGGGAAGCAGAATTCATCTTATCAGATATTTCCTGTCTCAGAGTTCGAGTGCTCTATTCTACACTAACGAGAGTCTCCTTGGGTAGTCACTGGAAAGAAAGAACTGCCACCCTGGGTATCTAAGGCAGATATACACACATATATACATATATATATAAAATATTTTTTTTTCAGACTTACTCTTTCTTGTCAACTTGTTCAAGTCTGCTATGAAATTCAGCAGCAGCCTTTGAGAAGTTCACCACAGCGGAAAAAAGAGGATCTAGAAAAGGAAGGACTTTGTGAGCAACTTCAGAGTATCTGCTGACCCCAATATACCTTTCAGTTGCCCAGTGAAAAACTACATTTGTTTTGCTGATATAATTGAATTCATTTCATTGGTTTTCCATAATTCACTAGTTTCCCTAGCACAGACTTTAAAGAGCTGCACTAGCGGCAGTAATAGACAAAGACCTTGTGCAATGAGGTCAACAATAAAGCAGAATGCTTGATAAAGCTTTCACAAGTACACATCTTCCCTCTGCCGGGCAAGGAGAAGACTGGCTGGCATCGTAAACAGAGATCTCTGCAGTTTCCTTTTTCACAAAGGGGTGCAATGCAGCATTTAGGTATAAAAAGCCTGACTTACATAAAAAACACCAGTTCTTCCAGCAGGCTGTGGAAGGACAGCAGGATTTCCCTCTTGGAACATTATGCCCTATTCATACCATAACAGAAGAGTGTGATATGTATATTGAATAGTGTTAGGTGAGGCGTAAAAGACACAACTGTCAGGGACCGCAGGGATAGACAAGGCAGATCGAAGTGGACTGCTCGCTCCACTCGTGGACTGGACCAACAGCACAGGAGGTGTCTCTGCCATGACCCTGCCTGCCATCGCACAGGGCTGCTACTCAAACCCCAGGATTTTGCCTGTTATGCCCGATGTCGTGGTGTTACCTCAAACCAGGACACCTGGCTATGTGCAAGCAGGCATGTCAGTTGCTTTTTCCTGCTCGGTCCCTGGCAGTATGTCCAAGACACGTGAAATAACTTAGCCAAAGAAGCAGCAGGCCTTTCTTTTAATGACAGCATCAGCTGCGATGATTTTCCTGTGGAAGGGTCTATTTAATACAGGCCTGGGAAAATTATAAATTTATACAACTATTTCACAGAGTAAGTAAAAGATGGATGTTATCAGGAGAAGAACTTCTGGCCTTCCCAAAATTCAACTCAATTACAAAGAGAGAAGATTTACAACTTGTATATTTTGCCCACAAGTTTCAGAAAACTTTAGATAAACCTGAGTATCCTCTCTTTGATCGTACAGGAATATGGGGCATAAGATTAGCTCATCTCCTAAATCCAGTCCTCTGTTGGCCCTTCACTGTTTATAAATTTATCACCACTTTTTATAAGTGTATCCCCCTATTTGGTATGACAGGCTTTCTGTTCCCAGGACTCCTACTGAAAGCTGTTCTGCAGTCTCAGTTGCTCTTCTATTTCTAGGAAACTTGATCACCAGCCTACACTTGCTCGTTCTTGTATTAATATTTTTGTTTAGTTTACATAATTAGAGGCACAGATTTCATGTAGTGACCTATTCCGGGACTGCAGTATAGATAGATCCACGTCCCCTGGTGAGAATTTACACTTGTCCACAACTGTGGCAATACTTATAAGTTTGCCAGAGGACAGAGTTCTAGGAACAAAAAAAAGATGTATTAGTCAGAAGGTAGTTTGGGCAGCTTCTAAACTTAAATAAGAAAGAAACCCAAATACTGAAAATAAATCATGTAACAGAAATTTTGGTAGATGCTCTACTACTGCAAAAAGGAAGTCCAGACTTGGTGTTTCCTTACAAGATGTGTCACAGGAAACACAAGGACGTATGGAAATAAATCCTTGTGTTATGCAAAATCTGAGACCAGATGATCCATCGTGCAAAGCTTCCTGTCTTGAGTGGCCTTTTCACAAAAAAGGGTGACTTTTCAAAATAGTCAAGAATTTTTTCACCTAAGCCTTTACACGAAGTTTTAAACTTTTTAGTTTTCCCAAAATGAGGATTTGATTTATTTCTAATGCTTTACACAACCCAAAAGTGTACTGCATCTCCAAAAAGCTAGTTTATGTCTCTAAACCATGGGTGCCTCAGATACCAAGTTAATTAGGACCAACTGAAAATCCTCCTTGGTACAGAAACACAAAAAGATAGAAAGTGAGAAGGAGAGAGAGAGAGAGAGAGAAAGACAAAGAGAGAAAGACAAAGAGAGAAAGAAAGAAGGAAAGAAAGAAAGAGGGAGAGAGAAAGAGAAAGAAGGAAAGAGAGAAAAAGAGGAAGGAAGGAAGGAAGGAAGGAAGGAAGGAAGGAAGGAAGGAAGGAAGGAAGGAAGGAAGGAAGGAAGGAAGGAAGGAAGGAAGGAAGGAAGGAAGGGAGAGAGAAAGAAAGAGAAAGAAAGAAAGAAAGAGAGAAAGAGAGAAAGAGAAAGAGAGAAAGATAGAGAAAAAGAGAAAGAAAGAGAGAAAGAAAAAGAGAGAAAGAAAGATAGAAAGAAAGAAAGAGAAAGAGAAAGAAAGAAAGAGAGAGAGAGAAAGAAAGAGAGACAGAAAGAGAAAGAGAGAAAGAAAGAAAGAGGGAGAGAAAGAGAGAAAGAAAGAAAGAGAGAAAGAAAGAAAGAGAAAAGAAAGAAAGAAAGAAAGAAAGAAAGAAAGAAAGAAAGAAAGAAAGAAAGAAAGAAAGAAAGAAAGAAAGAAAGAAAGAAAGAAAGAAAGAAAGAAAGAAAGAAAGAAAGAAAGAGAAAGAAAAGGAAAGAAAGAAAGAAAGAAAGAAGGAAGGAAGAAAGAAATTACTTACTGTGGAAGCATTCCTAGCCTGGGATCGAGAGTATTCTGCTGCTTCCGACCTGTTTTATATGCTTCGTTGCAATGTGTTCAAGTGCTCAGCAAATGGATGTATTTTTGCAGCAGAGTTAGAGAGGTGCTCCTATTGCCTACAAGTGGCATCCAGGCACAGAGACAGATATTCAGCATGTTTCCCACGGTCAGATGAAGGCTTTGGCTGAGGAGAAGTGGACACCTGCATCTCCCAAGTTCCAGGCAGTTGCCCTAAATGTTTAACTGGTCTTCTTTCTTAAGAAAGAACGTGAGAAGCAGGCTGATACTATCCCTTTGTTCTGCATTTGATTGTGTTCCATGACTGCTCATGAGCACTGCAATAATGCCCAAAATTAGTAATATGCATGAAAGTTACTATAACCCTCTCATCCATAACCCTCCCATCTATAATGTGTTAAACCCCTGTTATGTTTAGGGGAAAAAAAAAGGCTCTTTATTATGATGGGAGAATTGAAACAGGGAAATAAGGAATGCAGTTTCAGAGCTGTAACAGATATATCATGCCCTTGCATAATTCTCATTAATGCAGGTAAGAAATAGTGTTGTGGCTATTACTCACCAAATGATACTTTGTAAGTTTTCAGCTGTTCTTCATGTTTCTTGGCCAAGTTATAAATTCTATTGCTATATCCTTTTAAGGCTTCTCCATAATCTCTACAGTCCAATGGAATGACCTGGGAATCTGCCAGTTCATAAACCAGTTTGCCTCGTAACTGGGCAATTGTAAGCTGTTTCTTGAAGGTGGGGTCATAAAACTTTTCCACTAACTCAAAGGTCTCATACACAGTGTGGTAAATGATAAACAGGATAATTGCTGAATTTGTCTGCTATCTAAAAAAGAGCAAGCAAATTTGTCAGTGCACTGTGTTCTGACTGCAGGTAAGGGATGTATTGATCACTTAACGACTATGATGTCTCGCGCAGTTTCCAAATCAAAAAAGCTATTTGCTATAAAACACAATTTACTATCCTTTCATTTTTGTGTGTTTATTTTAAGAAACTGAAACAACCTGAATCCACGGACTGTTGCACAAGAGGCTTCCTTCTATCTACACAGACCTGCCTTCAGTTCATTGTACAGAGATTGCCCTCATTAAAAGTGAAAGCAGTGGGGCTTTGGATAGCAGAAATCCTCAGTCATGGCCCCTTGTGCAGTTATTTCTGAACACCATCACGGAAGATTTGTATATCAAGGGCCCTATTAATAGTATTGTGGAATGAAATACACACCTCCAATCAGATTCTATAAATACCTTTCTGTGAACTTGACAGTGTGTATAATATATGCTTCACTGAAATGTTTTATTCTCCAAACATTTAGGTTTCTTGCTAAATTAAGAAAAGGCACTGATATGCAAAGCAGCCAAAGATTCTTTGTAGCTTTTTTATTAATCACGAAGAACTGTTTTTAAAAGATGACTGCTCAGCACTACCAAACTTCTTCAAGCAATGTGGAAGACTCACCCTGATCTTAGTGTAACGGACTCTGCCTGATGCAATTCCCAGTCGCTGAAATTAAGCTTCAAAATCACTGCCTGATCCCTGTTTGTTTATTCTACATGTGGAAAAGACCAATCTTAGTGAGACTGCTTACATTACAGTATGGTAGTAATTTATGCAAAATGCAGATTTTTCAAAGAAATGGAAGTCGGTTCTTCTGGAGGGCACATCAGGGACACTAGTAGGATCAGACACTAGATGAGTGGCAAGCTTAATTATTCTAACTGATGCTATTCACCACACTAATTCAGTATCCTATATTACTAGGAATATCTTTCAAAGGTAGCAATCCTGCTTATGACACTGACCACATTTAAAAAACAACGTACACATTATGCACAAGTGCCATAAAATTGTATCAGGCATGTCTCTGCAATCTTAAAGCGTTAATCATCTATTTCCAAACTAATATGAATTGGGCAGCAATATATGTAAAGACAGATGTGTTTATATACTTAGCATTTTCTATAGTACAATCAAAGACTGATAAATAATTTCCACTGCAGAAGGCATGATCAGCATTTGTTACTTACAAGTAAATATTGCCATCTACTGGGTAGGTATGGCAAGACAGAGGAAAAGAAAAAGATAATAAAGACAGATGTGATATTCTAAGTATTTTCAAATATTTATTTAAGTTTTATATTGGTTTAAGTTTATATGTCTAGCCTGGTGAATAATTGGTGTTTGTCAGCTAAAGAAGAAAAATAATCCAGCTAAAGTTCTTCTGTTATTATAAATTTCTGTAAGGAACTATTCGTATCAACTACGAAACATCAGATCTGGTAACTTTTTCAAAAGGAGGAAGTCTCAGCGACTCTGACGAATCTGGACACCCATCTTACCTGGGTCCGAAAGACAGGGCAATACACACAGAACGCTTTGGTCAAATCACACAAAGGGCAGTTCTATTTCCCTTACGTGAGTAACGACACATTTTGAGTAAGATTTAGCCCTGTGAGTCACTGGCTCAAACAGTGTTTTGGAGTTTTCATACCTTCAAATACGAAGTTTAATAGCTTCGGGTATAGATTTGTAATGCATTACATTTACATTCATTGTATAACCAAAGAATAAGTATCAAGAGAGCTTTTTAATTACCGCTCTAGGCAGTTTCTTTCAACTGAGCATTTGCTTATCCTAACAGTTTTGATATGATCTCATCCGGAGGGTGACTACACTGTATTTCAAACTCTTTCCCTGCCCTGGTCTTTTTTGATTGCTTTCCAAATTGGTTTTCTACTAACAAAAGGCCCTTAAAAAGTGTGAGGTTTCTCTCTATCTTCTGTGTATCTATCTGCCGCCTTCTCTTCCCTCTGTCTACACAGACCTGCCTTCAGTTCATCATGCCTTTAAGAACCCAGTCCGGATAAGCAGCACTATGTACCTTACTAACGATACTCATGGTTGAGGATGGGTCAATGATTTGGGCATATGAAATACACCCCTGCTCTCTGGGACTGAATTTGTTGCGCAAAACATCCACAAAATGTAGGTGCTGCCTGCTGCATCACACAGGAGCGAGACGGAACAGCAAAAGCACCGAACAGCATTGTAGCAGGGTAAATTAAGGTTATACGTGTGTTTTACTCTGCAGTTGCAGGGCTTTTTGCACATGCAGCACGTGACTGTGGGCTCAGCTCAGCCAGAATTCCTCTTTTAGTCCCTAGTTGATCCTGGGAGTTCCCAGCACTGAACTCAGTTTTAACACCGCTGAACTGAGTATTGCTGTCATTTTTACACTCTTCCATTTCAAAAAGGGATGAGTCAAAGCACTGACATTTCCTATTCAAATAAATTTAACTGACTGTTTTGAGTCAACCAAGCACTGCTTTCATGCTAAATATATACACACACGTTTAATTTTTTGGAAACTGGTAACTATGTTTGAAACGGCTATTCTAATCAGTGAGTGGTATTTTACTAAGCCTTGGCTTTGTGGTAGATATTCTAATTAGGTTAGTAATTGCTATTTGATTCATTCAATTTATAACCTAACTAATAATTTGTAAGTCACATGAACTAAAAGTTGGATCAGTAATTGTTAACTTCATAAATAAATTGATATCTTTAAAACAAACAGTAGTGAGGTTCTGCAAAAGAATATGAAGGGAGGGAGCAAGCCTGTATATGCACACCTGAGGCCTTGCATATATGCAAAGGCATGTCTGCAACACAAAGAATTTCCTTCATTTACGAACAATGGAGATTGTCTATGTAACAAAAGGACGTGGCCACAGTTGCGGAGTCTTTTGTTGCGCAGCAGACGGTGAATACCATGGGTTAATTTTCCTCAAGATTTAGCAGGTGACAGATCTGACAGCTGCAGAAAACATGAATGTGAGCTGTGAGGAATGTCCCTCGAGAAACCGAATCTAATTTAGGTGTCAAAAAGGAGGAATGCACGCCACCAGGATAAAGCAAGAGAGCGATAATATTAAACATTGAGGTTCAAACATGAATTGCCCTCATGGCTTTCTGATCTAGTACAGCTGCTTTTTCATGAAATATGGATTGATAGGTTACTATATATTAAATTATTAAACAAAAAACATTACAGAACAGCAGTAGCAACATGTGAACAACCCAAACATAAAAATTTATTCATGACTTGCTCAAGAGAAATTGATCTTTAAGTATCATTGTTTCTTATTCTTCTTAGTTAAAACAACTGTGTGTTTTTTCTTGACAGCATCTAAATATGTGCACAGGTACACAGACAAAGAAATCACAAATAAATTTTTATACACAGTATACTTTTGTTACCGCTGGAGTTCAGGTGGGATGAAACTGAATTGCCAGCTCTTTAAAATCTCTCAGTAAATGATTTAAAAGATCATTTAAATTATGCTTTCTTCATGTAGTATCTCATAAACCAATAATAAGATGCAGAGAGTCTATTGCAGCTGGAAGCCAAACAGTTTACGGAAGAAAGAATTAGTGGAAATCCAAAGGAATAGAAATCTCAGCTTTGTTAGCAGAAGAATTATGGAATCCCTTTAGTGTTTGGAAGCATGTTTCTGGTTTTGTTCCCTCCTTCGAAATGTGTCATTTTGCTACGTAATGTTTTGGTTTCCTGTAATATATACCAATAAACTAAAAAAAAATAATAATATTAGAATACTTCGTTTTATAGATTTTCAAAGCTCTATCCACATATCTAAATATAACCATGTAAATAAAATTCTGACAGAAGAGCAAGACAACACGTTTCCGTTAAACCATTCAGTACTAATAAATTGATATGGTTCATCAGAAATGTGTTTCATCAGACAATTTTCTGCCTGCCCTATTTGTAATTTGGATTTTACAGACAAGCAATGAAACCTCTGGTAAGACCTGTATTTCTTAGCGGGGCTGAACAAGTACACTTACAGGGTTACGAACTCACCATGCCCAACAGGGAAAGGAAGAGAAAGATATTCAAAACCTCACTTCTGAATTTCTCAACATCCCAGCACCAGGCAGCAATATAGTCAGAGATCCCACTACAGAATTAATCAATTTTCCTGCCCCGAGATTCTACAATACTGGAAATTTCACAGGAATTTGGAACTATTCACTCATAGAATACCTACCCTTTCATTTGCCCAGGAGGATTAATTTCCACACAAAGGGCTGGGAGTTCTTACGGATCACAGCTACGGGATCTGGACTGTAGTTTACAGAAACTAAGGAATTTCTCAAATAGAAAGTTAGAAAATAGACCAATTCAGGTTATATAAAATGCTATCATTCTGTTAAATGAAGGGAAGGATTTCCACACAGAGACCACTGAGGGACGTTAGCTTTGAATCAAGAGTTATTGCACTTATGTTGTAAAAAGTTAGGTGGGTAATTTGTATAAATATATGAGGGCCTCACAGCACCTGAAGGAGTCTGTTGAGCTCCAATTTTATCTTGGAGCTATTGATTGCAGTCTAGGAATTGATGCCACTGGGTACTGCAGCCGCCTGCAACAGATTTTCAAGTGTTGCTTTCTTTACACTATTTTTTATTTACCTCAGCCCATTCTGTGGAGCCCAACAATCCAAATTCTTCTGCGTCCCAGCTAGCAAAAATAATAGTTTGCTTAGGTCTCCAACCTGCAATCACATAGTTAAGCTTGAAAATTCAACTTAAAGTTAGAAAGTTTAGTGAAAAATCACCACGGTTAATTGAAATAACTTTAAAAAAATAGCACCTAATCGATATAGCAGTAAAAAAAAATCCTCTCTAAACTCCTTAGAGGAACACACTATTGCAGAGGCATTCCTTCTTAATGCAATATTTTCATTCCACACCACTAAGAGGGTACTATTACACTGATGAGAGACGTGAGGGAATAAATTCAGCCAACTAAGATGCAATGCTACGTATGCATCTCTTAATTGAATTTGCATCTTTCATAATGAGAAATACAACTTTCTGTAGCGGTAAGAAGTTAAATCGACACAACTGCTTGTGGGAACACAGTTCTCCAAAGCTGCTGTTTTCCATATCCATCATTTTATGTCTGCAATAAGTAAGTTACCTTCCATCTTCATTTTACCAAAACTCTGTACAACCAGCTGCACCCGTAGTTGGATCGATACCACCAAATACCCAGGAGTCTCTACGGCCTCCTAAAATAACGTATCTGCCCGGAAACAAATACACAACATCAAGCCTTAACTAAAAATGCATTTAGGTTACCTGTATTTCATTTGATTGCATCCCTACTTCTTTCAAACGAAATATGAAGTTTGATACCAGTGCTACAAGTTTATTTTTTAAAGTAATCTGCAAGTATATACATAAAGTCAATAAATATTTTATGCATATTTTTCCACTTAAAAAGTTTTTCATGTAGACAGCCTGCTACTTAGTATCAGCAATAGTATGTTGAGGTCCCAAATCATCACTAGTTTTCTGTACTCTGCGTTGTGTTAATTTTTGCAAAGGCAAAATGTATGAGTGATGTAATGTAATCTGAGAAACCTACTGTAAAATGATAGGCTTTATAAAAAAATTCCCTGACATCTATCATTCCAGCATTTACGTCCAAATACATTATTGGGAATGACAATGAAAAACAGTGTGTTGGGAGGGACAGGACAACTATTAAAGGTTTCTCATAATCCGTCTTATCTGGCTGTCTAAAAAACTTGAAGCTTCTTGCAACATGAGAACAATTTACCAAACACAAAATAAAGAAGGAATTAAAAGCCACAAGCACTCACTGCTCACCTGGTTCCACAGCTCCTCTGAGGATGCCAATGACATCGTAAATTCGTGTTATTTTATTGTTTGTGTGAACATGCATTCTGACTCTTCTGAAAGGAAACGCAGTACAGAGTAGCCATTTCTGCCTGAGAAGGCAATAAGAAGTCAATGTAATCGCTTGTGAGCCAGGACGTTCGTGCTTCTCTTCTGCTCTGTGTGTTCAGCACTGACCATGCTGCATCAGTGTCCCATTTTTCATTTCAGGTTAACCAGAAAGATGCCTTAGAAACAACAAGCCTATGAAGAGGGACAGTCTATAAACTTTCAAACATTTACAGAATTTATTGTCCTGTTATTTATGGCAGTCAATTGGATAATTGTGTAGTAGAGGAGTTAAATGAAAAGCACATACAGTAATGAATTTTGACCGAAATTATAATTGTGGATATACATACTTTTATAAAGAATACACTTTGGTTTCATAGCATAATTCTGTGTTATAAGATAGAACTTGGAGAGAAGGTCATTAGAAATATTCATCCAGGAATAAACTGAAATCTCTGTTTAGGACAGCAGATCTAAGTGATCAAGATTTGTCAGTCCTCCATCCCCTACTCCTCCCCCCCAGTAAAATCCACTTTTGAAGTTTTATAAAAAGGAAGGAAATTCAGGTATTAGGAGAGCTAAAAATAATGTAGTATTCAGCCCATCTTAACCTGTAGAAGAAACAAAGCATCAAATAATGCTTTTTTTGCATCTGGCAAAAAATTTGCCATTTGAAGTTATCTTCTCAGCAGCAAACCTGCACAGCTGTCAAAATCAAAACCTACTTCAGGACAGCTACTGGATCTTTGCCCAGAAAATAACTGACACCAGCGCCTTGAGCATCCATATACTTGCACACTTCCCATGTGCAAGTGACTTTCTACCAAGACTCAAAAGATTTGTTTCTATATGGAGCTACTCTGAGAAAGAGGTGTATGTAGGATTAGCCCGTATTTACAAAAACTGCCACCCGATCAAGCAGGAAGTGTTAAAAAGTGCATTCAAAAATATTTCCCACGTATATGTTTTGTGGATGAATCATATTGTTTCTTTTCTCACTGTTGCTCTTCAAGACATTCCAAATAGCACCTCGCTTATATCGAATATGCTTTCTTATTTATTTATTCTTACTTTACTCATTTTCAGCTAGTGTTAACGCAGAGCAGGAAAGAATAATGACCACTGAAGTCTTTATAAAATTATATATTCAGACATACTCTTGTTTTGCAGGAGGTGGAGCAGTGATAATGACGCACCATTTTTACACACTGTTCATTGTGGTCTGCTACCAGTCCTCACAGAGTAATATCTCGTGTAAACTGAAAGTATTTTTAGGTGAAAAAGTGACAGAAGAGTGATCTTTAGCTTTATCTATTGCAGCTTATCAGTTATAAACACGGAAGAATGCTATGACAGTCCCTGACACCCAGTCAAACCCCCGATCGCCAGGTGCAATTGTCACGCGGCTTGGTCTGCAGGAGAGCGACTCTGTTAGTGCTGGAGACCTGGACAGTTGTATTTCTCTGTTAGAGCTGACAAATGTAAACCACCAACACAGTATTGCTAATCCAACTGGTCAAAGGCTGGCTCCTCCCAAGCGAATTAGGAAGATATATGTGCTTTGGGGTCTTCTGCGCTGTTATTGTTCAGGGCTTTCAACCACAGGGCCTACCAGCTTCGGGGAACAGTTGATGGGCTCCCAAATCATTGCCACACTTCTCAGCTCTAAGTTCACAGAAACCCTGGGAGGCTTCCAGTGGAAAGGGACACACGCATAGAAGAGAACTACTGAATTATCAGCCCTTCTGCGTTCAACAGCTACAGGCTCGCTGTCCTATTGTCCCCTTGGTCATCAGAAACAGCAAAGAAAAGACCAAAGCTCGAAGCGAGGAGGAAGTTTAGGGTTAATTCAACAGTAGTAATAAAATGTCTACTTACTGCTATATAGCCATTTTTTAAAGGACTAGTGAAACAACGTCTGAACCTTAAAGTAAGGATTAAAGTTGGAATGACAGGGCTGGACCTATACCCTCTGAATATGTCTGTCCATTGACATTGGGGACACTGAGCAAAAACATAGTTTTGATAATTTATTTTCAAATTCTAATAGCTATCATCAAATGTTTCACACTGAGAAGAAAGTCAATTTCTCCAGAATCTCTCTAGATGCATTGTTTCACAATATTTTTCTTGTGGAGATTTTTTTTTGCAATATTTTATAAATAGGCAAGTGTTAAAACAGACCTTGTAGAAGAGTTGTCTGCAAATCCTGGCCCTATGTTATACGACACGTTGAGATTTCCCTTCCAGCTGCTGTCTGGAGCTGCGGGTCCTCCCATTGCGCTGTTAAGTGAAAACCAAGACAAATGTAGTTGACCAGTAGGCTAAAACCTTAAATTCCCTTAATGGTTACTGCACCTAAACCAAGGTGGGTTTACAAAATTCTTAAAAACATTATGCCAGAAACAGTTTGCTTTGAATTGTCCACATTTTCTGAAGTATGCATTACTTCAAAAGAACTATAAATACAAGTAACAGCATCGATTTTACCATCTTAGTATAAAAAAATTTGCTGAACATTTGTGAATACTGGCTTCTGGTGAGGAGGACCGATGTATACTCACTGTAATAATACTTCTGCATCATGATACCCAATGGGATGAACTGGGATTTTGGGAATCCCTACACCTTCATTAACTTTCTACCTGAAAGTGTACTCTGAGAAACCAGAACAAAACGTCAAGTTTATAGCGTTCTTAGCAACTTTCACCAAACTGGAAATAGTTTTGAACAGTGCAGCCACACAGTAGCCACGAGCATAAATCAATTTTTTCATGCTTACATAATTTCTTAGACATTGTTTCTAGGAAACCAAAATGTAATGACAGAGCCACAAACCCAATAGCGCATCTGCACAACTGTGTATGAGAAGTCCCCACGTGTGATGCAAGGTGAGATCTGCTGTCCATCCGTATCATCACATCTCCTCAAAGCTGACTGTGGGACAACCACGCCGGAGTGTGAGGTGAAGAAAGCCCCTGTGCAGCCTGTTTACAAGCTGCAGAGGACATCCACAGATGGATTTACCTATGTAGAAGACAGAGAACGTCTCTCTGAATCTGGTGGGCCAGGCACGCGCATTCTATTGGTTTTTTAAGTATGGTGCTGTTTTATGCCCCCAACAACGGTCACACAGGCCAGTGAGCCTTCCAGAAGCACCCCTGTGTTCCCATCCCCTTGGCAGACAGGCCTGCTGCGCACTTCAGTTCAGACTGAGTTCAGGACGCCTACAAGGACAAGACAAGCACACGGTGCCAAGTTTCACAAGACTCCAGGTTACTGTTATTTTTAATACAGAAATTTTAGTCCCTGTAAAGAGGATTTTAAATTGATTTTCTGCTTGGAATTTAGGATCAGCAAGGAAACATACCTCCAAGCAAAGCTATTAGTCCTCTTTGATGGTAGACTATGGTCTAGTTTAAACTGGTTCTTTTGAGAAACACAGGCATTTAAAAATGGCTATAAATTCTCAGCCATTTTCTACTGCTTCACAGGCTGTAAGCAGCTTTTCTAAAACTTAAAAGGCTGGGCTCATACAAAGAGATTTTCCTAAAAACTTACATTCCCTTCCCAACTCAAAAGCCACCAGCTGAAATAAGCAGTTGAAATGACAACTCCAACACAAAAAGGAAGCCTACACAGGGTGGAAGCAAGTACAGGTAGCCTGGGAGGAACACAGAGAAAATGTCCGAGCAGACAGGGAAGAGCAGGTTAGGAAAGCTAAAGCCCAGACAGAATTACACCTGGCCAGGGACATCAAGGGCAACAAGAAAAGCTTCTATAGGTATGTCAGCGATAAAAGGAAGACTAGGGAAAATGTGGGCCTTCTCCAGAAGGAAACAGGAGATCTGGTAACCCAGGATATGGAGAAGGCTGCAGTACTCGATGACTTTTTTGCTTCGTATTCACTACCAAGTGCTCTAGCCACAGGCAAAGGCAAGGACTGGGAGAATGAAGAACCACCCACTGTAGAAGACCAGATTCGCGACCATCCGAGGAACCTGGAGGTGCACAAGTCCATGGGACCTGATGAGATACATCCATGGGTCCTGAGGATGAAGTTGCTAAGCCACTATCCATCATATTTGAGAAGTTATGGCAGTCCGGTGAAGCTCCCACTGACTGGAAAAGGGACATATAACATAACCCCAATTTTTAAAAAGTGAAAAGAGGAAGACCGGGGGAACTAAGGGCCAGTCAATCTCTCCTCTGTGCCCAGAAAGATCACAGAGCAGATCCTCCTGGAAACTATACCAAGGCACATGGAAAATACGGAGGTAATCAGTGATAGCCAACATGGCTTCACTAAAGGCAAATTGTGTCTCACAAATTTGGTGGCCTTCTACGACGGGGTTACAGCATTGGTGGGTAAGGGAAATGCAAATGACATCATCTACTTGGACGTGTGCAAAGCATTTGACACTGTCCCACACAACATCCTTGTCTCTAAATTGGAGAGACATGGATTTGATAGATGGACCACTCAGTCTATAAGGAATTGGCTGGATGGTCGCACTCAAAGAGTAGTGGTCAACAGCTCAATGTCCAAGTGGTGACCAGTGAACGAGTGGTGTTCCTCAGGGGTCGGTATTGGGACTGGTACTATTTAACGTTTTTGTCAGTGACACGGACAGTGGGATTGAGTGCACCCTCAGCAAGTTTGCTGACGACACCAGGCTGTGTGGCACGGTCGACACACTGGAGAGAAGGGACACCATCCAGAGGGACCTGGACAGGCTCGAGAGGTGGGCCTGTGTGAACGTCATGAAGTTCAGCCAGGCCAAGTGCAAGAGCCTGCACCTGGGTCATGGCAATGCCAGGCACACCTACAGGTTGGGCGGAGAATGGCTTGAGAGCAGCCCTGAGGAGAGGGACTTGGGGGTGCTGGTGGACAAGAAGCTCAACATGAGCAGGCAATGCGCGCTTGCAACCCTGAAAGCCAACGCATCCTGGGCTGCATCGAAAGAAGCGTGGCCAGCAGGTCGAGGGAGGTGATTCTGCCCCTCTGCTCCGCTCTGGTGAGACCCCACCTGGAGTACTGCGTCCAGCTCTGGAGTCCTCAGCACAAGAAGGACGTGGACTTGTTGGAAGGGGTCCAGCGGAGGGCCACGAAGATGATCAGAGGGCTGGAGCACCTCTCCTAGAAAGAGAGGCTGAGAGAGTTGAGGTTGTTCATCCTGGAGAAGAGAAGGCTCCGGGGAGACCTTAGAGCTGCCTTCCAGTCCCTGAAGGGGGCCTACAGGAAAGATGGGGAGGGACTCTTTATCAGGGAGTGTAGTGATAGGATGAGGGGTAACATTTTTAAACAGGAAGAGGGTAGATTTAGATGAGATATTAGGAAGAAATTCTTTACCATGAGGGTGGTGAGACACTGGAACGGGTTTTCCAGAGAAGCTGTGGCTGCCCCATCCCTGGAGGTGTTCAAGGCCAGGCTGGATGAGGCTTTGAGCAGCCTGGTCTGGTGGGAGGTGTCCCTGCCCAGGGGACGGGGTTGGAACTAGATAATTGTTAAGGTTCCTTCCAGCCCAAATCATTCTATGATTCTATGATTTTATGACATACAGGTAGAATTTAGTCTTCAATAGGAAAATTAATAAAATAATTTTAAGCAGCTTTTTACTTTGCATCTCTACTGAAAATAGATTAATTTCTTGTGCCACAATAACTTTCAGCACCAATTTATAAAATGCTTGATGGCTCAGGGTACAGATCTTTCACTCACCTTTCGCAGGATAACCTGGCGTTAGAGGGTCCCCAGCTCCATTCTGGTTTAACACATTCCCACGCTGGGCTCCTCCACCTGGAAGGTTCCAGCCGTTTGGATAGGGATCTACTCCTGGGGCGCAATAGTCAGCAGGATCTGAATAAAGTATGATCCCTTGGACTCCTGCTAATATGGCATTTTTAACCTGTGAAAACACTTGCTTTTAAGAAAGGGCTTTTTTTTTATGCAAAAAGAAATCTGAATGTTGCAATTTACTTTCATGGGGATGTAGCTTTAGAAGTTGTATATGTGGAAGAGGGAAAATGACCACAGACTCAGCAGAAAATCAAACCACAGCAAAACACAGTATGTTCATTATTTGCATCACACCTTTCGTCATAGCTCAAGGCTATGAAATAAAGCACAGGGAATGAAACTGAGGCACAAAACCTGACCAATATCCCCACTGTCCCACTATCACCAATTTTGTCAGAATTGTCTAAAGTCAAAAGAATTAGTTATTCAATCTCTGTGCATCAGACTCCTTGTCAAATACTTACCTCTTCAAAATACTGCAGTTCCATGGATGAAAAGTATTAAAAGCCCTGGCTCTATGAAGTACTCAGTTCCCTAAACTAATCTCTTGCAAGAACTGCCTAAGGAGTTTGCAGTCATCTCAGTCTCGGGAGATTAATGCATTCATCTGTTTTTATTGTTTTGGAAGTTACTCTTAAAATGCAGCCACAATGGACACATTGCAGGTGTCCTTCTGCTCATGTGTTCCAACTTACAGCCTTCCCTAACTCCCACCGGCTCTACCTTGAGCCCTCTCTGACCCACAGAGGGAAAAATGAAACACAAGCCTTACTTTGTTTCCTCTGAAGATCTTCCCATATCTGGCAATGACAATCTTTCCTGTACAGTTAATTCCCATTTCATGCTCCAGCTTAAAAAAATCTTCAGTGCGGCCATAATTCACATATACCAGATCTGCCTGCAGAGAAAAGCAGTTTCACGGCAGCTGGCCGTTCAACCAACAATATACCTGTTCTCAGAAATACACAGTTTTATTCACTATGTATGATATAGTTATTTTTTTGCATTTCCATAAATGAGAACCAGTGCCCATAACAACAATAGCAAAAGATTTCCTTAATATTCTATAGGATGCATTGGCTCAAACTCCTTACCTTTCTATGTTACCCTTCACTTAACAGCAACCCTATAAACCGAGGTTGGAAATGAAGCCAATGCACTTTGCTAAACTGACAAACTTCTGTGGCCATGAAAAAATAGTGGTATCTCTTGCATACACAAACACTATTATATGATTTCATTCATCTGCGCAATGCAAAGTTGTCTCTGACTCGCTCTTCCGTGATGAATGATCAGATTAAGTGAGTGACTTTTGTAGCCTTTGAAGACATTCACTTAGTCCAAAATGTCTTCCAAATTGATTTATATATTGCTATTTCTACTTGTGACTTCAGCAAGTCCTCTCCATACGATTGAGTAATATGGAGTAACCTGAGGTGTACCCAACATTTTCCATAAAGATAAAAGCTTTTCACTGGTTATGTGATTTGCTCTTTTTGAGCTCTTTTTCTAATAGGAGACTTCTAACCTTCACACAATATGCGGCCTAGCTGTCCTTACGTGTTTTCTTATACTAATAGTTAATTAAAACTACTACAAGAAATCTTTTGAGAAGTTGGAGCAATCCATCCCAGCAAGTGTTTTGCAATAGATGACTTCAGCTAATAATACTCTTACATAATTTGTTTTTTCTTACCTCTAGCACACCTTGTGCTGAAAAAGCATTATAAGGTGGCAGTATATCAGTAACATTTTCATACCTCTGTGGAGGTGGTTCAAACAACAACGTATTGAAAATCTATCAACAAATAACAGAAGTCTTTGGTCAAAGACTCTACCTCCAGGCACGAGTTCATACACTAAGCTTAGTTATTGCCAATGATATGCTAGTTTCCATAAATTGTTAGTAAAAAATATAATTCTAACTAGCGCACATAAGTTCAAACAAAAAACCAGCTAGGGATACATAGCTGAATTGTTATAACAGAGCGCAGGTATGAATACAGAGATAGATCACTTGTCAGAAGGCACTGCCTGAACCTAAGCAAAGAAGTGGCTGAAAATTGCCAAGAGGTGGTAACAGTAAAAAGACACCTAGTTCATGCATGCCATCACAGGTGTTTTTTGTGATTACTCTCGCCTGTATTATAATTCCCCTCTTCACCTCTTTGCTAGTTACGCCCCAGTTAAACACGCTGCCTTTCATCACTATCACTCATGTAACACTCCTGTTGCCTCAAGGTTCACGTCCACTTTCTCACCTTTTGAGATTATAGCTGAGAGACTGTGTTAGGGAGTTTCTGGAATAACTTCTCCATTCTTTCACCTCTAAGCTCACGTCATCCCCAAGCACACATTCCTTAGCTTCTACCAGGGTTCTTCATCCCTACCTATGCTTCTCTAGCAGTCCCATCTCCTCTCCTCGCTCAGGCGCCATGTCAGATTTTATATTTACTTCTTTATTCCCATGAGTATACAAAACGGAGAAGGTGACTCTAGACCGCCTGTACATTATTACTTCCAACACTAACTTAGGAGACACCACTGGAAGCCAGTAGGATCAGGTTCAGATGAAACAAGGCAGTGCTTCCTACAATGGATAGCATCCGTGTGGCATTCCTTACCTCTCAGCATGTTGTGGAAGCAAAAATTATACACGTGTTCAAGCAGAGTTTGGACAGGTAGTTGGAAGAGAGATCTAACAAGGGTCACTAACTGCATAAATACCTGGAAAAGAGGTCTAAGGAGGATTCTTAAAGAGACTAATTGCACCAAGTTCAGAGAACCCCTGACCCGAAAACAGCTGGACACTGGAAGGATTGCATGCCTTACATGCCTTTATTTGTTCTTAAACTTCCCTGTGCAGCCACTCACGGCTGTTTATGGCAAGAGGATATTAGCCTAGATGTATCCTTAAGCTGAACCAGTAGGGCCAGTCTTACACCTTATAATCTGTTGGTGTTAATTGCAGCCTCTCCACACATCCGCTTTCTGCTGTGTGAGACACTGAGATTTCAGCCACTCTGCTGTTCTGTTACACAGTCTGCAAAATCATTTCTAAAAATGCGTTCCCTTTGCACTGGATTTTTTATCATATTATAAAACACATGCTGGGATGAGTGGATGGTAAAACAGAGGAAGACACTCTTTCTTTAGAGAAGTCTTAGATAAACGTAGTTTAACCATTAAAAAGGTCACCTCATTCCCTTGACCGTCAATTACTGAGATGTAGTTTGGCTGCTTTTCATTTGGATATGAAAGCAGCACATCATAATGAACGAGTTCTGCTGAATCCAGTCCAAAACCCTTCCACTGGCCTTGAATTTGTTCGGCAAGTAGAAGATTCTGTTCAGTTCCTGCGAGGTGAGGCAACTGCGTAAACGAGCTAAAATAAAATAGAAAAACGCAAGTAAGCAGCAAATGCAGAGAAGCACAACAGTGAACTCTGATCAGTGTGTATAAAGCTTATCTTCAAGCTACACACGTGGAAAGTAAGGTTTTATACTGAAAGTCTGAGCTGTATAACATGATCGTTTATCAGGGTCTGCACCAGCATAAGCACAAAATGTAGTCAGAGCAGAGGATCTTTCCTGAGGCCTTAAGATAAGTCAGCTGAACCTTTCTCTTTGCATAACAGAAATAGCCACATCTACACACAAGCAATGAAAATCAGTGCCAAAGACATTCAGCTAAATAATATGAACAGTGTGCAAGGAGCAGAAACAGAGAGAAAAAAGCTACACATTCAGAAAGCAATCCTCCAAATAACTCTGGTATCTGATTATGGGTTTGTCCATTTTTGGCATAACATGTCCTAATAAGTTTAACTTGAAAATCATTATGTCAAATTATCTGCACAGATTTGTTCTTTTTTTCTTAATCAAAAGCCTGAATAATAAAAGCTTTCTTAATAACATTTACATCCAGATCAGATGTAACAAATAATGGTCATAAATAGTCAGAAACAATATCCAGCCCCTCTGGGCTACCCTACAGAAATCTGACTACAATTTGTTTGGCCCGCTGAACAACAGTTATGGTGAACGCTGATCAGTCAGCTGGGTACCACGCACCAGCTTCGAATTCCCAACAGGCTACTTGTTAATGGCTGCCCCACAGATGTCAGATACCGTTAATTACCATTAATTAGCGGTACCAAGTACCATTAGTACCACTTCAACTTGTCAGTTCAGACTGTTTTCAACCAATGTAACAACTTGTTCTTCAGTATGCGCTTCTTCAGCTTCCAAATGGGAATGCTGCAGGAGACGATGTCCAAAGCCTCGTTAAAGTCAAGGATGTTTCAGCCACTGTAACATCTCCACGGATACATATAGACAGTCATTTCCTTACAGAAGACCATCACCCTGGATCAGGGTGATCATATAAACACATAATAAAAAAACGCTGACTGTTCCTAACTGTCCTTTGTGTTTGGAAACAGATTGTAGAAGGATGTTTGGTCACCCTTCCACGGATTGAAGTAAAACTGACCTACCCATAGTGTCCCCAGATTGTCCTTCTTGCCTTACTTAAGGATGGGCACAACATCAGCTTTTTTCAGCCACCAGAACTTCAATCACCAGAACTTCTCATAGACAGCAGCCTTGCAGTCATAACATCCAGCTCTTTCACGTGAATCCAACCTGGCCTCCTGGATTTGAATGAATCTAGGTTCTTGATGTAGACCACGACCTTCTGCTCTCTGCTTTTGTCTTTCCTTCTCTTTAAACTGTGTGGGTATGCACCAGGGTTCGGAAGCAACCTTTGACAAAGCTTGTTACCTGTCGTCTTCTTGCCTTTTAATTGTCTAGAGTATTCTAAGTACCTTTTAATTCCTTAAGTACCCTAGTTTAAAAACTACATATGCCACCAGGAAAAATAGACTGAACAACGTGTGATGCCTTTTTTCAATTTTTCCCTTCCAGTTTCATCCTTTCCAGAGCTACAATTCAATATCAAGTTGTCTGCACTTTCTGAGACTCAAAGTTTGTTTTCCCCACTTGATAAAAACAGATTTAGTAGTCTAAATAACTAAGAATGGGGATCAAAAATTCTTAAGTTCACATTTTTTATGCTTTTAACAAACTTTCTGGATAGTGTATTAGGATAATTTTTCTGCAGTTCCTGCTTTTTATTTGAATTTAGGGGGGAAAAAAGACCAAACCAGTATAAAACATGTGGCCCATCATCAAAGCAAGCAGACAAACCAGAGACCATACATACCCTATGGCCAAGAAACTTTAGCATAATTGCAGAGCTATTTCATGCTGCCATCAATCTCCGTGTTGCCTGGACTCTCACTCAAACATTATCTTCAGAAACTCTCAAGCTACTGAGAGGAACAAGTACAAAATAAGATAAGGCCTATAGACTTAAAAAGCTAATTGATATTAGAAATGAAACCTTTTAGTTTAAGAATAAATGTACAGAGATAAAATTTGTCAGCAATCCTTTGATGTTTATGATGCAGTTGCTGACTTACATACTGAATATCTGCATGTTACTAACCAGAGGTTATATTTGTTTACCTTTTGTGTGAATATATTTGTTCCTCTGTAGAAGATATAAATATGCACAAGAATGATTCTTTTTTCATTTCCAGTGAAATACACGGCAAAACAAGAAGGTATTTCTCTATCCCTAGCATTTTAGATGATTTGAAAGAACCACGTGGATGCACTAGGATGCTAAAAAAGCATATTTAATAACAATTGCATCATGCAAGACTTAACCAACCATACACACACATTGCACTGGGACAGGGCCCGTCACCACCTGAAACAGAAGACAGGGAATAACGGGACCTCAAGCACCCAATTAACAGGACATTATCCAGCCTGGCCACACTAAAGGAATTATCAGTTGTAACTATACATGCAACTCAGCGCCAGGCAAACTTTGAAGCATTTTGAATATATTCATTTTCTACTTCGACTAATTGGGTTATTAGCTACTCAAACTGAAAGTCTAAGTGGACGCTGGACAGATTATCAATCAAATGTAATTAATAGCAATCAGCATACCCCAACCACAGCAAAATCATCTCGGTCTGAGACAAAGCAAAGTTATGTGATGTTAGAGTTTCGGACGCTTGTGAAGAAAAACCAGACACTTACACGGCATTAAATCAGGACTACAGAAAATCATACTAAAAAGCATGATACGCACTGGCAGTAACGCCCCTTGAGGGAAGCACTCTTAAGAGTACAACCACTCCAAAAGGTAACTGCAAAAATAGGGAGAGGAGGACAGAAGGGTTGTGAGTCTCTCCCTTCTTGTACAAACCAAATACTTCCAAAGCATCTAAAGAGCTCTGCTCTCACAGGCCGTTCCTTGGAGCTGATGTTATCACTTTCTGGCTTTTGCAACTGACAAAATTATTCCAAAACCAAGCTGCGCAGGACTTACCGGAGGAATTGCTAGGTGTTTTCTGCTTCCATTTCAGCCACAAGTTTCTGTCTCACATTTTAACAGACATCGGATGAGTCGGGTGTTTTCTCGGTCAGTTTTGTAAACCATCCTGAAAATTTGAAAAGTTTGAATTTGAAAAGCTTGCTGCTTAGGAAGAACCTCGGTCCTCAAATATTTGAGCCCATGTGCAACCTAAAGTACTGAACAGTCTCCCTAAAACCACGACAACGAACAGGGCTTAGAGCACCCTCTGTCAGCGTTTGCTGGTTCAAACATAGAAGTGAAACAGAGAAGTTAAATACAGTTCATTGACTGAACTGTCAAAAAAGGGACATATTAAGAAGAGCACACCCTAAATATCTGGTAAATACAGTCCCCCTTTTAAGGCAGATTCACCTCTCATTAATTTTAAACTATAGTTTAAATTCTCAGTTAACTGTTTGCAGTGGAAAGATTGAACTCCTGATACTCATGATGAAATTCCCTTATTTAATTTATACGTATATTTAAAAATACGTGCATAAGAATGTTTAAGGTGAAGGTCTAAGACTCAACAGCCGCCCTGCCAGTTACACATCTGGGGAACGGTGGGGTTAGTCTATTTAATAACTAAAGGAATAAAGCTAACTGTGACCCTTGTCAGTTTGAAAAAGTTAAAGATTTTTCATTTGCCATAAATCTGAGAGAGCATACCAACTACATGAATTTGTCTTTAAAAAAAAAAATAAAATCCTTTTACAATTCTAGCTAGAAAAATCCCAAACTGTGCAAACTGTAATCACAAAGCCGAGTGTATGTGCTGTCACATGCACAATACATATGATCCGTTAGACTTAAATGCAATTGTAGGAACACTCGGAACATAACAGTGATACTGGATGGGACCAAAGGTCCATCTTTCCCAGGATTCTGTTTTGGAGCACGGCCAAAAGATGATGTTCAGGGAAAAGGGTAAGAATAGCTCAAGTATCAGAAATTTGCAGCTCAGGGATCTCCTAAATCAAATTAATAGTTTTCATATTTAATAACCTTCATGGATTTTTCTTTCATGCTTTAGCCTTAGGTGTGTGCTACAACACAAGTTTAAAAAGCACAGATGCAGACATGCAATTTTAGACTCAAAATCAAATGCTGCAAGTGAGTGCAGAAAAGAATCTAGTGTTCCAGTGAAGTTCACTGCACATAATGGAAAATTCAGCAACTCCACTCTTGGCTGTCAGTCAAAACTCCTCCTCCTCTACGTTCTGCCTTTTAATTTCTGAAATAGCAACTGAACAGGAGCATTTAAACCCATCTTCAGCAAAAATCAGGAAATACAAACAACAAAAAAATAATCCTGGAGGTTTTACAGTCACAGAAGTCTCAGACTCTTCTATTAATCTCTCCTTTTTGAATGTCTGACTACCCATTAGACTGGTAATTACCCATTACCCATCTGACTACCATTGGACGCTGTCAGTTCACCAGGGCTCTTCTTGGGCCGAAGCACGCAGCCGTAATATTCCTCACTCCTTAAAGACCAAAACTGCTCGGGAGAACAACCCTTTAGAAAAACAGTGGGACGAGTATTTTACAACACCCCTGAGAAGCAGGAAAAGCTCCCCGATGGGGAGTTAATCACAACAGGAGTCACACGTAAGTATCTGTAGAGGGCAAAGCTGCGGGTGGAGCCCTGGGCTCTCCGTACTCACCTGCAAGAAAGCCCAGCAGGAATCAGCCCAGCAGCCCGCGGCAGCCCAGCCACGTGCAGAGGGTGCCCCTGCTCCTGGCCATATGGGCACCGGTGGCCGTCAGCTCTGCAACCTGCACAGAGGGCAGGCAAGCAGCTGCCTTCCTCCTCCTCCTCCTCCTCCTCCTCCTCCTCCTCCTCCTCCCTCCCACAGCCTCAGGGCTGCCCCGGCTTCAGCGATTCTCAGCTCTCCTCCTGCCCAACCAGCCGTAGGCCTTGGATGATGATGATTTGATTTTCTGAGTGCAATAAAACACGCCCGTTTCTTTGTCTCACTCCCAAGACAGCTTGTTTGTAGCTGTATGTGTATCTCAGCATCAAATATGCATCTAGCCTGTACACCAAGCAATGCATAAGGGCTAATTTCTCCTAATTATCAGGACTTTCTGGTTTTGAAAGTTCCTGTTTTAGGCTTAATCACAATCAGTATTTGTTCCAGTGGAAGCGGCCAAGAGATGAAATGGAGGAAGGGAAAAGTTGTTTTCTCTTTACCAAGGAAGCACTGAATTGCTCCCCTTTGTAATCCGTGGTTACATTCATCCTTGGCAAGTGATGAATACTTAGAGCAGGTCAGAATATAATTGAGATTAGCCAATGGAGCCACTTCAGACGTCATCCAATTTGCTACTGGGAGAAGCTGCAAAATTATTTCTTGCATTTTCTAGCTTTTTGCATTTTGGATTACAAGGTTTTTAGGATTAAGTTTCCCTTGTCTAATTCAGCCAAATCCAGCACCCCATGGGAAAGGACACATCTTCAGCCCAGGGAAGAGTCAAGATACCTTCACAGAATCATAGAATCATCGTGTTTTGTACAAACTTACCCTGGCCCTGCACATCACTCCCTGCTGGTGAGTTCCTGCACAGCTACACGGAAGCCAAGCCTGATCTTTCTGGAACTGAGGACCTGCCCATTTGAGACCAGTTATCTGGCTGAAGGGAGGACAGCTTTTCTGGGAGCCTGGACATGCTCTGAGTTCTTACCACTCACTCCAAAAAGAGTCCAAATTAGATACATCTTGCCAAAGAAATGGCAGTGCTCCGAGTATCAAAACTCTCTTAAATAGACTAGGTTGAGCTGAAAATATTCAGAAACAGCTGAAAAGACTGGTTAACGTCCTAATTACTTCATTAAGGTTTTTCAGAGATCAGAGAAGAATTACACCACTTGGGCATTCTGCACCAGTCACAGACACTGTCTTAAGCGTACATCTGGATGGTTTTGTTCAGACCCCCCATGCCCCCCAGGTGCCCGTACAGAACAGATATGGCCCTCTGGAGGTAGATGAGGAGGGAACTAAGGATACTGATAAAGCCCCATCCAGGGAGTCGCCAAAGCAGCCAGCTCCACGCATTAAGACTGCTGCTGTGAAGAGCAGGAGGAGGGCAATAGTCATAGGGGGGTCCATTCTGAGGGGAACTGAGGGTCCCGTATGCAGGCCGGACCCTTCCCACAGGGAGCTCTGCTGCCTCCCTGGGGCCCGTGTTAAGGATACAGCCAGGAAGCTTCCTGGCCTGATACGGCCCTCCGATTATTACCCTCTTTTGATCGTACAGGCAGACAGTGAGGAGCTGGAGACCAGAAGTCTGAGGGCAATGAAGAAAGATTTCATGGCCTTGGGACGGCTTGTCAAGGGTTCGGGAGCACAAACTGTGTTCTCCTCTGCCCTTCCAGTTGTGGGGACTGATGAACGGGTGAACAAGAAAATCGGACGGATCAACACCTGGCTCCGAAACTGGTGCTACGAGCAGGGCTTTGGGTTCAGTGATCATAGTTTGATCTGCAGGACGCCGGGCCTGCTCGCTAAGAATGGGAAAACCCTATCCCAAAAGGGGAAAAGGGCACTAGGCTGAGAGTTAGCAAGGCTCATGGACAGGGCTTTAAACTAGAAATGAAGGGGGAAGGGGATAAAACCAGGCCCACTAGTAATGATCCTAGGGATAAGGGGCCAAGGATGGGGGTGAAAGCGGTAGCCCACGTCAAGTGCATCTACATGAATGCACGTAGCATGGGCAACAAACAGGACGAGCTGGAAGCCGTTGTGCATCAGGACAGCTATGAGGTAGTTGCCATCACGGAAACGTGGTGGGATGACTGTCACGACTGGCATGCTGCGATGGATGGCTATAAGCTCTTCAGAAGGGACAGGCAAGGAAGGAGAGGTGGGGGCGTGGCTCTGTACATTAGGGAATGTTTTGATTGTATAGAGCTAGATTCCAGTGATGGTAAAGTCGAGTGTTTATGGGTAAGGATGAAGGGGAAGGGAAATAAGGGAGATGCTGTGCTGGGAGTATGCTACAGAACACCCAACCAGGATGCAGAGACAGATGAAGTATTCTATAAGCAGCTGGCTGAAGTCTTGCAATCGCCAGCCCTTGTTCTGGTTGGGGACTTCAGCCGGCCGGGTATCTGCTGGAAATATAACACAGCAGAGAGCAGGCAGGCTAGGAGGTTCCTCGAGTGCACGGAAGATAACTTCCTGACACAACTGGTAGGTGAGCCTACCAGGGGAGGTGCCTTGCTAGACCTACTGTTGATAAACACAGAAGGACTAGTGGGAGATGTGGTGGTCGGAGGTCGTCTTGGGTTTAGTGATCATGAAATGGTCAAGTTTTCAATTCGTAGTGATGTAAGGAGGGGGGTTAGCAAAACCTCCACCTTGGGCTTCCGGAGGGCGGACTTTGACTTGTTCAGGACACTGGTTGAGAGAGTCCCTTGGGAGACAGTCTTGAAGGGCAAAGGGGTCCAGGAAGGCTGGACGCTCTTCAAGAAGGAAATCTTAAAGGCCCAGGAGCAGGCTGTCCCCAAGTGTCACAAGTCTATAGGGCAGGGAAAATGGCCAGTCTGGATGAACAAGGAACTTCTGATGGGACTTAGGAATAAAAGGAGGGTTTACCACCTTTGGAAGAAGGGACAGGCAACTCAGGAGTAGTACAGAGATCTCGTTAGGTTATACAGAGAGAAAATTAGGAAGGCAAAAGCCCAGCTGGAGCTCAACTTGGCCGCTAACATTAAAGACAACAAAAATAGCTTTTATAAATACATCAACAGAAAGAAAGCCAGGGAGAATCTCCATCCCTTACTGGATGCTGGGGGGAAAGTTGCAACCAAAGACGAGGAGAAGGCTGAGATACTTAACGCCTTCTTCACCTCTGTCTTCAATAGTCAGACCAGCTGTCCCCAGGGTGCTCAGCCTCCTGAGCTGGAAGATAAGGATGGAGAGCAGAACAGCCCACCCATAATCCAGGAGGAAGCAGTCAATGATCTGCTTCTGTACCTAGACATACATAAGTCTATGGGGCCGGATGGGATTCACCCAAGAGTACTCAGGGAGCTGGCAGGAGAGCTCACCAAGCCTCTCTCCATCATTTATCAACAATCCTGGTCAACAGGGGAGGTGCCAGATAATTCGAGGGTGGCTAACGTGACGCCCATCTACAAGAAGGGTCAGAAGGAGGATCCGGGGAACTACAGGCCTATCAGCCTGACCTCGGTACCAGGAAAGATCATGGAGAGGATCACCTTGAGTGAGCTCTCACGGCAAGTGCAGGGCAGCCAAGGGATCAGGGCCAGCCAGCATGGGTTTAGGAAGGGGAAGTCCTGCTTAACCAACCTGATCTCCTTCTATGACCATGTCACCCGCCTTCTGGATGCAGGGAAGGCAGTGGACGTTGTCTATCTGGACTTTGGTAAGGCCTTTGACGCCGTCCCCCACAGCATTCTCCTGGAGAAGCTGGTGAATCATGGCATAGACAAGTTTACTCTTTGCTGGGTAAAAACTGGCTGGATGGCCGTGCCCAGAGAGTCGTGATTAATGGGGTGAAATCCTCTTGGCGGCCGGTCACCAGTGGTGTCCCTCAGGGCTCAGTTTTGGGGACAGTTTTGTTTAATATCTTTATCGATGATCTGGATGAGGGGATTGAGTGCACCCTCAGTAAGTTTGCAGATGACACCAAACTAGGTGGGAGTGTTGATCTGCTGGAGGGTAGGAAGGCTCTACAGAGGGCCCTGGACAGGATGGATCGATGGGCCACGGCCAACTGTAGGAGGTTTAATAAGGCCAAGTGCCGGGTCCTGCATTTCGGTCACAACAACCCCAAGCAGCGCTACAGGCTTGGGGCAGAGTGGCTGGAAAGCTGCCTGGCAGAAAAGGACCTGGGCGTGCTGGTGGAGCCAGCTTAATGTGAGCAAGCAGTGTGCCCAGGTGGCCAAGAAGGCCAACAGCATCCTGGCGTGTATCAGGAACAGCGTGGCCAGTAGGAGCAGGGAAGTGATGGTGCCTCTGTACCCGGCACTGGTGAGGCCTCACCTCGAGTGCTGTGTTCAGTTCTGGGCTCCTCTGTACAAGAAGGACATTGAGGTGCTGGAGCGTGTCCAGAGGAGAGCGACCAGGCTGGTGAGGGGTCTGGAGACCAGGTCATCTGAGGAGAGGCTGAGGGAGCTGGGCATGTTTAGCTTGGAGAAGAGGAGGCTGAGGGGAGACCTCATTGCCCTCTACAACTCCCTGAAAGGAGGGTGGAGAGAGGTGGGTGTTGGCCTCTTCTCCCAGGGGAATAATGACAGGACCAGAGGAAATGGTCTGAAGTTGTGGCAGCGGAGGTTTAGACTAGATATTCGGAAGAATTACTTTACTGCAAGAGTGGTCAGGCACTGGGACAGCCTGCCCAGGGAGGGGGTTGAGTCACCATCCCCAGAGGTATTTAAGAAACGTCTAGATGTGGCACTTCATCTGAAGGGCAGAGATTGTAGGTTGTTTGGTTGGACTCGATGATCTTAGGGGTCCTTTCCAACCATGAAGATTCTGTGATTCTGTGAAATGATAAGCATGTCCAGGTCTGTGATTTTTTTTTCCTGTCATTTCCCAACTGCTCATAAGCCATCACAAATTCTGAACAGCAAGGACTTTCACACCAACATATCACTTGACATGTACAAACCAGATGGAATTCCGCCTACAGAATTTATAAAGAACGAGCATATTGGTGTATTATTAGCATTTATATAGCACCACAGGTGTATGACTGGCACACAATAGACAGTAAAGTGACAAGGGCTTTTGCAGATTACTATCTAAATCAGACCTCACATGATGATAACATCAGTGGAGGAAGAAGGTAAGAATAGCAACAGTGAGAAAGTATAAAATGTATTTATTTCTATGCCTACATCTTTTTAAAATGATAAGGGCATCAGCTATGCTGAGGTTAAACAATAGCAGCAACCAAGCAGCTTCTACCACTTAAAATACAGTGCTAGTACTCTTAGTTATTGGTTGTGGCATGTTCTTACATTCCATGGATTGACCACCAGTGGAATATATTATGTTCTGTCTAAAGGCAAGTATAACACACAGTATAAATCTATGCCTTGAATTATGCGCCCTCCACAACAGGACAGGGGCAGGAAATAACATAAAAAGCTCATGTGTTGAGATAAAGACAGGGACATCAATTGCCAATTACCATCACGCTCTTCGTCAGGCGTAGAACGTCACATATGTATTGCTTGAACAGATTACTAAACAACTGCGCAATCAACTGTTTTAAAGCAAGCTGCTCTCCTTCTCACAAATTGTTGTAGGCCTACTCCAGTGTTGAATAAAGCCACATTCTGAAAACTCCTACTTTCATAAATTGGAAATTTGGGGTTCTTTCCAGCCCTGAATTCTTGAAACATTTATTCTTCTCTCTTAGCTGAATAAGGGATTACTTGCTGCTCCTTCCATGAACCTGCTGTAGCAGGTCCAGAGGAGGCCACGAAGATGATCAGAGGGCTGGAGCCCCTCTGCTGTGAGGACAGGCAGAGAGAGCTGGGGTGGTCAGCCTGGAGAAGAGAAGGCTCTGGGGAGACCTTACTGTGGCCTTTCAGTACTTAAAGGGGGCTTATAAGAAAGACGGGGCCAGACTTTTTAGTAAGGCCTGCTGTGATAGGACAAGGGGTAATGGCTTTAAACTAAAAGAGGGTAGATTTAGACTAGATACAAGGAAGAAATTTTTCACGATGAGGGTGGTGAAACACTGGCCGAGGTTGCCCAGAGAGGTGGTGGGTGCCCCATCCCTGGAAACATTTAAAGTCAGGTGGGACGGGGCTCTGAGCGACCTGATCTAGGTGAAGATGTTCCTGCTCACTGCAGGGCATTTAGACTAGATGATCTCTAATGTCCCTTCCAACCCAAACTATTCTATTCTATTCTATTCTATTCTATTCTATTCTATTCTATTCTATTCTATTCTATTCTATTCTAGAGTCAGCTTGATCTACTGTGGAGGCCAGTGCAAGGAATGACATTACTACACAAGAATTTTTGTTGTCCCTCTTGGATCATATCTATTTTATAGATAGATATTTGAAATTGCTTACTGATACATTGCAAAAGTACCCCTGAGCTATCTCATCTACACACTTCCTAGGAAGATGAGAAAAACAGGATATAAAGGCTAAATAAATACCATTCACCCAGGCAAAACCGAAGCTTTGGCCTGATAACAGAGTTTATAGATGCTGCTGGCTTCCCTTTTGGAAGGGGGAACAGGATGGAGCAATCCAGACGCTTCTTAAAGAATGTGGGGAGAGAGCAGCTAGAATTAATTTTTCCAAAAGAAGGGAGGAGGAATAAAGCCACTTCCTCCTATTCTGGCCTCCATTTTCCTCAGTGCCCGGGCTGTAAGTGGGGGTTCTCTTTAGCATTGCTTTGCTGCTCCTTTCTTGTCCCTCTCTTTTTGTTCCTGTACCTCCTTTGTTTTCTCCCCTTTGCTGGTACTACCTGTTCCAACATATGCAGCACAAGGAATGCAGCATCTATCCTGCATGTTCACTGTTTTCTGAGGCTTGGGACATGGCCTAAATAACCCACTATACACACTACAAAATCACAAAGCCAACATTGCAGTATCATGTCTTACAAACGCTCCTCAGAATAACTGGAGCCAGAGAAAAAGGAGCCTGACACGGTGAGATCTGAAGTACAGCATGCCTGGTATGGAAAGTCACCTCTGTGAGGAGGTGGAAGAAGCTGCTCCAAACCAAACCTCACCTCATTCTTCGCTGTCAATGAGCATCTCACTTAGCAGCCCAGGAGAGAGCTCGGAGCTGTAAAGACCATCAGTATCCCGTAAGACTCATCTCTCTCTCAGTCACTTCCCGACCAAGTCGAAACCACATCCATCAGCCACCCTATTCTTTCACAGGGCTTTTTTCCTGCTAGAACTAAGGTATTATCCGTGTGGGATGCTGCTAAGACTGCTTCTCTGACAATAGCTGGGTATTTTCTTCAATGCTGAAAATACCAACCTTAGCCTAAATTTAATCAAAGTTAATACTTGAGGCTGATGGGAGATAAAACCAGTTCTAAGTAGGCACAAAAATTATGTAAGACAAGCACTGTGAAAAGATTACTAGGAAAAGAGACTTCTTTTTTCTGACCAGGTGACAAAACTGAAAAAAGGTCCAAAACACAAACTCCTGAACATACAGTACTTCTTCAAATTAATATCACTATTAAAATTAGCAAGAAAATGATGATTTACTGCATAGGCCTTATATTGAGCTCCAGAAGGGTGAGAACTGCATATGTTGAGAGTGAAAACAAGAGTGAGGTTCATCTGAAGACAGCAGAACTTGAAGATAGCTACATATATTCCACTTAGTTTAAAAAAAAAAAAAAAAGTATCCCTGGTAAACTCAAAAAGCTCCAGAAATGGCGAAGATGCACATGCCAAATGCAAAACTAGCACGCTTCCGTGGAATGCATAATTACGTTAGGCAGCCAATTAGCAAAACCAGCAACAGTACATAAAAATACGTAATACACAGAACGAGGGCTTGCAAACTGTAGGTTGTAGCTGCTCAGCCACTGGGCCCCAAAGGTTATTATCTGCAGCAGGAAAGATATGCTGCTGTTGTGCTGCTTGACCTATTGTTTGACTAAAGGTTGAACCTGTGGCTTGAGAGATCAAAGGGCCCTGGTTTGTGGGAAAGGCAGCTCTTGCAGGAAAAATGGTAAAAGGGGAATGCTCAACCACAATTTCAAATCAGTAGATTCCTTCTGACTCTGCCAGTTGCACAGTCCCCCCAGAACTCTCTCACGGCCTCTGCCGTCTATCTGACTACCAGATTAAAAGGGTAGTCGATTTTGATGCTTTGAGTTGGAGCCTCTGTTATCTTGAACTTCAAGAGTCCATTATCAGATTCCAGCTAAAATGAAGTTTACATTGCTGGCAGCTGACAAATTCAGTAACATCCAAGATGATGCTGGACAAGCTAAGGATAAGAATCATAGGGGCTGTCTCAAGAGAAGTCAGCTCCAAGTGTCAGACTTCTCAGAATGGAGATCAGAAAAGCTTTGTGCTGGCAAGTGAGGGGTAAACACTCCCACCGATAGCATGGAGTGTAACGTCTTTGACTCAAATCCCTTTGATAAACGACTGGGTTAGGTCTTGGGGGAAGAGCTGGACTGAGTCCATCCGAGGATCTTCTTCTCTCAAAGTATTAAACAAAGCTCCATTTGCTTTTAAAATCCAACTGCTACAGATTGTGGTTTGCACTGAACAAGGATGGGTCAAAAAGCAGGCACAAATCTGGGAAAAGTCACTGGGCAATTTGAATCCCACCTTACCAAAACATCACGTAAGCCATGGTGTTACAGCCAAACTTACGGGTGCTTCCTCTCTCTGGACCAGTTAGCCCTGAATTTTGTGTGCACAGGAGAACAGACTCAATAGGAGAGAGAGAACGTCTGTCCCCGTACCCTACTGCCTGCAGTGGTTAGGGGACAGCCCACTGATTATTTTCTTTTAAATGGGTGTTGCTGTGGTTTAAGAGCGTAACTATCTCTACATTTTTTGCGGTGCTGGATCCTAACATTGTATATTATCTGCCAGCTATTGCCAAAAAGGGCCCTAAATAAACTTAAAGGAAACAATGCTATGGTTAGGCCAGAGAGTAAAAAATTATGTCTTCTGGACTGAGAGAAAAAGTTGCTGAGGAAGCTTACAGGTCATTTAGGGAAAGATCTCAACAGTTTTGCAGACTGGTGCTTCAGTTCTGGATACTTCTTCCTCAGCAATAGAAAAATATTATTTTTGTATCCCACCTGGTCAACAGAAGCTGTTTATCGCTGCCCCCCTCTGCATGGTGGATGCGTGTTATCATTCCCTTGATTGCTGCAGACAAAATCCTCTAGGTTAGCTGAAGATCTAAACCGACGATCTAAACTAACCTGACCAATTTTTTCAGAGGTGGATTTTCCATTGGCAAAAGGAGCAGTGGAACAGCCAGAAGCAATGGCAATGTCTCCCATCAGCACAAGTAGATTTGGGGGAAGACATGTCTCCGTGGTTTTACCCCAATCGCTTTCATAAAAATGTGAAAATAACTGAGCAGTAACTGTGGGTGTAAGAGCACTTCCCACTATCTAGAAAACTGGATTATTTTATGAGAAAGATCAACAGTTAAGTAAAACAATGACTTAATTTGTAACTTGCCTAAAGCGTTTTAATGTAAAGAGTACAAATATTTATGAATAAATGAGGTTTTATAGAAAAGAAAATATCTACCATGACATTGAAATCCATTAGATCGTGGGACCCTCTTCTAAGGCATGGCGGAGGCCTCAGCTGAAATGACAGATTCAAACTACCCAAAATATTTGCTGTGCAAGAGGTTAGTAATCCTGTAGTGGCAGAGTGGCAGATGAAGAGATCTGATTTTTTGATTCTTCTCTGTCTGATCTCGGTCGTCCCATTGTAGTCTTTTGAGCAGACTGTCATAAGAGTAAGCTGCACACCCAAATCAGAAATATAGACCCTACTAAGATGCTAATAATTTCTTATCCTTTCAAACTAAGGACATGACAAATTTTCTTTGCTTCTCATTGTCTTCGTATTAAAAATACCTTGATACAGACGAGGTATAGCAGGGGTAGATTTTGGGTAAAAGAATAAAAGTAGGTCTTCTTCTCGAAAGACATGATTTGTGAGATGATTATACGTCTGACAAGAGGTATCACCTTGTTTTTCCCCCAGTGACTAGAAGGCTTCTTGCTTAGTTTTATTTGCAAACAGCTGCAAGACTCAGCATGTGAAGAGAAGAACGTCATGGATGAGTATTCTGGGCTGGCTGCCCAAAACTTGTTATGATCATTACACATCTCTCACACAGTATGTGACGGTTTTCCCATCTTCATACGTGATTCTTTGTGTAAAAGGAGAGCTGAAAGGGCTATCTATAATTACACAACTCCAAGGCAAATAATAAAAAGTCAACAACAAAATTAGAAACCGATAGAAACATGAAATGACTTCTGGTTTCCTAACGCACTATGAGTAGTGCTATAATAATTGAGCTAGAAAAATTCTGAAAATAAATCCAGTAGTTAGCAATTCGTAAAATATGAAGCTGAGAGAAAACATGAAACTTTTGCACTCTCACTTCAGAGGTTATCCAAAGCCTGATCTCTCTGAATGGAGTACATTACCTCGTTAACATTGCCAAATGCATTCCGCTTGGGCTTATTATTTGCAAAGAAAAAGATTTTTTGGATTATGTGTTCTTTGTAATAATCTGCATAGTGTTTTTAAATGCTCCATTTTCAAGGCTTCTGCGAACTGTCATACGTAGTCTTCGTTGATGATTACGTTGTTGATATTTATGCTACTTCTTTCAGTGTCCCTGCTGCTGCCTGTACAGTGAAGGCTGCAATGGAAATCTGCCTCTTAACTTCTTCCCAGGCTTCATGTTGGTCAGCTTTGTTTTTAATGTCAAACATGGCATCATAGATCCCTGGGAATGATTCTCCTGCATACTTGTTATGGCTGCTTGGAGCAAAGATGACATGTCTGTGGGGAAGTTGGGGGAAAAAAATAACAATATTCTACATTAGGAAAATAAAACATATTATTTTCTGAATAAAACTAATCTGTTTCTGTATCATCAGTTAAATTCTTGACACTGAAGATCTAAATAAATAAGATTATTGTAGCAATAGTACCTACAATCTATGAAGCAAGAAAATAACATAAGCTAAATTATTCCATGTGAATTCCAGAACTTTATAGATAAGAAGAGTTGAGATAGAAGTTGACTAATGTATTCTCCTTTCCCTCATTTTAGATGAAATAGAGAGATAAAAAACCAGCCAGCTTCTTTTCTCACAGATATACACAATCTCCAACAGATACAGGCACGCTTTGAGGTAGGAAAGCTGATGCTTTAACAGAAGACTGTTCTCAACAGATTTTTAATCAGAAGCTACGAGGGGAACAAGGACTTTACATCGTAGAGTTCTCTTTCTACAGTTATTTTTTAGTGGAACTTTTCAGTGGAAAGATTCCTGTTCTGAATTATGCAGAGTGGTAGGAGGGCCAAAAAGCTAGACTTGGCTTGACTATTCTGCCTCTCAAACAACATTTACTTCTTGAACTGGATGAGAGAACTACTGAATTCACTTCACTGCTGTTGAAGTACTGCCCTCTACACTGTATTTGCTAGCATGACTGTTCTGCTACAATCAATCAAATTGTAGATACTTCAATTATACCCTATTTCACTTTCAAATCGTAGTAACGATCCTTTACCACTGAAATGACTTGAACTGAGTCCGGGGTGAAACTTTTAGATCTGTTTAGAAGCCCACAGAAATCAGTGGTAATAGGTTTACTGATCTGAATAGGCTTCCAACAAGACTTTTCCTCATTCTGCATAGTGTACCTCACTGAAGTTTTCCCTAATGTTGTCTTCCCTTTTCAATTTTATTTGTCCTGTTTAATCTACTTTTACCACGTTGAATAAAATCATTACAATTCCATTTAGAGACCTGTAAATCTTAAAGGAATTCTTATATGGTACTCAAGGCGGAAAGTGAAAAATAAGCCCTTCTTACCTATAGAATGGCCTGCCAGGTAATCCAAGGGGATCAATAAAAGCCCTTTCTAGAAACATGAGCTGATCATTTAGCGATCTGACAGCAAGTAGGCTAAAAAGAAAACGGAGGAATATGTTAGCTACAAAGTGTTTGGCCCACTCTCACCCCGTGCCTCCATGTACACAGCTCGGGATTTGTGAAGGACAGTAGATCCAGGATGTTGAACTTAAAGTGTAGGCCACGAGACAGCCCAAGTCAGATAACCTGCAAAACAGAATTATGCTGTTCTGTACTGTGAGACAGTCTGAAAGTCTCTTAAAGCTGTTTTTAAAGGCCAAGGAATAGTGTCAAAGAAGACAGAGACTTTCAGGCATTTTCTCTCATGTTGCACCTTATTCCTTTAGCTCGTTTTCATTAGGATGCTTAGGCAGACCATTCTCTTCTTTTGTACCACAGTTTTCTAAAGAACCTATTTTCCACAAGGCCAACCAGCTGCAAATTACTTCAATAAAATAATTTATTTTTATGTAAAACCACAACATCTGAGAAACAGGAACCTTGTGATGTTAGAATCATCTTTTGAATCATCCAAGAACCGTGTTTTTCCAACGTCAGATTGTAAATTCCCTAGAGCAGAGACCGTCTGTGTGCTTTGAATAGCTCTGAGCATACTACTGATGCTTAACAAATACAAGAACTGTGAAGAAGATTATACTGAATATATGTGGGTTTGGTAGTTTACATCCGAAGGAACTTATTGTAGCACTTCAAAGGCACTCACTAAGGAAAATGGTGACATTTATATCGCTGTAAGCCTGGAGTAACTACCATCAAGGAAACTTTTTCAAGTTTACATTGGTGTAAATGAAAATTGAAACTGGTTCGTTGGATTAAAGCTTAGATTTAGGCCATCCATCAATTAAACCATTTTGAAAATGCCACATACATGTCATATGTCATAAATGTCATATTTTACAGAAGAAATTTTTGTTAACTCATTTATCTTGAAAGTTGCTGCCATTAAAAAGATGGCTTTTATTCTCACTTAGTCTTCCATAAGGGTAAGCGTATGGCTAAATTATATTCTTCCCAAGAAATGTAACATACACATATGGATGTGTATGTTAACGGATAAAGGAATATGTTAATGTTAATGTTAATGTTAATGAATAAAAGGAAATGTGATTTCTCATTCTGGGCATGGCCTACAAAGAATAAATTAACAATTAAGTCAAGTGCCAATTAGACCCTTTGGCATAGGTGGTGCATAGAAATTTTGGGAAAGCTCATCAAAAAGCTTGCCACAACTACAATCACGGTACTTCATTGGTGTATTGTTTTTTTTCATTAAGTATTACCATTATCTTGAAAACTAGAGTGCTGGCAAAGGAAGAGCACAAGTCAACATTTGTTCTTTAATGGTAATCCAGTGACAAAATCCTAGGATGTGTTTCTACTTGGAGGGAGTTACACACCTGAGCTGGCTCTGCTCATGCTAACCAGCATTCTAGGCACATCCATGTACCATCCTGGCACTGCTCCTCAATTAAAACCTGACAAGAATTGACATTAATTACCTTGGACACTTTTCAAAGCTAATATGGCTAGATTCCCAGGCTCTGCAGTGTCTCTGATGTCCAGTAATTCAACATTTCTAGACTTTGTTTCCTAGAGTAACCAGATCCTTAGAGACAGGAACCCGTAAGGACCTATGAAACAAATGACTGACGTCATTTGTCGCCAAGGTTATTGGGGGGACTAAATGCAAGGGAAGACCATGCCCTCTGAGCCCAGAGGACTACATGGAGTATTTTACTGGAAGAAGAAAAAGAGTTAAACTTACTTATTGATATCTATTTGTTGCAGTCTCTCATGAAACCTAGCCGCAACTTCTGTAAAATTCTTCACAGCTGAAAACAGAGCATCTGGAGGGAGCAAGAAGGAAGCATTTAACTTCAAATTCTGAAGAAATCAAATTTCAAAATTCTTCAAATTTCAAAAAGCAAATTCTTCAAATTAAAGCTTTATCTTTCCCTGTGATCATGATCTGCCAATTCTCACTGAATAAAAATCAGATGACCCCCTATTCCTACATTAAAAACTATGTAATTCTGTGAAAATGTGCCTTGGAGACAATAGAAATCAGTATTGTTGTGAATACTGCTTATTGCTTGCTACCTAAAGAATGTACATAAATACCAAAAACTAGAGCATGTATTGCCAGAATCAGACTGTTTGGGTAGGTCTGAGATTTTATAAATCCCCAAACCTATGTTTTATTGGTATGTCCCTCCACACAAACATTTTTGAGAAAGTCTGAGTGTACGTGTCTATGTGTGTGTGCATGCACGCACACGTATCCGATATTGGTCATAAGCAGCCAAGTCCTAAACTGAATAGTATGTAATGTTGCCAATAAAATAAAGGCTTCTCAGGCAGGAGGCATATTGTGAATCCCTATAACATGAAATAATATTTCACATGCCAGCACAAGATCCCTATTGTTGCATAGGGATGAACCATTCCTGCGCGACCAAGCCCCGAGGCAAACTTCTCATGATGCTTGCGCTTCCCATCACATGCCCATAAACTGAAACAAGAGAACTTTTGACTGGAGATAACGAGAATAGTTTTAATCCTGAGAACAGTCAAGGACTGTGGTCCAGAGAGGTTCTGTAGTCTCTGTCCTTGGAGGTTTTCAAGACCAGATGGCATAAAGCTCTGAGCAACCTGGTCTGACCTCACAGCCGACCTGCCTTGGGCAGGTTCACCTAGAGACCTTCTGAGGTTCCTTCTAACATGTTATTATCCTATGATCAGTGTTGCACAGAGAACTACCCAACGCTTTTTTTTCAGGGACCAAGACAAAGATATTTTGTTGGCAACACTGGTGAACCGTGCACAGATCAAGAACATTCGACTCTAAGCGTTGGCAGTGGCATAGTCTCTAGACAGGCACGCTAGTGACAAAATATTCAAATTTCAAATTATTAGAGGGTGTGGCTCTTGTTTTATTTTCTGTTCATGCAGCACAAGGTAAATACCAGGTCACGACTAAGACATACATTGAGATAGAACATTGGTAGCATTAACAGAGGAAGAGTGTGATGAAAGACTGTACGTACCAAAGGATACATTGTATGTTGCCAGTTCCTCTTCATGGTTCCTTGACAAATTATAGATGATGTGAGCATAGGTGCTCACAGCTGATGCATAATCTCTACAGTCAAACGGAAGCACAACGGAGTTGGCCAATTCAAACACCAGCCCTCCCCGTACCTGAGCTACTGTCAGATGATTCTTGAAACTGGGATCATAAAACCTCTCCACAATTTCATAGGTTTCATAGACACTGTGGTAAACTGGATAGCTGCTATATTTTTCTACATTCTGAAACAAACCCAAACAAAACCATTACTCAGTTGTAACTTCCGCTTTGCTTGAAAACCTTTGCTGTGGGATTCAAGGCACTGTAGAGTTAAGTTTCAGGTCGCACTAATCCTATGCAGCCACTACAGACAGTCAAATGAGAAGAACTGCGCAGTGGTGGCTCTCTTAGATATCAACCTGTGGGAGATGAACAGTCATTTGGAGATGCCCCTCTCCACTGACCATGTGCAGAGCCTAAGAAGATAGCTAAGAACAGACACATAACCTTTAACCGGCTAAACAGAGGTGAGACTGCCCTGCCTCTCTTTGCTTGGATCTCAACAGTCGTTTCTCTTTGTGCCTTTGAATATGCCTCTTCAGAGGAAAAGGCCACATTGAGTAGATTGCTCCTCAAACATTTCTCAATTAGCCTCACCTCACAGTATGCTCCAGAGTCAAACCCATACTTTCCATAAAACACAAACCATTTTGAATTCAAAGCTCCATAAGTTATTACAAATCATTCAAAAGTCATCATAAGCCATTCATAAGCCTTCAAGAACCACAGGTAATTTTGAGCACATCCATGTACCCCGAGCAAAGTTCCTTTTGTCTGACTGACACCAAGTTGACCATTCCTATTTATTAAATATTTGTGTTGTAGTAGCACAGAGTTCTACTAATGAACTGGGACTCTACTCTGACACACTAAACTGAACTACTCCAAAAAGCTGGCAGTCTAAATGGCTCAATTACAGGTGACGTTATTCAGGCAGTTACAGGGGGGAGACAAAATTACTTAAGACACAGACTTACCCAATTTTTACTGTAGCGTGCTCTGCCTGAAGCAATGCCAAGACGTTGAAAAAAGACTTCAAAGTCATTGCCAGAACCCAGTTTATTTATTCTTTTAACAAGAAAGAGGAAAATTCCTTGAGCGACAATACTTAAAGTATAATTTTAGTTCACTTCCTAGTACTGTGGTAATTATTTATTCTGCAGTCGCAGTCACTAGTCTTTCCCTAGCACTCTCGTTTTATCAATATACCACGAATTGCCTGTGACCCCTACATTACATGCACCTCACCAACTGCATTCTCGGAGGAGCAGAGTCATCATTCTCAGGGGCAGAGAAATCAAACTCTCAAAAAAAGAATTTAACTCACTGTCTTTAATCATTGAGAAGACCCAATGACCTTCCTCTTATTGAACTTCCACTATCCGAAGCTCTCAACTCAGAGAAAACACAACTGTACTGGCATGGCTCCACGGAATAGAATCAGTCTTTGAGCTTCCATAGAGAAACTCTGGTAATTTTGAAGGACAGTGTTGTAAAACCTGTCTGATGTGCTCCCCAGCCACCCAAACTCAGAGGTGTTCCAGGAGGCTGGAGGCGAGTGCAAGGGAAAGCTGCTGTGATTAGCACCTTGTGTGCCTGCCGCTGGGTTGTGCATACAACCCTTATTTGTCTAAATCTCTGTAAACTACATAAGCACTTTACTTTTCATACATAAAGCTTCCTGTTCGTGCTACAAAGGCAGGTTCACAAAACTGTAGTACAATAGCGTATCAGCTGCAATCAATAAAACCCTGAAATTTTTACCAGCTGAGGATCACACCATTTCTTTTAGGAGCTCAGTTTTTCAAGTGGTATTTCTTTAAAAACCACACTCTGCAAGTTACAGTAACTTTTGGCATATCGTTTATTTTCTTTTGTCACTGACCTGGGGACGTCTTTGTATTCTCTTGATGGATTTTTTTTATACCAGCTCTCATAAAGAGTTTTTCCCTCAAACCCCTCATCAGGACTTGGTATCTAGAAAAAGTTTATTGTAAAAAAAGACAAAGGGTACAATTTCAAATGTTACCAATAATCAGGTAAAGTATACGGCTTAGGGCAATTAATAAGTCACAGTCTTAAGTCCCTTAACCTTTCTGCATTTCCACTGTAACATTTCAAATGCATAGCATTTTTCAGAGGAATAGTTTATTGGCTAAAAATAGGTAATTTTCAATGGAAGAAAACACAGGGAAATCAAAACATTTCAAGTCAATATCTACATTCTGATATTTCTTCATGAGATTTTCAGCCATTTAATTTAAATATCCAACATTAAAAAAAACCTCTCAAAACCAAAACTTTTTGTTTCACTTTGCCAGGAAATATCAAACAATTTTGTCTTGGTTTGATTCAAAATTGTTTCTACCATTTTAATTCACAAAAATTATTTTCATGGGTGCAGCAGTAACCTTAGAAGGGTAAAGCGTATAGTGCTTGGTGTTAATGTCATCATAGCTGCTACAGAGCTATCCATACCATAACCATCCTAAAGTTCATTCCTATCACCCTAACTACCTTCCAGATTACTGAGCAGGTTAAACAACGTGGGTATTTTATTTTTTCATCTTTCCTTTTTATTGGTCAGCTGCTGAGGTTTTATTATCTTTAATCTATTAAAGATTATTAATATCTATTCTATTATTAATATCTAAATCTACTATCTAAGAATCCGCAATAGAAATAAAAAATCAAACTAACATATTTGGTGTTTTGGTCATGAAGCTAACTGTTCATAGAACAGCGTTAACACTTTTTGCCACAGATTAACCTTGGATGGGATCACACAGGACCTCCTTCCCGATCAGCATTCTCTTCAGACATCAGCCACCAACAAGCTGCAATTACGCGCATTCTTCAGCCTTTGTCGCTGCTTCCCAGCTCCAGGATGGGTTATGAAACCATGTATACTGGTATTTAGGCCAACATTTGGTGCCCAAACTAAGACTTTGCTGACCTGACTTTCTGACTGTTCTGAATACCTGCACTTAGCACAGGTTACCACGGGAACTGCAGGTGATCTGCTCTTCTGCAGTTCAGGGCAGAAATATCTTTATCTGAGCACCTAATTTCAACAGAGTTAAATTTTATTTGTTGCTTTTCAATTGCCAGCAAATTATTACACTGAATTACTACATATCCTTTACCATTTACCATTACCATTTACCACCTACCATCCTGTACCAGTACAATGGCAGCTTCCAAGAGACAACAAATTAACAACCTTGGAAAAGACAGATGACTGAACATATACAAGCAGATGAAGACAGATCTAGTAGATTCACAGAATATATACAGTAGCTGAATGTACATTATATATATGTATATAAAACACCAACACAGAAAACTAATTAAATGTTCATGCTTTAATGCAGATGAACAGAAAAAAAAACCAACCAGAACTAAAAAGCCTTTTAGTGCCAGCCTCTAAGACTCACTCTCGAAGCAAGGAACATCTTACATCTAAGACGGTGAGGTTATTTCCTGAGAAAGGTCCCTACCTTTTAATTTTGTGTGCCACAAAAATATGTGTGAGAGCATTGTGTTCAGAGCCAGTGAAGCACATTGATCAAACCTGTCACATTATGCTAAAAACAACACTGTGGCAAGCCTTATTTCTTCCCCTGCCTAAAGGGAGTCAGAATCTCTCACTGCCATGGGCACCGTAGTAGTTGGACTGGGCAGCCAGGTTTGTGCTTGTTTCTGTCATCTGGCTCATGGCATTTTTTTATTCTTTTGTTCTTAGAAAGAATACTTTGATAGGAGGAGTGGAAAAATCCCCTAATCCTGAATAACTAATAATTTAAAGGTGTAAACTTGAAATCCCTTTGCTGCCCCTGGGAAAAAGCTCCAGTCACTTAACTATTGACTTACAAGGGGTACTGCAGTCAGAAAAGAAAGAAACATCTGACACTGTATTTTATACACAGAGCCCCATCCAGTAAGTGAGCACTGAACATGCTGGCTAGAAATTTCAAGCGGTATTACCTCTTTAGTAAGACTGTACACCAGTCTGTACATCAGTGGTGTGCAATCCACTCGTAGGGTGTAGTTTCCTGAAAAAAAGGAAAAATCATTTATTTGAAGAAGCAAGTTCTACTGATGCCATTATTTGTTAATAAGAAAGTGACTAGAGAACTACACTCTCTACAAGGAACAAGCTGATTCTCCCCGTAGAAGAGTTCTGGGATCTTGGCAGTGCATTTGGATTGGTGAAGATGAATTACAGCCCAGCTTTTGGGGCAACCTTAAGAGCTTTTCTTATGTCCCTATGTTTATTACGCATGTTCTAAGAGGAGAACCTGACTCTAAAGAGTTCCACAGAAATGCTGACAGGGATTCAACAGTTCTTGTCCCTCCCCATGACTTCCCAAATAGTGTAGCTACTGTAATGGACTTCTCCCCTGAAGCACCAGGAATATCTGAAGGATACTTTATGATTCTGGATCAGTTTCCCCCCACATCTACTCCCAGACTAATGCAACAACACTATCACATGGAAGCTTTTATGGATCTCCAAGCCAAAGTGCCTCCAAGTCACCTATATATACCATCACTACTCCGGTCAAAAACCAGTCAAAGCTATGTACCTTCGATGGAGGAATCTGCATTGATATACGCCACTCCTCGTGCTTGCAATACTTTGGCATTTTCCTATGAGAAGAAAAAGAGGAAGAAAATGCTGTGGAACACTTTTTTTTCCTAAGAACTATTTTCCCATCCACAGAAGTAAGAGCCGTTTCAGGGAAAGACATCACGTACTGCAGGGAAACATATATTCTTGGTAGTTCAAAAGGAAACTTATGAGTGTGTGTGCGTGAGTGTGTGTGAGTGCGTGTGTGTGTAAGGAAGAGAGAGGGAGGGAGGGACGAAGTGCTGCTTTCTGGTACAGACTTCTCAAGGATCTGCCACAGTGAAAGTTTCTCTTTGAACACTATTGGTTTACCTCAGCCCACTCTGTCGATCCTAACAAGCCAAATTCCTCTGCGTCCCAGCTTGCAAATATCACTGTTCTCCTTGGCCTCCATCCTGCAACAAAAGACCATGAAAACTGTATTCCAGAAATAAAGACTGCTTGTTACATGGTGACTAACATGACAACAAATGTCATTTGGGGGGAGTTCATCTTTTATCCCCATCTGTGGGGAAAGAGGTGTGTTTAAGGAACTTTAACACCAACTTTTTCACTATCTAATCTAATAATGGTTTGCTAATTTTGTAGCAATCTCACTTCTGCTTCAATATTGTGCCAAATAATGTATTCTTTTTCACTTCTCAGCTTTAACGGCAAGAAAATTTTCTAAAATTTAAAACTCTGAACAAGCAAAAATAATTGTTGAAGAAAAGCTTTTCTACTGGTTTTGCTCTGTCCAATTTAGTGGACGCTGCATACCAGTGTCTACTTTGACAGAAAAGTGTCTGACATCTTTTCATATCTATTACTGAACTTCTTCGACCTGTCTCACAAATGCTGGATTTCAAAACTTAAGGAATTCCCTGTAACTTTGACAGATCACCTTCAAAACAAAGATCTTTCACTTGAAGTGAAATCTGCATCCCATTTAAACTCAGGCCAAATGAAACACATTCTATTGCCCTGCCTCTGTAACCGCCCAAAGTTTTCTTTGAGGCTACTGGAATCTTCGTCTTTTGCTCCCTTGCATTCCAAGGGCAGTTTCCCCTAATACCCAATAAGTGGGAGGGAATGGAAAGAAAACTAAATGTCAATAGGTTTTAAGTGCAATGGTTAGGCAAAGAAAGCTCCTTTAGCATAGTACGTGAGCTGTCAGAGCTTCTTTGCGTGGGATGTGAGATAGGGAAATGGCATTTGCACTGACAGCAGCAGAAACTTGGTACAGCTGGCATTTGTTCTTATTCTAATGTAACTAGGCGTGAGGTATTTTTAACCGTTACCTCCTCCTATGTTTGCACAGCTCATTCTCTGCATTCCACAGACACGCTTTATATATTCTTGGGTCTGTCTCCAAACCACAGTCAAGTGCTGAGAGGGTTCTCGATGTTGCCTCGATGAAACTTTGATCAGTCCACCGCTGTATTGCTTTTACAGGGACACTGAAACATCCAGTCTGACCAGCCTCAAATACACAGCCATCAATTGTACTTAAATGTCATATTTATTTCAGTAGCCCCAATTTTGTGTTTTGTCTTCCTTTACGTGTACCTTCTCTTGAGTAGAAGTACCTCACAGATACGGAAGTTGTAACTGGAGCTAATTAACAACTGCAGAGCAGCGTGCTTATTCAAGAGATCAGAGATACAGCTGTTTAATTTTAAGCATGTGCTTAAATCCCAGAGAAATCAATAGGCACTGCTGAGAGCATTGATTTTGGTGTGCTTTATTCTTTCATTACATTACCTTTCCTTTTCAGTTTTCCAAAGCTCCTCACAATCTCGTGAACCACAGCTGCCCCACTCTGAGGATCAATGCCACCAAATACCCACGAGTCGCGGTGGCCTCCCAGGATGACATATCTGTCTAGAGAAATTAATGATGGAGGTTTACCTAGAAAAACTTTTTTCCTGCCATAGAAATGCTAATTGTAAGTAATTTCTAATTTTCCATGTAGGTATCAGGCAACAAAGCTTAACAGTTTATAATAACATGATAGGCAAAAGACATCTTAAATCTCCAAAGACGTTCTTCTGCATTTTCAGCCAGTGCTAAAGAATTTGTCAAACACAATAACTTGATCTCATAAAACCTAAAACCTCTTAAATTCCATGTTACTTCTGTTATTAGAAATACTGCACCTGTCCTCTAAAGATAGAAGCATCTTTCCATATTTTACAATAGTGTGCTTCATAGTGAAGTTGATCCACTAATTATATTATACAGCATGCCAACTCGCAACATTAAGGTGTGCTGAATGCAGTATTTCTCTGAATATATACATTGTCAATCATAAAAAGAGTTGTCCAATCACGATAGAGATGTGATTAATAAGGTGAAAGTCAGACTAGATCTCTGTGCTACCATAACATGGTTAAAGTTGTGTGTCAGGCAACAGGGAAGTGCTGCAGTTACAAGTTAAATGATGTTATCATCATCCTAAGGATGTCTGTATGTCTGGGCTTTCAGACTGTAAAATCACCCTGGTTACAAGAGAGTGTAAGACAGACAAAAAGTCAGTAGTGGTGGATGTGATGTCTTCAGACGGAATGCAAAATCCATTCCCCTGTGTTAGCAGGGAAGAATATCCACTTAAGAATATTCTTTCAATTGCGAAGTCACTTGCCTGAAGACAAATATTTCCATCTTGGTTATGACTCCCCATTGAAAATCAGCATTTACAGTGAAACTGCTGACATACCCTGAACCACACGAAAGCTGGTGCAATAAATATTTCAACTCCAATGATCATGTAGTGCAATATTTCAGAGAAAACTATGTTCTCCATTTCCCCCTTGTAACTATGAAGTGCGTGTAGAGGTCACTGGACGCTCGCATCACACTGAAGACAAATGACTTTACCTGGTTCCACTGTGCCTCTGATGGTACCGATCACATTGTAAATCCTCCTTACTTCGTTGTTGCTATGAATGTGCATTTTCACCTTTCTAGTGCATTGGGAAGAAAACCCAAAGAGAAAATCCACCAGATTAGATAAGAAAACATCTTGACGCCTTTCAAAAGTGTACAATATAAATTGTAAGGAAAGCATTTTGGCCAAATTTATCCTCCGTTAAACCAAAGTAAATCTGAAAAGATTTCAGTGTAGTTTTTTTCTGGATTTATACTTGTGCAATTGAGAACAGCTTTAGCCCTTGAAAGCTATGTATTGTTATTGATGTCAATAGGATTTACAAGGGTAACAGGCTCAGAACTCCAAATTCAAAGATTTTTTGCTAGCAGATAGTTTTTAAATTTGGAGAAGTGAAAGAAAAATGAAAACCATCTAATGTTAGAAAGATAAATAGTTCTCATCATCTAGAGGTTGGTGCAAATTAGAACTGACCCCAGCACAGGCAATATTGATGTGGCAGCTCAGGCAGCAGAAAATCAGACAACCTGAGTTGCAACAAGAGAATTTGTTTGTTTATCTACAACACGGCTGGAGGTGCAACAACTCATCCTCAAGGGCTGTCTGTATATTTTTCAGAAAGAATTTTTCATGTGGTATGACTAAGCCACAGGGAGGTCAAACGGTTCATATGAAGTCAGTACAATAGCTCAGCCAATATTGAAACACCTGGACTTTAGTCCTAGACTGTAATTACTAAATCAGGTTAAAAAAATCGGAAGCAATAAAAATGACATTGTAGTTAAAGCTTTTTTTTCTGGAAAACTTGACTCGTAGGTTAATACTGTTTTATATAAGGCAATAGGTAAGACCGGAAGCTGGACCTACATGAATTTTAAGAAGACAACAAATTCAGTTCTCAAAAAAATAATCAGTTTCATCAAATAGTTTGTCAAAGGTTAGATGCTTTTCAAATGTCACTGGTTAAAGACTATCTGGAAACTAAAGCAGTTCAGTCATATCCCTCCAATCGAGATGTACTTCTACTGAAGCTTTGCCGTGAGTGCAGTTCAGCCAAGGAAATGGTCATAATCAAAGGAATGACGCAAATAACCCCAACTACTCTACCTTTCGTCAAATTCTATTGCTCTACCTGTTCTTCTCTGATCCCAAGCATGCTTTCCTTATGAAACAAAACTGACCTTGTAGAATAATCTGTTGTGAAGGCAGGACCCACACTGTAAGATGCATTCAAATTTCCTTTCCAGCTACTATGCGGCGGTGCGTGTCCTCCCATATTACTATTATGAAAAAAAAATTATCATTATTAGCTACAGACATCTTACAATAGCACCAAACACGAATGAGGAACCAGGAATCACACTTTGTCAGGTCCCATGCACACCAGTCATCGTCTTTGTCTCATACAATTTATACTACAAGTTTCCACAGGAGAATAATCTGTCTTTTTAGCTACATTAATACTAATAAATTAACATAGAGGAATAGTCCTGGCCATTGAGATCAGGCTGGAATGGCCTACAGCTATCCTGTTAGCCTCCAAAGGTTTTGCATACAATCTGCCTCTTGCAAACGCTCCCTGGAATCTCCTGCTACGTTGAACTGGATTTGCTTTCGAATAAGCAGAGAGTAACTTGGGCCATTCTAACCGTTTAACAACATAGACAGTTTCTGTGCCTGGATACTGTTCGATCTGTCAGCACAGACAGAGTTGATGTGTTTCAAAGGTGTCTAAAACTGCAGAAATGTGACCAGTCCAAGCCACCTCTTCTTGTTCCATTGTCAAAGGTGAGATGTTTTTTTCTCAGTTAACAAAACTGGAAATGCAATAATTCAGTGGATCGCAATCACCCATACTTATTCACCTATTCTAAAGGATTTATATTTTTGACACGAACTTGTGAGAAACAAAAATATTAAAAAGTATGTTGGATGTTCTGGTTCTTATTGGGCAAAATATATTTATTGTAAATAAAAGCATGTCCTTTACTGCAAATGCATATTTTAGTCAAGCTTTACTCCACAGAACACTTCAGCATGTCTTTAAGTCCTTGGTTTATTTTCTTACATAAAAATGTGATAGCAGGAATAACCAGAAGTTATGATTTCTCAAGACAAAAGTTAAAAAAAAGACAGTATTTTTAGAGGATTTAGATTTCATTTCTAATTATGAAAACCAATTTCTAGAATTATTTACAAGTTATTGAAGAGAAATATCTAGCTACCTCATATTTATATATATTATTCTGCTCTACCACTACCAGTTGGCAGTGGAAAAAAGAGTTTTTTAACTTATACCTTTATCATTATGAACAGTTATCCTCATAACAGAGATGACCATAAAGCTTTAAAGAAAAGACAGTTTGGACATATATTAGTCCGTAAAAGCTTGGGAGGAAATAGGAAAAACACTAGAACAGTGCTAATGAACATCAGGTATGCAAAGACACAAATATAGTAAAATTCTGCCTCATATAAAAATATCTAGCTTTAATACTTCAGAGGAAACCTGCACTGAGAGACAAGATAGAATTAATTTTTTTTTTACTCCGTATTCAAACAGAGGCATCAAACAGAGCAGAATGATTGCTCATGTGATTTAGATGTAAAATTCCTACACAAATACACACGCAAGATTAAATTCACTTATTGCCCTAAACACTTACGCGCGGTGCTGTTGCCAGCCCAGGCGTTTCCTGCTCTGTACCTCTGCAGTTGACAAAGATGATTATTGCTACATTTTTAGGGGAACGATACACTTGACAACTCAATCACATCTTAGTTTTTTCAGAGAACTTCTTTGGTTTGTTGAGATAATTACGAATTCTAATGCTGCCCGCTGGCAAGCTGGTAGCCTGTCGTCATGTCACTTGCATGTTTTGTAAGCACACTCAGCTACATGTCTACTAAATCCCCCATAACACTCCAGAGTTTCCTCAGTGTCCTTATATTAGTTTGCTAGCATCGCTTCATATTTCTGCAGCACAATACACCTGATGAGAGAAAGCACACGCCTTCATCTAACGGAGGACAGTGTAGATACTGTCCTATCAAACACACACGGCAAGCATTTCCCTGGACAAATGAATGACTTAATTTGCGGTCTTTTTCACAGGATGGGTATCATGCCATCCTCAAAACTTATGCCTTTATTCAAACTGAGAGGCACTTTATAACTTCAGTATACCTGACTGATCATGATATATTGCAAATGATCCTGATATGACATCATTGCAAACGATATCTGATATGTAGTAATAGACAACATGTTTGCCTTCTATGGAGGACCTAATGGGAAACACACACTATTTCAACAGCTACGACAGAAGCACAGTGCAAGTCTTCTCCCTGTCTTTTCAAATACTCTCATAACTTTCAAAAAACAGTCTGCTTAAAATTCTTCATGTCTCCAGTACACTTACCGCAGCAATGACTCAGCATCATGATAGCCAATGGGATGAACTGGAATTTTTGGGAGACCTACAGCACTGTCTTTGTCTAATCGATAGGTGTATTCTGAAAGCAAAAGACAGTTATTTTCATATTTACAACTCTCAGAAGGAATCTGTACAATTCATAGCACAGTCCTAACACTGGAGTCAGGGATAATCATTTCACTTTCCTCAAAGTCAGGCTGACAGTTCTTCAGTGATTTCCTTCTTTATCAACATGTTTTCAGAGAAACACTAAAAATGTTCTCCAATAGTGTCTTCAGTCATGCATTTAGAGCGTTAGGTGAAGGTGATGAACCAGTGGGAAACAGTCATCTTCTCAGGAGCCTCAGCTGCAGCCAGGTGACGAGTCCCAGTATGAAAGATCTCCGCGTTGCCAGTGGGGGCTCTTGTGGAGGGAAAGCAGCCCAAATCCTGCAGAACAGGAAACTACAGAAGCAAAGCAACCTGTGGGCTGTGTAGGCTGGCTCCTTGCTGACTGACTGATGAGAAACAGGAAGAGAAGACTAGGGCTTCAGCTGTCCAACGCTTGTGTCACGATCTCTGGGCTAACTTGGGTATGTCTGTGAAGTTAAGCAGACCAGCACTGCACTGTGTAACTCCCTTAACATACCCTCGCTTTCTCTGATGCACCTTTTGCAGAAGTGGCCTACTGATGTGAAGCCCAATCTGCCTCTTCTGAGCAACAGAAAGACCAAGAAAAAATGTGGTTTTTTCCAAGGGAACGAACATCCCCATTACCTTCCCATCCCTTCCTGAAAGCAGACCCTCAGAGTATGACTTCTTCAGTGTCACTCACCTTTTGCAGGATAACCTGGTGTCAGAGGATCCCCTGCCCCGTTCAGGTTTAACACATTCCCACGCTGGGCTCCTCCGCCTGGAAGGTTCCAGCCGTTTGGATAGGGATCTACTCCTGGGGCGCAGTAGTCAGCAGGGTCAGAGTACAGAATAACTCCCTTGGCACCTGCCAGTTCAGCATTCTTCACCTGCAAAGCACATCTCCGGTCCCTATCCAGTCCTTTATAGCTTCACACAAGAGTTCAAGGGGCAAAAGAAAGTCGTATAAATTACAGTGATTATTCCTCAGGGCCTTTTACAGTGCCTGGGCTAAGTAAAGGGCCCATTACTGTCTCATAGCAAAAATTTCCTGAAAATATATATGTGGATATCAGGTTCCATAAGAAAGTAAAAGGTTTTCTGTTGCTCTGCATTTTAGTTAGGAGATAACTGCATTAACGTGGAACGCATCCTTCACACTACTACTACATAACCTGAGTTTATATTCTGTCATCCAGACAAATACAATCAACTGACTATCGAAAGGTACCCATCAGGGATGGAAAAAGCTGTATCACATGGATGCAATCTTATCTTTCAGTTAGTCATGTATTTACCTTGTTTACCTAAACGATCTCCTGAGATACCTCAGGCTTCAGACTACACAGAAACATTATTATTGGAGAGCTTGAAACTGTCTTTGGCTGTGAACAAGCCTAACTCCAAAGGGGCCTCTTCACGAGGCTTAGGTTTATTACAGCAGAAGCACGGACCTGCACGCTATTTTGGTTTTTAAAAGTGTTCTCACACGACTTTATTATTGTATAATCCTGGCTGGTAGAGAGTGAAAGAAAATATATGTCATTCTGACATCCCAATCTGTTTTGCCACTAGATAAGACAATGATGTATAGTGACTGAGTGACAACTAATCCTCAACAGTTTTAAATTTGCATATTTTAATTCAGAAACACTATAGCTTTTTTTCAGGAAATACAGTACTTGCCTTAATCCTCTATCCTATTCTTGCATACCATTCGGAAGTTGGAAAATCACAGTACAGTTCTCCAGATTTTATACAAGCTACCGAATTCTTCAGTATATAAACAGTCATTAGAAATGAATGAACAGATCATCCCTTTGTGTCAATGAGGGCATGTAATTTCTAAACCACAGGACAACTGCCCCTCTAGATACTAATAACTCTGAGGTGTTTGTATTTAATTTTAATAGAAGATTCATAGCCAGCAATACCTTCTTCAATTTTTAAGTCTTTTCCATTCAGATAGTATCTTTAAGAGTGGTAAACAATTTAGTGAAAATATTGTCTGAGCTAGAGTGTGAGTTACATGTCACTTTTCACTGGTGTGTGTACGTACGTATGTAAACCAGTGAGTTACCCACTTAAAAGCTCACAGGAGATTACCCAAGAGCATATAATAAGAGCTGGCATTCCAGCGAGGAGATTCAGTGTTTGATACCCTTAGGTAACTGAAAAATGCAAACTATAGTCCTGCCACAATTAGGGTCAAACTAATTTTTGTACAAGAGCCAAACACATTTAAATAACTTGAGCATAAGTATGCACATGATTATGTACTTTCCTATCAGGCCATGGAAACATGCAGAAATTTGTAGCTTAAAAATATTTATATGATAGGGACATTGAATAAACACATATAGAATTTAAAATAACCTCCGTATAGTTACAGTCTCTGCCTGGTGTACAGAAACCACTATGAAGAAACATAATATAGGCATCTTAAGGCACAGATGAACCAATAGGGAAGAACAGCCCAGTTCAGAGCTACAGTGCGCTTCCCAAGAATGTTAGTAATATTTTGGAACTCTTTCTAGTATGCAAATACGGAACATTTTCCAACTTATTAACTTTTATCCTATAGATGTATTATATGCGTATTAAATATATACTTTATGTCTTCTAAGAAAGAACCATCTTTGAGCACAGCGCTATGAAAAACCGTTAGGCTAAATTTTCCAGAACACTTTAGTAAGTGTTTCAGTCTCGTGAAATCAACTGAAGGACAGCACAAGTAACGTTTTCACAGAGAGGCATTACCTTATTTCCTCTGAAGATCTTCCCATATCTGGCAATAACAATCTTTCCTGTACAGTTAATTCCCATTTCACGCTCTAGCTTAAAGAAGTCCTCGGTGCGGCCATAATTCACATACACTAACTCACCCTGATCGGAAGAGGTAGAATTTGAAACAAGAATGTCAATGAGCATGTCAAAAGGAGGATGTGATCTAGTAAGAGAATCAGATGGGAACAACGACCTCTGGGACTGGCTCTGGTACGAATTCTTTTTTGATCATGAGACGATTAGGTAGGCAAGTGACTTCTAACGAGTTTATAGACTCCTACCATCCAAAGCTGCCAGACTCTGTCCTTAACGGAGAGTTAAGATAGGACTGCTGAAACAGAAACTTCGAGTAAGCACTCAGAGTGCAGCAATTACTTCTCTTCGTAGTCTGTTTAAGCTGTAGTCCGTCTTGGACAGATGGAGGTAATTCAGACCCAGAGGCCACAGTAAATATTTTATGCAGTAAACTAAATGATGCCAATATCCTATGAAATTCTCAGGACTCGATTATCATTCAATACAGCAGAAGCTACAGGACTGTCAAAATAAATACAACTTGCACATGAAAAAAGTATTCTTCACGATTGTGTTTCAAGCCTGTTATTCAGTACTTGATGCCTGATTCATCTTCCTTAATGTCAGTTACCTAAAGGTTGTGTGCATTGTCTAAGAAGGTCCTGTAGTGCACTCCATAGCCAATGAAGAGCTGGGAAGTCCTCTGAAAACTCACCCTTTCCAGGAGAACTCACCTCAATCCTGTTTCAAACACCTATTTTAGGAAGGAATAAACTGCCCTCTGGATATACCTCTCCTTGATTACACCTGAAAGACTGTTTTAGAGAAAATGCCTATAATAAGCCTCAAAGACTGATTAAGGGAAAATGCCTTTGATACCAGACAACTAAAATTAGGTGACAGGACACTTTTCCTTAGTGCATTTCTCCATATCACCAGAGACCTCCAGAGAGATCTTCAATTTAATTTCAAAAAGGTATAAACTTAAATCTCTTATACCGATAAAAATCGCTGACTAGATATTCAGGCGGTCTCACATTAAGAGCATTCAAATGTTACCATATATAGTCTCATATAACAGATTCTGGTCCTCTGTGTTCAGAGAATAATTCAAAAACACAAGGATTATTCTTGGGGAGGTTTTTCTGAATTTATGGAGTAGTTTTCCTTCTCAGTAAAGTCAAGTATAGCTCTATAGAAGTAGAGCTCTCAAGCTCTAAGTAAGTAAGCAAGTAAGTAAGCAAGCTCTACTTACTTAGAAGTATAGCTCTCAAGAACTTTGATCCATTTCTACCGCTTTCCAGGAAGTTGCCTACTTGCGAGACTACAGTTAGCCTGTGATGCGGGTACTTTACATCCTTCTCCCTTCATTGAACTCGGAGCTTTACGCAGGAATTGTTCGCAAAATTAATGAGGAGAAAGAGAACCTGAACTTGGCAAGTTCCAAATATCTCTCTCCGTAGCTTAGTTCTGGTTTTTTACAGAATGCCTTTTAACACAAAATACATGAACAGGCCTGGGAGAATTCAGAAGAGCCCTGAACGCACTGAGTATTCCCACTGCTGAGCTATATACATGCTCCCTCTTTGCAGCACACGTGCAGACAGCTGCTCACTGGAGAATGCTATTGCTAACAGCGCTAGCTAGGAACCTGGAGCTTTTGTCAAAGTTTTATGCAATAAGGTGAATATAAGCATCACATTTTGAAAAGACAATCTGTCTTTTCTTTTTTTTTTTCAGAAACAATGTTCTTACATCTAATTAAAATAAAATCATTTTCTAAAGAAGAAAGATGCAGCTTTCAGAATTTGTTTTTATTATTTCCATGACTTCACTTTTATTATTTCCCATATCCCATCACTCTCTCTCCAGAAATCAAATAAAGTGGTGAAGTTATTCTGCTTTCTTTGGGGCTATTATGTTATAACACAGTGCCAGAATCCGTGAATTTTACCTTACGTTACTGCAATTCTTGAAATACTCTAAGCTGTCATATCCTAGGGTACAGACTATCTGCTCGGTTCTCCAGCTTCCTTTGAGTATCTGAGGCAAATGAATACAGAATACCTTTTGTTTTCTGGACTTGCGCAGCTTATTAACAAACTTCAGGAAGCACATGACTCTAATACCGGGCTGTGTGAGTAAAAGCCTTGTTAGCAGGTTTCAAAGTCAGATCCAACTTTAAAGCAGAGACTGGACCAGATGACCTCCAGAGGGCCCTGCCAACCTACGTTATTCTATGTATAGAACGTATAGACAGGAAAGATGCTGAGAACAACAACAAAAATTTCTAATCTTACAAAATATTAATTGAAACCACTAATGATCACGGGATAGAAAGCTCCTGTTACACAGGACAGCTTTATAAAAGCAAGCCTGCCAGCTGGTACAAGATAGAAAAGATTAGTGTTAAACTCCAATCACAGCAACACTTTTACCGCCAGCTAGAAATGCTAGCAAAAGCCCTTTTCAAGCATACCGTACACTGTGCAGTTATACCTGTCAGTGTGAGCCTTGGGCAAGCAGCATTTTGAAAATTAGATTGTTCACTTGGCTCCATAAATGTAACAGTCTTATTTGTTCATCAAGATGGGAAACAATGGTGCATAGCCACAGAAATATCAGGAGAAGCTTATAGCAGCTTACAACATTAAATTATTTTATTTTACCATATTTTTTTTAAAAAAGGTAAAAATAAAATCCAGTTCTGTCTCAAACTAGAGAAAAAAAATCAAACACGTATGGGTGCTCAATTTGAACATTGCTCCATTGCAAAACTTCCACGAACATCAGAGCTACGACATTTTTCCTACTGGTGACATGTCAGGTTTTGAACTAAAGCCTAAGACCCAGGAACTTCACGTTATTCTGTACCCCTCTGTGCTATGCTACGCTACACTACGCTATCATATTCCATCTTTTCTATTTCTGTCTCTATTTCTATTTCTACTCCTGTTCCTACTTCTCTTTCTATTTCTCTTCCCACTTCCATTTCTTTTACTATTCTACGGTGTTACCTCAGGCATTCCTTGGGCTGAAAACGCACTGTAGGGTGGCACCACATTTCTAACAGCCTCATATCCTGGAGGAGGAGGTTCAGATAAGGATGTATTGAAAATCTAGTGGCAAAGAAGAAAAGAAAAAAAAGTAAACCAGGCAACATGGAAAAGAAGTACTGCCTATTCAGGCACATTTCACATGCATTTGCAGTTTAAAAGCCTCTAGTTTTAGAACTCCAAATGAGGAGTGGCAACAACTTTCGCTAGCACCGAGCATCCTTTTCAGCATGCAGGCTCAATGTGTGATCTTGCAAATCCCATCTCCACTCTTCACGCAGAATCCTGCTTAAATGAATACAAGGTCCCTTAAGGTGGTCTCAGGACTGCAGAAAAGAGCAGGTTAGATCATAATGGCAAAAAACGCTTGTGTCCTGCTCATCCCTGGAGCTTCTATGAGCACTACAGCTGCTCCGTAATGAAGTGATGTTACTTGTGACAGTCCATCTCGAGGCCTAAACTCTAATCTTCAAGAAACTGAATTTAGCACAATTACCAATACTGTATAATGAATCAATGCAACTAACGATGCTGACCACGGCTGCTTTCCTCTTTCTAAATAACAGAACAATTTTAAAATAATTTCATTACATAAAGTCATTCTCTCACATAATTCTACTTTAATCCATAGATGTCAGTATGCTGTAAGGATCAGGGTAATTATTAGTATTCCTAGCGCATGCATTAAGAAACAAAGATTCAAAATACAAAAGCAAACGGGAACCCCTCGTTTCCATAGCTTTGGACCAGGCCCAACACCACTAGCAGCGCAGAGAGCTTTCCTTCCCAGGCTTCGCAGGTGTATGAAGGTGATTTTGTTCCCTAGCTGCGGAAACTGGTGTTTTCTGTACCTCATTTCCATGCTCATCAGTTATTGAGATGTAGTTGGGCTTGGTGTCATCGGGGTAAGAGAGCAAGACATCATAATGAACCAACTGAACAGAATCCAAACCAAACTCCTTCCACTCAGCTTGGACTTGCTGCGCCAGATGCAGATTCTCCTTTGTTCCTGCTAGGTGAGGAAGCCGTGTAAAATTGCTAGAGAAAAAGAAGCAAGAAGTCAGGATCAGGCATTGCAGCTCATAATCAGAACTCCTCTTAGCCTAGCTGGAAATAAACCCATTAAAGATGATCAGACGTATACAGGCTAAATAAGGACCTACACTCCTCTGTATCCATGAGTCTTACATATCTTATCCATGTCTTATACATAAATTAACAGGTTTCAGTCTGACCTGAGCTACCACAGGTGTTTGTATCTTCCTCGCAGCTGTGGGGTCTTGTCCTCGCTTTGCTCTTTGTCTTCCGGGTGACCTTAAGCCAATCACTCCTATGCATAATGAGACTGACCCTCCTCGTGAAGTGATAAAAGAATTGGGTAGAATTATCTTTGCGTATTTAATTTAGAAATGTGCATAATTAGTCTGATCCCTACTTTTAATTAACTGGATATTCTCCTTGGGTCCTACTATTTTCATTAATTTTGGCACAAATACCAATTCATCTAAAAGTTCACTCTGCGTGTGTCTTGCTGGCAAATAAGAGAGAGTGAGTTCACAGTGGCTTACCAACAAGGAACAGAAAAACTCAACAACTTGTGACTGAAGAGAAAAAGTCATCCCATGTGAATAACAAACAGTGAAAGATAACATAAATAATGAACAGCCCATTGCCTGGAAAAAAAACAAAAACAAAAATTGTCCTGACCATTGTGAAAGCCTAGTGGTAAAATGAGATGAAGAAACTCCCAGGTGAATGAAGTTGTCATCACAATGCCCTCATCTTGTCATTTGACCATGCCATCAACATGCCACAGAAACATGTGTCGCACCAGATGGTGTTAATGAAGGAAATTGGATCTTCAATAAGGAAGGGGTGTAAGGTTGGGAAAAATTTGAATTTTTTAGTTCCAGTGAGAACAAAGACATCAAATAAAGCATTTTGGAAGAACTATACACTTCTGCTTTTGTAACAAATGCTGCTAGATAAAACCATGTTCCTTTGATAACGTAAACATCCAGCACCAACACTGTAGTAAAAGTCCCTGCTACAGTGACAGTACCCTTTTCTGGATGACATACTGAACCAAGAGCACACTTACGTGCTATTGTTAGAGCCAATGGCTGTTTTCTGTATGAGTCTGGAATGTTTAAGTCTCACATTTTCATTAAAATTTGACTTATGGAATAACATTCTCTTACATTATATTCCCATTTAACTGAAGATTGTGTTTTTCTTCATTTCCTCTTCTAATCTGTTGACTGCCTGTACTGGTAGTTCTGAGCAGGGACTAAGTATCTGCCATATTTCACCACAGAACTGGACACAGGACAGTAAATGAAGTACGACATTTCCTGTTGGCATGAAGACAGGGAGTTAAGAGGGCAGAAAGCAGTCCTTTTACAGAGCTGTTTAAGAACAGTTGACTTTTGGGGAGCCAAATCACAGGTTAGGACTGTTAAAAAATCCTAAATCTTCAGGTTTTGATGTTTATATAGTCCAGGACACGGCCGTTATGTAGTAAAGAGAATGTACTTTCCATCTAATTTATTTGCAACAGTTTGTGGCAAGTGCACTTAAAGTGAAACGAGTGGGATTGCCACAATCTTATAAACCAAAAATGTTTTTTCAATTATTTAGTTTTGTAGCAAGACAGAAGTTCATGCTGTTTAATCAGGCTGGTAATTTAAGGCAAACCTGAATTTGTTGATTGCTCCTAAAATAACTGATACTCTAACACTTTCTTTACACAGACAGTAAATTTCTATCCATAAACTATGACTTCTGGTCCATTACTGACTGGAATAAATACAGCTCTTAACAAATACTACACTCTCCTAGGAGAAAAATAATCTCTTTACAAGACCCCTAAAATAAACAAATAATAGTGTATCAGCGTCCTTGTAGTTCAGGCTTCTAAGTTACAGAAACTAAGAAATAAATTACAGTAATTAAACTGTAATAGATTAAAAAAATCTGTATTATCATCTTCCATTGCTTTGAATTTTCAGGAACACATGTTAGCAGCTTTGCTTTTAGGATTTAATAAAAGAAGTAAGGGTACATTTAAAATCAAGTAATTTAAGTACTAAAGGGTAGATGAGATGACAAAATTAGTGGTAAAAAAACACGGTGTCAAAAAAGACTCTAAAGCTTTAAGACTATGAGCTTTATTATGAGCAGTGTAACGTACCGCCAGCTGACTAGCTGGTATCTACTATGTCTGCTCCAGCTATTCATTGCGCAGACAGAAAGAGCCTGGAAACGTATCCTTCTTCATGAAAGTGAGTACAAGGCTGGAACGGCCACGCATTAACACATAAATTTGGTCACAACATGACAAAGTGTGAAGGGAGAGTAGAGAGTAGCAATACAGTATTAAGGCCTAAGCTGTAGGAAGAACCAAAGGCTTCAACACTGGCATGATTTTCTTCTCTCTTACACTGCTGTAATCTGCTGTTTTCTATTTAATCTCTCCTGATTTAAATTCATCCATACAGCCTAATCTGAGGTGAACTTTTTTCCATAAAAATCAATGTAAGATAAACTTTGTTGTAGACTGAAAAAGGACACGTAAGAGAAAAGCTGAACTTCTACATTGTACAAGCACTCACCAAGGGCTGAGCACGAGCTTGGCCAATTTTTAACTACTTTAACCACTGAGACAATCAAAACCACTGTTTTGTCCATCACAGCTCACTGGGACACATGAGATAAAATCTACGTCCGAGAACCTGTACACCCTCGTCTGTCTGGTGGCATCCTTGCACTGCTTCCTGCTTGGATTTTCTTTTCTTTTGACTGATTAGTCTAGATATTGCTTACTAAAGAAACTGCTTGATGTTTTCAGCTTTCATTTCGGCCGTAAACGTTGCCTTCATCTCCTCATAAGGACTCACAGATGTCTTCTTTTCTGTGGGTTTTGCAAACCAGCCTGTACAACACACCAAAACACAATAGTAAGAACACCAGAGCAATCTTACCATGACACACACCATCCCTCTTTGGTTTCACCACAAGATTGTCACTGTGTATTTTACCACTGTTTTTATCTCAGCACAGACAAGCAGCCACAATCTACTGCAGGCTGCACAGCGACGGCAGCAGCAGTTGCCCTCACGTGAAGAGAACTTCTTTACCTAGGTAGATACTGAGGGGAATAAAATACTATATTCATCACAGTTATTTTACTGTACATTCTAAGGAGACTTCTCTTTCTTTAGCACCAGAACATCATTCTGTCAGTCCTATCAGTCAGCTCAGCAGTAAGGCAGCAGCCTTACAAAAAAGCACAGCAACACAGCCAGCCTTTGTAAGGAACAGATGTCTTGTAACTCCTTTCTCACTCTCTGGTCTGTCTGGCTCTTATTCTGGAATTTCTCCCTTACTGTGCAGGCATTACCAGAGTAAGCGATGAGAGGAACACCTGGCTAGGAAGAAAGTGTTTCTGACATCTGTTTTTTGCTTTTAAGTCAGAGTTGGGACATGGTGAGTGCAAACGCAGCGGCGGGTACATGGGCAGTGCAAATCAGCGAACCATCGGGGAGCCGAGGGCGGGTGACAGGCTGGCACCGGCGAGGCACCGGTCACTGGCATAGCGGAAGTGTGCCACATGAAATGTGCCACTTCTCTTTCGGCATGAAGAGAGCGATTCAGTCAGGGCTTCCCGATGGCACGAACCCCAAGGACATACCAAAGGGCGTTTCAAAATACAAGTGGCTCTTTTGTTTTCCTTCCTCCCCTCAGCTGGCCCTGAGCCATCTGCGAACCAAAAGGGAGGGAAAACCTCTTGTGGCAGCAACCCGCAGCCCTGCCTGCTTGGGCCGAGGTGGCACATGAAATTAAAGCCTCTTTCACCCCTCCTGTCAGCGCTCCTCCAGCCCCGTATGTGTCTTCCCGCCGTTCTGGTTTGGGCCCGTGCAGTCTCACGGCAGAGGGCTCTGTCCCCTCCTCACAAACCCAGAGCCTCTTCTGGGCAGAACTACTTTATTTAAAAGGAAATCGAAAACCCAGCCGAAAAAGACACTCTCGACTGAAGACCCCTTCTCTTGCGGAGGAGTCAGGAGTCCCTGGAGGGGTCGGTGGCTGGCCCGGACCGGCCTGAGAGATTATGAGGGAAGGAGGGAGGGAGGGAAGGGGGGAGGGAGGGAGTGTCGGCCGGGCCGAGTACGGACCCACCTCGGGCACCCCTGGCACAAAGCCGCGGGCGCTGGAAGCCGCCTGCTCCTTCCCCCCACCCGGCCCTTCCTCAGCCCGGCTCCGAGCCACCTCCCCCGGCTGGAAGGGCCGAGGGTGGCCGGGAGAGCCCCCCCGCCCCCGATGCGAAGGGGGGTTAAGTCCGCACTGTCCCGATAAGGAACCCGAGGAGGAATAGCCCCGCCGCTGCTCCCAGGACGACAGCCCAGAAGCGGCCGCTAGCTGCCCTGGGGCCGGCCGGCTCCCTGGCAGCGCCGAGCGACGTCCACATGGCTGCCGGCCCCCTCCCCACCGCTCCCGGCACGGCCCGCCCCGCCGGCCGAAGTCCCGCCGTGGCCCGGCCCGCCCCGGAGGCGGGCGGGCGCTGGCCGTTCGTTGCGGCCAGCTCCGCGGCTCCCGCGTGAGCCCTGAGCCGCCCGTGAGGGCTCTGCTGTCCGCCGCCGCCCAGGGGCAAGGCCGTCCCGCCATCGCCGGCAATGTTGGAGTCCGCCCGGCTGCCGCAGCCGCTGCCCGGGGGGTTGCCGCTCTCTCGATGGACTCTGTCAGTCGATCCCAGCGCGCCCAACCCCCTGCTGCCCTCCCCCTCTTTCTCTCCTGCTCCTCGACACCGTGCCACCCCCTATTTCTTTTAACTTGCTACAGAGTGCGGTGAGGAGGGAAAGCGATGGTTCCCGGGCCTGGCTCTCCCTGCCTGTTCCACACAGAGCAGTGCTGTGCCCTCCGCCACAGGGCACACCCCAGACCCGGCAGCACCAGCAGGGCGAACGTGAGGGGAAACAAAAGCTAAAAGCTGCGGTAAATGATTTAATCGCAAACAGGATTCCAATTAGAATTGATAATTTATTAAAGGAACAAAGGCAAGCAAACAGCGCTGGCTGTGCCGGGAGTCTCTGCCCAACCGAGACACACACCTTACAGACGCCATTTTTGGTTTCTCTCTCCTATACTAATACGTATTCATAACTGTCTCTAAAATGGTTGGCCCTTGCCAAAAATGGGTGTATCCCCCCTCTTACAGGTCACTATGCAGATAACAACAGGACCGGGTTAAGTTGGTGTTCTAGAATGTTCGCCAGGTGGCTCCTGCAAAACACAGACAGGATAGACACACCGTCTCGTCTGCGGCCATACAGACAAAACAATCAAAGGTCACACTTCACCCTGTGGCCCTAACACTGTTCCACGCTGACACGAATCAGTTAAGCACATTTCACAAAAGCCATCATTTTGAGAGATTTATTCTAAGGAATATTGTACCCCAATACCCAGCACTCTCTGAAAGGCAATAAGGACCCTTCGGACGGGTATGCGCCCCTGTGGAGGTGGGTTGACTACCACCCATTTCTGTGCTCTGTGTTTCTTTCCAGTGTACACAGGTACAATCCCAAAGAGCACGGGTGCACCCCAGCTGCTGGGTTGAGAACAAGCCTGAAACTTCGTACGCTCCTGACTTTGCCGGAGTCTTTTTTTCCACCTCGTAAAATCTCCACTGTATAGTTTTGGAAAAACCTCTCCATTCAGTCGGGTCATCGCATTTGGGAGGAGGTCCGTGATCAGAGGGAAATTGTGCATACAGAGGTGACCTCCTGGGCTCTGCATGGATTTTTATCCTCAGGGGCCTGGCTGAGGTACCAGCTAGGGAGACAGCTGATGTTTAGGTCATAAAGTCTGCAGTTCTCTTGTGTCCATGTCCACATATAGTATGTGCAGCCTGTTTCAACAGCAAGTGCCAGCACTTTACAGGACTGCTCCGATTGCACGACGCTACTTGCTGATGCAGACAAAACCTAAGACTAGGATGAATTCCAGACACTGGACTTTGACCTCATCTGCAGAGCCCATTGCACAAGGAAACTGTAGTACAAGACCACTAGATGAGCCCTGTGGAAAGCAGAAGTGTTGGTTGCAAGGAGCAATACACCAGTGACACAGCAGCAGCATGCTTCAAAATTCTGTAAGATACAAAATGCCTCCAAATGACCAGATAGATACTAAAATAAAATGCCAGTATTTGTGATATTAGTCCCGTGTCCTCCTCCCTGTTGTGCAGAAGCCCTGCTTTTAATGGTTCTCTGAGCGGGGTATTCTGCCACGTCACATCACGCCCAGATGCCTGCCAGGTTGCCCTCAGTGTGCTGGCTGTTGTAGATACCATTCTGGAATGGCCAGCTGTCCCCTATAATATATAGGGAACTTAAGTTTGGAACCGAGCACAGTGAAAGGTTGTACCCCTACCCAGCAGTCTACTTTCCTCCCCCATTCTGTACCTGAAGGGGCATAATGTGCCCGTGTTCACTACTCCACCACTACTTATTGATGGAAGCTGAAATCCATGCGATGTTTAAATTAAGTGGGCTGAAGAATGGAACATGTCTTCTGGTATTCCTAAAAAGATTAATATGGCCAGGGCACCTTTGGGCACAAGAACTTGGAAGAACGCATGGATCAGCTAATTTCTGTTTGAAGCACTTGGAAATTAAGTTAATGAAGCACCATGGGGCTTTTGCATGAGCAAAAGCATATAGCTTTTGATTAATATTCCAGAGGGATGTAATCAACCCCAGTGGCTTATGGCCACGCTTACTCAAGTGAAATAAGAGAGACAGAAAGGAACGGTCAGGAAACGGAGATGGGAATATTGTCAAAAGTTTGGTGCTGTTGAATACTCTGGAACTAATTGACCTGCCCACACCACTTAGAAGCTCTGAATTACTGCTTTGAGACATTTTATATATAGGCTTCCAGTGTGCCTGTTGCTTGGACGGGACATTATGACCCTTAAATACAAAATAGCAGCAGCCAAAGGGCATAAGAAAGCTTTATTCAAGAACAAATTGCAGTCATGATAAATGCATAAAATGTTATACTTGTTCCTATACAGAATCTTATCGGTCACTTTGCAGCTAAAGCCATTTCACTAAACCAAAAATGTTCAATACACCAAAACTACGAAAAATTAATATTTCTCCTCTCCCTGTGCTTGATCGGAAGATCTTCTACTAATCACAGTATTTTAAGGCTTTTTTCTTATCTCTGAGCTGTGAGGAACAGACAAAAAAAATTTTTTTTTTCAATTCGTCCACCTGAAGAAACAAACTCACTGGTTTTTGAGATGCAAATCTTAGGCAATGTTTTGGTTAGGATTATCCTTTTGCATACCATTTATCACGACAGTTTTCCTTAGGTCCAACTGAAGCCAATTTAGTGTGACTTAGGTAGGATCTGTACTGGCAAGGTGTTGAGGAACTTATCTGTATGTCAAGGTGCTGTTCAAACACAGATACAATAAGATCAACTTCTGTGGTACTTTCTTTTGATATACCTGCAGGATTACTACTTTAGTCTTTGCTAGTCCTCCAGCCTGTGAAAATGTTGTCACATTAATTTTCTGCAAATAAGGCTTACAAATATTTCGGGGGAGGGTTCTTGATGTACCTACTAAATGCATGCTGTAAATTTACTCAGGTTTGGGATTTGGGGAAGGGTGGGGCAAAGTTGTCTCAGTGGCAGCTTTTGCAGTAGCCTTTCATTCTCTGAGTCACAAAGCTAGTTTGATAGGTGATCGGGACAGGAGCTTTCCAACTCTTTCGGTTAGAGGATAAAGCAAAGGTGAAACCAGTTATGTCACTTACAGCCCACCGGAGGAACAGCCAGTTTAGTGTGGAGATAACACTACTGTAGTGTCTGAGAACATCTTTTCTAGCTTGTCAAATAAAGGTGTGTTTGCTTACAGCTGCCAGTCGTTGTTACAATTTTAACTGTGAAAGAGCGGACGCTCCAAGGCACAGAGTTCTGCTGTGGAACTGGTGACAGGCTGGCCGAGAGCTTACGTGCCAGGGTTTGAGGGGAGGCCAACAAGGGGACGTCATGGGGGTCAGCTGCTACTGGCTGCTCTCTCAAGATGAGCAAATGGATGAAGTCTTCTTTAAACAACTAGAAGTCTCATGATTACAGGTCCTTCAGCACGGGAGTGGATAAGCTAGTGAACAGGCGGCCCAAAGACGTGGCATATAAATTCTCAGAGCTTTGAAAAAAGGCTGAACAAAGCCCTGTGCAATGTGATCTAACTTGGACGTTAGCTCTGTTTTGAGCAGGAGTTGCTCTGAATCGACATCCTGGGGTCCCTTCTAACATTTTTCTATGATTCCATGATTCTAATGGAGAGCTGCTTGTGGATTAATATGTGATCTGCTTTGTAAATGTTAAAGTCTATGTTTCTCTATTAGAAATTTGTGATGCAGATAGCGAAATGAAAAGACTTGCCTAGCTCCCAAGGGTTCTGTACGATTAGATCATTTATTTTGAAAAACGTAAAGAAATTCATGAGTTCCAAGACTCTCTTATGCTATAGAACCACTCACCAATTAAATCTGAAGTGTTTCTGATAGAAGTTATTGTTACATGCTTCCTGAGCGAATTAAATTAGATGTATTGTGGTAAACTGTCAATAGAAGAGCAGGAAATGAAACCTAGACGACTTTTCACCTAGAAAACTTTTCTTACCCTTTATTCTAGGTCCATATTTTCAAACTATTCAAAATAACAGCTTCACACTTTTTAGTCATAGAATATAAGGCAGGCAAATAATAAGTAGGTTTATAACTCATGTTTCCCTTTCCCCTGCTATATACTCTTCTCGTATTTCAATAGAAATTGCATAGCTAAAACTTTCTCAAGGTCCTAGAAATCCTGCTGCTTTTGTTTTTCACGTTATTTCAGTGCTTCTGAAATATCCCATTCTGCAAGGTGCCACATATGCTTACGTACTGGAAACAAGACTTGAGCTTTCTTAATATCTCTCTCCCCGTAGGTCTCTGTATAAAGAAGTCAGAATGCTGCCTCTCTACCTACATGAAGCACTGAGCAATGATAAAAGTAAATGTAAACAGCACCTCCCCAATTTTAATGTTTGGTAGTCAAGTTGATTAGCTTTCTGTGTTGGGTTTGTGCCTTGTCCCTATGTTGCGCACTTAGAGATCTGTGGAGTATTTGAATTGTTGTGATAACATTCCTTCAGCTGGGTCTCTGTTGACTATCAAAAAAAGCAGCAGTGGCAGGGCTGCTTTCTGACTGTAATGGCTTCTGGTGCTGAATTGGCCCGTGGAGGAGTCAGACAACCTGAAGACATGGCAAAAGGTGGCCCAGGGAGTATCTGCCCATTTTGTGGCAACAGAATGTTAAATCAGGTCAAGCTGCCCGGTGTTAATGTCACCAAGAGAATATAAATGACCTGTTATTACTGGAAAATTAACTCCACAATGGCTGAACTGCTTTGAGTTTTTCTATGGATCGAGAACAAGTTTTTACAGAAAGGCAATTTCTTCTGTGCCTGTTTTCATCTTTTTCCTTCCCATATCTTTCACATATAGCAAGCACAGATTCTTCTGGTGGTTTAAGCAAAGACTGGGATGCCAACGTGGAAAACAATTTGTCTTTACTGATAGTGAGTCACAGTTAGCCAATATGCATTCTTCAAATTTTACAGATTAGTGCTGTTGCTGTGCTATCATTGTTATATATCTTTGAATCATACAACGGTTTAGGTGGGAACGGGCCTTAAAGATCATCTAGTTCCAACCACCTGCCCTGGGCAGGGACACCTCCCACCAGACCAGGTTGCTCCAAGCTCCGTCCAGCCTGGCCTTGAACACCTCCAGGGATGGGGCACTGACAGCTTCCCTGGGCAACCTGTTCCAGCGCCTCACCACCCTTACAATACAGAAATTCTTCCTGATATCCAATCTAAATCTGCCCTCTTTCAGTTTGAAGCCGTTAGCCCGTGCCCTATCATTACACTCCCTGATAAAGAGTCCCTCCCCATCCTTCCTCTAGGCCCCCTTTAGGGACTGGAAGGCTGCTCTAAGGTCGCCCCGGAGCCTTCTCTTCTCCAGGATGAACATCCCCAGCTCTCTCAGCCTGTCCTCATAGCATAGGCGCTCCAGCCCTCTGATCATCTTCGTGGCCCTCCGCTGGACCCCTTCCAGCAAGTCCACGTCCTTCTTGTGCTGAGGACTCCAGAGCTGGACGCAGTACTCCAGGTGGGGTCTCACCAGAGCGGAGCAGAGGGGCAGAATCACCTCCCTCGACCTGCTGGCCACGCTTCTTTCGATGCAGCCCAGGATGCGTTGGCTTTCAGGGTTGCAAGCGCGCATTGCCTGCTCATGTTGAGCTTCTTGTCCACCAGCACCCCCAAGTCCCTCTCCTCAGGGCTGCTCTCAAGCCATTCTCCGCCCAACCTGTAGGTGTGCCTGGCATTGCCATGACCCAGGTGCAGGCTCTTGCACTTGGCCTGGCTGAACTTCATGACGTTCACACAGGCCCACCTCTCGAGCCTGTCCAGGTCCCTCTGGATGGCGTCCCTTCTCTCCAGTGTGTCGACCGTGCCACACAGCCTGGTGTCGTCAGCAAACTTGCTGAGGGTGCACTCAATCCCACTGTCCATGTCACTGACAAAGACGTTAAACAGCACTGGTCCCCGTACTGACCCCTGAGGAACAGCACTCGTCACCGTGGGCTGCCCAGGCAGGCAGGGACAGCCGGGCATGCCACCGCCGCTCGGCCAGCAAGACACGCCAGCAGCTGCTGCAAGCTGCCGCCTCTGCCACCAGCACCCTCGACTCCTTCTGCCGCGGGCTGGGAACCGGCCAGCAGCACTGCAGCCAGCGGCTGCCTACGGCCGGTCCCACCTGCTGGGGGCATCAACGGTGAGCGGGGCAGACCTGCGAGGGTGAGGACGTTCAGGCCTGCCCAGCAGCTCCCTCCAGCCTACAGCGCAGCAGGGAAGGACGCCGCCCGGGACATCACAAACAAGGTCCTGTGCAAAGTTTTCCCTGCCAGCCATGGACCCAGCCAGCAGCCAGCAGCACCGCGGGACCGTGCACATTGCAAGGCTGCGGCCATGACTGAAAGAACAGACAAGGTGTTGGCAGCCAGCAGCAGCAAGGCCCCCGCGGCTTGTCCCACACTGAGGGGGGCACAGGGGGTCACTGGTGCTGCCAGCAGGGCCCCTGCACCAGCTTCCCTGGGCAGGCACGCGGGGCCAGGACACCAAGGACAAGCAGCACAGCAAGATCCACCTACTTCTCCCATCTTCAGTGAGCAGGCCCCTGCAGCAGAGGCAGAGAGGCAGGCACCTGCCCCATACACACCCCGAGAATATGAGGACAAGGTTCTGCAGGACACACCAGCACCCTCGACCTCTCCTGCTGCGGGCTGGCAAATGGCCAGCAGCACCGCAGCCAGCGGCTGCCTACGGCCAGTCCCACCTGCTCGGGGCATCAACGGTGAGCGGGGCAGACCTGCGAGGGTGAGGAGCTTCAGGCCTGCCCAGCAGCTCCCTCCAGCCTACAGCGCAGCAGGGAAGGACGCCGCCCGGGACATCACAAACAAGGTCCTGTGCAAAGTTTTCCCTGCCAGCCATGGACCCAGCCAGCAGCCAGCAGCACCGCGGGACCGTGCACATTGCAAGGCTGCGGCCATGACTGAAAGAACAGACAAGGTGTTGGCAGCCAACAGCAGCAAGGCCAGCTCCCTCCAGCCTACAGAGGAGCTATAAAGGACACAGCCCGGTGCCTCACGAGTGAGGTCCTGGCCAAGGTTTTCCTTGGAAGCGGGGGACCCAGCCAGCAGCCAGCAGCACCACGGGGAAGGGCTGAGGCCATGACACCAACATCAGACAAGGTGTTAGCGGCCAATGGAGGCAAGGCTTTTGCAGAGGATCCAGCCATCCTGTCCATCAAGACAGAGTCCCTGGAGGAGCTGGAGAGGAGCTGCCTGGCCCGCACCAGGCGCAGCCTGGCCCAACTCAGCAATGCCACCCTGCAGTGGCAGCAGGACAGCCCGGAGGAAAAGCCAGGGGCCTTGGCCGAGGAGCAGGAGAAGTGCAAAGACAGCAGTGACAAGGAGCTGTCCCAAGGGGAAGACATCAGCATCCACACCATCTGGGTCAACGCCTCCGTCCCGGAGCTCTTCCAGGACACCCACGCTGGTCCCCAGGAGGAGTCCGGCCGGCCCAGCCGCCTGGGCACAGGGGTGGCAGGAGACATAGCTGGAGACCTGCAGAGCGCGTCTCCTGCCCTGGCTGGTCCCACGGATGCTGAGCCGGCAGCTTGTGCCCTGGCCGGAACTCCTGAGCAAGAGGGGCACCGCACGCCTCTGGCTCCCATGGCAGAAGAGGAGGCAAAGGCAACCGCTTCTCCCATCCTCAGCGAGCAGGCCCCTGCAGCAGAAGTAGAGAGCTGGGCACCTGCCCCATACACCCCCCCAGGCTATAAGGACGAGGCTTTAGAGGACACAATCCTGAGCATGGTGAGAGAGGCTCTCATCAATTCTGTGCCTGTGAGCCAGCGCTCGCAGGCACCTGCCCCATACACCCCCCAGAGTACAAGTACGAGGCTCTGCAGGAGACAGCCCTGCTCAGGTGAGAGAGGCTCTCATCAATTCTGTGCTTGTGAGCCAGGAAAAACTGGCAAAACGCAAGGCTGCAGCAACAGCAGCAACACCACCTGCAGCACCACAGGACAGCGAGTCTGCCTCGGCTGCAGAGCCTCGGGGAGAGGCCAGCGCAGCCCCTCTCATCCCTTTGGCACGTGAGCATGGAGAAAACATGGCTTCTCCCACGTCGGAAGACCACTACGATGAAGCGGCTGCTTCAGTGCCTGAAATCCCTCTGGCAGAAGCCGGCGCTCCGCACTTTGCCCCAGCAGCACAGGCAGAGAGCCAGGCACCTGCCCCGCGCAGCCCCACAGCCTACGAGGCTCTGCAGGACATGGCCCTGTGCATGGTGACAAAGGCTGTGGTCAGTGCTATGGCTGTCATCCAGCACAACCTGGCCCAAAGCACCCAGGCTCTCGGCAGGGACACCTCCCACTAGACCAGGCTGCTCCAAGCTCCGTCCAGCCTGGCCTTGAACACCTCCAGGGATGGGGCACTGACAGCTTCCCTGGGCAACCTGTTCCAGCGCCTCACCACCCTTACAATACAGAAATTCTTCCTGATATCCAATCTAAATCTGCCCTCTTTCAGTTTGAAGCCGTTACCCCGTGCCCTATCATTACACTCCCTGATAAAGAGTCCCTCCCCATCCTTCCTCTAGGCCCCCTTTAGGGACTGGAAGGCTGCTCTAAGGTCGCCCCGGAGCCTTCTCTTCTCCAGGATGAACATCCCCAGCTCTCTCAGCCTGTCCTCATAGCATAGGCGCTCCAGCCCTCTGATCATCTTCGTGGCCCTCCGCTGGACCCCTTCCAGCAAGTCCACGTTCTTCTTGTGCTGAGGACTCCAGAGCTGGACGCAGTACTCCAGGTGGGGTCTCACCAGAGTGGAGCAGAGGGGCAGAATCACCTCCCTCGACCTGCTGGCCACGCTTCTTTCGATGCAGCCCAGGATGCGTTGGCTTTCAGGGTTGCAAGCGCGCATTGCCTGCTCATGTTGAGCTTCTTGTCCACCAGCACCCCCAAGTCCCTCTCCTCAGGGCTGCTCTCAAGCCATTCTCCGCCCAACCTGTAGGTGTGCCTGGCATTGCCATGACCCAGGTGCAGGCTCTTGCACTTGGCCTGGCTGAACTTCATGACGTTCACACAGGCCCACCTCTCGAGCCTGTCCAGGTCCCTCTGGATGGCGTCCCTTCTCTCCAGTGTGTCGACCGTGCCACACAGCCTGGTGTCGTCAGCAAACTTGCTGAGGGTGCACTCAATCCCACTGTCCATGTCACTGACAAAGACGTTAAACAGCACTGGTCCCCGTACTGACCCCTGAGGAACAGCACTCGTCACCGTGGGCTGCCCAGGCAGGCAGGGACAGCCGGGCATGCCACCGCCGCTCGGCCAGCAAGACACGCCAGCAGCTGCTGCAAGCTGCCGCCTCTGCCACCAGCACCCTCGACTCCTTCTGCCGCGGGCTGGGAACCGGCCAGCAGCACTGCAGCCAGCGGCTGCCTACGGCCGGTCCCACCTGCTGGGGGCATCAACGGTGAGCGGGGCAGACCTGCGAGGGTGAGGACGTTCAGGCCTGCCCAGCAGCTCCCTCCAGCCTACAGCGCAGCAGGGAAGGACGCCGCCCGGGACATCACAAACAAGGTCCTGTGCAAAGTTTTCCCTGCCAGCCATGGACCCAGCCAGCAGCCAGCAGCACCGCGGGACCGTGCACATTGCAAGGCTGCGGCCATGACTGAAAGAACAGACAAGGTGTTGGCAGCCAGCAGCAGCAAGGCCCCCGCGGCTTGTCCCACACTGAGGGGGGCACAGGGGGTCACTGGTGCTGCCAGCAGGGCCCCTGCACCAGCTTCCCTGGGCAGGCACGCGGGGCCAGGACACCAAGGACAAGCAGCACAGCAAGATCCACCTACTTCTCCCATCTTCAGTGAGCAGGCCCCTGCAGCAGAGGCAGAGAGGCAGGCACCTGCCCCATACACACCCCGAGAATATGAGGACAAGGTTCTGCAGGACACACCAGCACCCTCGACCTCTCCTGCCGCGGGCTGGCAAATGGCCAGCAGCACCGCAGCCAGCGGCTGCCTACGGCCAGTCCCACCTGCTCGGGGCATCAACGGTGAGCGGGGCAGACCTGCGAGGGTGAGGAGCTTCAGGCCTGCCCAGCAGCTCCCTCCAGCCTACAGCGCAGCAGGGAAGGACGCCGCCCGGAACATCACAAACAAGGTCCTGTGCAAAGTTTTCCCTGCCAGCCATGGACCCAGCCAGCAGCCAGCAGCACCGCGGGACCGTGCACATTGCAAGGCTGCGGCCATGACTGAAAGAACAGACAAGGTGTTGGCAGCCAACAGCAGCAAGGCCAGCTCCCTCCAGCCTACAGAGGAGCTATAAAGGACACAGCCCGGTGCCTCACGAGTGAGGTCCTGGCCAAGGTTTTCCTTGGAAGCGGGGGACCCAGCCAGCAGCCAGCAGCACCACGGGGAAGGGCTGAGGCCATGACACCAACATCAGACAAGGTGTTAGCGGCCAATGGAGGCAAGGCTTTTGCAGAGGATCCAGCCATCCTGTCCATCAAGACAGAGTCCCTGGAGGAGCTGGAGAGGAGCTGCCTGGCCCGCACCAGGCGCAGCCTGGCCCAACTCAGCAATGCCACCCTGCAGTGGCAGCAGGACAGCCCGGAGGAAAAGCCAGGGGCCTTGGCCGAGGAGCAGGAGAAGTGCAAAGACAGCAGTGACAAGGAGCTGTCCCAAGGGGAAGACATCAGCATCCACACCATCTGGGTCAACGCCTCCGTCCCGGAGCTCTTCCAGGACACCCACGCTGGTCCCCAGGAGGAGTCCGGCCGGCCCAGCCGCCTGGGCACAGGGGTGGCAGGAGACATAGCTGGAGACCTGCAGAGCGCGTCTCCTGCCCTGGCTGGTCCCACGGATGCTGAGCCGGCAGCTTGTGCCCTGGCCGGAACTCCTGAGCAAGAGGGGCACCGCACGCCTCTGGCTCCCATGGCAGAAGAGGAGGCAAAGGCAACCGCTTCTCCCATCCTCAGCGAGCAGGCCCCTGCAGCAGAAGTAGAGAGCTGGGCACCTGCCCCATACACCCCCCCAGACTATAAGGACGAGGCTTTAGAGGACACAATCCTGAGCATGGTGAGAGAGGCTCTCATCAATTCTGTGCCTGTGAGCCAGCGCTCGCAGGCACCTGCCCCATACACCCCCCCAGAGTACAAGTACGAGGCTCTGCAGGACACAGCCCTGCTCAGGTGAGAGAGGCTCTCATCAATTCTGTGCTTGTGAGCCAGGAAAAACTGGCAAAACGCAAGGCTGCAGCAACAGCAGCAACACCACCTGCAGCACCACAGGACAGCGAGTCTGCCTCGGCTGCAGAGCCTCGGGGAGAGGCCAGCGCAGCCCCTCTCATCCCTTTGGCACGTGAGCATGGAGAAAACATGGCTTCTCCCACGTCGGAAGACCACTACGATGAAGCGGCTGCTTCAGTGCCTGAAATCCCTCTGGCAGAAGCCGGCGCTCCGCACTTTGCCCCAGCAGCACAGGCAGAGAGCCAGGCACCTGCCCCGCGCAGCCCCACAGCCTACGAGGCTCTGCAGGACATGGCCCTGTGCATGGTGACAAAGGCTGTGGTCAGTGCTATGGCTGTCATCCAGCACAACCTGGCCCAAAGCACCCAGGCTCTCGGCAGGGACACCTCCCACTAGACCAGGCTGCTCCAAGCTCCGTCCAGCCTGGCCTTGAACACCTCCAGGGATGGGGCACTGACAGCTTCCCTGGGCAACCTGTTCCAGCGCCTCACCACCCTTACAATACAGAAATTCTTCCTGATATCCAATCTAAATCTGCCCTCTTTCAGTTTGAAGCCGTTAGCCCGTGCCCTATCATTACACTCCCTGATAAAGAGTCCCTCCCCATCCTTCCTCTAGGCCCCCTTTAGGGACTGGAAGGCTGCTCTAAGGTCGCCCCGGAGCCTTCTCTTCTCCAGGATGAACATCCCCAGCTCTCTCAGCCTGTCCTCATAGCATAGGCGCTCCAGCCCTCTGATCATCTTCGTGGCCCTCCGCTGGACCCCTTCCAGCAAGTCCACGTCCTTCTTGTGCTGAGGACTCCAGAGCTGGACGCAGTACTCCAGGTGGGGTCTCACCAGAGCGGAGCAGAGGGGCAGAATCACCTCCCTCGACCTGCTGGCCACGCTTCTTTCGATGCAGCCCAGGATGCGTTGGCTTTCGGGGTTGCAAGCGCGCATTGCCTGCTCATGTTGAGCTTCTTGTCCACCAGCACCCCCAAGTCCCTCTCCTCAGGGCTGCTCTCAAGCCATTCTCTGCCCAACCTGTAGGTGTGCCTGGCATTGCCATGACCCAGGTGCAGGCTCTTGCACTTGGCCTGGCTGAACTTCATGACGTTCACACAGGCCCACCTCTCGAGCCTGTCCAGGTCCCTCTGGATGGCGTCCCTTCTCTCCAGTGTGTCGACCGTGCCACACAGCCTGGTGTCGTCAGCAAACTTGCTGAGGGTGCACTCAATCCCACTGTCCATGTCACTGACAAAGATGTTAAACAGCACTGGTCCCCGTACTGACCCCTGAGGAACAGCACTCGTCACCGTGGGCTGCCCAGGCAGGCAGGGACAGCCGGGCATGCCACCGCCGCTCGGCCAGCAAGACACGCCAGCAGCTGCTGCAAGCTGCCGCCTCTGCCACCAGCACCCTCGACTCCTTCTGCCGCGGGCTGGGAACGGGCCAGCAGCACTGCAGCCAGCGGCTGCCTACGGCCGGTCCCACCTGCTGGGGGCATCAACGGTGAGCGGGGCAGACCTGCGAGGGTGAGGACGTTCAGGCCTGCCCAGCAGCTCCCTCCAGCCTACAGAGGAGCAGAGAAGGACGCCGCCCGGGACATCACAAACAAGGTCCTGTGCAAAGTTTTCCCTGCCAGCCATGGACCCAGCCAGCAGCCAGCAGCACCGCGGGACCGTGCACATTGCAAGGCTGCGGCCATGACTGAAAGAACAGACAAGGTGTTGGCAGCCAACAGCAGCAAGGCCCCCGCGGCTTGTCCCACACTGAGGGGGGCACAGGGGGTCACTGGTGCTGCCAGCAGGGCCCCTGCACCAGCTTCCCTGGGCAGGCACGCGGGGCCAGGACACCAAGGACAAGCAGCACAGCAAGATCCACCTACTTCTCCCATCTTCAGTGAGCAGGCCCCTGCAGCAGAGGCAGAGAGGCAGGCACCTGCCCCATACACACCCCGAGAATATGAGGACAAGGTTCTGCAGGACACACCAGCACCCTCGACCTCTCCTGCCGCGGGCTGGCAAATGGCCAGCAGCACCGCAGCCAGCGGCTGCCTACGGCCAGTCCCACCTGCTCGGGGCATCAACGGTGAGCGGGGCAGACATTCGAGGGTGAGGAGCTTCAGGCCTGCCCAGCAGCTCCCTCCAGCCTACAGCGCAGCAGGGAAGGACGCCGCCCGGGACATCACAAACAAGGTCCTGTGCAAAGTTTTCCCTGCCAGCCATGGACCCAGCCAGCAGCCAGCAGCACCGCGGGACCGTGCACATTGCAAGGCTGCGGCCATGACTGAAACAACAGACAAGGTGTTGGCAGCCAACAGCAGCAAGGCCAGCTCCCTCCAGCCTACAGAGGAGCTATAAAGGACACAGCCCGGTGCCTCACGAGTGAGGTCCTGGCCAAGGTTTTCCTTGGAAGCGGGGGACCCAGCCAGCAGCCAGCAGCACCACGGGGAAGGGCTGAGGCCATGACACCAACATCAGACAAGGTGTTAGCGGCCAATGGAGGCAAGGCTTTTGCAGAGGATCCAGCCATCCTGTCCATCAAGACAGAGTCCCTGGAGGAGCTGGAGAGGAGCTGCCTGGCCCGCACCAGGCGCAGCCTGGCCCAACTCAGCAATGCCACCCTGCAGTGGCAGCAGGACAGCCCGGAGGAAAAGCCAGGGGCCTTGGCCGAGGAGCAGGAGAAGTGCAAAGACAGCAGTGACAAGGAGCTGTCCCAAGGGGAAGACATCAGCATCCACACCATCTGGGTCAACGCCTCCGTCCCGGAGCTCTTCCAGGACACCCACGCTGGTCCCCAGGAGGAGTCCGGCCGGCCCAGCCGCCTGGGCACAGGGGTGGCAGGAGACATAGCTGGAGACCTGCAGAGCGCGTCTCCTGCCCTGGCTGGTCCCACGGATGCTGAGCCGGCAGCTTGTGCCCTGGCCGGAACTCCTGAGCAAGAGGGGCACCGCACGCCTCTGGCTCCCATGGCAGAAGAGGAGGCAAAGGCAACCGCTTCTCCCATCCTCAGCGAGCAGGCCCCTGCAGCAGAAGTAGAGAGCTGGGCACCTGCCCCATACACCCCCCCAGACTATAAGGACGAGGCTTTAGAGGACACAATCCTGAGCATGGTGAGAGAGGCTCTCATCAATTCTGTGCCTGTGAGCCAGCGCTCGCAGGCACCTGCCCCATACACCCCCCCAGAGTACAAGTACGAGGCTCTGCAGGACACAGCCCTGCTCAGGTGAGAGAGGCTCTCATCAATTCTGTGCTTGTGAGCCAGGAAAAACTGGCAAAACGCAAGGCTGCAGCAACAGCAGCAACACCACCTGCAGCACCACAGGACAGCGAGTCTGCCTCGGCTGCAGAGCCTCGGGGAGAGGCCAGCGCAGCCCCTCTCATCCCTTTGGCACGTGAGCATGGAGAAAACATGGCTTCTCCCACGTCGGAAGACCACTACGATGAAGCGGCTGCTTCAGTGCCTGAAATCCCTCTGGCAGAAGCCGGCGCTCCGCACTTTGCCCCAGCAGCACAGGCAGAGAGCCAGGCACCTGCCCCGCGCAGCCCCACAGCCTACGAGGCTCTGCAGGACATGGCCCTGTGCATGGTGACAAAGGCTGTGGTCAGTGCTATGGCTGTCATCCAGCACAACCTGGCCCAAAGCACCCAGGCTCTCGGCAGGGACACCTCCCACTAGACCAGGCTGCTCCAAGCTCCGTCCAGCCTGGCCTTGAACACCTCCAGGGATGGGGCACTGACAGCTTCCCTGGGCAACCTGTTCCAGCGCCTCACCACCCTTACAATACAGAAATTCTTCCTGATATCCAATCTAAATCTGCCCTCTTTCAGTTTGAAGCCGTTAGCCCGTGCCCTATCATTACACTCCCTGATAAAGAGTCCCTCCCCATCCTTCCTCTAGGCCCCCTTTAGGGACTGGAAGGCTGCTCTAAGGTCGCCCCGGAGCCTTCTCTTCTCCAGGATGAACATCCCCAGCTCTCTCAGCCTGTCCTCATAGCATAGGCGCTCCAGCCCTCTGATCATCTTCGTGGCCCTCCGCTGGACCCCTTCCAGCAAGTCCACGTCCTTCTTGTGCTGAGGACTCCAGAGCTGGACGCAGTACTCCAGGTGGGGTCTCACCAGAGCGGAGCAGAGGGGCAGAATCACCTCCCTCGACCTGCTGGCCACGCTTCTTTCGATGCAGCCCAGGATGCGTTGGCTTTCAGGGTTGCAAGCGCGCATTGCCTGCTCATGTTGAGCTTCTTGTCCACCAGCACCCCCAAGTCCCTCTCCTCAGGGCTGCTCTCAAGCCATTCTCCGCCCAACCTGTAGGTGTGCCTGGCATTGCCATGACCCAGGTGCAGGCTCTTGCACTTGGCCTGGCTGAACTTCATGACGTTCACACAGGCCCACCTCTCGAGCCTGTCCAGGTCCCTCTGGATGGAGTCCCTTCTCTCCAGTGTGTCGACCGTGCCACACAGCCTGGTGTCGTCAGCAAACTTGCTGAGGGTGCACTCAATCCCACTGTCCATGTCACTGACAAAGACGTTAAACAGCACTGGTCCCCGTACTGACCCCTGAGGAACAGCACTCGTCACCGTGGGCTGCCCAGGCAGGCAGGGACAGCCGGGCATGCCACCGCCGCTCGGCCAGCAAGACACGCCAGCAGCTGCTGCAAGCTGCCGCCTCTGCCACCAGCACCCTCGACTCCTTCTGCCGCGGGCTGGGAACCGGCCAGCAGCACTGCAGCCAGCGGCTGCCTACGGCCGGTCCCACCTGCTGGGGGCATCAACGGTGAGCGGGGCAGACCTGCGAGGGTGAGGACGTTCAGGCCTGCCCAGCAGCTCCCTCCAGCCTACAGAGGAGCAGAGAAGGACGCCGCCCGGGACATCACAAACAAGGTCCTGTGCAAAGTTTTCCCTGCCAGCCATGGACCCAGCCAGCAGCCAGCAGCACCGCGGGACCGTGCACATTGCAAGGCTGCGGCCATGACTGAAAGAACAGACAAGGTGTTGGCAGCCAGCAGCAGCAAGGCCCCCGCGGCTTGTCCCACACTGAGGGGGGCACAGGGGGTCACTGGTGCTGCCAGCAGGGCCCCTGCACCAGCTTCCCTGGGCAGGCACGCGGGGCCAGGACACCAAGGACAAGCAGCACAGCAAGATCCACCTACTTCTCCCATCTTCAGTGAGCAGGCCCCTGCAGCAGAGGCAGAGAGGCAGGCACCTGCCCCATACACACCCCGAGAATATGAGGACAAGGTTCTGCAGGACACACCAGCACCCTCGACCTCTCCTGCCGCGGGCTGGCAAATGGCCAGCAGCACCGCAGCCAGCGGCTGCCTACGGCCAGTCCCACCTGCTCGGGGCATCAACGGTGAGCGGGGCAGACATTCGAGGGTGAGGAGCTTCAGGCCTGCCCAGCAGCTCCCTCCAGCCTACAGCGCAGCAGGGAAGGACGCCGCCCGGGACATCACAAACAAGGTCCTGTGCAAAGTTTTCCCTGCCAGCCATGGACCCAGCCAGCAGCCAGCAGCACCGCGGGACCGTGCACATTGCAAGGCTGCGGCCATGACTGAAACAACAGACAAGGTGTTGGCAGCCAACAGCAGCAAGGCCAGCTCCCTCCAGCCTACAGAGGAGCTATAAAGGACACAGCCCGGTGCCTCACGAGTGAGGTCCTGGCCAAGGTTTTCCTTGGAAGCGGGGGACCCAGCCAGCAGCCAGCAGCACCACGGGGAAGGGCTGAGGCCATGACACCAACATCAGACAAGGTGTTAGCGGCCAATGGAGGCAAGGCTTTTGCAGAGGATCCAGCCATCCTGTCCATCAAGACAGAGTCCCTGGAGGAGCTGGAGAGGAGCTGCCTGGCCCGCACCAGGCGCAGCCTGGCCCAACTCAGCAATGCCACCCTGCAGTGGCAGCAGGACAGCCCGGAGGAAAAGCCAGGGGCCTTGGCCGAGGAGCAGGAGAAGTGCAAAGACAGCAGTGACAAGGAGCTGTCCCAAGGGGAAGACATCAGCATCCACACCATCTGGGTCAACGCCTCCGTCCCGGAGCTCTTCCAGAACACCCACGCTGGTCCCCAGGAGGAGTCCGGCCGGCCCAGCCGCCTGGGCACAGGGGTGGCAGGAGACATAGCTGGAGACCTGCAGAGCGCGTCTCCTGCCCTGGCTGGTCCCACGGATGCTGAGCCGGCAGCTTGTGCCCTGGCCGGAACTCCTGAGCAAGAGGGGCACCGCACGCCTCTGGCTCCCATGGCAGAAGAGGAGGCAAAGGCAACCGCTTCTCCCATCCTCAGCGAGCAGGCCCCTGCAGCAGAAGTAGAGAGCTGGGCACCTGCCCCATACACCCCCCCAGACTATAAGGACGAGGCTTTAGAGGACACAATCCTGAGCATGGTGAGAGAGGCTCTCATCAATTCTGTGCCTGTGAGCCAGCGCTCGCAGGCACCTGCCCCATACACCCCCCCAGAGTACAAGTACGAGGCTCTGCAGGACACAGCCCTGCTCAGGTGAGAGAGGCTCTCATCAATTCTGTGCTTGTGAGCCAGGAAAAACTGGCAAAACGCAAGGCTGCAGCAACAGCAGCAACACCACCTGCAGCACCACAGGACAGCGAGTCTGCCTCGGCTGCAGAGCCTCGGGGAGAGGCCAGCGCAGCCCCTCTCATCCCTTTGGCACGTGAGCATGGAGAAAACATGGCTTCTCCCACGTCGGAAGACCACTACGATGAAGCGGCTGCTTCAGTGCCTGAAATCCCTCTGGCAGAAGCCGGCGCTCCGCACTTTGCCCCAGCAGCACAGGCAGAGAGCCAGGCACCTGCCCCGCGCAGCCCCACAGCCTACGAGGCTCTGCAGGACATGGCCCTGTGCATGGTGACAAAGGCTGTGGTCAGTGCTATGGCTGTCATCCAGCACAACCTGGCCCAAAGCACCCAGGCTCTCGGCAGGGACACCTCCCACTAGACCAGGCTGCTCCAAGCTCCGTCCAGCCTGGCCTTGAACACCTCCAGGGATGGGGCACTGACAGCTTCCCTGGGCAACCTGTTCCAGCGCCTCACCACCCTTACAATACAGAAATTCTTCCTGATATCCAATCTAAATCTGCCCTCTTTCAGTTTGAAGCCGTTAGCCCGTGCCCTATCATTACACTCCCTGATAAAGAGTCCCTCCCCATCCTTCCTCTAGGCCCCCTTTAGGGACTGGAAGGCTGCTCTAAGGTCGCCCCGGAGCCTTCTCTTCTCCAGGATGAACATCCCCAGCTCTCTCAGCCTGTCCTCATAGCATAGGCGCTCCAGCCCTCTGATCATCTTCATGGCCCTCCGCTGGACCCCTTCCAGCAAGTCCACGTCCTTCTTGTGCTGAGGACTCCAGAGCTGGACGCAGTACTCCAGGTGGGGTCTCACCAGAGCGGAGCAGAGGGGCAGAATCACCTCCCTCGACCTGCTGGCCACGCTTCTTTCGATGCAGCCCAGGATGCGTTGGCTTTCAGGGTTGCAAGCGCGCATTGCCTGCTCATGTTGAGCTTCTTGTCCACCAGCACCCCCAAGTCCCTCTCCTCAGGGCTGCTCTCAAGCCATTCTCCGCCCAACCTGTAGGTGTGCCTGGCATTGCCATGACCCAGGTGCAGGCTCTTGCACTTGGCCTGGCTGAACTTCATGACGTTCACACAGGCCCACCTCTCGAGCCTGTCCAGGTCCCTCTGGATGGCGTCCCTTCTCTCCAGTGTGTCGACCGTGCCACACAGCCTGGTGTCGTCAGCAAACTTGCTGAGGGTGCACTCAATCCCACTGTCCATGTCACTGACAAAGACGTTAAACAGCACTGGTCCCCGTACTGACCCCTGAGGAACAGCACTCGTCACCGTGGGCTGCCCAGGCAGGCAGGGACAGCCGGGCATGCCACCGCCGCTCGGCCAGCAAGACACGCCAGCAGCTGCTGCAAGCTGCCGCCTCTGCCACCAGCACCCTCGACTCCTTCTGCCGCGGGCTGGGAACCGGCCAGCAGCACTGCAGCCAGCGGCTGCCTACGGCCGGTCCCACCTGCTGGGGGCATCAACGGTGAGCGGGGCAGACCTGCGAGGGTGAGGACGTTCAGGCCTGCCCAGCAGCTCCCTCCAGCCTACAGAGGAGCAGAGAAGGACGCCGCCCGGGACATCACAAACAAGGTCCTGTGCAAAGTTTTCCCTGCCAGCCATGGACCCAGCCAGCAGCCAGCAGCACCGCGGGACCGTGCACATTGCAAGGCTGCGGCCATGACTGAAAGAACAGACAAGGTGTTGGCAGCCAACAGCAGCAAGGCCCCCGCGGCTTGTCCCACACTGAGGGGGGCACAGGGGGTCACTGGTGCTGCCAGCAGGGCCCCTGCACCAGCTTCCCTGGGCAGGCACGCGGGGCCAGGACACCAAGGACAAGCAGCACAGCAAGATCCACCTACTTCTCCCATCTTCAGTGAGCAGGCCCCTGCAGCAGAGGCAGAGAGGCAGGCACCTGCCCCATACACACCCCGAGAATATGAGGACAAGGTTCTGCAGGACACACCAGCACCCTCGACCTCTCCTGCCGCGGGCTGGCAAATGGCCAGCAGCACCGCAGCCAGCGGCTGCCTATGGCCAGTCCCACCTGCTCGGGGCATCAACGGTGAGCGGGGCAGACCTGCGAGGGTGAGGAGCTTCAGGCCTGCCCAGCAGCTCCCTCCAGCCTACAGCGCAGCAGGGAAGGACGCCGCCCGGGACATCACAAACAAGGTCCTGTGCAAAGTTTTCCCTGCCAGCCATGGACCCAGCCAGCAGCCAGCAGCACCGCGGGACCGTGCACATTGCAAGGCTGCGGCCATGACTGAAAGAACAGACAAGGTGTTGGCAGCCAACAGCAGCAAGGCCAGCTCCCTCCAGCCTACAGAGGAGCTATAAAGGACACAGCCCGGTGCCTCACGAGTGAGGTCCTGGCCAAGGTTTTCCTTGGAAGCGGGGGACCCAGCCAGCAGCCAGCAGCACCACGGGGAAGGGCTGAGGCCATGACACCAACATCAGACAAGGTGTTAGCGGCCAATGGAGGCAAGGCTTTTGCAGAGGATCCAGCCATCCTGTCCATCAAGACAGAGTCCCTGGAGGAGCTGGAGAGGAGCTGCCTGGCCCGCACCAGGCGCAGCCTGGCCCAACTCAGCAATGCCACCCTGCAGTGGCAGCAGGACAGCCCGGAGGAAAAGCCAGGGGCCTTGGCCGAGGAGCAGGAGAAGTGCAAAGACAGCAGTGACAAGGAGCTGTCCCAAGGGGAAGACATCAGCATCCACACCATCTGGGTCAACGCCTCCGTCCCGGAGCTCTTCCAGGACACCCACGCTGGTCCCCAGGAGGAGTCCGGCCGGCCCAGCCGCCTGGGCACAGGGGTGGCAGGAGACATAGCTGGAGACCTGCAGAGCGCGTCTCCTGCCCTGGCTGGTCCCACGGATGCTGAGCCGGCAGCTTGTGCCCTGGCCGGAACTCCTGAGCAAGAGGGGCACCGCACGCCTCTGGCTCCCATGGCAGAAGAGGAGGCAAAGGCAACCGCTTCTCCCATCCTCAGCGAGCAGGCCCCTGCAGCAGAAGTAGAGAGCTGGGCACCTGCCCCATACACCCCCCCAGACTATAAGGACGAGGCTTTAGAGGACACAATCCTGAGCATGGTGAGAGAGGCTCTCATCAATTCTGTGCCTGTGAGCCAGCGCTCGCAGGCACCTGCCCCATACACCCCCCAGAGTACAAGTACGAGGCTCTGCAGGACACAGCCCTGCTCAGGTGAGAGAGGCTCTCATCAATTCTGTGCTTGTGAGCCAGGAAAAACTGGCAAAACGCAAGGCTGCAGCAACAGCAGCAACACCACCTGCAGCACCACAGGACAGCGAGTCTGCCTCGGCTGCAGAGCCTCGGGGAGAGGCCAGCGCAGCCCCTCTCATCCCTTTGGCACGTGAGCATGGAGAAAACATGGCTTCTCCCACGTCGGAAGACCACTACGATGAAGCGGCTGCTTCAGTGCCTGAAATCCCTCTGGCAGAAGCCGGCGCTCCGCACTTTGCCCCAGCAGCACAGGCAGAGAGCCAGGCACCTGCCCCGCGCAGCCCCACAGCCTACGAGGCTCTGCAGGACATGGCCCTGTGCATGGTGACAAAGGCTGTGGTCAGTGCTATGGCTGTCATCCAGCACAACCTGGCCCAAAGCACCCAGGCTCTCGGCAGGGACACCTCCCACTAGACCAGGCTGCTCCAAGCTCCGTCCAGCCTGGCCTTGAACACCTCCAGGGATGGGGCACTGACAGCTTCCCTGGGCAACCTGTTCCAGCGCCTCACCACCCTTACAATACAGAAATTCTTCCTGATATCCAATCTAAATCTGCCCTCTTTCAGTTTGAAGCCGTTAGCCCGTGCCCTATCATTACACTCCCTGATAAAGAGTCCCTCCCCATCCTTCCTCTAGGCCCCCTTTAGGGACTGGAAGGCTGCTCTAAGGTCGCCCCGGAGCCTTCTCTTCTCCAGGATGAACATCCCCAGCTCTCTCAGCCTGTCCTCATAGCATAGGCGCTCCAGCCCTCTGATCATCTTCGTGGCCCTCCGCTGGACCCCTTCCAGCAAGTCCACGTCCTTCTTGTGCTGAGGACTCCAGAGCTGGACGCAGTACTCCAGGTGGGGTCTCACCAGAGCGGAGCAGAGGGGCAGAATCACCTCCCTCGACCTGCTGGCCACGCTTCTTTCGATGCAGCCCAGGATGCGTTGGCTTTCAGGGTTGCAAGCGCGCATTGCCTGCTCATGTTGAGCTTCTTGTCCACCAGCACCCCCAAGTCCCTCTCCTCAGGGCTGCTCTCAAGCCATTCTCCGCCCAACCTGTAGGTGTGCCTGGCATTGCCATGACCCAGGTGCAGGCTCTTGCACTTGGCCTGGCTGAACTTCATGACGTTCACACAGGCCCACCTCTCGAGCCTGTCCAGGTCCCTCTGGATGGCGTCCCTTCTCTCCAGTGTGTCGACCGTGCCACACAGCCTGGTGTCGTCAGCAAACTTGCTGAGGGTGCACTCAATCCCACTGTCCATGTCACTGACAAAGACGTTAAACAGCACTGGTCCCCGTACTGACCCCTGAGGAACAGCACTCGTCACCGTGGGCTGCCCAGGCAGGCAGGGACAGCCGGGCATGCCACCGCCGCTCGGCCAGCAAGACACGCCAGCAGCTGCTGCAAGCTGCCGCCTCTGCCACCAGCACCCTCGACTCCTTCTGCCGCGCGCTGGGAACCGGCCAGCAGCACTGCAGCCAGCGGCTGCCTACGGCCGGTCCCACCTGCTGGGGGCATCAACGGTGAGCGGGGCAGACCTGCGAGGGTGAGGACGTTCAGGCCTGCCCAGCAGCTCCCTCCAGCCTACAGAGGAGCAGAGAAGGACGCCGCCCGGGACATCACAAACAAGGTCCTGTGCAAAGTTTTCCCTGCCAGCCATGGACCCAGCCAGCAGCCAGCAGCACCGCGGGACCGTGCACATTGCAAGGCTGCGGCCATGACTGAAAGAACAGACAAGGTGTTGGCAGCCAACAGCAGCAAGGCCCCCGCGGCTTGTCCCACACTGAGGGGGGCACAGGGGGTCACTGGTGCTGCCAGCAGGGCCCCTGCACCAGCTTCCCTGGGCAGGCACGCGGGGCCAGGACACCAAGGACAAGCAGCACAGCAAGATCCACCTACTTCTCCCATCTTCAGTGAGCAGGCCCCTGCAGCAGAGGCAGAGAGGCAGGCACCTGCCCCATACACACCCCGAGAATATGAGGACAAGGTTCTGCAGGACACACCAGCACCCTCGACCTCTCCTGCCACGGGCTGGCAAATGGCCAGCAGCACCGCAGCCAGCGGCTGCCTACGGCCAGTCCCACCTGCTCGGGGCATCAACGGTGAGCGGGGCAGACCTGCGAGGGTGAGGAGCTTCAGGCCTGCCCAGCAGCTCCCTCCAGCCTACAGCGCAGCAGGGAAGGACGCCGCCCGGGACATCACAAACAAGGTCCTGTGCAAAGTTTTCCCTGCCAGCCATGGACCCAGCCAGCAGCCAGCAGCACCGCGGGACCGTGCACATTGCAAGGCTGCGGCCATGACTGAAAGAACAGACAAGGTGTTGGCAGCCAACAGCAGCAAGGCCAGCTCCCTCCAGCCTACAGAGGAGCTATAAAGGACACAGCCCGGTGCCTCACGAGTGAGGTCCTGGCCAAGGTTTTCCTTGGAAGCGGGGGACCCAGCCAGCAGCCAGCAGCACCACGGGGAAGGGCTGAGGCCATGACACCAACATCAGACAAGGTGTTAGCGGCCAATGGAGGCAAGGCTTTTGCAGAGGATCCAGCCATCCTGTCCATCAAGACAGAGTCCCTGGAGGAGCTGGAGAGGAGCTGCCTGGCCCGCACCAGGCGCAGCCTGGCCCAACTCAGCAATGCCACCCTGCAGTGGCAGCAGGACAGCCCGGAGGAAAAGCCAGGGGCCTTGGCCGAGGAGCAGGAGAAGTGCAAAGACAGCAGTGACAAGGAGCTGTCCCAAGGGGAAGGCATCAGCATCCACACCATCTGGGTCAACGCCTCCGTCCCGGAGCTCTTCCAGGACACCCACGCTGGTCCCCAGGAGGAGTCCGGCCGGCCCAGCCGCCTGGGCACAGGGGTGGCAGGAGACATAGCTGGAGACCTGCAGAGCGCGTCTCCTGCCCTGGCTGGTCCCACGGATGCTGAGCCGGCAGCTTGTGCCCTGGCCGGAACTCCTGAGCAAGAGGGGCACCGCACGCCTCTGGCTCCCATGGCAGAAGAGGAGGCAAAGGCAACCGCTTCTCCCATCCTCAGCGAGCAGGCCCCTGCAGCAGAAGTAGAGAGCTGGGCACCTGCCCCATACACCCCCCCAGACTATAAGGACGAGGCTTTAGAGGACACAATCCTGAGCATGGTGAGAGAGGCTCTCATCAATTCTGTGCCTGTGAGCCAGCGCTCGCAGGCACCTGCCCCATACACCCCCCAGAGTACAAGTACGAGGCTCTGCAGGACACAGCCCTGCTCAGGTGAGAGAGGCTCTCATCAATTCTGTGCTTGTGAGCCAGGAAAAACTGGCAAAACGCAAGGCTGCAGCAACAGCAGCAACACCACCTGCAGCACCACAGGACAGCGAGTCTGCCTCGGCTGCAGAGCCTCGGGGAGAGGCCAGCGCAGCCCCTCTCATCCCTTTGGCACGTGAGCATGGAGAAAACATGGCTTCTCCCACGTCGGAAGACCACTACGATGAAGCGGCTGCTTCAGTGCCTGAAATCCCTCTGGCAGAAGCCGGCGCTCCGCACTTTGCCCCAGCAGCACAGGCAGAGAGCCAGGCACCTGCCCCGCGCAGCCCCACAGCCTACGAGGCTCTGCAGGACATGGCCCTGTGCATGGTGACAAAGGCTGTGGTCAGTGCTATGGCTGTCATCCAGCACAACCTGGCCCAAAGCACCCAGGCTCTCGGCAGGGACACCTCCCACTAGACCAGGCTGCTCCAAGCTCCGTCCAGCCTGGCCTTGAACACCTCCAGGGATGGGGCACTGACAGCTTCCCTGGGCAACCTGTTCCAGCGCCTCACCACCCTTACAATACAGAAATTCTTCCTGATATCCAATCTAAATCTGCCCTCTTTCAGTTTGAAGCCGTTAGCCCGTGCCCTATCATTACACTCCCTGATAAAGAGTCCCTCCCCATCCTTCCTCTAGGCCCCCTTTAGGGACTGGAAGGCTGCTCTAAGGTCGCCCCGGAGCCTTCTCTTCTCCAGGATGAACATCCCCAGCTCTCTCAGCCTGTCCTCATAGCATAGGCGCTCCAGCCCTCTGATCATCTTCGTGGCCCTCCGCTGGACCCCTTCCAGCAAGTCCACGTCCTTCTTGTGCTGAGGACTCCAGAGCTGGACGCAGTACTCCAGGTGGGGTCTCACCAGAGCGGAGCAGAGGGGCAGAATCACCTCCCTCGACCTGCTGGCCACGCTTCTTTCGATGCAGCCCAGGATGCCTTGGCTTTCAGGGTTGCAAGCGCGCATTGCCTGCTCATGTTGAGCTTCTTGTCCACCAGCACCCCCAAGTCCCTCTCCTCAGGGCTGCTCTCAAGCCATTCTCCGCCCAACCTGTAGGTGTGCCTGGCATTGCCATGACCCAGGTGCAGGCTCTTGCACTTGGCCTGGCTGAACTTCATGACGTTCACACAGGCCCACCTCTCGAGCCTGTCCAGGTCCCTCTGGATGGCGTCCCTTCTCTCCAGTGTGTCGACCGTGCCACACAGCCTGGTGTCGTCAGCAAACTTGCTGAGGGTGCACTCAATCCCACTGTCCATGTCACTGACAAAGACGTTAAACAGCACTGGTCCCCGTACTGACCCCTGAGGAACAGCACTCGTCACCGTGGGCTGCCCAGGCAGGCAGGGACAGCCGGGCATGCCACCGCCGCTCGGCCAGCAAGACACGCCAGCAGCTGCTGCAAGCTGCCGCCTCTGCCACCAGCACCCTCGACTCCTTCTGCCGCGGGCTGGGAACCGGCCAGCAGCACTGCAGCCAGCGGCTGCCTACGGCCGGTCCCACCTGCTGGGGGCATCAACGGTGAGCGGGGCAGACCTGCGAGGGTGAGGACGTTCAGGCCTGCCCAGCAGCTCCCTCCAGCCTACAGCGCAGCAGGGAAGGACGCCGCCCGGGACATCACAAACAAGGTCCTGTGCAAAGTTTTCCCTGCCAGCCATGGACCCAGCCAGCAGCCAGCAGCACCGCGGGACCGTGCACATTGCAAGGCTGCGGCCATGACTGAAAGAACAGACAAGGTGTTGGCAGCCAACAGCAGCAAGGCCCCCGCGGCTTGTCCCACACTGAGGGGGGCACAGGGGGTCACTGGTGCTGCCAGCAGGGCCCCTGCACCAGCTTCCCTGGGCAGGCACGCGGGGCCAGGACACCAAGGACAAGCAGCACAGCAAGATCCACCTACTTCTCCCATCTTCAGTGAGCAGGCCCCTGCAGCAGAGGCAGAGAGGCAGGCACCTGCCCCATACACACCCCGAGAATATGAGGACAAGGTTCTGCAGGACACACCAGCACCCTCGACCTCTCCTGCCGTGGGCTGGCAAATGGCCAGCAGCACTGCAGCCAGCGGCTGCCTACGGCCAGTCCCACCTGCTCGGGGCATCAACGGTGAGCGGGGCAGACCTGCGAGGGTGAGGAGCTTCAGGCCTGCCCAGCAGCTCCCTCCAGCCTACAGCGCAGCAGGGAAGGACGCCGCCCGGGACATCACAAACAAGGTCCTGTGCAAAGTTTTCCCTGCCAGCCATGGACCCAGCCAGCAGCCAGCAGCACCGCGGGACCGTGCACATTGCAAGGCTGCGGCCATGACTGAAACAACAGAGAAGGTGTTGGCAGCCAACAGCAGCAAGGCCAGCTCCCTCCAGCCTACAGAGGAGCTATAAAGGACACAGCCCGGTGCCTCACGAGTGAGGTCCTGGCCAAGGTTTTCCTTGGAAGCGGGGGACCCAGCCAGCAGCCAGCAGCACCACGGGGAAGGGCTGAGGCCACGACACCAACATCAGACAAGGTGTTAGCGGCCAATGGAGGCAAGGCTTTTGCAGAGGATCCAGCCATCCTGTCCATCAAGACAGAGTCCCTGGAGGAGCTGGAGAGGAGCTGCCTGGCCCGCACCAGGCGCAGCCTGGCCCAACTCAGCAATGCCACCCTGCAGTGGCAGCAGGACAGCCCGGAGGAAAAGCCAGGGGCCTTGGCCGAGGAGCAGGAGAAGTGCAAAGACAGCAGTGACAAGGAGCTGTCCCAAGGGGAAGACATCAGCATCCACACCATCTGGGTCAACGCCTCCGTCCCGGAGCTCTTCCAGGACACCCACGCTGGTCCCCAGGAGGAGTCCGGCCGGCCCAGCCGCCTGGGCACAGGGGTGGCAGGAGACATAGCTGGAGACCTGCAGAGCGCGTCTCCTGCCCTGGCTGGTCCCACGGATGCTGAGCCGGCAGCTTGTGCCCTGGCCGGAACTCCTGAGCAAGAGGGGCACCGCACGCCTCTGGCTCCCATGGCAGAAGAGGAGGCAAAGGCAACCGCTTCTCCCATCCTCAGCGAGCAGGCCCCTGCAGCAGAAGTAGAGAGCTGGGCACCTGCCCCATACACCCCCCCAGACTATAAGGACGAGGCTTTAGAGGACACAATCCTGAGCATGGTGAGACAGGCTCTCATCAATTCTGTGCCTGTGAGCCAGCGCTCGCAGGCACCTGCCCCATACACCCCCCCAGAGTACAAGTACGAGGCTCTGCAGGAGACAGCCCTGAGCATGGTGAGAGAGGCTCTCATCAATTCTGTGCCTGTGAGCCAGCGCTCGCAGGCACCTGCCCCATACACCCCCCCAGAGTACAAGTACGAGGCTCTGCAGGAGACAGCCCTGAGCATGGTGAGAGAGGCTCTCATCAATTCTGTGCTTGTGAGCCAGGAAAAACTGGCAAAACGCAAGGCTGCAGCAACAGCAGCAACACCACCTGCAGCACCACAGGACAGCGAGTCTGCCTCGGCTGCAGAGCCTCGGGGAGAGGCCAGCGCAGCCCCTCTCATCCCTTTGGCACGTGAGCATGGAGAAAACATGGCTTCTCCCACGTCGGAAGACCACTACGATGAAGCGGCTGCTTCAGTGCCTGAAATCCCTCTGGCAGAAGCCGGCGCTCCGCACTTTGCCCCAGCAGCACAGGCAGAGAGCCAGGCACCTGCCCCGCGCAGCCCCACAGCCTACGAGGCTCTGCAGGACATGGCCCTGTGCATGGTGACAAAGGCTGTGGTCAGTGCTATGGCTGTCATCCAGCACAACCTGGCCCAAAGCACCCAGGCTCTCGGCAGGGACACCTCCCACTAGACCAGGCTGCTCCAAGCTCCGTCCAGCCTGGCCTTGAACACCTCCAGGGATGGGGCACTGACAGCTTCCCTGGGCAACCTGTTCCAGCGCCTCACCACCCTTACAATACAGAAATTCTTCCTGATATCCAATCTAAATCTGCCCTCTTTCAGTTTGAAGCCGTTAGCCCGTGCCCTATCATTACACTCCCTGATAAAGAGTCCCTCCCCATCCTTCCTCTAGGCCCCCTTTAGGGACTGGAAGGCTGCTCTAAGGTCGCCCCGGAGCCTTCTCTTCTCCAGGATGAACATCCCCAGCTCTCTCAGCCTGTCCTCATAGCATAGGCGCTCCAGCCCTCTGATCATCTTCGTGGCCCTCCGCTGGACCCCTTCCAGCAAGTCCACGTCCTTCTTGTGCTGAGGACTCCAGAGCTGGACGCAGTACTCCAGGTGGGGTCTCACCAGAGCGGAGCAGAGGGGCAGAATCACCTCCCTCGACCTGCTGGCCACGCTTCTTTCGATGCAGCCCAGGATGCGTTGGCTTTCAGGGTTGCAAGCGCGCATTGCCTGCTCATGTTGAGCTTCTTGTCCACCAGCACCCCCAAGTCCCTCTCCTCAGGGCTGCTCTCAAGCCATTCTCCGCCCAACCTGTAGGTGTGCCTGGCATTGCCATGACCCAGGTGCAGGCTCTTGCACTTGGCCTGGCTGAACTTCATGACGTTCACACAGGCCCACCTCTCGAGCCTGTCCAGGTCCCTCTGGATGGCGTCCCTTCTCTCCAGTGTGTCGACCGTGCCACACAGCCTGGTGTCGTCAGCAAACTTGCTGAGGGTGCACTCAATCCCACTGTCCATGTCACTGACAAAGACGTTAAACAGCACTGGTCCCCGTACTGACCCCTGAGGAACAGCACTCGTCACCGTGGGCTGCCCAGGCAGGCAGGGACAGCCGGGCATGCCACTGCCGCTCGGCCAGCAAGACACGCCAGCAGCTGCTGCAAGCTGCCGCCTCTGCCACCAGCACCCTCGACTCCTTCTGCCGCGGGCTGGGAACCGGCCAGCAGCACTGCAGCCAGCGGCTGCCTACGGCCGGTCCCACCTGCTGGGGGCATCAACGGTGAGCGGGGCAGACCTGCGAGGGTGAGGACGTTCAGGCCTGCCCAGCAGCTCCCTCCAGCCTACAGCGCAGCAGGGAAGGACGCCGCCCGGGACATCACAAACAAGGTCCTGTGCAAAGTTTTCCCTGCCAGCCATGGACCCAGCCAGCAGCCAGCAGCACCGCGGGACCGTGCACATTGCAAGGCTGCGGCCATGACTGAAAGAACAGACAAGGTGTTGGCAGCCAACAGCAGCAAGGCCCCCGCGGCTTGTCCCACACTGAGGGGGGCACAGGGGGTCACTGGTGCTGCCAGCAGGGCCCCTGCACCAGCTTCCCTGGGCAGGCACGCGGGGCCAGGACACCAAGGACAAGCAGCACAGCAAGATCCACCTACTTCTCCCATCTTCAGTGAGCAGGCCCCTGCAGCAGAGGCAGAGAGGCAGGCACCTGCCCCATACACACCCCGAGAATATGAGGACAAGGTTCTGCAGGACACACCAGCACCCTCGACCTCTCCTGCCGCGGGCTGGCAAATGGCCAGCAGCACCGCAGCCAGCGGCTGCCTACGGCCAGTCCCACCTGCTCGGGGCATCAACGGTGAGCGGGGCAGACATTCGAGGGTGAGGAGCTTCAGGCCTGCCCAGCAGCTCCCTCCAGCCTACAGCGCAGCAGGGAAGGACGCCGCCCGGGACATCACAAACAAGGTCCTGTGCAAAGTTTTCCCTGCCAGCCATGGACCCAGCCAGCAGCCAGCAGCACCGCGGGACCGTGCACATTGCAAGGCTGCGGCCATGACTGAAACAACAGACAAGGTGTTGGCAGCCAACAGCAGCAAGGCCAGCTCCCTCCAGCCTACAGAGGAGCTATAAAGGACACAGCCCGGTGCCTCACGAGTGAGGTCCTGGCCAAGGTTTTCCTTGGAAGCGGGGGACCCAGCCAGCAGCCAGCAGCACCACGGGGAAGGGCTGAGGCCATGACACCAACATCAGACAAGGTGTTAGCGGCCAATGGAGGCAAGGCTTTTGCAGAGGATCCAGCCATCCTGTCCATCAAGACAGAGTCCCTGGAGGAGCTGGAGAGGAGCTGCCTGGCCCGCACCAGGCGCAGCCTGGCCCAACTCAGCAATGCCACCCTGCAGTGGCAGCAGGACAGCCCGGAGGAAAAGCCAGGGGCCTTGGCCGAGGAGCAGGAGAAGTGCAAAGACAGCAGTGACAAGGAGCTGTCCCAAGGGGAAGACATCAGCATCCACACCATCTGGGTCAACGCCTCCGTCCCGGAGCTCTTCCAGGACACCCACGCTGGTCCCCAGGAGGAGTCCGGCCGGCCCAGCCGCCTGGGCACAGGGGTGGCAGGAGACATAGCTGGAGACCTGCAGAGCGCGTCTCCTGCCCTGGCTGGTCCCACGGATGCTGAGCCGGCAGCTTGTGCCCTGGCCGGAACTCCTGAGCAAGAGGGGCACCGCACGCCTCTGGCTCCCATGGCAGAAGAGGAGGCAAAGGCAACCGCTTCTCCCATCCTCAGCGAGCAGGCCCCTGCAGCAGAAGTAGAGAGCTGGGCACCTGCCCCATACACCCCCCCAGGCTATAAGGACGAGGCTTTAGAGGACACAATCCTGAGCATGGTGAGAGAGGCTCTCATCAATTCTGTGCCTGTGAGCCAGCGCTTGCGGGCACCTGCCCCATACACCCCCCAGAGTACAAGTACGAGGCTCTGCAGGAGACAGCCCTGAGCATGGTGAGAGAGGCTCTCATCAATTCTGTGCTTGTGAGCCAGGAAAAACTGGCAAAACGCAAGGCTGCAGCAACAGCAGCAACACCACCTGCAGCACCACAGGACAGCGAGTCTGCCTCGGCTGCAGAGCCTCGGGGAGAGGCCAGCGCAGCCCCTCTCATCCCTTTGGCACGTGAGCATGGAGAAAACATGGCTTCTCCCACGTCGGAAGACCACTACGATGAAGCGGCTGCTTCAGTGCCTGAAATCCCTCTGGCAGAAGCCGGCGCTCCGCACTTTGCCCCAGCAGCACAGGCAGAGAGCCAGGCACCTGCCCCGCGCAGCCCCACAGCCTACGAGGCTCTGCAGGACATGGCCCTGTGCATGGTGACAAAGGCTGTGGTCAGTGCTATGGCTGTCATCCAGCACAACCTGGCCCAAAGCACCCAGGCTCTCGGCAGGGACACCTCCCACTAGACCAGGCTGCTCCAAGCTCCGTCCAGCCTGGCCTTGAACACCTCCAGGGATGGGGCACTGACAGCTTCCCTGGGCAACCTGTTCCAGCGCCTCACCACCCTTACAATACAGAAATTCTTCCTGATATCCAATCTAAATCTGCCCTCTTTCAGTTTGAAGCCGTTAGCCCGTGCCCTATCATTACACTCCCTGATAAAGAGTCCCTCCCCATCCTTCCTCTAGGCCCCCTTTAGGGACTGGAAGGCTGCTCTAAGGTCGCCCCGGAGCCTTCTCTTCTCCAGGATGAACATCCCCAGCTCTCTCAGCCTGTCCTCATAGCATAGGCGCTCCAGCCCTCTGATCATCTTCGTGGCCCTCCGCTGGACCCCTTCCAGCAAGTCCACGTCCTTCTTGTGCTGAGGACTCCAGAGCTGGACGCAGTACTCCAGGTGGGGTCTCACCAGAGCGGAGCAGAGGGGCAGAATCACCTCCCTCGACCTGCTGGCCACGCTTCTTTCGATGCAGCCCAGGATGCGTTGGCTTTCAGGGTTGCAAGCGCGCATTGCCTGCTCATGTTGAGCTTCTTGTCCACCAGCACCCCCAAGTCCCTCTCCTCAGGGCTGCTCTCAAGCCATTCTCCGCCCAACCTGTAGGTGTGCCTGGCATTGCCATGACCCAGGTGCAGGCTCTTGCACTTGGCCTGGCTGAACTTCATGACGTTCACACAGGCCCACCTCTCGAGCCTGTCCAGGTCCCTCTGGATGGCGTCCCTTCTCTCCAGTGTGTCGACCGTGCCACACAGCCTGGTGTCGTCAGCAAACTTGCTGAGGGTGCACTCAATCCCACTGTCCATGTCACTGACAAAGACGTTAAACAGCACTGGTCCCCGTACTGACCCCTGAGGAACAGCACTCGTCACCGTGGGCTGCCCAGGCAGGCAGGGACAGCCGGGCATGCCACCGCCGCTCGGCCAGCAAGACACGCCAGCAGCTGCTGCAAGCTGCCGCCTCTGCCACCAGCACCCTCGACTCCTTCTGCCGCGGGCTGGGAACCGGCCAGCAGCACTGCAGCCAGCGGCTGCCTACGGCCGGTCCCACCTGCTGGGGGCATCAACGGTGAGCGGGGCAGACCTGCGAGGGTGAGGACGTTCAGGCCTGCCCAGCAGCTCCCTCCAGCCTACAGCGCAGCAGGGAAGGACGCCGCCCGGGACATCACAAACAAGGTCCTGTGCAAAGTTTTCCCTGCCAGCCATGGACCCAGCCAGCAGCCAGCAGCACCGCGGGACCGTGCACATTGCAAGGCTGCGGCCATGACTGAAACAACAGACAAGGTGTTGGCAGCCAACAGCAGCAAGGCCAGCTCCCTCCAGCCTACAGAGGAGCTATAAAGGACACAGCCCGGTGCCTCACGAGTGAGGTCCTGGCCAAGGTTTTCCTTGGAAGCGGGGGACCCAGCCAGCAGCCAGCAGCACCACGGGGAAGGGCTGAGGCCATGACACCAACATCAGACAAGGTGTTAGCGGCCAATGGAGGCAAGGCTTTTGCAGAGGATCCAGCCATCCTGTCCATCAAGACAGAGTCCCTGGAGGAGCTGGAGAGGAGCTGCCTGGCCCGCACCAGGCGCAGCCTGGCCCAACTCAGCAATGCCACCCTGCAGTGGCAGCAGGACAGCCCGGAGGAAAAGCCAGGGGCCTTGGCCGAGGAGCAGGAGAAGTGCAAAGACAGCAGTGACAAGGAGCTGTCCCAAGGGGAAGACATCAGCATCCACACCATCTGGGTCAACGCCTCCGTCCCGGAGCTCTTCCAGGACACCCACGCTGGTCCCCAGGAGGAGTCCGGCCGGCCCAGCCGCCTGGGCACAGGGGTGGCAGGAGACATAGCTGGAGACCTGCAGAGCGCGTCTCCTGCCCTGGCTGGTCCCACGGATGCTGAGCCGGCAGCTTGTGCCCTGGCCGGAACTCCTGAGCAAGAGGGGCACCGCACGCCTCTGGCTCCCATGGCAGAAGAGGAGGCAAAGGCAACCGCTTCTCCCATCCTCAGCGAGCAGGCCCCTGCAGCAGAAGTAGAGAGCTGGGCACCTGCCCCATACACCCCCCCAGGCTATAAGGACGAGGCTTTAGAGGACACAATCCTGAGCATGGTGAGACAGGCTCTCATCAATTCTGTGCCTGTGAGCCAGCGCTTGCGGGCACCTGCCCCATACACCCCCCAGAGTACAAGTACGAGGCTCTGCAGGAGACAGCCCTGAGCATGGTGAGAGAGGCTCTCATCAATTCTGTGCTTGTGAGCCAGGAAAAACTGGCAAAACGCAAGGCTGCAGCAACAGCAGCAACACCACCTGCAGCACCACAGGACAGCGAGTCTGCCTCGGCTGCAGAGCCTCGGGGAGAGGCCAGCGCAGCCCCTCTCATCCCTTTGGCACGTGAGCATGGAGAAAACATGGCTTCTCCCACGTCGGAAGACCACTACGATGAAGCGGCTGCTTCAGTGCCTGAAATCCCTCTGGCAGAAGCCGGCGCTCCGCACTTTGCCCCAGCAGCACAGGCAGAGAGCCAGGCACCTGCCCCGCGCAGCCCCACAGCCTACGAGGCTCTGCAGGACATGGCCCTGTGCATGGTGACAAAGGCTGTGGTCAGTGCTATGGCTGTCATCCAGCACAACCTGGCCCAAAGCACCCAGGCTCTCGGCAGGGACACCTCCCACTAGACCAGGCTGCTCCAAGCTCCGTCCAGCCTGGCCTTGAACACCTCCAGGGATGGGGCACTGACAGCTTCCCTGGGCAACCTGTTCCAGCGCCTCACCACCCTTACAATACAGAAATTCTTCCTGATATCCAATCTAAATCTGCCCTCTTTCAGTTTGAAGCCGTTAGCCCGTGCCCTATCATTACACTCCCTGATAAAGAGTCCCTCCCCATCCTTCCTCTAGGCCCCCTTTAGGGACTGGAAGGCTGCTCTAAGGTCGCCCCGGAGCCTTCTCTTCTCCAGGATGAACATCCCCAGCTCTCTCAGCCTGTCCTCATAGCATAGGCGCTCCAGCCCTCTGATCATCTTCGTGGCCCTCCGCTGGACCCCTTCCAGCAAGTCCACGTCCTTCTTGTGCTGAGGACTCCAGAGCTGGACGCAGTACTCCAGGTGGGGTCTCACCAGAGCGGAGCAGAGGGGCAGAATCACCTCCCTCGACCTGCTGGCCACGCTTCTTTCGATGCAGCCCAGGATGCGTTGGCTTTCAGGGTTGCAAGCGCGCATTGCCTGCTCATGTTGAGCTTCTTGTCCACCAGCACCCCCAAGTCCCTCTCCTCAGGGCTGCTCTCAAGCCATTCTCCGCCCAACCTGTAGGTGTGCCTGGCATTGCCATGACCCAGGTGCAGGCTCTTGCACTTGGCCTGGCTGAACTTCATGACGTTCACACAGGCCCACCTCTCGAGCCTGTCCAGGTCCCTCTGGATGGCGTCCCTTCTCTCCAGTGTGTCGACCGTGCCACACAGCCTGGTGTCGTCAGCAAACTTGCTGAGGGTGCACTCAATCCCACTGTCCATGTCACTGACAAAGACGTTAAACAGCACTGGTCCCCGTACTGACCCCTGAGGAACAGCACTCGTCACCGTGGGCTGCCCAGGCAGGCAGGGACAGCCGGGCATGCCACCGCCGCTCGGCCAGCAAGACACGCCAGCAGCTGCTGCAAGCTGCCGCCTCTGCCACCAGCACCCTCGACTCCTTCTGCCGCGGGCTGGGAACCGGCCAGCAGCACTGCAGCCAGCGGCTGCCTACGGCCGGTCCCACCTGCTGGGGGCATCAACGGTGAGCGGGGCAGACCTGCGAGGGTGAGGACGTTCAGGCCTGCCCAGCAGCTCCCTCCAGCCTACAGCGCAGCAGGGAAGGACGCCGCCCGGGACATCACAAACAAGGTCCTGTGCAAAGTTTTCCCTGCCAGCCATGGACCCAGCCAGCAGCCAGCAGCACCGCGGGACCGTGCACATTGCAAGGCTGCGGCCATGACTGAAAGAACAGACAAGGTGTTGGCAGCCAACAGCAGCAAGGCCAGCTCCCTCCAGCCTACAGAGGAGCTATAAAGGACACAGCCCGGTGCCTCACGAGTGAGGTCCTGGCCAAGGTTTTCCTTGGAAGCGGGGGACCCAGCCAGCAGCCAGCAGCACCACGGGGAAGGGCTGAGGCCATGACACCAACATCAGACAAGGTGTTAGCGGCCAATGGAGGCAAGGCTTTTGCAGAGGATCCAGCCATCCTGTCCATCAAGACAGAGTCCCTGGAGGAGCTGGAGAGGAGCTGCCTGGCCCGCACCAGGCGCAGCCTGGCCCAACTCAGCAATGCCACCCTGCAGTGGCAGCAGGACAGCCCGGAGGAAAAGCCAGGGGCCTTGGCCGAGGAGCAGGAGAAGTGCAAAGACAGCAGTGACAAGGAGCTGTCCCAAGGGGAAGACATCAGCATCCACACCATCTGGGTCAACGCCTCCGTCCCGGAGCTCTTCCAGGACACCCACGCTGGTCCCCAGGAGGAGTCCGGCCGGCCCAGCCGCCTGGGCACAGGGGTGGCAGGAGACATAGCTGGAGACCTGCAGAGCGCGTCTCCTGCCCTGGCTGGTCCCACGGATGCTGAGCCGGCAGCTTGTGCCCTGGCCGGAACTCCTGAGCAAGAGGGGCACCGCACGCCTCTGGCTCCCATGGCAGAAGAGGAGGCAAAGGCAACCGCTTCTCCCATCCTCAGCGAGCAGGCCCCTGCAGCAGAAGTAGAGAGCTGGGCACCTGCCCCATACACCCCCCCAGGCTATAAGGACGAGGCTTTAGAGGACACAATCCTGAGCATGGTGAGACAGGCTCTCATCAATTCTGTGCCTGTGAGCCAGCGCTTGCGGGCACCTGCCCCATACACCCCCCAGAGTACAAGTACGAGGCTCTGCAGGAGACAGCCCTGAGCATGGTGAGAGAGGCTCTCATCAATTCTGTGCTTGTGAGCCAGGAAAAACTGGCAAAACGCAAGGCTGCAGCAACAGCAGCAACACCACCTGCAGCACCACAGGACAGCGAGTCTGCCTCGGCTGCAGAGCCTCGGGGAGAGGCCAGCGCAGCCCCTCTCATCCCTTTGGCACGTGAGCATGGAGAAAACATGGCTTCTCCCACGTCGGAAGACCACTACGATGAAGCGGCTGCTTCAGTGCCTGAAATCCCTCTGGCAGAAGCCGGCGCTCCGCACTTTGCCCCAGCAGCACAGGCAGAGAGCCAGGCACCTGCCCCGCGCAGCCCCACAGCCTACGAGGCTCTGCAGGACATGGCCCTGTGCATGGTGACAAAGGCTGTGGTCAGTGCTATGGCTGTCATCCAGCACAACCTGGCCCAAAGCACCCAGGCTCTCGGCAGGGACACCTCCCACTAGACCAGGCTGCTCCAAGCTCCGTCCAGCCTGGCCTTGAACACCTCCAGGGATGGGGCACTGACAGCTTCCCTGGGCAACCTGTTCCAGCGCCTCACCACCCTTACAATACAGAAATTCTTCCTGATATCCAATCTAAATCTGCCCTCTTTCAGTTTGAAGCCGTTAGCCCGTGCCCTATCATTACACTCCCTGATAAAGAGTCCCTCCCCATCCTTCCTCTAGGCCCCCTTTAGGGACTGGAAGGCTGCTCTAAGGTCGCCCCGGAGCCTTCTCTTCTCCAGGATGAACATCCCCAGCTCTCTCAGCCTGTCCTCATAGCATAGGCGCTCCAGCCCTCTGATCATCTTCGTGGCCCTCCGCTGGACCCCTTCCAGCAAGTCCACGTCCTTCTTGTGCTGAGGACTCCAGAGCTGGACGCAGTACTCCAGGTGGGGTCTCACCAGAGCGGAGCAGAGGGGCAGAATCACCTCCCTCGACCTGCTGGCCACGCTTCTTTCGATGCAGCCCAGGATGCGTTGGCTTTCAGGGTTGCAAGCGCGCATTGCCTGCTCATGTTGAGCTTCTTGTCCACCAGCACCCCCAAGTCCCTCTCCTCAGGGCTGCTCTCAAGCCATTCTCCGCCCAACCTGTAGGTGTGCCTGGCATTGCCATGACCCAGGTGCAGGCTCTTGCACTTGGCCTGGCTGAACTTCATGACGTTCACACAGGCCCACCTCTCGAGCCTGTCCAGGTCCCTCTGGATGGCGTCCCTTCTCTCCAGTGTGTCGACCGTGCCACACAGCCTGGTGTCGTCAGCAAACTTGCTGAGGGTGCACTCAATCCCACTGTCCATGTCACTGACAAAGACGTTAAACAGCACTGGTCCCCGTACTGACCCCTGAGGAACAGCACTCGTCACCGTGGGCTGCCCAGGCAGGCAGGGACAGCCGGGCATGCCACCGCCGCTCGGCCAGCAAGACACGCCAGCAGCTGCTGCAAGCTGCCGCCTCTGCCACCAGCACCCTCGACTCCTTCTGCCGCGCGCTGGGAACCGGCCAGCAGCACTGCAGCCAGCGGCTGCCTACGGCCGGTCCCACCTGCTGGGGGCATCAACGGTGAGCGGGGCAGACCTGCGAGGGTGAGGACGTTCAGGCCTGCCCAGCAGCTCCCTCCAGCCTACAGAGGAGCAGAGAAGGACGCCGCCCGGGACATCACAAACAAGGTCCTGTGCAAAGTTTTCCCTGCCAGCCATGGACCCAGCCAGCAGCCAGCAGCACCGCGGGACCGTGCACATTGCAAGGCTGCGGCCATGACTGAAAGAACAGACAAGGTGTTGGCAGCCAACAGCAGCAAGGCCCCCGCGGCTTGTCCCACACTGAGGGGGGCACAGGGGGTCACTGGTGCTGCCAGCAGGGCCCCTGCACCAGCTTCCCTGGGCAGGCACGCGGGGCCAGGACACCAAGGACAAGCAGCACAGCAAGATCCACCTACTTCTCCCATCTTCAGTGAGCAGGCCCCTGCAGCAGAGGCAGAGAGGCAGGCACCTGCCCCATACACACCCCGAGAATATGAGGACAAGGTTCTGCAGGACACACCAGCACCCTCGACCTCTCCTGCCACGGGCTGGCAAATGGCCAGCAGCACCGCAGCCAGCGGCTGCCTACGGCCAGTCCCACCTGCTCGGGGCATCAACGGTGAGCGGGGCAGACCTGCGAGGGTGAGGAGCTTCAGGCCTGCCCAGCAGCTCCCTCCAGCCTACAGCGCAGCAGGGAAGGACGCCGCCCGGGACATCACAAACAAGGTCCTGTGCAAAGTTTTCCCTGCCAGCCATGGACCCAGCCAGCAGCCAGCAGCACCGCGGGACCGTGCACATTGCAAGGCTGCGGCCATGACTGAAAGAACAGACAAGGTGTTGGCAGCCAACAGCAGCAAGGCCAGCTCCCTCCAGCCTACAGAGGAGCTATAAAGGACACAGCCCGGTGCCTCACGAGTGAGGTCCTGGCCAAGGTTTTCCTTGGAAGCGGGGGACCCAGCCAGCAGCCAGCAGCACCACGGGGAAGGGCTGAGGCCATGACACCAACATCAGACAAGGTGTTAGCGGCCAATGGAGGCAAGGCTTTTGCAGAGGATCCAGCCATCCTGTCCATCAAGACAGAGTCCCTGGAGGAGCTGGAGAGGAGCTGCCTGGCCCGCACCAGGCGCAGCCTGGCCCAACTCAGCAATGCCACCCTGCAGTGGCAGCAGGACAGCCCGGAGGAAAAGCCAGGGGCCTTGGCCGAGGAGCAGGAGAAGTGCAAAGACAGCAGTGACAAGGAGCTGTCCCAAGGGGAAGACATCAGCATCCACACCATCTGGGTCAACGCCTCCGTCCCGGAGCTCTTCCAGGACACCCACGCTGGTCCCCAGGAGGAGTCCGGCCGGCCCAGCCGCCTGGGCACAGGGGTGGCAGGAGACATAGCTGGAGACCTGCAGAGCGCGTCTCCTGCCCTGGCTGGTCCCACGGATGCTGAGCCGGCAGCTTGTGCCCTGGCCGGAACTCCTGAGCAAGAGGGGCACCGCACGCCTCTGGCTCCCATGGCAGAAGAGGAGGCAAAGGCAACCGCTTCTCCCATCCTCAGCGAGCAGGCCCCTGCAGCAGAAGTAGAGAGCTGGGCACCTGCCCCATACACCCCCCCAGGCTATAAGGACGAGGCTTTAGAGGACACAATCCTGAGCATGGTGAGACAGGCTCTCATCAATTCTGTGCCTGTGAGCCAGCGCTTGCGGGCACCTGCCCCATACACCCCCCAGAGTACAAGTACGAGGCTCTGCAGGACACAGCCCTGAGCATGGTGAGAGAGGCTCTCATCAATTCTGTGCTTGTGAGCCAGGAAAAACTGGCAAAACGCAAGGCTGCAGCAACAGCAGCAACACCACCTGCAGCACCACAGGACAGCGAGTCTGCCTCGGCTGCAGAGCCTCGGGGAGAGGCCAGCGCAGCCCCTCTCATCCCTTTGGCACGTGAGCATGGAGAAAACATGGCTTCTCCCACGTCGGAAGACCACTACGATGAAGCGGCTGCTTCAGTGCCTGAAATCCCTCTGGCAGAAGCCGGCGCTCCGCACTTTGCCCCAGCAGCACAGGCAGAGAGCCAGGCACCTGCCCCGCGCAGCCCCACAGCCTACGAGGCTCTGCAGGACATGGCCCTGTGCATGGTGACAAAGGCTGTGGTCAGTGCTATGGCTGTCATCCAGCACAACCTGGCCCAAAGCACCCAGGCTCTCGGCAGGGACACCTCCCACTAGACCAGGCTGCTCCAAGCTCCGTCCAGCCTGGCCTTGAACACCTCCAGGGATGGGGCACTGACAGCTTCCCTGGGCAACCTGTTCCAGCGCCTCACCACCCTTACAATACAGAAATTCTTCCTGATATCCAATCTAAATCTGCCCTCTTTCAGTTTGAAGCCGTTAGCCCGTGCCCTATCATTACACTCCCTGATAAAGAGTCCCTCCCCATCCTTCCTCTAGGCCCCCTTTAGGGACTGGAAGGCTGCTCTAAGGTCGCCCCGGAGCCTTCTCTTCTCCAGGATGAACATCCCCAGCTCTCTCAGCCTGTCCTCATAGCATAGGCGCTCCAGCCCTCTGATCATCTTCGTGGCCCTCCGCTGGACCCCTTCCAGCAAGTCCACGTCCTTCTTGTGCTGAGGACTCCAGAGCTGGACGCAGTACTCCAGGTGGGGTCTCACCAGAGCGGAGCAGAGGGGCAGAATCACCTCCCTCGACCTGCTGGCCACGCTTCTTTCGATGCAGCCCAGGATGCGTTGGCTTTCAGGGTTGCAAGCGCGCATTGCCTGCTCATGTTGAGCTTCTTGTCCACCAGCACCCCCAAGTCCCTCTCCTCAGGGCTGCTCTCAAGCCATTCTCCGCCCAACCTGTAGGTGTGCCTGGCATTGCCATGACCCAGGTGCAGGCTCTTGCACTTGGCCTGGCTGAACTTCATGACGTTCACACAGGCCCACCTCTCGAGCCTGTCCAGGTCCCTCTGGATGGCGTCCCTTCTCTCCAGTGTGTCGACCGTGCCACACAGCCTGGTGTCGTCAGCAAACTTGCTGAGGGTGCACTCAATCCCACTGTCCATGTCACTGACAAAGACGTTAAACAGCACTGGTCCCCGTACTGACCCCTGAGGAACAGCACTCGTCACCGTGGGCTGCCCAGGCAGGCAGGGACAGCCGGGCATGCCACCGCCGCTCGGCCAGCAAGACACGCCAGCAGCTGCTGCAAGCTGCCGCCTCTGCCACCAGCACCCTCGACTCCTTCTGCCGCGGGCTGGGAACCGGCCAGCAGCACTGCAGCCAGCGGCTGCCTACGGCCGGTCCCACCTGCTGGGGGCATCAACGGTGAGCGGGGCAGACCTGCGAGGGTGAGGACGTTCAGGCCTGCCCAGCAGCTCCCTCCAGCCTACAGAGGAGCAGAGAAGGACGCCGCCCGGGACATCACAAACAAGGTCCTGTGCAAAGTTTTCCCTGCCAGCCATGGACCCAGCCAGCAGCCAGCAGCACCGCGGGACCGTGCACATTGCAAGGCTGCGGCCATGACTGAAAGAACAGACAAGGTGTTGGCAGCCAACAGCAGCAAGGCCCCCGCGGCTTGTCCCACACTGAGGGGGGCACAGGGGGTCACTGGTGCTGCCAGCAGGGCCCCTGCACCAGCTTCCCTGGGCAGGCACGCGGGGCCAGGACACCAAGGACAAGCAGCACAGCAAGATCCACCTACTTCTCCCATCTTCAGTGAGCAGGCCCCTGCAGCAGAGGCAGAGAGGCAGGCACCTGCCCCATACACACCCCGAGAATATGAGGACAAGGTTCTGCAGGACACACCAGCACCCTCGACCTCTCCTGCCGCGGGCTGGCAAATGGCCAGCAGCACCGCAGCCAGCGGCTGCCTACGGCCAGTCCCACCTGCTCGGGGCATCAACGGTGAGCGGGGCAGACCTGCGAGGGTGAGGAGCTTCAGGCCTGCCCAGCAGCTCCCTCCAGCCTACAGCGCAGCAGGGAAGGACGCCGCCCGGGACATCACAAACAAGGTCCTGTGCAAAGTTTTCCCTGCCAGCCATGGACCCAGCCAGCAGCCAGCAGCACCGCGGGACCGTGCACATTGCAAGGCTGCGGCCATGACTGAAAGAACAGACAAGGTGTTGGCAGCCAACAGCAGCAAGGCCAGCTCCCTCCAGCCTACAGAGGAGCTATAAAGGACACAGCCCGGTGCCTCACGAGTGAGGTCCTGGCCAAGGTTTTCCTTGGAAGCGGGGGACCCAGCCAGCAGCCAGCAGCACCACGGGGAAGGGCTGAGGCCATGACACCAACATCAGACAAGGTGTTAGCGGCCAATGGAGGCAAGGCTTTTGCAGAGGATCCAGCCATCCTGTCCATCAAGACAGAGTCCCTGGAGGAGCTGGAGAGGAGCTGCCTGGCCCGCACCAGGCGCAGCCTGGCCCAACTCAGCAATGCCACCCTGCAGTGGCAGCAGGACAGCCCGGAGGAAAAGCCAGGGGCCTTGGCCGAGGAGCAGGAGAAGTGCAAAGACAGCAGTGACAAGGAGCTGTCCCAAGGGGAAGACATCAGCATCCACACCATCTGGGTCAACGCCTCCGTCCCGGAGCTCTTCCAGGACACCCACGCTGGTCCCCAGGAGGAGTCCGGCCGGCCCAGCCGCCTGGGCACAGGGGTGGCAGGAGACATAGCTGGAGACCTGCAGAGCGCGTCTCCTGCCCTGGCTGGTCCCACGGATGCTGAGCCGGCAGCTTGTGCCCTGGCCGGAACTCCTGAGCAAGAGGGGCACCGCACGCCTCTGGCTCCCATGGCAGAAGAGGAGGCAAAGGCAACCGCTTCTCCCATCCTCAGCGAGCAGGCCCCTGCAGCAGAAGTAGAGAGCTGGGCACCTGCCCCATACACCCCCCCAGGCTATAAGGACGAGGCTTTAGAGGACACAATCCTGAGCATGGTGAGACAGGCTCTCATCAATTCTGTGCCTGTGAGCCAGCGCTTGCGGGCACCTGCCCCATACACCCCCCAGAGTACAAGTACGAGGCTCTGCAGGACACAATCCTGAGCATGGTGAGAGAGGCTCTCATCAATTCTGTGCTTGTGAGCCAGGAAAAACTGGCAAAACGCAAGGCTGCAGCAACAGCAGCAACACCACCTGCAGCACCACAGGACAGCGAGTCTGCCTCGGCTGCAGAGCCTCGGGGAGAGGCCAGCGCAGCCCCTCTCATCCCTTTGGCACGTGAGCATGGAGAAAACATGGCTTCTCCCACGTCGGAAGACCACTACGATGAAGCGGCTGCTTCAGTGCCTGAAATCCCTCTGGCAGAAGCCGGCGCTCCGCACTTTGCCCCAGCAGCACAGGCAGAGAGCCAGGCACCTGCCCCGCGCAGCCCCACAGCCTACGAGGCTCTGCAGGACATGGCCCTGTGCATGGTGACAAAGGCTGTGGTCAGTGCTATGGCTGTCATCCAGCACAACCTGGCCCAAAGCACCCAGGCTCTCGGCAGGGACACCTCCCACTAGACCAGGCTGCTCCAAGCTCCGTCCAGCCTGGCCTTGAACACCTCCAGGGATGGGGCACTGACAGCTTCCCTGGGCAACCTGTTCCAGCGCCTCACCACCCTTACAATACAGAAATTCTTCCTGATATCCAATCTAAATCTGCCCTCTTTCAGTTTGAAGCCGTTAGCCCGTGCCCTATCATTACACTCCCTGATAAAGAGTCCCTCCCCATCCTTCCTCTAGGCCCCCTTTAGGGACTGGAAGGCTGCTCTAAGGTCGCCCCGGAGCCTTCTCTTCTCCAGGATGAACATCCCCAGCTCTCTCAGCCTGTCCTCATAGCATAGGCGCTCCAGCCCTCTGATCATCTTCGTGGCCCTCCGCTGGACCCCTTCCAGCAAGTCCACGTCCTTCTTGTGCTGAGGACTCCAGAGCTGGACGCAGTACTCCAGGTGGGGTCTCACCAGAGCGGAGCAGAGGGGCAGAATCACCTCCCTCGACCTGCTGGCCACGCTTCTTTCGATGCAGCCCAGGATGCCTTGGCTTTCAGGGTTGCAAGCGCGCATTGCCTGCTCATGTTGAGCTTCTTGTCCACCAGCACCCCCAAGTCCCTCTCCTCAGGGCTGCTCTCAAGCCATTCTCCGCCCAACCTGTAGGTGTGCCTGGCATTGCCATGACCCAGGTGCAGGCTCTTGCACTTGGCCTGGCTGAACTTCATGACGTTCACACAGGCCCACCTCTCGAGCCTGTCCAGGTCCCTCTGGATGGCGTCCCTTCTCTCCAGTGTGTCGACCGTGCCACACAGCCTGGTGTCGTCAGCAAACTTGCTGAGGGTGCACTCAATCCCACTGTCCATGTCACTGACAAAGACGTTAAACAGCACTGGTCCCCGTACTGACCCCTGAGGAACAGCACTCGTCACCGTGGGCTGCCCAGGCAGGCAGGGACAGCCGGGCATGCCACCGCCGCTCGGCCAGCAAGACACGCCAGCAGCTGCTGCAAGCTGCCGCCTCTGCCACCAGCACCCTCGACTCCTTCTGCCGCGGGCTGGGAACCGGCCAGCAGCACTGCAGCCAGCGGCTGCCTACGGCCGGTCCCACCTGCTGGGGGCATCAACGGTGAGCGGGGCAGACCTGCGAGGGTGAGGACGTTCAGGCCTGCCCAGCAGCTCCCTCCAGCCTACAGCGCAGCAGGGAAGGACGCCGCCCGCGACATCACAAACAAGGTCCTGTGCAAAGTTTTCCCTGCCAGCCATGGACCCAGCCAGCAGCCAGCAGCACCGCGGGACCGTGCACATTGCAAGGCTGCGGCCATGACTGAAAGAACAGACAAGGTGTTGGCAGCCAACAGCAGCAAGGCCCCCGCGGCTTGTCCCACACTGAGGGGGGCACAGGGGGTCACTGGTGCTGCCAGCAGGGCCCCTGCACCAGCTTCCCTGGGCAGGCACGCGGGGCCAGGACACCAAGGACAAGCAGCACAGCAAGATCCACCTACTTCTCCCATCTTCAGTGAGCAGGCCCCTGCAGCAGAGGCAGAGAGGCAGGCACCTGCCCCATACACACCCCGAGAATATGAGGACAAGGTTCTGCAGGACACACCAGCACCCTCGACCTCTCCTGCCGCGGGCTGGCAAATGGCCAGCAGCACCGCAGCCAGCGGCTGCCTACGGCCAGTCCCACCTGCTCGGGGCATCAACGGTGAGCGGGGCAGACATTCGAGGGTGAGGAGCTTCAGGCCTGCCCAGCAGCTCCCTCCAGCCTACAGCGCAGCAGGGAAGGACGCCGCCCGGGACATCACAAACAAGGTCCTGTGCAAAGTTTTCCCTGCCAGCCATGGACCCAGCCAGCAGCCAGCAGCACCGCGGGACCGTGCACATTGCAAGGCTGCGGCCATGACTGAAAGAACAGACAAGGTGTTGGCAGCCAACAGCAGCAAGGCCAGCTCCCTCCAGCCTACAGAGGAGCTATAAAGGACACAGCCCGGTGCCTCACGAGTGAGGTCCTGGCCAAGGTTTTCCTTGGAAGCGGGGGACCCAGCCAGCAGCCAGCAGCACCACGGGGAAGGGCTGAGGCCATGACACCAACATCAGACAAGGTGTTAGCGGCCAATGGAGGCAAGGCTTTTGCAGAGGATCCAGCCATCCTGTCCATCAAGACAGAGTCCCTGGAAGAGCTGGAGAGGAGCTGCCTGGCCCGCACCAGGCGCAGCCTGGCCCAACTCAGCAATGCCACCCTGCAGTGGCAGCAGGACAGCCCGGAGGAAAAGCCAGGGGCCTTGGCCGAGGAGCAGGAGAAGTGCAAAGACAGCAGTGACAAGGAGCTGTCCCAAGGGGAAGACATCAGCATCCACACCATCTGGGTCAACGCCTCCGTCCCGGAGCTCTTCCAGGACACCGAAATAATAATAATAATAATAATAATATAATAATAATAATAATAATAATAATAATAATAATAATAATAATAATAATAATAATAATAATATAATAAGAAATAATAGTGTATCAGCGTCCTTGTAGTTCAAGCTTCTAAGTTACAGAAACTAAGAAATAAATTACAGTAATTAAAGTGTAATAGATTAAAAAAAATCTGTATTATCATCTTCCATTGCTTTGAATTTTCAGGAACACATGTTAGCAGCTTTGCTTTTAGGATTTATAAAAGAAGTAAGGGTACATTTAAAATCAAGTAATTTAAGTACTAAAGGGTAGATGAGATGACAAAATTAGTGGTAAAAAAACACGGTGTCAAAAAAGACTCTAAAGCTTTAAGAGTATGAGATTTATTATGAGCAGTGTAACGTACTGCCAGCTGACTAGCTGGTATCTACTATGTCTGCTCCAGCTATTCATTGCGCAGACAGAAAGAGCCTGGAAACGTATCCTTCTTCATGAAAGTGAGTACAAGGCTGGAACGGCCACGCATTAACACATAAATTTGGTCACAACATGACAAAGTGTGAAGGGAGAGTAGAGAGTAGCAATACAGTATTAAGGCCTAAGCTGTAGGAAGAACCAAAGGCTTCAACACCGGCATGATTTTCTTCTCTCTTACACTGCTGTAATCTGCTGTTTTCTATTTAATCTCTCCTGATTTAAATTCATCCATACAGCCTAATCTGAGGTGAACTTTTTTCCATAAAAATCAATGTAAGATAAACTTTGTTGTAGACTGAAAAAGGACACGTAAGAGAAAAGCTGAACTTCTACATTGTACAAGCGCTCACCAAGGGCTGAGCACGAGCTTGGCCAATTTTTAACTACTTTAACCACTGAGACAATCAAAACCACTGTTTTGTCCATCACAGCTCACTGGGACACATGAGATAAAATCTACGTCCGAGAACCTGTACACCCTCGTCTGTCTGGTGGCATCCTTGCACTGCTTCCTGCTTGGATTTTCTTTTCTTTTGACTGATTAGTCTAGATATTGCTTACTAAAGAAACTGCTTGATGTTTTCAGCTTTCATTTCGGCCGTAAACGTTGCCTTCATCTCCTCATAAGGACTCACAGATGTCTTCTTTTCTGTGGGTTTTGCAAACCAGCCTGTACAACACACCAAAACACAATAGTAAGAACACCAGAGCAATCTTACCATGACACACACCATCCCTCTTTGGTTTCACCACAAGATTGTCACTGTGTATTTTACCACTGTTTTTATCTCAGCACAGACAAGCAGCCACAATCTACTGCAGGCTGCACAGCGACGGCAGCAGCAGTTGCCCTCACGTGAAGAGAACTTCTTTACCTAGGTAGATACTGAGGGGAATAAAATACTATATTCATCACAGTTATTTTACTGTACATTCTAAGGAGACTTCTCTTTCTTTAGCACCAGAACATCATTCTGTCAGTCCTATCAGTCAGCTCAGCAGTAAGGCAGCAGCCTTACAAAAAAGCACAGCAACACAGCCAGCCTTTGTAAGGAACAGATGTCTTGTAACTCCTTTCTCACTCTCTGGTCTGTCTGGCTCTTATTCTGGAATTTCTCCCTTACTGTGCAGGCATTACCAGAGTAAGCGATGAGAGGAACACCTGGCTAGGAAGAAAGTGTTTCTGACATCTGTTTTTTGCTTTTAAGTCAGAGTTGGGACATGGTGAGTGCAAACGCAGCGGCGGGTACATGGGCAGTGCAAATCAGCGAACCATCGGGGAGCCGAGGGCGGGTGACAGGCTGGCACCGGCGAGGCACCGGTCACTGGCATAGCGGAAGTGTGCCACATGAAATGTGCCACTTCTCTTTCGGCATGAAGAGAGCGATTCAGTCAGGGCTTCCCGATGGCACGAACCCCAAGGACATACCAAAGGGCGTTTCAAAATACAAGTGGCTCTTTTGTTTTCCTTCCTCCCCTCAGCTGGCCCTGAGCCATCTGCGAACCAAAAGGGAGGGAAAACCTCTTGTGGCAGCAACCCGCAGCCCTGCCTGCTTGGGCCGAGGTGGCACATGAAATTAAAGCCTCTTTCACCCCTCCTGTCAGCGCTCCTCCAGCCCCGTATGTGTCTTCCCGCCGTTCTGGTTTGGGCCCGTGCAGTCTCACGGCAGAGGGCTCTGTCCCCTCCTCACAAACCCAGAGCCTCTTCTGGGCAGAACTACTTTATTTAAAAGGAAATCGAAAACCCAGCCGAAAAAGACACTCTCGACTGAAGACCCCTTCTCTTGCGGAGGAGTCAGGAGTCCCTGGAGGGGTCGGTGGCTGGCCCGGACCGGCCTGAGAGATTATGAGGGAAGGAGGGAGGGAGGGAAGGGGGGAGGGAGGGAGTGTCGGCCGGGCCGAGTACGGACCCACCTCGGGCACCCCTGGCACAAAGCCGCGGGCGCTGGAAGCCGCCTGCTCCTTCCCCCCACCCGGCCCTTCCTCAGCCCGGCTCCGAGCCACCTCCCCCGGCTGGAAGGGCCGAGGGTGGCCGGGAGAGCCCCCCCGCCCCCGATGCGAAGGGGGGTTAAGTCCGCACTGTCCCGATAAGGAACCCGAGGAGGAATAGCCCCGCCGCTGCTCCCAGGACGACAGCCCAGAAGCGGCCGCTAGCTGCCCTGGGGCCGGCCGGCTCCCTGGCAGCGCCGAGCGACGTCCACATGGCTGCCGGCCCCCTCCCCACCGCTCCCGGCACGGCCCGCCCCGCCGGCCGAAGTCCCGCCGTGGCCCGGCCCGCCCCGGAGGCGGGCGGGCGCTGGCCGTTCGTTGCGGCCAGCTCCGCGGCTCCCGCCTGAGCCCTGAGCCGCCCGTGAGGGCTCTGCTGTCCGCCGCCGCCCAGGGGCAAGGCCGTCCCGCCATCGCCGGCAATGTTGGAGTCCGCCCGGCTGCCGCAGCCGCTGCCCGGGGGGTTGCCGCTCTCTCGATGGACTCTGTCAGTCGATCCCAGCGCGCCCAACCCCCTGCTGCCCTCCCCCTCTTTCTCTCCTGCTCCTCGACACCGTGCCACCCCCTATTTCTTTTAACTTGCTACAGAGTGCGGTGAGGAGGGAAAGCGATGGTTCCCGGGCCTGGCTCTCCCTGCCTGTTCCACACAGAGCAGTGCTGTGCCCTCCGCCACAGGGCACACCCCAGACCCGGCAGCACCAGCAGGGCGAACGTGAGGGGAAACAAAAGCTAAAAGCTGCGGTAAATGATTTAATCGCAAACAGGATTCCAATTAGAATTGATAATTTATTAAAGGAACAAAGGCAAGCAAACAGCGCTGGCTGTGCCGGGAGTCTCTGCCCAACCGAGACACACACCTTACAGACGCCATTTTTGGTTTCTCTCTCCTATACTAATACGTATTCATAACTGTCTCTAAAATGGTTGGCCCTTGCCAAAAATGGGTGTATCCCCCCTCTTACAGGTCACTATGCAGATAACAACAGGAGCGGGTTAAGTTGGTGTTCTAGAATGTTCGCCAGGTGGCTCCTGCAAAACACAGACAGGATAGACACACCGTCTCGTCTGCGGCCATACAGACAAAACAATCAAAGGTCACACTTCACCCTGTGGCCCTAACACTGTTCCACGCTGACACGAATCAGTTAAGCACATTTCACAAAAGCCATCATTTTGAGAGATTTATTCTAAGGAATATTGTACCCCAATACCCAGCACTCTCTGAAAGGCAATAAGGACCCTTCGGACGGGTATGCGCCCCTGTGGAGGTGGGTTGACTACCACCCATTTCTGTGCTCTGTGTTTCTTTCCAGTGTACACAGGTACAATCCCAAAGAGCACGGGTGCACCCCAGCTGCTGGGTTGAGAACAAGCCTGAAACTTCGTACGCTCCTGACTTTGCCGGAGTCTTTTTTTCCACCTCGTAAAATCTCCACTGTATAGTTTTGGAAAAACCTCTCCATTCAGTCGGGTCATCGCATTTGGGAGGAGGTCCGTGATCAGAGGGAAATTGTGCATACAGAGGTGACCTCCTGGGCTCTGCATGGATTTTTATCCTCAGGGGCCTGGCTGAGGTACCAGCTAGGGAGACAGCTGATGTTTAGGTCATAAAGTCTGCAGTTCTCTTGTGTCCATGTCCACATATAGTATGTGCAGCCTGTTTCAACAGCAAGTGCCAGCACTTTACAGGACTGCTCCGATTGCACGACGCTACTTGCTGATGCAGACAAAACCTAAGACTAGGATGAATTCCAGACACTGGACTTTGACCTCATCTGCAGAGCCCACTGCACAAGGAAACTGTAGTACAAGACCACTAGATGAGCCCTGTGGAAAGCAGAAGTGTTGGTTGCAAGGAGCAATACACCAGTGACACAGCAGCAGCATGCTTCAAAATTTTGTAAGATACAAAATGCCTCCAAATGACCAGATAGATACTAAAATAAAATGCCAGTATTTGTGATATTAGTCCCGTGTCCTCCTCCCTGTTGTGCAGAAGCCCTGCTTTTAATGGTTCTCTGAGCGGGGTATTCTGCCACGTCACATCACGCCCAGATGCCTGCCAGGTTGCCCTCAGTGTGCTGGCTGTTGTAGATACCATTCTGGAATGGCCAGCTGTCCCCTATAATATATAGGGAACTTAAGTTTGGAACCGAGCACAGTGAAAGGTTGTACCCCTACCCAGCAGTCTACTTTCCTCCCCCATTCTGTACCTGAAGGGGCATAATGTGCCCGTGTTCACTACTCCACCACTACTTATTGATGGAAGCTGAAATCCATGCGATGTTTAAATTAAGTGGGCTGAAGAATGGAACATGTCTTCTGGTATTCCTAAAAAGATTAATATGGCCAGGGCACCTTTGGGCACAAGAACTTGGAAGAACGCATGGATCAGCTAATTTCTGTTTGAAGCACTTGGAAATTAAGTTAATGAAGCACCATGGGGCTTTTGCATGAGCAAAAGCATATAGCTTTTGATTAATATTCCAGAGGGATGTAATCAACCCCAGGGGCTTATGGCCACGCTTACTCAAGTGAAATAAGAGAGACAGAAAGGAACGGTCAGGAAACGGAGATGGGAATATTGTCAAAAGTTTGGTGCTGTTGAATACTCTGGAACTAATTGACCTGCCCACACCACTTAGAAGCTCTGAATTACTGCTTTGAGACATTTTATATATAGGCTTCCAGTGTGCCTGTTGCTTGGACGGGACATTATGACCCTTAAATACAAAACAGCAGCAGCCAAAGGGCATAAGAAAGCTTTATTCAAGAACAAATTGCAGTCATGATAAATGCATAAAATGTTATCCTTGTTCCTATACAGAATCTTATCGGTCACTTTGCAGCTAAAGCCATTTCACTAAACCAAAAATGTTCAATACACCAAAACTACGAAAAATTAATATTTCTCCTCTCCCTGTGCTTGATCGGAAGATCTTCTACTAATCACAGTATTTTAAGGCTTTTTTCTTATCTCTGAGCTGTGAGGAACAGACAAAAAAAATTTTTTTTTTCAATTCGTCCACCTGAAGAAACAAACTCACTGGTTTTTGAGATGCAAATCTTAGGCAATGTTTTGGTTAGGATTATCCTTTTGCATACCATTTATCACGACAGTTTTCCTTAGGTCCAACTGAAGCCAATTTAGTGTGACTTAGGTAGGATCTGTACTGGCAAGGTGTTGAGGAACTTATCGGTATGTCAAGGTGCTGTTCAAACACAGATACAATAAGATCAACTTCTGTGGTACTTTCTTTTGATATACCTGCAGGATTACTACTTTAGTCTTTGCTAGTCCTCCAGCCTGTGAAAATGTTGTCACATTAATTTTCTGCAAATAAGGCTTACAAATATTTCGGGGGAGGGTTCTTGATGTACCTACTAAATGCATGCTGTAAATTTACTCAGGTTTGGGATTTGGGGAAGGGTGGGGCAAAGTTGTCTCAGTGGCAGCTTTTGCAGTAGCCTTTCATTCTCTGAGTCACAAAGCTAGTTTGATAGGTGATCGGGACAGGAGCTTTCCAACTCTTTCGGTTAGAGGATAAAGCAAAGGTGAAACCAGTTATGTCACTTACAGCCCACCGGAGGAACAGCCAGTTTAGTGTGGAGATAACACTACTGTAGTGTCTGAGAACATCTTTTCTAGCTTGTCAAATAAAGGTGTGTTTGCTTACAGCTGCCAGTCGTTGTTACAATTTTAACTGTGAAAGAGTGGACGCTCCAAGGCACAGAGTTCTGCTGTGGAACTGGTGACAGGCTGGCCGAGAGCTTACGTGCCAGGGTTTGAGGGGAGGCCAACAAGGGGACGTCATGGGGGTCAGCTGCTACTGGCTGCTCTCTCAAGATGAGCAAATGGATGAAGTCTTCTTTAAACAACTAGAAGTCTCATGATTACAGGTCCTTCAGCACGGGAGTGGATAAGCTAGTGAACAGGCGGCCCAAAGACGTGGCATATAAATTCTCAGAGCTTTGAAAAAAGGCTGAACAAAGCCCTGTGCAATGTGATCTAACTTGGACGTTAGCTCTGTTTTGAGCAGGAGTTGCTCTGAATCGACATCCTGGGGTCCCTTCTAACATTTTTCTATGATTCCATGATTCTAATGGAGAGCTGCTTGTGGATTAATATGTGATCTGCTTTGTAAATGTTAAAGTCTATGTTTCTCTATTAGAAATTTGTGATGCAGATAGCGAAATGAAAAGACTTGCCTAGCTCCCAAGGGTTCTGTACGATTAGATCATTTATTTTGAAAAACGTAAAGAAATTCATGAGTTCCAAGACTCTCTTATGCTATAGAACCACTCACCAATTAAATTTGAAGTGTTTCTGATAGAAGTTATTGTTACATGCTTCCTGAGCGAATTACATTAGATGTATTGTGGTAAACTGTCAATAGAAGAGCAGGAAATGAAACCTAGACGACTTTTCACCTAGAAAACTTTTCTTACCCTTTATTCTAGGTCCATATTTTCAAACTATTCAAAATAACAGCTTCACACTTTTTAGTCATAGAATATAAGGCAGGCAAATAATAAGTAGGTTTATAACTCATGTTTCCCTTTCCCCTGCTATATACTCTTCTCGTATTTCAATAGAAATTGCATAGCTAAAACTTTCTCAAGGTCCTAGAAATCCTGCTGCTTTTGTTTTTCACGTTATTTCAGTGCTTCTGAAATATCCCATTCTGCAAGGTGCCACATATGCTTACGTACTGGAAACAAGACTTGAGCTTTCTTAATATCTCTCTCCCCGTAGGTCTCTGTATAAAGAAGTCAGAATGCTGCCTCTCTACCTACATGAAGCACTGAGCAATGATAAAAGTAAATGTAAACAGCACCTCCCCAATTTTAATGTTTGGTAGTCAAGTTGATTAGCTTTCTGTGTTGGGTTTGTGCCTTGTCCCTATGTTGCGCACTTAGAGATCTGTGGAGTATTTGAATTGTTGTGATAACATTCCTTCAGCTGGGTCTCTGTTGACTATCAAAAAAAGCAGCAGTGGCAGGGCTGCTTTCTGACTGTAATGGCTTCTGGTGCTGAATTGGCCCGTGGAGGAGTCAGACAACCTGAAGACATGGCAAAAGGTGGCCCAGGGAGTATCTGCCCATTTTGTGGCAACAGAATGTTAAATCAGGTCAAGCTGCCCGGTGTTAATGTCACCAAGAGAATATAAATGACCTGTTATTACTGGAAAATTAACTCCACAATGGCTGAACTGCTTTGAGTTTTTCTATGGATCGAGAACAAGTTTTTACAGAAAGGCAATTTCTTCTGTGCCTGTTTTCATCTTTTTCCTTCCCATATCTTTCACATACAGCAAGCACAGATTCTTCTGGTGGTTTAAGCAAAGACTGGGATGCCAACGTGGAAAACAATTTGTCTTTACTGATAGGGAGTCACAGTTAGCCAATATGCATTCTTCAAATTTTACAGATTAGTGCTGTTGCTGTGCTATCATTGTTATATATCTTTGAATCATACAACGGTTTAGGTGGGAACGGGCCTTAAAGATCATCTAGTTCCAACCACCTGCCCTGGGCAGGGACACCTCCCACCAGACCAGGTTGCTCCAAGCTCCGTCCAGCCTGGCCTTGAACACCTCCAGGGATGGGGCACTGACAGCTTCCCTGGGCAACCTGTTCCAGCGCCTCACCACCCTTACAATACAGAAATTCTTCCTGATATCCAATCTAAATCTGCCCTCTTTCAGTTTGAAGCCGTTTCAGTGCCTGAAATCCTTCTGGCAGAAGCCGGCGCTCCGCACTTTGCCCCAGCAGCACAGGCAGAGAGCCAGGCACCTGCCCCGCGCAGCCCCACAGCCTACGAGGCTCTGCAGGACATGGCCCTGTGCATGGTGACAAAGGCTGTGGTCAGTGCTATGGCTGTCATCCAGCACAACCTGGCCCAAAGCACCCAGGCTCTCGGCAGGGACACCTCCCACTAGACCAGGCTGCTCCAAGCTCCGTCCAGCCTGGCCTTGAACACCTCCAGGGATGGGGCACTGACAGCTTCCCTGGGCAACCTGTTCCAGCGCCTCACCACCCTTACAATACAGAAATTCTTCCTGATATCCAATCTAAATCTGCCCTCTTTCAGTTTGAAGCCGTTAGCCCGTGCCCTATCATTACACTCCCTGATAAAGAGTCCCTCCCCATCCTTCCTCTAGGCCCCCTTTAGGGACTGGAAGGCTGCTCTAAGGTCGCCCCGGAGCCTTCTCTTCTCCAGGATGAACATCCCCAGCTCTCTCAGCCTGTCCTCATAGCATAGGCGCTCCAGCCCTCTGATCATCTTCGTGGCCCTCCGCTGGACCCCTTCCAGCAAGTCCACGTCCTTCTTGTGCTGAGGACTCCAGAGCTGGACGCAGTACTCCAGGTGGGGTCTCACCAGAGCGGAGCAGAGGGGCAGAATCACCTCCCTCGACCTGCTGGCCACGCTTCTTTCGATGCAGCCCAGGATGCGTTGGCTTTCAGGGTTGCAAGCGCGCATTGCCTGCTCATGTTGAGCTTCTTGTCCACCAGCACCCCCAAGTCCCTCTCCTCAGGGCTGCTCTCAAGCCATTCTCCGCCCAACCTGTAGGTGTGCCTGGCATTGCCATGACCCAGGTGCAGGCTCTTGCACTTGGCCTGGCTGAACTTCATGACGTTCACACAGGCCCACCTCTCGAGCCTGTCCAGGTCCCTCTGGATGGCGTCCCTTCTCTCCAGTGTGTCGACCGTGCCACACAGCCTGGTGTCGTCAGCAAACTTGCTGAGGGTGCACTCAATCCCACTGTCCATGTCACTGACAAAGACGTTAAACAGCACTGGTCCCCGTACTGACCCCTGAGGAACACCACTCGTCACCGTGGGCTGCCCAGGCAGGCAGGGACAGCCGGGCATGCCACCGCCGCTCGGCCAGCAAGACACGCCAGCAGCTGCTGCAAGCTGCCGCCTCTGCCACCAGCACCCTCGACTCCTTCTGCAGCGGGCTGGGAACCGGCCAGCAGCACCGCAGCCAGCGGCTGCCTACGGCCGGTCCCACCTGCTGGGGGCATCAACGGTGAGCGGGGCAGACCTGCGAGGGTGAGGACGTTCAGGCCTGCCCAGCAGCTCCCTCCAGCCTACAGAGGAGCAGAGAAGGACGCCGCCCGGGACATCACAAACAAGGTCCTGTGCAAAGTTTTCCCTGCCAGCCATGGACCCAGCCAGCAGCCAGCAGCACCGCGGGACCGTGCACATTGCAAGGCTGCGGCCATGACTGAAACAACAGAGAAGGTGTTGGCAGCCAACAGCAGCAAGGCCAGCTCCCTCCAGCCTACAGAGGAGCTATAAAGGACACAGCCCGGTGCCTCACGAGTGAGGTCCTGGCCAAGGTTTTCCTTGGAAGCGGGGGACCCAGCCAGCAGCCAGCAGCACCACGGGGAAGGGCTGAGGCCATGACACCAACATCAGACAAGGTGTTAGCGGCCAATGGAGGCAAGGCTTTTGCAGAGGATCCAGCCATCCTGTCCATCAAGACAGAGTCCCTGGAGGAGCTGGAGAGGAGCTGCCTGGCCCGCACCAGGCGCAGCCTGGCCCAACTCAGCAATGCCACCCTGCAGTGGCAGCAGGACAGCCCGGAGGAAAAGCCAGGGGCCTTGGCCGAGGAGCAGGAGAAGTGCAAAGACAGCAGTGACAAGGAGCTGTCCCAAGGGGAAGACATCAGCATCCACACCATCTGGGTCAACGCCTCCGTCCCGGAGCTCTTCCAGGACACCCACGCTGGTCCCCAGGAGGAGTCCGGCCGGCCCAGCCGCCTGGGCACAGGGGTGGCAGGAGACATAGCTGGAGACCTGCAGAGCGCGTCTCCTGCCCTGGCTGGTCCCACGGATGCTGAGCCGGCAGCTTGTGCCCTGGCCGGAACTCCTGAGCAAGAGGGGCACCGCACGCCTCTGGCTCCCATGGCAGAAGAGGAGGCAAAGGCAACCGCTTCTCCCATCCTCAGCGAGCAGGCCCCTGCAGCAGAAGTAGAGAGCTGGGCACCTGCCCCATACACCCCCCAGAGTACAAGTACGAGGCTCTGCAGGACACAGCCCTGAGCATGGTGAGAGAGGCTCTCATCAATTCTGTGCTTGTGAGCCAGGAAAAACTGGCAAAACGCAAGGCTGCAGCAACAGCAGCAACACCACCTGCAGCACCACAGGACAGCGAGTCTGCCTCGGCTGCAGAGCCTCGGGGAGAGGCCAGCGCAGCCCCTCTCATCCCTTTGGCACGTGAGCATGGAGAAAACATGGCTTCTCCCACGTCGGAAGACCACTACGATGAAGCGGCTGCTTCAGTGCCTGAAATCCCTCTGGCAGAAGCCGGCGCTCCGCACTTTGCCCCAGCAGCACAGGCAGAGAGCCAGGCACCTGCCCCGCGCAGCCCCACAGCCTACGAGGCTCTGCAGGACATGGCCCTGTGCATGGTGACAAAGGCTGTGGTCAGTGCTATGGCTGTCATCCAGCACAACCTGGCCCAAAGCACCCAGGCTCTCGGCAGGGACACCTCCCACTAGACCAGGCTGCTCCAAGCTCCGTCCAGCCTGGCCTTGAACACCTCCAGGGATGGGGCACTGACAGCTTCCCTGGGCAACCTGTTCCAGCGCCTCACCACCCTTACAATACAGAAATTCTTCCTGATATCCAATCTAAATCTGCCCTCTTTCAGTTTGAAGCCGTTAGCCCGTGCCCTATCATTACACTCCCTGATAAAGAGTCCCTCCCCATCCTTCCTCTAGGCCCCCTTTAGGGACTGGAAGGCTGCTCTAAGGTCGCCCCGGAGCCTTCTCTTCTCCAGGATGAACATCCCCAGCTCTCTCAGCCTGTCCTCATAGCATAGGCGCTCCAGCCCTCTGATCATCTTCGTGGCCCTCCGCTGGACCCCTTCCAGCAAGTCCACGTCCTTCTTGTGCTGAGGACTCCAGAGCTGGACGCAGTACTCCAGGTGGGGTCTCACCAGAGCGGAGCAGAGGGGCAGAATCACCTCCCTCGACCTGCTGGCCACGCTTCTTTCGATGCAGCCCAGGATGCGTTGGCTTTCAGGGTTGCAAGCGCGCATTGCCTGCTCATGTTGAGCTTCTTGTCCACCAGCACCCCCAAGTCCCTCTCCTCAGGGCTGCTCTCAAGCCATTCTCCGCCCAACCTGTAGGTGTGCCTGGCATTGCCATGACCCAGGTGCAGGCTCTTGCACTTGGCCTGGCTGAGCTTCATGACGTTCACACAGGCCCACCTCTCGAGCCTGTCCAGGTCCCTCTGGATGGCGTCCCTTCTCTCCAGTGTGTCGACCGTGCCACACAGCCTGGTGTCGTCAGCAAACTTGCTGAGGGTGCACTCAATCCCACTGTCCATGTCACTGACAAAGACGTTAAACAGCACTGGTCCCCGTACTGACCCCTGAGGAACAGCACTCGTCACCGTGGGCTGCCCAGGCAGGCAGGGACAGCCGGGCATGCCACCGCCGCTCGGCCAGCAAGACACGCCAGCAGCTGCTGCAAGCTGCCGCCTCTGCCACCAGCACCCTCGACTCCTTCTGCCGCGGGCTGGGAACCGGCCAGCAGCACTGCAGCCAGCGGCTGCCTACGGCCGGTCCCACCTGCTGGGGGCATCAACGGTGAGCGGGGCAGACCTGCGAGGGTGAGGACGTTCAGGCCTGCCCAGCAGCTCCCTCCAGCCTACAGAGGAGCAGAGAAGGACGCCGCCCGGGACATCACAAACAAGGTCCTGTGCAAAGTTTTCCCTGCCAGCCATGGACCCAGCCAGCAGCCAGCAGCACCGCGGGACCGTGCACATTGCAAGGCTGCGGCCATGACTGAAAGAACAGACAAGGTGTTGGCAGCCAACAGCAGCAAGGCCCCCGCGGCTTGTCCCACACTGAGGGGGGCACAGGGGGTCACTGGTGCTGCCAGCAGGGCCCCTGCACCAGCTTCCCTGGGCAGGCACGCGGGGCCAGGACACCAAGGACAAGCAGCACAGCAAGATCCACCTACTTCTCCCATCTTCAGTGAGCAGGCCCCTGCAGCAGAGGCAGAGAGGCAGGCACCTGCCCCATACACACCCCGAGAATATGAGGACAAGGTTCTGCAGGACACACCAGCACCCTCGACCTCTCCTGCCGCGGGCTGGCAAATGGCCAGCAGCACCGCAGCCAGCGGCTGCCTACGGCCAGTCCCACCTGCTCGGGGCATCAACGGTGAGCGGGGCAGACATTCGAGGGTGAGGAGCTTCAGGCCTGCCCAGCAGCTCCCTCCAGCCTACAGCGCAGCAGGGAAGGACGCCGCCCGGGACATCACAAACAAGGTCCTGTGCAAAGTTTTCCCTGCCAGCCATGGACCCAGCCAGCAGCCAGCAGCACCGCGGGACCGTGCACATTGCAAGGCTGCGGCCATGACTGAAAGAACAGACAAGGTGTTGGCAGCCAACAGCAGCAAGGCCAGCTCCCTCCAGCCTACAGAGGAGCTATAAAGGACACAGCCCGGTGCCTCACGAGTGAGGTCCTGGCCAAGGTTTTCCTTGGAAGCGGGGGACCCAGCCAGCAGCCAGCAGCACCACGGGGAAGGGCTGAGGCCATGACACCAACATCAGACAAGGTGTTAGCGGCCAATGGAGGCAAGGCTTTTGCAGAGGATCCAGCCATCCTGTCCATCAAGACAGAGTCCCTGGAGGAGCTGGAGAGGAGCTGCCTGGCCCGCACCAGGCGCAGCCTGGCCCAACTCAGCAATGCCACCCTGCAGTGGCAGCAGGACAGCCCGGAGGAAAAGCCAGGGGCCTTGGCCGAGGAGCAGGAGAAGTGCAAAGACAGCAGTGACAAGGAGCTGTCCCAAGGGGAAGACATCAGCATCCACACCATCTGGGTCAACGCCTCCGTCCCGGAGCTCTTCCAGGACACCCACGCTGGTCCCCAGGAGGAGTCCGGCCGGCCCAGCCGCCTGGGCACAGGGGTGGCAGGAGACATAGCTGGAGACCTGCAGAGCGCGTCTCCTGCCCTGGCTGGTCCCACGGATGCTGAGCCGGCAGCTTGTGCCCTGGCCGGAACTCCTGAGCAAGAGGGGCACCGCACGCCTCTGGCTCCCATGGCAGAAGAGGAGGCAAAGGCAACCGCTTCTCCCATCCTCAGCGAGCAGGCCCCTGCAGCAGAAGTAGAGAGCTGGGCACCTGCCCCATACACCCCCCCAGACTATAAGGACGAGGCTTTAGAGGACACAATCCTGAGCATGGTGAGAGAGGCTCTCATCAATTCTGTGCCTGTGAGCCAGCGCTTGCGGGCACCTGCCCCATACACCCCCCAGAGTACAAGTACGAGGCTCTGCAGGAGACAGCCCTGCTCAGGTGAGAGAGGCTCTCATCAATTCTGTGCTTGTGAGCCAGGAAAAACTGGCAAAACGCAAGGCTGCAGCAACAGCAGCAACACCACCTGCAGCACCACAGGACAGCGAGTCTGCCTCGGCTGCAGAGCCTCGGGGAGAGGCCAGCGCAGCCCCTCTCATCCCTTTGGCACGTGAGCATGGAGAAAACATGGCTTCTCCCACGTCGGAAGACCACTACGATGAAGCGGCTGCTTCAGTGCCTGAAATCCCTCTGGCAGAAGCCGGCGCTCCGCACTTTGCCCCAGCAGCACAGGCAGAGAGCCAGGCACCTGCCCCGCGCAGCCCCACAGCCTACGAGGCTCTGCAGGACATGGCCCTGTGCATGGTGACAAAGGCTGTGGTCAGTGCTATGGCTGTCATCCAGCACAACCTGGCCCAAAGCACCCAGGCTCTCGGCAGGGACACCTCCCACTAGACCAGGCTGCTCCAAGCTCCGTCCAGCCTGGCCTTGAACACCTCCAGGGATGGGGCACTGACAGCTTCCCTGGGCAACCTGTTCCAGCGCCTCACCACCCTTACAATACAGAAATTCTTCCTGATATCCAATCTAAATCTGCCCTCTTTCAGTTTGAAGCCGTTAGCCCGTGCCCTATCATTACACTCCCTGATAAAGAGTCCCTCCCCATCCTTCCTCTAGGCCCCCTTTAGGGACTGGAAGGCTGCTCTAAGGTCGCCCCGGAGCCTTCTCTTCTCCAGGATGAACATCCCCAGCTCTCTCAGCCTGTCCTCATAGCATAGGCGCTCCAGCCCTCTGATCATCTTCGTGGCCCTCCGCTGGACCCCTTCCAGCAAGTCCACGTCCTTCTTGTGCTGAGGACTCCAGAGCTGGACGCAGTACTCCAGGTGGGGTCTCACCGGAGCGGAGCAGAGGGGCAGAATCACCTCCCTCGACCTGCTGGCCACGCTTCTTTCGATGCAGCCCAGGATGCGTTGGCTTTCAGGGTTGCAAGCGCGCATTGCCTGCTCATGTTGAGCTTCTTGTCCACCAGCACCCCCAAGTCCCTCTCCTCAGGGCTGCTCTCAAGCCATTCTCCGCCCAACCTGTAGGTGTGCCTGGCATTGCCATGACCCAGGTGCAGGCTCTTGCACTTGGCCTGGCTGAACTTCATGACGTTCACACAGGCCCACCTCTCGAGCCTGTCCAGGTCCCTCTGGATGGCGTCCCTTCTCTCCAGTGTGTCGACCGTGCCACACAGCCTGGTGTCGTCAGCAAACTTGCTGAGGGTGCACTCAATCCCACTGTCCATGTCACTGACAAAGACGTTAAACAGCACTGGTCCCCGTACTGACCCCTGAGGAACAGCACTCGTCACCGTGGGCTGCCCAGGCAGGCAGGGACAGCCGGGCATGCCACCGCCGCTCGGCCAGCAAGACACGCCAGCAGCTGCTGCAAGCTGCCGCCTCTGCCACCAGCACCCTCGACTCCTTCTGCCGCGGGCTGGGAACCGGCCAGCAGCACTGCAGCCAGCGGCTGCCTACGGCCGGTCCCACCTGCTGGGGGCATCAACGGTGAGCGGGGCAGACCTGCGAGGGTGAGGACGTTCAGGCCTGCCCAGCAGCTCCCTCCAGCCTACAGAGGAGCAGAGAAGGACGCCGCCCGGGACATCACAAACAAGGTCCTGTGCAAAGTTTTCCCTGCCAGCCATGGACCCAGCCAGCAGCCAGCAGCACCGCGGGACCGTGCACATTGCAAGGCTGCGGCCATGACTGAAACAACAGACAAGGTGTTGGCAGCCAACAGCAGCAAGGCCAGCTCCCTCCAGCCTACAGAGGAGCTATAAAGGACACAGCCCGGTGCCTCACGAGTGAGGTCCTGGCCAAGGTTTTCCTTGGAAGCGGGGGACCCAGCCAGCAGCCAGCAGCACCACGGGGAAGGGCTGAGGCCATGACACCAACATCAGACAAGGTGTTAGCGGCCAATGGAGGCAAGGCTTTTGCAGAGGATCCAGCCATCCTGTCCATCAAGACAGAGTCCCTGGAGGAGCTGGAGAGGAGCTGCCTGGCCCGCACCAGGCGCAGCCTGGCCCAACTCAGCAATGCCACCCTGCAGTGGCAGCAGGACAGCCCGGAGGAAAAGCCAGGGGCCTTGGCCGAGGAGCAGGAGAAGTGCAAAGACAGCAGTGACAAGGAGCTGTCCCAAGGGGAAGACATCAGCATCCACACCATCTGGGTCAACGCCTCCGTCCCGGAGCTCTTCCAGGACACCCACGCTGGTCCCCAGGAGGAGTCCGGCCGGCCCAGCCGCCTGGGCACAGGGGTGGCAGGAGACATAGCTGGAGACCTGCAGAGCGCGTCTCCTGCCCTGGCTGGTCCCACGGATGCTGAGCCGGCAGCTTGTGCCCTGGCCGGAACTCCTGAGCAAGAGGGGCACCGCACGCCTCTGGCTCCCATGGCAGAAGAGGAGGCAAAGGCAACCGCTTCTCCCATCCTCAGCGAGCAGGCCCCTGCAGCAGAAGTAGAGAGCTGGGCACCTGCCCCATACACCCCCCAGAGTACAAGTACGAGGCTCTGCAGGACACAGCCCTGCTCAGGTGAGAGAGGCTCTCATCAATTCTGTGCTTGTGAGCCAGGAAAAACTGGCAAAACGCAAGGCTGCAGCAACAGCAGCAACACCACCTGCAGCACCACAGGACAGCGAGTCTGCCTCGGCTGCAGAGCCTCGGGGAGAGGCCAGCGCAGCCCCTCTCATCCCTTTGGCACGTGAGCATGGAGAAAACATGGCTTCTCCCACGTCGGAAGACCACTACGATGAAGCGGCTGCTTCAGTGCCTGAAATCCCTCTGGCAGAAGCCGGCGCTCCGCACTTTGCCCCAGCAGCACAGGCAGAGAGCCAGGCACCTGCCCCGCGCAGCCCCACAGCCTACGAAGCTCTGCAGGACATGGCCCTGTGCATGGTGACAAAGGCTGTGGTCAGTGCTATGGCTGTCATCCAGCACAACCTGGCCCAAAGCACCCAGGCTCTCGGCAGGGACACCTCCCACTAGACCAGGCTGCTCCAAGCTCCGTCCAGCCTGGCCTTGAACACCTCCAGGGATGGGGCACTGACAGCTTCCCTGGGCAACCTGTTCCAGCGCCTCACCACCCTTACAATACAGAAATTCTTCCTGATATCCAATCTAAATCTGCCCTCTTTCAGTTTGAAGCCGTTAGCCCGTGCCCTATCATTACACTCCCTGATAAAGAGTCCCTCCCCATCCTTCCTCTAGGCCCCCTTTAGGGACTGGAAGGCTGCTCTAAGGTCGCCCCGGAGCCTTCTCTTCTCCAGGATGAACATCCCCAGCTCTCTCAGCCTGTCCTCATAGCATAGGCGCTCCAGCCCTCTGATCATCTTCGTGGCCCTCCGCTGGACCCCTTCCAGCAAGTCCACGTCCTTCTTGTGCTGAGGACTCCAGAGCTGGACGCAGTACTCCAGGTGGGGTCTCACCAGAGCGGAGCAGAGGGGCAGAATCACCTCCCTCGACCTGCTGGCCACGCTTCTTTCGATGCAGCCCAGGATGCGTTGGCTTTCAGGGTTGCAAGCGCGCATTGCCTGCTCATGTTGAGCTTCTTGTCCACCAGCACCCCCAAGTCCCTCTCCTCAGGGCTGCTCTCAAGCCATTCTCCGCCCAACCTGTAGGTGTGCCTGGCATTGCCATGACCCAGGTGCAGGCTCTTGCACTTGGCCTGGCTGAACTTCATGACGTTCACACAGGCCCACCTCTCGAGCCTGTCCAGGTCCCTCTGGATGGCGTCCCTTCTCTCCAGTGTGTCGACCGTGCCACACAGCCTGGTGTCGTCAGCAAACTTGCTGAGGGTGCACTCAATCCCACTGTCCATGTCACTGACAAAGACGTTAAACAGCACTGGTCCCCGTACTGACCCCTGAGGAACACCACTCGTCACTGGTTTCCATGTGGACATTGAGCCATTGACTGCAAGCCTTTGAGTGTGGCCATCTAGCCAGTTCCTTATCCACCGAGTGGTCCATCCATCAAATCCATGCTGTTCCGATTTAGAGACCAGGACGTCGTGCGGGACAGCGTCAAACGCTTTGCGTAAGTCCAGGTAGATGCTCTATCTACCAATGCGGTCGCAACATCATAGAAGGCCACCAAATTTGTCAGGCACGGTCCGCCTTTGGTGAAGCCATGTTGGCTATCACCAATCACCTTCTTATTTCCCATGTGCCTTAGCAGAGATTCCAGGAGGATCTGCTCCATGACCCTGCCGGGCACAGAGGTGAGACTGACCGGTCTGTCGTTCGCTGGGTCATCCTTTTTTCCCTTTTTGAAAATGGGGGTTATGTTTCCCCTTTTCCAATCAGCGGGAACTTCACCAGACTGCCACGACTTTTCAAATAGAATGGAAAGCGGCTTGGCGACTTCATCTGCCATCTCCCTCCGGACCCGTGGATGGATTTCATCTGGTCCCATGGACTTATGCACCTTCAGGTTCCTCAGATGGTCCCGAACCTGATCTTCTCCTACAGTGGGCGGGTTTTCATTTTCGTAGACCCTGCCTTTGCATTCTGCAACTTGGGTGCTGTGGTTGGAGCCCTTGCCGGTGAAGAGCGAGGCGAAAAAGTCATTCAGCACCTCAGCCTTCTCCATACCCTGCGTGACCAGGTCTCCTGCCTCCTTCCTGACAGGGCCCACGTCTTCCCTAGTCTTGCCTTTACCCCTGACGTACTTAGAGAAGTTCTTCTTTTTATCATTGGTGCCCCTAGCCAGATGTTAGCAGCAGCCAACACCTCGTGGGCCCAGAACGAGGTGGGGGCAGAGTAAAGCCAGGGGAGTGGAGGTTTGCGCACTAAGATGGGTGGCACGGTTCAGCAGCCCGGCAGTGCTGTGAGTGTTCCTGTAAGGCAGGAGTCCTGTCAGAGCTGGCAGCGGGTCTCCAGCGGGGGCAGCTGGTGTTCTCTGGGGCCAGACTCCTGCCTGGAGGATGAGCCGTGGCAGAGCAACTGGCAGCCCCAGCGGCAGGAGTCCCAGCTCAGCATGGACTCCAGGTGATACCGTAAGTTGGTGATTAAGGACTCTCTAAGACTCCATTTTGGAGGTTTAGAAAGCAGGCATTCTTTATTGCAATGCTGGGAGCACAGGGAATCACTTCACCTAGTGCGCGCGCTGAGTTGCTCAACTACAAAGGTTATAAACGATCAGAATATACATATTCATTACATTTCCCAGAAATGATTAACATGTTCATATTATCACCTAGAACTCATTAATATATGCAAATGTCCTTGACACGTGTGCATCCATGTCCATTAGTGGTCTTCCGGCGTCCTCTGGTGGTTGTCGCTAGGCTTCCTGACCATGTCCGCTGGTTGAACTCGATCTTTGCGAGTACTCAGTTCATCTTTTGGCTTAGTTTGCAACGCCTGTTCTCACAAAACTAGCTTATTCTAGCATCTCTCCCTACCTATTCTACTCAAGGAGACAACGTCTCAAGACTTCCTTCTATCCCACTAAAGCTAGCAGATGTCTAACCCATCCGCTTACAGAGCATTTCACACTGAGCTACATTGTTCCAGTCAGGAGTGTCGGAGGATGTCGGAGTGGGAGACGGACCCGGAGTAACGATGGAATCTCAATATGAGTATGATCGTTCTCCCTTTATTCAAGTTTTCACAGAGTATATATAGTCAGGCAATAAGAGCACGCGCTAGCGGCAGCTATAGGATTGGCTTACAGTCTCTGTTCACACGCTGTCCATGCAGTTCATTCACAGATCAGGTTGGTTACAAGAATTCACATAGTAAATTACTTAGTCATTAGCACAACATGTTTTCTACCTTCTCAGTTCCTGTTTTTCCCATGTACTAATTCCATCTTCTACCACCTGTTTTGCCCTTAATCTAATCTCTCATAGTAGGGAGGCTGGCTCACGTGACCATTTTCTCTCAGACACATTCCTACACAGGAGGGAACCAGATGTTCTTTTAACTCGGTATCAGTAAGGCCTGAGGGGCTTCCACCCCAGCGTTTTGTGCTGTTCAAGGATCCTGTATCACCAGCTGCTGTATCGATCCCTCCTTTTCTTTTGAGAGTTCGTAGCTTTTAAGCTTCGACCCTCATTATTAACAAAGCCAAAGCAATACTTACATCATTCACAAACTAAAGTTATACTTACGCTATTCAGAGTGAAACTGAAGCAATACTAAAGCAACAATCCAGTGCCTCAGACAGCTGCTCAAGAAACTTGTTGCCTCACCTGTAAAACTTCCTTCCTGGTAAGCTCTTTCTATAAACATCAGCTGATCGTTCATGGTTCGCACTGCGACTGGACTGCAGGAAATGGAGAGAGAGACGTTCCACACCATGAAGAAACACGACTTCCTAGTTTCATTTAAACACTTTTCCTCTCCTTTGGAAAGAACGAAAATGACAAAGATGGTCCACAGCTTGCGAAAAGATGAGGTTTTGCAAGGAGATATTCAATACATGTTATATTAATGCATTAAGATGTCTGTGTTAGAAAACTCAACTCCAAGATTTCAGACTATGCAAAATAAGATGGGAGACTGAGAGTGTCAGATACTTTTTTAGTATTAAATGGCACTAGAAGCATCCCACTTAACAGAGGGGAGAGGAAGGCTGAGATTTAGGCCAAGATGATGATTTTGGTGTCCACCCATAAGCCAAGTATCCAAACTCCTGATCTAATCTATACAGTAACATAGTAAGGATGGGATTCAGTTGCCTAAACACAACTATCTGGTACCTTACAAGGGGTACAGGAGCACCTGGCCTCCAGCCACAGCACTCAGAGGGTGTGGCTCAGAGGGCCTTCCTATGGGGCCCTTAGGTTTGCAAGCATCATATGGATGTCTTACATACTCTGAAGCATCATCCTGTCTCCTTGAGGTGTGCTGAAAGTACAAATTCTGCCATCACCTACAACACTCAAGTGTAGGTGTCTAAATACAGACCTCAGTCCAACTTTTACTGCTACCCGCCTTTCCATGTATTACAATAATTTTAATGACAAGCTGATGCTAGTAATAAGCTTTGCAGCTGATACTATGCATCACGGGAAGCAGAATTCATCTTATCAGATATTTCCTGTCTCAGAGTTCGAGTGCTCTATTCTACACTAACGAGAGTCTCCTTGGGTAGTCACTGGAAAGAAAGAACTGCCACCCTGGGTATCTAAGGCAGATATACACACATATATACATATATATATAAAATATTTTTTTTTCAGACTTACTCTTTCTTGTCAACTTGTTCAAGTCTGCTATGAAATTCAGCAGCAGCCTTTGAGAAGTTCACCACAGCGGAAAAAAGAGGATCTAGAAAAGGAAGGACTTTGTGAGCAACTTCAGAGTATCTGCTGACCCCAATATACCTTTCAGTTGCCCAGTGAAAAACTACATTTGTTTTGCTGATATAATTGAATTCATTTCATTGGTTTTCCATAATTCACTAGTTTCCCTAGCACAGACTTTAAAGAGCTGCACTAGCGGCAGTAATAGACAAAGACCTTGTGCAATGAGGTCAACAATAAAGCAGAATGCTTGATAAAGCTTTCACAAGTACACATCTTCCCTCTGCCGGGCAAGGAGAAGACTGGCTGGCATCGTAAACAGAGATCTCTGCAGTTTCCTTTTTCACAAAGGGGTGCAATGCAGCATTTAGGTATAAAAAGCCTGACTTACATAAAAAACACCAGTTCTTCCAGCAGGCTGTGGAAGGACAGCAGGATTTCCCTCTTGGAACATTATGCCCTATTCATACCATAACAGAAGAGTGTGATATGTATATTGAATAGTGTTAGGTGAGGCGTAAAAGACACAACTGTCAGGGACCGCAGGGATAGACAAGGCAGATCGAAGTGGACTGCTCGCTCCACTCGTGGACTGGACCAACAGCACAGGAGGTGTCTCTGCCATGACCCTGCCTGCCATCGCACAGGGCTGCTACTCAAACCCCAGGATTTTGCCTGTTATGCCCGATGTCGTGGTGTTACCTCAAACCAGGACACCTGGCTATGTGCAAGCAGGCATGTCAGTTGCTTTTTCCTGCTCGGTCCCTGGCAGTATGTCCAAGACACGTGAAATAACTTAGCCAAAGAAGCAGCAGGCCTTTCTTTTAATGACAGCATCAGCTGCGATGATTTTCCTGTGGAAGGGTCTATTTAATACAGGCCTGGGAAAATTATAAATTTATACAACTATTTCACAGAGTAAGTAAAAGATGGATGTTATCAGGAGAAGAACTTCTGGCCTTCCCAAAATTCAACTCAATTACAAAGAGAGAAGATTTACAACTTGTATATTTTGCCCACAAGTTTCAGAAAACTTTAGATAAACCTGAGTATCCTCTCTTTGATCGTACAGGAATATGGGGCATAAGATTAGCTCATCTCCTAAATCCAGTCCTCTGTTGGCCCTTCACTGTTTATAAATTTATCACCACTTTTTATAAGTGTATCCCCCTATTTGGTATGACAGGCTTTCTGTTCCCAGGACTCCTACTGAAAGCTGTTCTGCAGTCTCAGTTGCTCTTCTATTTCTAGGAAACTTGATCACCAGCCTACACTTGCTCGTTCTTGTATTAATATTTTTGTTTAGTTTACATAATTAGAGGCACAGATTTCATGTAGTGACCTATTCCGGGACTGCAGTATAGATAGATCCACGTCCCCTGGTGAGAATTTACACTTGTCCACAACTGTGGCAATACTTATAAGTTTGCCAGAGGACAGAGTTCTAGGAACAAAAAAAAGATGTATTAGTCAGAAGGTAGTTTGGGCAGCTTCTAAACTTAAATAAGAAAGAAACCCAAATACTGAAAATAAATCATTTAACAGAAATTTTGGTAGATGCTCTACTACTGCAAAAAGGAAGTCCAGACTTGGTGTTTCCTTACAAGATGTGTCACAGGAAACACAAGGACGTATGGAAATAAATCCTTGTGTTATGCAAAATCTGAGACCAGATGATCCATCGTGCAAAGCTTCCTGTCTTGAGTGGCCTTTTCACAAAAAAGGGTGACTTTTCAAAATAGTCAAGAATTTTTTCACCTAAGCCTTTACACGAAGTTTTAAACTTTTTAGTTTTCCCAAAATGAGGATTTGATTTATTTCTAATGCTTTACACAACCCAAAAGTGTACTGCATCTCCAAAAAGCTAGTTTATGTCTCTAAACCATGGGTGCCTCAGATACCAAGTTAATTAGGACCAACTGAAAATCCTCCTTGGTACAGAAACACAAAAAGATAGAAAGTGAGAAGGAGAGAGAGAGAGAGAGAGAAAGACAAAGAGAGAAAGACAAAGAGAGAAAGAAAGAAGGAAAGAAAGAAAGAGGGAGAGAGAAAGAGAAAGAAGGAAAGAGAGAAAAAGAGGAAGGAAGGAAGGAAGGAAGGAAGGAAGGAAGGAAGGAAGGAAGGAAGGAAGGAAGGAAGGAAGGAAGGAAGGAAGGAAGGGAGAGAGAAAGAAAGAGAAAGAAAGAAAGAAAGAGAGAAAGAGAGAGAGAAAGAGAAAGAGAGAAAGATAGAGAAAAAGAGAAAGAAAGAGAGAAAGAAAAAGAGAGAAAGAAAGATAGAAAGAAAGAAAGAGAAAGAGAAAGAAAGAAAGAGAGAGAGAGAAAGAAAGAAAGAGGGAGAGAAAGAGAGAAAGAAAGAAAGAGAAAAGAAAGAAAGAAAGAAAGAAAGAAAGAAAGAAAGAAAGAAAGAAAGAAAGAAAGAAAGAAAGAAAGAAAGAAAGAAAGAAAGAAAGAGAAAGAAAAGGAAAGAAAGAAAGAAAGAAAGAAGGAAGGAAGAAAGAAATTACTTACTGTGGAAGCATTCCTAGCCTGGGATCGAGAGTATTCTGCTGCTTCCGACCTGTTTTATATGCTTCGTTGCAATGTGTTCAAGTGCTCAGCAAATGGATGTATTTTTGCAGCAGAGTTAGAGAGGTGCTCCTATTGCCTACAAGTGGCATCCAGGCACAGAGACAGATATTCAGCATGTTTCCCACGGTCAGATGAAGGCTTTGGCTGAGGAGAAGTGGACACCTGCATCTCCCAAGTTCCAGGCAGTTGCCCTAAATGTTTAACTGGTCTTCTTTCTTAAGAAAGAACGTGAGAAGCAGGCTGATACTATCCCTTTGTTCTGCATTTGATTGTGTTCCATGACTGCTCATGAGCACTGCAATAATGCCCAAAATTAGTAATATGCATGAAAGTTACTATAACCCTCTCATCCATAACCCTCCCATCTATAATGTGTTAAACCCCTGTTATGTTTAGGGGAAAAAAAAAGGCTCTTTATTATGATGGGAGAATTGAAACAGGGAAATAAGGAATGCAGTTTCAGAGCTGTAACAGATATATCATGCCCTTGCATAATTCTCATTAATGCAGGTAAGAAATAGTGTTGTGGCTATTACTCACCAAATGATACTTTGTAAGTTTTCAGCTGTTCTTCATGTTTCTTGGCCAAGTTATAAATTCTATTGCTATATCCTTTTAAGGCTTCTCCATAATCTCTACAGTCCAATGGAATGACCTGGGAATCTGCCAGTTCATAAACCAGTTTGCCTCGTAACTGGGCAATTGTAAGCTGTTTCTTGAAGGTGGGGTCATAAAACTTTTCCACTAACTCAAAGGTCTCATACACAGTGTGGTAAATGATAAACAGGATAATTGCTGAATTTGTCTGCTATCTAAAAAAGAGCAAGCAAATTTGTCAGTGCACTGTGTTCTGACTGCAGGTAAGGGATGTATTGATCACTTAACGACTATGATGTCTCGCGCAGTTTCCAAATCAAAAAAGCTATTTGCTATAAAACACAATTTACTATCCTTTCATTTTTGTGTGTTTATTTTAAGAAACTGAAACAACCTGAATCCACGGACTGTTGCACAAGAGGCTTCCTTCTATCTACACAGACCTGCCTTCAGTTCATTGTACAGAGATTGCCCTCATTAAAAGTGAAAGCAGTGGGGCTTTGGATAGCAGAAATCCTCAGTCATGGCCCCTTGTGCAGTTATTTCTGAACACCATCACGGAAGATTTGTATATCAAGGGCCCTATTAATAGTATTGTGGAATGAAATACACACCTCCAATCAGATTCTATAAATACCTTTCTGTGAACTTGACAGTGTGTATAATATATGCTTCACTGAAATGTTTTATTCTCCAAACATTTAGGTTTCTTGCTAAATTAAGAAAAGGCACTGATATGCAAAGCAGCCAAAGATTCTTTGTAGCTTTTTTATTAATCACGAAGAACTGTTTTTAAAAGATGACTGCTCAGCACTACCAAACTTCTTCAAGCAATGTGGAAGACTCACCCTGATCTTAGTGTAACGGACTCTGCCTGATGCAATTCCCAGTCGCTGAAATTAAGCTTCAAAATCACTGCCTGATCCCTGTTTGTTTATTCTACATGTGGAAAAGACCAATCTTAGTGAGACTGCTTACATTACAGTATGGTAGTAATTTATGCAAAATGCAGATTTTTCAAAGAAATGGAAGTCGGTTCTTCTGGAGGGCACATCAGGGACACTAGTAGGATCAGACACTAGATGAGTGGCAAGCTTAATTATTCTAACTGATGCTATTCACCACACTAATTCAGTATCCTATATTACTAGGAATATCTTTCAAAGGTAGCAATCCTGCTTATGACACTGACCACATTTAAAAAACAACGTACACATTATGCACAAGTGCCATAAAATTGTATCAGGCATGTCTCTGCAATCTTAAAGCGTTAATCATCTATTTCCAAACTAATATGAATTGGGCAGCAATATATGTAAAGACAGATGTGTTTATATACTTAGCATTTTCTATAGTACAATCAAAGACTGATAAATAATTTCCACTGCAGAAGGCATGATCAGCATTTGTTACTTACAAGTAAATATTGCCATCTACTGGGTAGGTATGGCAAGACAGAGGAAAAGAAAAAGATAATAAAGACAGATGTGATATTCTAAGTATTTTCAAATATTTATTTAAGTTTTATATTGGTTTAAGTTTATATGTCTAGCCTGGTGAATAATTGGTGTTTGTCAGCTAAAGAAGAAAAATAATCCAGCTAAAGTTCTTCTGTTATTATAAATTTCTGTAAGGAACTATTCGTATCAACTACGAAACATCAGATCTGGTAACTTTTTCAAAAGGAGGAAGTCTCAGCGACTCTGACGAATCTGGACACCCATCTTACCTGGGTCCGAAAGACAGGGCAATACACACAGAACGCTTTGGTCAAATCACACAAAGGGCAGTTCTATTTCCCTTACGTGAGTAACGACACATTTTGAGTAAGATTTAGCCCTGTGAGTCACTGGCTCAAACAGTGTTTTGGAGTTTTCATACCTTCAAATACGAAGTTTAATAGCTTCGGGTATAGATTTGTAATGCATTACATTTACATTCATTGTATAACCAAAGAATAAGTATCAAGAGAGCTTTTTAATTACCGCTCTAGGCAGTTTCTTTCAACTGAGCATTTGCTTATCCTAACAGTTTTGATATGATCTCATCCGGAGGGTGACTACACTGTATTTCAAACTCTTTCCCTGCCCTGGTCTTTTTTGATTGCTTTCCAAATTGGTTTTCTACTAACAAAAGGCCCTTAAAAAGTGTGAGGTTTCTCTCTATCTTCTGTGTATCTATCTGCCGCCTTCTCTTCCCTCTGTCTACACAGACCTGCCTTCAGTTCATCATGCCTTTAAGAACCCAGTCCGGATAAGCAGCACTATGTACCTTACTAACGATACTCATGGTTGAGGATGGGTCAATGATTTGGGCATATGAAATACACCCCTGCTCTCTGGGACTGAATTTGTTGCGCAAAACATCCACAAAATGTAGGTGCTGCCTGCTGCATCACACAGGAGCGAGACGGAACAGCAAAAGCACCGAACAGCATTGTAGCAGGGTAAATTAAGGTTATACGTGTGTTTTACTCTGCAGTTGCAGGGCTTTTTGCACATGCAGCACGTGACTGTGGGCTCAGCTCAGCCAGAATTCCTCTTTTAGTCCCTAGTTGATCCTGGGAGTTCCCAGCACTGAACTCAGTTTTAACACCGCTGAACTGAGTATTGCTGTCATTTTTACACTCTTCCATTTCAAAAAGGGATGAGTCAAAGCACTGACATTTCCTATTCAAATAAATTTAACTGACTGTTTTGAGTCAACCAAGCAATGCTTTCATGCTAAATATATACACACACGTTTAATTTTTTGGAAACTGGTAACTATGTTTGAAACGGCTATTCTAATCAGTGAGTGGTATTTTACTAAGCCTTGGCTTTGTGGTAGATATTCTAATTAGGTTAGTAATTGCTATTTGATTCATTCAATTTATAACCTAACTAATAATTTGTAAGTCACATGAACTAAAAGTTGGATCAGTAATTGTTAACTTCATAAATAAATTGATATCTTTAAAACAAACAGTAGTGAGGTTCTGCAAAAGAATATGAAGGGAGGGAGCAAGCCTGTATATGCACACCTGAGGCCTTGCATATATGCAAAGGCATGTCTGCAACACAAAGAATTTCCTTCATTTACGAACAATGGAGATTGTCTATGTAACAAAAGGACGTGGCCACAGTTGCGGAGTCTTTTGTTGCGCAGCAGACGGTGAATACCATGGGTTAATTTTCCTCAAGATTTAGCAGGTGACAGATCTGACAGCTGCAGAAAACATGAATGTGAGCTGTGAGGAATGTCCCTCGAGAAACCGAATCTAATTTAGGTGTCAAAAAGGAGGAATGCACGCCACCAGGATAAAGCAAGAGAGCGATAATATTAAACATTGAGGTTCAAACATGAATTGCCCTCATGGCTTTCTGATCTAGTACAGCTGCTTTTTCATGAAATATGGATTGATAGGTTACTATATATTAAATTATTAAACAAAAAACATTACAGAACAGCAGTAGCAACATGTGAACAACCCAAACATAAAAATTTATTCATGACTTGCTCAAGAGAAATTGATCTTTAAGTATCATTGTTTCTTATTCTTCTTAGTTAAAACAACTGTGTGTTTTTTCTTGACAGCATCTAAATATGTGCACAGGTACACAGACAAAGAAATCACAAATAAATTTTTATACACAGTATACTTTTGTTACCGCTGGAGTTCAGGTGGGATGAAACTGAATTGCCAGCTCTTTAAAATCTCTCAGTAAATGATTTAAAAGATCATTTAAATTATGCTTTCTTCATGTAGTATCTCATAAACCAATAATAAGATGCAGAGAGTCTATTGCAGCTGGAAGCCAAACAGTTTACGGAAGAAAGAATTAGTGGAAATCCAAAGGAATAGAAATCTCAGCTTTGTTAGCAGAAGAATTATGGAATCCCTTTAGTGTTTGGAAGCATGTTTCTGGTTTTGTTCCCTCCTTCGAAATGTGTCATTTTGCTACGTAATGTTTTGGTTTCCTGTAATATATACCAATAAACTAAAAAAAAATAATAATATTAGAATACTTCGTTTTATAGATTTTCAAAGCTCTATCCACATATCTAAATATAACCATGTAAATAAAATTCTGACAGAAGAGCAAGACAACACGTTTCCGTTAAACCATTCAGTACTAATAAATTGATATGGTTCATCAGAAATGTGTTTCATCAGACAATTTTCTGCCTGCCCTATTTGTAATTTGGATTTTACAGACAAGCAATGAAACCTCTGGTAAGACCTGTATTTCTTAGCGGGGCTGAACAAGTACACTTACAGGGTTACGAACTCACCATGCCCAACAGGGAAAGGAAGAGAAAGATATTCAAAACCTCACTTCTGAATTTCTCAACATCCCAGCACCAGGCAGCAATATAGTCAGAGATCCCACTACAGAATTAATCAATTTTCCTGCCCCGAGATTCTACAATACTGGAAATTTCACAGGAATTTGGAACTATTCACTCATAGAATACCTACCCTTTCATTTGCCCAGGAGGATTAATTTCCACACAAAGGGCTGGGAGTTCTTACGGATCACAGCTACGGGATCTGGACTGTAGTTTACAGAAACTAAGGAATTTCTCAAATAGAAAGTTAGAAAATAGACCAATTCAGGTTATATAAAATGCTATCATTCTGTTAAATGAAGGGATGGATTTCCACACAGAGACCACTGAGGGACGTTAGCTTTGAATCAAGAGTTATTGCACTTATGTTGTAAAAAGTTAGGTGGGTAATTTGTATAAATATATGAGGGCCTCACAGCACCTGAAGGAGTCTGTTGAGCTCCAATTTTATCTTGGAGCTATTGATTGCAGTCTAGGAATTGATGCCACTGGGTACTGCAGCCGCCTGCAACAGATTTTCAAGTGTTGCTTTCTTTACACTATTTTTTATTTACCTCAGCCCATTCTGTGGAGCCCAACAATCCAAATTCTTCTGCGTCCCAGCTAGCAAAAATAATAGTTTGCTTAGGTCTCCAACCTGCAATCACATAGTTAAGCTTGAAAATTCAACTTAAAGTTAGAAAGTTTAGTGAAAAATCACCACGGTTAATTGAAATAACTTTAAAAAAATAGCACCTAATCGATATAGCAGTAAAAAAAAATCCTCTCTAAACTCCTTAGAGGAACACACTATTGCAGAGGCATTCCTTCTTAATGCAATATTTTCATTCCACACCACTAAGAGGGTACTATTACACTGATGAGAGACGTGAGGGAATAAATTCAGCCAACTAAGATGCAATGCTACGTATGCATCTCTTAATTGAATTTGCATCTTTCATAATGAGAAATACAACTTTCTGTAGCGGTAAGAAGTTAAATCGACACAACTGCTTGTGGGAACACAGTTCTCCAAAGCTGCTGTTTTCCATATCCATCATTTTATGTCTGCAATAAGTAAGTTACCTTCCATCTTCATTTTACCAAAACTCTGTACAACCAGCTGCACCCGTAGTTGGATCGATACCACCAAATACCCAGGAGTCTCTACGGCCTCCTAAAATAACGTATCTGCCCGGAAACAAATACACAACATCAAGCCTTAACTAAAAATGCATTTAGGTTACCTGTATTTCATTTGATTGCATCCCTACTTCTTTCAAACGAAATATGAAGTTTGATACCAGTGCTACAAGTTTATTTTTTAAAGTAATCTGCAAGTATATACATAAAGTCAATAAATATTTTATGCATATTTTTCCACTTAAAAAGTTTTTCATGTAGACAGCCTGCTACTTAGTATCAGCAATAGTATGTTGAGGTCCCAAATCATCACTAGTTTTCTGTACTCTGCGTTGTGTTAATTTTTGCAAAGGCAAAATGTATGAGTGATGTAATGTAATCTGAGAAACCTACTGTAAAATGATAGGCTTTATAAAAAAATTCCCTGACATCTATCATTCCAGCATTTACGTCCAAATACATTATTGGGAATGACAATGAAAAACAGTGTGTTGGGAGGGACAGGACAACTATTAAAGGTTTCTCATAATCCGTCTTATCTGGCTGTCTAAAAAACTTGAAGCTTCTTGCAACATGAGAACAATTTACCAAACACAAAATAAAGAAGGAATTAAAAGCCACAAGCACTCACTGCTCACCTGGTTCCACAGCTCCTCTGAGGATGCCAATGACGTCGTAAATTCGTGTTATTTTATTGTTTGTGTGAACATGCATTCTGACTCTTCTGAAAGGAAACGCAGTACAGAGTAGCCATTTCTGCCTGAGAAGGCAATAAGAAGTCAATGTAATCGCTTGTGAGCCAGGACGTTCGTGCTTCTCTTCTGCTCTGTGTGTTCAGCACTGACCATGCTGCATCAGTGTCCCATTTTTCATTTCAGGTTAACCAGAAAGATGCCTTAGAAACAACAAGCCTATGAAGAGGGACAGTCTATAAACTTTCAAACATTTACAGAATTTATTGTCCTGTTATTTATGGCAGTCAATTGGATAATTGTGTAGTAGAGGAGTTAAATGAAAAGCACATACAGTAATGAATTTTGACCGAAATTATAATTGTGGATATACATACTTTTATAAAGAATACACTTTGGTTTCATAGCATAATTCTGTGTTATAAGATAGAACTTGGAGAGAAGGTCATTAGAAATATTCATCCAGGAATAAACTGAAATCTCTGTTTAGGACAGCAGATCTAAGTGATCAAGATTTGTCAGTCCTCCATCCCCTACTCCTCCCCCCCAGTAAAATCCACTTTTGAAGTTTTATAAAAAGGAAGGAAATTCAGGTATTAGGAGAGCTAAAAATAATGTAGTATTCAGCCCATCTTAACCTGTAGAAGAAACAAAGCATCAAATAATGCTTTTTTTGCATCTGGCAAAAAATTTGCCATTTGAAGTTATCTTCTCAGCAGCAAACCTGCACAGCTGTCAAAATCAAAACCTACTTCAGGACAGCTACTGGATCTTTGCCCAGAAAATAACTGACACCAGCGCCTTGAGCATCCATATACTTGCACACTTCCCATGTGCAAGTGACTTTCTACCAAGACTCAAAAGATTTGTTTCTATATGGAGCTACTCTGAGAAAGAGGTGTATGTAGGATTAGCCCGTATTTACAAAAACTGCCACCCGATCAAGCAGGAAGTGTTAAAAAGTGCATTCAAAAATATTTCCCACGTATATGTTTTGTGGATGAATCATATTGTTTCTTTTCTCACTGTTGCTCTTCAAGACATTCCAAATAGCACCTCGCTTATATCGAATATGCTTTCTTATTTATTTATTCTTACTTTACTCATTTTCAGCTAGTGTTAACGCAGAGCAGGAAAGAATAATGACCACTGAAGTCTTTATAAAATTATATATTCAGACATACTCTTGTTTTGCAGGAGGTGGAGCAGTGATAATGACGCACCATTTTTACACACTGTTCATTGTGGTCTGCTACCAGTCCTCACAGAGTAATATCTCGTGTAAACTGAAAGTATTTTTAGGTGAAAAAGTGACAGAAGAGTGATCTTTAGCTTTATCTATTGCAGCTTATCAGTTATAAACAAGGAAGAATGCTATGACAGTCCCTGACACCCAGTCAAACCCCCGATCGCCAGGTGCAATTGTCACGCGGCTTGGTCTGCAGGAGAGCGACTCTGTTAGTGCTGGAGACCTGGACAGTTGTATTTCTCTGTTAGAGCTGACAAATGTAAACCACCAACACAGTATTGCTAATCCAACTGGTCAAAGGCTGGCTCCTCCCAAGCGAATTAGGAAGATATATGTGCTTTGGGGTCTTCTGCGCTGTTATTGTTCAGGGCTTTCAACCACAGGGCCTACCAGCTTCGGGGAACAGTTGATGGGCTCCCAAATCATTGCCACACTTCTCAGCTCTAAGTTCACAGAAACCCTGGGAGGCTTCCAGTGGAAAGGGACACACGCATAGAAGAGAACTACTGAATTATCAGCCCTTCTGCGTTCAACAGCTACAGGCTCGCTGTCCTATTGTCCCCTTGGTCATCAGAAACAGCAAAGAAAAGACCAAAGCTCGAAGCGAGGAGGAAGTTTAGGGTTAATTCAACAGTAGTAATAAAATGTCTACTTACTGCTATATAGCCATTTTTTAAAGGACTAGTGAAACAACGTCTGAACCTTAAAGTAAGGATTAAAGTTGGAATGACAGGGCTGGACCTATACCCTCTGAATATGTCTGTCCATTGACATTGGGGACACTGAGCAAAAACATAGTTTTGATAATTTATTTTCAAATTCTAATAGCTATCATCAAATGTTTCACACTGAGAAGAAAGTCAATTTCTCCAGAATCTCTCTAGATGCATTGTTTCACAATATTTTTCTTGTGGAGATTTTTTTTTTGCAATATTTTATAAATAGGCAAGTGTTAAAACAGACCTTGTAGAAGAGTTGTCTGCAAATCCTGGCCCTATGTTATACGACACGTTGAGATTTCCCTTCCAGCTGCTGTCTGGAGCTGCGGGTCCTCCCATTGCGCTGTTAAGTGAAAACCAAGACAAATGTAGTTGACCAGTAGGCTAAAACCTTAAATTCCCTTAATGGTTACTGCACCTAAACCAAGGTGGGTTTACAAAATTCTTAAAAACATTATGCCAGAAACAGTTTGCTTTGAATTGTCCACATTTTCTGAAGTATGCATTACTTCAAAAGAACTATAAATACAAGTAACAGCATCGATTTTACCATCTTAGTATAAAAAAATTTGCTGAACATTTGTGAATACTGGCTTCTGGTGAGGAGGACCGATGTATACTCACTGTAATAATACTTCTGCATCATGATACCCAATGGGATGAACTGGGATTTTGGGAATCCCTACACCTTCATTAACTTTCTACCTGAAAGTGTACTCTGAGAAACCAGAACAAAACGTCAAGTTTATAGCGTTCTTAGCAACTTTCACCAAACTGGAAATAGTTTTGAACAGTGCAGCCACACAGTAGCCACGAGCATAAATCAATTTTTTCATGCTTACATAATTTCTTAGACATTGTTTCTAGGAAACCAAAATGTAATGACAGAGCCACAAACCCAATAGCGCATCTGCACAACTGTGTATGAGAAGTCCCCACGTGTGATGCAAGGTGAGATCTGCTGTCCATCCGTATCATCACATCTCCTCAAAGCTGACTGTGGGACAACCACGCCGGAGTGTGAGGTGAAGAAAGCCCCTGTGCAGCCTGTTTACAAGCTGCAGAGGACATCCACAGATGGATTTACCTATGTAGAAGACAGAGAACGTCTCTCTGAATCTGGTGGGCCAGGCACGCGCATTCTATTGGTTTTTTAAGTATGGTGCTGTTTTATGCCCCCAACAACGGTCACACAGGCCAGTGAGCCTTCCAGAAGCACCCCTGTGTTCCCATCCCCTTGGCAGACAGGCCTGCTGCGCACTTCAGTTCAGACTGAGTTCAGGACGCCTACAAGGACAAGACAAGCACACGGTGCCAAGTTTCACAAGACTCCAGGTTACTGTTATTTTTAATACAGAAATTTTAGTCCCTGTAAAGAGGATTTTAAATTGATTTTCTGCTTGGAATTTAGGATCAGCAAGGAAACATACCTCCAAGCAAAGCTATTAGTCCTCTTTGATGGTAGACTATGGTCTAGTTTAAACTGGTTCTTTTGAGAAACACAGGCATTTAAAAATGGCTATAAATTCTCAGCCATTTTCTACTGCTTCACAGGCTGTAAGCAGCTTTTCTAAAACTTAAAAGGCTGGGCTCATACAAAGAGATTTTCCTAAAAACTTACATTCCCTTCCCAACTCAAAAGCCACCAGCTGAAATAAGCAGTTGAAATGACAACTCCAACACAAAAAGGAAGCCTACACAGGGTGGAAGCAAGTACAGGTAGCCTGGGAGGAACACAGAGAAAATGTCCGAGCAGACAGGGAAGAGCAGGTTAGGAAAGCTAAAGCCCAGACAGAATTACACCTGGCCAGGGACATCAAGGGCAACAAGAAAAGCTTCTATAGGTATGTCAGCGATAAAAGGAAGACTAGGGAAAATGTGGGCCTTCTCCAGAAGGAAACAGGAGATCTGGTAACCCAGGATATGGAGAAGGCTGCAGTACTCGATGACTTTTTTGCTTCGTATTCACTACCAAGTGCTCTAGCCACAGGCAAAGGCAAGGACTGGGAGAATGAAGAACCACCCACTGTAGAAGACCAGATTCGCGACCATCCGAGGAACCTGGAGGTGCACAAGTCCATGGGACCTGATGAGATACATCCATGGGTCCTGAGGATGAAGTTGCTAAGCCACTATCCATCATATTTGAGAAGTTATGGCAGTCCGGTGAAGCTCCCACTGACTGGAAAAGGGACATATAACATAACCCCAATTTTTAAAAAGTGAAAAGAGGAAGACCGGGGGAACTAAGGGCCAGTCAATCTCTCCTCTGTGCCCAGAAAGATCACAGAGCAGATCCTCCTGGAAACTATACCAAGGCACATGGAAAATACGGAGGTAATCAGTGATAGCCAACATGGCTTCACTAAAGGCAAATTGTGTCTCACAAATTTGGTGGCCTTCTACGACGGGGTTACAGCATTGGTGGGTAAGGGAAATGCAAATGACATCATCTACTAGGACGTGTGCAAAGCATTTGACACTGTCCCACACAACATCCTTGTCTCTAAATTGGAGAGACATGGATTTGATAGATGGACCACTCAGTCTATAAGGAATTGGCTGGATGGTCGCACTCAAAGAGTAGTGGTCAACAGCTCAATGTCCAAGTGGTGACCAGTGAACGAGTGGTGTTCCTCAGGGGTCGGTATTGGGACTGGTACTATTTAACGTTTTTGTCAGTGACACGGACAGTGGGATTGAGTGCACCCTCAGCAAGTTTGCTGACGACACCAGGCTGTGTGGCACGGTCGACACACTGGAGAGAAGGGACACCATCCAGAGGGACCTGGACAGGCTCGAGAGGTGGGCCTGTGTGAACGTCATGAAGTTCAGCCAGGCCAAGTGCAAGAGCCTGCACCTGGGTCATGGCAATGCCAGGCACACCTACAGGTTGGGCGGAGAATGGCTTGAGAGCAGCCCTGAGGAGAGGGACTTGGGGGTGCTGGTGGACAAGAAGCTCAACATGAGCAGGCAATGCGCGCTTGCAACCCTGAAAGCCAACGCATCCTGGGCTGCATCGAAAGAAGCGTGGCCAGCAGGTCGAGGGAGGTGATTCTGCCCCTCTGCTCCGCTCTGGTGAGACCCCACCTGGAGTACTGCGTCCAGCTCTGGAGTCCTCAGCACAAGAAGGACGTGGACTTGTTGGAAGGGGTCCAGCGGAGGGCCACGAAGATGATCAGAGGGCTGGAGCACCTCTCCTAGAAAGAGAGGCTGAGAGAGTTGAGGTTGTTCATCCTGGAGAAGAGAAGGCTCCGGGGAGACCTTAGAGCTGCCTTCCAGTCCCTGAAGGGGGCCTACAGGAAAGATGGGGAGGGACTCTTTATCAGGGAGTGTAGTGATAGGATGAGGGGTAACATTTTTAAACAGGAAGAGGGTAGATTTAGATGAGATATTAGGAAGAAATTCTTTACCATGAGGGTGGTGAGACACTGGAACGGGTTTTCCAGAGAAGCTGTCAGTGCCCCATCCCTGGAGGTGTTCAAGGCCAGGCTGGATGAGGCTTTGAGCAGCCTGGTCTGGTGGGAGGTGTCCCTGCCCAGGGGACGGGGTTGGAACTAGATAATTGTTAAGGTTCCTTCCAGCCCAAATCATTCTATGATTCTATGATTTTATGACATACAGGTAGAATTTAGTCTTCAATAGGAAAATTAATAAAATAATTTTAAGCAGCTTTTTACTTTGCATCTCTACTGAAAATAGATTAATTTCTTGTGCCACAATAACTTTCAGCACCAATTTATAAAATGCTTGATGGCTCAGGGTACAGATCTTTCACTCACCTTTCGCAGGATAACCTGGCGTTAGAGGGTCCCCAGCTCCATTCTGGTTTAACACATTCCCACGCTGGGCTCCTCCACCTGGAAGGTTCCAGCCGTTTGGATAGGGATCTACTCCTGGGGCGCAATAGTCAGCAGGATCTGAATAAAGTATGATCCCTTGGACTCCTGCTAATATGGCATTTTTAACCTGTGAAAACACTTGCTTTTAAGAAAGGGCTTTTTTTTTATGCAAAAAGAAATCTGAATGTTGCAATTTACTTTCATGGGGATGTAGCTTTAGAAGTTGTATATGTGGAAGAGGGAAAATGACCACAGACTCAGCAGAAAATCAAACCACAGCAAAACACAGTATGTTCATTATTTGCATCACACCTTTCGTCATAGCTCAAGGCTATGAAATAAAGCACAGGGAATGAAACTGAGGCACAAAACCTGACCAATATCCCCACTGTCCCACTATCACCAATTTTGTCAGAATTGTCTAAAGTCAAAAGAATTAGTTATTCAATCTCTGTGCATCAGACTCCTTGTCAAATACTTACCTCTTCAAAATACTGCAGTTCCATGGATGAAAAGTATTAAAAGCCCTGGCTCTATGAAGTACTCAGTTCCCTAAACTAATCTCTTGCAAGAACTGCCTAAGGAGTTTGCAGTCATCTCAGTCTCGGGAGATTAATGCATTCATCTGTTTTTATTGTTTTGGAAGTTACTCTTAAAATGCAGCCACAATGGACACATTGCAGGTGTCCTTCTGCTCATGTGTTCCAACTTACAGCCTTCCCTAACTCCCACCGGCTCTACCTTGAGCCCTCTCTGACCCACAGAGGGAAAAATGAAACACAAGCCTTACTTTGTTTCCTCTGAAGATCTTCCCATATCTGGCAATGACAATCTTTCCTGTACAGTTAATTCCCATTTCATGCTCCAGCTTAAAAAAATCTTCAGTGCGGCCATAATTCACATATACCAGATCTGCCTGCAGAGAAAAGCAGTTTCACGGCAGCTGGCCGTTCAACCAACAATATACCTGTTCTCAGAAATACACAGTTTTATTCACTATGTATGATATAGTTATTTTTTTGCATTTCCATAAATGAGAACCAGTGCCCATAACAACAATAGCAAAAGATTTCCTTAATATTCTATAGGATGCATTGGCTCAAACTCCTTACCTTTCTATGTTACCCTTCACTTAACAGCAACCCTATAAACCGAGGTTGGAAATGAAGCCAATGCACTTTGCTAAACTGACAAACTTCTGTGGCCATGAAAAAATAGTGGTATCTCTTGCATACACAAACACTATTATATGATTTCATTCATCTGCGCAATGCAAAGTTGTCTCTGACTCGCTCTTCCGTGATGAATGATCAGATTAAGTGAGTGACTTTTGTAGCCTTTGAAGACATTCACTTAGTCCAAAATGTCTTCCAAATTGATTTATATATTGCTATTTCTACTTGTGACTTCAGCAAGTCCTCTCCATACGATTGAGTAATATGGAGTAACCTGAGGTGTACCCAACATTTTCCATAAAGATAAAAGCTTTTCACTGGTTATGTGATTTGCTCTTTTTGAGCTCTTTTTCTAATAGGAGACTTCTAACCTTCACACAATATGCGGCCTAGCTGTCCTTACGTGTTTTCTTATACTAATAGTTAATTAAAACTACTACAAGAAATCTTTTGAGAAGTTGGAGCAATCCATCCCAGCAAGTGTTTTGCAATAGATGACTTCAGCTAATAATACTCTTACATAATTTGTTTTTTCTTACCTCTAGCACACCTTGTGCTGAAAAAGCATTATAAGGTGGCAGTATATCAGTAACATTTTCATACCTCTGTGGAGGTGGTTCAAACAACAACGTATTGAAAATCTATCAACAAATAACAGAAGTCTTTGGTCAAAGACTCTACCTCCAGGCACGAGTTCATACACTAAGCTTAGTTATTGCCAATGATATGCTAGTTTCCATAAATTGTTAGTAAAAAATATAATTCTAACTAGCGCACATAAGTTCAAACAAAAAACCAGCTAGGGATACATAGCTGAATTGTTATAACAGAGCGCAGGTATGAATACAGAGATAGATCACTTGTCAGAAGGCACTGCCTGAACCTAAGCAAAGAAGTGGCTGAAAATTGCCAAGAGGTGGTAACAGTAAAAAGACACCTAGTTCATGCATGCCATCACAGGTGTTTTTTGTGATTACTCTCGCCTGTATTATAATTCCCCTCTTCACCTCTTTGCTAGTTACGCCCCAGTTAAACACGCTGCCTTTCATCACTATCACTCATGTAACACTCCTGTTGCCTCAAGGTTCACGTCCACTTTCTCACCTTTTGAGATTATAGCTGAGAGACTGTGTTAGGGAGTTTCTGGAATAACTTCTCCATTCTTTCACCTCTAAGCTCACGTCATCCCCAAGCACACATTCCTTAGCTTCTACCAGGGTTCTTCATCCCTACCTATGCTTCTCTAGCAGTCCCATCTCCTCTCCTCGCTCAGGCGCCATGTCAGATTTTATATTTACTTCTTTATTCCCATGAGTATACAAAACGGAGAAGGTGACTCTAGACCGCCTGTACATTATTACTTCCAACACTAACTTAGGAGACACCACTGGAAGCCAGTAGGATCAGGTTCAGATGAAACAAGGCAGTGCTTCCTACAATGGATAGCATCCGTGTGGCATTCCTTACCTCTCAGCATGTTGTGGAAGCAAAAATTATACACGTGTTCAAGCAGAGTTTGGACAGGTAGTTGGAAGAGAGATCTAACAAGGGTCACTAACTGCATAAATACCTGGAAAAGAGGTCTAAGGAGGATTCTTAAAGAGACTAATTGCACCAAGTTCAGAGAACCCCTGACCCGAAAACAGCTGGACACTGGAAGGATTGCATGCCTTACATGCCTTTATTTGTTCTTAAACTTCCCTGTGCAGCCACTCACGGCTGTTTATGGCAAGAGGATATTAGCCTAGATGTATCCTTAAGCTGAACCAGTAGGGCCAGTCTTACACCTTATAATCTGTTGGTGTTAATTGCAGCCTCTCCACACATCCGCTTTCTGCTGTGTGAGACACTGAGATTTCAGCCACTCTGCTGTTCTGTTACACAGTCTGCAAAATCATTTCTAAAAATGCGTTCCCTTTGCACTGGATTTTTTATCATATTATAAAACACATGCTGGGATGAGTGGATGGTAAAACAGAGGAAGACACTCTTTCTTTAGAGAAGTCTTAGATAAACGTAGTTTAACCATTAAAAAGGTCACCTCATTCCCTTGACCGTCAATTACTGAGATGTAGTTTGGCTGCTTTTCATTTGGATATGAAAGCAGCACATCATAATGAACGAGTTCTGCTGAATCCAGTCCAAAACCCTTCCACTGGCCTTGAATTTGTTCGGCAAGTAGAAGATTCTGTTCAGTTCCTGCGAGGTGAGGCAACTGCGTAAACGAGCTAAAATAAAATAGAAAAACGCAAGTAAGCAGCAAATGCAGAGAAGCACAACAGTGAACTCTGATCAGTGTGTATAAAGCTTATCTTCAAGCTACACACGTGGAAAGTAAGGTTTTATACTGAAAGTCTGAGCTGTATAACATGATCGTTTATCAGGGTCTGCACCAGCATAAGCACAAAATGTAGTCAGAGCAGAGGATCTTTCCTGAGGCCTTAAGATAAGTCAGCTGAACCTTTCTCTTTGCATAACAGAAATAGCCACATCTACACACAAGCAATGAAAATCAGTGCCAAAGACATTCAGCTAAATAATATGAACAGTGTGCAAGGAGCAGAAACAGAGAGAAAAAAGCTACACATTCAGAAAGCAATCCTCCAAATAACTCTGGTATCTGATTATGGGTTTGTCCATTTTTGGCATAACATGTCCTAATAAGTTTAACTTGAAAATCATTATGTCAAATTATCTGCACAGATTTGTTCTTTTTTTCTTAATCAAAAGCCTGAATAATAAAAGCTTTCTTAATAACATTTACATCCAGATCAGATGTAACAAATAATGGTCATAAATAGTCAGAAACAATATCCAGCCCCTCTGGGCTACCCTACAGAAATCTGACTACAATTTGTTTGGCCCGCTGAACAACAGTTATGGTGAACGCTGATCAGTCAGCTGGGTACCACGCACCAGCTTCGAATTCCCAACAGGCTACTTGTTAATGGCTGCCCCACAGATGTCAGATACCGTTAATTACCATTAATTAGCGGTACCAAGTACCATTAGTACCACTTCAACTTGTCAGTTCAGACTGTTTTCAACCAGTGTAACAACTTGTTCTTCAGTATGCGCTTCTTCAGCTTCCAAATGGGAATGCTGCAGGAGACGATGTCCAAAGCCTCGTTAAAGTCAAGGATGTTTCAGCCACTGTAACATCTCCACGGATACATATAGACAGTCATTTCCTTACAGAAGACCATCACCCTGGATCAGGGTGATCATATAAACACATAATAAAAAAACGCTGACTGTTCCTAACTGTCCTTTGTGTTTGGAAACAGATTGTAGAAGGATGTTTGGTCACCCTTCCACGGATTGAAGTAAAACTGACCTACCCATAGTGTCCCCAGATTGTCCTTCTTGCCTTACTTAAGGATGGGCACAACATCAGCTTTTTTCAGCCACCAGAACTTCAATCACCAGAACTTCTCATAGACAGCAGCCTTGCAGTCATAACATCCAGCTCTTTCACGTGAATCCAACCTGGCCTCCTGGATTTGAATGAATCTAGGTTCTTGATGTAGACCACGACCTTCTGCTCTCTGCTTTTGTCTTTCCTTCTCTTTAAACTGTGTGGGTATGCACCAGGGTTCGGAAGCAACCTTTGACAAAGCTTGTTACCTGTCGTCTTCTTGCCTTTTAATTGTCTAGAGTATTCTAAGTACCTTTTAATTCCTTAAGTACCCTAGCTTAAAAACTACATATGCCACCAGGAAAAATAGACTGAACAACGTGTGATGCCTTTTTTCAATTTTTCCCTTCCAGTTTCATCCTTTCCAGAGCTACAATTCAATATCAAGGTGTCTGCACTTTCTGAGACTCAAAGTTTGTTTTCCCCACTTGATAAAAACAGATTTAGTAGTCTAAATAACTAAGAATGGGGATCAAAAATTCTTAAGTTCACATTTTTTATGCTTTTAACAAACTTTCTGGATAGTGTATTAGGATAATTTTTCTGCAGTTCCTGCTTTTTATTTGAATTTAGGGGGGAAAAAAGACCAAACCAGTATAAAACATGTGGCCCATCATCAAAGCAAGCAGACAAACCAGAGACCATACATACCCTATGGCCAAGAAACTTTAGCATAATTGCAGAGCTATTTCATGCTGCCATCAATCTCCGTGTTGCCTGGACTCTCACTCAAACATTATCTTCAGAAACTCTCAAGCTACTGAGAGGAACAAGTACAAAATAAGATAAGGCCTATAGACTTAAAAAGCTAATTGATATTAGAAATGAAACCTTTTAGTTTAAGAATAAATGTACAGAGATAAAATTTGTCAGCAGTCCTTTGATGTTTATGATGCAGTTGCTGACTTACATACTGAATATCTGCATGTTACTAACCAGAGGTTTTATTTGTTTACCTTTTGTGTGAATATATTTGTTCCTCTGTAGAAGATATAAATATGCACAAGAATGATTCTTTTTTCATTTCCAGTGAAATACACGGCAAAACAAGAAGGTATTTCTCTATCCCTAGCATTTTAGATGATTTGAAAGAACCACGTGGATGCACTAGGATGCTAAAAAAGCGTATTTAATAACAATTGCATCATGCAAGACTTAACCAACCATACACACACATTGCACTGGGACAGGGCCCGTCACCACCTGAAACAGAAGACAGGGAATAACGGGACCTCAAGCACCCAATTAACAGGACATTATCCAGCCTGGCCACACTAAAGGAATTATCAGTTGTAACTATACATGCAACTCAGCGCCAGGCAAACTTTGAAGCATTTTGAATATATTCATTTTCTACTTCGACTAATTGGGTTATTAGCTACTCAAACTGAAAGTCTAAGTGGACGCTGGACAGATTATCAATCAAATGTAATTAATAGCAATCAGCATACCCCAACCACAGCAAAATCATCTCGGTCTGAGACAAAGCAAAGTTATGTGATGTTAGAGTTTCGGACGCTTGTGAAGAAAAACCAGACACTTACACGGCATTAAATCAGGACTACAGAAAATCATACTAAAAAGCATGATACGCACTGGCAGTAACGCCCCTTGAGGGAAGCACTCTTAAGAGTACAACCACTCCAAAAGGTAACTGCAAAAATAGGGAGAGGAGGACAGAAGGGTTGTGAGTCTCTCCCTTCTTGTACAAACCAAATACTTCCAAAGCATCTAAAGAGCTCTGCTCTCACAGGCCGTTCCTTGGAGCTGATGTTATCACTTTCTGGCTTTTGCAACTGACAAAATTATTCCAAAACCAAGCTGCGCAGGACTTACCGGAGGAATTGCTAGGTGTTTTCTGCTTCCATTTCAGCCACAAGTTTCTGTCTCACATTTTAACAGACATCGGATGAGTCGGGTGTTTTCTCGGTCAGTTTTGTAAACCATCCTGAAAATTTGAAAAGTTTGAATTTGAAAAGCTTGCTGCTTAGGAAGAACCTCGGTCCTCAAATATTTGAGCCCATGTGCAACCTAAAGTACTGAACAGTCTCCCTAAAACCACGACAACGAACAGGGCTTAGAGCACCCTCTGTCAGCGTTTGCTGGTTCAAACATAGAAGTGAAACAGAGAAGTTAAATACAGTTCATTGACTGAACTGTCAAAAAAGGGACATATTAAGAAGAGCACACCCTAAATATCTGGTAAATACAGTCCCCCTTTTAAGGCAGATTCACCTCTCATTAATTTTAAACTATAGTTTAAATTCTCAGTTAACTGTTTGCAGTGGAAAGATTGAACTCCTGATACTCATGATGAAATTCCCTTATTTAATTTATACGTATATTTAAAAATACGTGCATAAGAATGTTTAAGGTGAAGGTCTAAGACTCAACAGCCGCCCTGCCAGTTACACATCTGGGGAACGGTGGGGTTAGTCTATTTAATAACTAAAGGAATAAAGCTAACTGTGACCCTTGTCAGTTTGAAAAAGTTAAAGATTTTTCATTTGCCATAAATCTGAGAGAGCATACCAACTACATGAATTTGTCTTTAAAAAAAAAAATAAAATCCTTTTACAATTCTAGCTAGAAAAATCCCAAACTGTGCAAACTGTAATCACAAAGCCGAGTGTATGTGCTGTCACATGCACAATACATATGATCCGTTAGACTTAAATGCAATTGTAGGAACACTCGGAACATAACAGTGATACTGGATGGGACCAAAGGTCCATCTTTCCCAGGATTCTGTTTTGGAGCACGGCCAAAAGATGATGTTCAGGGAAAAGGGTAAGAATAGCTCAAGTATCAGAAATTTGCAGCTCAGGGATCTCCTAAATCAAATTAATAGTTTTCATATTTAATAACCTTCATGGATTTTTCTTTCATGCTTTAGCCTTAGGTGTGTGCTACAACACAAGTTTAAAAAGCACAGATGCAGACATGCAATTTTAGACTCAAAATCAAATGCTGCAAGTGAGTGCAGAAAAGAATCTAGTGTTCCAGTGAAGTTCACTGCACATAATGGAAAATTCAGCAACTCCACTCTTGGCTGTCAGTCAAAACTCCTCCTCCTCTACGTTCTGCCTTTTAATTTCTGAAATAGCAACTGAACAGGAGCATTTAAACCCATCTTCAGCAAAAATCAGGAAATACAAACAACAAAAAAATAATCCTGGAGGTTTTACAGTCACAGAAGTCTCAGACTCTTCTATTAATCTCTCCTTTTTGAATGTCTGACTACCCATTAGACTGGTAATTACCCATTACCCATCTGACTACCATTGGACGCTGTCAGTTCACCAGGGCTCTTCTTGGGCCGAAGCACGCAGCCGTAATATTCCTCACTCCTTAAAGACCAAAACTGCTCGGGAGAACAACCCTTTAGAAAAACAGTGGGACGAGTATTTTACAACACCCCTGAGAAGCAGGAAAAGCTCCCCGATGGGGAGTTAATCACAACAGGAGTCACACGTAAGTATCTGTAGAGGGCAAAGCTGCGGGTGGAGCCCTGGGCTCTCCGTACTCACCTGCAAGAAAGCCCAGCAGGAATCAGCCCAGCAGCCCGCGGCAGCCCAGCCACGTGCAGAGGGTGCCCCTGCTCCTGGCCATATGGGCACCGGTGGCCGTCAGCTCTGCAACCTGCACAGAGGGCAGGCAAGCAGCTGCCTTCCTCCTCCTCCTCCTCCTCCTCCTCCTCCTCCTCCTCCCTCCCACAGCCTCAGGGCTGCCCCGGCTTCAGCGATTCTCAGCTCTCCTCCTGCCCAACCAGCCGTAGGCCTTGGATGATGATGATTTGATTTTCTGAGTGCAATAAAACACGCCCGTTTCTTTGTCTCACTCCCAAGACAGCTTGTTTGTAGCTGTATGTGTATCTCAGCATCAAATATGCATCTAGCCTGTACACCAAGCAATGCATAAGGGCTAATTTCTCCTAATTATCAGGACTTTCTGGTTTTGAAAGTTCCTGTTTTAGGCTTAATCACAATCAGTATTTGTTCCAGTGGAAGCGGCCAAGAGATGAAATGGAGGAAGGGAAAAGTTGTTTTCTCTTTACCAAGGAAGCACTGAATTGCTCCCCTTTGTAATCCGTGGTTACATTCATCCTTGGCAAGTGATGAATACTTAGAGCAGGTCAGAATATAATTGAGATTAGCCAATGGAGCCACTTCAGACGTCATCCAATTTGCTACTGAGAGAAGCTGCAAAATTATTTCTTGCATTTTCTAGCTTTTTGCATTTTGGATTACAAGGTTTTTAGGATTAAGTTTCCCTTGTCTAATTCAGCCAAATCCAGCACCCCATGGGAAAGGACACATCTTCAGCCCAGGGAAGAGTCAAGATACCTTCACAGAATCATAGAATCATCGTGTTTTGTACAAACTTACCCTGGCCCTGCACATCACTCCCTGCTGGTGAGTTCCTGCACAGCTACACGGAAGCCAAGCCTGATCTTTCTGGAACTGAGGACCTGCCCATTTGAGACCAGTTATCTGGCTGAAGGGAGGACAGCTTTTCTGGGAGCCTGGACATGCTCTGAGTTCTTACCACTCACTCCAAAAAGAGTCCAAATTAGATACATCTTGCCAAAGAAATGGCAGTGCTCCGAGTATCAAAACTCTCTTAAATAGACTAGGTTGAGCTGAAAATATTCAGAAACAGCTGAAAAGACTGGTTAACGTCCTAATTACTTCATTAAGGTTTTTCAGAGATCAGAGAAGAATTACACCACTTGGGCATTCTGCACCAGTCACAGACACTGTCTTAAGCGTACATCTGGATGGTTTTGTTCAGACCCCCCATGCCCCCCAGGTGCCCGTACAGAACAGATATGGCCCTCTGGAGGTAGATGAGGAGGGAACTAAGGATACTGATAAAGCCCCATCCAGGGAGTCGCCAAAGCAGCCAGCTCCACGCATTAAGACTGCTGCTGTGAAGAGCAGGAGGAGGGCAATAGTCATAGGGGGGTCCATTCTGAGGGGAACTGAGGGTCCCGTATGCAGGCCGGACCCTTCCCACAGGGAGCTCTGCTGCCTCCCTGGGGCCCGTGTTAAGGATACAGCCAGGAAGCTTCCTGGCCTGATACGGCCCTCCGATTATTACCCTCTTTTGATCGTACAGGCAGACAGTGAGGAGCTGGAGAGCAGAAGTCTGAGGGCAATGAAAAAAGATTTCATGGCCTTGGGACGGCTTGTCAAGGGTTCGGGAGCACAAACTGTGTTCTCCTCTGCCCTTCCAGTTGTGGGGACTGATGAACGGGTGAACAAGAAAATCGGACGGATCAACACCTGGCTCCGAAACTGGTGCTACGAGCAGGGCTTTGGGTTCAGTGATCATAGTTTGATCTGCAGGACGCCGGGCCTGCTCGCTAAGAATGGGAAAACCCTATCCCAAAAGGGGAAAAGGGCACTAGGCTGAGAGTTAGCAAGGCTCATGGACAGGGCTTTAAACTAGAAATGAAGGGGGAAGGGGATAAAACCAGGCCCACTAGTAATGATCCTAGGGATAAGGGGCCAAGGATGGGGGTGAAAGCGGTAGCCCACGTCAAGTGCATCTACATGAATGCACGTAGCATGGGCAACAAACAGGACGAGCTGGAAGCCGTTGTGCATCAGGACAGCTATGAGGTAGTTGCCATCACGGAAACGTGGTGGGATGACTGTCACGACTGGCATGCTGCGATGGATGGCTATAAGCTCTTCAGAAGGGACAGGCAAGGAAGGAGAGGTGGGGGCGTGGCTCTGTACATTAGGGAATGTTTTGATTGTATAGAGCTAGATTCCAGTGATGGTAAAGTCGAGTGTTTATGGGTAAGGATGAAGGGGAAGGGAAATAAGGGAGATGCTGTGCTGGGAGTATGCTACAGAACACCCAACCAGGATGCGGAGACAGATGAAGTATTCTATAAGCAGCTGGCTGAAGTCTTGCAATCGCCAGCCCTTGTTCTGGTTGGGGACTTCAGCCGGCCGGGTATCTGCTGGAAATATAACACAGCAGAGAGCAGGCAGGCTAGGAGGTTCCTCGAGTGCACGGAAGATAACTTCCTGACACAACTGGTAGGTGAGCCTACCAGGGGAGGTGCCTTGCTAGACCTACTGTTGATAAACACAGAAGGACTAGTGGGAGATGTGGTGGTCGGAGGTCGTCTTGGGTTTAGTGATCATGAAATGGTCAAGTTTTCAATTCGTAGTGATGTAAGGAGGGGGGTTAGCAAAACCTCCACCTTGGGCTTCCAGAGGGCGGACTTTGACTTGTTCAGGACACTGGTTGAGAGAGTCCCTTGGGAGACGGTCCTGAAGGGCAAAGGGGTCCAGGAAGGCTGGACGCTCTTCAAGAAGGAAATCTTAAAGGCCCAGGAGCAGGCTGTCCCCAAGTGTCACAAGTCTATAGGGCAGGGAAAATGGCCAGTCTGGATGAACAAGGAACTTCTGATGGGACTTAGGAATAAAAGGAGGGTTTACCACCTTTGGAAGAAGGGACAGGCAACTCAGGAGTAGTACAGAGATCTCGTTAGGTTATACAGAGAGAAAATTAGGAAGGCAAAAGCCCAGCTGGAGCTCAACTTGGCCGCTAACATTAAAGACAACAAAAATAGCTTTTATAAATACATCAACAGAAAGAAAGCCAGGGAGAATCTCCATCCCTTACTGGATGCTGGGGGGAAAGTTGCAACCAAAGACGAGGAGAAGGCTGAGATACTTAACGCCTTCTTCACCTCTGTCTTCAATAGTCAGACCAGCTATCCCCAGGGTGCTCAGCCTCCTGAGCTGGAAGATAAGGATGGAGAGCAGAACAGCCCACCCATAATCCAGGAGGAAGCAGTCAATGATCTGCTTCTGTACCTAGACGTACATAAGTCTATGGGGCCGGATGGGATTCACCCAAGAGTACTCAGGGAGCTGGCGGGAGAGCTCACCAAGCCTCTCTCCATCATTTATCAACAATCCTGGTCAACAGGGCAGGTGCCAGATAATTCGAGGGTGGCTAACGTGACGCCCATCTACAAGAAGGGTCAGAAGGAGGATCCGGGGAACTACAGGCCTATCAGCCTGACCTCGGTACCAGGAAAGATCATGGAGAGGATCACCTTGAGTGAGCTCTCACGGCAAGTGCAGGGCAGCCAAGGGATCAGGGCCAGCCAGCATGGGTTTAGGAAGGGGAAGTCCTGCTTAACCAACCTGATCTCCTTCTATGACCATGTCACCCGCCTTCTGGATGCGGGGAAGGCAGTGGACGTTGTCTATCTGGACTTTGGTAAGGCCTTTGACACCGTCCCCCACAGCACTCTCCTGGAGAAGCTGGTGAATCATGGCATAGACAAGTTTACTCTTTGCTGGGTAAAAACTGGCTGGACGGCCGTGCCCAGAGAGTCGTGATTAATGGGGTGAAATCCTCTTGGCGGCCGGTCACCAGTGGTGTCCCTCAGGGCTCAGTTTTGGGGACAGTTTTGTTTAATATCTTTATCGATGATCTGGATGAGGGGATTGAGTGCACCCTCAGTAAGTTTGCAGATGACACCAAACTAGGTGGGAGTGTTGATCTGCTGGAGGGTAGGAAGGCTCTACAGAGGGCCCTGGACAGGATGGATCGATGGGCCACGGCCAACTGTAGGAGGTTTAATAAGGCCAAGTGCCGGGTCCTGCATTTCGGTCACAACAACCCCAAGCAGCGCTACAGGCTTGGGGCAGAGTGGCTGGAAAGCTGCCTGGCAGAAAAGGACCTGGGCGTGCTGGTGGAGCCAGCTTAATGTGAGCAAGCAGTGTGCCCAGGTGGCCAAGAAGGCCAACAGCATCCTGGCGTGTATCAGGAACAGTGTGGCCAGTAGGAGCAGGGAAGTGATGGTGCCTCTGTACCCGGCACTGGTGAGGCCTCACCTCGAGTGCTGTGTTCAGTTCTGGGCCCCTCTGTACAGGAGGGACATTGAGGTGCTGGAGCGTGTCCAGAGGAGAGCGACCAGGCTGGTGAGGGGTCTGGAGACCAGGGCATATGAGGAGAGGCTGAGGGAGCTGGGCATGTTTAGCTTGGAGAAGAGGAGGCTGAGCGGAGACCTCATTGCCCTCTACAACTCCCTGAAAGGAGGGTGGAGAGAGGTGGGTGTTGGCCTCTTCTCCCAGGGGAATAATGACAGGACCAGAGGAAATGGTCTGAAGTTGTGGCAGCGGAGGTTTAGACTAGATATTCGGAAGAATTACTTTACTGCAAGAGTGGTCAGGCACTGGGACAGCCTGCCCAGGGAGGGGGTTGAGTCACCATCCCCAGAGGTATTTAAGAAACGTCTAGATGTGGCACTTCATCTGAAGGGCAGAGATTGTAGGTTGTTTGGTTGGACTCGATGATCTTAGGGGTCCTTTCCAACCATGAAGATTCTGTGATTCTGTGAAATGATAAGCATGTCCAGGTCTGTGATTTTTTTTTCCTGTCATTTCCCAACTGCTCATAAGCCATCACAAATTCTGAACAGCAAGGACTTTCACACCAACATATCACTTGACATGTACAAACCAGATGGAATTCCGCCTACAGAATTTATAAAGAACGAGCATATTGGTGTATTATTAGCATTTCTATAGCACCACAGGTGTATGACTGGCACACAATAGACAGTAAAGTGACAAGGGCTTTTGCAGATTACTATCTAAATCAGACCTCACATGATGATAACATCAGTGGAGGAAGAAGGTAAGAATAGCAACAGTGAGAAAGTATAAAATGTATTTATTTCTATGCCTACATCTTTTTAAAATGATAAGGGCATCAGCTATGCTGAGGTTAAACAATAGCAGCAACCAAGCAGCTTCTACCACTTAAAATACAGTGCTAGTACTCTTAGTTATTGGTTGTGGCATGTTCTTACATTCCATGGATTGACCACCAGTGGAATATATTATGTTCTGTCTAAAGGCAAGTATAACACACAGTATAAATCTATGCCTTGAATTATGCGCCCTCCACAACAGGACAGGGGCAGGAAATAACATAAAAAGCTCATGTGTTGAGATAAAGACAGGGACATCAATTGCCAATTACCATCACGCTCTTCGTCAGGCGTAGAACGTCACATATGTATTGCTTGAACAGATTACTAAACAACTGCGCAATCAACTGTTTTAAAGCAAGCTGCTCTCCTTCTCACAAATTGTTGTAGGCCTACTCCAGTGTTGAATAAAGCCACATTCTGAAAACTCCTACTTTCATAAATTGGAAATTTGGGGTTCTTTCCAGCCCTGAATTCTTGAAACATTTATTCTTCTCTCTTAGCTGAATAAGGGATTACTTGCTGCTCCTTCCATGAACCTGCTGTAGCAGGTCCAGAGGAGGCCACGAAGATGATCAGAGGGCTGGAGCCCCTCTGCTGTGAGGACAGGCAGAGAGAGCTGGGGTGGTCAGCCTGGAGAAGAGAAGGCTCTGGGGAGACCTTACTGTGGCCTTTCAGTACTTAAAGGGGGCTTATAAGAAAGACGGGGCCAGACTTTTTAGTAAGGCCTGCTGTGATAGGACAAGGGGTAATGGCTTTAAACTAAAAGAGGGTAGATTTAGACTAGATACAAGGAAGAAATTTTTCACGATGAGGGTGGTGAAACACTGGCCGAGGTTGCCCAGAGAGGTGGTGGGTGCCCCATCCCTGGAAACATTTAAAGTCAGGTGGGACGGGGCTCTGAGCAACCTGATCTAGGTGAAGATGTTCCTGCTCACTGCAGGGCATTTAGACTAGATGATCTCTAATGTCCCTTCCAACCCAAACTATTCTATTCTATTCTATTCTATTCTATTCTATTCTATTCTATTCTATTCTATTCTATTCTATTCTATTCTATTCTAGAGTCAGCTTGATCTACTGTGGAGGCCAGTGCAAGGAATGACATTACTACACAAGAATTTTTGTTGTCCCTCTTGGATCATATCTATTTTATAGATAGATATTTGAAATTGCTTACTGATACATTGCAAAAGTACCCCTGAGCTATCTCATCTACACACTTCCTAGGAAGATGAGAAAAACAGGATATAAAGGCTAAATAAATACCATTCACCCAGGCAAAACCGAAGCTTTGGCCTGATAACAGAGTTTATAGATGCTGCTGGCTTCCCTTTTGGAAGGGGGAACAGGATGGAGCAATCCAGACGCTTCTTAAAGAATGTGGGGAGAGAGCAGCTAGAATTAATTTTTCCAAAAGAAGGGAGGAGGAATAAAGCCACTTCCTCCTATTCTGGCCTCCATTTTCCTCAGTGCCCGGGCTGTAAGTGGGGGTTCTCTTTAGCATTGTTTTGCTGCTCCTTTCTTGTCCCTCTCTTTTTGTTCCTGTACCTCCTTTGTTTTCTCCCCTTTGCTGGTACTACCTGTTCCAACATATGCAGCACAAGGAATGCAGCATCTATCCTGCATGTTCACTGTTTTCTGAGGCTTGGGACATGGCCTAAATAACCCACTATACACACTACAAAATCACAAAGCCAACATTGCCGTATCATGTCTTACAAACGCTCCTCAGAATAACTGGAGCCAGAGAAAAAGGAGCCTGACACGGTGAGATCTGAAGTACAGCATGCCTGGTATGGAAAGTCACCTCTGTGAGGAGGTGGAAGAAGCTGCTCCAAACCAAACCTCACCTCATTCTTCGCTGTCAATGAGCATCTCACTTAGCAGCCCAGGAGAGAGCTCGGAGCTGTAAAGACCATCAGTATCCCGTAAGACTCATCTCTCTCTCAGTCACTTCCCGACCAAGTCGAAACCACATCCATCAGCCACCCTATTCTTTCACAGGGCTTTTTTCCTGCTAGAACTAAGGTATTATCCGTGTGGGATGCTGCTAAGACTGCTTCTCTGACAATAGCTGGGTATTTTCTTCAATGCTGAAAATACCAACCTTAGCCTAAATTTAATCAAAGTTAATACTTGAGGCTGATGGGAGATAAAACCAGTTCTAAGTAGGCACAAAAATTATGCAAGACAAGCACTGTGAAAAGATTACTAGGAAAAGAGACTTCTTTTTTCTGACCAGGTGACAAAACTGAAAAAAGGTCCAAAACACAAACTCCTGAACATACAGTACTTCTTCAAATTAATATCACTATTAAAATTAGCAAGAAAATGATGATTTACTGCATAGGCCTTATATTGAGCTCCAGAAGGGTGAGAACTGCATATGTTGAGAGTGAAAACAAGAGTGAGGTTCATCTGAAGACAGCAGAACTTGAAGATAGCTAGATATATTCCACTTAGTTTAAAAAAAAAAAAAAAAGTATCCCTGGTAAACTCAAAAAGCTCCAGAAATGGCGAAGATGCACATGCCAAATGCAAAACTAGCACGCTTCCGTGGAATGCATAATTACGTTAGGCAGCCAATTAGCAAAACCAGCAACAGTACATAAAAATACGTAATACACAGAACGAGGGCTTGCAAACTGTAGGTTGTAGCTGCTCAGCCACTGGGCCCCAAAGGTTATTATCTGCAGCAGGAAAGATATGCTGCTGTTGTGCTGCTTGACCTATTGTTTGACTAAAGGTTGAACCTGTGGCTTGAGAGATCAAAGGGCCCTGGTTTGTGGGAAAGGCAGCTCTTGCAGGAAAAATGGTAAAAGGGGAATGCTCAACCACAATTTCAAATCAGTAGATTCCTTCTGACTCTGCCAGCTGCACAGTCCCCCCAGAACTCTCTCACGGCCTCTGCCGTCTATCTGACTACCAGATTAAAAGGGTAGTCGATTTTGATGCTTTGAGTTGGAGCCTCTGTTATCTTGAACTTCAAGAGTCCATTATCAGATTCCAGCTAAAATGAAGTTTACATTGCTGGCAGCTGACAAATTCAGTAACATCCAAGATGATGCTGGACAAGCTAAGGATAAGAATCATAGGGGCTGTCTCAAGAGAAGTCAGCTCCAAGTGTCAGACTTCTCAGAATGGAGATCAGAAAAGCTTTGTGCTGGCAAGTGAGGGGTAAACACTCCCACCGATAGCATGGAGTGTAACGTCTTTGACTCAAATCCCTTTGATAAACGACTGGGTTAGGTCTTGGGGGAAGAGCTGGACTGAGTCCATCCGAGGATCTTCTTCTCTCAAAGTATTAAACAAAGCTCCATTTGCTTTTAAAATCCAACTGCTACAGATTGTGGTTTGCACTGAACAAGGATGGGTCAAAAAGCAGGCACAAATCTGGGAAAAGTCACTGGGCAATTTGAATCCCACCTTACCAAAACATCACGTAAGCCATGGTGTTACAGCCAAACTTACGGGTGCTTCCTCTCTCTGGACCAGTTAGCCCTGAATTTTGTGTGCACAGGAGAACAGACTCAATAGGAGAGAGAGAACGTCTGTCCCCGTACCCTACTGCCTGCAGTGGTTAGGGGACAGCCCACTGATTATTTTCTTTTAAATGGGTGTTGCTGTGGTTTAAGAGCGTAACTATCTCTACATTTTTTGCGGTGCTGGATCCTAACATTGTATATTATCTGCCAGCTATTGCCAAAAAGGGCCCTAAATAAACTTAAAGGAAACAATGCTATGGTTAGGCCAGAGAGTAAAAAATTATGTCTTCTGGACTGAGAGAAAAAGTTGCTGAGGAAGCTTACAGGTCATTTAGGGAAAGATCTCAACAGTTTTGCAGACTGGTGCTTCAGTTCTGGATACTTCTTCCTCAGCAATAGAAAAATATTATTTTTGTATCCCACCTGGTCAACAGAAGCTGTTTATCGCTGCCCCCCTCTGCATGGTGGATGCGTGTTATCATTCCCTTGATTGCTGCAGACAAAATCCTCTAGGTTAGCTGAAGATCTAAACCGACGATCTAAACTAACCTGACCAATTTTTTCAGAGGTGGATTCGCCATTGGCAAAAGGAGCAGTGGAACAGCCAGAAGCAATGGCAATGTCTCCCATCAGCACAAGTAGATTTGGGGGAAGACATGTCTCCGTGGTTTTACCCCAATCGCTTTCATAAAAATGTGAAAATAACTGAGCAGTAACTGTGGGTGTAAGAGCACTTCCCATTATCTAGAAAACTGGATTATTTTATGAGAAAGATCAACAGTTAAGTAAAACAACGACTTAATTTGTAACTTGCCTAAAGCGTTTTAATGTAAAGAGTACAAATATTTATGAATAAATGAGGTTTTATAGAAAAGAAAATATCTACCATGACATTGAAATCCATTAGATCGTGGGACCCTCTTCTAAGGCATGGCGGAGGCCTCAGCTGAAATGACAGATTCAAACTACCCAAAATATTTGCTGTGCAAGAGGTTAGTAATCCTGTAGTGGCAGAGTGGCAGATGAAGAGATCTGATTTTTTGATTCTTCTCTGTCTGATCTCGGTCGTCCCATTGTAGTCTTTTGAGCAGACTGTCATAAGAGTAAGCTGCACACCCAAATCAGAAATATAGACCCTACTAAGATGCTAATAATTTCTTATCCTTTCAAACTAAGGACATGACAAATTTTCTTTGCTTCTCATTGTCTTCGTATTAAAAATACCTTGATACAGACGAGGTATAGCAGGGGTAGATTTTGGGTAAAAGAATAAAAGTAGGTCTTCTTCTCGAAAGACATGATTTGTGAGATGATTATACGTCTGACAAGAGGTATCACCTTGTTTTTCCCCCAGTGACTAGAAGGCTTCTTGCTTAGTTTTATTTGCAAACAGCTGCAAGACTCAGCATGTGAAGAGAAGAACGTCATGGATGAGTATTCTGGGCTGGCTGCCCAAAACTTGTTATGATCATTACACATCTCTCACACAGTATGTGACGGTTTTCCCATCTTCATACGTGATTCTTTGTGTAAAAGGAGAGCTGAAAGGGCTATCTATAATTACACAACTCCAAGGCAAATAATAAAAAGTCAACAACAAAATTAGAAACCGATAGAAACATGAAATGACTTCTGGTTTCCTAACGCACTATGAGTAGTGCTATAATAATTGAGCTAGAAAAATTCTGAAAATAAATCCAGTAGTTAGCAATTCGTAAAATATGAAGCTGAGAGAAAACATGAAACTTTTGCACTCTCACTTCAGAGGTTATCCAAAGCCTGATCTCTCTGAATGGAGTACATTACCTCGTTAACATTGCCAAATGCATTCCGCTTGGGCTTATTATTTGCAAAGAAAAAGATTTTTTGGATTATGTGTTCTTTGTAATAATCTGCATAGTGTTTTTAAATGCTCCATTTTCAAGGCTTCTGCGAACTGTCATACGTAGTCTTCGTTGATGATTACGTTGTTGATATTTATGCTACTTCTTTCAGTGTCCCTGCTGCTGCCTGTACAGTGAAGGCTGCAATGGAAATCTGCCTCTTAACTTCTTCCCAGGCTTCATGTTGGTCAGCTTTGTTTTTAATGTCAAACATGGCATCATAGATCCCTGGGAATGATTCTCCTGCATACTTGTTATGGCTGCTTGGAGCAAAGATGACATGTCTGTGGGGAAGTTGGGGGAAAAAAATAACAATATTCTACATTAGGAAAATAAAACATATTATTTTCTGAATAAAACTAATCTGTTTCTGTATCATCAGTTAAATTCTTGACACTGAAGATCTAAATAAATAAGATTATTGTAGCAATAGTACCTACAATCTATGAAGCAAGAAAATAACATAAGCTAAATTATTCCATGTGAATTCCAGAACTTTATAGATAAGAAGAGTTGAGATAGAAGTTGACTAATGTATTCTCCTTTCCCTCATTTTAGATGAAATAGAGAGATAAAAAACCAGCCAGCTTCTTTTCTCACAGATATACACAATCTCCAACAGATACAGGCACGCTTTGAGGTAGGAAAGCTGATGCTTTAACAGAAGACTGTTCTCAACAGATTTTTAATCAGAAGCTACGAGGGGAACAAGGACTTTACATCGTAGAGTTCTCTTTCTACAGTTATTTTTTAGTGGAACTTTTCAGTGGAAAGATTCCTGTTCTGAATTATGCAGAGTGGTAGGAGGGCCAAAAAGCTAGACTTGGCTTGACTATTCTGCCTCTCAAACAACATTTACTTCTTGAACTGGATGAGAGAACTACTGAATTCACTTCACTGCTGTTGAAGTACTGCCCTCTACACTGTATTTGCTAGCATGACTGTTCTGCTACAATCAATCAAATTGTAGATACTTCAATTATACCCTATTTCACTTTCAAATCGTAGTAACGATCCTTTACCACTGAAATGACTTGAACTGAGTCCGGGGTGAAACTTTTAGATCTGTTTAGAAGCCCACAGAAATCAGTGGTAATAGGTTTACTGATCTGAATAGGCTTCCAACAAGACTTTTCCTCATTCTGCATAGTGTACCTCACTGAAGTTTTCCCTAATGTTGTCTTCCCTTTTCAATTTTATTTGTCCTGTTTAATCTACTTTTACCACGTTGAATAAAATCATTACAATTCCATTTAGAGACCTGTAAATCTTAAAGGAATTCTTATATGGTACTCAAGGCGGAAAGTGAAAAATAAGCCCTTCTTACCTATAGAATGGCCTGCCAGGTAATCCAAGGGGATCAATAAAAGCCCTTTCTAGAAACATGAGCTGATCATTTAGCGATCTGACAGCAAGTAGGCTAAAAAGAAAACGGAGGAATATGTTAGCTACAAAGTGTTTGGCCCACTCTCACCCCGTGCCTCCATGTACACAGCTCGGGATTTGTGAAGGACAGTAGATCCAGGATGTTGAACTTAAAGTGTAGGCCACGAGACAGCCCAAGTCAGATAACCTGCAAAACAGAATTATGCTGTTCTGTACTGTGAGACAGTCTGAAAGTCTCTTAAAGCTGTTTTTAAAGGCCAAGGAATAGTGTCAAAGAAGACAGAGACTTTCAGGCATTTTCTCTCATGTTGCACCTTATTCCTTTAGCTCGTTTTCATTAGGATGCTTAGGCAGACCATTCTCTTCTTTTGTACCACAGTTTTCTAAAGAACCTATTTTCCACAAGGCCAACCAGCTGCAAATTACTTCAATAAAATAATTTATTTTTATGTAAAACCACAACATCTGAGAAACAGGAACCTTGTGATGTTAGAATCATCTTTTGAATCATCCAAGAACCGTGTTTTTCCAACGTCAGATTGTAAATTCCCTAGAGCAGAGACCGTCTGTGTGCTTTGAATAGCTCTGAGCATACTACTGATGCTTAACAAATACAAGAACTGTGAAGAAGATTATACTGAATATATGTGGGTTTGGTAGTTTACATCCGAAGGAACTTATTGTAGCACTTCAAAGGCACTCACTAAGGAAAATGGTGACATTTATATCGCTGTAAGCCTGGAGTAACTACCATCAAGGAAACTTTTTCAAGTTTACATTGGTGTAAATGAAAATTGAAACTGGTTCGTTGGATTAAAGCTTAGATTTAGGCCATCCATCAATTAAACCATTTTGAAAATGCCACATACATGTCATATGTCATAAATGTCATATTTTACAGAAGAAATTTTTGTTAACTCATTTATCTTGAAAGTTGCTGCCATTAAAAAGATGGCTTTTATTCTCACTTAGTCTTCCATAAGGGTAAGCGTATGGCTAAATTATATTCTTCCCAAGAAATGTAACATACACATATGGATGTGTATGTTAATGGATAAAGGAATATGTTAATGTTAATGTTAATGTTAATGAATAAAAGGAAATGTGATTTCTCATTCTGGGCATGGCCTACAAAGAATAAATTAACAATTAAGTCAAGTGCCAATTAGACCCTTTGGCATAGGTGGTGCATAGAAATTTTGGGAAAGCTCATCAAAAAGCTTGCCACAACTACAATCACGGTACTTCATTGGTGTATTGTTTTTTTTCATTAAGTATTACCATTATCTTGAAAACTAGAGTGCTGGCAAAGGAAGAGCACAAGTCAACATTTGTTCTTTAATGGTAATCCAGTGACAAAATCCTAGGATGTGTTTCTACTTGGAGGGAGTTACACACCTGAGCTGGCTCTGCTCATGCTAACCAGCATTCTAGGCACATCCATGTACCATCCTGGCACTGCTCCTCAATTAAAACCTGACAAGAATTGACATTAATTACCTTGGACACTTTTCAAAGCTAATATGGCTAGATTCCCAGGCTCTGCAGTGTCTCTGATGTCCAGTAATTCAACATTTCTAGACTTTGTTTCCTAGAGTAACCAGATCCTTAGAGACAGGAACCCGTAAGGACCTATGAAACAAATGACTGACGTCATTTGTCGCCAAGGTTATTGGGGGGACTAAATGCAAGGGAAGACCATGCCCTCTGAGCCCAGAGGACTACATGGAGTATTTTACTGGAAGAAGAAAAAGAGTTAAACTTACTTATTGATATCTATTTGTTGCAGTCTCTCATGAAACCTAGCCGCAACTTCTGTAAAATTCTTCACAGCTGAAAACAGAGCATCTGGAGGGAGCAAGAAGGAAGCATTTAACTTCAAATTCTGAAGAAATCAAATTTCAAAATTCTTCAAATTTCAAAAAGCAAATTCTTCAAATTAAAGCTTTATCTTTCCCTGTGATCATGATCTGCCAATTCTCACTGAATAAAAATCAGATGACCCCCTATTCCTACATTAAAAACTATGTAATTCTGTGAAAATGTGCCTTGGAGACAATAGAAATCAGTATTGTTGTGAATACTGCTTATTGCTTGCTACCTAAAGAATGTACATAAATACCAAAAACTAGAGCATGTATTGCCAGAATCAGACTGTTTGGGTAGGTCTGAGATTTTATAAATCCCCAAACCTATGTTTTATTGGTATGTCCCTCCACACAAACATTTTTGAGAAAGTCTGAGTGTACGTGTCTATGTGTGTGTGCATGCACGCACACGTATCCGATATTGGTCATAAGCAGCCAAGTCCTAAACTGAATAGTATGTAATGTTGCCAATAAAATAAAGGCTTCTCAGGCAGGAGGCATATTGTGAATCCCTATAACATGAAATAATATTTCACATGCCAGCACAAGATCCCTATTGTTGCATAGGGATGAACCATTCCTGCGCGACCAAGCCCCGAGGCAAACTTCTCATGATGCTTGCGCTTCCCATCACATGCCCATAAACTGAAACAAGAGAACTTTTGACTGGAGATAACGAGAATAGTTTTAATCCTGAGAACAGTCAAGGACTGTGGTCCAGAGAGGTTCTGTAGTCTCTGTCCTTGGAGGTTTTCAAGACCAGATGGCATAAAGCTCTGAGCAACCTGGTCTGACCTCACAGCCGACCTGCCTTGGGCAGGTTCACCTAGAGACCTTCTGAGGTTCCTTCTAACATGTTATTATCCTATGATCAGTGTTGCACAGAGAACTACCCAACGCTTTTTTTTCAGGGACCAAGACAAAGATATTTTGTTGGCAACACTGGTGAACCGTGCACAGATCAAGAACATTCGACTCTAAGCGTTGGCAGTGGCATAGTCTCTAGACAGGCACGCTAGTGACAAAATATTCAAATTTCAAATTATTAGAGGGTGTGGCTCTTGTTTTATTTTCTGTTCATGCAGCACAAGGTAAATACCAGGTCACGACTAAGACATACATTGAGATAGAACATTGGTAGCATTAACAGAGGAAGAGTGTGATGAAAGACTGTACGTACCAAAGGATACATTGTATGTTGCCAGTTCCTCTTCATGGTTCCTTGACAAATTATAGATGATGTGAGCATAGGTGCTCACAGCTGATGCATAATCTCTACAGTCAAACGGAAGCACAACGGAGTTGGCCAATTCAAACACCAGCCCTCCCCGTACCTGAGCTACTGTCAGATGATTCTTGAAACTGGGATCATAAAACCTCTCCACAATTTCATAGGTTTCATAGACACTGTGGTAAACTGGATAGCTGCTATATTTTTCTACATTCTGAAACAAACCCAAACAAAACCATTACTCAGTTGTAACTTCCGCTTTGCTTGAAAACCTTTGCTGTGGGATTCAAGGCACTGTAGAGTTAAGTTTCAGGTCGCACTAATCCTATGCAGCCACTACAGACAGTCAAATGAGAAGAACTGCGCAGTGGTGGCTCTCTTAGATATCAACCTGTGGAAGATGAACAGTCATTTGGAGATGCCCCTCTCCACTGACCATGTGCAGAGCCTAAGAAGATAGCTAAGAACAGACACATAACCTTTAACCGGCTAAACAGAGGTGAGACTGCCCTGCCTCTCTTTGCTTGGATCTCAACAGTCGTTTCTCTTTGTGCCTTTGAATATGCCTCTTCAGAGGAAAAGGCCACATTGAGTAGATTGCTCCTCAAACATTTCTCAATTAGCCTCACCTCACAGTATGCTCCAGAGTCAAACCCATACTTTCCATAAAACACAAACCATTTTGAATTCAAAGCTCCATAAGTTATTACAAATCATTCAAAAGTCATCATAAGCCATTCATAAGCCTTCAAGAACCACAGGTAATTTTGAGCACATCCATGTACCCCGAGCAAAGTTCCTTTTGTCTGACTGACACCAAGTTGACCATTCCTATTTATTAAATATTTGTGTTGTAGTAGCACAGAGTTCTACTAATGAACTGGGACTCTACTCTGACACACTAAACTGAACTACTCCAAAAAGCTGGCAGTCTAAATGGCTCAATTACAGGTGACGTTATTCAGGCAGTTACAGGGGGGAGACAAAATTACTTAAGACACAGACTTACCCAATTTTTACTGTAGCGTGCTCTGCCTGAAGCAATGCCAAGACGTTGAAAAAAGACTTCAAAGTCATTGCCAGAACCCAGTTTATTTATTCTTTTAACAAGAAAGAGGAAAATTCCTTGAGCGACAATACTTAAAGTATAATTTTAGTTCACTTCCTAGTACTGTGGTAATTATTTATTCTGCAGTCGCAGTCACTAGTCTTTCCCTAGCACTCTCGTTTTATCAATATACCACGAATTGCCTGTGACCCCTACATTACATGCACCTCACCAACTGCATTCTCGGAGGAGCAGAGTCATCATTCTCAGGGGCAGAGAAATCAAACTCTCAAAAAAAGAATTTAACTCACTGTCTTTAATCATTGAGAAGACCCAATGACCTTCCTCTTATTGAACTTCCACTATCCGAAGCTCTCAACTCAGAGAAAACACAACTGTACTGGCATGGCTCCACGGAATAGAATCAGTCTTTGAGCTTCCATAGAGAAACTCTGGTAATTTTGAAGGACAGTGTTGTAAAACCTGTCTGATGTGCTCCCCAGCCACCCAAACTCAGAGGTGTTCCAGGAGGCTGGAGGCGAGTGCAAGGGAAAGCTGCTGTGATTAGCACCTTGTGTGCCTGCCGCTGGGTTGTGCATACAACCCTTATTTGTCTAAATCTCTGTAAACTACATAAGCACTTTACTTTTCATACATAAAGCTTCCTGTTCGTGCTACAAAGGCAGGTTCACAAAACTGTAGTACAATAGCGTATCAGCTGCAATCAATAAAACCCTGAAATTTTTACCAGCTGAGGATCACACCATTTCTTTTAGGAGCTCAGTTTTTCAAGTGGTATTTCTTTAAAAACCACACTCTGCAAGTTACAGTAACTTTTGGCATATCGTTTATTTTCTTTTGTCACTGACCTGGGGACGTCTTTGTATTCTCTTGATGGATTTTTTTTATACCAGCTCTCATAAAGAGTTTTTCCCTCAAACCCCTCATCAGGACTTGGTATCTAGAAAAAGTTTATTGTAAAAAAAGACAAAGGGTACAATTTCAAATGTTACCAATAATCAGGTAAAGTATACGGCTTAGGGCAATTAATAAGTCACAGTCTTAAGTCCCTTAACCTTTCTGCATTTCCACTGTAACATTTCAAATGCATAGCATTTTTCAGAGGAATAGTTTATTGGCTAAAAATAGGTAATTTTCAATGGAAGAAAACACAGGGAAATCAAAACATTTCAAGTCAATATCTACATTCTGATATTTCTTCATGAGATTTTCAGCCATTTAATTTAAATATCCAACATTAAAAAAAACCTCTCAAAACCAAAACTTTTTGTTTCACTTTGCCAGGAAATATCAAACAATTTTGTCTTGGTTTGATTCAAAATTGTTTCTACCATTTTAATTCACAAAAATTATTTTCATGGGTGCAGCAGTAACCTTAGAAGGGTAAAGCGTATAGTGCTTGGTGTTAATGTCATCATAGCTGCTACAGAGCTATCCATACCATAACCATCCTAAAGTTCATTCCTATCACCCTAACTACCTTCCAGATTACTGAGCAGGTTAAACAACGTGGGTATTTTATTTTTTCATCTTTCCTTTTTATTGGTCAGCTGCTGAGGTTTTATTATCTTTAATCTATTAAAGATTATTAATATCTATTCTATTATTAATATCTAAATCTACTATCTAAGAATCCGCAATAGAAATAAAAAATCAAACTAACATATTTGGTGTTTTGGTCATGAAGCTAACTGTTCATAGAACAGCGTTAACACTTTTTGCCACAGATTAACCTTGGATGGGATCACACAGGACCTCCTTCCCGATCAGCATTCTCTTCAGACATCAGCCACCAACAAGCTGCAATTACGCGCATTCTTCAGCCTTTGTCGCTGCTTCCCAGCTCCAGGATGGGTTATGAAACCATGTATACTGGTATTTAGGCCAACATTTGGTGCCCAAACTAAGACTTTGCTGACCTGACTTTCTGACTGTTCTGAATACCTGCACTTAGCACAGGTTACCACGGGAACTGCAGGTGATCTGCTCTTCTGCAGTTCAGGGCAGAAATATCTTTATCTGAGCACCTAATTTCAACAGAGTTAAATTTTATTTGTTGCTTTTCAATTGCCAGCAAATTATTACACTGAATTACTACATATCCTTTACCATTTACCATTACCATTTACCACCTACCATCCTGTACCAGTACAATGGCAGCTTCCAAGAGACAACAAATTAACAACCTTGGAAAAGACAGATGACTGAACATATACAAGCAGATGAAGACAGATCTAGTAGATTCACAGAATATATACAGTAGCTGAATGTACATTATATATATGTATATAAAACACCAACACAGAAAACTAATTAAATGTTCATGCTTTAATGCAGATGAACAGAAAAAAAAACCAACCAGAACTAAAAAGCCTTTTAGTGCCAGCCTCTAAGACTCACTCTCGAAGCAAGGAACATCTTACATCTAAGACGGTGAGGTTATTTCCTGAGAAAGGTCCCTACCTTTTAATTTTGTGTGCCACAAAAATATGTGTGAGAGCATTGTGTTCAGAGCCAGTGAAGCACATTGATCAAACCTGTCACATTATGCTAAAAACAACACTGTGGCAAGCCTTATTTCTTCCCCTGCCTAAAGGGAGTCAGAATCTCTCACTGCCATGGGCACCGTAGTAGTTGGACTGGGCAGCCAGGTTTGTGCTTGTTTCTGTCATCTGGCTCATGGCATTTTTTTATTCTTTTGTTCTTAGAAAGAATACTTTGATAGGAGGAGTGGAAAAATCCCCTAATCCTGAATAACTAATAATTTAAAGGTGTAAACTTGAAATCCCTTTGCTGCCCCTGGGAAAAAGCTCCAGTCACTTAACTATTGACTTACAAGGGGTACTGCAGTCAGAAAAGAAAGAAACATCTGACACTGTATTTTATACACAGAGCCCCATCCAGTAAGTGAGCACTGAACATGCTGGCTAGAAATTTCAAGCGGTATTACCTCTTTAGTAAGACTGTACACCAGTCTGTACATCAGTGGTGTGCAATCCACTCGTAGGGTGTAGTTTCCTGAAAAAAAGGAAAAATCATTTATTTGAAGAAGCAAGTTCTACTGATGCCATTATTTGTTAATAAGAAAGTGACTAGAGAACTACACTCTCTACAAGGAACAAGCTGATTCTCCCCGTAGAAGAGTTCTGGGATCTTGGCAGTGCATTTGGATTGGTGAAGATGAATTACAGCCCAGCTTTTGGGGCAACCTTAAGAGCTTTTCTTATGTCCCTATGTTTATTACGCATGTTCTAAGAGGAGAACCTGACTCTAAAGAGTTCCACAGAAATGCTGACAGGGATTCAACAGTTCTTGTCCCTCCCCATGACTTCCCAAATAGTGTAGCTACTGTAATGGACTTCTCCCCTGAAGCACCAGGAATATCTGAAGGATACTTTATGATTCTGGATCAGTTTCCCCCCACATCTACTCCCAGACTAATGCAACAACACTATCACATGGAAGCTTTTATGGATCTCCAAGCCAAAGTGCCTCCAAGTCACCTATATATACCATCACTACTCCGGTCAAAAACCAGTCAAAGCTATGTACCTTCGATGGAGGAATCTGCATTGATATACGCCACTCCTCGTGCTTGCAATACTTTGGCATTTTCCTATGAGAAGAAAAAGAGGAAGAAAATGCTGTGGAACACTTTTTTTTCCTAAGAACTATTTTCCCATCCACAGAAGTAAGAGCCGTTTCAGGGAAAGACATCACGTACTGCAGGGAAACATATATTCTTGGTAGTTCAAAAGGAAACTTATGAGTGTGTGTGCGTGAGTGTGTGTGAGTGCGTGTGTGTGTAAGGAAGAGAGAGGGAGGGAGGGACGAAGTGCTGCTTTCTGGTACAGACTTCTCAAGGATCTGCCACAGTGAAAGTTTCTCTTTGAACACTATTGGTTTACCTCAGCCCACTCTGTCGATCCTAACAAGCCAAATTCCTCTGCATCCCAGCTTGCAAATATCACTGTTCTCCTTGGCCTCCATCCTGCAACAAAAGACCATGAAAACTGTATTCCAGAAATAAAGACTGCTTGTTACATGGTGACTAACATGACAACAAATGTCATTTGGGGGGAGTTCATCTTTTATCCCCATCTGTGGGGAAAGAGGTGTGTTTAAGGAACTTTAACACCAACTTTTTCACTATCTAATCTAATAATGGTTTGCTAATTTTGTAGCAATCTCACTTCTGCTTCAATATTGTGCCAAATAATGTATTCTTTTTCACTTCTCAGCTTTAACGGCAAGAAAATTTTCTAAAATTTAAAACTCTGAACAAGCAAAAATAATTGTTGAAGAAAAGCTTTTCTACTGGTTTTGCTCTGTCCAATTTAGTGGACGCTGCATACCAGTGTCTACTTTGACAGAAAAGTGTCTGACATCTTTTCATATCTATTACTGAACTTCTTCGACCTGTCTCACAAATGCTGGATTTCAAAACTTAAGGAATTCCCTGTAACTTTGACAGATCACCTTCAAAACAAAGATCTTTCACTTGAAGTGAAATCTGCATCCCATTTAAACTCAGGCCAAATGAAACACATTCTATTGCCCTGCCTCTGTAACCGCCCAAAGTTTTCTTTGAGGCTACTGGAATCTTCGTCTTTTGCTCCCTTGCATTCCAAGGGCAGTTTCCCCTAATACCCAATAAGTGGGAGGGAATGGAAAGAAAACTAAATGTCAATAGGTTTTAAGTGCAATGGTTAGGCAAAGAAAGCTCCTTTAGCATAGTACGTGAGCTGTCAGAGCTTCTTTGCGTGGGATGTGAGATAGGGAAATGGCATTTGCACTGACAGCAGCAGAAACTTGGTACAGCTGGCATTTGTTCTTATTCTAATGTAACTAGGCGTGAGGTATTTTTAACCGTTACCTCCTCCTATGTTTGCACAGCTCATTCTCTGCATTCCACAGACACGCTTTATATATTCTTGGGTCTGTCTCCAAACCACAGTCAAGTGCTGAGAGGGTTCTCGATGTTGCCTCGATGAAACTTTGATCAGTCCACCGCTGTATTGCTTTTACAGGGACACTGAAACATCCAGTCTGACCAGCCTCAAATACACAGCCATCAATTGTACTTAAATGTCATATTTATTTCAGTAGCCCCAATTTTGTGTTTTGTCTTCCTTTACGTGTACCTTCTCTTGAGTAGAAGTACCTCACAGATACGGAAGTTGTAACTGGAGCTAATTAACAACTGCAGAGCAGCGTGCTTATTCAAGAGATCAGAGATACAGCTGTTTAATTTTAAGCATGTGCTTAAATCCCAGAGAAATCAATAGGCACTGCTGAGAGCATTGATTTTGGTGTGCTTTATTCTTTCATTACATTACCTTTCCTTTTCAGTTTTCCAAAGCTCCTCACAATCTCGTGAACCACAGCTGCCCCACTCTGAGGATCAATGCCACCAAATACCCACGAGTCGCGGTGGCCTCCCAGGATGACATATCTGTCTAGAGAAATTAATGATGGAGGTTTACCTAGAAAAACTTTTTTCCTGCCATAGAAATGCTAATTGTAAGTAATTTCTAATTTTCCATGTAGGTATCAGGCAACAAAGCTTAACAGTTTATAATAACATGATAGGCAAAAGACATCTTAAATCTCCAAAGACGTTCTTCTGCATTTTCAGCCAGTGCTAAAGAATTTGTCAAACACAATAACTTGATCTCATAAAACCTAAAACCTCTTAAATTCCATGTTACTTCTGTTATTAGAAATACTGCACCTGTCCTCTAAAGATAGAAGCATCTTTCCATATTTTACAATAGTGTGCTTCATAGTGAAGTTGATCCACTAATTATATTATACAGCATGCCAACTCGCAACATTAAGGTGTGCTGAATGCAGTATTTCTCTGAATATATACATTGTCAATCATAAAAAGAGTTGTCCAATCACGATAGAGATGTGATTAATAAGGTGAAAGTCAGACTAGATCTCTGTGCTACCATAACATGGTTAAAGTTGTGTGTCAGGCAACAGGGAAGTGCTGCAGTTACAAGTTAAATGATGTTATCATCATCCTAAGGATGTCTGTATGTCTGGGCTTTCAGACTGTAAAATCACCCTGGTTACAAGAGAGTGTAAGACAGACAAAAAGTCAGTAGTGGTGGATGTGATGTCTTCAGACGGAATGCAAAATCCATTCCCCTGTGTTAGCAGGGAAGAATATCCACTTAAGAATATTCTTTCAATTGCGAAGTCACTTGCCTGAAGACAAATATTTCCATCTTGGTTATGACTCCCCATTGAAAATCAGCATTTACAGTGAAACTGCTGACATACCCTGAACCACACGAAAGCTGGTGCAATAAATATTTCAACTCCAATGATCATGTAGTGCAATATTTCAGAGAAAACTATGTTCTCCATTTCCCCCTTGTAACTATGAAGTGCGTGTAGAGGTCACTGGACGCTCGCATCACACTGAAGACAAATGACTTTACCTGGTTCCACTGTGCCTCTGATGGTACCGATCACATTGTAAATCCTCCTTACTTCGTTGTTGCTATGAATGTGCATTTTCACCTTTCTAGTGCATTGGGAAGAAAACCCAAAGAGAAAATCCACCAGATTAGATAAGAAAACATCTTGACGCCTTTCAAAAGTGTACAATATAAATTGTAAGGAAAGCATTTTGGCCAAATTTATCCTCCGTTAAACCAAAGTAAATCTGAAAAGATTTCAGTGTAGTTTTTTTCTGGATTTATACTTGTGCAATTGAGAACAGCTTTAGCCCTTGAAAGCTATGTATTGTTATTGATGTCAATAGGATTTACAAGGGTAACAGGCTCAGAACTCCAAATTCAAAGATTTTTTGCTAGCAGATAGTTTTTAAATTTGGAGAAGTGAAAGAAAAATGAAAACCATCTAATGTTAGAAAGATAAATAGTTCTCATCATCTAGAGGTTGGTGCAAATTAGAACTGACCCCAGCACAGGCAATATTGATGTGGCAGCTCAGGCAGCAGAAAATCAGACAACCTGAGTTGCAACAAGAGAATTTGTTTGTTTATCTACAACACGGCTGGAGGTGCAACAACTCATCCTCAAGGGCTGTCTGTATATTTTTCAGAAAGAATTTTTCATGTGGTATGACTAAGCCACAGGGAGGTCAAACGGTTCATATGAAGTCAGTACAATAGCTCAGCCAATATTGAAACACCTGGACTTTAGTCCTAGACTGTAATTACTAAATCAGGTTAAAAAAATCGGAAGCAATAAAAATGACATTGTAGTTAAAGCTTTTTTTCTGGAAAACTTGACTCGTAGGTTAATACTGTTTTATATAAGGCAATAGGTAAGACCGGAAGCTGGACCTACATGAATTTTAAGAAGACAACAAATTCAGTTCTCAAAAAAATAATCAGTTTCATCAAATAGTTTGTCAAAGGTTAGATGCTTTTCAAATGTCACTGGTTAAAGACTATCTGGAAACTAAAGCAGTTCAGTCATATCCCTCCAATCGAGATGTACTTCTACTGAAGCTTTGCCGTGAGTGCAGTTCAGCCAAGGAAATGGTCATAATCAAAGGAATGACGCAAATAACCCCAACTACTCTACCTTTCGTCAAATTCTATTGCTCTACCTGTTCTTCTCTGATCCCAAGCATGCTTTCCTTATGAAACAAAACTGACCTTGTGGAATAATCTGTTGTGAAGCCAGGACCCACGCTGTAAGATACATTCAAATTTCCTTTCCAGCTACTATGCGGCGGTGCGTGTCCTCCCATATTACTATTATGAAAAAAAAATTATCATTATTAGCTACAGACATCTTACAATAGCACCAAACACGAATGAGGAACCAGGAATCACACTTTGTCAGGTCCCATGCACACCAGTCATCGTCTTTGTCTCATACAATTTATACTACAAGTTTCCACAGGAGAATAATCTGTCTTTTTAGCTACATTAATACTAATAAATTAACATAGAGGAATAGTCCTGGGCATTGAGATCAGCCTGGAATGGCCTACAGCTATCCTGTTAGCCTCCAAAGGTTTTGCATACAATCTGCCTCTTGCAAACGCTCCCTGGAATCTCCTGCTACGTTGAACTGGATTTGCTTTCGAATAAGCAGAGAGTAACTTGGGCCATTCTAACCGTTTAACAACATAGACAGTTTCTGTGCCTGGATACTGTTCGATCTGTCAGCACAGACAGAGTTGATGTGTTTCAAAGGTGTCTAAAACTGCAGAAATGTGACCAGTCCAAGCCACCTCTTCTTGTTCCATTGTCAAAGGTGAGATGTTTTTTTCTCAGTTAACAAAACTGGAAATGCAATAATTCAGTGGATCGCAATCACCCATACTTATTCACCTATTCTAAAGGATTTATATTTTTGACACGAACTTGTGAGAAACAAAAATATTAAAAAGTATGTTGGATGTTCTGGTTCTTATTGGGCAAAATATATTTATTGTAAATAAAAGCATGTCCTTTACTGCAAATGCATATTTTAGTCAAGCTTTACTCCACAGAACACTTCAGCATGTCTTTAAGTCCTTGGTTTATTTTCTTACATAAAAATGTGATAGCAGGAATAACCAGAAGTTATGATTTCTCAAGACAAAAGTTAAAAAAAAGACACAGTATTTTTAGAGGATTTAGATTTCATTTCTAATTATGAAAACCAATTTCTAGAATTATTTACAAGTTATTGAAGAGAAATATCTAGCTACCTCATATTTATATATATTATTCTGCTCTACCACTACCAGTTGGCAGTGGAAAAAAGAGTTTTTTAACTTATACCTTTATCATTATGAACAGTTATCCTCATAACAGAGATGACCATAAAGCTTTAAAGAAAAGACAGTTTGGACATATATTAGTCCGTAAAAGCTTGGGAGGAAATAGGAAAAACACTAGAACAGTGCTAATGAACATCAGGTATGCAAAGACACAAATATAGTAAAATTCTGCCTCATATAAAAATATCTAGCTTTAATACTTCAGAGGAAACCTGCACTGAGAGACAAGATAGAATTAATTTTTTTTTTTTACTCCGTATTCAAACAGAGGCATCAAACAGAGCAGAATGATTGCTCATGTGATTTAGATGTAAAATTCCTACACAAATACACACGCAAGATTAAATTCACTTATTGCCCTAAACACTTACGCGCGGTGCTGTTGCCAGCCCAGGCGTTTCCTGCTCTGTACCTCTGCAGTTGACAAAGATGATTATTGCTACATTTTTAGGGGAACGATACACTTGACAACTCAATCACATCTTAGTTTTTTCAGAGAACTTCTTTGGTTTGTTGAGATAATTACGAATTCTAATGCTGCCCGCTGGCAAGCTGGTAGCCTGTCGTCATGTCACTTGCATGTTTTGTAAGCACACTCAGCTACATGTCTACTAAATCCCCCATAACACTCCAGAGTTTCCTCAGTGTCCTTATATTAGTTTGCTAGCATCGCTTCATATTTCTGCAGCACAATACACCTGATGAGAGAAAGCACACGCCTTCATCTAACGGAGGACAGTGTAGATACTGTCCTATCAAACACACACGGCAAGCATTTCCCTGGACAAATGAATGACTTAATTTGCGGTCTTTTTCACAGGATGGGTATCATGCCATCCTCAAAACTTATGCCTTTATTCAAACTGAGAGGCACTTTATAACTTCAGTATACCTGACTGATCATGATATATTGCAAATGATCCTGATATGACATCATTGCAAACGATATCCGATATGTAGTAATAGACAACATGTTTGCCTTCTATGGAGGACCTAATGGGAAACACACACTATTTCAACAGCTACGACAGAAGCACAGTGCAAGTCTTCTCCCTGTCTTTTCAAATACTCTCATAACTTTCAAAAAACAGTCTGCTTAAAATTCTTCATGTCTCCAGTACACTTACCGCAGCAATGACTCAGCATCATGATAGCCAATGGGATGAACTGGAATTTTTGGGAGACCTACAGCACTGTCTTTGTCTAATCGATAGGTGTATTCTGAAAGCAAAAGACAGTTATTTTCATATTTACAACTCTCAGAAGGAATCTGTACAATTCATAGCACAGTCCTAACGCTGGAGTCAGGGATAATCATTTCACTTTCCTCAAAGTCAGGCTGACAGTTCTTCAGTGATTTCCTTCTTTATCAACATGTTTTCAGAGAAACACTAAAAATGTTCTCCAATAGTGTCTTCAGTCATGCATTTAGAGCGTTAGGTGAAGGTGATGAACCAGTGGGAAACAGTCATCTTCTCAGGAGCCTCAGCTGCAGCCAGGTGACGAGTCCCAGTATGAAAGATCTCCGCGTTGCCAGTGGGGGCTCTTGTGGAGGGAAAGCAGCCCAAATCCTGCAGAACAGGAAACTACAGAAGCAAAGCAACCTGTGGGCTGTGTAGGCTGGCTCCTTGCTGACTGACTGATGAGAAACAGGAAGAGAAGACTAGGGCTTCAGCTGTCCAACGCTTGTGTCACGATCTCTGGGCTAACTTGGGTATGTCTGTGAAGTTAAGCAGACCAGCACTGCACTGTGTAACTCCCTTAACATACCCTCGCTTTCTCTGATGCACCTTTTGCAGAAGTGGCCTACTGATGTGAAGCCCAATCTGCCTCTTCTGAGCAACAGAAAGACCAAGAAAAAATGTGGTTTTTTCCAAGGGAACGAACATCCCCATTACCTTCCCATCCCTTCCTGAAAGCAGACCCTCAGAGTATGACTTCTTCAGTGTCACTCACCTTTTGCAGGATAACCTGGTGTCAGAGGATCCCCTGCCCCGTTCAGGTTTAACACATTCCCACGCTGGGCTCCTCCGCCTGGAAGGTTCCAGCCGTTTGGATAGGGATCTACTCCTGGGGCGCAGTAGTCAGCAGGGTCAGAGTACAGAATAACTCCCTTGGCACCTGCCAGTTCAGCATTCTTCACCTGCAAAGCACATCTCCGGTCCCTATCCAGTCCTTTATAGCTTCACACAAGAGTTCAAGGGGCAAAAGAAAGTCGTATAAATTACAGTGATTATTCCTCAGGGCCTTTTACAGTGCCTGGGCTAAGTAAAGGGCCCATTACTGTCTCATAGCAAAAATTTCCTGAAAATATATATGTGGATATCAGGTTCCATAAGAAAGTAAAAGGTTTTCTGTTGCTCTGCATTTTAGTTAGGAGATAACTGCATTAACGTGGAACGCATCCTTCACACTACTACTACATAACCTGAGTTTATATTCTGTCATCCAGACAAATACAATCAACTGACTATCGAAAGGTACCCATCAGGGATGGAAAAAGCTGTATCACATGGATGCAATCTTATCTTTCAGTTAGTCATGTATTTACCTTGTTTACCTAAACGATCTCCTGAGATACCTCAGGCTTCAGACTACACAGAAACATTATTATTGGAGAGCTTGAAACTGTCTTTGGCTGTGAACAAGCCTAACTCCAAAGGGGCCTCTTCACGAGGCTTAGGTTTATTACAGCAGAAGCACGGACCTGCACGCTATTTTGGTTTTTAAAAGTGTTCTCACACGACTTTATTATTGTATAATCCTGGCTGGTAGAGAGTGAAAGAAAATATATGTCATTCTGACATCCCAATCTGTTTTGCCACTAGATAAGACAATGATGTATAGTGACTGAGTGACAACTAATCCTCAACAGTTTTAAATTTGCATATTTTAATTCAGAAACACTATAGCTTTTTTTCAGGAAATACAGTACTTGCCTTAATCCTCTATCCTATTCTTGCATACCATTCGGAAGTTGGAAAATCACAGTACAGTTCTCCAGATTTTATACAAGCTACCGAATTCTTCAGTATATAAACAGTCATTAGAAATGAATGAACAGATCATCCCTTTGTGTCAATGAGGGCATGTAATTTCTAAACCACAGGACAACTGCCCCTCTAGATACTAATAACTCTGAGGTGTTTGTATTTAATTTTAATAGAAGATTCATAGCCAGCAATACCTTCTTCAATTTTTAAGTCTTTTCCATTCAGATAGTATCTTTAAGAGTGGTAAACAATTTAGTGAAAATATTGTCTGAGCTAGAGTGTGAGTTACATGTCACTTTTCACTGGTGTGTGTACGTACGTATGTAAACCAGTGAGTTACCCACTTAAAAGCTCACAGGAGATTACCCAAGAGCATATAATAAGAGCTGGCATTCCAGCGAGGAGATTCAGTGTTTGATACCCTTAGGTAACTGAAAAATGCAAACTATAGTCCTGCCACAATTAGGGTCAAACTAATTTTTGTACAAGAGCCAAACACATTTAAATAACTTGAGCATAAGTATGCACATGATTATGTACTTTCCTATCAGGCCATGGAAACATGCAGAAATTTGTAGCTTAAAAATATTTATATGATAGGGACATTGAATAAACACATATAGAATTTAAAATAACCTCCGTATAGTTACAGTCTCTGCCTGGTGTACAGAAACCACTATGAAGAAACATAATATAGGCATCTTAAGGCACAGATGAACCAATAGGGAAGAACAGCCCAGTTCAGAGCTACAGTGCGCTTCCCAAGAATGTTAGTAATATTTTGGAACTCTTTCTAGTATGCAAATACGGAACATTTTCCAACTTATTAACTTTTATCCTATAGATGTATTATATGCGTATTAAATATATACTTTATGTCTTCTAAGAAAGAACCATCTTTGAGCACAGCGCTATGAAAAACCGTTAGGCTAAATTTTCCAGAACACTTTAGTAAGTGTTTCAGTCTCGTGAAATCAACTGAAGGACAGCACAAGTAACGTTTTCACAGAGAGGCATTACCTTATTTCCTCTGAAGATCTTCCCATATCTGGCAATAACAATCTTTCCTGTACAGTTAATTCCCATTTCACGCTCTAGCTTAAAGAAGTCCTCGGTGCGGCCATAATTCACATACACTAACTCACCCTGATCGGAAGAGGTAGAATTTGAAACAAGAATGTCAATGAGCATGTCAAAAGGAGGATGTGATCTAGTAAGAGAATCAGATGGGAACAACGACCTCTGGGACTGGCTCTGGTACGAATTCTTTTTTGATCATGAGACGATTAGGTAGGCAAGTGACTTCTAACGAGTTTATAGACTCCTACCATCCAAAGCTGCCAGACTCTGTCCTTAACGGAGAGTTAAGATAGGACTGCTGAAACAGAAACTTCGAGTAAGCACTCAGAGTGCAGCAATTACTTCTCTTCGTAGTCTGTTTAAGCTGTAGTCCGTCTTGGACAGATGGAGGTAATTCAGACCCAGAGGCCACAGTAAATATTTTATGCAGTAAACTAAATGATGCCAATATCCTATGAAATTCTCAGGACTCGATTATCATTCAATACAGCAGAAGCTACAGGACTGTCAAAATAAATACAACTTGCACATGAAAAAAGTATTCTTCACGATTGTGTTTCAAGCCTGTTATTCAGTACTTGATGCCTGATTCATCTTCCTTAATGTCAGTTACCTAAAGGTTGTGTGCATTGTCTAAGAAGGTCCTGTAGTGCACTCCATAGCCAATGAAGAGCTGGGAAGTCCTCTGAAAACTCACCCTTTCCAGGAGAACTCACCTCAATCCTGTTTCAAACACCTATTTTAGGAAGGAATAAACTGCCCTCTGGATATACCTCTCCTTGATTACACCTGAAAGACTGTTTTAGAGAAAATGCCTATAATAAGCCTCAAAGACTGATTAAGGGAAAATGCCTTTGATACCAGACAACTAAAATTAGGTGACAGGACACTTTTCCTTAGTGCATTTCTCCATATCACCAGAGACCTCCAGAGAGATCTTCAATTTAATTTCAAAAAGGTATAAACTTAAATCTCTTATACCGATAAAAATCGCTGACTAGATATTCAGGCGGTCTCACATTAAGAGCATTCAAATGTTACCATATATAGTCTCATATAACAGATTCTGGTCCTCTGTGTTCAGAGAATAATTCAAAAACACAAGGATTATTCTTGGGGAGGTTTTTCTGAATTTATGGAGTAGTTTTCCTTCTCAGTAAAGTCAAGTATAGCTCTATAGAAGTAGAGCTCTCAAGCTCTAAGTAAGTAAGCAAGTAAGTAAGCAAGCTCTACTTACTTAGAAGTATAGCTCTCAAGAACTTTGATCCATTTCTACCGCTTTCCAGGAAGTTGCCTACTTGCGAGACTACAGTTAGCCTGTGATGCGGGTACTTTACATCCTTCTCCCTTCATTGAACTCGGAGCTTTACGCAGGAATTGTTCGCAAAATTAATGAGGAGAAAGAGAACCTGAACTTGGCAAGTTCCAAATATCTCTCTCCGTAGCTTAGTTCTGGTTTTTTACAGAATGCCTTTTAACACAAAATACATGAACAGGCCTGGGAGAATTCAGAAGAGCCCTGAACGCACTGAGTATTCCCACTGCTGAGCTATATACATGCTCCCTCTTTGCAGCACACGTGCAGACAGCTGCTCACTGGAGAATGTTATTGCTAACAGCGCTAGCTAGGAACCTGGAGCTTTTGTCAAAGTTTTATGCAATAAGGTGAATATAAGCATCACATTTTGAAAAGACAATCTGTCTTTTCTTTTTTTTTTTTCAGAAACAATATTCTTACATCTAATTAAAATAAAATCATTTTCTAAAGAAGAAAGATGCAGCTTTCAGAATTTGTTTTTATTATTTCCATGACTTCACTTTTATTATTTCCCATATCCCATCACTCTCTCTCCAGAAATCAAATAAAGTGGTGAAGTTATTCTGCTTTCTTTGGGGCTATTATGTTATAACACAGTGCCAGAATCCGTGAATTTTACCTTACGTTACTGCAATTCTTGAAATACTCTAAGCTGTCATATCCTAGGGTACAGACTATCTGCTCGGTTCTCCAGCTTCCTTTGAGTATCTGAGGCAAATGAATACAGAATACCTTTTGTTTTCTGGACTTGCGCAGCTTATTAACAAACTTCAGGAAGCACATGACTCTAATACCGGGCTGTGTGAGTAAAAGCCTTGTTAGCAGGTTTCAAAGTCAGATCCAACTTTAAAGCAGAGACTGGACCAGATGACCTCCAGAGGGCCCTGCCAACCTACGTTATTCTATGTATAGAACGTATAGACAGGAAAGATGCTGAGAACAACAACAAAAATTTCTAATCTTACAAAATATTAATTGAAACCACTAATGATCACGGGATAGAAAGCTCCTGTTACACAGGACAGCTTTATAAAAGCAAGCCTGCCAGCTGGTACAAGATAGAAAAGATTAGTGTTAAACTCCAATCACAGCAACACTTTTACCGCCAGCTAGAAATGCTAGCAAAAGCCCTTTTCAAGCATACCGTACACTGTGCAGTTATACCTGTCAGTGTGAGCCTTGGGCAAGCAGCATTTTGAAAATTAGATTGTTCACTTGGCTCCATAAATGTAACAGTCTTATTTGTTCATCAAGATGGGAAACAATGGTGCATAGCCACAGAAATATCAGGAGAAGCTTATAGCAGCTTACAACATTAAATTATTTTATTTTACCATATTTTTTTTAAAAAAGGTAAAAATAAAATCCAGTTCTGTCTCAAACTAGAGAAAAAAAATCAAACACGTATGGGTGCTCAATTTGAACATTGCTCCATTGCAAAACTTCCACGAACATCAGAGCTACGACATTTTTCCTACTGGTGACATGTCAGGTTTTGAACTAAAGCCTAAGACCCAGGAACTTCACGTTATTCTGTACCCCTCTGTGCTATGCTACGCTACACTACGCTATCATATTCCATCTTTTCTATTTCTGTCTCTATTTCTATTTCTACTCCTGTTCCTACTTCTCTTTCTATTTCTCTTCCCACTTCCATTTCTTTTACTATTCTACGGTGTTACCTCAGGCATTCCTTGGGCTGAAAACGCACTGTAGGGTGGCACCACATTTCTAACAGCCTCATATCCTGGAGGAGGAGGTTCAGATAAGGATGTATTGAAAATCTAGTGGCAAAGAAGAAAAGAAAAAAAAGTAAACCAGGCAACATGGAAAAGAAGTACTGCCTATTCAGGCACATTTCACATGCATTTGCAGTTTAAAAGCCTCTAGTTTTAGAACTCCAAATGAGGAGTGGCAACAACTTTCGCTAGCACCGAGCATCCTTTTCAGCATGCAGGCTCAATGTGTGATCTTGCAAATCCCATCTCCACTCTTCACGCAGAATCCTGCTTAAATGAATACAAGGTCCCTTAAGGTGGTCTCAGGACTGCAGAAAAGAGCAGGTTAGATCATAATGGCAAAAAACGCTTGTGTCCTGCTCATCCCTGGAGCTTCTATGAGCACTACAGCTGCTCCGTAATGAAGTGATGTTACTTGTGACAGTCCATCTCGAGGCCTAAACTCTAATCTTCAAGAAACTGAATTTAGCACAATTACCAATACTGTATAATGAATCAATGCAACTAACGATGCTGACCACGGCTGCTTTCCTCTTTCTAAATAACAGAACAATTTTAAAATAATTTCATTACATAAAGTCATTCTCTCACATAATTCTACTTTAATCCATAGATGTCAGTATGCTGTAAGGATCAGGGTAATTATTAGTATTCCTAGCGCATGCATTAAGAAACAAAGATTCAAAATACAAAAGCAAACGGGAACCCCTCGTTTCCATAGCTTTGGACCAGGCCCAACACCACTAGCAGCGCAGAGAGCTTTCCTTCCCAGGCTTCGCAGGTGTATGAAGGTGATTTTGTTCCCTAGCTGCGGAAACTGGTGTTTTCTGTACCTCATTTCCATGCTCATCAGTTATTGAGATGTAGTTGGGCTTGGTGTCATCGGGGTAAGAGAGCAAGACATCATAATGAACCAACTGAACAGAATCCAAACCAAACTCCTTCCACTCAGCTTGGACTTGCTGCGCCAGATGCAGATTCTCCTTTGTTCCTGCTAGGTGAGGAAGTCGTGTAAAATTGCTAGAGAAAAAGAAGCAACAAGTCAGGATCAGGCATTGCAGCTCATAATCAGAACTCCTCTTAGCCTAGCTGGAAATAAACCCATTAAAGATGATCAGACGTATACAGGCTAAATAAGGACCTAGACTCCTCTGTATCCATGAGTCTTACATATCTTATCCATGTCTTATACATAAATTAACAGGTTTCAGTCTGACCTGAGCTACCACAGGTGTTTGTATCTTCCTCGCAGCTGTGGGGTCTTGTCCTCGCTTTGCTCTTTGTCTTCCGGGTGACCTTAAGCCAATCACTCCTATGCATAATGAGACTGACCCTCCTCGTGAAGTGATAAAAGAATTGGGTAGAATTATCTTTGCGTATTTAATTTAGAAATGTGCATAATTAGTCTGATCCCTACTTTTAATTAACTGGATATTCTCCTTGGGTCCTACTATTTTCATTAATTTTGGCACAAATACCAATTCATCTAAAAGTTCACTCTGCGTGTGTCTTGCTGGCAAATAAGAGAGAGTGAGTTCACAGTGGCTTACCAACAAGGAACAGAAAAACTCAACAACTTGTGACTGAAGAGAAAAAGTCATCCCATGTGAATAACAAACAGTGAAAGATAACATAAATAATGAACAGCCCATTGCCTGGAAAAAAAACAAAAACAAAAATTGTCCTGACCATTGTGAAAGCCTAGTGGTAAAATGAGATGAAGAAACTCCCAGGTGAATGAAGTTGTCATCACAATGCCCTCATCTTGTCATTTGACCATGCCATCAACATGCCACAGAAACATGTGTCGCACCAGATGGTGTTAATGAAGGAAATTGGATCTTCAATAAGGAAGGGGTGTAAGGTTGGGAAAAATTTGAATTTTTTAGTTCCAGTGAGAACAAAGACATCAAATAAAGCATTTTGGAAGAACTATACACTTCTGCTTTTGTAACAAATGCTGCTAGATAAAACCATATTCCTTTGATAACGTAAACATCCAGCACCAACACTGTAGTAAAAGTCCCTGCTACAGTGACAGTACCCTTTTCTGGATGACATACTGAACCAAGAGCACACTTACGTGCTATTGTTAGAGCCAATGGCTGTTTTCTGTATGAGTCTGGAATGTTTAAGTCTCACATTTTCATTAAAATTTGACTTATGGAATAACATTCTCTTACATTATATTCCCATTTAACTGAAGATTGTGTTTTTCTTCATTTCCTCTTCTAATCTGTTGACTGCCTGTACTGGTAGTTCTGAGCAGGGACTAAGTATCTGCCATATTTCACCACAGAACTGGACACAGGACAGTAAATGAAGTACGACATTTCCTGTTGGCATGAAGACAGGGAGTTAAGAGGGCAGAAAGCAGTCCTTTTACAGAGCTGTTTAAGAACAGTTGACTTTTGGGGAGCCAAAACACAGGTTAGGACTGTTAAAAAATCCTAAATCTTCAGGTTTTGATGTTTATATAGTCCAGGACACGGCCGTTATGTAGTAAAGAGAATGTACTTTCCATCTAATTTATTTGCAACAGTTTGTGGCAAGTGCACTTAAAGTGAAACGAGTGGGATTGCCACAATCTTATAAACCAAAAATGTTTTTTCAATTATTTAGTTTTGTAGCAAGACAGAAGTTCATGCTATTTAATCAGGCTGGTAATTTAAGGCAAACCTGAATTTGTTGATTGCTCCTAAAATAACTGATACTCTAACACTTTCTTTACACAGACAGTAAATTTCTATCCATAAACTATGACTTCTGGTCCACTACTGACTGGAATAAATACAGCTCTTAACAAATACTACACTCTCCTAGGAGAAAAATAATCTCTTTACAACACCTCTAAAATAAACAAATAATAGTGTATCAGCGTCCTTGTAGTTCAAGCTTCTAAGTTACAGAAACTAAGAAAGAAATGACAGTAATTAAACTGTAATAGATTAAAAAAATCTGTATTATCATCTTCCATTGTTTTGAATTTTCAGGAACACATGTTAGCAGCTTTGCTTTTAGGATTTATAAAAGAAGTAAGGGTACATTTAAAATCAAGTAATTTAAGTACTAAAGGGTAGATGAGATGACAAAATTAGTGGTAAAAAAACACGGTGTCAAAAAAGACTCTAAAGCTTTAAGACTATGAGCTTTATTATGAGCAGTGTAACGTACCGCCAGCTGACTAGCTGGTATCTACTATGTCTGCTGCAGCTATTCATTGCGCAGACAGAAAGAGCCTGGAAACGTATCCTTCTTCATGAAAGTGAGTACAAGGCTGGAACGGCCACGCATTAACACATAAATTTGGTCACAACATGACAAAGTGTGAAGGGAGAGTAGAGAGTAGCAATACAGTATTAAGGCCTAAGCTGTAGGAAGAACCAAAGGCTTCAACACCGGCATGATTTTCTTCTCTCTTACACTGCTGTAATCTGCTGTTTTCTATTTAATCTCTCCTGATTTAAATTCATCCATACAGCCTAATCTGAGGTGAACTTTTTTCCATAAAAATCAATGTAAGATAAACTTTGTTGTAGACTGAAAAAGGACACGTAAGAGAAAAGCTGAACTTCTACATTGTACAAGCGCTCACCAAGGGCTGAGCACGAGCTTGGCCAATTTTTAACTACTTTAACCACTGAGACAATCAAAACCACTGTTTTGTCCATCACAGCTCACTGGGACACATGAGATAAAATCTACGTCCGAGAACCTGTACACCCTCGTCTGTCTGGTGGCATCCTTGCACTGCTTCCTGCTTGGATTTTCTTTTCTTTTGAGTGATTAGTCTAGATATTGCTTACTAAAGAAACTGCTTGATGTTTTCAGCTTTCATTTCGGCCGTAAACGTTGCCTTCATCTCCTCATAAGGACTCACAGATGTCTTCTTTTCTGTGGGTTTTGCAAACCAGCCTGTACAACACACCAAAACACAATAGTAAGAACACCAGAGCAATCTTACCATGACACACACCATCCCTCTTTGGTTTCACCACAAGATTGTCACTGTGTATTTTACCACTGTTTTTATCTCAGCACAGACAAGCAGCCACAATCTACTGCAGGCTGCACAGCGACGGCAGCAGCAGTTGCCCTCACGTGAAGAGAACTTCTTTACCTAGGTAGATACTGAGGGGAATAAAATACTATATTCATCACAGTTATTTTACTGTACATTCTAAGGAGACTTCTCTTTCTTTAGCACCAGAACATCATTCTGTCAGTCCTATCAGTCAGCTCAGCAGTAAGGCAGCAGCCTTACAAAAAAGCACAGCAACACAGCCAGCCTTTGTAAGGAACAGATGTCTTGTAACTCCTTTCTCACTCTCTGGTCTGTCTGGCTCTTATTCTGGAATTTCTCCCTTACTGTGCAGGCATTACCAGAGTAAGCGATGAGAGGAACACCTGGCTAGGAAGAAAGTGTTTCTGACATCTGTTTTTTGCTTTTAAGTCAGAGTTGGGACATGGTGAGTGCAAACGCAGCGGCGGGTACATGGGCAGTGCAAATCAGCGAACCATCGGGGAGCCGAGGGCGGGTGACAGGCTGGCACCGGCGAGGCACCGGTCACTGGCATAGCGGAAGTGTGCCACATGAAATGTGCCACTTCTCTTTCGGCATGAAGAGAGCGATTCAGTCAGGGCTTCCCGATGGCACGAACCCCAAGGACATACCAAAGGGCGTTTCAAAATACAAGTGGCTCTTTTGTTTTCCTTCCTCCCCTCAGCTGGCCCTGAGCCATCTGCGAACCAAAAGGGAGGGAAAACCTCTTGTGGCAGCAACCCGCAGCCCTGCCTGCTTGGGCCGAGGTGGCACATGAAATTAAAGCCTCTTTCACCCCTCCTGTCAGCGCTCCTCCAGCCCCGTATGTGTCTTCCCGCCGTTCTGGTTTGGGCCCGTGCAGTCTCACGGCAGAGGGCTCTGTCCCCTCCTCACAAACCCAGAGCCTCTTCTGGGCAGAACTACTTTATTTAAAAGGAAATCGAAAACCCAGCCGAAAAAGACACTCTCGACTGAAGACCCCTTCTCTTGCGGAGGAGTCAGGAGTCCCTGGAGGGGTCGGTGGCTGGCCCGGACCGGCCTGAGAGATTATGAGGGAAGGAGGGAGGGAGGGAAGGGGGGAGGGAGGGAGTGTCGGCCGGGCCGAGTACGGACCCACCTCGGGCACCCCTGGCACAAAGCCGCGGGCGCTGGAAGCCGCCTGCTCCTTCCCCCCACCCGGCCCTTCCTCAGCCCGGCTCCGAGCCACCTCCCCCGGCTGGAAGGGCCGAGGGTGGCCGGGAGAGCCCCCCCGCCCCCGATGCGAAGGGAGGTTAAGTCCGCACTGTACCGATAAGGAACCCGAGGAGGAATAGCCCCGCCGCTGCTCCCAGGACGACAGCCCAGAAGCGGCCGCTAGCTGCCCTGGGGCCGGCCGGCTCCCTGGCAGCGCCGAGCGACGTCCACATGGCTGCCGGCCCTCTCCCCACCGCTCCCGGCACGGCCCGCCCCGCCGGCCGAAGTCCCGCCGTGGCCCGGCCCGCCCCGGAGGCGGGCGGGCGCTGGCCGTTCGTTGCGGCCAGCTCCGCGGCTCCCGCCTGAGCCCTGAGCCGCCCGTGAGGGCTCTGCTGTCCGCCGCCGCCCAGGGGCAAGGCCGTCCCGCCATCGCCGGCAATGTTGGAGTCCGCCCGGCTGCCGCAGCCGCTGCCCGGGGGGTTGCCGCTCTCTCGATGGACTCTGTCAGTCGATCCCAGCGCGCCCAACCCCCTGCTGCCCTCCCCCTCTTTCTCTCCTGCTCCTCGACACCGTGCCACCCCCTATTTCTTTTAACTTGCTACAGAGTGCGGTGAGGAGGGAAAGCGATGGTTCCCGGGCCTGGCTCTCCCTGCCTGTTCCACACAGAGCAGTGCTGTGCCCTCCGCCACAGGGCACACCCCAGACCCGGCAGCACCAGCAGGGCGAACGTGAGGGGAAACAAAAGCTAAAAGCTGCGGTAAATGATTTAATCGCAAACAGGATTCCAATTAGAATTGATAATTTATTAAAGGAACAAAGGCAAGCAAACAGCGCTGGCTGTGCCGGGAGTCTCTGCCCAACCGAGACACACACCTTACAGACGCCATTTTTGGTTTCTCTCTCCTATACTAATACGTATTCATAACTGTCTCTAAAATGGTTGGCCCTTGCCAAAAATGGGTGTATCCCCCCTCTTACAGGTCACTATGCAGATAACAACAGGAGCGGGTTAAGTTGGTGTTCTAGAATGTTCGCCAGGTGGCTCCTGCAAAACACAGACAGGATAGACACACCGTCTCGTCTGCGGCCATACAGACAAAACAATCAAAGGTCACACTTCACCCTGTGGCCCTAACACTGTTCCACGCTGACACGAATCAGTTAAGCACATTTCACAAAAGCCATCATTTTGAGAGATTTATTCTAAGGAATATTGTACCCCAATACCCAGCACTCTCTGAAAGGCAATAAGGACCCTTCGGACGGGTATGCGCCCCTGTGGAGGTGGGTTGACTACCACCCATTTCTGTGCTCTGTGTTTCTTTCCAGTGTACACAGGTACAATCCCAAAGAGCACGGGTGCACCCCAGCTGCTGGGTTGAGAACAAGCCTGAAACTTCGTACGCTCCTGACTTTGCCGGAGTCTTTTTTTCCACCTCGTAAAATCTCCACTGTATAGTTTTGGAAAAACCTCTCCATTCAGTCGGGTCATCGCATTTGGGAGGAGGTCCGTGATCAGAGGGAAATTGTGCATACAGAGGTGACCTCCTGGGCTCTGCATGGATTTTTATCCTCAGGGGCCTGGCTGAGGTACCAGCTAGGGAGACAGCTGATGTTTAGGTCATAAAGTCTGTAGTTCTCTTGTGTCCATGTCCACATATAGTATGTGCAGCCTGTTTCAACAGCAAGTGCCAGCACTTTACAGGACTGCTCCGATTGCACGACGCTACTTGCTGATGCAGACAAAACCTAAGACTAGGATGAATTCCAGACACTGGACTTTGACCTCATCTGCAGAGCCCACTGCACAAGGAAACTGTAGTACAAGACCACTAGATGAGCCCTGTGGAAAGCAGAAGTGTTGGTTGCAAGGAGCAATACACCAGTGACACAGCAGCAGCATGCTTCAAAATTCTGTAAGATACAAAATGCCTCCAAATGACCAGATAGATACTAAAATAAAATGCCAGTATTTGTGATATTAGTCCCGTGTCCTCCTCCCTGTTGTGCAGAAGCCCTGCTTTTAATGGTTCTCTGAGCGGGGTATTCTGCCACGTCACATCACGCCCAGATGCCTGCCAGGTTGCCCTCAGTGTGCTGGCTGTTGTAGATACCATTCTGGAATGGCCAGCTGTCCCCTATAATATATAGGGAACTTAAGTTTGGAACCGAGCACAGTGAAAGGTTGTACCCCTACCCAGCAGTCTACTTTCCTCCCCCATTCTGTACCTGAAGGGGCATAATGTGCCCGTGTTCACTACTCCACCACTACTTATTGATGGAAGCTGAAATCCATGCGATGTTTAAATTAAGTGGGCTGAAGAATGGAACATGTCTTCTGGTATTCCTAAAAAGATTAATATGGCCAGGGCACCTTTGGGCACAAGAACTTGGAAGAACGCATGGATCAGCTAATTTCTGTTTGAAGCACTTGGAAATTAAGTTAATGAAGCACCATGGGGCTTTTGCATGAGCAAAAGCATATAGCTTTTGATTAATATTCCAGAGGGATGTAATCAACCCCAGGGGCTTATGGCCACGCTTACTCAAGTGAAATAAGAGAGACAGAAAGGAACGGTCAGGAAACGGAGATGGGAATATTGTCAAAAGTTTGGTGCTGTTGAATACTCTGGAACTAATTGACCTGCCCACACCACTTAGAAGCTCTGAATTACTGCTTTGAGACATTTTATATATAGGCTTCCAGTGTGCCTGTTGCTTGGACGGGACATTATGACCCTTAAATACAAAATAGCAGCAGCCAAAGGGCATAAGAAAGCTTTATTCAAGAACAAATTGCAGTCATGATAAATGCATAAAATGTTATCCTTGTTCCTATACAGAATCTTATCGGTCACTTTGCAGCTAAAGCCATTTCACTAAACCAAAAATGTTCAATACACCAAAACTACGAAAAATTAATATTTCTCCTCTCCCTGTGCTTGATCGGAAGATCTTCTACTAATCACAGTATTTTAAGGCTTTTTTCTTATCTCTGAGCTGTGAGGAACATACAAAAAAAATTTTTTTTTTCAATTCATCCACCTGAAGAAACAAACTCACTGGTTTTTGAGATGCAAATCTTAGGCAATGTTTTGGTTAGGATTATCCTTTTGCATACCATTTATCACGACAGTTTTCCTTAGGTCCAACTGAAGCCAATTTAGTGTGACTTAGGTAGGATCTGTACTGGCAAGGTGTTGAGGAACTTATCTGTATGTCAAGGTGCTGTTCAAACACAGATACAATAAGATCAACTTCTGTGGTACTTTCTTTTGATATACCTGCAGGATTACTACTTTAGTCTTTGCTAGTCCTCCAGCCTGTGAAAATGTTGTCACGTTAATTTTCTGCAAATAAGGCTTACAAATATTTCGGGGGAGGGTTCTTGATGTACCTACTAAATGCATGCTGTAAATTTACTCAGGTTTGGGATTTGGGGAAGGGTGGGGCAAAGTTGTCTCAGTGGCAGCTTTTGCAGTAGCCTTTCATTCTCTGAGTCACAAAGCTAGTTTGATAGGTGATCGGGACAGGAGCTTTCCAACTCTTTTGGTTAGAGGATAAAGCAAAGGTGAAACCAGTTATGTCACTTACAGCCCACCGGAGGAACAGCCAGTTTAGTGTGGAGATAACACTACTGTAGTGTCTGAGAACATCTTTTCTAGCTTGTCAAATAAAGGTGTGTTTGCTTACAGCTGCCAGTCGTTGTTACAATTTTAACTGTGAAAGAGTGGACGCTCCAAGGCACAGAGTTCTGCTGTGGAACTGGTGACAGGCTGGCCGAGAGCTTACGTGCCAGGGTTTGAGGGGAGGCCAACAAGGGGACGTCATGGGGGTCAGCTGCTACTGGCTGCTCTCTCAAGATGAGCAAATGGATGAAGTCTTCTTTAAACAACTAGAAGTCTCATGATTACAGGTCCTTCAGCACGGGAGTGGATAAGCTAGTGAACAGGCGGCCCAAAGACGTGGCATATAAATTCTCAGAGCTTTGAAAAAAGGCTGAACAAAGCCCTGTGCAATGTGATCTAACTTGGACGTTAGCTCTGTTTTGAGCAGGAGTTGCTCTGAATCGACATCCTGGGGTCCCTTCTAACATTTTTCTATGATTCCATGATTCTAATGGAGAGCTGCTTGTGGATTAATATGTGATCTGCTTTGTAAATGTTAAAGTCTATGTTTCTCTATTAGAAATTTGTGATGCAGATAGCGAAATGAAAAGACTTGCCTAGCTCCCAAGGGTTCTGTACGATTAGATCATTTATTTTGAAAAACGTAAAGAAATTCATGAGTTCCAAGACTCTCTTATGCTATAGAACCACTCACCAATTAAATCTGAAGTGTTTCTGATAGAAGTTATTGTTACATGCTTCCTGAGCGAATTACATTAGATGTATTGTGGTAAACTGTCAATAGAAGAGCAGGAAATGAAACCTAGACGACTTTTCACCTAGAAAACTTTTCTTACCCTTTATTCTAGGTCCATATTTTCAAACTATTCAAAATAACAGCTTCACACTTTTTAGTCATAGAATATAAGGCAGGCAAATAATAAGTAGGTTTATAACTCATGTTTCCCTTTCCCCTGCTATATACTCTTCTCGTATTTCAATAGAAATTGCATAGCTAAAACTTTCTCAAGGTCCTAGAAATCCTGCTGCTTTTGTTTTTCACGTTATTTCAGTGCTTCTGAAATATCCCATTCTGCAAGGTGCCACATATGCTTACGTACTGGAAACAAGACTTGAGCTTTCTTAATATCTCTCTCCCCGTAGGTCTCTGTATAAAGAAGTCAGAATGCTGCCTCTCTACCTACATGAAGCACTGAGCAATGATAAAAGTAAATGTAAACAGCACCTCCCCAATTTTAATGTTTGGTAGTCAAGTTGATTAGCTTTCTGTGTTGGGTTTGTGCCTTGTCCCTATGTTGCGCACTTAGAGATCTGTGGAGTATTTGAATTGTTGTGATAACATTCCTTCAGCTGGGTCTCTGTTGACTATCAAAAAAAGCAGCAGTGGCAGGGCTGCTTTCTGACTGTAATGGCTTCTGGTGCTGAATTGGCCCGTGGAGGAGTCAGACAACCTGAAGACATGGCAAAAGGTGGCCCAGGGAGTATCTGCCCATTTTGTGGCAACAGAATGTTAAATCAGGTCAAGCTGCCCGGTGTTAATGTCACCAAGAGAATATAAATGACCTGTTATTACTGGAAAATTAACTCCACAATGGCTGAACTGCTTTGAGTTTTTCTATGGATCGAGAACAAGTTTTTACAGAAAGGCAATTTCTTCTGTGCCTGTTTTCATCTTTTTCCTTCCCATATCTTTCACATATAGCAAGCACAGATTCTTCTGGTGGTTTAAGCAAAGACTGGGATGCCAACGTGGAAAACAATTTGTCTTTACTGATAGTGAGTCACAGTTAGCCAATATGCATTCTTCAAATTTTACAGATTAGTGCTGTTGCTGTGCTATCATTGTTATATATCTTTGAATCATAGAACGGTTTAGGTGGGAACGGGCCTTAAAGATCATCTAGTTCCAACCACCTGCCCTGGGCAGGGACACCTCCCACCAGACCAGGTTGCTCCAAGCTCCGTCCAGCCTGGCCTTGAACACCTCCAGGGATGGGGCACTGACAGCTTCCCTGGGCAACCTGTTCCAGCGCCTCACCACCCTTACAATACAGAAATTCTTCCTGATATCCAATCTAAATCTGCCCTCTTTCAGTTTGAAGCCGTTAGCCCGTGCCCTATCATTACACTCCCTGATAAAGAGTCCCTCCCCATCCTTCCTCTAGGCCCCCTTTAGGGACTGGAAGGCTGCTCTAAGGTCGCCCCGGAGCCTTCTCTTCTCCAGGATGAACATCCCCAGCTCTCTCAGCCTGTCCTCATAGCATAGGCGCTCCAGCCCTCTGATCATCTTCGTGGCCCTCCGCTGGACCCCTTCCAGGAAGTCCACGTCCTTCTTGTGCTGAGGACTCCAGAGCTGGACGCAGTACTCCAGGTGGGGTCTCACCAGAGCGGAGCAGAGGGGCAGAATCACCTCCCTCGACCTGCTGGCCACGCTTCTTTCGATGCAGCCCAGGATGCGTTGGCTTTCAGGGTTGCAAGCGCGCATTGCCTGCTCATGTTGAGCTTCTTGTCCACCAGCACCCCCAAGTCCCTCTCCTCAGGGCTGCTCTCAAGCCATTCTCCGCCCAACCTGTAGGTGTGCCTGGCATTGCCATGACCCAGGTGCAGGCTCTTGCACTTGGCCTGGCTGAACTTCATGACGTTCACACAGGCCCACCTCTCGAGCCTGTCCAGGTCCCTCTGGATGGCGTCCCTTCTCTCCAGTGTGTCGACCGTGCCACACAGCCTGGTGTCGTCAGCAAACTTGCTGAGGGTGCACTCAATCCCACTGTCCATGTCACTGACAAGGACGTTAAACAGCACTGGTCCCCGTACTGACCCCTGAGGAACAGCACTCGTCACCGTGGGCTGCCCAGGCAGGCAGGGAGAGCCGGGCATGCCACCGCCGCTCGGCCAGCAAGACACGCCAGCAGCTGCTGCAAGCTGCCGCCTCTGCCACCAGCACCCTCGACTCCTTCTGCCGCGGGCTGGGAACCGGCCAGCAGCACTGCAGCCAGCGGCTGCCTACGGCCGGTCCCACCTGCTGGGGGCATCAACGGTGAGCGGGGCAGACCTGCGAGGGTGAGGACGTTCAGGCCTGCCCAGCAGCTCCCTCCAGCCTACAGAGGAGCAGAGAAGGACGCCGCCCGGGACATCACAAACAAGGTCCTGTGCAAAGTTTTCCCTGCCAGCCATGGACCCAGCCAGCAGCCAGCAGCACCACGGGACCGTGCACATTGCAAGGCTGCGGCCATGACTGAAAGAACAGACAAGGTGTTGGCAGCCAACAGCAGCAAGGCCAGCTCCCTCCAGCCTACAGAGGAGCTATAAAGGACACAGCCCGGTGCCTCACGAGTGAGGTCCTGGCCAAGGTTTTCCTTGGAAGCGGGGGACCCAGCCAGCAGCCAGCAGCACCACGGGGAAGGGCTGAGGCCATGACACCAACATCAGACAAGGTGTTAGCGGCCAATGGAGGCAAGGCTTTTGCAGAGGATCCAGCCATCCTGTCCATCAAGACAGAGTCCCTGGAGGAGCTGGAGAGGAGCTGCCTGGCCCGCACCAGGCGCAGCCTGGCCCAACTCAGCAATGCCACCCTGCAGTGGCAGCAGGACAGCCCGGAGGAAAAGCCAGGGGCCTTGGCCGAGGAGCAGGAGAAGTGCAAAGACAGCAGTGACAAGGAGCTGTCCCAAGGGGAAGACATCAGCATCCACACCATCTGGGTCAACGCCTCCGTCCCGGAGCTCTTCCAGGACACCCACGCTGGTCCCCAGGAGGAGTCCGGCCGGCCCAGCCGCCTGGGCACAGGGGTGGCAGGAGACATAGCTGGAGACCTGCAGAGCGCGTCTCCTGCCCTGGCTGGTCCCACGGATGCTGAGCCGGCAGCTTGTGCCCTGGCCGGAACTCCTGAGCAAGAGGGGCACCGCACGCCTCTGGCTCCCATGGCAGAAGAGGAGGCAAAGGCAACCGCTTCTCCCATCCTCAGCGAGCAGGCCCCTGCAGCAGAAGTAGAGAGCTGGGCACCTGCCCCATACACCCCCCCAGGCTATAAGGACGAGGCTTTAGAGGACACAATCCTGAGCATGGTGAGAGAGGCTCTCATCAATTCTGTGCCTGTGAGCCAGCACTCGCAGGCACCTGCCCCATACACCCCCCCAGAGTACAAGTACGAGGCTCTGCAGGACACAGCCCTGCTCAGGTGAGAGAGGCTCTCATCAATTCTGTGCTTGTGAGCCAGGAAAAACTGGCAAAACGCAAGGCTGCAGCAACAGCAGCAACACCACCTGCAGCACCACAGGACACCGAGTCTGCCTCGGCTGCAGAGCCTCGGGGAGAGGCCAGCGCAGCCCCTCTCATCCCTTTGGCACGTGAGCATGGAGAAAACATGGCTTCTCCCACGTCGGAAGACCACTACGATGAAGCGGCTGCTTCAGTGCCTGAAATCCCTCTGGCAGAAGCCGGCGCTCCGCACTTTGCCCCAGCAGCACAGGCAGAGAGCCAGGCACCTGCCCCGCGCAGCCCCACAGCCTACGAGGCTCTGCAGGACATGGCCCTGTGCATGGTGACAAAGGCTGTGGTCAGTGCTATGGCTGTCATCCAGCACAACCTGGCCCAAAGCACCCAGGCTCTCGGCAGGGACACCTCCCACTAGACCAGGCTGCTCCAAGCTCCGTCCAGCCTGGCCTTGAACACCTCCAGGGATGGGGCACTGACAGCTTCCCTGGGCAACCTGTTCCAGCGCCTCACCACCCTTACAATACAGAAATTCTTCCTGATATCCAATCTAAATCTGCCCTCTTTCAGTTTGAAGCCGTTAGCCCGTGCCCTATCATTACACTCCCTGATAAAGAGTCCCTCCCCATCCTTCCTCTAGGCCCCCTTTAGGGACTGGAAGGCTGCTCTAAGGTCGCCCCGGAGCCTTCTCTTCTCCAGGATGAACATCCCCAGCTCTCTCAGCCTGTCCTCATAGCATAGGCGCTCCAGCCCTCTGATCATCTTCGTGGCCCTCCGCTGGACCCCTTCCAGCAAGTCCACGTCCTTCTTGTGCTGAGGACTCCAGAGCTGGACGCAGTACTCCAGGTGGGGTCTCACCAGAGCGGAGCAGAGGGGCAGAATCACCTCCCTCGACCTGCTGGCCACGCTTCTTTCGATGCAGCCCAGGATGCGTTGGCTTTCAGGGTTGCAAGCGCGCATTGCCTGCTCATGTTGAGCTTCTTGTCCACCAGCACCCCCAAGTCCCTCTCCTCAGGGCTGCTCTCAAGCCATTCTCCGCCCAACCTGTAGGTGTGCCTGGCATTGCCATGACCCAGGTGCAGGCTCTTGCACTTGGCCTGGCTGAACTTCATGACGTTCACACAGGCCCACCTCTCGAGCCTGTCCAGGTCCCTCTGGATGGCGTCCCTTCTCTCCAGTGTGTCGACCGTGCCACACAGCCTGGTGTCGTCAGCAAACTTGCTGAGGGTGCACTCAATCCCACTGTCCATGTCACTGACAAGGACGTTAAACAGCACTGGTCCCCGTACTGACCCCTGAGGAACAGCACTCGTCACCGTGGGCTGCCCAGGCAGGCAGGGAGAGCCGGGCATGCCACCGCCGCTCGGCCAGCAAGACACGCCAGCAGCTGCTGCAAGCTGCCGCCTCTGCCACCAGCACCCTCGACTCCTTCTGCCGCGGGCTGGGAACCGGCCAGCAGCACTGCAGCCAGCGGCTGCCTACGGCCGGTCCCACCTGCTGGGGGCATCAACGGTGAGCGGGGCAGACCTGCGAGGGTGAGGACGTTCAGGCCTGCCCAGCAGCTCCCTCCAGCCTACAGAGGAGCAGAGAAGGACGCCGCCCGGGACATCACAAACAAGGTCCTGTGCAAAGTTTTCCCTGCCAGCCATGGACCCAGCCAGCAGCCAGCAGCACCACGGGACCGTGCACATTGCAAGGCTGCGGCCATGACTGAAAGAACAGACAAGGTGTTGGCAGCCAACAGCAGCAAGGCCAGCTCCCTCCAGCCTACAGAGGAGCTATAAAGGACACAGCCCGGTGCCTCACGAGTGAGGTCCTGGCCAAGGTTTTCCTTGGAAGCGGGGGACCCAGCCAGCAGCCAGCAGCACCACGGGGAAGGGCTGAGGCCATGACACCAACATCAGACAAGGTGTTAGCGGCCAATGGAGGCAAGGCTTTTGCAGAGGATCCAGCCATCCTGTCCATCAAGACAGAGTCCCTGGAGGAGCTGGAGAGGAGCTGCCTGGCCCGCACCAGGCGCAGCCTGGCCCAACTCAGCAATGCCACCCTGCAGTGGCAGCAGGACAGCCCGGAGGAAAAGCCAGGGGCCTTGGCCGAGGAGCAGGAGAAGTGCAAAGACAGCAGTGACAAGGAGCTGTCCCAAGGGGAAGACATCAGCATCCACACCATCTGGGTCAACGCCTCCGTCCCGGAGCTCTTCCAGGACACCCACGCTGGTCCCCAGGAGGAGTCCGGCCGGCCCAGCCGCCTGGGCACAGGGGTGGCAGGAGACATAGCTGGAGACCTGCAGAGCGCGTCTCCTGCCCTGGCTGGTCCCACGGATGCTGAGCCGGCAGCTTGTGCCCTGGCCGGAACTCCTGAGCAAGAGGGGCACCGCACGCCTCTGGCTCCCATGGCAGAAGAGGAGGCAAAGGCAACCGCTTCTCCCATCCTCAGCGAGCAGGCCCCTGCAGCAGAAGTAGAGAGCTGGGCACCTGCCCCATACACCCCCCCAGGCTATAAGGACGAGGCTTTAGAGGACACAATCCTGAGCATGGTGAGAGAGGCTCTCATCAATTCTGTGCCTGTGAGCCAGCACTCGCAGGCACCTGCCCCATACACCCCCCCAGAGTACAAGTACGAGGCTCTGCAGGACACAGCCCTGCTCAGGTGAGAGAGGCTCTCATCAATTCTGTGCTTGTGAGCCAGGAAAAACTGGCAAAACGCAAGGCTGCAGCAACAGCAGCAACACCACCTGCAGCACCACAGGACACCGAGTCTGCCTCGGCTGCAGAGCCTCGGGGAGAGGCCAGCGCAGCCCCTCTCATCCCTTTGGCACGTGAGCATGGAGAAAACATGGCTTCTCCCACGTCGGAAGACCACTACGATGAAGCGGCTGCTTCAGTGCCTGAAATCCCTCTGGCAGAAGCCGGCGCTCCGCACTTTGCCCCAGCAGCACAGGCAGAGAGCCAGGCACCTGCCCCGCGCAGCCCCACAGCCTACGAGGCTCTGCAGGACATGGCCCTGTGCATGGTGACAAAGGCTGTGGTCAGTGCTATGGCTGTCATCCAGCACAACCTGGCCCAAAGCACCCAGGCTCTCGGCAGGGACACCTCCCACTAGACCAGGCTGCTCCAAGCTCCGTCCAGCCTGGCCTTGAACACCTCCAGGGATGGGGCACTGACAGCTTCCCTGGGCAACCTGTTCCAGCGCCTCACCACCCTTACAATACAGAAATTCTTCCTGATATCCAATCTAAATCTGCCCTCTTTCAGTTTGAAGCCGTTAGCCCGTGCCCTATCATTACACTCCCTGATAAAGAGTCCCTCCCCATCCTTCCTCTAGGCCCCCTTTAGGGACTGGAAGGCTGCTCTAAGGTCGCCCCGGAGCCTTCTCTTCTCCAGGATGAACATCCCCAGCTCTCTCAGCCTGTCCTCATAGCATAGGCGCTCCAGCCCTCTGATCATCTTCGTGGCCCTCCGCTGGACCCCTTCCAGCAAGTCCACGTCCTTCTTGTGCTGAGGACTCCAGAGCTGGACGCAGTACTCCAGGTGGGGTCTCACCAGAGCGGAGCAGAGGGGCAGAATCACCTCCCTCGACCTGCTGGCCACGCTTCTTTCGATGCAGCCCAGGATGCGTTGGCTTTCAGGGTTGCAAGCGCGCATTGCCTGCTCATGTTGAGCTTCTTGTCCACCAGCACCCCCAAGTCCCTCTCCTCAGGGCTGCTCTCAAGCCATTCTCCGCCCAACCTGTAGGTGTGCCTGGCATTGCCATGACCCAGGTGCAGGCTCTTGCACTTGGCCTGGCTGAACTTCATGACGTTCACACAGGCCCACCTCTCGAGCCTGTCCAGGTCCCTCTGGATGGCGTCCCTTCTCTCCAGTGTGTCGACCGTGCCACACAGCCTGGTGTCGTCAGCAAACTTGCTGAGGGTGCACTCAATCCCACTGTCTTTTGGCAATTTTGTTTGCTCCTACCTGTTTATTCCTTAAGACCTTCTATTGCAGCTGGAAGAGATTTAGTATGTGTAATCAGAAGCAGCAATCCATTTCAATTCTATTGGTGAACAAGACATAGCAGAATTGAAATTAAAAAAAAAACAAGTTAAAAATAGGCACCAGTGTTATGGACATTTGTGTTTGTTGTGTGATTGCATCGTAATGCAAAATATGAATCTTATTTTTTTAATAGTTTCCTGTTGTGAATTTCATTTTCTCAGAAATGAGAGGCTAATAATTCTCAGTGGGATTTTTTGTGGTCAGATGCAAGAAATAAATATTTGCTCCAGAAGTTTACAATGTCTGCTTCAATTTTTGTCCTATTCAGGACAATTCTGTGGTTGGAGATTTCATACTCTTTTATTTCTTTTTTATTTCTTTTATTATATGGAGAAATTAGAATACTTGGCTTTAGATAACATCATTTTTCCAGGGCAGTTTGAAGCACTTCATGCAGGGTACTCCTTTTAATCCTCACTGAATCTGAAGTACAGAGTCTTTCTAACTTCTCTGAGGTCACTGTAGTAGACAGGAAGGTCTCTGATTTCTCAGCCCTGTATCCTGACCACAAGACTACAATAATTTCCCTGAATCCAAAGCCTGTAGTATTCCCTAAGTCTACATTTGACTTCCAGATGAGGAGCTTACTAGTTCTTGGCCTTTGCAGCTGCTGTTACTGAAGGGCCAGTTGTTCCGACAAAGGTGGTTGTGCACTGCGTGCACGTAGAAAAAATGTTACCATGGAAAGTTCCACTTAACGTATTGTAATTTCTGCTGTCAGTAAAAAGTGGGGAGAGTTTTTTTCCCCCCATTTGTCTGCATATTTCAAGCAATGTGTGTCCTTGAAAAATATCTCAGAGGCTCAAATGAACTGCCCCCCAAACAGACACCTAAATACTTCACTGATTTTCAGTACCGTATACAAATCTGTAGCATGGGCCCAAATCGTAGCAGCCTTATTCTCTAGTCTCTTTAAAAAGAAACTACACTGGTGTGAAATTGGAATGATACACAAGTAAATCAGACTTCTGAACTCTGTGTGATCACCATGTGAAGGACAAATTGAAGTACACTGAACCTCCTGATAAAAAAAGCAATTGAGAGAGCAATAAAAGGATATGCATCTGTAGAAAAAAATATGAGCAAAGGACAGAGTTCAGATTAAAGAGAGAAGCTGAAGAAAGGCAAGGCAAGAAATAAACAACACTTTAAAATAACTCTTGTGAAAGTCCTGCAGTGTAAGGGGAAAAACGCTCTCTCCTGCCCTGACCTCTAAAGAGAATTCATCGGTTCTCAGAAACTCAGTGTGCAAAGGAAGTGCTAACATCTGTTTCCCTATGTTCAGTCAGTGAATTTGATATTGTTTGAAGAAAGAAATTCATTTCAAGAATTCAGTCACGCTGGCTGTCCTACCCAGCGGTGTAAGGAAAGCCCTCTTCTGCTGAGGCTTTTTACTTTAAAAATGTATCATTCTAACAAAGCTTGAAAAAAGCACTAAAATAAATTTATTGAAAAGAGGGTCTGGCCAATTCTAGGGTGAATGAAATTGGATCTGTTGGGTCCACTTCTTCCCTCAGTCACTATGAGATTAATTACTTCAATTGTAAACATCTTTCCTTCTTCTCTTGTTAAGAGATACCTTTATAATTCCAACGCCTTTGTGGTTCAGTTAAAATTACATCTCAACCTTCAAGTATGAGGTCAATGAAATTAGTGACTGAGGAGACCTGCCATGTCTACTTTTTTGTTTGTTTGTATGTGAATGGCAGGCACAAGAGGGCAGGTCCCATTCATGTCTTGGTCTATTTTCGTTGCTGAATGTCATTATCACAAAAAAAGATGTCCTCACACGTGCTTCAGTTGCTATGTGATAAGTGCAAGGCGAACACATTTCCTGCACCTCCATAGTGGAAGACTGAAGTGAAAGAATATATGGCAGTAGGTACACATGGGAATCAGTTGAGTATGACATACCTGAATCTTACTGGTGACACAGAATTCAGCTCCGTCAAAGTATTTAGCGTTACAGCATTTAACTCGTAAGTTCTTGCCTTTTGGCGGCTGCTGCTGGTCAGTGAAATTGGTGTAGACTTTAGGTTTTGTTCCTACAAGTCTACTAAAACAAACCCATTGATAACAACTTACAGGATCTTTCGTGGTTGCTAAGAAGGAGCTGTAAAGGTTTGCTGTTTTCCGCATCCAAAACTGAATATGATAATCTGAATAAAATTGCATTAGTATTCTGTAGAACGTGTGTGACATTTCATATGCTATATTATTAATTAACCTACAGCCTCAGATGGGACTGGTGCTATGCATATGTAGGGATGCCTGTGAAATGTCGCACTGTAACCATACATACCTCACTGAAGGTTTTATATGAGTATTTTATCAAAAGGTGTAATCATTTCTTCCTCGCCTGAAGAGTTTAAATAAAGGCAGTCTGACTTATTATAGCATTCCATTGAGTCCTTGGAGAAATCGTGCTCTATGTTCTAAACCCATAGAGTGAATCCTTTAGACAGTCCTGCAGAGGGGTTTAAAAAAGAAATGTTGCCAATGGCAACTTGTTCTTCTGTTGGAACAAGCCAAAGTTATTTGAAAAGACAGCATAGAAATAGGGAAGCTGAGGAGAATGAATGGAAAGCTTGTGTATTGGTGTTTTGAAAATATAAATTAAATGGCCTTAAATTGCATCAGTCCTTCTTTTGATGCTCTGGGCCACCGCAGTATCAGCTCCCTGGACATCACAGTCAATCAACACCGTCTGATATTGTCTAACAATATTGTCTAGATTCTACAGGACCTATGATGTGCTGGTCCAGGGGTGGTGGGGGTGGCAATGGCTGTAGGGTTGGTGTGCTACTGGGCAAAGGATGAGGACCACGCAAGAATCTTTTGCTCTTCTACATGCAACTACTTTAAGTCTTTTTAGAGGTAGTTTACAGAGAGTAAGTTACATGTGGGAGAGTGAAGGAGAATGCAATAATTGAAGATTTCTGGAAGCAAAATGTAAAAGAGAAGAATTAAATTTCTGAGAATTGCATATCTAAGTAATGAATATATAAGTAATGAATCTTGGAATATATTATACATGTAAATAACCCTGAAAAAAAAGAAAATAGCGATAATACACACACGTTCTTTAAAAATGCTGTTAAGAAGGCACGATCGAGAGATGGGAATATTTCCTTATTTTCCTGTACTATTTACAGTTAGCCACCAGATGGCAACCACCGACTGCCCACCAATCTCAGCATATTCGCCTCCTATTTATTTCACTTCCATAACCCCAGACCATACACCGGCAGAACGGCTTTGCTTTCAAGGAAGTCAGCAAAAAGAAATACAGCTGTAAAATGAACATCACGGGTTTGATTCTTCTAATTTCGACTTATACTTGCTTTATATAAGTACAGCTACAGCATTTGCAATTTGAGAAAGGGAGAAATCAGGCCCGCTGAATTTGTATGTGTGCAAAGATATGCCTATGTAATGCATTTAAATCTGTAGAGTAAATTCATTCTTTGAGAGTTACATTCTTCTCACAGCTCTTTTTCTGGTCCAGTTAGGTAAGGTCAGGTCAGGTCCTCAGCTTGTGGAAAGAGACAATGATACACATTCAATCGAGTTATATTGGCCTAAGCTAATGAAAACAATAGTCCTAGTTTTACAGCATCTGGTGACATGCAACCTACCAATTACACTGACGCTCATTAAATCTCATACACTGAATGTGAGAGATTCTGTTCAACTTTCTTCACCCCCATTCTGTCTTTCCTTCCTTCTTATGCCTTCTTTCATCCCCCATGACGCCTACTGAGTAGGGAATACAGCAGTACTATAGCTTACTTGGAGTATTCCTCCTATGGGGAGTCTACTAGGATGCCATCTCCTTGTTTCAGCCTAGCATTCCACTTTTAACTTATGTTAAAAAAATACCTCTGTTCTTCCACTCTGACATATCAGTAGCATGAAAGCTGAACTCTGACTTGTGTATCTTGAAAGCAGATGCTTAAATTCTTCAGTCAGAGAGGTAATTGTCAGCATTTTGCAGAGATGGAGTTCTGCTGGACTGGACCCTGTGCAAATGTATCATAGGATGGGACCTTCTTAGAAGAGGACTTACAGTCTAAATAGTGTGGGGGAATTATCAACGGGATGAGCTGGGACACATCCCAAATCACAGAGGGAACATACAAAGACCTAGCATTTTAATATTGTAATGCTCTTGCTGCTCCAGTGGATAGTTTGGGTAGGTAGCCTGGGAGGGGCCATACATAACAGAGACGTACACAAAACAAAATGAGGCCTAGTGACTAAATGACATTTTTTTCTTTCCAGAAGAAATCTGTTGATATTCGTGGAGTTTCTCTGTATTTCCTAGATGCAAAGAAAGGCAGAAAATGTCTCTTTAAATCTAATTGGACTTTGGCCAGTATTGACAGTACTGATCTAAAAAGAGTGTACCTTCTACACTGCTACATTTTTATTTGGTCCTTTAAATACCTCTTTCCTTAAAAGAAGGCAAAAAAATATGCCTTCAAAGGAAGTTTAAATCCAAAAGAAAATTTTGCATAGATGAGTGCATGACAGGAAAGGGTGCTGGAACTTCCCCAAAATGGCTTTGTAATGTAGGATGTTGCAGGGTACGGTGCGGGGTTTGTCTTTTCTTTATAGAAAAAAAGAATCAAAACTTTTCACATGGTTGGAGATTTAGGATGTGGTAATGACTGGTGAATCTTGCACTTGTGTAGGCTAAGGAAGTGACAAACCAAGTGACTTTCTTCAGTCACCATGTGGTGTGGACGAACAAAGGGAGAGTTTCCTCCTTACTGCAGAACTACTTTTCTATAGATAAAACTAATCACTCTCCAGCACAACATCCTCGCCATCAGCAAGCTCCTGGCTCAGCAGGTTCTAGTGCCACTCTTGAGGTTACTCCAGGCTGGTGGAAATCAAGTCATGTATAAGCTTAAATGAAAAATGGTATTGGAGTACTGGGGTCACAGTGTCTCTTTAACAGGACAGGGCAGTGTGCTTTTTAACGGGATCCTGTTGGACTGTAAATCTGTAGCTGAAGTGCAGTGCCACAGGCTCTTCTCTTGCTCTTTTTACCTGATGGAAAGGTGCAGCATGGTGGCGGGATGCAGCTCAGGTCAGCTAGTTGTAGCCAACACATTAAATCAGTTAGCAGGACGCAAGCTGTGGTGATGTCCCTTAATGTACCTAGAGGGAGCACAAAGTGAGAGCCATTTGCATGGGTGCCTCATACTTATGGCTTTTCTCTTACACATTGGCTCAAGAAGAGTACAAGAGAACTCGTGGATTGAGAGCTGGCTGAATGGCAGAGCTCAGAGGGTTGTGATCAGCGATGCAGAGTTCAGTTGGAGGCCTGTAACTAGTGGTGTTCCCCAGGGGTCAGCACTGGGTCCAGTCTTGTTCAATATATTCATCAATGACCTGGATAAGGGGATAGAGTGTACCCTCAGCAAGGTTGCTGATGGCACAAAACTGGGAGGGGTGGCTGACACACCAGCAGGCTGTGCCACCGTACAGCGAGACCTGGACAGGCTGGAGAGCTGGGCCGACAGGAACCTAATGAAGTTCAACAAGGGCAAGTGTAGGGTCTTGCACTGGTACAACCCCATGCACCAGTACAGTTTGGGGGCTGACCCACTGGAAAGCATCTCTGCAGAGAAGGATCTGGGAGTCTTAGTGGACAACAAGTTGACCATGATGCAACAATGTGCCCTTGTGTCTAAGAAGGCCAATGGTATCCTCGGGTGCATTAAAAAGAGCATGGCCAGCAGGTCGAGGGAGGTCATCCTCCCCCTCTACTCCGCCCTGGTGAGGCCACGTCTGGACTACTGTTTCCAGTTCTGGGCTCTCCAGTTCAAGAAGGACAGGGAACTACTGGAGAGAGTCCAGAGGAGGACTACAAAGATGACCAAGGGACTGGAGCAGCTCTCTTATGAAGAAAGGCTGAGAGACTGAGGTCTCTTTAGCATGGAGAAGAGAAGACCTGAGAGGGAACCTCATCAATGATTAATAGTATCTAAAGGGTGGGTGTCAGGAGGATGGGGCCAGACTCTTTTCAGTGGTGCCCAGTGACAGGACAAGAGGCAACGGACACAAACTGGAACACAGGAAATTCCCTCTGAACATAAGGAAAAACTGCTTTGCTTTGAGGGTGACAGAGCACTGGAATGGGCTGCCCAGAGAGGTGGTGGAGTCTCCTTCTCTGGAGATACTCAAAACCCTCCAGGACATGTTCCTGTGCAACCCGCTGTGGGTGACCCTGCTCTGGCAGGGGGTTGGACTAGCTGATCTCCAGAGGTCCCTTCCAACCCCTACAATTCTGTGATTCTGTGAGGCTGAAGCAGGGTGATGTCTTCGTTCTGTAAGCAGCTATTTCCGTTTTCTTATCCTTGGTTTTGGTCTGAGGACTGGTCTTCAAAATGGACATGGCTATGAAGTTGGTTCTTAAGTATCCACTTGTCTCAGTTCTACCTTAAACAACAGCCTACACATTTGGAACGCTGCATGGATGAGAAATCACAGGCCCACTTCTTTCTTTCCCACATATTTAATTTGCTGGTAGCTTCTCTGAAAGGTTTTATCATTGACTGCTTCCTGACCTACTTTATTTCACATGTGTAGACCGGGAAGGATTTCAGCTGTTACTGTTCATTCTCTTCTGGATAGAAAAGCTGGCAATACTATCTTTATTTTCATCTTAGAAAAAAAAGAATGTTATTCATGTCCTAAGGCAAGGTCATCATTTGCCTTCAGTTTAGGTAATGTGAAAGAACATGCCTATTAGAGCTTTTTCTTTGAATATTTACTGACAGTCCTTCACTAAGATAAAAGATGCTTCATCCTTGTATCTTCAGGATGTTTTGAGTCCTACATGGATACCCAGATCTGTGATGCCTTTCTGTTTCTAGTCTTGAAGATCAGGTGGTCAAGTGGTCAGTCTTGAATAGCTAAACGACTGTTCATTTCTGTTAGAGCTTTTGAAACTTCCTAGTGTCCTAAAAAAATACAAACCCAAACCAAAACAAACAAAAAAAGCAATTTCACACATCTGAAAGTGTAAAACTGACCCTTGCCGCTGTGAAACAATATCATGAATCATAATAAAAAAATTGTTTTTATTCAAGTTAGTACTGCATGAGAGCAGTGGTAAAACCTGACCTCCTAGAATATATATTGTAAAATTTATAGATCTCTAATAGCTGCTGTATTATAGACTTCTTCACTTTCAGTAGACAGATACGTAGGAAAGAATGAACATGTTATATTGCTATTACTTAAGAGGGACACAAACTATAGAGCGCTGCAGGAACTGTAAATTACTTGCCAGAGTCCTCTTTGCTGCAAAACCAGAGTTATATTATTCTTTGAAAATGCATTTGCAGTGGTACTGTCTGGAATATTTACATTATGAAAGATTCTTGAGGTTGCTAAGTGCTTTGGTTGGGATTGGGAGGGTTTTTTAATGTTAGATAAAGTACTCTTGCAAACTTCTTTATCTGGTATTTTGCTGGGCTGTTGGGATACTTCATCATTTTGTGAATGGAGTCATTAGTAGGGATGATGCTGTGGTGCTTAGTCAGCTACTTGCTTTTAACAGGAGAAGTGTTTGTAAAGCTCAGTTTGACCGTTGGTCCTTGCCTTGATCCTATTGCTTCAGGAACTGGGTTGTGCAAGGACTATACTCTTGGACCTTTTTGATGTGTTCTGTGCTGCCTGGCAACAGAAGAGCTCGGTGGTTATTTTTACCAGATGTTATACATGAGGAAATTCCATCTTGCATATTTGTTTTTTTAGAATAGAAACATCTTGAACTTTTATTATTATTACAGAAGATATCTGTTTATATTCCTGTAAGCGATGTTGGTGCTACTCCCGAGATCACATGAAAATGCCTCTGCCTTTACATCCCCATCAACTGTATCCTTACAATATATGCTCTTCTATCTTTGCCTGCTTCTCATGTGCCACATTGTAATGCACGTTTGGGGGAAGAGAGCGTTATCTAACAACTGCAAGAAAAACCTGTGTTAACACATAAATGGTTCATTATTGCAAGAATTCAATTTGAGAGAAAGCAAAAGACCTTATGTTTTTGTTGTGGTTGTTCATTTGATTTTGCAGACAGGCAAAGGGAAAATCATTCTCTCTGAGTTATGTGAAGGTTTGCATCCTGTCTTTACTCTGGCTCTGGCTGGCTATGTCAACTGGAAAACCATCCCCTGTGTTATTTTCTGGACTCACTCTATAGAATAAACCACGCTCAGTTTTATTCAATTTTCAGTTTCATTCACATAAATGTATAAGGTAGTCCTCAAATTAAAATTGTTTCAGTGAAACAGGTCTTGTTTTTTCACTTATTTGGACTCTTACCACTACGTAGAGGACAGCAGAGCAAAGGGAGAAGGTGATCAAGCTAGAAAAGAAAGACTGCTTCTGCAATCATAGCGACAGCATAGCAATTGTACCTACAAAATTCTGACTGAATAACTGAATCATGCATTGGAACAAAGGGAGGAGGCAGAAAATGAGGCAGGCATAGCTGAAAGGGTCTGTTGAACAGCCTAGACCAACAGCAGATTGGCTAATCAGATTCACTGCCTTGAATTCACCCCAAAATAATTTGAAGGGTAGTTATGTTAAAGGACTGCAGTGTTTTATGTCTGTGATATAATAGAGAAAGCATTGCAGTGTTCCAGGCCAACGGTCTGAAGGACATGAATGGTGCTGTGAGGTTAGAAATGAGCACTGTAATCGCATTAGGTCAAGGAATATTGCGCTGTTGCTTGTACCTGTTTTCTAACTAATGTGTGTGTTTGGTTTCTAAAATACCCTAGGATACTACGACCAATAGACTCCTCTGCGTACGAAATATACGAGAAGTCAGCACAAGGGGCAGAGTCTTAAATCAGAATATTGCCCGCTATGCTGTGACGTGACATCCTTTCCTTCTACGACACAGTCTACCCTATCCCACCTCCACCACTGTCTCGCTCAGACAACCAAGCTCCCCCTACCTTCACCCTATTTTTTCCTCTTTCTACCCATCATTCAGCAATGTACATCAGTGTGACTTAGTTGTCTCTGCAGATTGTTGACAGGTACTCAGACATCAGTCTATTTTATAAATGAGGTCCTATTCCATTTTAGGTCAGCAAATCTACCTAGGCTCAGGGAATTGCTTTCCAGTTGCTCTGTGCTCCTGTAAAAGTCGCTGTCATAAAACTTCACATCAGGAAGATGAGAACATCCTCCCTTCCTGGACAGAATTTGTGCCTTGGTACTTATAAGAGCTTTGAATAGTCTTACTCATTTTTCAAATGATTCAGGAACAGCCCCCCCCCCCAATATTTGACTTTTAATTCTGTGTATATTCAGGTGCTATCCTTGTCCCAATAGTGTCTGAACTCCTTTTAGTTAAAAATCAGACTAAAACCTGATGTCTGTGCGGCTTCCTGTTTTCTCTCCTTGGAGGAATTTACGGTCGTGTATCCTATCCACTGGACCATTAGGGCAGCAATAGTATTCCTGAATTTAATCTTTCTTCACACACTGCCTTGGTAAAGTCTAGTAGTATTGTAGCACTGTTGCATTAAAACCTTTTTTACTTTTTTCTTTTTTTTTTTTTTTTGCTAGCATTCTTGCCTAGATCTGGTCCTTTAAATGTAATAGGCAACTATGAAATGATAAACCTGACCTCAAAACTGCTGCTTGGTTTAGCTTCCATAGAAGATTTCTGTTGACCTTTAAACATGTATTTTGATGTCATGCTTTCTGAATACTTTTCCTGGTAATTTCCAGAGCAGTGATATTTGGATAAAACCTCTTTGGATTGCAGTATTTTCAAGTAAGGGTGTGAAGACAGATGATGCTTAGTTTCTAAATCATGTGCCATTTATTTGAGATGAGTCAGTTACATGGTTAGATGTCTGGTTAGATGTCTGTCTTCTTGCATCCTGTTTGAATAGTGTTTATAGACTTCAGTCTTGCTTTTATTAAAGTCAGTGACAAATCTCAAACTGTAATGAAAGTAAAGCTACACCTCTTTGCTTAGGACTTATTTTAGGACAGTTGCCAAAGCCCACAGATGATATGAAGAAATCTTAAGATGGTGTGGTCTGATGCCACAGTATAAATTCAGGTTTTAAATTTTGTTATATACATCACATGCATACATTTTCTTGGGTGTTTTTTACATAATAATGGTGAAACAGTTTGTTTCATTTAGAATGAAACTTCCCTGTGCAGTGTTTGTAGTCTGCAAATTGCAGTTCTGTGTTAGGAGGAGAGCCAGAAAGTGAAACTACTAAGGAACAAATGAGCAATTCATTTTTAACAGCAATACTGCTTCAAATGTGGAATTGCATAACTGGAGTGAAATCCGTGAAACTAAGAAGCTGGGATTTTTTGTGGGATTAGAGCTCTACATGTATTCCTGTAAATTGTAGTCTGGGTGAGGTTATCCTTCCCATTATTAGGGTTGGCTGGGATGTTTTTTCTAAGTTAGATAAGAGTTTGATTAGGTTTGATAGTTTTTTTGAAGAACAGGACTAACGGCCTTTTCTCTCCAGGATTAATGTGAGTGTCTCATGAGCAGTTTAAGTTTGAAGACCCTGTCACAAAGTCTCCATTATGATTAAAGCTGTCACTAACTCAAAGCCAGGTCAATCTCAAAAATTTTTTCAAATATAATATATCATGCTGCTAACATCTTTTTCTTGCAGGATATTTATACTTGTCATTACAGTAGCTGTCTGAAATGAATAGCGGTAGTGATATCAGTCCTTTGTGAACTTTGCAAAGATATGGTACTTGCCTCTTTTGAGAAAGGGTAGCAAGAGTGGGAAGAAGTTCTCACTGGTCTATATTTGTTTTTTAATCAGTGTTTTTTCTTCTCTGGGCAGTGGGGCACACTATCTGGTAAGAATTTAGAGACAGTAAAGTGCCAGTGTTGCCATATATAATGAAAAGAACTTTTTCCTGCCAAAATAGGGGTGAAAAATATCAATCAGCTTCCCTAAGAGGGCCAGACCCTGGATTTACCTCTTGTCTGTATTTCTGCTTTCTTCTGTTATTTTCCTATTTTTGCCTTGAGTGTCACAATAAACAACTACCTTTTTATGCCTCTTTTCAAGTAGTTTCAGTTCACTATTCAGCATGATTTCTACAAAAAATCGAATGGAAATGAAGGGTTGACTCAGTGCTTAAATCTTAGGTCGTTTCAACCAGCATCTTCATTCTGTAGTGTTTTTCTCTCAGTAGTCTGACTAAACATGATAATTTTTGTTTACAAATTTTTTAAGTGTTCCTTGGTATCAGATGGTTGGGTTACATTTCTGTAATCAATTGGCACTCCTAATCAAGTGCCGTCATCTGCCCTCATGCATCTCTAGCGGTCAGCTATGCACATTGACTCAAACGTGCCAGGAGACAATAAATGATGATGGTTTTGTTCATGAGAGACCAAGTATCTGAGATCTGTTTTCACTCACAGTTTTAAATGGGTGCAGTCCTTTCTGCAGCAATGTCTTTCACTGAAGGGCATGTCCAGGACTTTACTGCCAGTTTATTTAAAGTAAGCTGTATAATTCGAAGCAGGAACCTGAGGCCTGGTCATCCCCTTCCTGGGTTTAAAATTGGTATAAGGGAAAGAGTTCAAAACAAGCAGACTCTCTGCTGCACATTTGACTGATGGCATCAGACACAGTGGGTACAAAAACAGTGCCAGTATGAAAGCCGTGAGTTTATGGAATCATAGAATAAGAGAACGGTTTAGAGTTGGAAGGGACCTTAAAGATCATCTAGTACCAACCTCAGCACTTATGGAAGTACAGAGAGCAGAACTGATGATGTACTTAGATAAGCTCAAAAAAGAGAGGCCTATTGGACTTGACTATCAGTGTGTGATACGCTGTGTGCGCTTTCTGTTACTGCAATGCCATGGATGCTGTCTTGGTCTGTCTGTTCTTGTGGGAAAGATAATCCATCATTGACATTGCCCTTTTTTCCTCTCAGTGTGGCAGAAGGAGCAGAAATCATATCCTTAGTGCATGTATATCTGGGTGAATCTCCCTCTGCAATGACAAACTGGTGGTTGGGCCGACACTGTCAGTGAGGGTTACAGGGATTTTGGAGCCTGGTGCAGACATCTTGCGTGCGCGGAAAGTCAGCAGACTTGCTGCACCTTCAACTGTCCACCAAGTAGGTCTTGCACAGCTGCTGTTAGACCTATTTTGTACTAGGCCCCTTTCACATGATGGGTTTAGAACTGACATGGTCCAGAACTAAAAAAAGCACTGACAAACTTATTAGCTCTTATACCCTAAAGCATCCAGGCTGACTGAAAAAGCTCAATAGTCATTGGAGCTCAGAAACTCCCATCCCAGGTATCTGCTGCAAAATGGCAAACCTGTAAAAATGCATGTGGTAGTTGTTTTTATGTTGCTCTTCGAGTTGGTCAGAAGAAACCTCTGGCACTCTTGCAAGCTTTCTTTGGAGGAGCATCCCAGTTCTCTGAGCACAAGAAGGACATGGACTTATTGGAACAGGTCCAGAGGAGGACCACGAAGATCATCAGAAGACTGGAGCACAGCACCTCTTCCATAAAGACAGGCTGAGGGAGTTGGGGTTGTTCAGCCTGAAGAAGAAGAGGCTCTGGGGAGACCTTAGAGCAGCCTTCCAGTCCCTAAAGGCAGCCTACAGGAAAGATGGGGAGGGACTCCTTATCAGAAGGTGTAGTGAGGAACGACTGAGGGAGCTGGGGTTGTTTAGCCTGGAGAAGAGGAGGCTGAGGGGAGACCTCATCACCCTCTACAACTACCTGAAAGGAGGCTGTAGAGAGATGGGGGCTGACCTCTTCTCCCTGGTGACAAGTGATAGGACAAGAGGAAATGGGTTCAAGTTATGTCAGGGGAGCTTTTGCTTGGTTATTAGGAAACATTTTTTCACTGAAAGGGTTATTAAACATTGGAATAGGCTGCCCAGGGTGGTGGTGGAATCACCATCCCTGGAAGTGTTTAAAAAAAGGGTAGATGTGGTACTTAGGGACATGGTTTAGAAGTGGTTTTTGTCAGGGTACGTTAATGGTTGGACTTGGTGATCTTAAAGGTCCCTTCCAACCTCAGCAATTCTATGATTCTATGATTCTATGATGGGACAAGGGATAACAGAATCATAGAATCATAGAATTTTCATGGTTGGAAAGGACCTTTGAGGTCATTGAGTCCAACCAAACAACCTACAATCTCTGCCACTAGAGCATGCCCTGAAGTGCCACATCTAGACGTTTCTTAAACACCTCTAGGGATGGTGACTCAACCCCCTCCCTGGGCAGGCTGTCCCAGTGCCTGACCACTCTTGCAGTAAAGTAATTCTTCCGAATCTCTAATCTAAACCTCCCCTGCCACAGCTTCAGACCATTTCCTCTGGTCCTGTCATTATTCACCTGGGAGAAGAGGCCAACAGCCACCTCCCTCCACCCTCCTTTCAGGGAGTTGTAGAGGGCAATGAGGTCTCCCCTCAGCCTCCTCTTCTCCAAGCTAAACATGCCCAGCTCCCCCAGCCTCTCCTCATATGACCTGGTCTCCAGACCCCTCACCAGCCTGGTCGCTCTCCTCTGGACATGCTCCAGCACCTCAATGTCCCTCTTGTACAGAGGAGCCCAGAACTGAACACAGCACTCGAGGTGAGGCCTCACCAGTGCCAAGTACAGAGGCACAATGACTTCCCTACTCCTGCTGGCCACGCTGTTCCTGATACACGCCAGGATGCTGTTGGCCTTCTTGGCCACCTGGGCACACTGCTGGCTCATGTTAAGCTGGCTCCACCAGCACGCCCAGGTCCTTTTCTGCCAGGCAGCTTTCCAGCCACTCTGCCCCAAGCCTGTAGCGCTGCGTGGGGTTGTTGTGTCCAAAATGCAGGACCCAGCACTTGGCCTTATTAAACCTCCTACAGTTGGCCGTGGCCCATTGATCCAGCCTGTCCAGGGCCCTCTGTAGAGCCTTCCTACCCTCAAGCAGATCAACTTTCCCACCTAGTTTGGTGTCATCTGCAAATTTACTGAGGGTGCACTCAATCCCCTCATCCAGATCATCGATAAAGATATTAAACAAAACTGTCCCCAAAACTGAGCCCTGAGGGACACCACTGGTGACCGGCCGCCAAGAGGATTTCACCCCATTAATCACGACTCTCTGGGCACGGCCGTCCAGCCAGTTTTTACCCAGCAAAGAGTACACTTGTCTATGCCAGGATTCGCCAGCTTCTCCAGGAGAATGCTGTGGGCGACGGTGTCAAAGGCCTTACCAAAGTCCAGATAGACAACGTCCACTGCCTTCCCCGCATCCAGAAGGCGGGTGACATGGTCATAGAAGGAGATCAGGTTGGTTAAGCAGGACTTCCCCTTCCTAAACCCATGCTGGCTGGCCCTGATCCCTTGGCTGCCCTGCACTTGCCGTGAGAGCTCACTCAAGGTGATCCTCTCCATGATCTTTCCTGGTACCGAGGTCAGGCTGACAGGCCTGTAGTTCCCCGGATCCTCCTTCTGACCCTTCTTGTAGATGGGCGTCACGTTAGCCACCCTCGAATTATCTGGCACCTGCCCTGTTGACCAGGATTGTTGATAAATGATGGAGAGAGGCTTGGTGAGCTCTCCCGCCAGCTCCCTGAGTACTCTTGGGTGAATCCCATCCGGCCCCATAGACTTATGTACGTCTAGGTACAGAAGCAGATCATTGACTGCTTCCTCCTGGATTATGGGTGGGCTGTTCTGCTCCCCATCCTTATCTTCCAGCTCAGGAGGCTGAGCACCCTGGGGACAGCTGGTCTGACTATTGAAGACGGAGGCAAAGAAGGTGTTAAGTATCTCAGCCTTCTCCTCGTCTTTGGTTGCAGCTTTCCCCCCAAGCATCCAGTAAGGGATGGAGATTCTCCCTGGCTTTCTTTCTGTTGATGTATTTATAAAAGCTATTTTTGTTGTCTTTAATGTTAGTGGCCAAGTTGAGCTCCAGCTGGGCTTTTGCCTTCCTAATTTTCTCTCTGTATAACCCAACGAGATCTCTGTACTCCTCCTGAGTTGCCTGTCCCTTCTTCCAAAGGTGGTAAACCCTCCTTTTATTCCTAAGTCCCATCAGAAGTTCCTTGTTCATCCAGACTGGCCATTTTCCCCGCCCTTTAGACTTAGAATCATAGAATCATTTAGGTTGGAAAAGACCCTTGGGATCATCGAGTCCAACCATCAACTCCACTCTACAAAGTTCTCCCTTACACCATATCCCTTAACACCTCATGTAAATGAGTCTTAAACACATTCAGAGATCGTGACTCCATCACCTCCCTGGGCAGCCTATTCCAGTGTCTGATCACTCTTTCTGGGAAGAATGTTTTCCTCATGTCCAGCCTAAACCTACCCTGCTGCAGCTTGAACCCATTCCCTCTTGTTCTATCGCTAATTACCTGGGAGAAGAGACCAGCACCAACCTCTTTACAATGGCCTTTCAAGTAGTTGTAGAGAGTGATGAGGTCTCCCCTCAGCCTCCTCTTCCTCAAACTAAACAGTCCCAGCTCCTTCAGTCGCTCCTCATAAGATTTATTCTCCAGGCCCTTCACCAGCTTCGTTGCCCTCCTTTGCCCTCGCTCCCCCACCTCAAGATCTCTCTCGTATTGAGGTGCCCAGAACTGGACACAATACTCAAGGTGTGGCCTCACCAGTGCTGAGTACGGGGGGACAATCACCTCCCTCCTTCTGCTGGTCAAACTATTTCTAACACAAGCCAGGATGCCATTGGCCCTCTTGGCCACCTGGGCACACTGCTGGCTCATGTTCAGCCGCTTGTCAATTAGAACCCCCAGGTCCTTTTCTGCCAGGCAGCTCTCCAGCCACACTTCCCCAAGCCTGTAGCAATGCATGGGGTTGTTGTGGCTCAAGTGCAGGACCCGGCACTTGGCCTTGGTGAAGCTCATACTGATAGCATTGGCCTATCGGTCCAATCTATCCAAGTCTCTCTGTAGAGCCTCCCTATCCTCATGTAGATCAACACTCCCGCTTAGCTTGGTGTCATCTGCAAACTTGCTGATGATACACTCTATGTCCTTATCAAGGTCATCAATAAAGATGTTAAACAGAAATGGTCCCAACACCGAGCCTTGAGGGACACCACTTGTGACCGGCCGCCAGCTGGATTTAACTCCACTGACCATGACTCTTTGACCACCACTGCCCATCCAGACAGTGCTTGATCCAGCAGATCATATGCTCATCCAGGCCATGAGCAGACAGTTTTTCCATGAGAATTCTATGGGGGACAGTGTCAAACGCTTTTCAGAAGTCTAGGTAGACAATGTCCACAGCCTTTCCCTCATCCAATAATGGGGTCATCTTGTCATAGGAGGAGATCAGGTTCGTCAGGCAGGACCTGCCTTTCCTAAACCCATGCTGACTAGGCCTGATCCCCTGCTTGTCCATTATATGAGTTGTAATGGCACTCAAGATGATCTGCTGCATGACCTTCCCTGCTACTGAGGTCAGACTGACAGGCTTATAGTTTCCCGGATCCTCCTTTCTGCCTTTTTTGTAGATGGGCGCTACATTTGCTACCCTGCAGTCCATTGGGACCTCCCCAGTTAGCCATGACTTCAGGTAGATCATGGAAAGTGGCTTGGCGAGCACGTCTGCCAACTCTTTCAGCACTCTTGGATGTAACCCATCTGGTCCCATAGACTTGTGTGCATCCAAGCGGCGTAGCAGGTCGTAGATCACTTCTTCTTTCATTGCGATGACCTTGTTGAGCTTCCCCTCCCTGTCTCCTAGCTCACGAGGCTGGTGCCCAGGGAACAGTTAGTTCCACTGCTAAAGACTGAGGCAAAGTAGGCATTGAGCACCTCAGCCTTTTCCTCATCCTTTGGGACTATGTTTCCCTCTGCATCCAGTAAGGGAGGGAGATTTTCCCTAATCCTCCTTCTGTTGTTAATGAATTTATAGAAACATTTTTTGTCATCCTTAACAGCTGTAGCTAGGTTGAGCTCGAGTTGCGCTTTGGCTTTCCTAATTTTCTCCCTGCATAGCTTCGCTATATCCTTATAGTCTTCATGAGAGACCTGCCCCCTCTTCCAGAGGTCATAGACTCTCCTTTTGCTCTTGAGGTCCAGCCAAAGGTCCCTATTTAGCCAGGCCGGTCTCCTTCCCCACCTACTTGTTTTTTGGCACACAGGGACAGCCTCCTGCTGTGCCTTTCAGACTTCTCTCTTGAAGTATGTCCAGCCTTCCTGGGCTCCTGTATCCTTCAGGGCAGCCTCCCAAGGGACTCTGTCCAGCAGTCTTCTGAACAGGTCAAAATTTGCCCTCCGGAAGTCTTAAGGTGGCAGTTTTACTAACCCCTCTCCTTGTTTCCCCAAGAATCAGAAATTCGATCATCTCATGATCGCTGTGCCCTAGACGGCCACGAACCTTTACTTCCCCCACAGGTTCTTCCCTGTTCACAAGAAGCAGGTCCAGGAGGGCACCTTCCCTGGTCGGCTCGCTTACCAGCTGTGTTGAGGAAGTTATCTTCCACCCATTCCAGGAGCCTCCTGGATTGTTCCCTCTCAGCTGTGTTGTATTCCCAGCAGATATGCGGGAGGTTAAAGTCCCCCCCAAGAACAATGGCAAGTGATCGCGAGATTTCCCCCAGCTGCTTATAGAAAGCTTCATCTGCCTCACTGCTTTGGTTGGGAGGTCTATAGCAGACTCCCACAGCGATAGCAGCTTTATCGGCCCTTAACCTAATCCAAACACTCTCCACCCCGTCATCGCTATACTTGATTTCTGAGCTCTCGTAGCATTCTCTAATATACAGGGCCACTCCTCCACCTCTCCTTTCCTGTCTGTCCCTCCTGAAGAGCTTGTAGCCATCGATTGTGGCACTCCAGTCCTGTGAGGCATCCCACCACGTTTCTCTGATAGCCACTATGTCATAGTTTCCCTGCTGCATCATGGCTTCAAGCTCCCCCTGTTTGTTGTGCATACTGCGTGCATTGGTAGAGATGCACTTCAGATGTGCTAATGACTCCAGCACCTTTTTGTGGGTGTGGGCCCCATTTCCCACCAGACCACTCTCAGGTGCTTCCATGATTTCTAAATATCTGTCCCTTCTCTCCAATGAAATGTCAGAGTGAGAGTCCTCGCTAGCCCACCATCCTTCAAGCCCTGGCATGCCTCCCTTGGGTTTACTCCTGACAGGCCCAGTTGTCTCCCCTTTCCCCCTCATATCTAGTTTAAAGCCCTGTCAATGAGCCTTGCTAACTCCTGCCCCAAAATTCTTTTCCCCTTCTGGGGCAGATGCGTCCCAATAAATTTTTAAACTTTTTTTTTTTCTTCCCAGCCCCCCCGCCCTCTGGAGGTGACATCAGGGTGACAGTCCCCTTGCCACCTCTCTCCGCAGAGTTCCCGGCGCCGGCAGCCGTGGAGGTCAAGCCCAAGAACGGGAGTAGGGTCTCGGTGGCCTGGCAGCGCCCCCACCGCAGTGGGAGGTCCCCACTCTGGTTCATAGTGGAGTGGGTTTCCAACGCCCAGTACAGCCAGGAGGAGCGGTATTTTTGGAAGAAAGTCCCCAGAGGAAAACAGGGCTCTTGTTGGAAACCCGTTGGCTGCACGTCATGAAAACAGAGATTTTTATCAATGCGTCTGCATGAAGACCTTCTCTAGCTGATCTTTGCTCCTGCTTGCGACACTTGGGGACAGCCTACTGCTGGGCCTTTAAGATCTCCTTCTTGAAGAGCGTCCAGCCTTCCGGGTCCAGGAAGGCTTTGCCCTTCAGGACTGTCTCCCAAGGGACTCTCTCAACCAGTGTCCTGAACCAGCCAAAGTCCGCCCTCCGGAAGTCCAAGGTGGAGGTTTTGCTAACCCCCCTCCTTACATCACTACGAATTGATAACTTGACCATTTCATGATCACTAAACCCAAGACGACCTCCGACCACCACATCTCCCACTAGTCCTTCTGTGTTTATCAACAGTAGGTCTAGCAAGGCACCTCCCCTGGTAGGCTCACCTACCAGTTGTGTCAGGAAGTTATCTTCCGTGCACTCGAGGAACCTCCTAGCCTGCCTGCTAATGGTAATGCCTGTAATGGTTTCAAACTGAAAGAAGGTAGATTTAGATTAGATATTAGGATGAAATTTTTACTGTGGTGAGACACTGGAACAGGTTGCCCAGAGAAGCTGTGTCTGCCCCATCCCTGGAGGGGTTCAAGGCCAGGCTGGATGGAGCTTGGAGCAGCCTGGTCTGGTGGGAGGTGTCCCTGCCCAGGGCAGGGGTTGGAACTAGATGATCTGTCAGGTCCCTTCCAACCTAAACCATTCTATGATTCCTTCAATGTACCCATAAAATGAGCAAGCCAGTATCATCAGGCTGTCTTTTCCTCCTTTAAGGTTTGTATGGTGTTTTCACAGGATTTTGGACACCTTGTGAACGTACAGTCAGTTTTGCTGACAGTACTTCCACAAACTGTATGTATGCCTGTGTATTTACTTATCTGGTCTTCAAAATAATACTTGGGCCTGTCAGCATATCCTTCTGCATTTTTGCAGAAAGCCAATTAACCCCTCTACACACCTTTAAAAGCAGCCAGAAATCATTTACTAATGCTCACTGAAGTGCAGCTGCTTTACTCCTGTATCTTAAAATAGCATTGCTAAACTCCTGTAGTTAATAACTTCCTTAGAAAGAAACCTTCTTCTAATCAAAATAGCATTACTGGAGCTTTGCAAAGGCATGTGCCCTTTATTTTCTCTCTGGAGCCCTAAAAAATGTAAGGCTTTTTTCCCCTGGATATACCACCTTACAGCTAATGAAGCCCTTGGGTATTCCGGGAGAGGAAAGCTAAGCGGGTTCATATTCTAAAGCTGTTCTCTACAGCTCTAGTTAAACATCGTATTTATGTCCTTACCCTTTAAGAACACTGACTCCAGTGGGGAGTTTCAGTCAGGTTTTTAATATGGCATAGGTTCCTGTGTAATGCAAAGGCCTTTTCACAATTTCAGTTTATTTTTTGTAAATAACATAACATGTGATGATATTTGTGTATTGTATTTATGTTCTACTGTTGTGTATTTGATATGAAAAGATAACCTATTTTTCTGTGTTTTTAATTAATGAAACAGCAAGAAACTTCCTAAGTTCGTTGTTCAGAGCTACACACCTGCATCTAAGCAAAGGGGTCTTAAGGATTTCAGTTACCTCCCAGTATTCTTTTTCTTCAAATATTTTCCAGGACTTTCTTGAGCAAGAAAACTAAAATTTCCTTATTATTTCTCTTTTTCTCATTTTTTCCTCAAAATCTAAATCCCAGTTTGTTAACTGAAGCCATCCCAAGGGGAGCCATGCTAGGAAAGGAAGAAACAGAAAACATCCAAAGAAGATTAAAATAACTTTGCTGAAACCACTGCTGGTAACTTGGCTTGGTCACTAGCTCTCAGCCCAGAGCATTCCAAAATTTGCTCTGGTGTTCCATTCACTTGGGTATTTTACAAAGCAGGGAACTCAAGGGTTTATTTTCAATTTGTCTTTTGGCAGTCTAAGTGAACTGGTAATTTATGCAGCTGCCTGTCTGAAGTATGTCACTACCCAGAGGTCTTCAGACATCCCAAGCCCACATGTGAAAATGAATGAATATCTATATTGTCTCCATTGTATCTAACATTTTTCACGTCAAGGAAATATGCCTAGTAAATTAACAACAGGCCGGTTGTACTAAATAGACCCTATTCCACGTTATTATCTCCTTAGTTGCTTCAGCTGCCTGTCCACTAGCTAACAAGAAAAACTGTGTGATACCATTTTAATACCTTCGAGTGTGCTGCAGAGACGCTCCGAAATCTAAGAATTAGCATGCAGGAGTCTTTATGTTGAAGTTAGAGAAAGTATTAGACTGCTGCATCATCTAACCGATGTAAGATACTCCTGGCTTCGTTTGCTGCAGAATATAGCCATCTAAAGCAGTTAATCTTTACAAGAGGCAGAGATTAATCAGGCAAATCAAAATAAAGAGTAAAATCACAGGTATGATGAGGTGCATCTGCAAAATGAGGATGTTAGATCAATGTTAATTAAATAATGATTTTTAAAAGGCACATAAGCACTAATTTTAATAAATGCAACATGTTTTTTCTTACCTTTCAGGCCTGTTTTATTTGTGTATATTTCTTTCATTCACAATGCATATCATCTTACATGTGGCAAACACTTAGCTTTTTTCCTTTGTATATTGTTTGAAGCAAAAGCAATATATGAAAGAAAGGTGGACAGGAAGAGGAAAATTCCTAAAAAGAAAAAAAAAATTAAAATGGTTTTCTTTCAAAAGATTAGAAAAAGCACACAATTTTTGCAAGAGTTTCTTTCTTGAAATCATAATTTTCCAATTTTATTTTTTTTCACAAAATCCTTCTTGTCTACTTGAAACTGAAAATATTCCTGAAACAGTCACTAGTTTTAGATAACCATTTGGGAAAAAAAGAAGAGGAATGGAAACTTTTTCAAGCAGAGGAGGGAATGGAATCCTATTGTAAAAACTTTTTATTGACTATTGTTTTACTCTAGGTAGCAGTTTCCAAAAGTGAGGACTTGAGCATTTTCCTGACGCCAGTTCAGAGCACCCTGAAGTCTATTAAGAGCCATGGCAGCAAGTGATAGTGGTGGAGATAGATAGGTGAAGTGGGGTATAAAATCTGAAACTTAATTGAATGCCTTCGAAGCATTTCAAGTGATATTCTCTACAATAGAAATTGCAACGCTGAATCTTGAATTAACTCTGAGGCTGTATAATTCTTCAGTATAGACTTTCCTTATTCCAGATAGCATCTACCCCTTGCAGGTGGGTTTTAAGTTCTGTATTATGAAAAAACATTGAGCAGCTCTGGCTCAGTGATTTCCTAAGACAGAATTCATTGAGTGTAGTCTGAAGAAGAAGTGCTACTATGTGTTTGTCCTGCTATTACACTCATCTGTTTATAGCTGCTGGAGATAAAATTCTGGGTTACAAGGACCCTTGAGTTGACCTGGTATAGTTATTCTTAGGCAGTCAAATTCATTCGCTCGTGCATTGAAAAATAGGAAAAGACTACCCACAGTGAGGGCATAATCTCCTTTTTGGGAGGCTTTTAAGGGCAGGTGACATAAATTTATGTAGCCTTTGAGGGGACAGAGAATGACTAAGCAGGGAGATGGGCTCTATCCTTCAATTGTACTTCATGATTACAATGTCAAAAGTCAGGGAAATGTGCCAGGAAAAGGGAAGCATGTGCTATTAGAAAAGAGCATAATCTGAGGTATTTTTTTTCCAGTCACTTGTGCCAGTGACATACATAAATAATCCAGCCACTAGGGATCATGTGATAATGGCAATGCCATTGTGTATTGCCTTTGTGTCACAGATGTCCACTGCTCGTGGCCCTTCTCCGCTTAGAGAACAGGGAAGATGTGTTTACAGGTGAACCGATAATGCTCTGTCAGGCAGGCAAGCTTCATCACTCACTGAAAAAGCAATAATATATTGATCATTCAGGAAACATCTCCTGTAGAGCTGCTTGCCTTGGAAAATCAATCCTTGACTAATTGGTGCGTTTTGTAGAAGCAGAATCTACAATAAGTCTTAAGTGACTTGCATTTCACGTTCTGTATTTCCCCCCATGTATCTTATGGTGGTTTTTTTTATAAAGGATACTGAAATATTTGTTCCAAGCTCACCATTCAGTGCTAAAAAATTATACTAATGCCCTTTTCTTATATCTTCAATGACTTCAAATCTTCTAAGTTTCTCAGATCTTCTCAGAGTTGGGAAGAAAATGGAGCTTAAGTAGGTAAACTTACACTGTACTTGCACCATACCATGAGGAGCAGAGAACTGCGGATGGCTTCCAGCGGTGAAAAGAAAGGCTGGAGACAATTAGGATGATTTTTAAATTGTATATGGACTGAACCATTTTAATAAGCTATGTATACTGTACTATGTACTGCAGAATACTTCCTTTTCTGTAATGGAGCATTCTTCTGCCCTTCAGCAAAAATACAGTTTCACTGATGTTGATAGAGCTGATGGCTGATTGTACTTTACAGGCATCATTCAAAGGTCTAGAGCAAATTGTTATGTTAATGAAATAAGTCAGCAAGTGAACTAGAAAAATAGAATATTACTGCAGCCTTGCTCTTTTCCCAGAACTGATTCAGATGAATCTTGGCAGCTTGGGATTTTCATATCAGAAAAGTCCATAAACAGTTATTTAATTCTCTATCAATATTCTCTTTCATAAGACTTCCAGTAGAGATATATTTGAATCTCGTGCAGCAAAAAAATCTGGCAAGCAAGATAAGTATAATAAATAAAATGGGCATAATCAAAATTCTGTGGCCTGACACTAATAAAGAGTGCTAAATTCCACTTATCACACAACCCCTCCTAGATTTGGTATCTGTGTAGCAAAACAGAGTCATTAGCTGCAACTCCATAGCTATCTTTTCTACCCAATCAATGGAAATGACTGGCATATATTGGAGAGGCTGCAATTGCATTTCAGAGCCATAGAAAAATCCATGACTTAAACATCAAACAATGAATCTTCGACTGAAATGCTTCTTTGTATTATCTGAAAATGTTAAAGTTGGAAGTACATCAAAAGTCATAGACAGATGTCTAAGTGCCTTCTGAAGTGGATAGGGCTGCCTGCAAAACCTCTCTGAACTCGCCTTAAAGGGAGGGCTTGATCATAGAAAATGGGGTTGCAAAAGAGCAGTATCCATGAAGGTAAACATGAAGTGGGTGTACATGAAATGGATTTAATTTGTGAAAGGAGCCTATCCAACAAATCCTAAAATCTTCTGTGGTGAAGATTCCACCAACTTCAATGGACAGCTTATTCCTGTGCTTCATTGTCCGTATTATCAGAAGCTTTTCTTTTCCAATGTTGAACAAAATCTCTGCTGCTGAATTTAAAATGCTAACACTGGTTTTACTTATGGTAGGCATAGAAAGGAGTTTATTCCCTTTATTTTTTTATGGCTATCTCTTACACATTTGAAAAGCCAATACACATCTCTCTAGTTTTTCCTTTCTAAATAAAACAGCTCAATTTTTTTCCTTTCTTCACATAAATGTTGTTTGTCTTTTTACTCGCCCATTCCCTGAACTTTCTCCAGTTGATCCACATCCTTTCTGGATTGCCACGTGGAAATTAAGTGACTTTATATACCAGACATGTAAAGAGGTGTCCTGGAAGAGATACAGATGGTAGACGATAGTCTTTAGTCTGACAGAATGGAATGCTCCCAGATTCATGCATATGGAAAATTGAAATGCAGGCATAGGTGAAGCTGTGCTTAATCAGTCAAACCAACTGTCATTGAACTTCATCAAAATCTGATGTCCCAGATAAGGCTGTCAGGCATTCCCAGATGATATATCAATTGCATTATGCATTCAATATATCTGGAGTCAGGTTCTGCTGCGCCATGCCCGTGTGAAGTTGAGACTTCTGTGCTTTAACGGGTATGAAGTGAAGTATGAAGTGGCTGTTGTTTCTTTTGAACAGGCTGTTAGCATCAATCAGCTGCATTACCGGGCTTTGGTGAGCTTGACTGAGATAGCCATTCTAACAGACAGATATCCCAGGGGGAGTGATTTGTGATATACCAATTTTATCATTAGTTCCCTTGCATTCGTTGGTTCCATCACATCTGATATTTTGCATGAAACACAACACCTGTTTTGAGTTCAACAGCATACAGTTTCGCTGGAAAGTAAAAGCTTTATCTGATACCTCCTAGAAACACTTGGCATTTGCCTGTAAGTTTACAGAAAAAAAAAATTCTCAATATCATGTTGTGCTTAAGAAATATCGTTCAGTCAGAAACCAGTGTTTATTTGACAAGACAGGAGTTAGAACTATGTCTATTAAATTTTCTAGATTGGAGTCTTTTACTGTATAAATAATGAAGTACATAAGATTAAAAGGCTAAGGCAAACTTTACTAAATCATTGCTTTCCACGTAAAATAGCCATAGACGACAGTTAAACACATATTTTGCCCAAAAGAGAAGGAGGTGTAACGGCATTCAGTAGGCAGCATATCCTCTGTGAAGGATATTTGATGTGATGATGCAAACTGAGGTGGAGAACAGAGAGGCTGGAACTGAGGTTGGAAGAAAGAATCAATCCAAGTTTAGAAATATGGAGAACGGGTTAGAAGACTGCTGGAAAGACGCTTGCTGTAAGCCAGGAAACTGCCTTAGTTTGTCTTCATCCCCCGTGTTCAAGAGGGTTCAGATGCTTATAAACCACCAGCAGCATCAAACATATGCTATCACCTAGCTTTTTCACAATTTCTTATTCTACCTGTTTTGAAAGAAGCCAATTTAGCTTTTCTTTCTGGACAGGAAGAATCAAGAAGTTATGCTGTGAGATAGTACCCACCTATAATAATGTGGAACAAATAATGGAATAACTTTATACAATCCAAAGACCATTATATTTTTATTACCATAAAAAGCAGGAAATACATGGCATTTAGTTGAATACTTTTGTTAGAACAATAAATGCAAAATGTCTAGGCAGGCTAAAATACACAGTTACAAAAGTCTTTTCTGTAATGGTGAGAAAACTAGACAGAGGACCATTTGGCCAGATGTCAGGATGTCCCAGCTGACATAAAAATATAGAATATTTTCTTAGTTTAGCATTGTAGCACAAATAAATGACTAGGTGTGAAGGCGTATCTTAATGTCCAAGCTAAGTCACCTGAGCCTAACAAAACTGAAGAATTTGCTCTCAGAAAACAGATTGGTCTAGAAATTATGCAAGTCCTGGACATGTAGTAGAAATTCAAGTAGCTAAAGTGTGCCAAAAGCTAAATATTGAGGAAAGAATCAGCTGTCTCTGAGCTGATGGCGGACCTGTGGAAATCTGTGCTACAGGCATACCAATGGCTGTAAAGCTAAATTGACAATAAAACAATGTATGAATGTTCAGCTGGACTTGAAATGTAAAGAATGCCAAGGACATGAGCCAGCAATGCGCCCTTGCAGCAAAGGCGGCTAATGGTACCCTGGGCTGCATTAGACAAAGCATTGCCAGCAGGTCTAGGGAGGTGATCCTTCCCTTTATTCAGCAATGGTGAGGCCACACCTGGAGTGCTGTGTCCAGTTCTGGCCTTGTTAGTACAAGAGAGACAGGGACATACTGGATAGAGTCCAGCAAAAGTCCAGGAAGATGATGAAGGGACTGGAGCACCTCTCCTGTGAGGAAAGGCTGAGAGAGCTGGGACTGTTCAGCCTAGAGAAGAGGAAGCTCAGGGAGATCTTACCCCTGAAGGAAGGGTAAAAAGAAAATGGAGCCAGGCTCTTTTAAGTGGTGCCCAGTGAGTGGACAAGGGGCAATGGGTACAAACCGAAACACGGGAGGTTCCCTCTGAACATCAGGAAACACATTTTTACTCTGAGGGTGACTGAGCACTGGCACAGGTTGCCCAGAGAGGTTATGAGGTCTCCATCCTTGGAGATATTCAGAAAATGTTTGGACTTGGTCCTGGGTAACCAGGTCTAGGTGGCCCTGCTTGAGCAGGAATGCTGGAGCAGATGACCCCCAGAGGTCCCTTCCAACCTCAGCCATTCTGTGATTCTGTGCTTCTGTGACACTCGGAAAGTAAGGAATTTGCTATAATGCTAAACATGAAAATGATAGAAGGTGAAAGCTGGCCCTAAGTACAGCTCTGTGTCCAGGGAAAAGAAGATTCTATTCTGGATCATACCGTTATTGAACTATTCAGACATAAAGGAAATTATCAATAACGCAAAAATTAAGGGAAACAGTTCCATTAAGTGCTGTCAGTGTAAAAAACCCCTCTGTTTATAAAGGTTAATTATAAATGCAGGACTAGTTACCAGAGAGCATCACACCTGTCCAAAGAAGATCTGTTTCCTGGATTGAAAAAATTACCTAGTTAAATGGATAGATTTGGAAGTGGAAGGAATTCACTAGGTCTGCAGCTGAAGAATAGTGTTTAGTTTTTGAAATGCTAAAAGGAAGCGGGAAATTCCTAGGGAAACTCTTGGAAAAGGCATTCTGAAAAAAATGTGGGAAGGGGGGTGTTCAGAGCAGAACTGCTCTTAATCAGGTTCATGATCCAGGAACTTGCAGCGATCCAAACATGGGATATGACTACTCTAAAATCCAAGAAGTTTGGGTCATGGAAAACCTGACCTGCATTTTAGCATGGCTAAACACTTGAGAGTCAGTTCCTATGGCAAGTATCTGCAAATTTGATCTGCTGAAGTTGCTTTTTTAAAATCTGGCACAGGTTGAAGCAATGGCTTGTAGGCAATTGGCTTTCAGGAACTACTCCACTTCAGGGGAAAGTCATTATTAGAACCTCTACTTTCAGTAAGTTTTCTGCAGTAAAAGAAAAAAGGGATCAAGATGCAGAAGTGATGAAACAGTGAGAAGTCGTAGTTTTCTGGATGCATGTTTGAGCAACAACAGATAGGGGAAAAAATTGTAGAATATAGATTTTGGAAAAAATCTATACATCTGTTGAACACTGATAAAGAGGAAAATAAGAAGGGGGAGAGGATGAAGGTAAAGTTCTAAAGGTCTGCAGGGAATTTGGTTTTGTGCAAAGCCGTATGGTTAAAATATGCCATATGACAGCAAAGCCATCAGAATTTCTTTTTGAGAATTACAGTTTTGACTCAAGGATCTGTGTCAAGGCTTCTGGTCCAACATAAAATTGACAGTGGATATCCCAAATCATTAAAAAACCTCATGATTTTATTGGAAGGAATGAGGAATTCTAGTTCACTTAAGAAAATACCATGAAGATTTCGGTGAGATTTTAGTCCATTGTTCTCGTTAAGAAAAAGGACAGGAGCATCAGTCTCTGCACAGGATTAGATTAAATAATTTTAAACACTTCTTGACTGTAAAATAGATGATACCCTAGAAGATGTAGCAGGCCATCTGGATGTGTGACACACAATATTAAAACTGAGCATCAGGAAGTATAAGAGGGCGTCAAAGATGTTGGACCATTGTTTTCATAGCATATAACTTAGAGATGAATTCGGGGCTGTACCTCTGTCTGACCTGAGGCTTTGTGGAGGTACTCTGCGGTGGGCTGTTGGCCTCTTCCAGGTATACTAACACTGGTATGTTGGAAAGGTGTAGCTCTGATTACCCGATCTCCTGTGTATGCACGATTTTATCGCAAGCCCTTCACAAGTCAGTGGAATGCCCTTTGACTCAGCACAGCACAGATCACTAAAGGTGGTACTTCACTGTAAAAGTTAAGGGCAGGGTCAATCCTTAAGGAAAGGTTAATCCACATGTCATGTTTCCCCAAGATGTTTATCCTAGAACAATATAAAACTTTGGGAAAAAAAAAAAAAAAAAGCTGGTGTATTTGTAGATTGACAGTGCGTGGAGTTGAAAGCTGACAACATGAACTCGAATCCCTCCCCCAAAAAATTAGGTCCAGAGTTGGGAGGAAAAAGGAAAATACTTTTGGTAACAATTTAAGATTTAAGGCTGCACGGAGCACAGCTCTCCATAAGCTTACAATATCGGAATTTCACAGCTCTCGTATTAAGAAGGTTTGGACGTTTTGAGGCTTTTTTTCTTGCTGGCAGTTTTGTTGTTGTTCCTACACTGCTGCATGGGCTGAGCAAATCACTGCAGCAACGGACCTGATGTTATGTAGCATTGTCAGGTTTGGGGTCTGTGCCCACTCTTTCTGTTCTGGGCTAGCTGTGTTTTAAAAACCTTTTCATTTTAGGCAGTGCAAGTGCTATTAATTTTGGGGGAAGTCTTGATGCAGGAATATAAATTATTAAACAAAAAAATGACTTGCAACATTAAAAGTCTAAATTCCCGTGAGAGGGAACATTGAACCAGGCTGATGAATTCCCAGAGATGATTAATGATCAGAAATGAACTCTTCAGTCATCAGTCGTGTGGGAAGAGCCTTGTGAGCAGAGTCCCTGTAGCAAATCCGTAGAATTTTGCAGGGCGATTTGCCAAATGGTTGAAGAAACTGTAATGCTGCTCTTCCAGTCAAAAGCGAGTGTAGGCACAAGTGTGGTAACTCTGATGCCTTCTTTAAGGCTTAAGTAGAACAGAAAGGAATCCATTGCTCAAGGACATAAGCATACTCAGCATGAGAGCTGTCTCTTGCTTTCTATCCATACTTTGCAGAGGTGCACGTGGTGCCTTGATTGCAAGGCTGCCAGAACAGACTGCAGCAATAAAGGTTTTGCAGAGGGAAAAATACATGCATATCCCAAGCCTGCTATAATGTGGATGCTTCTGTACTGCTGCTTGCGGAGCTTTAATTTGCTAAAAGCAGCTAATAAAGTGAGTTTGCATATTCTTATATCTGTTTTTGGTTTCTGTTATTAAAATACATGAAAATGGTTTGTGTTTTTACCTGCCTCTTCCCTGCCGCCAACAATCGGTGTTTTTTTGTTTGCTTGTTTGTTTGTTTGTTTTCTTTTTATGTTGTTCGTGGCCCTACATTATTTCTCTTCCTTGTTTATATTCCAGTTATGTGTTGTGATTTCCCTGGAATCTAGGGAAAACCGATCAGCATTCACAGTCACCCCTAGACCAGTCTGTTAGAAAGTGTGTTGATGAAGAATAGATGGTGAATTCCCAGCAACAGATATTCTGTCCAACTGCTAACAGTTAAATGAGAACCGTGCAAAAGTATACTGCTCAGTCATCTAATGATCTAACAACACCTGGTTCGTTTGCAGGTGCCCTTTGCCTCAGTAGCATTATATTAAATTCTGTGCACTGTATTGTAAAGGTAACTCATTTATTTTGTATCAGGCTGTTGGGAAAAATAGCTGCTTTTGTCAGTAAATCAGTCTGCTACTAGCTGTTGAAAGAAAATGACTGGAAATAAATGAGTTTGTTTGCTGCTGTTTAGATTCCTAACTTTCAGATAATCCAGAAATTTCAATGGCTGTTTTCTGTCTAACTTTTTTCCCCTGCACAATTGTTTAAAGAAAAAAAAAAACCACTAAACCCCCAAAAAACAGGAATGAGATGCATGGTTTTGCTTTCATTAATTTTACTATTTCTGGAAATACAGTCATAAGTTGTTAATCTCTTGATTGTGAAATTTCATAGTTCAGGAATTCACAAAGTTATGTTTTTGGAAGATCAGAGAGTTAGCAGAATGTCAGGCTGGGACAAAATTTCTCTGCAGTGCAGTACTTTGGTAGAGTGATATGATAGTCCCTTGTCCTACACAATATTACGAAAGAGAAAACAGCAGTGTTGTTAAATCCATGCTTGACTGGCACGTGCACAAGTGATTCCCACTGATGGAAATCTGAGGCACATTAGATTCCAAAGTCTTTGGTGCAGAATGGAAGATGGAGGGAAGATCCCCAAGTCAGTCCTGATCTCAACATGGTGTCTTCCAAACATGAATTTTGTTAACCAGTTCATTTCTTCTTAGCTCCCTAGATCCCATAGCTGTTGTTAACTCTCTTGTATCATTAAAGAAGGGAGCTACCTTGCTCCCACTGATGTGGCTGGTACCTTGGACCCAGGCCGTGCAATGTCCTTCTTGGTCCTGCAACTCAGTGGGGAGAGCAGAAGGAGCTGCAGGACTCTAGAATCGTAGCTGGGGAGCTCCCTGGCTCTAATGGGATGTGCATTCCTACAGGTGTGGAAAGAAAGGCTGTTGTGAGGTCTGACAGAAGACATTATATGCTCAACAGTAAGCTGTTTCTGCTGAGAATGGCCACAACTAAAACATCCTTATTGCAGGCAATCTGAAAAAAAATATGACCCTATATTGTCTTTTCTTTCAGGACAGCTGAAAAAAATCTAAAATGAATTCTGCTTCTGCATACAAGAGGCCAGATGAAATTTTTCATCAAAGATATGTGGCTCATCTAGAGCCAGATTTTTCTCTTTCATGCCTCTTCTCATTTTTATCATGGTGTAAAGATTTTTTCCACAGATATGGAGATCCAGATCCAGAGATCTGATGGGAACACAATGAAATTCAATTCTTATTTGTTCGTCTGACAACTCACTCTGCTTTAATTTAATTTGCCCACTAATCTTCTAGATTAGTAGAACACAAGGTACCTGTATGAAGGGACAGGCTGCTTCTTGCTGCTGAAACAGGATTTTAGTAGTCTGCTTATTATGGAACTTACTGTGATATCCTTTTCATTTCTTTTAATGGGTCTGTTTAAGTGCACAGAACTACTGGGGGTACCACAGTCTGTCAACTAAGCACCACCAAAATAATCCAATGAAATCTTGGGTTGGAAGTCTAATTTTTTAATTGGTTACATTGGTACAATTACACAGATAAAGTCTCCATCAACTGCAGTGGGAGCTTCATCTACGAGAGTGGATCTGAACCAGTGCCACCTTGGGGTCTGTGAATATTGCTTGGAAATATAAGCTGTATTATCCTCTTTGGCTGGCATAAATCTGGTGTAAAGAAGAGCTGCACTTGGCCAGCAAGGTGATCGCTGTTGACGCAGATATCTCCTTGTTCGTCATCTGGGGTAACAGCAGGAGAAATGCTCAGCCTTGTCCTGTTCCTCACCGTGTGTCTGTTTAGGTACTTTTTGTTGATTTTTCTATTAGCCCAGTCTGCAGTGGTGTGGTTAGAGCACACCACTCTAGTAGTGTGTTGGTTGATGGTTGTTCTTCAGTTCAAACACCAAATACAAGAGGCTTCTGTGTAATTAAGCCTTTCAGCTCTTCAGTGAACATTAAGACTGTAGAACAGTAGTTGACATTGATGTTCATATACAGAACCGTACATGAGATCCAGCTCTTCTGCCTCATTAAGGCATTCTGAGGGTAGGGTTAAAGGTATTCCTCCCGAACAATCAATTTAAAATGCGCTACCCTATCTTGCTTTTAAAGCCCTTACAGACCTCTGAAGGTAACATGATGCAGTTACTACAAATGAATTCACAAACACCACAATGAAAACATAAGGTTTTCTTCTCTTATTCCTAGAATTGGTATCAATTAGATCACAAACTCTTTTTACAAGATGAGAGAGAGAGGAACTCGCATACTTGCTGTGTTGAATGCCTGTTATTAATAGCTTTAGAAAGAGCTGAGATATCTAGATACATATCTTATTTGCCAGTATTGACCTAGAGGAAAGAGCAGGCTTTAATTCTTAGACATAATAGACAAAAGGCACACTGAAACAATGTGATAGAAAAATTCCTGAGCTGTTGCTTGGTGGGTTTTAGACAAAGAACTTGGCTGAAGTCGAGAGCTATTTCTGCAGCATTTTCTCCATTGGATAGAATGCGTGTCCCCATTTCAGCACTTTTTTCTACCAGCCCCAGTTGTCTTGGTGTGGTTGGGGTCACAGATGGGATTTTCTTTGGTAGTAACAATGTGACTGACTCCTGTGTTCTATTTCCAGGCTGGATGTCACATTCTGTGAGGAAGCGGTCTGTCAATCAGACTGTCCTTCAGGCAGGACCAGGGCTGTCACTCATTCCAGACCAGCCACCGAGCTCTTAAACAGGGATGTAGTGTGGAGAATCACCTGGCATACAGGGGTGCAGTGTGGAGAGTCTCTGCTGTGTCCTCTTCTCCCCAGAAAGTAGCTTCACAGAAAGCATAGAGATGCGTTAGTGTTGAATGCTGTTAAATATTCATCTAGAGATGCAGCTTTGGTGAAATTGGGCAGTGTTTCTGTTTTTGCTGCGTTCCATCCCATGCACCTCACTTTGTAGCAGAGAAGAGTTGTGTGGCTTAAATGTGAGAAGATGGATATGAGTGCTATTGATTTTTGGAGCAGGTGAATTGCACTCTTGAGGATATTTTACTATTAGTAGTAGAGCTTTTTCTCTCTTGGATGAGATCAGCTGTGGATAAACTTTCCTTTGTTTTGTAGCTGTTTTTAGCACTGGTTCCTGTGTACTTGAATCTCCTTGAAGAAATTTGCTCTACTGAGTTATATATATAAATTGGGATAGCTGACTGAATATCGAATTTTTCCTATCATAACGGAATATTAAGAGGAGAGCTGTCCTGTGGGTTTTGCTGAGAGCAATGCGTGTGCCTGTGTGAGGGCATCCTTTGTGAGGTTGCTTTGTTCTCTTTCCTCTGGGTTCACTTTTATGTTCTTCGTTCATTCTCAAGACTGCGTTTGTTCAATTTGTGCTGCATTTCTCTTTTACCTTTTCTTTTTTATATTATCAGGGTTTTTTTTGCCAAGGGTAGGCCACTCATCTGTGATCCGGACGATAGCATTCTATATTTGTTTTTATTTGAACAAGATAGTTTTCATCCCCTAGAAGCTGCTAGTAACTGTAGCTAGATTTCTTTTAGATAGAATTGCCCTGATCTTTTTCAGTTTCCTTACAGCATTGCCCTGCTTTTTTCTAATATTAGACTTCATAGTTCATTGGATTATATTATTATTATTGATTTTTCTTCTTCTTTTTTTTTCCCCCAGAGGATTTCATGATTCTAGGAACTCATGCTTTTTCAAGTAGCTCATCTGACCAATTGCTGTATTCCTTTCTCTTTAAAAACTCAGCGCTATTGTGTTCTTCCTTTAATTTCCTTAGTGTCTCATCAGTTAAGAATAATCTAGACATATTTTCTCATAACTGGGCTATCTGCTTTGTAAAGAAAGGGATTTATTTTAATTACTCCATGTTCCTGTGTAAGTATTCATCATTTCTTTGGAGCAACAAAATCACCATCTCCAGTATTGTCTTGAAACACTTTTTCCTACGTAGTTTGTTATTTCAGTGACAAGGAAGGTTGCAGAACAGAAGACAATACTTTAGGGTTCTTTGATGTTCTGCTGAGATTTTAGTTTCTTGCACATAAAATATTGATGCAGTCATTAATTCATTTTTACTTTGTTGTTTTGCTTTTCTTGGTTTGATGGTGTGCTTGGTGATTTAGAGGATGGATACTCAAGTTTGAAGCAAGCATCACAGACGCCTAAATATCTTAATGCAAGTACATTGCTTCTTCAGCCTTAATTCTCTTCTTCAAGGAGCCATGCTAACAGCTGATTTGAGATGCTACAGTCCCTCTAAGCTGAAGAAAACAGATATTAATAGTGCACATGTGCACTAGCTTGTATGTCAGCAGGGGCTGAAGTGAATCAGTAGTTCCTACCTTTCTACATTGCCGTGTTTCTGAGGTGAGAGCACACAAGCAATGCATGGACTACCATGGTTCAGCAGAAGTTGGGGACGCATTCCCTGCATTTCTGTTCTGAACACATGTATGCTTCAAACTCTGGGCAGCAGTTTGGGGCCATCTCAGCTTTGGACCCTTTGTGTGTATTTGAGTTTCTGAGGAGGATGTGAAAGGCTTTCAAGGTGTGTAGGTGTGATTTGGGAGTTCTCTTACTGATAAATTTGATAGCTGGCTCTTGAAAAGCAACTGTTTACAATGAAGCTTTACTTTTGTGGCGTTTGCTTTTGAAGCACAGCTCTAGAATTTCATCCTTAAGTATTCTCAGAAAAACAGTTGTTAAAATACTGCATGAGGATGGAACGAAAGCCTTCCAGGTGTCTGTGACTGATGTTACTGTTATTGTTAGAATTATTTAACTTAAACTTTGCTACCTGCCTGAGTAGCCTTCTCAGAATAGCCATTTCCCCTTGTCATCATTAAAAATTTGTCTCTTGCTGTTGCTAAAGAATGGGGTAAGGTTTATTGGTATCTTTTTGCTCATTTTTTCAAGGAAAAGGTAATGAAAGAGTAAAAAGGCAGGGAGCCAGAAATATTTATTGTCTGAAACCAATAGTTTCAATAAAACTGTCTTTTCTCATTTCCAGAATTCAATTTAAATTATAATACTACAGATAAAGCTGTTTATCCGGAGATTAGGCCAGTTGTCTGAGATGTGAGGAAATCCTGGTCGGTACAAGTGCACTGCCTCATTCAGACTATGTATTTCCCATCTTTTAGGTGAGTACACGCATTTCATGGAAATGCTTCCTAACTGAAAACATTGGTCTTCCTTGTATGGCACTTTTTAATTTCAGCTTCCAAAGAACTTGTCAATTCCAGACAAGTTTCACAATTCCTGTTCTTGTAGGAGAGAGAATTTAGGAGAGACCAAGCAGACAGCATGCCTTGCTGCGCTTGTACAGGGTGTAGGACTAGAGCCAATGCCTCTTAGATGTCCACTTGGCTCCCTAAATACCCTCGATTTTCTCACAATTATTTCTATACACAGTAATATTAACAGGCTCTTCAGATGGAAGCTTAGTCAGTGATATCATTCATGAACAGGTATGTTAGTTGGGCGTATTTTGCTTTGGATGACTCCTGTTACCTCTCGTGGCAAGAAGGACGCTTGATCTGAAGGTAAAATGCATGTATGGAAAGGAAGGTCGCTGGGATCTAGGTCTGACTGATACATTTCTTCAGTTTTGTCTGAGCAGTTATTCCTGTGCCTTGGTTTCGGCAGTTCTGATGACTAAACTGTAAACAAGGTCTGGCTCAATCAGTGCTGTGGGGCTGAAAACAAAATAACTATAATGTGAAAAAGTGTTCTTGTGAAGAAATTACTATCAGAGCAAACAATGCCAGAGCTCTGTTCCTAGACTTGTTGTGAGACATTGGGAAACTCAGATGTAATTACTACCCTGCCTCAAAGGGATAACTATGTGAGGATAAATATATTAAGACTTAAATGATCTGTGATGGTAGAAATGGTTGGCCATGGAAAGTCTACATGGAATTCGATACTAACCTTTTGTCAGCTCTTGAATTTGATTAAACAGATATTATTTTGCTCAGTGTAAAAGTCACGATTCTAATCTATTTTTCCCTTAAAACGAAAAAAGAGACTGTACCTCATGTTTGCTGATTAAATCTCAAAAACATGTTCAAAGTAGCTTAGATATTTAAATGTAAAAATCTGCCTTTTTTAATTACTTTTTTATTTCAATTGCATTCTTTGGAACTGACTCATAGATGTATTTTTAACGCTTGAGTTTGGCAGTCTTCTACTAGCTGAATTGTGATCCATAGGTAAAATCAAAATAATATTGTAACTCTTAAACCAAGAAAAGAATGTTTTATACAACAACACAAGGTTAAAACTGATCTTTTGCTGAATGGGATAGAAAGAGAGTTGGATGTCACCCATTTCTGGAATTTCTTGGCAGACTTTGAAAACACTTTTTGACATGGTCATAAGTTAACTACTGTGGAATTAGTCCCTGGTGCAAAGCTAGACCATTTCAATATGTGGTAAAAAGAGAGAGAATTAGTTTTCTTAACCTTATTTATCTTAGTTCCCAGTCTGAGATGCCTTAAATAATTACTTATCGATATGTTTGAATTAACAGGAAAAACTGATCAGCTACTGAATTTCTGGACGCAGAAGACTGAATGATAGTTTCAGCTCTGAAGTTCAGGTTATAACAAGCCCTCCTGAAAGTCAGAGTTCCTCTTTTGGGGGCTGATTTTACTGCTTGGGATATGTAGACTCCTGTTCTCCTTGGTTGGGGGAATATTCTTGAGTGATGCAGGAAACTATCTGGGTGTGACAAAGGATAGACGTGTCAGAGTTTCCTGTTTCCTCCTCTAGCAGCCACATTTCCAGTCGCTAGATGTGCTTCTGCTGCTGAGGTTTTGTCTGAAGTACCCCAGCACCCTCAGAGCTGTCACCTTTCTTCAGGGCACTAACAGGCCCCGCGGGGTGACTGCACTTAGGACAGAGCCTAAGTGGATGCAAAGTTAGGTTAAAGGGGAACTGATGGGGAGGCTGAACTTTCTTTTCCTTCTAAAACAGCTAAACTGTAATCTCTGAGGGATTACTGGTTTGTGACGAATGGCGATTAAAAGAAATAGAGACTATAGCTTCCCTCCCAGTTTCTGGTTTGTGAAGAGACCTATGGATTACACGCTCTATAAAATATTGGGATACCTTTGTACACATGATTTGAGTAACGAACAGAATATGATTCCAAGTTGCAACTCCTCAGCGTTGCCATAGTCCAAAGCAATTAAGAAAAAATCGGGCATGTGTCCTTAACTCCCATGTACCTTCAAATGAAACGTCAAAGGTCTGGAATCTGTTAAAATGCAACTCACCACTTGGATCATGTGCCTGGGAGGAAAAAACCATCTTGGGCTGTGCATGGCATATCACTCCAAGGGATACCTCCTAGCCTCAGAACAACGAGGGAGGGTACGGTTCAGAATAGTGAGATGAAATGAAAGGGCTCTTTACCAGAAGTGCCCACTTTCCAAAGCGTACTTGGTTACTGCAAAAAGGCTGCCTGGGAACTTTTTTTTTTTTTAACTTCTACAAAGGAAATCTGGGTTTATCTCCATCTGTGTGTTGTTCTTGCTTTCCAAAGCTGAAAGTCTCTTCATTTGAGGGCAGAACGTTGGTTATTCCCCTCAGTCTGGGAGAAGGAAGGTATTACCTGAATTGATAGAAACCTGTGTCCATGGATTCACAGTGCTGGGACCGTTCCTAGTTGTCTGAAACCCATTAAGTGCAAAGGCGACGTGTGTTTGTGCTGCAAAATCAACAGTGCGTCAGAACTATATGGCTTATTGCTCTATTAATGTTCAGCTGCTGTCTCGAAATTACACTATTGGGTACATTAAAGGTCTTCTACAAGTATTTCAGAAGAGCACAAACATCCTTCCTACATTCTGTTTGTTTCTTTAGAATAATTAAATGAAAGTACATGTCTGAATCATGGTTCATACTGATATGTTTGGAGATGTATTTCTCAGCTGAAAGCAATAATGAAGTCTATTCTCTACCTAAATCCTAATTAAGCCCAGTGCCACCAGACAGAAACAACCCTTTTCATTTAGGCTTTATCAGTCTACAGGTATTTGACTGATTTATGCTATGGTAACTGAGGACAGAATTTGGCCATTTGGCTAAGAAAAAGATAAATCTCTTTAGAGTGTATACATAATCATATTTTATGGCAGTGAACTAGAGGAAGAACAAACTAACAACTGCGTACTGAAAGTAGCCGAGATTGTGGAGCTTGGACACCTGGAAAGCATTCACTGAATTTCTCTCTCTTGCAGTGGGGGAGTCCAGAAATAAGGCTAAAAACACAGAACAGTGTCTTTTGGTATTTCACTTCATTGTTATTATTTCAGCCCCATGTTATGGACACTCAAATAGCTCCAAAGGGAATTATTGTTATAATTAATATTATCTACCAAATTATAACTTTTAGAAAGATAAGGACAATAGCGATAGTGGGATGACTGCTCAATTTAAAGATAATATATGAAACGGCATGCACTTGGCAATGCTGAATGTCGGTGATGTCTCCTGATCTTCCAGCTGGGTTTTGTAATACGTCTCCTTCATATAACATCTGTTTTCTATTATATTGAGTGTATTTTAGCTACCTGATTCTTTCTACTGTTTCCAATTGTAAAAGTGTTACTTTTACAAATAAAACAGTTCCAATAGGCATGTCTCTACTGAGCCTTCTCTACTCTTCACCTCTAGGGAGCTGGAAAAGAGCCTTATTAACACCGACAAAGTTAGAGTGAGTAACAGCGTTCTGTCTGTCTGCAGAGTGATGAAGATAATCGCTTCCTTTCTCTGGACAAGGACAGCTTTCTCTAGTCCTAGACCTCTTGCTCTGCTCTCTTCTGCACCTGCTGACTTTTCCTCCCACTCACCACTTCAGCAGTGCCCCTGATTTATAGCACTGTAACCCAGCGATCCTTCTGTGAAGGACAGGCAAGTGCATAATTATATATAATTGGTAATTTTTATATACATAAATAAATACATAAAAATAGATATAAATATAATGAAGTGCATTATTACATATAATAACCAGTGACTGTTGTAAGGAGTGAAATTGGGACCAAATCATAGTAATGGATGAATTTATTCTTTTTTTTATACGTTCAATCCAAGTATTACCCACTGTTGGTATCTATTCAGGGTACCCTGCCTAATGTCACTGGGTGAATTCTTGACCCATAGAAGGTAGTGAGGGCTTTGTCAGTTTTAGCCAGAATTTTAATGGTTCTGTGAATAAAGCTTATGGAGTTTTCCGAAGATGCCTGACACATCCCACGTTGTTTATTACTTTTGTACCATGTGTACAGAGCAAGCAAGCAAGCCTCATAGCACTACCCTGGTGATTTCTAACCTACCTGTGTACGGATAAACGTACATTATAGAAATCATCTGTGTCTATAAATGTATTTGCACATAGGGAGAGCAGAATAAGGCTCTCAAGAAAATGGATAATATGACAGGAATCCATTTAAACAGGAATCTATCCTCTGTTGCGGTTAGTCTGCTGAACAGTCTGGGATCTTTCCCCCGTCATTAAGTTATCTTTTAACAAGGTGATGAAGGACTTTGATGTTACTGCCTTTTCTTGGCAGCTTAACTAACCAAGAAACTGAATAAAGTTAATTGCAAGCTCATCCACAGTAGAGATGCAACAGAAGTAAATGTCAGTTAACAAATTTTATAACTTTGAATATTTCCAGTATTTCTTGTGCCTGCATACTGGAATTGCTGGGCTAAGACCCTGTGTCCCATGCTAGGAAGAGGATTGTATGAGATCAGCCAAATGCATTCCTACTGACTTTTAAAATGTATGATATTAAAGTATCTTTGTTTGGAATCTGCATTTGTACACTATGAAGAGGTGGGTACTCTATAAATCCCACGTTAGCCAATTTAAACTGTATCCACATAAAATAAATAATAAAGAGAAAACATTTACAATTGTTGGCCAAAATGCATATGGCTGTCTTGGAAATTCCTGCTCTTCCCTCATTCTGCCTTTTGGGGGTTACAGAAGCGGGGAAGCAGGCATGGGCAGTGTGTCTGCCACAGATTGCTTTTGCACTGCAGGTTCTTTCCAGAAGAGATGGATACTTGCCATGCAAAGAGCACCTACCACAACGGGAAGCTTGCTCTCTCTGAGGTCTCTCAGCACCTCCACAACCCATTTAAATTCTCAAGTCCACTCCAGGTCCTCCTAGACTGAGGGGCTGACCTCCTCTGTTTGATGCAAGCTGGGCATCGCGCTTTTTCCCATGATATGGCAAGCCAGTTTCCCATTTGCAACTGTGCGAGGAGCTATATATCAAGGAAGAAACATCAAGGATGAAAGGATACCATTTATGCTGGGATTGATCCTTGCCTATTCTGGACGCTGAGCATCTTCCACATTTTAAGGTAGTAAAAGGAGTGTCAGAGTGGAAACAAGTAGCTGGCTGACATGAGGTGAGGGGGTGAGGAGGTGAGGTAGCCAAGTATATATGTCTCATATAGGTATTTTATCTAGCTATAGAAGTCACATCTGTGGTGTAACATAGTGGAATACAGCTGATGGACAGCCTTGTTTTCTTTAAGTCTCATAACATATGGCCTAGAGCAGTATTGCTGTTACTTTGCTATGCAAGAATCGCAGCCATAAATTACCATCAAAAAAACGGGTAAGCAGACGTGCCTCGGGAAGTGAGCCGTTTAACACTGAGGCCCCTTTTAAACTTGTCTTCTCTGAGTTAATTAAAACAGCTACTACAGAGATATCCTGTTTGGCCTAAACTGCATTTTCTGTGCCACTGAATACATGACTACCATGACATGCACTGACATCCCAGAGACTGAACTAAGAATATCCTATGCAAAAACCGTTAAATAATTACAGCCAGAATTAAGGAACCAGTGTTCCCAAGTTGATGCTAGAATTAATCTCTGTCTTTGGTGATTCTGGGCTCACAGGGAGTGTGTACAAGAGGTGAAATTAGAATTCTGTAAAGATTTGGGGGAGAGCATGGATCTTAGCAGGTTAAGGACTTCCATGAATTCAGCTGTACCATTTAGTTCCTATTCTATTTTAGACCTTGGATATTTGGTTTGGATCCAACTTATTTAAACTGGAGCTGTATCAACAACTATCCTTTTATTTCTACATTAGATTAGTGGTACCACAGTTAAAAAAGATTGTTTCCCCAGGTCATGTCCAGCAAAGTTTATGAAAACCCCACGGATCGAATGTTCTGTTGTGAATCTGTCAAAATCCATGGTGTTCTGAGCTGCAATAGGAACTGATGTTGATCAATGAAAGAAAAGAACATGACAAACAGACCATTAATCATTATTAGTTTTATGCAGTCTTTTTCTTGAATTCAAGATCCAGTGCCAATCCCACGTCTCCAAGAAGGCATAAATTACTTATATGATTTTATGTTGGATTTACTCTTTCTGCTATGCTTAGGAAGCTACATTCATTAAAAGATGCCCTCAGAATAAGAACTTTAAAAGGATAAGTGACTGCCTGGCCACTGGATATCACCACCCCCTATTAATATAATTATAAATAATAAATATTTTTACTGCGTTTACGCATTATGTTTTACATTCCAAGTAAAAAATAATTTATATACTTGACAGATAAACCTTCTAAACTTTAGTTTATCTAAATTAACTGTACCACACAAGGGCAGCAATATAGTCTACTAGTCCTAAATTTTGCTTCTCTATAATCATTATATCTTTTTCATGAAACAGCCCAGCAGAAGACTGGAAAAATCTGAAGAGCTTGTGTTATCAGTCACACAGATGGGCTCAGAATATTACGCAGACAAATTACATGCTGCCTGCTCAGGTCAACAGATTGCCCATTAAGACTAGATAATCTGATAATGATTTAGGATGCATTTGTGGGCACAGAGGAGCAGAAGTTCTGGCCAAAGTTGTTCCCACTGAGTTGGAATAATACCAGTGGATGATAATTTATCACCTAGAGCCTGTAGAACTTAACAGCAGCTAGCTAGTTGGATATACTACCTCAACCTACCATGCCAGAAATGGGCAGCTGTATAAAAGCCACTGCTGAATTATACTCTGAGGATGCTTTGTGCTGGCTCTTTTCCACAGTGAGAATTGTGAAGGGCACGCAGTAAGTGTGCCATATCACTGTAAAGTCAGATTTGGACTTCTTATCACTTTTCACTTTAACCTCTATTTCTGCAAACTAAATGCTAGCACTGGTGCTGCTGGTGCTTGCATTCCAATCCAGGAGGCTAATTTTTGGTTATTTGATGTTAGAGACAAATAAAATATTGCCTTTTAAACACACAAGGCACTAAACAAGGGAACATACCACTATCTAGCCTTAAAATGCATCTCCGATTCTTGCTCCAGCTCCTGACTTTAAGCTGTGTTCTTGATATATAGCATTTGTGAAGGTAGTTAGTAGCTCGCAATGAGCTAAGTAATGAAGTCAATAGAGAACATCTCTTTGACTCACTCACTTTATATTAGTAAATATCCTTATTTCTGTTTTCTCTGCTTATTTCATTAAGTGTTATCCCAGCTGACAAACAGAGAGGTGGTATTTTATGTTGTGTGTTACTAATGCTTATAAGACCTTTGCACTAAATGTCCAAATTTAGGCATTAATATTTAATATAAATAGTTATTAAAGTCCTTATCTGTGTTGAAACGGAAGTATTTCCTGCATCCTGGCTTGTATCAGAAATAGCGCGGCCAGCAGGATTAGAGAAGTCATTGTCCCCCTGTACTGGGCACTGGCGAGGCCCCACCTCGAGGGCTGTGTCCAGTTTTGGGCCCCTCATTACAAAAAAGACACTGAGGGGCTGGAGCCTGTCCAGAGAAGGGCACCGGAGCTGGTGAGGGGTCTGGAGCACAAGTCCTGTGAGGAGCGGCTGAGGGAGCTGGGGGTGTTCAGCCTGGAGAAGAGGAGGCTGAGGGGAGACCTTCTCGCTCTCTACAGCTCCTGAAAGGAGGGGGTAGCCAGGGGGGGTCGGTCTCTTCTCCCAAATATGAGGTGATGAGAGGAAACAGCCTCAAGTTACACCAGGGGAGGTTTAGGTTGGATATTAGGAGAAATTTCTTCACCAAAAGGGCTATCAAGCATTGGACCAGGCTTCCCAGGGAAGTGGTTGAGTCACCATCCCCGGAGGTATTTAAAATATATGTAGATGTGGTGCTGAGGGACATGGCTTAGTAGTAACTTGGCAGTGCTGGGTTAACAGTTAGACTTTATGATCTTAAAGGTGTCTTCTATGTTTCTATAATTCTGTGATTCTATTTAGTTAACTCATCATCCCAGAATGCTTTGCACTGACAGTTTTTGGCGGACCCGTGAGGGACATCACTTGTCACCGATCTCCATCTGGACATTGAGCCATTGCCCACTACCCTCTGGATGTGACCATCCAACCAATTCCCCATCCACCAAACAGTCCACCCATCAAATCCATATTTCTCCAATTTAGAGAGAAGGATGTTGTGGGGGACCATGTCAAAGGCCTTACAGAAGTACAGATAGACAGCATCTGTAGCTCTTCCCTTGTCTAATGATGCAGTCACTCCATCATAGAAGGGCACTAGGTTGGTCAGGCAGGACTTGCCCTTGGTGAAGCCATGCCGGCTGTCTCAAATCACCTCCCTGCCCTCCATGTGCCTATGCATAGCTTCTAGGAGGATCTGTTCCATGATCTTCCCAGGCACAGAGGTGAGGCTGACAGGTCAGTATTTCTGAGGGTCCTCCTTTTTAAGCATGAGTGCAATGTTTCCCTTTTCCCCGTCACAGGGAACTTCATCTGACTGCCATGACTTTTCAGATAGCATGGAGAGTGGCTTGGCAGTTGCATTAGCCAATTCCCTCAGGACTCTGGGATGCATCTCGTCAGGTCCCATAGATTTATGGTTCAGGTTCCTCAAGTGGTCACGAACCTGATCTTCTTTTACAGTGAGAGGGACTTTGCTCTTCTAGTCCCAGTCTCCTGGTCCATCCACTTGAGAAGTGTGGGAAGAGAGGTTGCCAGTGAAGACCGAGCCAAAAATTTGTTGAGTACCTCAGCCTTCTCCTCATCTATTGTTTCCAGTTTGCCAGTCTTGCTCATCAGGGGGAGCATGATTGCTTTGAGCTTCCTTTTATGGCTGACATACCTGTAGAAGCCCTTATTATTCTTGGCGTCCCTTGCCAAGTTCAGCTCAGTTTGACCTTGTCGGACCAGTTTGGCCTTTTAAAACTTTTATTCTTTATACAAAATAACTAATAGTCAGCAGTTCCAAAATTTGAAAGAGATTCAGACATTATTTTATCGTTTGTACAGCAATAAAGCTTACAAACCTCTGATTGATCAGGCTCCCTCTGGGCTTGGTATGGTACTTCCCTGTTACTTCCCTGGTACTACCCGGTACTTCCCTGGTACTTCCCTGTTACGTTGGTGACCTAAATAAGAGCAAAACCAGAAAAATATTGCCCTCTTATACTGTCCCATTGGCATAATCTGAAATATTTTAAAATATTTTGTATGCAAAAACATTTCTAAAACCCTATAAATCAAAGAGGCATTAGCATCATAGTCTGGCTGGAAGAATTAGAACAATGAAATAAAGAATGAAAGTTTAAAATGACTTGCTGGCGTCCAGGGGGTTGTGACTATCCTATGTAAAGATTCACTCTCCTAGACCTACTCTGGGTGTCTAGGTCCTCAAAACATCCAATGTAATTTAATTAAGAGATCTGAACTAACTCAGCTTGTTTTGTTCCTAAGGCTCTATTCAGATTCTCGGCAGGAGACATTAGCCCGTGTCAAGCTCTGACTGACTCTGGCTAGACCGCTTCTCGCAGGCAAGCTGGCTTGTTTTCTGTACGCTCCGTGGCGGAGCGCAGTGTAGATGCGACGCTGAGACCACAGGAATCCTTGCCTCAAAATTTGTGCCAAGATTCTTGAAAGTCTGGTCGTACAATTAAAAATGATTGGTTCTGTTGTGGTTTCTACCTGCCTGCTGAAGGGTGGTGATGGACTTGATAACCAGTGTTAGATGTCTGCAGCTGGGAAGTAAATTGCCTTAGTTTTATGACTAACAAGCAATAAACTGTTATGCTGCAGGAATAAAATCGCTTTTATATATATAGCCTTACCCAGGCTGTTCTTTTTGCACATCATATTTTTTTCAATATACACAATATGTTTAAGCGGACCACAATGTAACTGCTTATTTTTCAAAGCAGCACCTGTCCTTCTCATTGTTTTTAAAAGTATAGATTTATTTTAAAAAAAAAAATTAAATATAAAGGTAACAATTGCAGAGCTCTTTCTAAAGCGTGAGACAAATCAGAAAATCTGTATGAGAGCCAGGTATGATATTCAGCCAGGAGACGCTCTTGGTAGCTTTGGGACTGGAAATTTATGACGCTAAACAGTTTCACATGAATTGTTTCTCTAAATAAATCCTATCTTTGAGAATAAGGCAGACAGAAGACGACATTTAGGCTGACCTTCCAAGAAAACAAATTTTGTTTTTATTATTTTAACAAGAGCTACAGATGTTTATCTGAGCATCTGCTAAATTTACACTGATTTTGAAGCTTGATACAACAAATGAATGCTCAGTACATTAATGTGAATTATTAATAGGTTTTTTAAAATGAAAAGGAAGTTTTGACCCACTCTGGATGGGCAAAGGCCGTAAACCCCCGGCATATGCTTCATTGTATTGCGAATCCAAGAAAGCATTGTTGCAATGTTGTAATGTTGATGGCATTGCCTCAGTGCAAAGTCTTAGCATCTGTAGTTAGGGGTGATTTGGTTACTTATTTCATATTGGTGTAAAATTTGCCAAGTGTGGCACCTTTCAAAAGCTGCATAAAAGCTAATCAGTGACCTGGAGAATCATGCAGATACTTGTAAACATGGGTCGTCCTGGGTCATAGTAACTGAGACTACGAATAAATCAATGTTAACCACTTTTTTTCTGAAATGTGCCTGTTTAAAAAGGAAGAAGCCCTTTTGATTGCAGTCACAGCCTTCGAGTCCCCTTATAAATAAAATCTCAATCTAAGATTGCATTAAAACACTGTAAAGATTCCCAGATTTTATACGGCCCATGCGTTAGCTAGATGCATTTAGTTGTGCAGCCCTGTGAACTGTTTCATCCACAGCAAACGTATTAAGGAAATTCAGGTGTCTTAGACATTTCTGTGTGTGGGTTCCCTTGGCTGTCCATGGACCCACTGAAAATTGCATAGGTCCCAAAGGGAGTGGGTGAGCATGGCAAAGCTTGGGATGGCTAATGAAGTTACTGCCTCCAGTTGTCCTTCTGTCCCCGCTGCACAGAGGATGGGGCTGCTCATGGATTATCTCTGTCACTCTGTGTACATTAAAGGTAAATTGGCTTCTTATTGCATGAGGCTTGTGAGTCATTGGGCCACCTCACTGATGGAAGGGGCAATGAAGCTGGAAACACTGACCCGGTCAATGCTGTTGTTCCTGCTTTCACCGAATCAGCTGGAGTACAAAGAATAATTTACCAGAGCAGTGTGGGGCTCATCACTGTACGAGCAAACAGCCTCAGCCTTTGTCCTTCTTCATTGCTGAGACTGTAACCTTGCTGATCTCACAGCCGTTGTAGCCTAGCAAGTTTCAGACTGTAATTAAAATTTAGAAACATCTCGCATATCTTTAAAAACTTTTACTCATCCTAGAATCATAGAATTGCTGAGGTTGGAAGGGACCTTTAAGATCATCGAGTCCAACCTTTAGCCTACCCTGACAAAAGCCACTTCTAAACCATGTCCCTCAGTGCCCCATCTTCCCTTCTTTTAAACACCTCCAGGGATGGTGAATCCACCACCTCCCTGGGCAGCCTATTCCAATGTTTAATAACCCTTTCAGTGAAAAAATGTTTCCTAATATCCAATCTGAACCTCCCCTGACGTAACTTGAACCTGTTTCCTCTTGTCCTGTATTATAAAGTGTATACTAATAGGCTCAGTGTTGGTTTTGTCCTTGGCTCTTGGGGTTTTTTTTATTTGATTTACCACTGAAAGTTTAGAGATTGTATAATTTAAAAAAGGAAAAAAGGGAAAAAAATAAAAAAAAATACACATATGCCTAAAAATTCTTTAGTTTACATACAAATAAACCGGAGTTCAAGGTCCCACTCATTATGGCTGCGTGGTTTAATTATTAAGGGTAACAGCCCCCTCTTCCATTCTGTCCTGAATAAATTCTGCCTCAGAAAAGTCTCAGATTCAACGAACCTATGCAACTGGCACTCAGAATGATAACAGTAGGAAAATGCATAACGACAGGTCGCCAGTTGACTAGCTGGTATAATCCTGCTGAGAATCTGCCTCAGAAACAGACTAACAGCCTGCTCCATTTTTCTATGAGAACCACCTCTGCTGTCACCTATGTGGGGAGTGGTCTTCCAGTACTTTCCCTGAGAGAGGACTACACTGATTTACTCTGCTTCTGGTTTTCCCAGTTCAAAGCAAGGACTTTATAGCAGCTGACAAGTGGTGGAGCACCATCTGGGTTGGGGTGGATCCACAGCATGGAAAGAAAACATACCTGCTGCACCAGAAACACATCCTTACATTCACTGGAGGGCAACTGGTCAGCTTCCAATGGACCTGAGCCATTGCACACATAATCGGATAACGAACTGTATTTGTTGCTGAAGCTGAAATTACACTATTATTAATATTGGTCATGAAACGTCTGCCCTGTTTCTCTCTGCTAAAAGACAAAAGTACTTAACTTTAGGATATGTTTCTTAGCTTCTCCCTTCTGAGGCATTCATGATGGAATTAGTCAGATGCTGAATGTCTTGATTTATCCTCTGGGGTTAATTAAACTTAATTTCAAACACAGGTTGGAAGATGACAGGCCAGACCTCTGAAGGACACATGCCTTCTGTTCCCTCAATTAGTGTGAATGCACATTAATTGACAATTTGGTAATGCCTCCTAAATTTGCTATTTTAAGGTGAAGCATAGAATTGTCTTTGCAACGTTGCCCGACAGGCCCTTTCAACTTATCAACTCAATGTGTCTATTCTGGAGTGAGAGCTTTGGTTTTTTTCTTTACGTCACTTAGTGGCTCAATCTTAAAAATAAGGATTAAGGGTGGCAAAAATAGAGGATTACTCAATTATTATATAACAAATATGACACATTCCAACTTCAGAGGATTCCAAAAAAGGGTGGGAACAAGCAGAAGAAAAATAAAGAATTTCAAGGAAATATAGCTCAGTTCTTATCAGGCTTGTTGTAAAAGCAAGGGAGATCACAAGAAGGAACAATTTCTAATTTCTAAATACCACTGGATAACCAATCATAACCCTTAATTTAAAGCCAAAGGAAGGGATTCATGTGTTAGTACACCTGTGCACTGTAGATTTATTAACCAGTAGTTGTAGGAGCTAGTTTGAATTTCAAGGAACAAGTAAGATCAGAGGAGGCTCAGATGAGGTAGATTTTTTTCTCCTTTTCTGGGAAATTTTTACTTCACAAATATGATAGCAGAGCATGAATATGCCTTAGACCAAAGCAACTGCTGAAGCTTTTTTTCCTTCAAGTTCCTTCTACTAGGTGACTTAGCAATATTAACAGCATCCAATTTTCGGTGAAATAACTTTAATTAAAGTATTGAAGTAATGGTCTAAATATTTATTAGACTTTAAATTTAGTCTTATACTTTCCTCTGCAACTCTTCCTATTTCACTTATTAGCCACCTCTGGGAAAAGCTCTGAGGGATGCAACCAAAGGAAAGCACAAGAAATGATTTCCAGGACCACTGTGTGTCAAACAGGAATACGTGGGCTTATTTTTCAAACTGTTCTTGAATTTTAAGGCCTCATAACTCTGAAAATTCCTTCTTGTTTCTGGGAAAGAGTTGTGTGTACTGGCCCTGTGCTCCTTATCTGAAAACTGTGGGGGATCATTTGTGGGGATGCCTGCTAGGACAGAGGGGAAGTTTCGTGGATAAGGCTGAGATGGGACAAGGGGAGCTCACTGCTACCAGGCTGGAGGTGCCATCCCCTATTCCACCCCTCACCAGCTCCCTGGAAGTGTGCTCCTGCTGCTCCCTATGTTCTGTCTCCAGAGCTCATCTGATCGTAGAATCATAGAATGGTTTGGGTTGGAAGGAACCTTAAAGATCATCCAGTTCCAACCCCCTTGCCCTGGGCAGGGACACCTCCCACCAGCCCAGGCTGCTCCAAGCCCCATCCAGCCTGGCCTTGAACCCCTCCAGGGATGGGGCAGCCACAGCTTCTCTGGGCAACCTGGGCCAGTGCCTCACCACCCTCATAGTAAAGAATTTCTTCCTGATATCTCATCTAAATTTCCCATCTTTCAGTTTGAAGCCGTTACCCCGTGCCCTATCATTACACTCCCTGATAAAGAGTCCCTCCCCATCCTTCCTCTAGGCCCCCTTTAGGGACTGGAAGGCTGCTCTAAGGTCGCCCCGGAGCCTTCTCTTCTCCAGGATGAACATCCCCAGCTCTCTCAGCCTGTCCTCATAGCATAGGCGCTCCAGCCCTCTGATCATCTTCGTGGCCCTACGCGGGACCCATTCGACCTGACTGAGCCAGTTCTGTTCTCTAACTACAACATTTCATGGGGGTGAATGTTTTTATTTCCTGCCTTTAGTGAGTACCACCAGCTCATGGAACCCTCAGGAAGGCGTGAGCACAAGGCAACACTTCAGCAAAGAGGAGACGGGTGTCCTGACTGCTCCTTCCAGCAATCCCCTAGATTTGACTATATTAGCTGTAGCATAACTCTTACTTTATAAATAAGTATATCCAAACAGCCACCACATTTTCATTAAAACCAAAACAATTTTGGAAGGTGGTCAATAGGAGCAGAGATGCATCAGGTACTCCAAATGCAAAAGTAATAAGTAATAATGGTAAAACTGCACATTTTCTACAATTACCTTCATGTTTCTCCCACGTTAAGTAAGACTTCAACACTCTTGCCAGTTAACTGAGGTATAAGAATATGAAGAATCTTGCCCAAGGTCACAGAGGAAGAAATTAGTAGCTCCCAGAAGTCTCTGCCTTGCCACAGTAAACTTCCCTGCTGGAGCTGGAGGAAACAACAACGCTGCTTAATCGAATTGGGATTCTATGCCCCATTCTGTTCCCTGGAAACTGCAGAAGTCTAGTATCTAGTATCAGTAAAGGCAAAATATTCCTGCTCTCTGATCCAGGATTTGATTTGAACCAGATGCCCTTCTTTGGACCCTAATGAAGGCTCGTTCCCTTTGGGAGGAACTCCTTGGCATATCAAAAATTCTTCTGGAGGAAATGCTACTGGGCTTGGCAGGTCCCAAGAGGAAGCTAAATAAAGAGAGAGAGAGAGAGTGAGAGGTGACGTTTCAAAGCAGGGCCAGGCTGTCTTGGGAACCTTTTCTACCCTGCAGCTAAAGCCTCCATCATCTGAAATTTGGCATCGCTGGGTGCAGCTGGTGGTGTTTATTTATTTTTGATTGCTATTTTATGCGTTAAGTTTCAGAAATGGGGAGTACTTTCCAGATAACCCATGAGAAATTGTCTCTTTTCCCAGGCATTACCCAGGAAGCAGGTTTCTTTTTATGTTTTCTTTTTTAATGTGACTGTTGGCTGTCATTGTTGGTCTTTCACTGGCGACCTTTCAGTTCCAGTACTCCCTCCAATCTGCAGTTACTTAAGTGTGAATATATTTAATTAAAGCTGTGTTTTACAGCAGGGGAAGTATTAGCAGTCTGTATATCATTAGGGTGGTGTTTTTTTGGTTTTATTAGTCTTAGAGTGTTTTAGGACTCTCACTATGAAAATATCATGACATCCCCATCTGCTTTCTCTTGACAGAAGCTGTAGGCAGATACAAAGTGTAGACTTTTTGCAGTCTGTTAGCTGAGAGAAAACTGTTCCCTCATCAACGTTGTCTTAATTGTAAAGCACTGCGACTGCAGTCATGCTTTAGGTTTGTGTCACCAGATTTTGTACTTCCTCATGTAATATACCAGTGATGAAAGTTATAGTAACACCTGTCAATGACTTGTCCCAGAGCAGTCGAGAGAAAGTAGGAGAGAGGGAGTACGAAACAGAGCAAAAGACATAGAGAGATCTGGAGGCACCAATCAAAAAATGTCAGTCTAACTGTGTAAGATGATAAGGGGAAAAAAAGATTATCTTTGGAGAGGTAATTACCTGGCAGGACTTCATTTGCTTCCCAGTCCTCTGCCCCCCTCTCTTCCAAACACACTCAGGAAGTTGCCATTGGTGTTCCCTGGCTGGGGGTTGAACATCCACCTGCTGGTTCAGGCCACGCTCTTCCACCTGTAAATCCCAGAATCCTTCAAAACACAAACCCTGTCGTTACAGCCTCTGTCTATCTTCCGCTGCATTACCAATGAAACAGAAAACATTGTCACAATATTTTCACCTTGTACTACCGTTGGCGAGATTCTCTTGATAATAAGAACTTAGGCCACCAGGTCATTCCTTTTGATGTTTTAAAACTATTTCATTTTATCTAGATGCATTGCTGTACAGCAGGTCTCTAACAGGAGAACGCTGTTAATAGTAAGACAAGTAGTTTTCTTAAAAGGTTGTACCTGAGCGTAATGGAAATTCAAATTGGTCAAATTGGTGCAAAAATCAACTAAAGCTTTGACAAATCACAGCTTTCTTTTATCTGGGGGCAAGGGACTCATAGTCTAATGAAAATAATAAACACTTGTCAGAGGCTACAAGCTTGCCATCATAATTGTACAAATTGCTGCTGCAAGAAATACAATTTGCTTCAGCTGCAGAAGCAGGTTCTAAGAAACACACCCTTACTCTTCTCCAGAGAGTCCATTAAACGTGTGGTCCTTACAGTGTGTCCAGAACATCACCAGGTGGAGATCATTTCTCTTGAAGAGAGGGACAAGCAAGTTTTAGTACTCTGGCACCCTCTCAGAAATCACTGCCAGTGGTGCTACCAGGTGGGAATATGGGCTGGCTGCAGCACAGAGCAAGGCAGCCCTACCCAGAAATGCAGTCTCAGGCTTTTTGGGGTCATTTGTCTATTAATCTCTACCAGGCATCAAGTGGCTGATGAAAGAGCAGGAGTGCCATGAAACGTGACTTGAAATTTTATTGTGGTATTTCCATATGCTTTCTTTGCTTCCTCGGGCTCCCTTTGCACCTGCAGAATTAACATCCAGGAGTGACCTGGATCTGTATTATTGTAATAAAATCTCTATTACATCCATTTGATTACACTGACGTTTATCATGTCAATAAACATTGGCCTGCATATTAACATTTTAAAGAATTAGCACCATAATTTAACAAACCATTTTTATACAGGTGTCAAAACATTCTTAAGATTGCTACCACCCAACAAGAAACATTTTTATTTCCCCAAGGGGAAAACATTGAAACAATTGAAAGGGTGGTGACACCTCCCACCCTTTATTTTTTAATATGACTGCACTTGATTCTTTTGTTCTTGTTTTCAGACTCCTGCAGTTTTGTCCATGTCTTTCGCAGCCTGAACTAGACGGTATTAAAAGGAAGAAGAGAAATGTGTAAGAGCCCTTAAGTCTGACCATGGAAAAAATCTAGAGGGCAGATAAGGAGAACAGTAAAGGGGTTCTTGTGCCTGCTGGATGCCTGCGGAAATGGGTGACTATTAAGGGATCAAAGTCAAGGAATTATTCGTGCAGATACACTATTTCCAGGCTCTTTCCCAATTTCAGGTTGTTTATCCTTTCCTTTTCTAGGGCTTCTTTTTGTCAAAACCATGCAGTGATTTGGAGTAGGGTCAGTACTGCTTTTCAAGACCACCATGATGTTTGAGTGCACCAGCAGGCCTTAATCGTCCTGCCTGACCTCACCTTGGGACCTCCACTCCATGCACCTTCTCCTCTCTTTAAATTTGGGCTGTGTCTTTATGCTTTGGCTGGGCTATCCTGCATGTACACATTTATAGCCCTGTCTCCTGCCTGGATTTTGGACCTATCTTGTCAGCTTGTCTCTAGTTTTCTCTCAAGCCTGTCTCTTGCTGCTCTGGACCCCTTAGATACGTGCTGGACTGGATTCATCGCCTTCCTCTGCCTGGGGCTGCTGATGGATCCTGTTATCAGCATCCTGCTCAGGCCAGGTACATGGGACTTGCACCGTGCCTCTGCTGCAGCCACCGTGGCTCCCAGCAAATCCTCCCTCATGCAGCAGCCCTCCTCTTGCTGCTCCCTGACATGGGAAACATTTGTTTTCCTTTTTGCAGAAATTGTAAGTAGGATCTTCGGTATTATCTCACGAACAGCCAGAACTCAAGCTCCATTCAACCAGTTTAAACTGGTTATGAAAATTAAAATTGCCAGAACCGAAATGGAAGCTAATCTCAAGATGCTTAGCATCTCAGACAGAGAGTGTATGCATGGGGAGAATGAGATATATTTCGTTCCAGAATTCTGATATTCTGATTGCATTAACCACGAATGTATTAGTGAGGATTATTGCCAAATAGGGGAGGAAGAAGGGGAGAGATGAGAGAGAGGCGTTATGTGCAACTTTTAGAGCGGATAAAACACAATTTGAATGTTACAGTGAGATGGTTATATTAAAGACTTTATAATGTAATTCGATGAAGAAAGTCCTTTGCTAATGGGGTGGTGTGTGGGAAATGGAGAAAAAGCAACATCAATTTCCCAAGAGCAAACAATATTCAGTAACCCATCCATTTTCTCTGATAAGATTTCTGTTTTTTACTAAATAAAGGAGATGCAATAAATTTCCCTTATCTGGGCTTCAGTAAAGAATTTTAAAACAACAAACACAATGCTGTGATATATTGGACAACATATTTCCACCAGAGAGAAGGAAGTATTAATGCCATTGACCAAGGTTCTGGAAACCTGTCTGTGATTATGGTCTCTTCCCAGACATGGCACACATCTGCAATGCAAAACTTCAGACTACCCCGGAGAATATCCCTGTTTGGCTTAGCAAACCAGAGCTTAAGTGGATAGGTCATCACTGTAAGTATGTTGGGAAGGAACAGCTGAGTAAAAGAGAGATTTAAGCTAAATGAGAGCATTAGAACAAATTCAGGGTCGATTTCAGAGAATGGAAATAGATTTGTAAAGTTGGATAACAGAAGAAAGTATCTAGGTATTTGAAGAATGAAGCTGTACGATGATCATTCGGTAGTACCAGGAGGATCAAAACTGACATGAAAATGAATTTTCAGACAGAGCTTAATCACTTTATAAAATAAACCTCCTTGAGTGGTTCCTCAAAGGTCTGAGTACACTGACTGAAGAGGTTCTTCCCAACAATGTTACGATTTTTTCCCAGTGGGCTGAGAATGGATTGATTTTGACAGAGAACAAGACTATTCTGCAACTCTGACATCTGCCATTTCCACTTTATACTTGGATATGGTCTATTGCTTACTGCTGCGTGCTTCAATTTCTCACAGAACATTTCAGACTATTTAATCTTCCTCTGAATAATGCGAAATATTTAAGTTATGCTGAATTAGCTGGTCCTGTGTTGTTCGTTACTGGATCACTTACGGAGACAGAGATCTTTTTCCATTATTGAGTGGTGGTAAGACTGTGTCCACTGTGATATATAGAATCACAGAATCATTTAGGTTGGAAAAGACCTTTAAGATTGAGTCCAGCTGTAAACCTAACACGGCCAAGTCCACCACTAAGCCATGTCCCTCAGCACCACATCTACAGATCTTTTAAACAACTCCAGGGATGGCGACTCAACCACTTCCCTGGGCAGCCTGGTTCAGTGATTGACAGCCCTTTCAGTGAAGATTTTTTTCCTAATATCCAATCTAAACCTCCCCTGGAGCACCTTGAGGCCATTTCCTATAGAAAGTCAACACCAAGCAAAATGATGTTCTCTGCTGCAAAATGATGTTCTCTGCTCCAAATAGATGATTGTACCTATTTTCACCAATATTTATCTTAAAACTTCTTTCCTGCTTGCCAGCATCCTAGAAGGTTATAACTTCTGGTACCTTCTTGCAGTATTTGAAGAGTTAGAGCAGCAATACATATCCAAGACAATGTTTTACTAAGAACAAAATACTAACTGGCCCAAATGTCTCTTTTAAATACATAGTTGAAGAAAAAAATGAACTTATTATTTTCTGCTAAAGAGAACGGCACTTCTTCAAGTACTAATATGAGCTATGATGAAGAAGTGTATCATAAACAAACCATGATGGGGCAGTTGAAGTTTTTCAAACCATGAATAATCTGCTAAGTAGTTGCAGTTTTTTAAGTTCAAGGACCTGACATTTCTTTAAAATCGAAGACAAAAAGATTTTGTTTCTTATTTCCATGCACTGAACCAACTAAGGTCCACAAAACTGAAATAATTTGTTTCCCAGTCACACCAAGAATTAATGTCAGCGTGTTGTGGTATACAGGGGTTTGACTGATAAGTCTTGTGCTTGAGGAAGTTTTACTTATCAACAGAACTTTCTGCTTTTGAACTGCTGTAAAGAAACAAACTTAAAAAAGACGTTTGAGATCTCTCCGCTTCTATTTTTTGTACTTGAATTCAGCCAACAAGCCAGTGATACAGAGGAGACCACAGGAATATCACTGCTCAAAGGAATATCTTTTCGTTGATAGGCCCTTAAAAGCAAATATAAAACCCCCGAGAGTTACCAAGAATGAACCTATTAAATGTCCAATGTTAACAAAATGAGGTTTCTTTTGCTGAAGGGAAAGTAGAACCTTGTTTGTAGTCTCTTAAGCCTGAAAACATAACAAGAGAAAATTGAAGCACGGTAAAGTAACACATGAATTTCCATGGAAATGTGCATCATAGGTACAAGGCAATATTATTTTTTTTTAAATGCTGAGGATCTTACAGTTCTCCCAGCGCTGAGAAAATGTATCTTGAACTCCCAGGACAATTTAGAGTTGATGATATCTTCCAGGGAGAAGAGTTACATTCAGGTCAGTGAAAAAATGTCCTTTGGCATGTGTGAGGGAGTATTAGGGATGCAGAACAAGAGCATTAATGGCCACAGGATCTACTTGGTGGAGGAGGAGCAGCGGGGTTGGGAGCTGGGGCAGTGGGAGGAAGGCAAATTAACGTCCTGCCCCAAGCACTGCAATGGCTCTGCCAACTCTAAACTGAGGTATGATACCTCCTTCTGTCAGAGACAGAGAGGTGGCAGTGATGCCCTTCCCACTCTTACACCTTTGCAAGAGCAGGGTGAAAGGGCAGCATCTCTGTGAAGCAACCGAGCTCCTTATAATAGAGAAATTACTGTAAGGGTGTCTCAAGGTGCCTGGCAGCCTGCTGGTCAGGAGTGTATAGGAAGCAACAATCTCCCTCCCATTATACAATTAACTAATTATGCTTCTCAGTAGAATTAATGATATATAAAATTCACTCATTCATATTCATAATTCTTGTGTCTCTACACGGTAGCTATGATTTTCTTTTATTGCAGTTTGAATTATAGCAGCCTAAATCTGCTCATTTTTCCACTTCTGAACTCCTCTCATCCCTTCATGTCTTTGGCACAGCTGCTATTTCTGAAGCAAAGGCAAAAACAGAATGAAACATTCTCCTCCCTTCTATGACTTCTCAGAACTCTTTTATTGCCCCATTGGGAAAAACGTTTTAACAAGGCTACACATTATGCATAAATTGTTCTCTATTTTCTCTGGAGGAAACCATTGTGCTTTCTGTTTTATGGTCTAGAAGGTGATTCACTGTCATTACTGAGCTTGTGTAACCTAGAAACCTTATGTGTAATATAAACCTCTTCCATTACATGAAGCATCTCATGGCTGAAGACCAGTTTTCACTATTAGAGATGGGAATGTGCTGAATGAGGTACTTAAAACTCTCAGGAAAAATAACCCCTCAGAAATTGTTAGCTGGTTATGCAAACGCACTGAGAATTTGTTACACAACCTTTGGATCAGGATACGCAGCCCTTTTACCTTCACCTCGCCTACTATCTTGCTGTGAGCATAAACCCTTTTTGCAAGAGAAAAGAGATGTTTGGTACTGCAAAGTGTCCGTGTACGCTACAAACATCAGATATTTGAAACCAAACTCAATTTCATTTACAGTGCAGTAATCTAGAGAAACGTGATTGTGTTTAATTAAATTGTTTTGGGTTAGGCTTGAAGAAGTGGCAACAGAATTTAGCTCCAACCTTACAAAACTTTTCCCTAAATGTCTGACATTTTTTCACGTGTAAACAGCTGCCAAGAAATCATTTATAGGCTACAAAATGTTGTCTTGATTAAAAAAAAACCCCACAACCCAAACCCCACAAATAAATCCCGCCAGGAATAGAACTAAGTTTTCATTTGTTCATTTGACAGAAAGTATACAAACCTAAAATGTTTTGGGGAAATATGTTCTGTTTGTTAGTGTTTTCTGTCGAAGCACTGGAGAGAGGTTATCTCTGTGCGTGTGCATACCTAGGCCTCACTGCAACGAGGAGACAGACATGTCGCCCTGTTGCAGTCTGGAACCTCTGTGCCTCTTATTTCCTTTAAAAAAGGAGAAATTGATGTCCCTGCTTGGTGGGGAAATACCTTGGTGCTGGAATCAACGCCTGTGGGCAGATGAATTAGTTCTGGATGTGCATAACTACACCTAAGAAGTCTGTTTCAGCCACCGTGTTGTATGGCCTTCCCCCAGTTTCCTTGGAAGGTAGTCCTGGTTAGTCTGAGAAGGTTTTTGCTGGGAAGCAGGAGAGGGATACATCTTTTTTGCTGAGACTGAGGAAACAGCTATGAGGAAAACAGACCAAGACATAAATTAAGGCTTGGAGCAATGTAACAAGATTAACTGTCAAGAGACAATCAATAAAGCTGAATGCGGTGTGGGTTTGAGACGCTAAGTATGCTAGAAGATAGAAAACAAGAATATGAAGAGCAGAAGATGAACTTGCCAGGACACTCTCACTAGAAAATGACTTTTAGATTAAATCCTTTTAATTTTAGTTTCATTTTTTAAGTGAAAGCAGATTTTTCCTTTGTTTTACTTAGAAGAGAAATTAAAAGCAATGTCCTTGCTAAATGGTGTCTTAAAAAGACATTCAGGAGTGAATTTATTTGCTCTATTTTGTTCATACTTTTCCCTACTGTAAAAAAAAAAAAAAATTGGATATTTTTCCTTACTGCTTACAGTGCATACTGTGATATATTCCTTTATGATGTGGTTAATGTTTCCATGGGAGGACTAACCTTTCAGTTTCATTTAATTTTTGAGCATTTTATACTTCCAAAATATCCACTGTATTAATGTGGAGGAAGAGGAACTGCATTACCCCTCTTAATGGTGAACTTGAGTTCTCCGAAGAATTGCTGGAACAAATTCATGGCCAGCTCTCTTACAACCAGCCGACTCAGGCAAAAATAAGATGAGGTCACCTCTTTCCAGTGTCTGAACATTTTATGCTGTGCTACTGTTTTGAGTACATCTTCTTTTCCCTTAGGTTCATGTACATCTCTCTCTGGACAGGCAAATATTTAAAAAAAAAAAAAAATCAACAAGTTGGTCTAGCAAATTAAAAACAGAGAATCTTGCCAGGAAAAAAAGATATTAAAACTTGGTTATTCAGTTTCTGTTTATCTCAGTTGGAATGACTGATGGCTGTTTTTCTTCTGCTCTTTGGCTGTTTCCTCTTCTCCAACTTGAGTTTAAAAACTTCATAACAATATTTAAACTTCAAGTAATAGTACTATCTAAACATCCTAAATCTTGAAGTGCAGACACTTAAGTACTTAACTCAGTCTTCAAAACTGCTCTGTGGGCAAGTTTATTAACTTGCTAAGACTGTCTCCAGGAAAGCAATAATACCAGATATGTTTAATCTATTGATAAATTTTAATGGCTTGGGGGATAGTTAAGAAACTAAGCTCATATGTGCATAAGTCTAGCATATATTGAATGATAAAAGTATTATTTTTCCTAAAACAAAACAGCAAACATCTGATTCTTCCGCATGATGGTCTTGGCCCAGCCCTTCTGAGCTGGTTATTAATGGTTCAAAAGAAAACATAAAATGAACACACATGCAGTTCTCAAATAACATGCAAGTTGGAGGACAGGTCAGTTATACAAATAGGTTTCTACAGCTTGATAAGGTATGTACCTATGAACAATTTGCCTCTTAATAAGGTCATAGGGAATGCCAAGGAAAAAGAGCATATACATTTGTTGAGGAGCTCTCTCCTGGAAATGTGATTCTGAGATAGGAGCTGGGACATGATCCAGAGAAAATCAAGTGCAAACCTCAGACGTGGTGGTGTAGTTAAAGGCAAACACAGTACTTGGATCTACCATCAGAGGAATGTCAGCTAGAATAAAGAGGTGGTGTTGTAGTCATGTGCAGAACAGAGAAGACCACTACTGGAATATTCTGTCTAGATCTGGTTACTCTCTTCAAACAGAAGTATCAAGCAATTCCTAAGCATTCTGAAAGGAAGTGAGAGAATTGAAGTTTGGTGTCAGGTGTCATAACTGAGTCTAATTAGTTTACAAATAGAAATATTACAAAGCTGATGAAGTTACCTTTTGAACGTACCAACAGAAGAAAAGAAATCTGATGGTACACACTCTTCGATCTAGGAAAACAAGACATGCCTGAGATCCAGTCTCTAGAAACTGATGACGTTTCAATCCAGATTGAGAATGGAGAGAAACATTTGAATAGGGATGTTAATAAACTAAGAATTGGACACTTTAAAGATTCAGATGGACAGGGTGCTGGGCCACCTTGTCTAGACTGTGCTTGTGCCAAGAGAGGTTGGACCAGATGATCCTTGAGGTCCCTTCCACCCTGGTATTCTATGATTCTGCAATTCTATGAACTATCAGCAATGGCTGGGGAAGATTTTTTATCACTTCAATGTTTAAATGGGAGCAGGTATCTTTAAGAAAAATGGCTTGGGCATTAAGTATTTCTTCTATAGGATCACTGTAGGAATTGGTGGATAAAATCCTTTAACCTGTGACACTCAGGAAGTAAGGCGGGATGACCTTATCTGCATATTGTTTTTAAAATGCTGTCAGTTTTTGAAATCCTCAACCTGTCATGTTATCAGTTTTGACAGAATTTCTCAATTGGATCTCTGTAAATAATGATTGGCCAACCAATGGCATCTTCCTTTGGTGGCTGGGATTTAAGATGTAAGCCCTCTGTCCTCCCAGTCAAAAGCAAAGAATTCCAGTACTTCACAGCAAGTCCTAAAAGAATGGAGCTAGCTGTGGAAATAAAGTGGGAAAAGACCATTGAAACCTCTCTCTTTGAAGGATGTGAACATACAAGTAAAGATAGAAGAGGTGTTTCCTCAGAAGCATGTTATTGGAAAAGAAAATGATGCATAATGATTTGTAGGAATCCCTGCTGACAGTGAAGGTACTGATATGTAGCCAGTGCCATTTTCCACCAAGTTTTTCTGAGTATAAAGTGCTTTACAACATCTTAAGGTGATCATTATGGACACTGTAAATGATGATTCTTTTATGGGGCGTGAAGAAGGGAACCACTTGCTCTCTTCTTCCTGCTGGAGCTCCCTTAATGCATATTTTTTTTTAAAAAGTTGTCACTTGCCTTTTGCCATGGTCCTGTCCCTATTCTTGCCACTTGTACGTTGACCATTTCCTCTGTCACTGTGATAAAGACATGGCACGCAGTGGGGATTACATGAGGCAGAGGGAGTACACCTATAGCAATATTTTATTGCAATTGGTTGCCCCCAAAAGAGTAAGATGTCTTTTACTGGTGAGATTCACCTAAATTCACTTTAAAATGCTCAAAATGCAATCAGTAAGTTTGATTTGTAGCAGAGCAAGAGATTCAGTTCTTGGCTATGAAATTAGAAACACCATTTAGAAAGTAAACCCCCAGAAATAAGAAGGCATAAGTTGCAGAAACATGTTGTTGATGTCTTGTCCCAGCTGACAGCTGGTGCAGACTCAGGTTTGCAGGTTTCTGTCTCCAGGAGCCTCTGGAGGCTGCTCTTACTCCTTTTTACACCTGCGCATGAGGGTTATAAGATGGCATTAAATGCAAATGAGAATTCAGAGCAGTTCCAAGGAACTCTCTGTTCTTCCTCCGTAACAATGGAGATTTATTATACAATGACTTTTATTAACTTTATTCTATGTGAGGACAAAACCACTACCTCAGGATGACCTTCCCGTTAGGAAGACAATTGCATTACAGCCTGATCTGATTTTTTCCCATCCCAATGTGATTTGTCCTGTGAAACTTTGAATGGCTTCATAACCACTGATCATAACATAAATATTTATCTGTAGACTTTGGTAGTCTTACAATCCTTGACATGTCTCTGGCTTTGCAAGAAGAACCCTCATTCCAAGTTACTGATACAGAGATCCAAGGCAGTCTTTAGGGTGGCTTCGCTGAAGCGTTCTAAGGTTTTCTCCTCCTGCCTCCAACTTCTGGTCGATTTTAGGGGCCAGGCCTGATGACTCACTCTACGAACTTCTGCAGCAGGCTGATCCTTGTTTTTATGCTTTCTGTGGAGTGTTTGTTATGTTTGAATGTTTTACAGAATTAAACTTGACAAAATCCTTTTTAATAAGGACAAGGACTGGGAGTTCTTCCTCTCCATATTACCATTTCTCATTTTTTTTAAATGTTGTTTACCATTTTTCTTTGTTTCTTAGCAGCCTCACATTCTTTCAGATGACCTTTCTTCTACTTGTCTTCAGATGTGGCTAAAACCAGCTCTGTTGAGATAATTAAATCGTGTCCATTTTCCTCTCTTTCCCAGCCTGCGTTTAGTTATCTTTCTTGTGTGCAGCTATGTCACTGGAGGCTGTCATACTGCAGCTGCTTCCAAGCTGGCAGTAACATTTCTCTCTCCACTGTCTTCCCACAAGTTATTTCTTCAGCCTCTTTCAGGAGATCCCCAACGTGCCATCCTTCTTCAATAATGTCTCTTTTCACACTTTATTTCTACTTTCAGATACTTTTTGACGCTGCTTATTATTTCTAAGGATTCCTTTTCTTTGGATTTTCTTTAGTTTCTCCTCCTGTTAGGCCGCTCTACCATCACTTAGGATATAGCAGGATTCTTGATTGGATTTAGCAGGTAGCTAAGTGGCTCAGCGCCATCCAAAATGTTTGTAAGTAAAGTCACTGCATCTTTTAACAATTCCAAATCAGCTTTGTTCCATCACCTATAGTTCCTTGATGTAACTTGATGTATATCTTTTCTAGCTACTCGACATTAAAAAAAAAAAAACAAAACCCCCAACCTTTTCTTATTTTAATTCCAATTGTTTATTTTTTTTTCAATAATGTGAGTGGCAGTGTGACATTATTCTTCCACATTTTCCAGTAAAATTTTTCTCTGCATATTCAGTGCAACCTTTACACATTACAGTATTTTTTCTTGGTTTTATTCATCAAGCTGTTAATTGGTCCTATTCTGGCCAAAGGTTATAGTACAACTGGGAGAGCAACAGAGAAGGCAACCAAAGTGATTCAAGTTTGAGAAATAACTCGTAGCAGAATTAGGGGATATTGTTCAGGAAGAAACGTACCTTTGGGCAGGAGGGTACATACGGGTTTTCAAAATCCTGCGTGCTTGGGTAAAAAGTAGTACAGAACAATTGTAGTTCTGAAAAATAAACAGGAGATGTCAGATGAAACTGGTAGGTAAATGGTCTTAAGCAGGTCTGAAACAAATATTTGTGGTTCAGCTGTAGAATTTCTTACCACTGGAGGCAGTGGACACTGAAAGACTACATGGTTCTTAAAGCGATGGACAATCAATGGAAGGAGAAACACCTCAAGGATTAAAAAAAAGACTGACTCTCAGGAACTCCCTGGACCATGAACAGTGAGATGTTGGAATATTATTCTGCAGAAGCATCCCTTAGACTCTCACTGTTTTCTTCTGTTCTTTTCTTAGACTTCTGACCTTGGCCACCCTCAGACACAGGGCAGTGTATGAGGCCATTTGCCTGACCTGGAATGGATACTGCACACTACAGCATTTTTTCAGGCTTTTATAATCCGAACTCGGAGGTTTGGAATTCAATAAATAATAATACAAATTACATGTTGTCTCTCTGCATTTTGGGTCACTTAACATTGCACAGAGACTGGAGCCTCCAGGACAGTCAACTTTGAAAACTGGACCAGCTCTGCAGTGCTAGAGAGACATATCTCTTATGTTTAGTCTACAGAAATACATGTACTTGTGGGCTGGAGAGCACATACTCCCTGAAGCCATTCCCTCATGATCTGAATCTGCCTGTATGTTGCACAGCCTGGATTAGACAACTATTTTGAAAAAGTGGAGGCAAAGGAAAGGTACTGAGAGGCCAAACCCTTCTCTCTTTCCCAAACTGTTGTTTAACTAACTAATACTTGACATGTGCCTGGCAAGATGGCCAGAACCACAAATTCTTTCTCAATCTGTGTGGGAAAAAATTATCTGCTATCATCCTGCTTTGTTTATTTAGCACTGGCAAGGCACAAAGACGAGGAGGGCTATTGGTCTTGTAAAGCTTGTAATGTAACAAGTGGAAAGCCAACGTAAGTGGAGATCAGAAGAGGGAAAAAATGAAGGACGTAGGAGCTCAGAACCACTCAGAATCAGTAAGCATTTTAGGGACAAATCACTCTCCTTTAGTTTCTTATCTGTAAAATGAGGACACCTCACAAGGTTGCATGCAAATTTGTGAAAGTTAGAGATGCTTATTTTCTGCAGTAATGCACACAGTAAAAAAGATCCCGAGGAAACAGAATATTCTGTGTGCGATGTAATACAGAGAAGGGGGAGGCCACACACTGGATAAAGAGGATTAAAAAAAAGAGAGAAATAAAGAAACAAAAAGAAAATTCTGAACAGCAAGATGCTGAGCACTCTTCATCAAAGGATCTAATTTAAAAAACCACTCCAAACAGGATTTATTAAGAGTAGAGACACAGTCATCTGAAGACAAAAGAAACAGCCTGATTAACACATCTCCTACAACGTGTCCGCATTAACATGAAAGGATGGCATGTTATTTTTTCTTCTTTTTTCTGATGTAGTGATTTTTTCTTTTTTTCCCCTTTTTTAACTCTCTTAACTAGTCAGTCTTGTACCATGTTTTTCTGGATATCTATCCTGTGTCCTCTACAACCTCGTGAGGCTTCTGAAGTCTTTCTGGACCTTGTTGCACAAATATCTGTTCCCTGGAGCTGTTCCCAAACCACTCATTTTGTTGGTACTGGGTCAGTTTGCTCAGTCTTTGTGGTTACGGTTCTGGATGCCGGAGGTATTCACATGGCCCTAGATACCACAGTTCCCGATTATCCTTCCCTGCACAGTAAGGTGGTATCTACAATTCATTCGAGCTCAGTCTCTACTTCATGCTCTTTTAGATGCATCATTTTAACACTGGCAATTCTCAAGCATCTTAAATGTTGTGCCTCTGCCCAGGCCTAGTCACGTCTTGTTGCCAGCAGGTATCAAGCTGCCCATTACATGCTCTCGTCCAAGTCCTGTTCTTCTCTGAAAATTATAAATTACATCTGGTAGGTCTTCTCAGGCTCTTGTCAAACTGGGAACTTTGTTAAATGCTATTGGATTTATTGTTTTTCTTTCAAATACAGAATAAGATGATATCTTTTTTCATTCAGTGAAATAGATAGTGAGAGCATATAGGCAAGATGCAGGAAGGTTAGTGGTGAATATACTCTTCAGCCTCAGCTGAAGAGTACCCTAACCATCAAGCTGTCAGGCAGGCTGGGCTGGAGGCAACGTCTTCGTTCTCGTGACGGCAAGACACCGCTCTTCTTCTACACAGAGATTTATTGTAGGATTCTGTACTGTAGAAGACAACTCTCTGAGCAGAGGGGGAGAATCCAGCAACCTGGTTTGCAGTCCCTGCTCCAAAGTCCTTGATGTCTAAGACATCTGACTCTAAAAACAGCAATAGAGGGGTTTTATTAATTGTGTCTTATTGTCAAAGTAATGGTTTATTTTTGAACTGCCTTTGACTGCTAAATTAGAGAGATAAAGAAGCAGGGTATTAATCTCACAGAAAAAAACCCCAAAAGCAACAACAAAAAAACCACCATAAAACTCGAACCCAACTGTCTTTTGCCTGTTATCTAGGTTTCTACGGCTCTGATCTCTTCAGGAATAGCAAAACCAGCAATACTTCCCTGCATAACATGAATCTTGAAAGATTAGGGATCTATCAATGATCTCCGTTTACAGACATGATGTGAAGGTACTGCAGCTTGTCCCTGCCACCAGTATGGAAGTTTTTGACGTGGATTTGTGAACTGTCCTTCTTCATACGGAAAATTCCTCTTTATTTTTATCAACCACTTTGATGAATTGCTCCTTTGCAGTGACACACCAAACATAAAATACTTAGGCTATGAAGTACCTTTGTGGTTATTACCTCTCATAGGTTATCACCAACAAATGTCAGTCATCAACCTTAGTCAGCCAGTGCTGTTGACCTTTCTGGTCCATTTACTAAATTCATCAGCAAACGTAAACTGGGCTTTTTCCCATTTTGCCTTTCTTGCTAAAAGGAGCTTGCTGTAAAACTCTCGAAAGCCACTTCATCGACCTCCTTCAAATCCTTCAGTATCATGCTTACAAAAAAACTTGGCCATGCTGGTGGGCTTGAACCACCTATTATAGTTATTAATATCCTTGATATTAATTGCCTTGACTTCACTCCATCTTCTTGTGTCTTTCCTATCTTTGGAAAAGATGGAAAGTCACAGTCAAGGATGATGTTAGCCAGCGGTGGTGATGTTCTTAACATGAGTGCTTACTTAGATATATAAAAAACACTTCTGTCATTCTCCTTATGTATTCACTCATTGAGAATGTTTCTTTTAAGTCTGTTTTTTAAACATAAACACATGAGTCTTGGTGATGCCTTTTTAGGTACAATGTTGCCAGACCTTTTCCGTATCATGTTAGCTTTATTATCTCTGGAATGAAACCAATGCAAAAGCAAACTTTCCAGCCCTCAGGCTAGGTTACCCCGAGGAACTGACCTTTCTAGGAAGTTTGTTGTACCGTTCAGAGTTACTTCATTTTAGTTAAGTGAAATAACAGGGAGACAATTTTTAATGTAACAAACAGGTTAAATAAAAACCAACTCTAACATCTTTATTACAAAGTGGTTTTGGTTTCCTTTCTTTTTTCTATATCCCGTGAGAAAGGCACTCATTATACATCAGTTTATGACTCCCTTATGTTTCTTTCATTTATATGGTTTGATAATCAAAGCATGAAAAAGGTCCAGTTCAATTAGAATTGCACCGATCACACTTCAGTACACGTCTGACGCTCCTTTGAAATATCACTATCCAGCCTAGCCTAAAAATAATGCAAGTGATGGAATGGCAACCGTTGTGATTAGAAATGTCGTATAACCCCAATACCTTGTCGATTAGTCTTGCTTTCAGAAAGCAGATGGGCTATATCAGCTGTGTGAACTAATGCGCAGCCACGTTGCAAATCTCCAAGTGTTTGTTGGGTTTTTTTTCAGATTTCAGAAACTCTGCGCTTGTAAGTCAATCTTGCTGCCTTTGTTCCTGCAGAAGGAAGGCTGTGGGAACAAGCACTGCTCCTCAAAATGCATGGCTATTTACTTCCTTTGAACAATAGGGTTTCTAAATACCAGTTCTTCATTTCTCTAGCAAAGACAAAGAATAAAGCTCAATGGGAAACCTAAAGTCAAATGTTATCTTGGCATTCAATAGACAATTGTGAATACTATAATTTAGAAATTATATGGAACAACAGGTAAACAATCAAAACATTCCCCAGCCAGAACAACAGTTTCTCTGTGGTAGGAACAGATTCTTTGTTTGATGAGCACAATTTTATTCCAAAGCACCGTGAGTTCTTTATTTAAAAAGATAAACTGTATGTATTTTTATAGCTACAGCAATCATAAAAGAGGAAATGGATGTAAAATGTGTTCCTATTAGGTATCTAAAATTGAAAATAATGATGCTTAGAGATATTGTGGGACATAAAACAAATGGATAAAAATATAAAATGCTATTGGGTTCTTTAAGATGCATTTTCCAGTTTAGCATCACAATGGTTTCTTTGGTTGTGCCTACAACAAAGAGATGTTTCTTTCAGCAAATATGTATTTGCCTTTATACATACATAAGCACATGTACTGTGGATTTTTGTTAAAAGGGACTGAAGTTTAGGATTGTGGCCGTACGAGCAGCACTCATATGATGCACAGGCTTGCCTGGAAGATGGGATGAACTGTTGTAGCACTCCTGTATTATCACTGCTCAGTGGGGGATGCCTGTTTTTGTGTCCTGGGGGACGCGGTACCACCCAGGTGCTCAGCACTCCCATCCAGGCTGACTGTTGCCCTGGCAGTGTACCTTACCTGACACCTGGCTGATGGGTGCGTACCAGATGACAATGGCAGCATACTAGTGGAATTACTGCTTTCAGCTAAAAGGGTAAATATTTCTACTAGTGCAACAGACTCTACTGTTCAAACTCCTATGAGATACACATATATTTATGTATCTGCTAATCCTACTAAACCTCTTAGAGTTCAATAGGTTTTGAGGTGGCTCTGGCTGTGGGCACTGTTCCCTTTCTCCTTCCTTTCTTCCTTCCCTGCCCAAACTTGATGAGACACCAAAATGTTCCTTGAGAACTTCATCTCAAGGTAAGAGCTGCAGAAGGTTGCTGGGCTCCCTGTGGGGAGTGGCATCCACTTTCTTAACATGCATCCACTTTAGTGGGCATCCACTTTCTTAACATGCAGGACTATTCCTGCTCTGCAAACCTCTACCTTCCTCACTCACCTTCTGAGATTGCTAATCCCGAATGCTCAGCACCCTGGCTCTAGGGAGTGTCGTCCCTCAGGGAGGAGAGAAGGGATGTGTGGTTTGTTTCCAGGCCATCTCCTTCCAGGTGCAGGAGAAGGAAGCCTATGCAGACACCAGAGAGTACTGGGAGGAGACGCAGATGTAGCCAGGGCAGTTGGTACAGAAGTAGAACATCGGCTGGAAGTCATAGATTCTGCAGTAGACGTGGGACACAGCTATGTTGGTACAGCATCTGCTACTACTACAGTATGACTTTATTGCCCATCACTGAGTTTTTTAAAGGTTGTTAAAAGAAAAGAAAGGAAACATCTGTTTCACAGAAAACATTGGTATTTTGAATCACAATGAAAGCTATTTTCCAAATTTGTTCCAAAGTGGAAATTATAAAAATCTTGTTTTGGAAAAACATACAGGTGGTTTTAATTTTTATAGTTACATTTTGTAATGCCTTCTTAACATTTATCACATCTTCTTGAAACACATCACAGCATGTCAGAAGAAACGCTGTATCATTCTGTATCTCAAATTACAACAGTCATTGAATACTAATAAAAATACCCGATTTTCTGGATCCATCTGCTTCTCCTGTAATAGCGTGACATGTCACACAAAAGAAGAAGGTAAGCACCTGCTGAACTAATTCAAGGAGCAGCTGTTGTCAGGTTGTGTTAGCTTGTTCACGTGCTACTCAGCAGCAATGCCAGGAGCTGGGACTGCCACTGTGGATTTATGCTTTCTCTTTGTGCTCTTCCACTTGTGGCAGAGTGGAGATATGACTTGTGCTCTTCTTCCTTTTTGCTGCCTGAATTTTGCATCATTTAGGGCACTGGCTGAGAGTTTCAGTGGCACCTCCACACTCCAGCCTATCCTGGAAACTGGTCGCAGGGAAATACCGGTCTAAATCTCGTCGGACTAAGAACAAAACACATAGGTGCAATATCAAATGCCACTTAATAATAAGCTCTAGATCTAATGGTCATCCTCGGTGATCTGGGTCTCATTCAATCGTTTTCTTACTTGCTCCACTACCACCATGGAGTACGTTTTGGTTTCTCGGAGCAAACTGATCATCTGTTTTCAAAAAAACCCCTTCATGAACGACCTACCTCCAAAAAGGATCTGAAATCTTTACAGAGATCAACCATTATAAATTGATCCAGTTGCTGTATGTCTGGAAGTCTTAGATGGATAGCTAAAGTCCGCAGTTTCCTTCAGGAGAGCATGTCTTGGCAGAGACAGGTGTATCGAGGTCAGCCTAGACGACAGGTAACTACTTGCCGAGAAACCTGATGAGAACCTGTGAGGTCCTTTACCAGTGTGGAGCAAAACAAGGAAAGGAGAGAAACCTTGAGAATGAAAGTGAGCAGCAACCAGCTAATAAAAACAATTTTCTGCTGAACTAGCTTTTTCGTGTTAAAAGCATTAATTCTTGTCAAATAAAATCTTACAGAGTTACATACTTAAAAATGCCAGTACCTTAGTGTTCCAGCACTCTCCTTGTAGATGCTGGGGGATGCTATCTGATGCAAGACTCTGGCATTGAACTGAAAATTTATTTCCTTTGGGAAGCAATTTAATTACAGAAAAATGTTTTTCATTTTCACAGAGAATTGACTATATCTTGTTTGTTTATTTCTTTTTGTCTCCGATATCAGTCAGTTACCTTTACTGGCAGGGAAATGTAAATGCATTACATTCCTGGCAAGCGTATTTCACCTTCCCCTAGCGTCTCTTAATCAAATAGAAAAATTTGCTTTATATTAAATTATTGAAAAATGGTGCTGTGTACTGACCTTTGGATTATAAACATCTTCATAAATATTTCCACTCTAAATTCTTTTAAATTAATTAATATTAACTGTTTAGTTGATACTGCAGTTCACATTTTTGGCTTCCAAAGTAGATGATGATAGCTTAAATTCCACTGAGGGTACAGGGCAATAAAAAGAACATCCAAAAAATCTGCTCAGGAATACTTGGGATATCATTCATCGTTTAAATGATTTAGTGTGCTTCAAATTGTATATGTGCGAGAAAAAACTTTTGCTTTTTAATAACATTTAAAGAGTGAAACTGCTTTTAGGCAACAAATAACCAAGTAAGAAGGAATTACTGCTGTAATTCCAAAAGCCCAACATAACTGAAAATAGATGTTATTCATCTATTCTAGCTTATAAAGTGTTCATAATACTTTAAACAAAAAAGGATGAACAATGATAGAAGAATTCTTACTTGGGGGAACAAGAGTTTTGGTTTTTTTTCAAGTTAGTTATATATTTTCCCTCAGATAAAAATTGGAATTACTGATTTTGAATGTACATGAATTGAAGAAACTATGCCATTATTATCTACGCTATTCCTTTATTGTTTTAATCAGTGGAGCTAGACTTGCAGAAAGAAAAAACAACAGAAAAAAATATGCATGAAGGAACCAAGCACTTCCTGATAAATAAGTACTTGCAAAAAGTGTTTGTTAATAAGGAATGTACATTTATGTTTTCCTAGAAAGGGATCCAGTAACAAAAAAGGTTATCTTTGCATGTACTCCATGCTTTTTTCATCCTCTATGAACTGCGATACTCTTATTCTTATTTCTTCCATTTGTTTCTTTTGGTTTTAGCTTGCAATATTTGCAAGCTTGCAAAATGTGCAAATGTAAACTTTGCTCTCCTTAGTCACGATGCCCTGTAATAAGTTCAGCTTTGGCACGCTTGCTTTTTGGAGCAGTGACATGCCTCTTCTCTGTGGATATTTCTTTTCAACAACCTTTCCCATCGACATACCTCAGTGACTTCCTATGCTTCTGTTAAACAAAATGCGGGGAGCGTGTTCGGTTGCAGCCCTTAGTTTCAGTGAGGCTTAACCTGCTGCCCAGTGGCACTGCTCTCCGGGGGAGACCTTCGCCAAACACACTTTGGACCCGCAGTACGGAAAGGTGACTGCAGAAAACTTTCCCGAGGCACCACGTAAATAAGGAATAAGAGAACAGTGCTGTCATAAAATGTGGTCGGGGGGATACTAAATGGTTGTGGAAATAGTTCACTTACTGCGTAGCTGAGAGGCGTGACTGCCGCGCAGGAATATTTATTTCTCAGTTGTGGAATTGGTCTCACACAAACTCAAGACCCACCTGCTGTTGGTTGGTTCAGTTTAAGTAGCTTCACCAGAAACTGTGTTTTATTACTCGGCAAGGGTTTGTGTCATGCTTGTGGCTCCAGGGGCATAAAGAACGTTAACTCTAATGTAATGTAAGCCCTTATTGTACAACGAGGAGACCTTCAGCTTCTCCCAGAAGACTGCCGAGTAAGAAAGCCCAAACCGGTTTCAGATAACTAAGTCTTGTCCTAACCTTCTACCTAGATACTTTGCAAAAGAATGGCATGGTCCGAAAAAACAAAAAGTCATAGCATAAGTTACAAGCATATCTATCTATGCAACCAAATCATAAACTTCGAGATATCCAATAACACTTAAATGTGTTATTAAACTTTAAATGCCTTTAAAACGAAGGTTCTCAAGCCAGCAGCACTTTGTGTCAAGTTTGTCATGATGGCTGTCTCTAATAAAACCGGCTCTGCTTACTCAGAATACCGAGGGGAGAACAAGGAGAAATACCAGCCATATTTTGTTCCCAGTCTAACTGACATAATTCCATGCACTTCAGTAATGTTGCTTCTCATTTACTCCTGTGAAAGACTTTGATTCAACAAAGCCCTTGCATATGTGCTGAAAAGCCCTCACCAGGCAATGAAATCCCCTTGCTTAACTGTAAGCAAAGTTAGACCGGACCTCAGTGCTTGGGTTTTTTCAAGTTAAATGCGTGCCTAAGACCTTTCCTGGATAGGGGCCTAATTGAATAAAATAGGGGATTCGAGTCTATCCCCTATAATCTTCTCCATAGTGTTCACAATCTTTCTTGTCTAAACTATCTTGCCTGATACTGTTTACCTTGTCTTAGCACTAAATGCAACATGATCCGCAGAAAGTTCCGCATGTCGTTGGGCTTCATCGAGCTGAACAGGGGGTGGGGATCCTCTAACATTGCGAGACTGTCTCTGCAAGGAATATGAGTTAAATTTGCAGTGCAGTTAATCGCCAAGTAAGGATAGTATGTATTACTGCTACAAAAACAGTTGAATTCTGGAGTAAGGCCGTATAATTGTGACAATAATAGGCGCATTCTCAACAAAGGTCAAGAGGATTTTAACGAAAAGAGGGAAAGGTTGAGTTCAATATTAAATTCAAAATAAAATGTCAGAAACAACTTAGTAATTTTGGTGCAAAAAACTGCTACTAAAAATGGAAGGAGTGGTGAAGTCAGCACCGTGCCTGACTTTGGGAGTCCGGGGGGCCGTCCCCTGTCGCTGTAATGATTGCTGGGAGGTGTGTTTGCACTGTAAGACATTTTCCGAAACTGGATCATTTAACAGTCTTCCGCTTACTCTGGAAGATATTATACAGCCCTTTTCATAAAACAATAGAGCTCTAACATTTAACAACTCCTTTTTTTCCCACTACTCTTACTGGAAAGCTGTTCCAGCACTTTGCTGCACCTCGTCTAGTTTCCAGGATAAATTTAATCATGAACGGGGTATGAATATTTATTCATGTACTGGTGTTCCCCTTTATTTAAGGAGTGGCAGAGTGTTTCCCTCATTAGTGTTTATGCTTTCGCTGCCAAGTGGAGTTGCTTTGTCTGACTGAATCCCATACCACCATTTCTCTCCACGCTGGGCAGATCTTGTTTTTCCACCTTATCTGCGTTATTCCTCAACTCCCCGGCCACTGCAGCTGTATGGCACGGTCAACTTTTCTGCCTTAAGTTTGCACTACTGTCCTGGCAGGTTCCAGTCATTGCTTATGTGGTTTTGTGTTGTTTTCCTTTTTTCTTTTTTTTTTTTCTTTTTTTTTTCTGGTGGTTACAACCTTTCATCTGCATGCAGGCATTGGGAGTTTTCCACATCTCCGGCCATAGCATGTATTGCGCTTCAGATTCCCATCTGTAGAAAGACACATCTTGAAAGCAGCCCAAAGGTATCTTTCAGAAGGCAAACTTTTCAAGACAGAGTAATTAGGGGAGAAATATCTGAACAGCTCTTTTCTTCATTCCCATGGAAATTCCGTTCTCAAATGTGGAGACAGCAGTGAACTTCCACAGAAGAAGTCTACCTGAGTGATTTGAGCAAGTTTTACAAAGACGAACGGAAACCCCGATTAAATAAGAGCAATAAAGTTGGCCGAGACACTTTCGTAAGAGGATTCTGAGGTGTGACAATGTGAATGGACAAAGAATGAATGCTTCCTCAGGTGGGAATTTCTAGTATCTGGGATATCTGACCAAAATTTTCTCGCTTTTTATCATGCTGTATCAAAAGTGCTTTCCTGTTTGACTTTTTTTGATCACGGATAAAAGTCAGCTTTTGTCCTCAGAGCTCCTTTGTTAGCTTCATGCCCTCCTTTGCCCTTGTCTTTCCAATTTTTTCCTGCCCTGCTAAGTCTGTAGTAAGAGTGCAAACACCAGTTTGGCAGAGTTAATGCGGAAGAACGTGCCAATCTCTGAGATCTGCGGTCTCCATGCTTTTAACTTTACAGTCTTCCAAGGAAAAAGTTTTTCCAAGAATTGGGGAATTATGAATGTTTACTCAATGTTGATATTTATGATGCTTGCATACGTGTGTTGTTGGATGTTGTACTGTGGACTTTAAGAGTTCCTGTAAACTATGCTCTGTAAACTATAAGAGCTGTAGTTTCTACTGTAATTGTTTAAAATTTTTCAGTTAACCGGGACTGACGTTTTCTCGATGAGCCCCCTGGGAAACTTGGATACTGCAGATTATTTGGCACTGACCTTTGTGTCCTGGCACTGAATCAGGATGCCCTGGCACGAGGTTAGCACGCACTATGTCACCTTGGGACACAAGCTACCAGAGATGTAAAAGAATGTTTTCTTTCTTGTCTTAAGATATTGCTGCGCACCCTTTACCAGCTCTCCTCTTCTACCTGAGAAGTGACTGTGCTGATATGAAGTATTTCTTGCCCAGTTTTTACTTATTTCATAGCTTGTTCCAAGACTCGGTTATTAATGATTCCACTAAAGCTCTGGCCTCTCCTTGAAGGGTATCACTTTTTTATTAAGTGCATATCACAAGGGATTGTTACTCAGTGGCAGCGTGTTAGTGCGATTGTTCACTAACTTTTTTTCCACACCAGCTCTGTTCAATAGCTTTTATTCATGGTCTGGAAGCATTAATAATCTTCAGTGCAGTGCCGCAGCTAAATTGGCAAACGCAGTAACTTGGCATATAAGCAGAGGAGTATCCTGTAATGTATTAAGATACTTGTACTCCTACCTATAATGTTAGTGAGCCTGGTTTTGGACTGTTGTATAAAAAGAAGGGGTTTCCTCTTCAGAGACGAAGATGAAATGTCTACTAAAATCCCTCCAACTCTAGAAACCCAGTCTTGGAGGGGAGAATTAAGGACTAAATGCACAGTCTGTTCAGTTAACCAGGAAAAAGGTTAAAAGGTAACTTGATAGCAAGTTATATGAAACTGAAAAGAAAAGGGATTTCTGAGGGTAGACTCATTTCCCTGTAACAGCAAAATACACAAGAATGCCAGTGCTCCCAAAATGGTTTCAGCCCTGTTTTGTCTAAAAATACGGTGCGTTCACAAAAAAAAAAAAAAAAAAGCAAGCAAAGAATAATGACTTAAGGGATCATTTAGCTTGGTAGGTTGCGTTTATTTCCCTCTTCAAAGGTTTTAAAATAAGGCTAGCGATGTTTTTTTTTTTTTAAAGAACTGCTCAAGCTCAGAGTTGCTTAGCCAAATACAGAAATAATTGGTTGAAAATCTCTGGAATGCCAGTTTAGGGGAATAGAATAATTCCTTTAACCTCTAAAATCAACGCAATACCCGTTTTAACCCCTGTACTATTCTCAGACCTGGTCCCCGTTCATAGAAAAATCAAGGAAAGGCCCATAAAATCAGTGGAAGGTGGATTGGAACTAAAACCATTTAAAAGGTATAAGATGCTACGTGTTAATGATCCGTAGGTATGTGGTTCAATTCTGCAATAAGTGTTCAAGAAAATCTTACAAGCAGTTGGAAAAATAAATATAACTGACATTTCTCTCAAATTGTCAGGGAATGCACCCCAGCTGTATTTATTATACACATTTTCCCCATGTGCTCTGTGCTTGCATTCTTTCGTGATGAACGATGTTGCCGTGTGCTGGAGTTGTCGTGCTATCTTTCTTGTTTGAATCAGGAATGTGCGAGGAGGTTATTTGAGGACAAAATACTGTAGGACCTCCTGTCATATTTTTGAACGTGTAGCACGGAGCTGCGCAGTGGCTGAATGGCTTGGGTTAGGAGCGAGTTTCAGTGTAACGAAACACAGGCTGCTCATGCTCCCAGTGCACCCGCGCCTTGCTGCCCGCTCTCCTGTGTCTACAAGAACCGAGGACCAGATCTCCACCTGTGGCTGTCAGACTTCTCATTTGAAGACTCTGGGCATAAATTTTGCTTTTCTGGTAAGGTAAAGCGTGGGCCTGGGCCTAATGCTCCTAGACACTACGGCAGCAGTAAATAATGCATTGCCGTCAATCCCTGCAGCTTCGTTGAAATTAATAAACTTGGCTGTTGCCCAACTCTGGAGAAGCATTTCACCCTAGGGAGGCCTCCGAGTCCATCAGGGAGCATACGAAACAGCAAGCTGATCTTGTGGTATGCAGCAAATGTAAAGATCCTGTTTCAGAAAAGGAAAGAAATGACAGAACATGTAATGCCGTAAAAGCCATATGCCTTTGCACAGGATATCACTCACATGGCACAGATCGTAAGAGTGACATACATTTTGATCGCTATTTTACCCCTATGTTGTGACTACACACCAGAATTATAAAAAAAATTACAAAGGCAAACAGCATGTAGCTCAAATCTAATGCAAAAGTTTCTAAGAAATACAAGAAGTTCATTCTGGGGAAACCTTTCTGTTTCTGGTTTCTTCTGCGATTGCAATTTTCTCCTTAACATTTTGAATTTCATAATTTGCTCTGCGTTTTTTCTTCCAAGGAAAACAAAAAGTGAACTAGCATCCCACATCTCCTTTTCTTAGACTGTCTTCTCCCCTCCTTAGATGTGTGCTGTTACCAGTTGGCCACCGTCCCTGTCTGATTTTCTTTGACCTCTCTCTCTCTTGCATTCCTGGCTGCACAGTGGCTCACTCGGAGATTGTTTCCTTCCTTGACCCTGGTGAAGGGTGGCAGTTAGGAAACTTTCCTGGGATGTGAATGCAATGCCTTCAGTTCTTTGAGAAAGGTCCAGCTCTCCCACTGTTGGGCAAGTGCTCTAATCGCTCAGCTATTATGCAGAAACTGCACTTTTCCCGTTCTCTGTAATGAAATCGGTGCCAACACTTCCTTCTCCTCCCTGAGCTCACTGTTAAGGGTAAATACTGGGAGAAGGCGCACTGGATCAGCCCCCTTAGGGATGTGGGCAGAATTTAAGGGCCTGTCTGCCCTAATCTAGACTGCCGCAGAGCAGAAGATGAGGTGCCCAGATCGCTCCCCAGACTGGAAGGTCACAGCGTCCTGTTCATAACGCATGCAGTCACCACGGGAACTTGCAGGATGATCATCGTATTCTGAGAGATGGAGACACCTCAAAGTGTAGGTGATTTGGCTCTGGATCACTTCAAGGTACACAAGGAAAATTCAGGCACCAGAAACCTTTTAAGCCGTGTCTGTAACATTAACTAAAACACTCAGCAAAGTGTTGTAAAGCTCTGGGAGAGTAGATTTGAGTGTAGTAGATGTTGATGGGAAGTAGACTTGGGAGGCGAGTGTGCAGTCAGGGTGATTTTGGTGATGCAGTAGAAGCAACTTATCAGAGAAAGTACGTGCTCGGTCTCTGGGAAGGACTGCCTGCCTTGACAGTGGTCTGTCCAGCTGGTAGGACGAAGCACAGAGACCGTCATAATTGGAGGATGGATGTTCACAAAGCAGAGAAGAGAGGAGCTGGTGCTCAAACGATGTTTGAGAGTCACGTTAGAACTTTTTGAATTATTCAGGTTATAACTAGCATCTCTGGCCATTTCTGAGTGCTCTTACCAAGTGGTTTAAAACCCATGCTCATATACATCTGGGATGGTTTAAGACAGAGAAAGAAGACAGAAAACTTCCAGAGATGCCTGGGAAGGCAGGATTTAGCCACTTGCAAAGTCATCCTTTTCTATGGAGGAAGAAGGCAGTTGTATTAGCGTGGCACTGGTCTCTGCCAGCCTTTTCTTGGGATACTGACTCAAAACCCTTGGTTGTTTCCAGGGAGAGAGAAAAAGGGGATGTTTTCTACAAAAACGCACTCCTTGCTCTGTACCTAGATACGACGTAGGATGCAATGTCGACTGGAGCGTGAGTCATGCGCTCCACATGCATTACAGCACTCGGTAAGTGGGCAGTGAAGCGCAGTCGCCGGCCCGTGAGTCATCAGCTTCGTGTGAGTGGGCAGTCAAATCCTGCATAAGCTGATTTTTCAGAGACATTCTAAGGGTATTTTGAAGTATAGCATATGGCATGGGCAAATTATTTTGGTTTTGTTTGTGCTTGCTGCGGCTTCGGCTTTGGCCAAGGCCCCACGTTATTAGGCCTGACATATCCTACAAGTTTTATTTTCTGTCATTCCAGCTCTGACATGCTTGTCTAGAGAAGTTTCATCATCTGTCTCTCTGTAAGCAGCTTCCATTTCTCTTTACATTCCGAGAGAAATGAGGAAGTGAATGAAAATATCAAACAAGATAAATAAACTATACTATTTCTTCTGCTGTTAGAGCTGCTTTGGCATCCAGCTATGGTTCTGGTGAGCCTTAAATTCAAAATATGAATTTTCCCTTTCCCTAGTTCTCCTTTTAGTGTCACTGGATGATATAAAATAGCTGTAATCCTCTGTCCTGCTGTTCCGAAACTTCACCTGGCACCTCGTATGGCCGCAGAAATCCCGCCACTTTCTGAGACAGGGCTCCTGCCGCAGCCAAAGGACCCCCAACTGAGTTTCACAGGAGTCGTGTCCTACTCGCATTTTTTAAGCTTAGGGCCACATATGGGTCAGACGCTCCCTCCATCTTTATATGGAACTTGGAAAAAGACGGTACTTAGCTTCCTCCCAATTTTCTGCAGACCCTTGGTATGTGGCTCATGAGGAACACAAAAAATGGCAACTTTCCGAGCTGTAAGAGGAAGACAGCCAGCTCAAGCTGGGCTGGATGAGACTTCTCGGCGCTGCTCCTTGGACTTGGCATCTCCCGGAAGAACAGCCCTGCTCTGCTGCCAGCCGTCATTGCTGCTGCTGTCTCAAGGAGCGGCCGTGTACACCACGACGCCCGGTTTGGCGTGGAAGCTCCCCTGCTGACTCAGGGCGGTGTATTTAAAAGCTGCTAGTAACAAAAGGGAGTTCTATTCTTAATATAAAAATCAGTACTGGTGCAGCTTCCCCTCCGAAAAAAAAAACCCAGAACAAACCAAAACCAAACCAAACATGAAGACCACCACAAAAAGTAGGCTGGTTCGAAGCGCAGTGATGAGAACTCGGGACAGTACGGACGTGGAGGCGCCCACAGCGCCCTTCTTGTCGCCGCGGTGTGGCCACACACCCCGCACCCTTGTGCCAGGCACAGGAGCCTGCCTCTCCCAGTGCCCCCCAGGGACGCCTGATGGGGCAGGGTCGGACTGGGGACAGCACTCTCCGGCCCCCCTCAGCGTTCGAGGAGCTCCCGCAGACCTCACCGGTGGGTGCTGGGACAGCCCCTTTGTTTTCCCCCGAGCGGCAGCGCAGTTGCGCGCCGGCTGCCCCCCCACTCCCTCCTGCCTCTCGTATCGCATTTCAGCCCTGGGGGGGGCCGGCAGGGCAGTGGGGGGACACCCCAGGGACCGGGGGGTGGGGACCCCCGCGGGCGGGGAGACGCGCTTTTCAAGGTGGGGGGATGCGGGGAGGCGGCCGCACCGCGGCGGGGCAGAGGCGCTGGCGACCCAAAGCCCCTTTCGGGGGCGCCGATTCGCGGCTGGGCTGCGGGACCCGGGGAGGGGGGGGCACGGACAAAGGGCGCCCGTCGGCAGACAAAGGGGCAGCGGCGGAGCCGGGGGGCGGGGGGGATGGGGGGGTGGCTGCAGAACGGGGCGGCGGGGCCGGAGCGCAACGCCCCGGCGGCCGGAAGACAGGGCGGGGGGTGAGGGGTGGGGAGAGGGGAGGAGGACCGGCTCAGCCCCGCTGAAAAGGAGGGCTCGCCCGCCCGTCGCCCCCCCATCGGCCCCCCCAACCCCCCCTCCCCTCCACCGGCTCCTGCCCCACACCATGGCTCTGTCCTGGAGGAGCTGGCTGGCCAACGAGGGGAGCAAACACCTCTTTCTGGTAGGGGGCTGCCCCACCAGACCCGGGGGGGTGCCCTCGGTGGGGCTGAGCTGCGGGGAAGGCTGGGGAGGGGGGCGCGGGGGGGGGGGGCGGGCGGCCGGGGCCAGCGCGGCTGGCGGGTGCTGGCGGGGCGCCGTGGAGCCGCGGGGGGGAGGTCGGGGGTCCGCGGGGCGCAGGAGGCGCCGGGCGTGCGGGGGCGTCGGTGCCCCCCGGGATGCGCTCGCGCTGCGCCCCGGCGCGCGGCGGGCAGGGGGACACCGCCTGTGCCCGGGGACAAGGCGCGCAAAGTCCGCGTCCGGCGGGCACTCCGCACCGCGCCGTGCTCTTTGTTAGAGCCGCCTGGGGGAAGTTGAGGGGCAGAGGATGCATCTTCGTGGAGGTCACGTTCGCCCTGCCTTTGTCTTTGTCTCTTTGTTGGTATTTTTTATTCTTTGAGCCTTTAACTGCAATATTTAACTAAAGAGCGGGAGCGGCGCTTTGTACGCCGAGGGCTTTGCCAGCTCTCGTCGTCTGAAGTCACAAAGGTAAAGTTTTGTGAAGTTCAGTGAAAGTGCAAACTTCTCACGCAGGGGCTATTCCTTTTAATACTTTAAAATATTTTATGCTAAATGCTCGAAGTTGTTTCTCTCCCATTCCATATGTTTATGAAACTACACGCTTACAAGTTTTATGAATGAAATTACCACTGAAAAGTTTGCACATGCAACTTTCGCTTACAAACTCTTGTTTCTGTTTCATTTTAGCTTTTCTGGCTCTCCCTCAATGCGTGGCTCTTCTGGAAAACCTTCCTGCTCTATTATCAAGGGCTGCAGTATTATTATTTGCATCAGATGTTAGGGGTGAGTGACCCGGACATTACTTTTTGCCCTGGAAATTGGGATGCTGGGAGATGGGAACGGGACAGGATGCATTTGCTAATCAAGGATGACACAAACTGCCTGTTAACGCCACAAAGCGGGGAAAGATCAAATAGGAAAGGACTGGGATACTGCTGACAGTTGTTTAGGAGTAGAAAGTGAACAGCGTGGAGAAGAAAAAGAGCCAGTCAAGTGTGGGACAGCTATCCTTCCCCCGCCTTTCCCCCCTCCCGGTGCTCCCAGCTGCAGACAGGCTCACAGGAACACAAACATGCTCAAGAGATGACTGGAGATCGACTTTTTGTCATCAAAATGTTAGCCAAGCTTATGGGCTTGCGCTGGCAAATCCTTTCTAATCCAGTTATTGCGATACATATTTGCTGAAGGAATTCTTTTGATATGTCTTAGTTCTACTCGGTGTTTGTCATCCTCGTAGTTCCTGTGTAAATCATTGTGATCTATATTATTTTAGTTTTGTTTTCTAACAACAAATTCTTGGAATCTGAATGGTTTAATGAAGATTTTACTGTTTTGATTTTGCGAGGGTAACATCCACCACCACCAGAAGAATCCAAAAAAAGATAATATGGGGAAGTGAGATACGGGTCTGTCTTGTGAAGTTACCCACAGCCACGCTCTTGCGGTTGTTTGAAATGACTTCTGTCCAAAGGGCTTAACAATTTCCTGGAAAGTGCTCTAGGGTTGCTCAGATTTTGAGAATGCAAGAGAAAGTGGATGAATAACACGATGCTTTGTAACACCATGGCAGACTCGGGAATGGGTGTCAATGCAGAGTTGACGTGGGGCTAAAGCACAGATGATGCACATCCCAACCTGCTGTAGAGCCTCTGGGTTTTATCTTGGGCAGGATATATTTTTTGTTACGGCTGATATCATTGCCAGAGCTAGCCAGCCCCGTAAGCCTTTGTGAACTTGCTTGAAAGTAAGTTGACCTGATACACTTTTCTCTCTTTTTCTTATGGCTGACTCAGACGTGTTAAGAAATGAATCTTAGCAAAGGTAATGCAAAAAGGAGGGAATGAAAATACCTAAATGCTTCATGATGATGACTTTATAACAGAGAAAAACCATGAAAACATGTTTAGTTTTACCATGATCTCTAATAGCGTTGCAGCCCAGCGCATCCATTTGAAAAGTGTGTTTGTTCCTGGCAGAGCAAGTGGGTTGTTTATAAAGCGAAAGTTCTTGGGTCAACATGTTGGGCCAGGTTGTCAGCTGGTGTCAATCAGCAAAGCTCCTCTCACTTCAGAAGACTCACCTGCCTTGTACCAGCTCATCACCTGGCCTTTTTTTGCTTTTCTTATACTTCACAATGAAAGACATCTAGAAAGTAATATAATCTGTGTTGAGAACCTGTGAGTTGATTCAAGCAACAGATTCACTGTCTTGGTCAGGAGATGAGAGCTGGGAGGCCATGTGTTTGGTTTGTGTCTGCAACTGTGAGAAAAATTACCAAAGAAGTTTAGAAACTTTTTTAAATGAGGAAGAAAGTGAAAAGCTAAATCTAAAAGATACTTTTGACCAAAGCTCTGAAACTAATTTAAAAATTTTGAAAGCATTAAAGACTGCAAAACATCCTCACAACTCACTTCTTACAGTTTGACTAAATATCATACAAATACCATTCTAAGACACCAAAATTATCTTTCTCCCATCTCTTCAATGTATTTGTACATGTGTATAAATGATACAGGTTGTTTTGCAAGGGTTGGGAAGACTGAACCCAATTTTAGTCTCTTCAGGAAACAGAGTAAGCACGGCCATGCTACGCCTGCTGTTCCCTTTCGTGGGGATTTTTGCTCCTCTTCTTTACATCGGGTTGTGTAGCCACTGTCCACCTTGTGGCCCGTCTCATAACACTCTCCTCTTGGTTCCATATGTGGGTGAGTGGCTTGCAGTGTCTCTGTGTGCCATTTCTGGATGTTTGAAAATGCGGGGATTTAGATGAAAATTCTTCATTTATAGTTCAATAGTTGGTTTGGGGTTTTTTTTTGTGTCTTAAGATGATGAACCGAAACCAACTTGTTTTTCAGCGAGGTCTGCTAAGGAGTTGTTTTCTTTTCTCTCTTTGTGCACTGCGATAGCTTAAAATCTCCTGAAGAACTTCTGCACTTGCAGCACTGAAAGATTTACCACAGGTAATTTTATTGTTTTCCAAGTAACAGGGTGGAGAACAAGAAGAGTTGCTGTGGTAAATCAGACTGTGAAATGAAATCTTGGACTGAATATCCGAGTAGATTCAACTCTGCCATGTTTTCATGCAACTTGTTTTCTTTCTGATGTGAAGAAGGAGAAAATTCTTTCCTGCAGTGATCACTGAAGTGGTTCGCCTTCCTTCGGCCTTCTGCAGAAGGAGGAGACCAGTTTTATTCTCTGTCGATTGCATCCTCTGCAATCTTGATACTTAGCACAGGATTTTGAAATTATTTCGGTACCTAACTCTCAATCTTTCAATGTCAGTCTTTCTGATCCTTAAGTCTGCACCTGTAAAAAGGCAATAATAGCATGGTGACGTCCTGGAAGTGCAAAGAGAATAAATAAGTCAATGGCACTGATGTGCTGGGGGAAGGTTAATCAGTCTATTCGACACTACAAAATTTAGTGGGTAAAGTTACGTTGTGTCAAACGTCCCCACTTTGCAGTTTGAGTCCTACTGATGAGACCAGCATAAAGTCTTCAATGTGGAATCTCTGTCCTTGGAGGTTTTCAGAAACTAATTGCATAAAACCCTGGGCAAAGTTGGTCAGAGTTTGGGCTTGAACCTGCATTGAGTGGGAGGTTGGAATAGAGACATCCCAAGGTCCCTTCCAACCAGAATAATTCTGTGATTATATGATTCTTGTGGTCTAAGTTAGCCAGAACCTAGCAGATGTAAACCCCTTCCCTACACTTTTGCCTTGTAACACTGCACGTCAGAGTCTTAGTACATGAGTGCACTCATTGCTGCTGGTTCAGGAACGTAAGTCAAATAAAAAAAACCAAAACTCAGTTTCTCATAATTCAATGAGTGTAAACTTGTGGCATTATTTTGCCTAAAGAGAAGTCTGTGAGGAAGACAATAGGCACTGATTTTATGTAAAAGATTGTGACAAAGAGGAAAGGAAGATTCTCATCTCCATCTTCATGGTAGGTAGCGCAGGATGTAGTCTGTGTGAATTAGAAAGGAAGCTTCACAGATTACTTGACGTGACTCCACAATCTCCATTGTTGGAGGTTCTCGGTCAGAGAAGTTTCCCAAATTATTAATTTCCTTGTGGACTTCAGGATTTCTCCCTTCACGTTAGCTTGGCTGTATTTGTTATCCAACAAGTTTGCTTGCATTTGACCAACAAATTTAGTCCTAAATTCGGTACTGGCCTTATTATAGAACTCAAATCTTGCTTTTAACAGCATTGAATGAAATACCTGTTTCTTGTTCCTTGAGTTCCCCATGAATAGAAAGCATTGGGCTCATTTTGTCATGGCATAAAAGGTCTCTCTTTCCCTATTCCCTCTCTAGTCGCTGCTCAGATAACTCTAATGTAGTCAAATGGCCGTTAATGCAAGAGATGAGCTTCTGGGTTTCACACCGAAGTGGAGATAATGCCTTCTCCGAAGGGGCTCTCTGGGAAAAGATTGAATAACTGAAAAAGGGACCGAAAAAGAAAAGTGCTGCCTCACTTTTTTATCTGTACAGTTGCTGCCTTCCTGAGCATCGTGTTTGTGTCATCTTTATTTACTGCTTGGAATACGTTCCCGTAACTTGCATGTCTCTCCTTGCTACTTTATCGTAATGATAAAGATTTTGCTAATGGAGGCCAAATTCTGCTTCCATTGATCCTTACGCAACCGCTCTGCAGCCTCCTTCCCCCACGCATCTAAGCGTTGAAGGGAGCTGTGTACCTTGACCCTTTATTTTCCTTAATGTGTAGTTTTGCTATTTAATCGTCTTGTAACCAGGCTATTTGGGATTTGTTCTTTAGGTGCTACATGTAGCAAAAATGTTTAATAATAGGTTTACGTTGCTATGGAAGCTCTGTGCGTGTATATTTAAAAGTATATACACAATTCGATTTTTCAGGTTTTTTTCTACAAGGTGAGCTTAAAAGGTGAGATAGGACAATATTTGTTGATGTTTTCCTGTATTTTACTCCCCAATACGTTTTGCAACCACATATTGAATATTAGATTTCTGTGCACAGTGGCTGCAGGTAACATTCATCTCAGCATTTATAACTGATGAACTTTGGGGAATTTTGTGATATACAGTAAATTCCTTTAGCCTTCAACTTAATACTGAAATAAATTGCCTGACTGCAGAGAAGCTCGTTTCCCCTGCAGCCCACAGAACACCCAACGGGAACTGCCTCGTTGCCTCTCCATCCTACTTTGCGCGTTGTATGAGCGTGGCCAGGAGTCCATCCGGATTTCTGTGGGACCGTACATCAGACAGGGGTAGCTGGAGAACTTACGTTCCCACTGTGTCTCTGGAGCCCTGTTCTGCTGCTGTGGAGAAGTAAAATACGGTGATTGCTTTATACTTGCCTGGAGAAGGAGTTTTGAGGATACCAGGTTTGAATTTGTAGTGGATCCGGTTCCCTACTGTCTCTGCCACAGATTTCCCCTGTGAATTTGATTAATCCTTTAGTTTTTCCAGGCCTCTCTGCCCCTCCATGGAATGGGATAACAGCGTGTGGTACCGGGTAGGCAGAGTACAGAAGGAGGTTGTCAAACGCTTGGATTTGATGTCAGCAAAGGGTGGATGAAAGAGAGCGTCCAGCAGAGATTTTGGGGGTGTTTTTCCACTCTTTTTGATCCTACAGCAATTTCGTATGCTACTAACATGAAATAAGACCTTTTTTTTTTTAAGACAAGGATAATCTTAGGAAGAAAAGAGGATTATGTTTCTCTCATTTCTTAACTAGTTAATAAGGATATATATTCCCTTCTAGAACCAGCAAGTTGCCCTGGAGCAAAAATTGTCTTTCATTCTGCTATTGTTTAAAAATCCAAGAATACACTATGATAATTTGTTACTGTGCCACCCAGGCAATGCGAAGGAAGTCAAGAAAGAGACCACTTGGAAACCATTTGGAAAGAATTAGTTCCATAGGGATATTTTTAGCCTTTGGATATATGTTAAGAGCAAACTTAGTACTCTGTTATTCTTCTGGGTCTTGAATGAATTGTGATTCCAAGCATCGCTAAATGTATTACTTTACCATTGTTTTCAAATTGGTCATGGGCTCATTGCAGCAATCATTGCCCAGCTGTATTTCAGAATAAAACCTTAAGTGAACCGTTGGTGAAACTGTTTGAAGCTGGAGAAGTCGTTTTCTCCTGTCTTTTTTTTTTTTTTTAATTTTTCTTTTTACAGATGCTGATAGCCTTGAATTAGAATTAATATGAGGGCATTCTTCCATAGTAATTGCATTATGAATGAATATCTGCTATTTGTTAAATAGTGTCATGGAAAAACACAAAGCAAGGTTAGGGTGGCCTTTTCTACTCATCATAGCTCATTCATAGTTTTTGTACCAGTTAAATTGTTTAGCAATTTACTTATTTCTTAGAATAAATTATTTCATTTACTTAATACTATACAGTGTAGAATTAACTCCATCCTAGACTATTCCAAACTAGACTGTTTTGTTGAAGTTTTGCAAGAAGAATAGTTGTCCCCGATAAAGGAAGTCTCGGGTAACTGATATCATGCCTGATTTATGTTTAAACTCAAAGACAACATAAATTCTTAAGAAACTAATGGTGTAACTTCTGGTCTAGTTGAAGATGTCCCTGCTCACTGCAGGGGGTTGGACTAGATGGCCTTTAAAGGTCCCTTCCAACCCAGCACATTCCATGATTCTCTCATATAGGTCATATCAGAAATTACGACAATTTTCAAATTGCTTTACTTATTAATTGTTCTGCAACTTTTTTCAGCTTTTCGGTGTTAGTCAAGGGCTACAAAAATGGTTCCGTTTACTTTGGATTTGCATAACGTTAGTTCTACGCAATTCTTGTGTTTTTCAAATCATGCTCATTTAATCACTGAAATACTGTAGCACATCAGCAAGCTCTAATAAAAACGCTTATATGCGTTTAATGAGCATGTTTTTGAAGTTATTGCTTTTATGAGGTGTATAGCTCATTTTAGCTTCCCTTTAGAGGAATAATAATTAATGAAAATAGAGACAGGCTTGTATATGCAAATGGCACATTATAGAGACATTTTACTTTCCATTCATAGAATCGTAGAATGTGTTGGGCTGGAGGGGACCTTTAAAGGTCATCTAGTCCAACCCCCCTGCAGTGAGCAGGGACATCTCTAACTAGATCAGATTAAGTCAAATAATTTCAAGGATATTGCCATTTTATCTGTCAGTGCAAAAATACTTACAATGTTCTAAAGTCACTTTAAGCTACTGTGGATAGAGAAATATTTATTCTTGTTGTTCACATATTTTTTTTTTTTAATCATGCTTTGAAGCGGAAAGTGACATCAGCATTCAGTAAAATCTCAGGTCGGTTGCTGAGGTTGTGGCCACTGTAGCTGCTGCCCAGTTGCAGTCATTGCACTTGGTCTCTGGACCACTTGGGAGAGTCCAGAGGGGAGGGCAGAGGATGATCTAAAGGCTGAAGAGCATGATTTGTGAGGGAAAAGTAACAAGAATAGTCTCTCACAGTGCATGTGAAAAGAGCGTGAAGTAACAGATGAAATAGAAGCAAGGGAGGTTTTATGTAAGGAAAAAGGGACTAACATTGCACTGGCAGAAAAGGTGGAGGAGGTCTGGAGAGTGGGAGAACCAGGTGATGTAGTTCATTCTAGTCTTATTTTCTAGAATTCAGTAGGTTAGAGGTGCCTCTGTTGTAAGTGTCCCTCTCAGGATAACTTCCATGAGAGCTGCTCCTGGGACATTTGCCAGGGATCCCACATGTACACGGCAGAGAACAAGGTAGAGCACGTTTTGTGGGGTAATTTCTCCTACGTCTCATGACCAGCTTTTGGGAGAAGATGCCCTTATGACCACTTTGTTCTGTGGAACGGGTAATCGTAGGATCATAGAATCATGGAATTGTTCCGGTTGGAAGGAACCTTAAAGATCATCTAGTTCCAGTCCCCCTGCCCTGGGCAGGGACACCTCCCACTAGACCAGGTTGCTCAGAGCCCCGTCCAGCCTGGCCTTGAACACTTCCAGGGGCATCCACAAGTTCTCTGGGCAACCTGTTCCGGTGTCTCACCACCCTCATGGTGAAGAACTTCTTCCTAACGTCCAGTCTGAATCGACCCATCTCTAGTTTTAATCCATTCCCTCTAGTCCTACCATTACCCAACATCCTAAAAAGTCCCTCCCCAGCTTTCTTGTAGGCCCCCTTAAGATACTGGTAGGCCACTAGAAGGTCTCCTCGGAGCCTTCTCTTCTCCAGACTGAAGTCTGGAGAACTTCTCTGTTGAGAAGGTCCCTAGCACTCAGGTCCAACTAAATAATGTAAAGTAGCCAGAAAATAAACAGAATTTACCTAGACTTTGATGCTTCAGGTGGATTCACCACCTTTACCTTCTGTTTGCCTACTGGTTTTGTGCCCAGACGTACCGCAGAGCAGGTGGGGTACATGGGTTGTACTAACTCTAACAGTTCTGGTGGTTTATGGTACTGAGAAGCTCCTGTCATGCCGTTGTGCTTGTGATCTTGCTAGACATGCTGAAGTCCAGTTATTTTGTTTATTTTTACTAGTTTATATATTCATCCATTTCTGAGACATGTAGATAAGTCTGTAAAAGACAACTAATAGCAATGACAAATTTTGAAATTACAAGGCTTTTCTAATAATTTCTGTAAGAAAATATTACCGAATAAATAAAACCTCTGTATTTCTCTCCATTTTTCTTCTTCTTGATAAGAAAGATATGAATATAATAAATTCACTAATTTCACATTTCACACATTTCACTAATGAAATGTTTTTCACTGAAAAATAACAAATGTTCTGTTTTTTTTTACATAACGTTTCTTTTTGAAAAAGTAATACATCTTCAGTAATTTTTATTAGATAATTCGTACTTGTTCAAATCATTCACATACCTCTGCAGTATTTGAGTTATCTTATAATATTGTAACAGTTTTAATTAATTTATTCAGGAGTTGAAAAACTTGGGGCTTAGAGAACATTGTAAGAAATACCCTTCCAGAAATCTGTTGACAGTCTAAAAGCATTTTTATATAAGGTAGTAAAATGGTAATTCAACCTAATAACTAGGCGAACAATGGCATTTTGCTAACTTTTTAAAAAATCATAAATGAATGAGAGAATTTAATAAGATTAAAAAATACCGGTTATGACATTAATGGGTGCTTTGTTCATTTATGTGACAGGTGTTTTTGTTCTAATTATGTAAGTTCCAAATATACCAGTGAAAGCATTAGTGAAATTAGATTTCATTGCAGTTCCCAGCTATTGAGTAGTTAAAATGAAGAAAACCTACTGTCATTAGGTCCAAATCTGGCACTGCGTGGTGTGAATGGATGAGGAGTTCCGTGACAGTTCCATAGCAGTCCTTGAAACAATATTATCATTTCAATTTAATTGAATCAGTATTTTTCTACATCTTTTTCTGGCTTGTTTACCAGAAAATCATTACGCTTAAACTTAAGTGGCTGTCTAGTGTCTTCATAGTATTTATCCCTCTTATTTAATTATGCTTGTGGAAGCTTTCAGGTAATTTCTCAGTGGATGCTTGTTGTTGTCTCAGATAGATAGTTTTGTTCCACGTGGCTTTGAGCACCGGTGAGGATATTGGTTCTTTCAGTAGAAATTTGTCATTTGCTGACATTATTGGTCACAAAATTAGTTTTAAATAAGTTTTTGATGCAAAGGTGAGAGCTGTTTCACTCAGAGAACAGGACGGCATGCTGTGTGTACAGTGGTTTTTTCAGTACAGGTCAAACATCATGAAACTCCGCTATTCTGATGAGTCAAGAGAGCATGGGAACCATCTGGGTTCACAGCCAAGAAAAGGAGGTTGAATAGGGAACCATTTGAACGTCTTTTCTCCCTGCAATCTAACTCTTGCTGTATTTGTTCAGCTAGGATTGTGTGTTAGCAGAGCTTCAGCATCTGTCCTCAATCTCAACTGCTGCCTGGTCCTTCTACCCATGTGCCGTGTTCTCTTGGCCTTCCTGCGGGGATCCCAGAAGGTGAGTACTGTCCTCAGAATGCAGCAGCTGAGAAGAGGAGGGCCCGGTCTCTGTTTAGTCTAAAAATAATAGGAAAATATCTGTTATATCCCTGTTTGTTATACAGTATGTACCTGCCTGGTGCAAGTATCGTTCAGCCTAGGTTCATGACCCCTTGGCTGGCATTGTCTGGTTTGATTGGCCCTGTCGTGAGGAGGGTTTCTTGAAGGCGTTTTTGAAGCGCAGGGTCTTGCTGTGGAACTGTAACCAGACGAAGTCTTCTCCTCCTTTCCCAGCTCTAATATGAAAGACATCTGTGTCCTCTCCACTGCTTCCTGGTAGAATTCAACAGGGCAAAAAGAACGGAGTCTCTGCATGACCAGAAGTGTCCTACTGGAAATGACAGAACTCTTAAATAAAAATACCCAACCTGATATATTCGCTATCAGGAGAGAAAAAAAAAGTTCTGGCAAAGCAAAGAGCGTTTGTTTTCCGTACCAGTGTTCAGTAAACAATAGTTTAGCTTGTTTGAGATTTGTCAGTTGCTTTGGCAGAGATGTAAGTGATGCTTTTGAGGAACACCTGTGCTTTCTAGACGGTTGCCAACTGAACCTATGAGTTCTGTTCATCATGTGACAGTACCTGTAAGATTTGATGCCTATAGATACCTACACGTATGCAAATACACCTTTCCCCCGATCCTGCTCAGTGATGCCGACAGCAATTAGTGCTGGAATTCCTAAATTTTAAGGCCAGAAGGGACGTTACTTTATGTGCTCTATGTACTTTATGTGGAATACTGACCCAACTGTGATTTCTATATTAAGACCTCAGAACTGACTCATTGTCATAATCCTGTAGTTTTTAAATTTAGGTACTGTGCTTGCAAGGGTGTTAAGCCTAGTAAAAGCTGAAGTTGCTATTAAATCAGCTCAATTGCTCTTTGCTTTGTTTTAGAAGAGAGATTGCTTGAATTCTTCTCTTATTAGGTTGCCAGCCGGAAAACCAGAAGGCTGCTAGATAAAAGTAAAACTTTCCATGTGACGTGTGGTGTTACAATATGCATCTTTTCAGGTGAGATCTTGCTGTGCTGAGCAGCAGCTTGTTTGGGAAACGCATTAAAGCCGGTTTTTGTGGTTTTTCTTATACAGTACATTTGGGGGTAGTCTTGCTCTGTGCTTCCCTGCCTTACGTTGTGAATGCTTTCTGGGATGTGTGTGGGGTTTGGTTTATTTTTCCTTTAAACACATGAGCTTACATTCTAACGCCGAGCCTTTCCTTAAAATTCCAGTTTCTGAAAGGACAGGTGTATGAGATCAGGTCAAAATCTGCCATTATAGCTGACCTTCAGTTGTGCCTGAGGAATTTGAGTGAGGAAGCGGGATGCTACAGGCTTATCAGCAGAAGAGGGAGCAGTGGAGGCAAACACCCATTGAACTGAAGGCAAAAGTGTTCTTTGGTGGACACCTTTGAATGTTGTCTCCCAGCTGAAGCGTTGCAGTGTGGAAATGATGGCTCTAGTGTTAAAAAAAAAAAGTAATATCTTAAATGCATACAGCTTTCTGCCATGCATATCTATAACTTGATTTACTTTAGCAAAAATAATTCCTTAGTCCCCGATACATCTCAAGCAGGTGATGTGATTACGGCTTGGCATCTGGGTAGCCACTTTTCTTTACTTCAGGGGAACGTCTACCTCTTGTTTACGGATCTCAGCTTTACTCTTGTTGGTTTTTTTTAGTCTTACATGTTGCTGCTCATCTGGTGAACGCTCTTAACTTCTCTGAGAACTACAATGAAGACTTCCTGTCACTAAATGCAGCAAACTATCGCGGTGAGGTGAGCCAGCTGTTCTTTTATATTTTGCTTTTAAGTATATAATTTAAATGTATGATTATTCTTATATCCAATTCCATTGCGAGATACATCCTGTGATCTGTAGAGCGCTGCTGATTTTGTGCACTGAAAAGTCACCATCATGTGGATTGCCGTGGATTTTGTTTCTTTCTCTGGACGAAGCGTGCATTAAGCACTTTGTTTAAGGCAGCAGGATTCAGACCTCTTGGATGGAGAGGTGGAGAACGCTGTCATCAAGTCCTTTCACCTGCGCTCTGCCCTGTTCTCCTTCTTCTCTACAACATGCTTTAACTTCTGTTCAGCCCTGTGCTGGTCAGGCGGTTGGGGTAGATGATTGTTGCAGGTCCCTTCCAACTGAAATAGGCTGTTCGACTCTTCTTCTGCTTCTCTCTGTTCCTCGGGTGGGCCTGATTGAGAAACTTCTGCTGTTTTGGAAAAATACATTCTGTGTTTGCAACATTTAGAATATAGTGCCATGTGACATGTGCTGGTGACAGGGAGATTTGAGAGTGATTTTGCATTTTTAAACTGCAGTGGGAACTGGAGTATATATGCGAAGAGTGGAATCAGTTATCTGCGTGAACTGGGCTGGAAGCTGATTTCTAGTTACGAAATACTTTGTTTGCCTGACTGCTGACTGTGGTGCGGATTGCTTTGAGGGCATACCCCAGCCCTAGTCCCTCCTCCAGGTGCTTGCTTGTGCATTTGGCGCTGGAGAGATGTTTGCAGATTGTAGGAGTAAGACCGGAGTCCGGGACTCTTTCTTCTTTGGGCTACGCTCAAGTGCTCTCTTGTTTATATTCATTCTGGTCTCAAGTCTGCTTTTCTTTTCTACCAGCTTCATTAGGAAAGATTTAGAATGACCCTATCCCAGCTGCATCCTTTCCTGGAAAAGGAGAGCTTGACTCAGCCCAGGCGCATAAGGACCAACAACCAAGGTCTTCTACTCCCCGGGTGAATGATCTAATCACCGAGCTATTCTACGGCAGGCAGACATGCCAACACCAACTATTGTGCTGAGGTTCTGGATTGAACTCAAGTGTCTGCGTGTGTTAGGAGTGGTCTGATGGGCTTAGCCTCATCAGGAACATTAGCAGGAGCTTGCCGCAGGCAAGAACGTGCCAGGGTGTGCATGGCAGCCTGTGCTAAGCAGCCTTAGGAATTTTGCAATAGAAAAATGGGGATAATAACAAGTTTTTAGTAACTCTAGGATCAAAACCTCACATATTTTAGGTACTCGAGTAGCTTGAATTCCACTTAAACATGTTGTTAGCTGGGGCGGGCAGTCTGGATGCTGCCACCATCTTCTGCATGCGGGGGCGCGTGTTTGGGTGCAGACAAGGTCACAGAGAGGGACGCTTCATTTTTTCTCACCTGTACGACAGCTGCTCACCTCCCCTCACTGCATTTTAGTGCGAGTTTAAAAAAAAAAACAACAAACCAAAGTTCTTCTCCGCAGTGAGGACAAAACCTCAGGAGGCGTAGGACTCAAGGGAGTGAGGCAGTTTCCCGTGGGGTTGACGTATCCCCTCTTCCTCTCACGTGCGGTGAAGGACACAGGAACATCTGGCCTTGTATTGTCAGCTCCTTTGTGTGCAGTCCTGCTTCACTGGAGTCCACTGCACATCTCTTGGTGATGCCATTGGCTGTAAAATTCTTGCTGCTGGTCTTTCATCGAAATTCAAAATCTCTCTCTCTCCTGCTCCCCTCTGTCCTCCCAAAGGTATGAGGTACCTGAGTAAAGTTAGGCTTTCAAAAAATAATAATTTTTAAGATTATCTGGATCCTAATTTTTCATAACAGATCGGAACTGTCTTCACTGGAGGAATGCAAAGGTTGAAGGTTTAATTTATGTTGAATTGCAGTCAGTGTAAACTGCTGCCAAATACCAAATCCATTCCTGCATTCACATTTAGGGACTGCTTACACCATCGCGCCTGTGAGCTTTATGAGCTACTTGTTATTATTACATTATTCATATTATTACCATATATAAAATCAAATATATTGACTTCTTTTTTGACCTGTCTGTTTTTCAGGACCCGAGGAAACTGCTTTTTGCTACTGGTAAGTCTGTTGCAAAATGGAATGCAAAAGTTTGCTGCTTCTCATACTCACTCTCCAGACAAAACATTCTGATCCCGTGTTTGCATGCTCCGTTTGTTGTATCTCAGCTAGGTTGAGATGTGTTATTTGTGTTAATACAAGCCGGGTTTGCTTATCCAGTAGTCAGGAGGGAGGACTTACGTAAGCCCTGTAGTAGGATGAGCAGCGTCTTCAAAGCTGTTGTTGTACAGATGAGTCAGTGGAAAATCATCAGTTTCAAACAGGGATTCTGCATAATATTAAACCCAAATTCCTAAATGATCCAATTTCTAGAAAAAGAAACACAACAAAAAAGCAGCCGTCTTGCTTCAGCTGGTTTATTTAAGGCTCGGTTTGACTTCGGAGCCATCTAAACTGTTATATGGGAATCAGGCTTCAGCACTTACAAAGAATAAATAAGCAAGAACATTTTTGGTGCAGGAATTTAGAAGGGAGCAATGTTTGGGTATGGACAGGTAGGCACGAGCCCGAGCTGTAGTGCTTCACAAGCAGGACAAGGTCCTCTCGGAGGCAAAGGTCCTTATTTAGACCAAATGAAAAAATTCCAACTTTGTGTCATTTAGGGCAGGGTCCAAAAGAATCATTCTGGTCAGCAGCTGATGGCGTTCTAGACCTGTCAATCCCATACATTTACTAGAATTGGCAGCCTTGGTGGAAAAGGGCTTTCCGAAAACCCTAGGCAGGTTGAGGTCAGTTGAAAGCAGAGGAAGTGAGAAAGTGAAATGACAGAAATTTGAGGTACAAGTTAACTGCTAACTGGAAATAGGCTGGGTGACTGGTGTGGTCAGTGAACCCGTGGTGGAGGCCTGAAGGAAGGTAACTCACAGAGGAGGGAGTTAAAGATGGGGAGGGGGGATCAGAACAAGCCTCCAGTGCCACATTTAATATCTTGCATAAAGGAGAAGGACTGAGTGTGGAGGCTCCATCAAATGTTACAGCTTCTGGGGGCACTTTGAGGCCTCAGTAGCTGAGCACAGAGGATCTGCAAGGTGGAACTCCTTTTACCCTCTGGCAGCTGGGAAAATACTGCATTTTCAAAAGTTTGAGCAAAAAGTCTGAGCACATTGTTCCAAAAAGCATTTTTTTTTGTGATTTTAATTTTAAATGTAAGGTTTCTCAGATCACTCCCCATCCTAACAGCGGCTAATTAACATTTATTATTTGTGCCGTGGGAGTGCCCAGGCAGGGACCAAGACTTCGCTGCAATGGGAGCTGTACAAATATGCAAAAAAAGGGTCTCTTCCCAAACTAGATTTATTGGCTGATTTTTTTAACAGTGAAGAGAAGGAATAAGGGTTTGGAAGGATTTACAGTGCGATGGCTTTTCACATCAGTCTGGGAAAGAACCTCCTGGCTTAAGGATGCGAGGCTCTGGGAAGAGCAAGTATTCAAGACTGTAGTTAGTGGGGGAAAAGCGAAACGGGGAGGAGAGGAAACACCAAAAATGCACCGATGAATCGGGGCGAGGTTGGCAGTGGTTTCATATTTGCAGTGTGATGGAGAAGAGAATTGAAGAACTGGCTGGAAAAGGTGATCTGTGGCGTGAGTGCCGACGTAGGAAGCTGGATCAAGTGCTGCACTGCAGTTGGATTGGAAGTATTTGTGTCAGAGGGGAGACCGATTGCACGCGACCTGTCAAATTAGGCTAAGAATGAAGAAGAAATGAAGAACGGAAAGAATGCACATTTTTTTATTGCAACTGCTTTTAATTGTAACCTTTCTGCGAAGGACTGACATTAATGTTTCTTATGCAGTCCGTGACAAAACTTCCATTGATTGCAGGACCAGGATTTTTCCTACAGTTTGTAAAACCGAGGGGTGATTTGGAATGTATCAGAGTTTGGGTATCAGACTTACCAACAAGTGGATATTGGGAAGTTTATAAAAAGATAAGATTTGAAATTGTCTCTTTATTGCTAAAGAGTCTAAAATCACAATGAATTATTTAAAAAATGAGCTCGTTGTTATCATTAGGATGTGATCCTGTAAAAGATCCTGGACCATTAAAATCTGTGGTTTTGCCATTTGCGCCCATGAAAGCTGGTTGAAACTCTTGTATTCTGAGACTAAAACAGCACTTATTTAGCTTTGTGCTTGGTGATTGGCCTGACTGACCTTGTTTAAACCCAAACACGTGACTTTTCTTCGTGAAGTAAAACGTTCTTAGTTCTTAATTCAGATTCTTAATGCCTGGGATGGCAATTTTGAAGATAAAAAAGTGGTAAGATAAAGATAAAAAGAAGATAAAATAGCTCAGAAAAAGTGGTAACTTTGGGGTTCTTCTAATGTCTCTTTAGGCTGATGGTTTATGGTACTTTATGGGCAGGATTCTACTTTAGGATGAAACGAGTCATGCTGTAGAAATGCTCTCCTTTGACTTAAAAAAGAGATGAGGATAGACTAGTTCTGATACGAGTCTGCATTTGAGCAGATGAGTCCAGTCCTTAATGTTTTTACCCTTTCCTTGGCGAATACCGGCTGTAGATCCCTCTCACAGACCTTGCTCTACGGGCAGCAATTTCAAGCATGATACAATGCCATGGAGAGTAATTTCAGGCTCTTTCTCATTCCAGGATGAAATGGGTTGGCAAACAATTGTAGTGACAGCTTGCATAGAAATTGATTTGCTTGAAGTTCTCTCCCTGACCAGGTTTTTAATTGTCGTGTTCAACAGAGTTTAGGGTTTGGAATAAAAAAAGAGGTATAGAAACTTGTACAGTCAGTCTTACAAATAAACAAATAGACAGGAATTGTTCTTGGTTACCTGCTTAGAGACAAACGTTCTGAGCAAATGATTGCGGGAGCAAAGGCAATAGGAAATTAGTGATGCTTGGTGAAATGCAAGGAAGAGGCTGCTTTTCTCTGGGAAGGTGGGGAATAACAGAACATCTCTTCTTTCTTGTCTGGTTTAATACATGAATTGTCTTCAAGAGATAAATGCATGCAGGAGTTTGATTGAATCATGATTTCTATGTCTAATAACTTCCGTTTTCCTAAAAGGTCGTAGGAGACAACTGTACCTCTCCACAAGTCAAATGTAAGTTATCTTATGTCTGTTTTAGTTCCAGGTCTGACTGGAGTCATTATGGTGTTGGTATTATTCCTAATGTGTACAGCTTCTACCTATGCCATCAGGTAAGACATAATCTGATCGCTATGCTGGAAAATGCCATTTGCGTAATCATATTCTCATACTGATTAGAGGGAACAAAGAGTAAATGCAGTACAAAGCAAGAAGTATTTAAATGAGTGTTAAAAATACCAGTTTTCTTGCCGTATTTTTTTTTTTTACTATCTTGCAGGTAAATTGTCACAGTGAATTTTGTATTCAAAAAATTACAAAACCTGATTAAATTGCCTTCAGAGGAAAATATTGTTTGAGGAATGTGCTCAGTTAAAAACCTAGGTCTTTAAAAATGCAAATAGTTCTTTTTTCCTGTTTGTACAGGGAGGCAGTAAACTAAGCATATGGCAAGTTCTGTCCAATGCATAAATTAAGTCCACTGGAAGTAAAATAAGATGATATCTTTATCTTAATTATTTTCATCAATTAATTATAACAGCAAACTGTAAAAAAACAGCCACAGAAAAAAACAGCAATGAAGCAAACCAAACAGAATTATGCTACCTAAGTAGAATGTTGCGTTTTTAAAGCTCTGCTTATTTTGAATGTTGATTATAATTTTGAAAGAGCAATGCAGTATTGGCGTAGAGTAGCTGATGGGATTTCTTAAGTTTTGGTCCTCCAATGGGTTCACATCCTGCACCGACATTATTGAACACGTATTATGGTACATTTGAGTGACCGGGATCTCGGAGGATCTAGCCAAATGTTGTAGCCTTTTTAAGGCTTGGGTTCTGCAACTGAAGCCTATAAAAAAACCCTTGGTTTTTATAGCAGTCTCTGGTGAATTCAAAGACTGATTATGTAAATACATCATCTCAATTCACCAAACTCTGAAGGAGACATTTTAATCTTCAAACGTTAATGGTGCTTCGCCGATGTGGGCTGGGTATGTGGGTTTGGACGTTGTTGAGCTAATCTGTCTTTCCTGAGTAGCAACGTTATCTGGCGCTGATTCAGGAAAGTAGTTCAGCAAATACTTGGGCACTTTTTGTAGACGATGGTACTTCCAGGGTTGAGACCTTTGAGAGACACTGTAGGCTACAGAAGTCCAGGATGAGACTGCTGCCCAAGATGTCAGACATGGCTGCGCATTACATCGTCCACACAGATGGCTCTTCTTGCAAAAGAAAGCCAATTTTGGGAAGATGGAAAAATGAAACAATTACTTCACTCCACAGCACTGAGCCAGAACAAAGTCCTGTTTTCTTCAAGGCCATGATAAATTAGAAAAAAAGAACAGCATTTAGTAATCATTGGGAAACTTAGGAAAATATATGTAGTTGCAAACATATTCTTGGAAATAATAATTTTGCAGTTCATGCAACAAAGGTTTCCATCTTTCCGAGTTACATGCTTGTCATTTCCTTCTTCAAGTGCAAGTGCTTTCCCATCTTTCTGCACCTCCCAGCAGAATCAAAGCCCTAAGAGATCATTTGCATCTCCTGTTACTCTCCCTCAGCCATATGGCTCGAGCGTGTCTTTATAATGTCTTTTCCCGAGGAAATGAGCCTCTGTGTGCATCTTTCTGTCCCTTTTAAATCTCTTTCCCTGTGGATTCTCACCTGCTTTATGATGACTAAGCTCATGCTATGGTCTTAGAAAAATTAATTGTAAATGTTCACTGCCTATCAGAAACTGGGCTTTTAAAAAATATTTCAGAGACTGTTATACTCTCTTTGATTTCAGCCCTAATCCGCTCTTGCACACTGACCTGCTTAATCATTTCTTCCTTCGGATGTTCTTCCTGAAATTTTTCTCTGCATGATTATCCTGCTATTTTCGTGCCTCTACTTGTTCAGTAAACTGTATGAATAAGTATTAGGAGGATTGAATTAGCTGCTAATGTTTTAAAGAGGGGAAAATGAGTGGTGTTTGAAAAATTTTCTAAATTTCTTCCAGGTCATACCTGGGAATTAGACCAACATACTTTTTTTAGTAGTTGTCTGTTGGTGGGATTATAAAGTTATTAGAAAATACAATAAAAAACCCCCTATGAATAAACGTTGTCGTTTCTGCTATATTTCAAATGGATGTTGCTCAACAGTGTTTCCAATGAAAATAATTACTAGTGACTTTGGAAATCATATATTTAAAGGAACATTAAAATATAAGCTACTCCAATGCCATCTCTTTCTGTAACCAAATATTCCAGTCTTCAATTTCATCTTCTAACTACCACCTATATCTTCCTTTTCAAAACTAGCTGTAACAGGGCTAAAAATATTTTTCTAAAACTGTGCTGCTTGCTGTGCCCCTTTAAAGTATGGCAGTCGCCCCTTACATTTCTCAGTCAGTTAACTCTTGCAGGTCTGCACCTGAAAAATTCTAAAGTAGTTTAACCAAAATTAAAATTAAATATTCAACTTGATCTCAAATTTTCAGGACTTGGGAGTTCCTAAGAAATGCTTTCATTCTGTGAATAACGTCAATTTTAAGCCCTAAGAAGAAGGCAAAGAAAGTAAGAAACGTTGTGAAGAAGTATAAAAATCTATATGTAGCAGTAGGAAGATCAAGTGTATTAGAATATTGTATGTATCTGTATGACACACAGTTTAAGAAGGTGTGGTTTGGGCCAGACTGGCCACTGAAACAAATGACAAATACAAGTAAGAAACATGTAATTATTAAAAAGTTGGAGAACATGCTTTATGGTAAGAGGTTCAAGGATCTCCATCCCTTTAGTTTAAGCAGGTGAAGTTGAGAGGACTTGATTACATTTAGGGGAACTTCAGGCATGCGAGGAACCAGGATTTTATAGCAGGAATGCAGAAAGAAGAATAAAATGGTCAACTGGCCGGAAGCTGACATTTAGACATACTCAGACAAGAAGTATACAGTAGTTTTAATCAGTAATAATAATTAGCAGTTGAAAATGACACATCAGAAGCTGGGATTGACTTTCCGTCACGGAAATTTTGAAAAATTGGTGCATTCCAAAAAAAGTGCTTAAGATCCAATAAGAATTAATTCAGTGTGCAGCTTTTGGTTTTGTAGCCAGATACCAAATTAAACCAGAGCTCCAAGATGTGTTTCAGGCCTGGGGGTAAATGTTGTTCTCTTTGTGCCTTCTCATTGTGCCTCCATTCCCCACACCACCATCCTTCACTTTCATCTCACTGATGTTGGCTCCCACAGCTCCTTACGGATCCTGTTGAGCGACTGCATGAAAGTGCCTGCCAGGGTGTGGGTACTCAGAAATGGTTTGCGCAGCCTCAAGCAGGAAAAAGTGTTAGCGTGGTGCTGAACGGGGGAAGAACGGCAGGGCGAAGGGGGGGCTTCAGAGCCCCCAGCTGTCGATGGGTTCCTTAGAACTGCCCTTGCTTGGGTTTTATTTTCGTGGCCCTCAGAATGTCAAAATTATTTTTTTCTGTCTTGAGAAAGGAAACAGCTAAGTCCCATATTGACAGAAACAAATGCAATGTACGTTTCAGATGTCCTGAAGCAAGGGTAGTTCGTTGTTTATGTGAAATACGGTTGGAGGGGAAAAAATTCTGAAAAAAGTTATCTATGTCGGAGGAGTAGCTTCTTAAACTACGTACTCAGAGTTAAGGCTGTTTTTTATTTAATAATGGCTTTGGCTTATGGATGGGGGTAGGTTTTTTGGTTTTGGAAGGGACTCTACTACCATGCTGTGTAGTGTGAGAGGTGTGTTTGTATGCTATGAAGTAGAATATTTTCTTAACCATTTGGTGGTTGTTGTTGTTTGGTGACTATTTTACTCAAGAAAAAACAAACAGGCTTAACAGAAAACAGTTCCGGATGAGTATTTTCTTTGGTCTTGGTTCTTTTTGCATTACCTAACAAGTTACTGATGAAAGTAAGTCCCCTTTCCCCTTCACCTCTCCTGATCCTCACAGTGGTCGTGTTCTTCTTGTTCCTCCCAACGCCATCAGTCCTAGAGCCCCACCGTATGTGGCTTCCTGCCCTGAAATTTCTCCTGACAGTCCTCTTGTTGCCTCCTTGCTCTCCTTCCCTTTCCTGCTGTATTGTCTTCTACTGTATACCCTCACAGATTTCTTCTACCTTTCCCACCCGCCCTGCTGCTGCTGTCGACGATACCTGTTTGTGTGTTGTACCAGTAGTGGCACATTAAACACCACAGCCCTGTACTGGGGCAGAGAACAGGAGGAGGCACTCACTCTAAAGAGATTTAGTTTTGAGCCTGGAGGCTGAAGAACTATTCTAGCTATGAGGATGTGATAGGGCCTAAGCAGGACCTATGAAACCAGTGAAGTCTCCTAATTTTGCAAGGGTTCTTCAGCTGGCTCTGTTCTTCTGTGTCCATCTTCCTCAACTTTTTACTTCTGTGCCAGTCACCTGTTCTTCTCAACACTTAATTGCGTGCAGATACTTAATTGCGTGCCTGGAGGAAAACGTACTGGGCTTTGACTATTCTACGTGACTACGTGGTGTATAATGATGTCCTACGTGCACAGATCTGCTTTTAATGGGCAGTGATTCCATCTGAGTGAAACAGCATTGAACCATGGTTTATTCTTTTCAGGGTTTCAAACTATGACATCTTCTGGTATACACACAACCTTTTCTTTGTCTTCTATATGCTGCTGATGCTGCATGTTTCTGGGTAAGTAAGTGGAAAACACTGTCCCTTTTCCTGACGCATAACCAGAAAGAGCAGTTCCCTTGATTACTGCTTTTCCCGAGCTCGCTTGTGCACAGTGGGCCAACTTCTTGACAAGATGTTGTGCTTTTCAGGTTTTCAACAGGTTATTATTTAAATAATGTTCAGACTGTAGCTTGGAGAATTGTGTGCTACTACAGCCAGCTAGCACAAACTTCTACACTTGCACGTTTATTCCTTGTCCATTTTACCAGTTTCTAGTGGGAAATCAAGAAAACACTATTGCTGCTTTTCTGCCCTCTCTTACCTGGTTGCCGAGAGGAGGATGAGAAGTAAGTTTGCTCATCCCTTTCTCTTTCCTCTCTCCCTTCCATTTTGACTCCTAAGGAGGCGGAAGGAATGGCCCCTCCCTGATTATCTCTTTCTCGTTGCCATCATACAAAATATACTAGTTTTTCTTCTTTTTTTCCACAAACATGAGACGAGTGTTCATGTACCACGAAGCTGATGGTCAGGTCTGTATCTGGCACAAACAAGCCCAGCTCTACCACAAGATTAACGTCTCTGAAGTTTGCTTTGTGGGTGTAGGAGACTGGTACAGGGAAGGGAAGGGGTATTTGAATGAGATTTATTTCTCCGTGTCACCAAACATCTACTGAAACACAGGGTGCTGGAATGTCTGCGCGACACCGAGCACCGCTGCTTAAAGTAAATAGTGAAAGGCAATTAGGCCTAGCAAGACCATGGTAGGAATATGTTGTTGAACAAAACAAACGCAGCTTGAGATCCAGTGAATTGAAATAATGAATTCAAACAATTGAAATTCCTGGACACAATTCCAGTTCTCTCTGTTGTTTTGTGTTTTTTTTTCCTTGCTGTGGCACTGCGCTTGTTCATAGCTGGGGGAGATGGATGTAACCTGTTCTCTCCATCCTGGAGCAGGATAAACTTTTGCTAAATTATTCTTGACAGGTGTTTGTCTAACTTCCTGACAACATCTGGTGACCGAGAGCCTCTAACCTCCTCAGCACTCTGTTCCAGTGATTGCCTTCAGAGTATTTTTCATGTCCAGTTTAATTCATCTCCTTCGCTGTCTTATCCTTTGCCCGTTGTCTTCCTAACCATGTTGCCACTTCATGAAGGAAGAAGGATAGCTAAAGTAGTTCGCCAGCCAAGGCTGCAGGAATGCACCAAGCGTTAAACAGGCATCTTCTTGCACACAGCCTCCTTAATATTGAATTGGAAAGCCTTTCAGTGAGAACCTAAAAAACGGAGTGTCAGTTAAAAGTGGGAGAAGAATGAGTCATGGAGAGTGGGAGTCAGTTCAAGTTTAAGACGCGTAAACGTGGGTCTCCACATGCTTTCTAAGTGTCTGTCTCCCATTATAGTCTAATGAGTTCTAATAAATAGTCAATGGAGCCTTGAGAGTGCTTTAGCTAAGCTGCTGCTACAAAGATCTACATTCAAATGAGCTGGATTGATTTCTAGGCGTCATTGGTGGTACTGATTAGAAGATCTCTTCCGAGAATAAAGGAAGCTTAGGCACACACGCTTAGGTGCCAAGGTGACTCCTACGTGGCATGTCTTTTGACATGGCCAGTTACTCTACAGAGCAAGGCGTTTCCTGTGCCTGGACTGTGCAGGCAGGCTGAGTGAGCATTTACTGTCTTGGGATTCTCTCCTTTTGAGTATTTCCACAGTATTCCTGTATTCTTGTTTTGTTTCAAATTATTATAGGTATGTTCCTGAGTATTCTCTTCCTCAGGGTAGCCAAGCACTTCTCACCAGTATATAAAGTGACATGATTCATCTGATTTATTGGTTTGTTCTTTCATCCCTACCCTAAGGGAGAGGAGAATCTTTCAGGGACTTATCCTTAAAGACTTTTGTTGCTCTTGTAATTCTTGCAACATGACTTTCAGATATTTTAGTGTCTGAAGGCTTGTTGCATATCTGCATTAATTTATTTGTATTTTAGGCCAGTAATAGCAACAAGAAAAAATAGTTTATGTTAAAACAGAAGCGTGATGTTTCTAGTACCAATATAAGGAGCTATAAAACATATGAAAAATTTAGAGCCCGATCCTCAGCTGATCCAATTTGATCCTGCTGTGGAGTTAAGTGGGTTATGCTGGTTCATAGGAGCTGAGAGTAAGAGTCACTAGCGTTATCCAAAGGCTGAAAATTCTTAAGATTCCACCCACACATTGACCTTTAGGAGACACCTCAAGCAACTCGCCTTGAGTGGAGCAGTGGCAGATGGATGAGAAGATAGGAGCAGTGTAGTTCCCTATAAAAACATTAAGAAACATTGACCTCTAGCTTATCATCATAAAAATCTCAAAAAATAGTGATAGGTATTTTCCAGCTCTATCCAGAAGTGAATGTTGTCTCTATTTTGGGCATAGAAAATTGGGGCAGAGGTTGATGTGTGCCCATGCAAATAGATTGCATGCTGTGTTGCTCAGCCAGTAGGACACTTTCATGTTACTTGCTGGTTTTGTCTCTCCCATTTTTGTTTGCTAAAGATGTCTGTCTCCTACTTACTGACATCCACATATTGATTTTTATGTATTCAGGTGTTGTATCGAATAAATATGTGTGGCTATATCTTAGGCTCCTTAAGAGTTGTGCAGAATTCAACCTTTCTGCGAACTGATCTTGGCCGTGTAAGACAACCTGCCTTTCCTTGACAGCTTCAGAAATGGGAGTCATTGCAGCTGCTACTAACAGCCAGCTTTGTCATCCCAGTTTGCCACTCAGTTAGCATGTTTGTAATAGTTTAAACAAACCAGAAATCGCTGGAGGGGATGCTCGTATTTGCAGTTCAGTTATTCATATCTCAAGGAGAACTTTGAATCCTCTTTTGGGACGTTGGGAGAACAGAGAAGCTGTGAGAGCAGCTGGCAGGCATGTACATAAGGTTGATTGAAAAAATATCGCATGTGCTGTGATTTCCAGCTAAATCCACGAGGCACCATAATATTTATGGAGCAGGGAACTACCATAATGCTGGGGGTATCTGTCACTTTGCAAATATGCGATGACCAACAGTGATGCCAGATGCAAGCAATAGGCATGATCGGGCAATAAATACAGACAGAAGCATGGGTGTAGGCACATGGACACTTCCCAAGTGATTCTCCAAGGGTCAGATGTGGAGTTTAGAGTGAGCAGGTTTAGCTTCCAGGCTGTACATTATTCAGTGGACCATGTAGGAAGCTTGTTACTAGCTGTCAGGACTGCATTTCAGTAGGGAAGATTGCCAGTGGCCTGTTGGAACCCATTTAAGTTGGGAATATTGCAGATATTCTACTTCTCTCTCTCGTTGTGAATTAGACGCTGTCTCTGCAGCCATGTTTGTACGTTGGGGAGAGAAGGGGGGAGCACATGTCCTTATGTTTGATCATATACTTGAGATGAGCCTTCACCACGTGGCCTAGCAATCTGAGGGCACGTCTCACCAGACATTGTGCCTTATTTCCCACCCAGCATCATCCTGTACAGCTATCATTTAGCCCTTTGTTTTTTTAAACACTTCTCCCTGTGCTTTTACTGTCATCAAATCCAGATTTGGAGGCAAGCAGTATTCCGAGGAATTTTATTACTGGTATTATCAGTTCTTCCTTATTTTCAGTGATTCATTCATGTGTTGAGATATCATAGAGTGTCTCAGGTTTCCACTTCTTTCTCCACAGTTTCTAGCTGCAGCTGCAAAGTTCTCACTTCATTTTACTACAATCATAGTGTTGTTTAGGTTGGAAAAGACCTTTAAGATCATCAAGTCCAACCGTTAACCCAGCACTGCCAAGTTACCACTAAACCATGTCCCTAAGCAGCACATCTACACGTCTTTTAAATACCTCCAGGGATGGTGACTCAGGCACTTCCCTGGGCAGCCTGGTCCAGTGCTTGACAATCCTTTCAGTGAAGAAATTTCTCCTACTATCCAATCTAAACTTCCCCTGCTTTCCTCATCCTATCACTTGTTCCTTGGGAGAAGAGACTGACCCCCCCTGGCTGCCCCCTCCTTCCAGGAGCTGTAGAGAGCGAGAAGGTCTCCCCTCAGCCTCCTCTTCTCCAGGCTGAACACCCCCAGCTCCCTCAGCCGCTCCTCACAGGACTTGTGCTCCAGACCCCTCACCAGCTCTGGTGCCCTTCTCTGGACACGCTCCAGCGCCTCAGTGTCTTTCCTGGAGTGAGAGGCCCAAAACTGGACACAGCCCTCGAGGTGGGGCCTCACCAGCGCTGAGTACAGGGAGACGATCACTTCCCTAGTCCTACTCACTATTTCTAATACAAACCACGATGCTGTTGGCCCTCTTGGCCACCTGGCTCATACTCAGCTGGCCATCAACCAACACCCCCAGGTCCTTTTCCACCGGGCAGCTCTCCAGCCACTCCTCCCCAGGCCTGTAGCGCTGCATGGGGTTGTTGTGACCCAAGCGCAGGACCCAGCACTTGGCCTTGTTGAACCTCACGCCATTGGCTTTGGCCTATCGAGCATAACTTTAGCTTAAGAAACAAGCATGGACCCCACAAAATAATTTGCCAAAAACGTTCCTTGTCTGTCATGCAGGGCTTTCTTTTTTTTCCTTCTATCTATTTAACAAGATGTTATTTAAAGAAGTAAATTATGCCGTTGTGTGCAAACCTGATAAACACCAAGTAGCGGGAACATTCCTGCAGTTTATGATTTGGCAACTTAGGCCACTTCTGCTACGGATTGCCTCAACAAACGGGGCTTGCTGACTGTAGGGAGGTTGAGTGAAAACAGCCTGGCTGTGATTGAACTGGAAATGTGATTATTCAATTTTTTTCAAGGCTCCCACTATATCTCCCCCTTTCAAGCGGTATTAAGCTTGAGGCTGTTCAGTGGGGGAGTGCCAACTGAGCTGGAACAGTTAAACCTTGCCTCTAGTGACAAGGGACTCTATTGTTGCAAAGCTTCAATCTCATTGAAAATCCTGAAAGCAAATGGAATAAAAATTCTTACAGAAGATGAACATTGTGACTGCTTTCTGAAACCCTCCCTGAATTAAGATAAGTTTCTTGGTTTTGACTGTTACTTCAGTGTCTTTGCTATTTTTATTTTCCTGTAGGGGGGTGCTGAAGTACCAGACCAACTTAGAGGAACACCCTCCTGGTTGCTTTAATCCTAACAAAACACTCCGAGAGAACATGACGGTGCCAAAGGCTTTTGAAGAGTCGTTTCCTGACTATACTACCGAGCCTTTCCCAGAGGACTTATCAGTACCAGAACCCTTTGTACAAAATAACTTTATGAGAATTTGTTCCGAGGAACCCAAGTTCCAGTCACACTTCCCAGAGGTCTGTATGATCCGACGTTTCAGGTATTACAAGCCATGCCAAGTCTTTCAGTCAGCCATAACCACTAATTATTGCTTTTCCAGACCAGATGTTTTAATAGTGGAAAATATTATTAAAACCTTTTCAGGCATTCAAAGATTTGGTGGGAAAAAAACAATCTGTATTAAACCTTGAACTGCATTACAATGTGGCGCATAGAATAGGGCGGAAAAATGTCAAGAGATCGGTTGTAATGTTCTTTTTTGTATGACACGCTAAGGGATGTATTGCTCTTGCTATAAATGTGACTTTAAATTACAGGGTAGCACTTCAGAGCAAACATTTATATAACATATTCATAAGGTCCCTTTGTAAGCATTGTGCGGCAGTAGTTAATTGAAATAATCAAACTCCATTTGTTCTCTTTTTTACTATGTGGAAGCAAGTCCTAATACTTATTTCTGGGTTGCAGTTGGTTGTGGTTTGGCTTTGTGTAGCCTGTTGTTTGCAGACAGCCTTGTTTGATACGTGGCATGGGTAAACGAGCATGGTGGCAGCGGGGGCAGAAAAGCCTTTTCTTTTTCTGTTTTTCGTTTTCCTTTTGTTTCTTTATGTTTTGTGGCAGCAGCTTTGTCTTCATCCAGATTTTCTCTTTTATTTTGAGAAAAGATGAGCTGGGCTGTGTTGGCAAGTAGCCTGAGGAAGTTTGGGAATATGGAGTTCACAAGGCCAAGGCCCACCACTCAAGGTGGCTCCATAACAAAACTCACCGGCGTTGTTTTTTATTATTATTATTATTGTTGTTGTTGTTGTTGTTTTCTGTAGGACACATGTCCCTTACTAGCTGCAGTGGGAACCCATTTTACTGTGGTGCATGTAATCATAATAAGAAATGGTCATTTCTACATTGAGGTCGTCCAACAAAGTTCTTTGGATTTGTATTTTGTCGTGATAATACTCCTGAATTACAAGAATCAGTGTACATCTGGCTCCAGATGACCCACAGGACATCAAACTTTGGGGCATTCTTTGGGGCTTAAGGTGTCTACTTTATAGCTGTTTATGGGGAAACAAGAGCCATGAAAAGAAATGGTCACTCAGTGTTTTCCTGGCAGCTCGTAACTTTATTTTAGGACTTTTTTTGATTTGGAAGTGTTTTATGCTCTTAGTGATACCAAGTTTGAAAAAAAAAAGAAAGCCTTAGGACTTGTGAGGTTCCAAAGTTTTAAGGCCAGAGGTCCTTGAGGAAATAAAATAATCTGCTAGTTGCAAGAGATGCTGATGTGTCACTTCAAAAATTGGGAAGGGAGGATGGATGAAGGTTGAGGGCACTTCAGTGCCATGGCTTGAATGACCGAGCAGATGTGGAATTAGTAGTTAGCTCTGCCATGAGCTGTTAGTAATTGACTTTTAGGATGGGATTTAGCTGAGCAGCTGCATATGTCTCCATCTGAGGTAGTCACCCAGGTCTCCCTGTATCACCACTGCAGAGAAACGGGCATTTCCAGGGCATTATTTGTCTGGTATACACATCTTCCACTGGGGCAAATGAATCGTGATTCAAAAGTGCCCATTTCTCTCCCTTGACTGTGTTTTTACACAAGCTTAATATGAGCATGAATTATATAGCACAAGAATTGCTTGTGGTATATAATGTGCTATGTGCCAGGACAGACTCTGGTCTGTTAGATTTTTAAACAGCGTATGTGCTGTGTCCTTCACTGCTGAAGTCAGCCGCAGTCTAACTACACAAAACCGGAGTAACATGGCTGCAAATGAGGTCATTAGCATTTTGTTCCTGATGAGTTTCATGATTGAAATCGTTTGTGCTTGTGGGTGATGCTGCGGTTAGACTGATTAAGCCCCCATAATGCGCTTGGGTTTCTGCACGCAGAGAGATGTGGAGGTCACTTGTGACCAAAACACTGTTCCACAATAGACGTGAAATGAGGTCCTGCAAGCACTCATGTAGTTTTGAAATCAGAAAACATACAATGAAAAGTCCTTGAGCTGGCATATTTTTGTTCTTCGATAGACCTGGTTTTGGATTTCCGGACCTCTGTGCTTGTACTGCGTGGAAAGGCTGTACCGCTACATCCGCAGCAATAAACCAGTCACCATAACTTCGGTGATAAGCCATCCCTCCAATGTCCTTGAAGTAAGGATGATAAAAGACGACTTTAAAGCAAGGCCTGGTCAGGTGAGTTAACGTGCCCCTCAAAAATCACTGCTGTTCATGCAGTATTTTGCATAGGGATGACTCACTTTGTGTGTGCTAGCCCATTGCTGAATGTTTTGAATATATCTTTTCCATCATTTTATTTTCTCCGACTGATTTTGTTTCAGTATGTTATTCTACACTGTCCGAGAGTGTCGGCACTGGAAAGCCATCCATTCACCCTTACAATGGTAAGACATAGTATTTTTTTTCTATACTTTCCCTTTTATTTATATTTGGTAAGCAAATGGTCTTTATTGCCTTCAAGGTGAAAACTCCCTCCAGAAGAGCTTATGTTTCATTTATGAGGGTACCAATGAATATGAAATGGGATGATTATTATGTATGACAGTACTCAATACATATTTAATTTGCTCACTGTTGAGAAAATGATAATAGGAACTTTTTTCTAAGTCCTCAGTAAGTGAAAAACAATAATAAATAAATAAATAAATTCTGTGTGATTTTGATCATTGTTTCATAAAAGAGGTTTCAGCTGTTTTTGTAGACATTAATGCAGAACGAGCACAAATTGTAATAAATTTTGTCATCTTTCCTATTCAATGAAAAGACACTCCTGCGACTGCCTTTTACAAAGTTAGAAAAACATCAAGTTTAAAAAGGAAGTTTCTGAAACAATCTTCTGTTTTATTTTTATATTGCGAGATATATTGATGATTTAAAATGATATACCAGTGAAGTCATACGACAGTGGGAGTATTACTTACTCAGTTCAGTTGATCCAGAATGGGCCCCCTGGAGACAGACTGGAATAAAGTGAAATTGTATATAAACAGAGCTGAAGATCTCCAGGAGCGAGCAGTGCAGGGGCCTGGGAGATGCTACCAGAAAATCACTGACTGCGCTGGCTATGTTGTTACGAAAAGCAGAGGCTAAGGCTGAATATTAGCAGCGGCCTTTTTGTTCCAAAGCGAATAATTTAGTGTCACCTGAAACTGATACTCATCTTCAAGACGACCACGGAGATAAATATTCACAGTTGATTCTTTTCTTTGGACTGATCTCTGATACTTCATCTTCACCAAATTGCACCTAGTACTGTGGAACAGCTGAGATGTTTTAATGTTACTTGGGATTACCAGGTCCTGCCTGCTCCCAGCTCTTTGGTTTTGTGGGATGTTTTGTTTTTTTAATTTATTTATCTATATACCGAGCCAGCAGGCAGGTACTGTCACAAGGGAACCCACGCTAAATTCCATCCAAAACAAAATTTGTGCTGTAAAAAAATCTGGGATTGAACCTCACTTAAAGCAAGCTGCCTGTGTATAGCTTGATGGAGCAATATTGGCACTTGTGTAGCCTGATTTTTGCAGTTTTCCTGGCTATTTGCTTAGCCAGAGCAGCAGAGGTGTGTGTTATTTATCTGTTCTTAACCCAGTAGGCAATTTTTCAGGCTTTCTTCTGTATAATGCGTGACGAGAACTAGATTTGCAATGCTGAAAAATGATGTGCATTGCAGTACTGATGGAATAGTAGCTGATTTTTTGTCCAGAATGTTTCAATCAGTATTTATGTATATTATTTATTAGTTTAGTGATCAGAAAATAAATTTAAAGAGCTTAGCATGTCTCACACTGCTCTTTACACTCCTTTTGCCCTAGCATAGCTATATTTAATAGTTACACCTGTTTTATACCAGTGGACATATCTTATTTAAATAATAATCTCAAAACATACTGTTCTTGATTTCTGACTGTCCATCTCCGTGGAAATTAAAATAATGGTAATAATTTGATCATTCGTAGTAATTCCACAACTTGGAAACTATGGGATTGTTATAAAGATTTACTTTTCTTATATTAGAAGACTGCTAGAACGATGGATCCTGTCATTCTAATTTCCATAAATAATGTCATCAAAAGCTATTAGGCCTGGTTCAGTAGTCTTTTCTCTGGCAAAACTTCTTCTTTGTTGTGATGAGGATTTTTATCAGAAAAGAGGCTGCTGACATGGACCTGCTCGGTAAGATCATAGGGTGAAGTCGAGTAGGGTGTTTTATTGAAGTCAGGTTCTTTGTATGAGTTGAGGATCAATCCAGTATTTCAAATGGCATACTATAATAATGCATGTTATGAAAAATGCTTTTTGCACAAAAACTTCTAGATCTAGGAGCTATGGAAAATAGATCTCTTGTTGTGAGTCTGAGTTTTCTTAGTGAATATAACTAACTCATTCAGAGAATGTGCAGTATATTTCAGATGTATAAGCCTGGTTGATAAATTACAGTTAGTGTAATTTTTACAGACACATATTAAATATGTAACGTTAGAACTAGCAAATTCCACTCATGCACAATGCATTATATTTTAAGTCTGTAATATGAGACTGGGCAATTTCTGTTAGCGCTCGATGCTTTACACTGTAAAGTACAGTGATATCCTTCAGCATAACAGCACATCCTTCAAGATTGCGTACATGTTTTAACTATTACAAGATATGAAGTTACCACTGACTTACTGAGCTTCATTTTTATTGCCACAAACATATTTTGGTAGAACATCAAGTATGCTGGAGAAATGCTGTTATTGGGCAAATGGCTGTTTTACAGCATGATGAGGATTTTAAATGTCTAGGTTTATGACAATCTTTTTCCCAGCCTCAGCAGGGAACCATCGTTTTCACATGTCTTTCTAGGTCATAGAATAGGCCTTGGGCTGCTGTCCTGTTTAGAAAGCTGCTTTTTCTTTTTTCCTGTTGTTTAATATGGTGCCAGACATGGGACTGGGCTTGTAGAGTGTGTAGGCAATAGCTTCATTCAGTATTTTTTTTCTCCTCTGATCTGACCTACTTGTAGTTACGAAGCAAGCTGGAACACTACTGCTGCTTCTTTTGTTGGATGATGATAATCCCTAGGTTCTTTAAAGATGGTGGAGTCTCCGTCTCTAGAGACATTCCAAACCCGCCTGGACGCGTTCCTGGGCCACCTGCTCTGGGTGACCCTGCTCTGGCAGGGGGTGGGACTGGGTGATCTCCAGAGGTCCATTTTCCTAGGCCGGTGTAGGAGCGCGGGGCTCGGAGCCACAGGCAGACCAGCATGAGGGGCCCGTGGGGCTTTGGATGCTGGGACAGTGGCAGTGGCAGGGCTAGGAGAAAGGCTGCAGCCTTCTTCCTGGTGCTCTTCTCCTGCTTAGGCTCTGTGGAATGTCCCGTCTAAGCTGATGAAACATCTCACTGTGCCTGGAGTATGCTTGAAAGACAAGAAGTTCAGGCATATCTTTATGCTCTAAGTAAGGACTGTAGACAAAATCGCAAAGGAAAGGGTGAGTCAGCGTGAAGGAGTCATGCAGATATTTTGCTAGTCCCTTCCCTTTTCGAGGTTGTGTAATATTTACAGTTTAGCTCAGTTTCTTACATAACGCTGGGGTGGAGGAGAACACTGGGAGGCTGCGTAAAGGGCCCGAACCCCCTCGTATTGCACCCTGGCAAAGTTCCCACGAGCTTCACTCGGGGCCAGAGGGAGCTCTGAATTGTAACCAAGTGAGCATAAAGAGGTAAGCGTTCTTCAGAAGTCCATGCAGTGGCGTTTATTTTCTTGTCCTTTTTGTCAGTTGGCAGTGTTCTTCCCCCTGCTGATGGAAGGAATGAGCACAAGTCATTGGTGCAAAAATGCACAAGGGAATTTGGAGAAGCAAAATCCATGTTGCTCTGAACTCAAGGCTGCCAGTCTAGCTTCTCTGCTAACCTGTGACCTCTGCTGTCGAAGGCTTCATGTCACAGAATCAGAGAATGGTTGAGATTGAAGGGGACTTCTGGAGAACATCCTGTCCAACCCCACCTGCTCAAGCAGTGCCACCTAGAGCCAGTAGCCCAGGACCATGTCCAGATGGTTTTTGAGTATCTTGAAGGATGGAGACTACACAGCCTCCCTGGGCAACCTGTGCCCATGCTTAGGGACCCTCCCAGCAGAGAAGTGTTTTCTGATGTTCAGGGGGAACCTCTTGTGTTTCAGTTGTGCCCATTGCCTGTGGTCCTGCCCCTGGGCACCACTGAAAAGGGCCTGGCTCCGTCCTCTTTGCACCCTCCCTTCAGGTATTTATATACATTGACAAGGTCCTCTTAAGCCTTCTAGTCTCCAGGTTGAACAGTCCCAGCTCTCTTAGCTTTTCCTCACAGGGGAGATGCTCCAGACCCTTAATCACCTTCATGGCCCTTGGTTGGCCTCTTCCCAGAATGTCCCTGTCTCTCTTGTACTAAGGAGCCCAGAACTGGACACAGTGCTCCAGGTGTGGCCTCACCAGCACTGAATAAAGGGGAGGCATCACCTCCATCAACCTGCTGCCAATGTCACTTGTACACTCTGAAGTTCAGGCATTCGGAGATCCTAATGTTATCACTGATGTGGAAGCCGGCATTTTTTTAACTTAATTTTTGAAGCGTGCTGCCACTGGTTTTTATTCACTAGTGTGACTCCTTGACTTTGTTATCCATTGGGAAGGCTGGGAATGGTCATGAAGGGATTCCTGCAGGTGACCTGCTGGCCCGTTCTAGGTAGTTTGTAGTGGGCTGCTAGCTTCATACTCTCTTCATTGCACCATTGTCTTTGATTTCACTTTGACGAAATGCTTTCTTTTTAACATGTTTTACCGTGCTTCTTGCACTGGTTTCTATACACGACTGTACACAACTGTTACTATGCTGTGTAAATCCGTGTGAGTAACATTTTCAGTCTTGTGTCCAATTTACTTATTTTAGATAGGATATTATTGCATCTTACAGTTGAATCTGAGCAGAATACAGTCAGCTCCAATTTATTTTTGATCTGTAGTGGGGAGAAATATTTTCTGTAAATAAATATTTTAGTAGAGGGCTTGTAAAGTGACAAATGATTTTTGTGTGTTTCCACTTGATGAACTCTTTTAAGGAGATTTGTCTTTCAGACCAGTATGGTCTGGAGATCAGACCAGCCAAAGAAACATCAGAAATCTTCTCTTTAGTGCTCTGCTTCCCAAGTCTGACATTTATTTACACTTCTGTGGAACAAAGTGTGGAACTCATCTGCTGTGGAATAGAGTTCAAATGCCATTGGAAAAGAAAACACGCATCAGCAGTAGTACCAATTTCTAGTAATGAGGGCGGTTGTTCATTACAGTTCATGTATCCAAAGCATTGCTTCCACTTTCTTTAGTATACAAAGCCCCACCCCTTACCAAAACCAAGGAAAAAAATAGTTTATGGAGATTCTTCCATCTTTTTTTTTTTGTTTTTTTTTTTTTTTGTTTTTACATTGAAAGTGTTTGTTTCCTGTGACTTCGTTATGGTTGCTCTTCAGTTTAATCTGTGTGAACCAGAGGAGACTCAGGCTTGCAGTTTACGATAGCATTGGCTTTCTTTTCATCTTCATCTTATGTTTTACACTTGGTATTGAGTTCCCTCTCTTTCCAGACACATCACCACACTGCTGATTATTTGCAGCAGCATGAAACCATAGTACTGACCATTTATGGCTGCACACTTCCTTTTTCTTTGCTAATGAATGGCTCCAGAAGTTCCTGTTTAGAATATATATTAGCGTCTTACAAGATAAGTCACTTTTTCTGCTGTGTTTTTGGAATTTCTTGCATTGGCATGAAGTGATTGGCAGTAAGCCTCATGGAAATAGCCTTGTGTTTTGCAGATGTTGTTCTTCAGAAGATGTGCTTGGTCCTTCATGTGGTCTCTGCTGAATCTACAAAGAGTCAATGCAAGCCAAGAGCTCTCACAAGCTGCGGTTTAGACAGCTTGGCTATCAAAAGACTGGTGTCTACTCCCAGCACCTCATAAAGCTTAGTAACCTTGTTGGGTCAGTAGTGTTGATTTGCCTGTGGCAAAAGAAGGTAGGAAACAATTACATCATTTCATATGGAACTTAGTTTGTGACAGACCTTGAAATAAGGACAAGACCAAGAGACAAATGCTTCTAAATTTGGAGATGGCTCAGATCTGAGGTTTGGTGAAAACTTCTGCTCTGCAACAAACACCCACAAATGCAGGATCAGGCAACCTGTTACCTCAAATTTGTGACGGTTTTGGTTGTCTCTAGCTGCTGTCATGCCCTCATTTCCCCTTTGGACTGAAATCTAAGTTGCACAAAGATAGGAGATATGTTCTGCTGTTGTGGATTCAGAGCTCGCTTAAACTGCTGGCTGAATATCTTGAAGGTTAAAATCCTTCCTTCCGGTACGTGCAAGGAACAGTGCGAACTGTTCAAAACTGTTCTTTCAGTGGGTACCATCTTCACACTAGGAGTACCACCTCTGAGGAGGAAAGAAAATTAGTCCCGCTGGTACATGCAGTAGTGAACTGAGTCTTTCATCAGAGCTTCTTTAGAGCCGCCTTTTACAGTGGTGGCTGTGGAGGAGAGCGTAGCAGGTCCTGTGGTGACTGAGTGAGTCGGTTTGCAGTATCATCTTTGCTGAACTTGAACTGCTGATGGAAAGGCTTCATTAAGTTTTATTTTATGGCAACAACATAGATCTGCTATTTGGAATATTTTTTTTAATTTTTTTTTTCAGCTAAAAGTCCTCTTTCATTTCTGACAATTGTGTGTGTGCGTAATAAATTACCTTTTCAGGTATTTTGACACTTCGCCATCTGAAGCATTACTTTAGCACCCAAGACATGAGACGTCAGAGTTGTAGGCATTGTCCGTAGACACTGAGACAACACCTCCTTTAGGCTGGCACTCGTGCAGAACAACGGGGAGTGCTTTTGGCTAATCCAGACTTCTGTAGTATGAGGGTGAGAGTCTCTTCCAAGAGACATTCAGGACAGGAGCCAAACCTTGAATCCGCTGAATCACATTATTGCATTGACTAGAGGAGGTGATAGAGTTAGTCCCTGGGAACTCCCGCTCAGATGCTGTGGGTGCGGGAGAGGAGGGAGGCTTTAGGAGATTCTGGGAACTGAATTCTGCACTCTGTAGTTCTTGTCTAGTGATTTCAGTGACCCAACCACAATTCCTTTCTGCACTGAAGTCACTCAGGCAAATAATCCACGTTGAATTTCTCTGAGATTCAGGATATCATTTTGTTGGAAGTGATGAAACAATAAATCTTAGCTCACTGAGCTCAGGCTCTTCAGGCAGAGCAAAAGCATTGCCTGGTCTGTGTAGGTCAACCTTCACTGACGTGACTTTACATATAGATTTCATTCCTTTCTCCACCTTTCCTCCTGAACAGAACATTTGGTAGGGTGCCCCTTCCCCTCCTGCAGTTCCCCTTTTAAGCATCCAGAATCCCTTTTGGAAACCAGTAAAAAGCCACGTGTTATTAAGATAAAATGCTTAATGTGAAGATGTTAATCTATTTTGTAAGAAGTTGACTCTCAGTATAGAAAGAGTACCACCTCTTCTGCTCCTGTGAACAGTGGAAGCTTAAATATTTTGGATAAATGTCTTTGTGCTTTACTCATATCTATAAAGCTGCCCAAGACCTCATTTGTCTTTCCAAGAGCTGTATATCCTGAGCTTGGTGTTGTGTTTTCAGATTAATACTGTTCTAGCATAGAAGTTGTCCTTCAGTGACTTTTTTTTTAATTAACACATACATGTATCCCAAGATACTCTTGTTGATACTCAGACACAGACAACTTGTATAAACTCTTGTTGAGCTTTCTCTGCTTCTCTGTTTAAGACATACTCGGTGTACCCACTGATTAGTAGCTTCACAAGAAAGTTAATAGAGGCCGATGGCGTGGAAGTGGCACATATTAAGCAAAACTAAAACCAAGTCAAAGAACATAAAGCAAAGATCCTAGCCTTCAGACTCCAGGACTTTATGACATAGCTGCTTTGTATTAGCATGGGCGGCTGCTTCTTCAGATCCTCCAAAGAGTTTTGGCCTTTCATTCAATGTCTAGATCATAGTTCTGGTAGCAGGTGGGCAGAGATCAACTACCCGCAACAGGTACTTTGAAACTTTCTTTGAAACTAGAAATTTTCTCCTGTGTTGTAGTGTGCTCTGACCTCCCCTAGCTGAGCGCCGCGTAACAAATCTGCTTTTAAATCCCATTGAAGCAGAAGCTGGAAGAGTCTGGTAATAAAAAGCTCTGAGAAGTTCTGCTCTTTTTGCTGGTTCTCCATCTTTTTGCGTGTATGGTTAATTTGAAGCAGATTGCATCAGGAGGATTTGTGGCACGACGTCTTTCTTCTTTTCCTCTCCACGTAGAGTTCTGTATGAGTAAGAAAAGAAAAAGTCCGGAGGGACTTGAATTCTCTGCTCATATACATGGATGGTCAAATCCCTGCTGTGTCATTTGAGGCATGTAGCGAGTTAGGGGGCCAGTATCTGTGCGTTTTTTAACAAGTCAAAGATGAATTTTGAGGAGGGGAGAGGACAGTTTTGCATATGCAGATACTCAGATCCGCAGACAAAATCCAAATATATGTTGTTGAGGAAGAATACTTTGTCTGATTAATCCCCAAATTAAAATTTGATAAATAATTACTGAACCCCAGGCAGAGAAACTCTTTAATTCATTAATCATCTCAGAGTAGGAAGAAGAATTACCTGAAAGAGGTTTCTGAATGTACATGACAAATTATAGTGCTGTACCTAAATGTCTCAACGCTATTACTTATTCATACATTTTCTACCTTTAGGGTTTTTGGGCTGGGTTGGGTTTTTTTGTAGATTGGGTTTTCCTTTTTACCTCTGCACCTCTGTTTAAGTACATCTGGTATCTGGATTTAGACATGATATGATTAGAAGCTGATGGCCCTGACCTGTACATCTACATTTTTGGGCTTGATGCCTTCTCAGAAAGGTCTCAGCAAATAATACATGAGTATAAACAATGTCACAAGTAACACATTTGCTTTTGTAAAAGAAAACCAGTGTTTTGTAAAGCCAAGGTTGTCTTTGTCCCTGGGTATATCCAGAGTTCATTTAAAATCCATCAAGTTATTAACAGTCTAGCAGTGAAGTTTTAGCTCTGAGCTTCTTTTAAGCAAGAAATTTAGTACTGTGCAAGAAGATGATGGAGAAACACGTCCTGTACTGTAAACTTGAGAAATAAACTGTCCATAACAGGAAAAGCCGATGGGCCAAATTCTGAAATACTTCATAAAAAAAATTGAAAAGCTGTTGGAAGTTTGCCTGAGTAAAAAGTATGCAAGGACGTCAAGAGCTAAGTTCATATTGACAGGTAAATACTATAAAAACAAAATCTGACATGATGACATTCGAAAAGGTTTGTTAAATATCTTGTGCAAATGGTTATGAAACTTATCTTTAAGAGATGATTTATGGAGCATTTAGGGAAATACAGATATTGTGAAGTATCTTGCTGGCAAACTAAAATCCCTAGAGCTTGTCTGCACTTCATAGAAGTAGAAAATCTAGCAGCTGTTTGACAAAGAATTTAAGTAAAACAAAAATAGAATAGATTAATATTTCAGATGCCTTCAGTACTTCTTAGGCTTGTTCGTTTGGTTTGGTTTTGGGCTTAATAGTTTTGGGGTCTGTATAAAAGCCGTAAGTAAACCTTTACTTTCATTTAAACCTAAAAATTTGACTATTTTGGATCAAGGGAACACAGAAATTGTTACATACAAGTTCACTAAACCCTGAGTGGAGATACCTCCTTCAGGAGATACTTCTCCCATCAGAAGTAGTGCTTCTAGGGTAGCTGCTAGGTCAGGTTAGAGAAAGGTCTAGGAAATGCAGGAGAACGTCAAAATGAAAAAAAAAGAGCACAACTTTTTAACATGAATGCGATTAACATGTAGACAAAGTATTAAAGGAAGTGAAATGCCTTGCCTCTTGATGTCCTAAAATTAAGACCAGCTGACTGGCTGGGATCTGAGCTTTAGCCGGGCAAAATATCGTGTGCCGGCTGGGTAGTTTGGAGGGACACAGCATGTCTCAAGGTGTTGATAATCAACTAAAAGACTTGTCGATCCGTTGGTGGTTCTTTCCATGAGTGCCGTACACCCCTGGGAGTCAGTTAGCACGGGTCTGGAGGTGGCCCATCGTTTCTGCTCAGGGATGATGGAGAAGGAGCCTTTTGTGCCATTCAGCTTCCTTCTTTCTGCATTCAGGGCAGTGGTGCTTGGCAATGTGTCCACATACCCTCGGAGGACTTGGAGAGGCAGCCTTGGGCAGAAACGTTGCTCTACTGCCTTTTACTCCTTCAGGGTCAAAGGCTCGCATCCTGAGCATCCCGTAGGTTGTGGTTTGTTTTTTCCACTAGCTAGCAACTTGAGATGCATAAATTATATGGGCTGCACGTTGCTAGGACTGAAACATTTTCACCGCGTTACGGGCAGTTGCACTTCGGTGATCCTGATGGGTCCCATCAAGCTTGTGCATTCTGTGATTCTGTGAAATGCAATGTGTCTGCTGGGGTGAAAGGGCAGTCGGCGAGTTTTTTACCTTGGTTGAGCTGCAGAGGAAAAGGACTACTGAGTAGTCTGTAGAAGGGTATCTTTGTAGTGCCTCTGTAGCAGCAACAGAGTAGCAGTTGGGCTACTACAGACTTATTAGAAAACAAATAAAGGAATTTCTCATTATTTATTCACCAATGTGTATATTTTATGCAACATCGTATGTATTTTAAATCTACAACTATTGGTGTATTTGCAAACCTGAGACATCTATCGCAGTAAAGATTTGTGTTTTCTTGTGGTGCAAGAGTGAAATCAAGGAGCAAATGCTCATAGACTGAGACCTCAAAAACAAAAAGAAAGCTTGTTTTGAACACTGAGAGTAATTTAACAACGGAGACTGCAGGGAGTGAAGCAGCAGATGCTGAACTGCAGCCTCACAGGAATTGGTGGGTGTGGGTTTGTGGTTTCTGTCACAGAAGTTAGACCCCAGATGACCAGAATGATCCGTCTTGGCGCTGCAGCTGACCAGTGATGCATCCTGAGCATCCCACAGCGTTATGGTGTGGTTTTTCCACTAGCTAGACTGCAGGTGTTTGGGTTTGTACGACAAGGAGTTCAAGGGAATGGAAAGCGAAAGGGAGAAGTGTTTGGGATATGTTTCTGCAGCTGGGCTGCTTGCAAGGAATCGGCTCTGCACTGGGAGGGCTCTGGCTGAAGCGGTGAGTGTTCAAGGCATGGTGGTCTTGCCTTGATCATCCAGACACCCTTGATACCTTAATCATGTTCCATGGTCAGGATTTCCCCGCGTTCAGGGATGTTATAATGTCTGCTGATGTCTGCCAGTTAAATTCGAATGGCTGTGAAGCCAAGTCTCTAACGGGGAAAGCTTTTAGAGAAAAAATGATCTGTAAAGTAACCCAAAACAGAAAAATAAACAGAGCCATGTTAGAGAATCTCCTAGCCTTTGAGGCAGAGATGTGTTTAAAAGAGTAACTCCTCAAATCAACGTTTTTTCTCTGAAATTTGCTTCTTCTGGGATTAATTAGTTAAAACAGGGATAGCCCAGTGTAACAGAGTTCACCTCCTATGAGTCAGACTGGAGTCTAGCTACTATTTTTTGGCTACCTTTATATAGCATGCCTGTGTTTGTCATCACTCCTCTTCATTTTCTAATGTCGGGATGAATCATTTTAGGAATGTTTATATCAGTTCTGTATGAAAACAGACAAGCTTACAGCTCTTACTGAGCTCCCGAGGTTCATGTTTTCTTGTCAGTTGACAAAGTTGAAAAACTTTTCTTTTTCTTTCCCCACCCAGGAGGGGAAATAAGTTGGTCGTGCTTAGTTCTCTCCCCCCCACCCCACCCCGCCCCCCAATTCTGCCTCTTTCCCGACCATGCCAAGTCTTTGATGTGTTTTTCTTGATCTGTGTAAGAGCTCGTCTGAGTCTGGAGCAAGGATGGGCAGATGAAACGGGGTTCGCGGCGCAGCTGGTTCCCCCTGGCAGGGAGGCAGAGGCAGGGAAAGAGATCAGGGGCCCAGCAGTGTTTCCAGTCCCTGACAGGGTATTTGCAAATCCATATTAGGACCATATCATGGCTTTCTCCCCGAAGTGAAAGCTTTCTTTGAAGGAGTTTCCCTTTATTTAACCAAACACCGCAATAAGCTTTTTAGTTCCCCAAATCAGGCCAAGATGAGGTTTCGCTTTGTTCTTCCAGCTGTGGCACGGATCTTGTTTGTAACTCTGGGCACTATTCAGGCCACCTACTACAGGACCAAACACAGAAGTTGGTGTTCACTGAGGTGCATCAGCTTGAGAGCAGTATCTCCACAGGAGATCAGGAGCTTTATTTGCAGAGCCGCATGGTGGTCCATAACGTGGGCATCCCTTTCATCTCCATTTTTCTGATAATAGATATTCTGCAGTGTTATCCTGGTGTATGCATCAGCGCTTCTGTGACAGCGCTGTGATCAAACCCTAACATCTCTCTAACGAGTCTTCACAATTCTTATGGTAGAGATTTACAGAAGGACTGGAAACTTTCAGGAATTAACTTGCTAGTTTCTTGCTAGTTTCCTTTTGACTCACCCCAACTCCCTGCATCTCAAGGTCTAAAAAGAGTTCTTTACAATATTTCAATAGTGTTTAATGCCATTCAGATTATTTCAATAAGGTTTGTCCTGTTTCTTGTTCTGGGCAGGGTTCTTGACTGGGAGTAGATACCAGTGATGTTAAATATTTGGGGTATTCTAAGCTGGAAACACAGATGCTGATAACCTAGTTTTCATTAACTATACGTGGTGCGCTCCTATGCACAGATTTCTCCGCTGCTCATTGTCTCCGGTAGATTTTTATACCAATATAAAGGGCGTTTAAAGTATTACCACTATGGTCTAACGGTAGTTAGTTCACTCTGTGTTCATATAAAAGCAAGGCATAGAGGACAACCGAGAATCATGTTCGCAATGCAAAACTGATAAATAAAATACATTTCAAGTATGTATTAATGTAGTAGTGCATTAAAAATAATTAAATTATTACGCTTATTAAAATTATCATCTATATTTTATCTCAGCATATAGATAAATAATAGGGCTACAGCTACTGGTGAGTGTAATTAACTTGGTCGCTCTCCAGAGACTGTTGCAAATTCCCTATGTGATAATTCGCATTTGTATGTCAAATAAGCTTGAAAAAAAAGGAAAAAAAAATACATGGGAAGGTGTTTTTTCTTCAAGATATAGAATCTGTATTACATAAGTTCTATCTACATATAGAATACTTTTCTCACTGCTTTGAATGTGAAAATACATCCAAAAATAAAATAAAAATAGTCATTGTAAACTAGCTCACATGTGATTAACAGCTCTGAGGAAATCTACTGACTTTCCAATGCTAAGAACGTAGTTTGGTTTCTCCAGGGGTGTAAAACTGCACAGCTCTGTTAAATGTAACAGAATTCCTTTGGTTTTAAATTGTTTTTGGAGGATGGCCAAATGCTGACAGATTAACGTGATTAGAGTAGGTGTTCCTACCTGTAAAATCTTTTACTTTTTAAAGGTATACATAGCTTGAGGTTAGAATAAGATTAACATAGCTGCACGTAATTACACTATCTGCCACAGTTAATTTGTGTACCATAGCATTTTAATCAAATGAGTGCGGCAAACGGGGTTCATTTAACTCTTCAAAATGCGGAAAGTACTGCTGAAAAACTTACCAGGTGTCACCTTGTGTTTAACGATGTCTAATGTCCCTTCTCATTACACGCTATTCAAGTTAGTGATTCACCTGCTTGTAAAGCATTGTTTATTTAAGGAAAAGGAACTAAGCGGAAGTGTTTTTTCATTTCAAGTTTGGCTAATCTTTACAATTTCCTCTGGTGCAGTAGACTGGGCAATAAGGAAAAATAAGGGTCTGCCTGCAGCTCTCACCACAGTATGGTTAATAGTCGCTGGATTGTTTCTTAGGGCTCCCAGATTAAAAGGAGCAGGGAGAAGTCCAAGTACTATTTGCCAAAACACATTCTAAAAGCAATTCTAAATTGCTTTTGTTCACAGCTGCAGAGAGGACATCGTGCATTGCCGAGGCCACTTTGATATGCCTTTATTTGACCAAGGCTCATGTGCTTGGTCTCTTGATTTCGCATTCAAGAGGGTACTTCAGCTTGTTCTTGTCTTCATGGAACATAAATAGATGCCAGTTTAAATGTGTGTATGAGCTGACTGTAAGAAGGATCTTCAAGCAGTGTGTAGCTGTGCAGTGCTTTAAAGATGAGATACGGCAAATTAAAAGTAAAATAGGTGATCAGAGACTTAGATATATAAAATGGACAAGAGCATCATAATTCACAAGATTTTTGACAGTATTTCTCATAAAATCCTCATAGAGAAATAAGTGAAGTGCGGAGTAGATGAGAGGGCAGGGAGGTAGGTGGAAAACAGGCTGAGCTGCTGGGCTGAGAGGGTTGTGATCAGTAGCGTGAAGTCCAGCTGAATGCCAGTCAGTAGTGGTGTACCTCAGGGCTCTGTACTGGTTTGCAAATGGTACAAAACTGGGAAGAGCGGTTGGTACGCTGGGTGCTTGTGCTGCCATTTGAGGGACCTTGAGAGGCTGGATCTGGTGGAGGAGTGAAGAAAACAGCGAGGGTGTTCTCGGTGGCACCCAGTGACAGCACAACACCAACTGAAATACAGGAGGTTCCATCTGAACAGAAGAAAAAGCCGCTTTTTCTGTGAGGGTGGCACAGGTTTCCCAGAGAGGCTGTGGTGTCTCCATCCTTGGAGACATTCAAAGCGCAACTGGACACTGTCTTGGGCCACCTGCTCTTGCAGACCCTGCTTGAGCAGGAGTATTGAAGTAGCCGGTCTCCAGAGATGCTCTCTAGTCTCAGCTATCCTACGATTCATGAAGAAGGTTTAATATATAAGAGGTTATTTTCATTGCACTTCATTACACATGCCCAGTGGTCTGTTAATAACATGGGAAAGTTTACCTAGTTTCATGATTAAACTTGTGAAAAACTGTCTTTGAATATTTTCTTAAGCTTCTGGAATATATTCTCTAACAGCGTGGAAAAAGACACAATTTAGAGGCTCAATTGTATTTACGGAAAAGAGAGAGGTAAAATAAGTGTTCTGTGCAGTAAAAACCTCCTAAATACAATTTTCAAAGGTAAAATGACAGGTCCATAGGAAAGTCTTAAGTTGGAAGAGGCCTCTGGAGATCATCTGGTTCAACCTTCTGGTGCAAGGGCCATGGAGTAGGTTATCCAGGGACCTGTGAAGCTGAATCACAAGAGAAATTGCACCGTTTCTCTGGCTAACTATTCCACGGTGAAGAAAATTTTTCTAATGTCCAGATGAAATTTCCACTGAAGCAACTTGTGCCCCTGGTCTCTTGTCCTATCACCATGCATGGTGGTAAAGAGAGCGCCTTCATCTTCTCTATAGCTATTTTTTGGGTATTGGAAGACCGTGATCTCCCTGAGCCTTCTCTTCTGTGAGTTACAGAGGCGCGTTCCCTTTTTGACCTCTCTTTGTATGGCAGGTTCTCCAGGCCTCTCATCATCTTGGTGGCCCTTCACTGGACCATCTACAATCTTTCTCTCTCTTGAACTGGAGGAAATTCACTCCATGTAGCCTAGATGGTGGGCGTGTTTTTCTGGTAAGATTTAGCAGTACAATAAGATATTTCTAGAACTCTCTGAGGAGCTCTCATACCCAGTTATAGATATCAAAATAGGCTTCCTGAAGTCTAAAGAGAAATAAATCTCTTTTTTTATTGGATAATTATTCAAAGTAGTGCAGAAAGGAGTTAGTCACAAGGGTAATGTAAAGGAGAACAGGTTTGAACCTATTCTGGCTGGAGACAAGGGGATTCAGCCATTAACTTCAATGGCAGGAGAGACTGACAGGCGATTTTATAGATGTGCAGAACTGGGACTGTGCACAGTTAGACTAAGAAATTCACTCAACTTCCTGTGAAACACGGAGAGCCCTGGGACAGCCCAGACTGAAGAATAAACTCTGCTAAAGGCTCTTACAGAAGCCCCCAGGAGAACAGGTCTTTTTGCTGCCAGTATGCACCTTCCCAGCTGAGAGGCTGCTTCCCTGCCTTTCTGTGGAGAATTGGTCTCGAGATTTTGGTTGGAAGATGTTGCTACAAGCGGCAGCAAATATTGGCCTCGTTGTGTGAGATTTGCCTGTATCCCTCCCTTGATGCCATTTTTTTGAAGGCTAAGACTTTCTGAAATAATTCTAAGTCTCTGTACCAAATTTTTGTAGGAAAACGTGAAAGATGACAAGGACTTAAATATGAGTCTGTCTATAATCAGTACTCTTAACAAGAGTGCTCCTCCCCTTCAGGACAATGGAGTGACTAGCTGGGACATTGTATTCCCTGTTCGAGATTTGCCGAGATGTAGAGAATACTAACCTTTAATCTGTGTCTGCTGCTAAATAAGGAACTGCTAGTAACTGATCCTCGGCCCCGAGGCCGGTAATTTCCCACTCCACAACAGATTATCTTGGGAATGCTAATGGTCCAGAACCGAGCCAAGAAGTGTTCTCACAAGCATGGTGGGTGATTGAGTATTTGGTGCTTGGATTCACTACATGGGCCTCTTTTACTTATAATATAGACGTGTTCCTGGAATTTCAGCCCAAATAATTCATATTTTTCTGTAGCAGTAGAAAAACAAAAGACAGGAGTGTCATCTGTTGGGTGTTGGATTCGTGATGGAGCTTGGATCAGTCATTAACAGGTTCTAAGAAAGGTGTCCAAACTCAGTCGTAATTTCTTCTATCAAAAAGAAACCAATGTTGTTGGTTTTGTAGAAGGAAAGTGAAAAATCTTTCCTTGAGGAATGGTTGCTTGTCCTGTTTATGTGTGAAATCATTTGGTGTACCTGCAAAAGCTGTCCAGACAGTGCACTTGAAATCTCCCTGTAGCTACAAGGAACGGAACTGAGGGGGCTCCTTAGACCTTTGACATGGCTTGACTGGAGCCATGTTTTAGGTACCATGGTTTAAATAAGACCGTAAATAATACCATTCCTGTGTTGATAGTCCCAAGTAAGTAGCCCCGAGGTGAGGGCATAGGTGCAGAGTGAGAGAATGGTGGCTGCAGAGTGATTTTTATGATGTGCCATGCCATCTGGTGTTTTTCCTTTGCAAACTCTAAGCTCTTGTGAAGCGCAGCAAAATCTCAGTTTCCATTTAGAAGCAAGCGTCAGTTGTGTGAGAATGATCAGCTTGAAAACAGGTGCCCTACATTCAAGAACCAGAATTCTCTTAAATGCCTTGATTTAAGAGTGATGGGGCAGTTCCTGATTTTGGATGATAAGTGTCAATAGCAGAGGGAGCGTTTCTGTACATCCTCCTGCTGGATTCTGTTGCATCCCCAGTTGGTATCATTGCTCAGTGATGCTGAATGAAGCGGCTCTTCCAAATCACACCATCAGACAAGCCCATCCCAAACCCCTCTGTGACCAGAAGAAAGAGTTAAGACTGAGTGCCATGCTCGGCTTCCTGAACTGTGCTGATGCTAGACTTGCTTTTTAGAGGGTATCGCTGCTAGTATGCTTGCTCAGGAATGACCTATTTACACCAGGTTCTGTCTTAACAACTGTACTTTGAATGCATTTTGTTATTTTCTTGTTACTCAGAACTGGTCCTTAATATATTTAATATTTTTAGTGCCCTACAGATACCAAAGCAACGTTTGGGGTCCACCTTAAAGTAGTAGGAGACTGGACAGGTATGTAGAAAAACCATTCCTTTTCAGAGACAAATACCTTTACTTAACTGTTATCTCTTTCTGGCTTCAGCACGATTGTACCTTTATTGTGGTGTGTTCTCGCTAGAGATCATCCGTGCTCGTTTTTCCCAAGTTCCTTTTATTACACTCTTGATGCAACCCCTGCTTTATTCAGATGTACATTTCTTCAGATAACGTGTTCTTCCAACTACTAACAGATCTTCTGATTGCAATGTGATAATTTTCAGCACTCCTCCATTCCTGCCTCTTTTTCTTATTTTTCGGTAGCCCGCTGCCCCCGTGCAGTGCCTCTGTGCGTAGTAGTGTCTGCAGAAATGCCGAAATGTGCAGCTCCCAGATAAGCGGATTTTGATGCCAGCAGTCTGGATGGCTGCCAGGTTAATTAACGCCTATGGTACGCTGAGATTACAGGTCGCTTTCATGTTCTTCCATGCTCTTCCATTGCTCTTTGAATGTCCTCCAGACCAGGGGGGTAAGCCAGGATTCCCCGCAGAGGAGAATGGTAATTTGCTGCTCCCCGTGACAGTTGTATACTCACGTGATGGTTGTCATTATTCCTCGGCGGCTGACTTTCTTCTTGCTTAGCACAGCATTTCCTTGTAAGGAAGACAAATACACAACACCATCTTGTCCATTTCTTATGAAGGAATGTTTTCCATGTTAATTTCTATCGGCTCGTGTTTTTGTGGAACTGAGTCAAATAAGTTTGTCGCCCTAAAAGGGATTGGACCAATTTGGGGAGAATAAGTCCCGGAATGTCTGTAGAACTTGTCGGTCGTGCTGCATACTTGGCTGTGGAAGTTGCTGAAACCTTAACAAGCAAAGGTTGTGAGGGCAGTGCCGTACGCACATACGCTCCGCAGTCACCCTCGTTTTCTGTTCTTGCTTGAAGTATAGGATTTCGGCCTTATAGAGCCAGATGATGGGACTAATTAGCCTCGGGTCTCCTCCAGTATGATGGCTCTTGTTAAGCATCATTCCCGCCCGGGAGTGGACAGTGGGCTACTGGGACAAGTGGGGTGGAGTAGTACAAGCTAAATGGGTTTTCCAAAAGAAGTGGCATCTTTGAAGTTTTGTGACTGCTTCTGTGGTGTGAATTGTTCTCTGTTAGCATTTAAATGTTATTCTCCCACCTCAATATCTATATTCTCCATGGAGAGGCAGGTCTGCCTAGGTAGGACTGTATGAGACTCAGGACGCTGTCGCGTTACAGAGACCATTTGTTCTATGACTTTTGCTAAACAGGGATATCTGTCCCGGGGTCAGACAAGCTGTCAAAAAGCAGGTGGTTTACCCAGCCCTTTATGCCACATCTGTGCCATGGAGCCTTGTTCTCACTGAGTCCCTTAAGCCCTGTGACAATTAATGGTCTCTAATCCGCTGACTGTTTGAGGAAGGATTGTTATGTTTGCCACATTCCTTATAATCTTTCTTAAGCGTGCTCTAATGGCCTCTTCTGCAGACAGGATATTGGGCTGGAGGAGTCTTTGTGTGACATACTGTCATTTGAGCTCTTCTCACGACCTGTTCTCTCAGCCTTTATCCTATTTACCCAAATTCTCTTTTGTAACACTTTTTCACATTCCTGACAGTTTATGCCTGACACCAAAGAGAGTTAACAATTTGTTTCAGAGAACTCAATTACAAGCCTTAATTAAAAGGATGCCAGAAGAGCGCAGATACGCTCTGAAATACGGAGAAGAAGAACCGTTTAGTTTGAGATATTTCTCCTCTTGCCGGCTTCAGCTCCTGCTGCCCGCTCCTGGGAGAAGTGGTGAAGGAACAATTTCCTGCCATTAGCTGTAAGGACTGGAGGAGGGATACGCGCTGCCGGCAAACCAATTCTGCGAGTTACGCTTTGGGTCAAGTCTCAGACACCGAGTCTTATGCTTTGAAAATTGAATAGAGTACTTCGTGGCCTTAGTGACTTTGGTGTGTAGGTTGGGAAAGCAACTGCATGTCAAGAGGAAAGATAAGGCGTAATAGAATTGTCAGCTCCCGGTGAGAAGTTGCGGTTAATGGAAAGTCATTTCTTGCCCGTATCCCGGTGCATATCGTTTTAGATATCTGGTAGAAGAAGCAGCAAGAAGCAGCTTCTGAAAAAAGCAGTCACTCTAGAAGTAATTTTTTGCATAGGAGCAGATATTTAGTAGATTTTCAGTCAATACTGTTATTTGCTTTTTAAAGCAATGATTTGAATAATGAAAAACATATGACAGAAAAAGTAGGGAAGAGAGGAAGAAACCTCAGAAACGGTAGGTCTGAGACCTTCGCAAACCAAACGGTCATCCGGACCCCGAAGTGATGTGTTTCTTGCTCCATTGAAATCAAATGGTGCTACCTGAGCTTAGAAGAACTGAGAACCTGACCTTCTCAGAAGGAGATTTGGATAAAGGCACAACATTCCCTCCCTTTAGGTAGGCAGCGGCACCCTTTAGATAAATTTCCAATACAAATCTGAACTCTTTCATTTCTCGTCTGTGTTATGATGGTGTTAGTAGCTGTGTTGTGTGTAGCTTTCATGCCCTTCACGGCACAGAGAGGCACGCAGGCACTGGCATTGCTGCAGTGTGCCCGCAGGTGCCCTGTTTAGCAGATTCTTTCACCTGAAATCCTTCCCGTGGCTCCCTTCGTACCTCTGACCTGTTCACGTGTCTAGTTTAGGATGAGATGAGCCATGCCCCAAGCATGCCTTTTTCTCTTCATTCTTTGTAAAGGGAGTCTAGATACATACATAGCTACCTCAGAGGTGGTTAGTTTAGTTAACTGACAATTAGTTGTGATTTTTCCTGTGGAAAGATTCCTAACATGGTTTTTCCGTCTTCTGCCATGTGCACTGGGTGTTGCGAATAGTGGAACAGCTATTACAGACCTCCCTAAAGACTGGTTTTGTGATCATGTAATTACTATCCTTGTGCTGACAAGTGACTACTTAAGTCAGCACTGATTGTATTAACAAAATGTTTTGTGGCATTGTGGTGGCTCGTACTATTAATGCAGTTATTTCATCGTATTACAGAGGTGACACCTACAGCCGTAGACCACAGCTTAGACTGTCAGGACTTAGACACCCAAGTCACAATGGGTTTAGAGCGGCCCATCTGTGGTAATTGCAAACGTGGAGCCCTGCAGGTTGGGTTAGCCCTGTGGCCCAGAGCTAACTTGTCATGTCTTCCTCTGCGGCTGAGCCGGTGGGGGGCAGCTTTAAAGCCTGCGGTAACATTGCAGCCCCTCGTGCACGGATCCGAGGTGGGAGATCCATGGATTAGCTAATAAGCTAATCTTGTTACCAGCCTCCCCTCTAAACCTGTTTTGTTCTGCTTCTCTCATATCTCTGTGGTCGCCTATTTCTCCTTCAGCTTGGAAAAAATTGTTGTTAGTATTTACAAAAGGGTTTTTTGAAGTTTTTTTGTCTCACTTACTTACTGTCTAGTTTGTCCTCAGCATTGTCATCTATCAGCCTTGTGCTTCCTCTGTCCTTGCTGCTGCCTCAAGTACTACTGCTTGTTTAGTTTCAAAGCTGACATTTCATCTGGCACCTCTGGAGGAGAGAAGAGAGGCCAGGGGCCATGCCTCGTGTCCCGCCACTTGACAGCAGTGAAAAAACCACACGACAGTGTATCAAGACAATGGATCTCATTCACTAGACAAATTTCAGGGTGCAAGACAGAAAGTGATATTGATGATGCCAAAATAACAGACTTCTGAAGCAACGCGGCATGTTTTGGTGGAAAAACAAATACACAGCACTCAGAGGTGTTAAGGTGAACTGTATGTCTTAAGGCAATAAAACATTGTGTGGTGCTGGTACAAATTGATGTGGGACCGTGTTTAAAACACTGCTGCGGTTCTGCGCTCTACAGGGATTTTTGTCTTGTAGTGACATCCTCCTGCTGTGTACTCGCGTGTGGTCCTGGAGACATCCACAAGGCCTGCCCACCATTCGGAGCAGCATGCCATCCATGGGCAGAGAGCTGGGCAGAGAAGAACCTCATGAGGTTCAACAAAAGCAAGTGCAAGGTCCTGCACCTGGGGAGGAAGAATGCTAAGCACCAGTACAGGTTAGGGGTGGACCTGCTGGGAAGTAGTTCTGAGGAGAAGGATCTGGGGGTCCTGGTAGACAGTAAATTATCCATGAGCCAACAATGTGCCCTTGTCGCCAAGAAGGCCAATGGAATCCTGGGCTGCATAGGGAAGAGTGTGGCCAGTAGGTCGAGGGAGGTCATTCTCCCCTCTACTCTGCACTGGTGAGGCCACAACTGGAATATTGCGTCCAGTTTTGGGCTCCCCAGTTCAAGAGGGACAGGGAACTGCTGGAGCGGGTCCAGCGTAGGGCAACTAAGATGTTTGAGGGACTGGAGCATCTCCCTCATGAGGAAAGGCTGAGAGAGCTGGGACTCTTTAGCCTGGAGAAGAGAAGGCTGAGGGGAGACCTTATTATGGCATACAAGTATCTAAAGGGTGGGTTGAAGGAGGATGGTGCCAGACTCTTTTCAGTGGTTCCCAGTGACAGGATGAGGGGCAACGGGCACAGGTTGGAACATAGGAAGTTCTGTTCAAATACACGGAAAAACTTCTTTACAGTGAGGGTGACAGCGGACTGGAACAGGCTGCCCAGGGAGGGTGTGGAGTCCCCTTCTCTGGAGATTTTCAAGACCCGCCTGGATGCAGCCCTGAGGGATGTGCTCTGGGCAATCCTGCTCTAGCAGGGGAGTTGGACTAGATGATCTCTAGAGGTCCCTTCCAACTCTGAAGTTTCTGTGATTCTGTGATTCTGTATTTATTGTGGGGATGCCATAAGAGCACTTTAGTACCACCCATTGAACCTGAGACGTCTGTCCTATAGGTTGCCAAATGTCGTGGCAGCAGGAGGTGGTGGTGTGTGCGGGAACTCTCCATCTGGAGCCAGGACAGACAGATCATGGGGTACCGATCTGCATCACCCTGTAAACTCTAGGTCTTGTCAGAAAATACACATCTTTGCTTATTCTTCCCGCTAGGGATGAGGGTATACACGGTCACTAGGTCATCTAGGTGCTTATTCTGAATTATGTGAATTTTTGTCAGATATTGTCATAGTCCTTTTTCTGGAAGGTCCAGACTTGGAGCAGGAAGTTCCAGCGGAAAACAGACATTTTTCAGTTAAAAACAACAATTTTCCAGAACATGGCAAATGTATGAAAGCATGGATCTTGTTTAACTCCCTGTGGACTAAAACCTCAGACAGCAAAGTGCACACACCCCAGATAGTTTTAAACAGACAAAAATTTTCAGGCAGTTGTTTGGGACTTTGGAGGCTGACTAAGGATTTTTTGCATACTCACCAGAAGGAAACAAAGATACCTTTTGAGTGGCTCTGAAGGAAGAATGATCTAAACTTGCTGGGCTGGGAGGGTTTGTCAAATTGTTGAGGAGCGTCTACGTGACCTTGCTAAGCCCCTGCAGCTCCTGGTTTAGAGAGGGCCTGAAGCATCCCAAGGTGCTTTGCTGCCCTTAGATGGAGTTTTGCAGCAAGCGCAGGAGCTAACAAAGAAGCAATAACCCCGGAGACAGTTTTAGAGATATTGAAGTAGTGGATCATTCAGTCAGTATCTACTATATTCTTAGTAGATCTTGATTCAGACTGGAGGAATGTGTGAAGCAGAAGGTGACAAGAAGGAATAATAAGACTACAAAGTCTGCCCGCAGGGTGTGACACGGTTGTCCCGGGATCACTATAACGGCTACTGAAGCTATTACCTCAAGTTCTGTTTGATTTGGGCCTTTTTCATTCCATAGTAACATGTATTTTGTTGTGTTTAGTTATTCCATGGGATTCCTGGCAGGGTGTAAAGGCGTTAATGATGTGGTACTGTCAGCAGTTCCAGCAAAATCAACGTGCGGTTTTGGAAGCTGAAGACAGAGATGGAATAGATGTTATTTTCCCCTGTTAGATTTTATGTCTACCAATTCTTATATTATCAGTGAATCCTACTTAGACTTCTAAGGAGGATATCAGAATTGAATGCTAAAAAGGTTTAATTGTGTTTCTTTTCATATAATTAGACATTAGTAATAAAAATAATACTGTTGCATTACTGAGAAGTTAAAATACCTTAACAATATAATTAGCCACATTGTGCCATAAGGAGTACTATTTTTATTCTTCATTGCCGTTAACGTTCATTAATTATCCTGTTTATGACTGCAAACAAGCTCAATAAAAGACAGGATTAAGAGAATGGAGCAAAAGAAGGAGAACAGATTTAGTTTACTGGCCCAAAGCTGAGAGGCCCTTTCCTCCGATTAAAGAATTAATGCTGAAGGTGAACACATCTGGAGTTTTGGCTCCAGACCTGGATTGTTTTACGTTAGTTGAACTCCAGCTGACTTAGTCCCAAAACCAGGGTAACTTGAGTCAGCTCCGATTTGAACAGTTAATGAGTTTTATCTCTACAGGGAAAAAAGATTTTTAGGTGACAAAAGGAGTAGGACTTCCTGCTCTGAAGTCCTTTCTTCATGCATCCTGTTATTTGTAAGCTTCCGTATTTTTGCATGTCCCAGGCTCTTTTTATTCATTTAATGATTATAGAAAATGGCCAAATGATGTAAATTATTTTTATCCTTTTATACAATCCACACAAGATGTGTGGATGTTGCTGTAGTTAAGAACCGACCCAAGAATACAAGGCTGAAGGATTCCTCGCCGTGCCTCGGAAGTCTGAAGTACCCTTCCGAAGGGAACGACAGGAATGAAGCCTGCGGAGCACATGGACATGTAGCAGCTGATGGGATCGAAATGAACGTAGGGAAACAAAGCAAAAAGCTGCTCTCTACTTTGAAAATAGAATCACAAGATAGAAAAGCTCTAGGACATGTACCTGAGAGGACTGCCAGGCAAATTTCTGGGTTTGTAATCACTAACACGCAGTGTTTGCCTATTTAAGAACGCAAAGTTGCTGTCCTGGAATTGCCTGTGTTTCACCATTTTTCTGTTAATCTTTGCTTAGGGAAGCAAATCTTTGCTTAGTTTCACCATTTTTCAGTTAATCGTTGTTTAGGGAAGAAAATCTTTGCTGAGTTTCACCATTTTTCTGTTAACCTTTGCCTAGGGCTGCTTAGGGAAGTCCCATTCTTGTGGTGGTTTCTGTGCAGAGGTACACAGCGGCTTCCAGCAAGGAATTTGCGAAGTCTGGCTGGACTTTCTGGTTCCTTTGTGTGAGCACCTTTAACAAGCTGAGGGGTGTAATGGTTTCTAGAGAAATTTGAGGGTTCACATCAAAACGCCAGCTCTTCATGCACACCTGCGCTTCCCTGGGGGCAGCAGTGGACTCCCCTAGATGCCACTCAAGTTTTGCTGAAGAATACGTACCAAATGTCATCTTGTTTTGTTCTCAGATCATTGAAACTTCCTCCTCAGGGACAGAACAAAAACGCAGACATGCTTCATACTTGGAATTATGATTTACCACAGTTGAACTAACAATTGCTAGTTAAAATCTCTTAAAAAGAGATTTGAAAGGTTTCTTTTTGGGACCTTTTTCTAACAGATTGTAAAAGTGCTGTAGTTAATTAGGAAAAATATATTTCATATTTGGAGCATTAAAAATATAGGAAAAACTCCTGTAGGAACTGTTGATATTTATAACCTTTATGATCAGAAGGGACAATTATCTTTACGTGCTCCGAACTCCTGCGTGATGCTTTTAGAGTTTCTTAGAATAATTTCTGTACAGACGTTAACATAAACCAAACCCAAAACTTGGGATTGAAAGAGTCTGCTGTTTTTTCTGCTTGAACCATTGGATGTCCGTGGGCTCTTCCTGTGCTGTTTGTGAAAATGAAGCTCAACTTTGTGATGATGTCATAATTTAGGTTTCTTTCCTGTTTGGTTTTTTTTTTACCCCTTTACTCCTTCATTTCAGAGCAAGAACCACCACTGAAAAATGTGTGTGCATTTTAGTTGTTGCCTTTTTATGTGCAAATTCTTACAGAAAATGAGCACGGCACCTTTGAACCTTCTGTTGGGTTCATCTGTTGTACAAAGTTGAAGTTTTGAGACCTTGCATTTGCCTGGCTCTTTACTTTTTTCACCTTCTTCACTTCTAACATTCCTTTTAATTGCAGAAGTGGGCTTGCTTCTCAGTAGAGGTCTCATCATCGATTTAGGCTGTGGTGTGATTTAAAGCGTAGCTCTCCATTGCCGTGAAGGCCACTAGGAACAGTGGCTGCTGGGCTGTTGAGAAGACTACCGACCGTGCTACCTCGTATTGCTGCTCATTCCCTGGTCTCTCCTACCTGTCTGCTTATATCTACAGGTGCCTTGTCTAAGTTGGATTGGAAGGGAGAGAGGCCGTCACTTGCTCAGAATTTACTCTGGGCTCAGCAGTTAACTCTGTGGGAGTTAATTAAAACTCCCACGACACTGCAAATGTCATCATGATCAAATAATGTGGTGAAATGACTTTTTCACCCTATTTACACAGCCAATATTGCATAGCTCCTTGTTGGCACGATATTGGCGTTGAAGTTCTAGTTAGGATATCCCACCTCCTTTATTGCTATTGCATTATTTTTTCTCCTTCATTCCATAAGTATGTTTACCCTGCTTTTCGTCAGCTGCATGTCCCTTCAAGCAGCAACTGTCTATTCCAAAATCTCTTTCTATTCCAAGATGCATGAAAATCAGTGCTGGCGTTGTTCATGTGAAGCAAATCCTACACCCCAAATTTCAACATCGATTCCCTACAGCCCCTTGCAGCCCAGCATCCGTGTGCCACACACACCTTCCTGTTGCTCCATCCGGTCCTTTGACTTTTGTGTGTGCATTGTTTCTCCAATGCATCAAGCACTAGCTGGAGAATTTGGGGTTTACCGTAAAGAAATAGAGCCAGTCGGTGATCCAAGAAGTTCTGAGGAGCATCTTGCAGCCACAGTTCTTCTCTGCCCCAGTGCTCCCCTGGAGATCTGTTCCATTAAATCATAAATATTATTAGTAAAAATCTGCCACCAACTGACTATGTACTTTTCAACTGTAAAAGTAGGATTCCTGTGAAAAAAAAGGGTATGTGACAGCCGCAAAAGTGTTACTTCTTCCTTTAAAGAAGCAAACCAAACCTCAGAACTTGCACTGGAGGCACCGTGTTGTGACAATGGGCCAGCAGCAAGTTTCCACAACTTGTCAAAATAGGTATGTTGGTGTCTGCTATAAACAGAATGGAAGAATTGTGTTTAAAATGTTTATGGCTACGCGTTTTGTACAAACTTAAACCACACGTGAAACTACGTGCTCATCACAGCTCTGTGGTGGTCTATGAACCTCGTGGTGCCGTGCCTCAGAACAGCGGATGCCGCAGTGCAGAGCGCAGGCGCGGGGGCAAGTTCCTAAAGGGAGTGGAGTCAGGCCACCAGTGCAATCCAGTTTTTAATATAAAGGCATCCTTCTGTGAGCGTCAGTCCACTAAATTAATTTGTAATTAGACCCCAATTTTTTTCTTTTGATCAGGCTTTGAAATTTCAAAAGGCGGTGAGGCAGAAATGCCTTAAATACGCTAGAAAGTTTTAAGATGCTGCGAGGTAAATTAATCGCTAGTGCGTCCGACTTCGGGGCGAAGTTTGAAATGGTAGTTGCTACGTGCTGAATGTGGCATTTCTTATCGAGGCAAATTAGCTCAGTATTAGCTAAATGCCGTGAGGAGAAACTGTAGGAGGGAATTCATAGCCTGGAAATCGCTTCCAAATTGTGAATGGGATCGCAGCCGTGCCCCTCGGGGATGGCGCGGCAGAGTGTGCGGTGACGGCAGTAACCGGCGCTTTGGTATGAGGCGCAGCAGCTGACGGGCAGGGTGCAGCGTGTATTTTGTTTCACTGACATTATAACCCACATTTCTGCAGCTCCGGCATGTCCTTCTGCCTCTTTTTCTTCTTTATGTAAAGGGTTTTTTTGATGAGAATGGGGATAAAGCGACAGAGCTTGTTTCAGAAAGGATATCGCGATATTTCTTATTTGTATAGTTTGTGACATTTGTAGCAGATTAGACCAAAGTACGCTATAATGAAATAATATACCATGAGAGGCAAGTTTTGGGGGGGGAGGTAATATCGTTTATTAGATCAGCTGAAACAGCCGGAAAAAACCAGGCTGTCGTTGAGGCATGAGGTGCCTTCAGCAGCTTTGACAAAGAGGCAGCGAAGTCAAAGCAAAGAGCAGGGAATGAAATAACATTCCCTGTGACTTTTTAAAGCATTTTTTTCCTTGAGAAATAAAAGTGATAAAATTGCCTATTAAATGAATATAAGATGCCCTTCCCCCCCCTTTTTTTAAATTAATTTACCTTTTCCATGAGAAATATTATTTGTTTCTCCAAAAATTCACTTGGTCAAAAACATTGTCCGAAAGCCAAAAATGTCACTTGTAAGTGCTCTCCCCACTGCCTCTTAGGATTTGTGTGTCTCCAGCTTCCTTTATCTTCTCTTGGCTGGGTTCCCCATTTGGGGTATATTTGCTGTAATATGCCACGGTCTCGCTCTCTCCCGGAGAAAGAAGGCGCTTGCATCGTGGTAGATAGAGTCCGGCTGGCAACTCTAACTGGGAAAGGAGATGGGCGCGTGAGAAAACTCCACTGTGACTGGCATGAAGCGCTGCATTTTATTTACATACACGTGCCCGCGCACATCCCTCCACTTTCAGCACTCGGGTGGGTTTTTTCACATTTTAATGTGTTGGGTTTTTTTCTCTTAAAATATCGATATCCTATCTAAAAAGCCATTTTGATTTAAAATGTTTGACCATCTCTAGAGAGTAAAACTGGGACAATACTTTATGCAAGGCATCACTGTAGTTTTGGTAATTTGAAGGGACGCTGTGCTGTGCGTGGGAGCTGACAAACAGTGGATGACTGCTTGGATTTGTGACTTACCTGAAACCAGACAATTTTAAGTTCTGCTGTAGTAAATACCGTGATCGTGAGTAAGAGAATGCCTCTCTGCTGGGGAGAGAGCCTGGGAGGTCTGTGAATCCAAACAGGCGCATTTGTGTTTTCATGTGTGTTGGACAAGGGGGGGCTCAGTGGAAGGTGGCGTTTACCGAGGCCTGTTGACACATTTTTCAGTGTTGAAGGGGGATTTTGGGGAGAGGGGGAGCTTCAGAGATTACTGGCTATTTTGAGTTTTGCTGAAATGGCTGCTGCGATGGTTTCGCTGTACTGACGATGATAACTAGCGCACCGGCAGCCGGAGAAGCCTGCTTCTGTTACGTGACATGAAAAGAAAGCAGCGGGCAGTTTGTGCTCTTCGTTCCGATAAGCGGTTTTAAGGACTACCTATCTCTTCCCATAAATTTAACATACTCTCTTACTCATTAAGCACACCGTAAGTGCCATTTCCTCAAGGAACATGACAGAGACGCCCACGCACATTTTCAAAGCCGAAGCTGCGATGCTTTGCCGTGCTTTGCCCAGTGTCTGGTGCCAGCCTGACGGCACAGGGCTCTCCCTCAAGGATGTCACTTATGCTCCGTTAGCCGAGTGTCTCTGGAGCTTAGCCGTGACTGGCTTGAAAAAGGCAAAATTTATAAGTAAAGGAAGATATTTTTATAATTTCTGTTATTTGATGTTGGTGTTTTTTTAATGGGTCGAGGGGATTATGCTAATCATGCCCCATTATTAACAAGCATGGCAAATGAAATTTCTTCAGTGTCCAAATAAAGCAGCATTTCATTAATCCAAAAATCGGTTTAGAAATAACATTTCTTTAAAGGTCTCTCCTGCTTCTCAACAAATATGTACCAGGATGTGCCATTTCTGCCTGAAGAGGTTTTTAGCATTTCTGCACTGTTTGGTATTGCTGAATTTGTGATGGTACATCCACCCATGCATTGCTGTATGGCAGGTCGTGACTGGTAACTAAAAGAATCAAAAGATAGATATCTAATGACAGCTTATAGTTTTAAGTGTGGTGTATGAGGGCACGGACTCTGGCTGTGATGAGCACGAAATCATTTATTGCTTCTCAGGCCTCGGCTTTTATACGCGAGCTCTAAAACTTTCCATGCACCTGCTGGGCAAGTAAACACATACTTCAGATCACTAACCCAGTCGCCTTGTTCACTTCCCACCAAGATAAGCACGCGAAGCTGTTTTCTTGTTCCATGGTTATATTGAGCCGGTTCCTCTTCGTTCCATCCCTGTCGATACCCGTGCTCCTGTTTCTGTGTGCATTGCTCGCCGTGTCCTCGGCCGTACGCAGCCCTCTGCGCATAGATCTGCCACGTTAAGAATTGGCAAAATGACTTTTTCAAAAAAGTACCTGCCAAACCTTTTCCTTACAATGGCGTGAGGAACTGTGTGATCTAAATCATGTTAAAACACTGGTTTTCTTTGTTCTAGAAAATAGTTATTAGTGTAGTATTACATAGTAACATTTTCAAGCTTTTCTCTCCCGTTCAAGGCTGGGAAGACTTTTTTTTGTTGACTTTTGTTGAGTAGTAACAGACTTTCTGTCGTGTAAAAAGATGTCTATTTAATATTTCGTTACATTCGTAACATCATGGTAGTTAAAAGATGGAGACGACAATCCATAGAAAATCACGCAACATATTTGAAGGAGAATCTACACATGAGCTAGTGCTAAGTCAGCAAATACAAGTATTTTTAAGAAATTATTAATTAAGAGTAAATGAAAACTACCCAGACTAGGTTATATATAGTAGTTTACAGTCAGGGAGTGGGCTGGCTGAAGTTCTCAAGAATTACTTGTCTAATTCAGATGTAAGAAGAAATAATAGAATTGCTCACAGCAGGGTGAAATTAAACCAAACTTTTGATACATTTCCTGATACACTTGTGTGCATTATGTTTTATCACCTATCCAAAAAAAAAAGAGAAAAACAATATCTAATGGCTCATTTCATTTGCCAGTCATTCAGATGATTTCCTGCTAAGGTTTTGATATTGCCCTTTGAGAGATGTTTTAAGAAATGGAGCCTCAGATGTGATTAGATCGTTGGAAAAAATATGCAGTTCTTCCCAGTGGATCATCCCCAGTTGACTAGCAAAATTTACATAGAAGATAGGATCCAGCTGAGCTCTGATCACTTTATCCTGTGTTATGCTTCAGCGCAACTAGTGCTAGGAGTGCTTTCAGAGAAGAACTTGTATGTGTTCTGTGAAAGACACAGCCAGCTGAAAACACAGGAGAAATGATTTTTATATATAAATGGAGTCCCTTAATACCCTATTTCTTCTTTTGTTTCTTATTTGGAGCCTTATTACTGTTATTTCTAGCATTTGATTTCAGCTAAGAGGTTGGCTGGACAGGCGTTTCACCCCCCGGGATGTATATCAGTGCTGTTTTGTCCGAGCACTGTCTTAAGGATTCCGCATATTCCAGCTTTCTGTCTGGCCCTCGGCACAGACCCTGGCAACAACTTAGCATCTTCAATGTAGGTATTCACACAACGTAGCTGTGAGGAGGTAAAAGTTACGCTTAATGACCTCACTGATGTCAATTAAGCCTCGTTGATTAGCAACACCATTCACAGCTGCAGTTGGAGGGAAGAGGGCCGGGCAATCTCCCTGGTACCTTGTATTGCAAGACAGGGAGTGAGGGTGTATTAACACGGAAACTCCGGTTCTCTTTTGCAAACTCTTCTTTCTTTAGCATGTTTCCTTCCCCTCCCATCCCTGCCCCAACTAAGAGAAGCCAGCATCTCCCCTGCCCAGCACGTACGAAACCTGTGGCAGGGCAGTGTCTTGACTTTGTGTTTATCAGCTCTGGGGGGGGACAGTTGCCTCCTCACCTTCTGTGTCCCTCTCCTCAAACCGATGTGGGTTTGCAGTTTTATATTCAAAGGTGGCAATCAATGGAAACGGCACAAAATATTGATATAGTTTTGTTTGGTTTGTTTTTTTCTTTTTTTTCCATAAGCAGACATGTTGATTATATCAGTTATTTAGGGTGACTTCGGAACAATTTTAGTCGGGACAATCCTCGTTATCAATACAGGCTGGGGGATGATGTGATAGAGAGCAGCCTGGTGGAAAAGGACTTGGGGGTCCTGGTGGATGAAAAGCTGGACATGAGCCAACAATGTGTGCTTGCAGCCCAGAAAGCCAACGCATCCTGGGCTGCATCGGAAGAAGCGTGGCCAGCAGGTCGAGGGAGGTGATTCTGCCCCTCTGCTCCGCTCTGGTGAGACCCCACCTGGAGTACTGCGTCCAGCTCTGGAGTCCTCAGCACAAGAAGGACACGGACCTGTTGGAAGGGGTCCAGTGGAGGGCCACGAAGATGATCAGAGGGCTGGAGCGCCTATGCTATGAGGACAGGCTGAGAGAGCTGGGGATGTTCATCCTGGAGAAGAGAAGGCTCCGGGGAGACCTTATAATGGCCTACCAGTACCTGAAGGGGGCCTACAGGAAAGCTGGGGAGGGGCTGTTTGCAAGGGCATGTAGCGATAGGATGAGGGGCAATGGTTTAAACTAGAGCAGGGCAGGTTTAGATGAGACATTAGGAAGAAGTTCTTTACACTGAGGGTGGTGAGACACTGGCCCAGGTTGCCCAGAGAGGTGGTGGAGGCCCCATCCCTTACGACACTCAAGGCCAGGCTGGACGAGGCTCTGAGCAACCTGATCTAGTTGAAGATGTCCCTGCTCACTACAGGGGGGTTGGACTAGATGGCCTTTAGAGGTCCCTCAACCCAACACATTCTATGATTCTATGATTCCATGACTTCTAAGAAAGGAATTGGCACAAAGAACTAGAATGTACTTGCTGGTGATATTTTTATAGGGGCATGCTTTGCTAGGCCAAAATCTGGTAGCGCTTCACGCCTGTTCTCTTGTAATGGCGTAGGAGTACTTTGTACAAGACTGGCGTGTTGTGTGTTTTGGGTATACAAAGCATTTTGTGCTTCACCCACCCCCAAAAACAGTGGCTGAAGGTAAAATATAATTTTGTCAGCCTTAAATCACACCCTGTGTTGCATAGGGAAAGGTTCATTAGATCTGGAATCCAGGTCTCAAGGCATGTGATTGTTCCCTCCAATGCCTTTTGTCCAAAATCTCTTGCTTTTGCCTGGGAGGGAGTAAAGCAGAGGGAGCCAGGTTCTTCCCAGTGACAGAAGAGGAGGCAATCAGTGCAAATTGAAATACAGAAAATTCATTTTAAGTTCAAGAAAAACCCTTCCCACTGGAAGGGTGTTCAGGCACAGGAACAGGTTGCTCAGGGAGGATGTGGAGTCTCCATCCTTGGAGATATTCAAAACCCAACTGAACATGGCCATGAGCAACCTGGTCTTCCTGGCCCTGCTCAGAGCAGGGTGATTGGACTAGATGATCTCCAGAGAGACCTTCCACCCTTCCACTTCCCTGGCCATCAGGAGCAGGGAAGTGATGGTGCCTCTGTACTCGGCACTGGTGAGACCTCACCTCGAGTGCTGTGTTCAGTTCTGGGCCCCTCTGTACAAGAGGGACATTGAGGTGCTGGAGCGTGTCCAGAGGAGAGCTACCAGGCTGGTGAGGGGTCTGGAGACCAGGGCATCTGAGGAGAGGCTGAGGGAGCTGGGCATGTTTAGCTTGGAGAAGAGGAGGCTGAGGGGAGACCTCGTTGCCCTCTACAACTCCCTGAAAGGAGGGTGTAGAGAGGTGGGTGTTGGCCTCTTCTCCCAGGGGAATAATGACAGGACCAGAGGAAATGGTCTGAAGCTGCGGCAGGGGAGGTTTAGATTAGATATTCGGAAGAATTACTTGACTGCAAGAGTGGTCAGGCACTGGGACAGCCTGCCCAGGGAGGGGGCTGAGTCACCATCCCCAGAGGTGTTTAAGAAACATCTAGATGTGGCACTTCAGGGCACGCTCTAGTGGCAGAGACTGTAGGTTGTGGGGTGGTTGGATTTTTTTTTTCTTTGTTTGTTTGGGGTTTTTGTGTGTGTGTGTATGGTTGGACTCGATGATCTCAAAGGTCCTTTCCAAGCGTGAAGATTCTGTGATTCTATGATTCTATTCTGTGGTTCTGCAAAGTTATTGTACAGTAATTTATTTGCATATTTGAGTGTAATAATGAAGCTGTGCCTGTATTAGTAAGAGTGTGAAATGATCCCATGCTTATGGTCTAAACCGAGGCCAAATGCGAATAGACAAAAGCCAATGAATGAGTTCCCAACGACTGGTGGTGTTTTTGTTATGATACAGAATTTTAGCCTTGGATGGGATTAACTCCATTATTTTGTGGCTGCCATTTAAATAAGTTTTATGAAAAGTTCTTATAGCTTGTTCAACTGCATAAAATATGTTACACTTACAAACCTATTTATAGACCTAGCTATAAATACCAGTGCATGTATGCATGTGGGTACGTACTGATGTTTGATATATTTGGTGACAAACTAATGCATGTGGCTGGAGATGATGTGACAGTGACAGCCCAAGAATAACACTTCGGAGTCATGATAATTATTTCCATTTCAGCTCAGTGCTCAGCAGCAATAAAGAGGGAAAATTATTAGGAGAAGAGTAGATGCTGAAGCAGAGGAGGTCACTGTGCAGCTGGGCATTTCTGTGGTGCTCCCAGGACTTGAGTCCTGCGTGAGTCCCCTGTGCAGGTCTGGTCCTCATCGCTCAGCCGGGATACTGGACAGGGTTCAAGAGCAAAGGACAAACATGATCAAAAGCTCGGAAAGACTTCCAAACATGGGACAACTGAGTATACAGGGACTCTTTAGCCTGGAAAAGAGATAATCTAGAGGAATATAGCAGTGATCTGCAAATCATGCAAAACACTGGAAGATAAAGTGAGTAGGGTCTGACTGTTCATGGTTTCTGCCAGTGTCAGAACTTTGGTCATCAAATACGGTCGGTAAGACACTATTTCAGAGCAAACGTGAGATGATGGATCTTCATGTAGTAGAAACTCCTTGTCGGAGGCTGTGGGATAGATTAGGGGGTTTTCATGGGGGACTCGGCAAGTACTTTAAAGAGAAGTCAGGTATTTCTTAATAGACAAACCACCGCAGGATCAGATCTCTTCAGGTAGAAACAGTTGGAGGCTTGGAAAGTGCCGGCAGGATGGATTTGCCCCGTGCCGGTTCTTCCATAGGTGCCTGCCTGTGAAGCAAGAGCTGAGGGGGCCCTTGGTGCGAATCAGTGCAGCCTGACAAATTGTGCCTTTGCCCAGGTTTTTGGAGGCATACCCTCTGGAGCTTGGCAGTGCTGGAATTGTAGAACTCAGTGCTACAAAATTCTGCATAAATAACATTTGCTTCAGAGTATGTATTTATACAGGGTTTTTTTAAAAAATTAAAGTTACCTTTTAGGACTGTTTCTAAACCCAGTTTTACTGTAGCACTTTGTAAGTGCCGAGCTGTGGAATGAACTCTACTGTCATGACAGAAATAGCCTTCACGTATAGTGAGAACCTCTGAGAAAGAAAAGTTTCTTGATTAAGACATTGGTTTTGAACTCCAGGGATCTAGCTAATCCCCAGCTCTGCCGGGGCGTTGCTCTATAACCTGCAGAAGGGTCTCTAACTCCGTATTGAGCATTGAGGCTGCTCAACTTTGGTGTTGTGTCCGCTCCTCTTCACCGGCTGTCTGGGGAGCCCGAGGCTGGCAGCACAGCTCATAGGCAGGCTGGGTCACTCGCCACTGTCTTGCCAAGTTAGACATACCAAATGCAGTCTCAATGCGGTTCTCGGTGTCTCTCTTCCCTGTTTTGAAACAAAGCATTTTGCTTTCCATCACTCACCTTTCAACCTTTTAAGGTCCTTTGGACAAGAACTGCCTTTTATGCCGCCTCTTCATTGGCAGATGTATGGGTATACACACATAAATCATGCAATATCTGTGGTTCTAGGGTAAATGAGGGAGGTCTGGTTAGAAATAAATCTGTCCAAACTCATTTTGACATAGTAGGTGTGACATTTTAAAGGCATAGGAAAGCACCTAGAGTTCCAGCAGGGAAGGGATGGGCTGATGCCAGGTTCAGGTTCACTGCTGACCTGTGTAATGATTAGTTGATTTCCTTATTTTTTCCCTCTGCTTAAACAAACTAAAATTCTGCAAAAGAAACAGAAGGATGCTCACTGCTTATTCACCTAGCTTAGAAAACAAGGAGACCGGTTGCCGTTCTGTAAAAGCTTCTCTATTTCCCTTAGATAAATATAAACAGCAAGGGTTTTTATATCATTTTCAACTTTATGGCTTTTACTAGCTTTCAGGGTTTTTTTAGTAGCTCTGTAAATAGTGGGCTTTAATTAGTCTTTTACATGACTGATCAGGAGGGATCACCAATGGTGGTGAAAAAACAGGAGAATTAAACTCCGTGAGGCTTAATGGACTGAAAATCATGGAAGTTCAAGCTGGTCAAAAAGCCTGTCTTTTTGTATCAGCAAAATATGTATGTTTTAGGGGAATTCCAAGGCTCATGGTGTAATCATTTTGGAACCTTTAGCTCATCAACATTACCTCATCATTGTTTTCTTTCCTCCCCTTTTAATCCGATGGAGGATATTTGTAGCGCAGACTCTTCAAGAGGAGAGAAGTGACACTTCCTTAACTTCAGAAACTTTGGCCGTTGCGATGACATAGGTCAAACTGAAATATTGAACATTTCAGTTTTATGCCATCTTGTTGCTCATCGTAGTTTTATAGCCCTTAGGGTGGCAAAGGCGTCTTCCTAAATGCCTTTTTACAAGGCACTGAGGAAGTACTTGTGACAGCATTTCATGTATACAGAGCTTGAAAACAAGGCAGATTAGTGGGTCTGAAATCCTTTTAAATGATGTTGACTATTTTAAGAAAGCTGACTTGATTTTTTTTGTTTTTTATTTAAATTATTGCAAGTTGTTGAGGAGATATTCATGGCATGGAAGGTGCTCCAGGCCAGTCTGCATTTTGCATAAAGCTAGGCAGATTTTTTTTAGTTTGAAATTACAGGACTTGCAAGTGTCCGTGTAGTGAAAGATGAAAGTGAGAGATTTCTGTCTCAATAAATGCAAAAGTGCTACAGGTAGTTAGAGAAACATGAGTGTAAAACGTCCAAAGGTATGAGTGTGGCACTATGGATAGACCTTCTGGTAGGCAGCTAGGCTTCTGGGCCACACTGTTCTGTAGTTGGAACTAATGAGGCTTTTCTGTTCTCCCGTTCACTGGTTGCTTTCTAATCTCATCTGTGTTTATTCTTATGAACTTCGATTTAAAAAGTCCATAAAGCTGGTATAAAAAAATCCTTATCCCAAAAAAGCAATTGCCATCAGTCATAACAGTGTTCTTAATTGAGTTCATCGCGTGCAATTCAACCTGGTTTTATTAGAGGTTCAGAGTGATCTGAAGCTGCTGGGTAAAAGGTGACTGGGATAAACAAAAGAGCAATATCTCAAACTTCAGTTTGAGATACAGACCTCATAGATACAGACCCATCAAACTCTGAAAGAGCAGGAATTTGATTTTTCAAGACCCTTGGAATTCAGCAGAGTCACTTTGCTGTTATTTTCTGTGAAGTATTTTGTAACAAGGAGGAGCAAGGAAAGAAGAACCACAAGACCTGACCTTTAAAGTCAAACCTGACACAACTGCAGTGTGTGACCTTTGTCATCACCTTTGAAGTGCTAAAGCCGTAAGAGCTTCAGGGGTGTGATAGCTTCAAAATACAAGGCCGCTGCTCTCTGTGCCATAGTATTCTGTCTACAGAATGTGAATAATAATAATAATAATAATAATAATAATAATAATAATAATAATAAACCTTCTACACAAATTATTTTTCTTTGTTTTGAGAGCCCCAGAAAATAAAATTTTATCATAAAATTTCCCTTTGCCTCTCTTTCCACCTCTCTAATAGTGTATTCTGGAAAAAAGGAAACTTGACTGTGTAACCGATTTAAATGGGCTTCCAAGCACGCACCCATTCTTGCTCACGTTTTTCTGGCATTACTCACCGTAGTGAGCACAACCTCATTCTTGCTTGAGAACCAAAAATGACATGCATCTAAATAGTTCAAAGGGAAAATTTCCCTCGAAATGCATCCTTCTGTCCCTGAAATGGGTAACTGGTTTGGCAGAACAGGTATTATAAAGCTGTTCGTGGGCGTTTATACTGAGATTCCAGTGGTTGACTTGTGAATGTGTTGAGCTGGGAGGGGGAAGGAAGAACAAAGGATGAAAAAGAGAGAAGAATTTGGTAAGAGACAAGGAAGAGAGGTTTATGTAAGAGGACAGATTAAATTTCTAAAGCTATCCATGACAAACTTTCTCTTCTCCTTTGTAGTCTACAACCTTCCTGACTTAGAACAGGGCAAAGATTGTGTTATTACACCCAGCCCCTACTCATCACGGGTAGCAACACTTCACATTTATCTCAACATACACGATCCCAGTGAGAGTGCCTACATTTAACCGAGGACTTCTCACTGATCAACGATTTGGAAGGAACTGTATGCTCAAAATGGAAACCAGGAAGAAATGGAGACACTGGGCATGTTGAAGAGAGAAGTTTGAGCATAAGACGTGACTGTGCAGCCATTCTTGATGCCTGTGAGGACTTTGTCCTGTGGTTAGGCTTACGGGAGAGTCAGCGAGACGGTATCTGCAGTGTCACACTCAGCAGAGTGACAAAACAATCAATGGCATAATTGATCTCCGAACAATGTAAAAAATCATTAGGAAATGAGCTAGTACAGACAAAATAATGCAAATTGCATGCATAGAATGAGAGAGAAGATAATTGCGGATTTCTCAGAAGCAATCATTTTAAAACTTGGTTTAGTAAATGTTTTGCATGTTTGGTTAATAAACCAGACCAATACCTAGAAAAAAAGCATCACATTTTAGATACTAAACTGTATGAAGTGATGGAAAAGATTCATTTTTGGAGATGTCTCTCTAAAATGATCTGAGTATTAAAATTGTCTGACTTGGTTTGGTTCCATTGGTCAGCTAGTGATTGCAGATCAAAATAATGTAAAATACTCTGATTAGTTTCATCAGTTCTTCAAGTCTTTCATCTGTTGTTGTAGCATGGATTTGAAGGAAACTCTTATTTTTTTGAAAAGTCCCCCTGCCTTTGGAAAGTATCGTTGTGATTTTTTCTTGCAAATTGAAAAGCTTTCTCCTGTCAAGCTTTAAGCTTCTGACACGTACTTTTCTAGGAGCACCAAAAGTGCTTTATGTTCTGTCAGCAGCTGCCAAAGCTCTCATCACCTCCCTCATCACCTTGCTGGATAGTCCTTAAAGGCAATAGTGTCATTTCCACCAATGTGACTTTTGTACAGTGCACACGTATGTGTAATATGGGAATATCATAGACCTGAAGGGTGAAGGACGTACATAATGGTCCTATGGGACGGATCAATGCTAAAGGCTTCTGTTCAGTGTGCCGTTTCTCCTGGGAGGCTTGAGAGGCTTTAGAGGACGTGGAGGCTACGTGTGCTGGAGGAAGTTGTAGGATGTGTGGGAGATGAGGTGGAACGCTACCCCATAGTGTAAGTGCTGCCATGGAAAAATGAGTAAAGTCATATGGTGAAAAGAAAATACGTCTGCCTGGGAAATTTGCCATAGTGTGGTGAAAAAAATAAAAGTTGACTTTAACTAAAACAAGATCCAGTAGGGAAGCTGTTTAGGCCAATTTCAGATGCCATAACTTGGCTGCTTTCACTCCAGTCCGGGCCAGCCCTGTCACATTACTATTCAAAACATTTTCAAGATCACGGCTTGTCGGGTTGAGTCCTGGAGTGCAGCCAGGTGGCCTGGATCAATGGGAAAGGGCAGCAGCACAAGAAAAAGAGTCACAGAGCAGGGGTTAGAGATGGAGCATGGCTGGCTGCCTGTGTGCTGTCCATCTCAGGCAGAACAATGGAGCAGGACATATCTGCAGCCTCCCTGGGATGTGTTTTGCTTCTCCCAGAGAATCGCAGGCCCTTTGCAAGGTCTGCCAAACCAGCCTCACTCACATGTAGTATGGTGGTGTGTGGTATTGACCTGAAGAAGAGCATGAAGAATGCTCTTCTGAAAAACTGAAGAATGCTTTGCATTGCAGTTGTACCTGGTCATAGACCCTAACAAATAAATAAATTGGGCCACCCCAAAGACAAATCCTTACTCACGGTGACTTGCACAATGTTCTGGAGGTCAAAACCCTCAAGTCATGGAAGGAAGTGCTATTGTTCAGTGTTTGCCATTGAAAACTTCCTCTCATTCCTCCAGCAGGCACATACAAAGGCTGTTGTTGTTCATACAAAGTCTTTTTATTAAAGGGTACCATTAGCTTGAGTTGCATTGGGAAGTTCCTGAGGTAGGGGTGGGAGTTAATGTGCTTGCTCTGACACATATGCAGTTGGATATTTTGCACCAGTGAAAGCTCCCTGAAGCCTTTCAGTTCTTGTCCAGTGGCTTTTGAAGATCATATCGTATCATCTTTAAGGATGACAGGGCATGCCCACATGCATTAGAGGATATGCCCATGTGTTAGAGCGTATTTTGAGATGCAGAGGGATATAAGGGGAGGAAGGACTATGCTTATCCTCAGGTTCAGTTTCCAGAATGAAAAACTTACATGGAAAAGATACCTATTTTAGAGAAACCCATAGTACAGCTGCTACACACAACACAGGCCACAAACTGTGGTTTAGCAAATGAAGGATAAAACCTGTAGCTGAAGACTTCAAGCCACGGTTATAAGGTATTGCAGGAAGAGTAGGAGGTGAGAAGCTGGGAAGGGAATCACCAGTGTGCCACTGGAGGACTGGTTAAATAAAAGTTGCAGGTGGTGGAAGCAAAGAAGGAAAGAGAGCGTGTCCCATGCTATGGAGAGCTACAGGGTGTGCTGAGGGGATTTGACCTGGGTCGGAAACGTCCTTCGGTCCCTCAATCTGGGTATCAAGTGAATTTTGAGGAGATTCCCATCTTCCAGGAACTGAGAAATTGATACCGATAGAAGCTCCTACAGATCCTGCTTATGCCTGTCCACCTCTGGAGAAAGGCATCAGAGAAAGGCAGCTACCCCAACCACGACCACCCCGTCACTTGGTGGTTGGTGAAGCTATGTTACAAAAACTTCACCTACTGCAGATGGTCCTATAATGCAGTTTAAGTATATAATAGTGAACAAAAAGCAATCAAGTCTTCCAACCATCCCTGAAAATACCAGTGAATCAGTTACCCAAGGGCTTGTATTGCAATTTAATTTAGATTAATTAATTAATCTATGTTTGTTTAGGCTGCTGTGATCCTTGAGTGGCTGGTGAATTCTTAATTGCTCCTCCTTTCTGTCTAGACTCAGCTCTTCAAGGCAGGGGCTATTTATTTATCATCTGTGTATGATACTCAGAAAACCTGTATGCAAACCTCAGAAACTTGTAAGCACTACTAGAATTCAATATTGGATGAAAAAATTGACATTTTAAAATATTATTAAAAGGCCTTACAGGAAACAGAAATTTCTGGGCTCAGCGCAGTTTTGTATGAATATATAGATTTTATTCCCTGTACACTTAGCTTTGTCCTCTGGTTAATATTGCTGGAGAAGAGAATTCACTGATATTACTGCTTGCTTACTTGTGGCCTGAACTTATAACGCAGAGTCACAGTCTGGGTTTGTTTTTTTTTTCTTTTCTTTTTTTTTTTTCTCTGTCCTGACAGAAAGATTTCGGGATTTACTGCTTCTCCATTCAAACCAAGATACAGAGATTCTGCCCATCTTTCAGCAGAGGCGCTATCCCAAGTAAGTAAGATTGTCTTCTTGGGAGAAATAAAATCTTTATCTATTTGCAGCGAGGGAGAGCGGAGCGTTTATAGCCCTGCACATGCTTTCGGTGTGAAGTCCTAAGGCAGAGCTGTCGGGGAGACCCACCCGCGCTGAGCTCGGCAGTCCTTCAGCGGTGTCAGGGAGAAGCAGATGTGCTGCACGAGCGTGCCCAGCTGGCAGGGGGGATGTGGTGGTGGAGTTGCCTGGATCGGTGTCTGGTGGAGCTCCGTTTCACTTGACACTGCGTTGACATAGGCAGATGTTTTGTCAAGCTAATCCCCGCTCTTGTCTTGTGGGATTCCATCATTTGCGGTGACAGATTGCCTTGGATTTTAACAGGCTCCCCTCTGGAAGCCTGCAAGCACTAGAAAACATTTTTTTCGGCCCTTTTTAGAGATACATGTACGGACAAACCAAAAGATTAGTGTTGTGTGTTTAGGAGGTCTTGAATGTATTGAGTATCCTGGACAAAACCTCTTCTTCTCCTAAGTGACATACCTGAATGAAAAAATGAGTGCTCCTTGTTATTGTATTAGTCACAAGAAACAGTCACTTTCAGCCGAGTCTTGGAAAGAGGCAGAGAAGGGGAGAGGAGAAGAAGAAACAGTCCTTGCATTAACCGTGGCCAGAGTGAGCGATGAAGGAAGGCCAGCGCAGGAAAGACAGGGGCAGGAGAAGGAAGAAAGAATGTGTGGAGCCAATCCGTCGATGATGACAGAAATAAGCAAAGTTATATACTTTAGTTATTATTGTTAGCAGGTTCCTGAAATACGTAAGAAGCCAGTGGAGCAAAGTGTGAAATACAGCTCTTAAAATCTTATAATATGAATTATCTTAAGAGTAGGCAACAAATAGAGGGGCTGGGTGCTGAAAACCAGTCACTTCCTTACTGCGAACACTTGAAAATAGAAGCACTCAGGGGTGAAATCCTGATTCTGAAAACAGTGAAACTTTGCAGACTTCAAGGGAGACAGGATTTTATCCCCTGGAATTGATTGTTTGCGTTATCCGTTGTCACTGTACTGGAATACTGTGGAGTTACAATATATGAAACTGTGGGAGACACCGTATGTGGATGGACTGGTCTGCTTTTTTCACTGGGACTTCCATGAATTATTACTTTTCTCCTCAGCCTTTGGGGCACTGAAACAGTTATTTTTCCATGGCAGTAGACTACTTTGCTTGGCTGAGATGTTTTCACTTATGGTATGGACACTGTCAGACTGGTCTGAGAAACTAGTGTATTGTCCTTCCTCAAAGAACAGACTTACCTCTACACAAATCATTCTTAAGGTGTCTGACTTTCCATTTCCTTACATTCAATTTATTGTTAGCATTCTTGGCAAGTACAGTCCACTAGCAATATTGCACATTGTCAGATTCATGGGTGAACGAGTGCCTGTTGTCTGCTGTTCAGTGGATGCTTCAGGTTTTTGAAGATCATACGACAAATAGCTTGTAGTGTGGAGCTCTATTGCTGTTTGAAGTTATAGTGGCTTTGCATCACAAAATGATACATGTTCTCAGCCACATTACTTGGCAAGATTGACTGATTCCTCTAACATACAAAATCAGCCAAACTTTGGCATGGAACTGAAAGAGAAGTTTGCATATGTTCTTAAAAGCAGTAGATTGCTGTTTATAGCATCATTAATTGGTGCATATTTGCTTGCTTGTTTCAGAAATTTGTAATTTATTATAGTTCATTTAGAAACTAGTTTAAGACTATTGACATGCCCTAATTTCCCTAGGGGTTGTCTTTCAAGTGAAATACTTGTGTTCAGCAAGGTAGAAAACCTGTTCATCTTCATAATATCTTTTATCGTATTCCCATGTCAGTTTTTTCCCTTCCCTGTGCTCATTTTCATTGAAAGGTCAGTTAACAGAAGTGAAGATAATGAACAGACAGATTGCATAAATCAGTGTCCCTTCATTGACTTCAGCTGAGCCATGGCTGGTGGTACTACATAAGGATCTGAGCAGTCAGGTCATTTTAGTGAGACGTCGTCATGGGGCACAAGCTGGAGCTTGTAATGCTTAAGGAAATCTTAAAAATATGGATGGTTAAAAATAGAAGATAAATTCTAGTAATGACTTAGCTGAATAGCTCGACTAAGCAGGGCTTAGCAGGTAGAAAGGACAAAGGTTTGCACATATTTAAGAGGCATATGTCCAAAAGAAATAGATTGGATAGGAAGATGTTCAGCATTTCTCAGGATATTCAGAGTCATAGTAATAAATATTAAAGGCTAAATGAGCAAACTATAATCCATCAGTTTTTGAAAGAAATAGAAACCTTGATGTTCTGGCCTGAATTATGTTCTTGTACGTTTATTATATTAAGACCTGAACTCTTTCCCAGGGAACAGCAGGATAATTTTGGGCACTTGTTTGAGCTCAGAGAAGATGTCTGTGCACTGGAAGGGCTGGAAGAAATTTTCTAGAATACACATGCACATTTTTCTGGATTTGCTGGGGTAAATGTGTCAGAGAAACATGCTTTGCACTCCTGGTTGATGGAAGGGAGAAATGCAGGATCTTTTTATGGTCCTTGTGTTTGCCTGAGTTGATTCTGCTGGTCTTGGCTTAGTCAAGGAGCAAATACCTACTCTGACACGTGGAGGAGATTATAGAGAGGTCTGAGCTTACAAAGATTCAGTCTTGTAAAGCCACACGGCACATGGCAGCGCTTCCTTGTTATCACTGTGCGTCCACAAGTAGCGTGGCATCATGAGCACCGGTTCCAATCACGGCCTGCGGGCGGAGAGGCAGTGCTGTGCCAGCACATCACTACAGCATCCATCCAGTCGGCCCAACACGCAGCGTGCGTTCTCGCACTTTTCTTTACAAGGTTGTAGAGCAGAAAGAGCTTGGCTTTATCTTACGCTTCACTCACATGACAACGTAACTGTGTCTTGGAAAAATTGTAGTTATTGGGGAAGGAATATGGAAGTATGTTCTCCCATAAATACCTATAGTGGAACTTAAGGAAACATACAACACTCCGCGTGGTCGCAAGTTAGTGAACTAGTGGCACCAGTCTAATCCTGGCAAGTCTTTTTGATACCCCAAGTGATTGTCGGAGGATGAAATGTGTGGTTCAGAGATCAGATGTCACTAGACACCCCTCATCCACCTCATCAGGAAACCCCCCATCCACAGAGAGAAATGGTTTGAGGAGAAAATCCGTCTCCTAGCTGACATGAAGCCATCGCCATGTTTGTGAGGATTCACATTCCTAGAACTAAGAATAAACCTGCAGCTGTGGGCAGCCAGATGGGTTGGGGTACATAGCAGCTCCTGAAAAGAGCCCCTGCATGTGAACCAAATCACAGACATACTCGCAGCTTGCTCCTTCTCTCCCTCACTCCACAAGAGTGAGGAAGTCACCAAGGTGAGTTACGCCAAGGCAGTATGGCCTGTCAACAAACTAGGCCTGTTGCAATGCAACAATGCAATTATCCCGACTCGTTACTTTGACAGTGAGCATGAGGGCTCCTATATCTCATAAAAACTTTTCTGAGTTTCACTCTTAGCACATTTCTCCGGGAGCTTTTCTCATGTTGGTATCAAGCTTTCCTTGGTTGCCCACTTCGCTGATGACGTTCCTACTGTTATCACACAGATTCACTCATAAAATGCAAGAACTGCTGAAGTGCTGACACAAACTAAGGAGGATTGCTCCTGAAGAAGACACTTTGCTCATTAATTGGGCTGTAGGGTCCAGCACATGGCAGGGTGGTTGGTGCTAGCAGCGGGGCCTAGGGCGCTCCATCCCGCCAGGGTCTTTAGGTCTTTTCCTACTGACTCCATTCCACTCCTGACCGCCCGTGTTGTGTGTGCAAGGGAAGGACGTGCAGTTGCCTTGCAACACCAGAGAGAAGTGTCTCTTGCAACTGGGCCTGATAATGTCAAAAGAAAAAAAAAACAAAAGAACGCAACGATAAGGGAAACGATAAAAGAAGTGCGAGAGTGAGAAATTAGGTTGGTGGGTGAAAAAGGCAGGAGAGAAGCTGAGTGCACAAAACAACCCTTGAGAGGGATGCACCAGAAATACTACTGGCGTTAGACCTTTTTAGCAGATTTCTCTGTGTACAAGTGTCTTGAGAGTTCAGCTGTACTTTATATTTTCAAGATATTGCTGAAATCCTCAAATACGTATGTGGGTTTTTTGGAGGGATTATTTGCTTCTTTTTTTTCCTCTTCAGAAATATTTGCAGTCTTCATTCTTATCTTCTGCGGGTTTGGTGGAGAAGTTCTTGGATGATTCACAGATTTTAAGAACAGAAGGAACTGTTATGTTCCAGCTAATTTGAGTCCCTTCTTAACATAAGCCATAGAGCATTACCCAATAATCCCTGCAGCAAGCTTCTGGTTCAACTGGAGCATGAATTTAGAAAGACATCCAGTCTTTAAATTGAGATGTTAAAAACTGGAAAATTCACAAGCCTTTACATCAGCTTGTTTCAGTTGTTAATTACTTTTATGTATGTATAACATTAATTTCTTTAACTTCAGTTTCCAGTCTCTGCCATCTCACTGTACCATTTTCTGCTAAACACAAAAGTCCTGTACCATCGGAAATGACACCTCCAGACAAGAGGTTGGAGGTGATTTAAAAACTTACCCTTCTCTTCTACAAATTAAATAAATAAAAATTTCTTCCAGGGTAAGGCTTGCTTAAAAGGTCTCTCTCTCTATTTTTTTTTTTCCTTTTAAAACCTTTCCAAAGTTTTCTTTTTCATTTTCTTTTTCTTTTTTTTTTTTTTTTTTGGTTTTTAAACGTAGGCAGCACTTAAGAAAGCATTTTGGTAACTGTTTGCATAACGTCCATATAGAGAAATAACAGCACTTCTTCGTAGTCGAATAGGGAGGCAATGTAAACTGAGTTAGCTTGTTATTTAAATGGAGTGACAAAGTGTTGAACTTCAGGGGAAAAAACTGAACTTAGAACCTAACAGGTGAAATAACAGTGTATGCAGAACACATTCATTTTCCATCAGTCATAAACTTACAAACCGTTCTTTGGCACATATTCTTAATAAATTAAGGTAGACGACTTGTTTATGCACAGAAGTACTGGTCATTTTCATGTCACAAAGAACCAGAAAATACAGGATTTTGATTTTTATGGATATACGTATCTTCAAATACGTATTTTTGAAGGTCATCTTTGAAAAGCTGCTGAAAGTTTCAGCTCAAACAAAGCCAAATGGTGTTATTCAATTCTCATCATGGAGCAGTCTAGACAAATAGGCGGCAGAAAGTTAGTGCCCTAAACCATGGTGCCATCTGGTTCCCAATTGCTATCATTGTAATGATAATGGATCTGTAATGGATCCATGCCAATTCACTACAGCTTGAGATCTGCGCCAAGAAACTGATAATATTTCATAAATAATACCCCAGGAATAAAACTTGTATCTTATTTGTAGCTGTCTCGAGAGCGTTTTTCTTTTTAGTGGAAAATGATTGGTGTCTGAGTGGAGAAAGCAGTGAGCTGGAGCTTCTGCAGTGACGATGCTCAGACAGTGCAGCTGCTGAAATGCCCCTGAATCCCAGCACGCAGGAGAGCAGCTAGCAGGACTGCGGCCGAGAAACCCAATTCAGTTTACGTTAGAAACAAAAGCAACATCTGCCCTGGTGTTCAACAGGGGGAAAAATCGCGACCTATGCCTTTGTCACTCAGTCTTTGTGGTAAAGGCAAGGAAATTCTTAGTTTTAAAAAGAGGTGGAGTGATTTTCTGTAAAAGGCTTTCCGTGAAGTGCTTTACAAAGGTGTTCTCCTGTTACGGAGAAGAAACTGGGGCACGGGACTCTGATGCGAGTTACCAGTGTCACCCAGGAACAACTCTCCTGGGGACAAGGCCAGAAATAGAAATTAGAAATCAGGTCTTCCGTGGTCCTTTCAGTTGTGTGCAGTTGGCGCTCTCATCTAAAGTAGCATCTATCCTGTTTTCCACTGCAAAAACACGTGGCCGGCCCATATTGCTGAAATCAGATGGGAAAGTGCCAAATGAAGGAGCCTTTCAAAAGTGCCCACACAAGCACTTTAAATGCTTTGTGTAGCATTGTACATTAAGCATGAAAATTGCTGGGTTTGAAATGCTCCAAGATTTATTTCAAAATGCAGGCTAGAAGCTAACTGTCGCACCAGCAGCACTGAGCCCCCAGAAAACCTGGATCTCAGAGAATTTTGATTACCTGATAAAAAAAGAGATGCCTGCTTAAGGAATTTGTAATAACATTTAAAAGAAACTCAAGCTGTTTATAGAGAAGAATATTTACAGGGTTTTTAGTGGTTTGGGATTTTGTCTCTTATTTTTCATTCTTTTTTTTTCTTTTTTTTTTTTTTTTAAAGTGACTTGCAGTGATATCAGGTTATCCTGTAGAATTTGGAGACCAGTGCAGAGCTGAAATCCATGACACTAAGACTTCCACTATAAATAAAAGGCATTTTCCTGTCATTTGGAATTTTTACCAAATGGTAAGAACAACAGTGGCAATGGAGTAAAGGCTGGTAGCTGTTTGTAAAAACAATGATCATGTTATACGAGTAATCGTCACTAAAAATGCAAGTCTTAGATTTAGATTTTGTTGAAAACGTAATGAAAATGGGAAGAAAGAGGACAGTAATTCATACTGTGTGCTACATGGTTGGGCTCAGGTCCTCCAAAGACTCATGTGGACACGTCACGTAATATCGAACAAGTCCAAGTCAGTATCTTGAAATATTAAGACTGTACATTAAACTCAAGTGTGTGTTATGAATTCCTTGAGACAGAGGCTATATTTGTTTAGCGCATCTGACAATGCCCCAGTAACTTCTAGTGCAAAATAAAGACACTTTTGTTCTGTTTCCAAAGGCCTCAAGTTCAAGCACCAACAGCACTGAGTGAGCCGGTCCCCTTAGAGCCGAGGGGAGCTGTGCTGCCAACTTCAGTGGGGCACAGACCTGAAATCTCAGAAACTTTGAAGCAACAAGTGCAACTCTTTCACATTTAGAGAGATTTTGGAGAAAAACATGTATTTGTGCAGCAACATACACGCAAAATCGAAGCTCCGTGTGCACATACGTTCTCTTTTAAGTACCAAGCGCTCTAGAGTCCAAGTGTAACTTAGCTCTGGTTATCACAGCATAGTTGTGGCTTATCAGCAGTCATCAACTGTTTTATGCAAAACATTGCCATACTCCCAGTTGAGAAGGGGAGAGGGCTGACTGAAACTAAAAGATGCCTAAACCTTTCAAAATATTTGGGAGATGAAATCATCGCTTTGTTCAAAGTGAATGGTATAAGACAAAACATTGCAGCTGCTTTTCATTCTGCTGTTTGGGAGCGTGAGCATGGTTCTCGATAAAGCCTGTTGATTTAACTGGTGTATACCTGCCTACTGCTGAGCAGCAGTGTGAGACTGCGGGGAATTACCTGCCACCAGATGTCTTGAAGGATGGTTTTTTAAACAGCTCAAACAGAAGTTATAGTAGTTTGATGCAGAAATTATGAGTGAAGTTCTTTGATTCATTATACAAGAGAGAGTTACAATGACCCCTTCTGGCCTTATACCCAGTTTTAACATAGTTTTAAAAATAATGGCTTATTTTAGTTTAAAAAATAGTTTCACAATTACCATAGTTACAGAAATCCGAGCACCAGGCTTTTGAAAAAGAAAGAGTGCTAAAGAGATGTGGCTGTTGACAGTAGCGACTTCCTCCTCGACTCTGGATGGAAGGGAAGAGCATCGTCCCTGCACTCCTACACGCCTGCCTGCACATTAGCAATTTAATCTCTGGGCCCGTGCTTTCCGTGGGGGACCCCGGAGGCTGCTGCCTTTCACAGAACCTGTTAAAGGAGGCAGCATCTTTTATTGGTCTTTTCTTATTGAATCTTGGTGAAAAAGATAAAGATTCCAGCTATAATAAAGGGGAAAATTGACGATATTATGCCCCTAAACATCTGAAAGAAACCGGGAGAGAAAAAGGAGTTGCCTACCACGTCTTCCTTTATATTTCATGTAAGACATAGGCAAAAACTGTATTTACTGGTCTCTGAGGAGGGCAGAAATCTAGCAACACTCATTGCTATTCTGGCCCTTTCCCAAAAAAGGTTTGAAGAAGGAGGAAAACTGTCAGATAAACGTCTGAGCTGTACCACCAGTCCCTCTTCATGCCATTTAACCCCTCAGAAAACAGCATACGCTGCTGCTGCCCCTGGGGTAGCAGAGCAAGTGTGTCTGCTCTGTGGGAGGGGAGCACGACCTTCAAGCCGAAGGAGACAGTTCTGATGTTCTAGTTTTGCATAAAATGGGCAAGGGTGGCTTGCTCTCGTCAGGGTGTGAGCCTGGACTTCAGTGTTAGCAATCTTTTGGTGTGTGGCACTGGAGGAGTCGTTCAATTCTGAGTGCCAGGCTCTTTAGTGTATGTGAAGGAGACACTTCACGTTTCGTTTGCTGCAGCAAGTTGGGCTTTCAGCTCTTGGTGATAATCAGAGGCAGAAAGAGGCCCACGTTGATCTAACAGATGTCCCCTGTCTCTTCTGAGAAACGGATAGGAGATGCGTGCTGTGGGATGCCAACTGGACCACCCTGAACTGAGCACCCCCAAGTAAACACGTACATGAAGACCATGTTTCATGGAGGAAGATGTCTCAGCATCTAGGCTAGAATGCAACTCAGAAGTAACTATCGAGTCTTAAAAACTGGCAGCGGTAGAAGATCCGTCTCAGTCTATAATACATTATTCCAGCTGTTAGTTATCATCAGTTGTGGGGACAGGAGTTGGCTGCTGGTGGATTGTACCCAGTGGCCCAAGCCTAGCCCCAAGGAAAGTTCTTCTCCGGCCACGTCAAGTGGTTTGTAAGAATCACCAGTGCTTTTGAACAGCCAGACAGCTAGCAGCTGGAAAACATTGTTAGCAGCTGCAGAACAGCAAAGGCCCACGATATGAGCTGCCAAGTCTTTTCGGAGTGTTGCCTAATCAGCTCGCTGAGGCAGTTCATGAGCAGAATTCGAGACTAAAGTAGATAAGTCCTAACACAAAAGCTGCTTGAATAGAGGATATGTACTGAGTTGCTCGATGGTGAAGATAAATTGGGCGATATTCAGAGCTCCTGGTTATTGTTTTTTAATAGAAGAATTTTGTGGGTTACAGATTTCTTAGAAAATTACCAGTCTAAGCATCTGCACCGAAAGTGAGGCATTAAAATTTGTTGAGTGAGGAGACTAGCAATGCTTTTCCTTGGTATCGTGAATGTACTGACATTTTTTCTCCCCCCAAAGCAATGACAGAAGCTGTGTTGTAGGAACCAACCAGAAAGAAAAGATACTAGAATAATTTGCTTTAGAGCCTAATAGCTTTCATGTAACACTGTGCTTTATGAGTTAATTATCCATTGCTGTCAAGGTATCTGTGCGATATGAGGCTTAAATTAAGTTTGCGTATGGTTGAAACTCATTTAGAACCAAACTCTGCAAGGCATTTTCCTCATTCCTCTGGGAGGAAGGCAAAACTGCTGCACGCTCCAAAAAACCACATGGGAGCAGGATCAGTCCTCCCACCCAAAATCCGTGTGGCCAGTGTGGAAAAGGCGACGGATGGTGCAGCCTGTGCAGTGGTCAGCGTGAGAGTTCTCTGTATGCTCTCTGCTTTCAAAAAGTACTCAAAAGTGCCTAATGAAAGGCAAATGCCTCGGCACTTCTGAGGACTGGGGCCTTGCTTCCCTCTGCATGGTGTGTCGTGGCGTTGCCTCAGGATATTATAGCTTTGTATTTCCCTTCACCGTATACCATGTCTTTAAGGCATAAAATAGTTTTTTAGGTACATTGCTGTTGTTGATTTCTATATGTAGGAATGTTTAAGGTATAATTAATTTCTCTTCTAAACAAATCACCATAAAAGATTGAATTTCTTTATTATATTGATCTCCATCTGCTAAACCAATTCTGAAGGTTTTAAAATAGATTAAATTGTCTTTTTTTCATGAATAGCTGGAGCTTCCTAAACAGTATTTGCAATGCAGGCATTTATTTCCAGTGTTTTCTCTGAAATAAAGGTATTTGCAGCCCCTCTCAAAAGGCTTTGAAAGCTATTTGTAATTTGGTTTTTGTGCCATGCTTGTTACAGGGAAGATAGTGCAATGGTGGTGTTCAGTGACAATTTCTCCATCACGTGGTATCTTTATTACCAGAGCAAAGCCAAAGAAGTGGTGGCAGAACTGGGCCACACATTTTCTTGTGCTTCATCCCCAGATGTGTTTTGAACTCGGATGAGGCAAATCACGTGGGATGTAATATTACCTTGTGAAGGAGTCAGAAACCTGACGTTCTGGGCACTGTGAAGATGAAACTCTGTGATCTTAATAATATACCAAGAGTATCTTCTGGCACGGCAGTTTTCAAGGGAAGCAGTTCTAGGATTTCAGCTCGTGGCTCCATCAGTGAGAGTTTGAAGCGTGTTGGAGGGATCCCACTCACTTTGCTCAAGTCTGGGAAACTGGCACTTTGTTAAAGCTGGTATAAGACAAAATCTGGCAGAGTTGTGATCCAACCTCAGGCTTCCCGTAATTATTGAGTATAAGCTGCAGGAAAGTCTAGAACGTACCAAAATCCATTAGTTAGGGCGATACAGTGCTGGTGTTTCTGAGTGGGAAGGGTAGGGGCTGCCGTCCTGAAGGATCACAGCCGACCTGCAGAGTGTAGAAGTCGTTGGTTACGTATTTCAGTTATGCCCAAGTGAAACGCTTTGCTGCTTTCCCTCCAGGAAGAGCAAGCTGTGTGTGAAGGACAGTCATTACACGCCAGCCTTCCTGTCAGCCCTGTTTTGTTTCAGGGAGAGGACATGAAATTTTGCTTCAGCTCACATATGTCAAACTTGCTGGTGAACTCAAGAAAATAGGTCTAATGTAGGTTTGGTTTCTGAATGGCGTGGAAGGGAGCAGTGATGCCGAATATTGTGTGAGGACACAGGGAGGGAGAGAGGGAGGGAAGGCGAGCAGGGAGGAAGAAAAGACAGATGTAGCTTTTTGGTTTGTGCACAGCCACACATTATGTAGAGAAAAATACCTTAATTCAAAAGAACAGGTTTACCTTATGGGATCAGCAGAGCAAAGTAAAATGAGCTGCGCAGGGCTCTGACTGTACTGAGACCCTCTGGGCTCTGCTCTTCTGCGACAGGCACGTGATGCTGGTATTGAGAGACGACTTCAGCTCCTGCTGTCTTGTGTTTGGGAGGAGGGTTTAGGAATGTCTTCCTAATGTATTTGCGGATCGCTGTGTCCCCAGGAGAAAACAGGCTGTGAGTTTGGCATCTCCAAGGCTTCTTTCACCCATGGTGCCATTAGCACGCGCTTGAGCATCTAATTCCAAGCTGTGAGTGCAGCAGAAGGGCTGTCCCCTGGGGCTCGGCCCCCGCTTCCCTCTTTCACAGTGGGCACAAGCAGCACTTCTCCGATGGGGAACTTCTCCAGCTTTCAGTGCCCCATCTGCAGCAGCGCTTTGCTGTTTGAATGCGTTTTTGTGTGTCTGTCTATGTGTGTTTTGCCTTCACGTTGTTGGAAGGCCGTAACTAGCTCTGTAGCGGTTGATGGTTAACTTTTCTTTTTCTTGGTGCAGATTTGCGCTACAATTAAGGAATCCGCTGTAGGGGATTGGTGCAAACGGCGGTTATCAAAATGTGAGCTGGCTCTCTCAAGTCATTTGATAGCAAAATAGGGCAGGTTGACTGCAAGCAACTCTAAAGAGCATCGCTGGAGTTTAAGAAATCTGTTTATCTCTGCATTGGCTATGCCAGCTATTCATGGTCAGATCACCCCCCCTCACTGGATTAACTTCTTTGTTACTTACATCGCCCTGCACTCAGATTCTGGCACCAGTGAATAGCATCTGCACCGTGTGGAAATGTTTTGGCAATTAAGAACCAATTAAATTTGGCTCGTTCCCCTGTTCCGCCCTTCTTATGATGTCCAAGGAGAAGACTCATGAGTGAAATATTTAGCATCTATTAAAAAAAAAAAGGGGGTGTCTTGATTTTGCTGAGTCTTGGGGTCTGTGTTTCTCTACACTTGACAGTCCCTTGGAGGGTGAAAGTTCAAGGGACGTTGCACCATGAAACTTACTCACAGAAATAATATATCAAAAGTGCTTCTGAATCATGTATGGTTTTATTATCATTGGGTCACTGGTGGTAAAAAACCCCTGTGCACTTAAGTATTTGAACACTGTCATGTAAGGTTAACCACACTGATGGAATAGAATTAACAAGGAAATAACAGGGCTGGTGCCTTTATCCACAGTCGTCTTTACGCTTTCTTTCACTTGTTTGTCTTGGCAAGGCTTCTCCAATGAGATGTGAAGCTATCGCTCACCCTTTTTCAAACTGCGTATGTTGGTTCTGCAGATAAAAGCCGTCGGTTAGACAGATGAAACCGTAAAGCAATGAATCTCTAGAAACACTCCTTTGTGTGATGTTACCCTTCCTTTCCTTTTATTTGCTCATTAAGGACTGTGATCCATATATTGATGGGATTTATGACCACCATTATAGATGTATCTATGGGCCTCACAGCCCTTTGATGAAGTCATTGTTGCAATGCTCTTCTCTGTTTGAGAAATATATATTCCTGTGTAACAGGTAGAAGCTCTCACACGGTGTCAAACTGACTGGCCCAAGTTCTCCTAAGGCAGGTGTGGCGGAACGCGGGATGGGTCCTACCACAGCACCTGAGCTGCCATATTCATCCTCCCTCTTTCTGCTCTTTTATAAAGTCCCTGCTCCAAGGAGGAAAGTACCTTTTGATTAGGGACCACTTCCACAGTAGATGTAGCAGGTGGTGCTTTAGCAAATGGTTGATGAATGCAACCACTAGGGAAAACATGACTGCAGTTTTCAGAATCTCGGAAAGGAACAACCAGAAAGCATTCACCTGTCAGTCCAATTTACAATGTGTTTAAGTTACAGGTGTTAAGGGAACCCTAAAGAAGAAAGCAAGTAAACGGTATGTGGAACACCTAAACCGCTGGTCGCAGCTGAGGGATACAGAGCGAGCTCTTCAGAAGTTGAGATTTGGTAGATACACAAAACGTAGAGAACTGGGATTTCATCCATCAGGTACTGCTTGTGTCCTGGTGTGTTTACTTACAAATATAGGTACCACAGCGGGGCAAGTAGTGAAAAGGAGACTCGGTGTATATGTATGTGTGTATGTGTACATATATATATATATATATATACACACACACACACTTCTATAGCGGGTATCTGCTTGTCAATATACTTTTCAGTCCTGCAGAACTAAATCCTGGTATCGTGGAATTCAGTGGCTTTTTTGACATTTGATTTGTCCTGGAATCAGTTGTTTTTTCCCCACACATAATTTAGCAAAGTATTGTCTAAATAAGAATACAGCACAGCGTATTAAAAAGAAAAAATGAAACAGTCGGTGCTGACAGGTGGCAAGCAGCAAATAGTTCTTACGCAGACAGTTTGAAAAGGGGTGAGGTATCAAATATGCAGCAATTCATCTTGGGACTTGTTCTTTTCAATATATCAAGTAATGAATGACAAGGAGGGAGATGTAAACACCAAGTTAATTAAATCCTCGGATGATACTGGGCTAGGGAGGGTAGTATATTTCAGAGCAGATGGATTGAAATTTCTGAATGATCTGGCAAATTTCAGGAGGTGGGTGGAAGAAAAGGAAGATGAGTTGGAATAGCAGAAATGTCAGACAGTTCAACAAGAGAAATTATCATTATTAAAGAAGGAACAGTGACATGGCGCTGGGGGGGAAATGTTAGGACCATACTTAGCACTTTATAACAGCCATTTGTCTGTGTGCGTCAGAGTATTAAACCTGTTAAATTAAGCATTCCCGGTAGTGTGGAGGGGTCTGAGAAAGTGTTGCTACCTGGTTTCACCAAAAGGGCTAGCGTAGCTGAGAATGTAAATGGCATTCTGGAAATGACAGCGGATCAGTGTGAGGGAGATGGGATTAAAAGGCAGGGCTTCTCTTCCTCGCTGACCGATGAGAAATGGCATTTGAGGGCACAGTCCTGTCATCTGCATTTCACAATGCCAACGAACATGACGGGGATCGGCTTGACGAGTGTGGGGCTGCAGGACACTGATTTTACGCAAGAAGTCTCATGACTCAAGATTTCATAGACTCATAGAATAGTTTGGGTTGGAAGGGATCTTAAAGACCATCTAGTTCCAATCCCCCTGCCGTGGGCTGGGACACCTCCCATTTCACCAGGTTCCTCAAAGCCCCGTCCAGGCTGGCCTTGAACACCTCCAGGGTTGAGGCCTCCACGCCTTTTCTGGGCAACCTGTTCCGGAACGACCAGACCAGTCACACGCAGTGTAGTTTGTGTATACACAGAGCAACTTCAGGGGCCTGGTCAACAGGAACCGGTATTGGACCTACAGGAAGACCCCCTTCGGCTTAGACCCTGACTCTGTCTAGATGTATTCTGCTGTGATGTCCAGCCTCTATCCTCTTCAGTGCCTTATAATCACCTTGCCCTCCAGCAGTGTTTCACACCCAGTGGGTTGTAACCCTCAGGGTATTTATGACAAGTAACGGTGGGAAGGGTTAGCAGAGAAGTTATATATTTGAATTACTTAAACACTAGTCCTCTCCCTCTGTGTCTCACCAAGTCACTTCTTAACTGTCTCGTTCAGGGTCACCTGTTTTCTCCCAGGTTCTTAAAACTCATAGAAATGCTAAAAATAAGACTTTCTGTTATCATTGTTAGTCTTACAACACAAGAAAGGTAAGAGCTTGAAGGAATTTAAAAATTCAAGGCATGAAAAATTCTTAATTTTGAATAACCCAAGAGGCCAAAGGGCTGTACAGAGGCATATTTGTACGTCTAAAAAGGTACTAATGATGACACTACCACCTACGAATAATGATGCCATTATATAGAGCCTTGGCAGGACTGAAATTCAAGTACTACAGACAGTAATAGGCCGTTCACTCCAAAAAACAGAACTTGAAATAAGAAGTTGGAGCATATTCAGAGAAAATCAATGAAGAGGTCAAGATGGTCAGGGCTGGATTGAGCTCATCTGTGATGTAATGCAGTATATTCTCTGGTAGCTTGATAAGCTTCTGCCTGCGAGTCTATGTGCGGACTCATCTATAGACTTACGTTGACTTCAGAAATTCCTTCTCCAAGCTGGATGATCTCATCCTTAATCTGCCGTTTTACTGCAACTGTGTATGGTTTACTATAGTGTTCAGCAGGTGTTCTTTCCATTTTGGCCTTGCCAGTTTTCCATATCACTTTCCAGATAAGAGGCTGTCTGCCTAAGGAAATGAGCTTGTCTGACCATCGCAGAACAGCTGGAAGCCATTTGTAGTTGCCTCCTCATTGTCTCGCAGACATCACTCCTCAACTGTCTGAGCGATTTTTAGAGAATTTCTTTCTAGGCTTCCTGGCAGCTAAGTTCAAGCAAAGATATTTTACAACCCCCCAAACCAGTAATTATTTACTTCATGAAGCAAATAATGTGAAATAATAAATAAAAGGGAAATAAAAGCAAATAAAAGGGCACATATAGGCACATTCCCCAGCCTGTGTAGGATGTGAGGGTCACGGAAAGCATCTTTCCTTAAAGGAAGCGTAGCTGTGAGAGACATTTCCTTACAACGAGAATTCTCTAGAGAGAAGATGGGCTTGTGACTGGACCAAATCACTTTGCTTACCCAATGTCCACCCTAAGACAGAAAAGAATACAGTAGTGGGATCCAGATATAGCAATTTTTTCTTGGGAGTTTGTTATATTTTAGGTATCATATTTGTGCTTAGGTTTACTGTATATGCAGGATCCCATTTTACTGCAGGATTGACTACTTCATTCCAACTGCAGAAATTGTTGTGATTTTTCTGTCTTTGTTTTTTCTTCTTATTCTCTTCATTTTGAATTCTTCATCCCTACTTAATCTGTCCAAAAATCCCGAGCGGGCTGCCTTTGGAGGGCATCATACTGTGCCTGGCCTTGTCTTCAGATTGATCTGCTGCCAGCTACGTCTTCCAGTGCTCTCGTCAGCTGCTTCTCTCCTCCTCTCTTGTTTCTGCAGATACATAGCTAGGATTTTGATTTCTGCACTTGTCATCCTTGGGATTTGTCAGCAGGTGCCAACTTTTCTTTCTCCAGCCTTAAGGTGTATTATTGGAGCTTGACCAGGAAAGCCTACTATGCCGCCGAATATATTTGTAAGTGCAAAGTGGCTTCCAGGGGAACAACCAGTATACCTCATATATGTACTACCCGTCAGGCTTTCCCAAGTCCTAAACTCCCACGTAGACTTTTTTTTTACTTAACTTGAAAATATCTACACGCTGGCTGAGGGAACTGCATTAGACCTCCGGTGCTGGTTAATATGTAATAACTGGAGGGGTGGAAAATTTGAATTGACATCCGCAATCTGCAATTCGGTTGCATCACTGTACTTCAGTTGCTTCAGGTACCCCAGTGGTACCCCGAGGTACGGCTGCTGCAGGTATTTCCAGTGACACGGAGAGGAGGGATATCCTGTCTTAGTGGATATAGTTTACCAAGTGAGGAAGAGGGCTCGGTGCTAATATCAGCACTGTTTGTGAGAAGGACCCATGCTGTCTGCCAGATGGCAGCTCTGAGACGACCACCAAAGGGAACAGCATAGGCAAGAAAAAGCTTCCTGTAAATACTGGAAGAGAGAACAGGTCAAATACGGAAGTGGATTACTCTAAAGCAGAAATACTGTTTGCAGTGAGGTGGACAGATGACTACTGTGACAGCGAATGAGTTGTGGAGAAACATGGTCAACACGCTCAACCCACTTGTGGTCGCTGATCTGCAGCATCTTATCACTGAATGGTGTAACAAACTAAATTTTCAAGAGGCAAGTTACAACAGGCGGTGCGGTCATTACAAATACTCTTCTTTTACTTTATTAGCTGTGGCAAAATTGGCGGGAGACAAGTTTACAGAGAGGCAAGGCACTTCACAAAATAGATACTGTAATTGGTAAGGAAATAAGTGGCAAATTGGATTTCTTGTTATAATAAAATAAATTATATGTGATCCTTAATCACAGGAATACATTTTGGAAACATTTTATAAAAATGACAGTAGAAAGGCCGCCATGGAAAAGAATTAATGCAACATTAATTAAGAATATTGACCCAAGAATTTGGTACAGAAAGTACATGTACTTTCAGAGAACAAAGTTGTCTGAATACATAATTATACTTGATTATAGTTCTCGTAGTGGTTTTACAGACCTTTTTAATGAAGTGAATGGTCTAAACTGTTGCTTTTCTCTTATGATAGTCAGCAATGAGTAATAAGAAATATGGGCTCCCCATAAGTAATTTGGGCAATATTTAGACAGTTTTATTCAATTCTGAGGAAAATGAACTTGATCTGAGAATTTACCTTCAGATTGCCCTAGGAGTCCTGAACAAGGAAGAGCCATGCTTACAAGGGTGTCCATCAGTTGTGCAAGTCTCTTTTCTGTGGCCTTCAGTGCATGTTCTATTTCTATGCCTTTTTGAAATTTTCCTTCATAGTTATGAGGTTCTTTTCTCCTCCTTCACCATCCTCTTCACTCCTCTGTAACAAGGCCAGCTCACCATAGGTTATGGTACAACGTTCGCTGCTTTAGTGCTCCGGCGTACTCCAGTGGGATCTTCTTCTCCTTGAACTGGCACTATGTCTCATGGAAAACCATGGATCTCAGTTCAGGGTTTACAGAACGAGCCTTATCCATGAAAACGCAGGTGCCTGCTCTGCTTTTCCACTCTCTTGCCCTTGTCATCATGCCTTCGGCATATTTTCTCTTGCTAAGGATGTTGTAGAAATGGAAATTCTTCCTCAGTCATCTCTGGGCCTTTGAGAGTACAGTAAGCTGAAGAACGGGTGATTTTGTTTTGTTTTGCTCAGCCAGGGAGAAATAAGTGGAACTGAGATGTACTAAAACCGATGGCTTTTCTACAATTTTAAAAATAATGATAATTTGGCATGTTCCTGTGAGAAGAAAAGCTGTTGCTAATTGATTCTATAGGGTTTTGAGCCATCCACGTTGTTATAATTGGATATTCCACCAACTCATAAAGCAAACAGCTTCTGTGGAAGAGAGAAGGAAACTTCTGCAAGCTCTAGTACATACCGAAAGAATACGTTTGAAGTTGAAAGGAAAAAATATGAATAATCAATCAGAAATTAAACTCAAGCTGTTAAAAAAAGGAGAGGATACCTAATGAAATCTGAATTAGAATCATAACACTGCAGTCTCGCGCAAAATGGTATATAAAGTTAATTGGACCCACTGGGTTTTGCAGGCTTTCTCGTCTAAGGAGCCGCTGTTTTCTTTAATGAAAACATCATCCTTCACAATGTCAGGAGAACACATGGGAATCTCTGATCTCACATGCCAGATGTCACATTGTGTTACACTTTTAAACCTTGCAAGCCACTGTAGTTTCGGAAATCCATACAGACCAAGGGTGATGTGCTTTGTTCAGTGGTGGTTCTTCGTCTGGAAAAGGCTGTTGGTACTGAAATGCTGGCAATAATCACAAGCCTTCTGGAAAAATAACGTCAGAGCATACACCTAGTAATTGAGGTTTAAATAATGACATGAAGTGTCATACATGGACTTCAAAAGATGAAGTGACTGTCTTGATTTTTGTTGCAGAAAATATTTGAAAAATCATCGATAGTAGTAAGTGCAGCTTCTTTGAAAAATAAAACTGTGTAATTTGTTGTAACTAGGTCTTTACTGAAAACTGTGAATTCAGCCTTGGACTCCAAAGTGGTCTGGAACACTTCTGTAGTCAGTTTTGCTTTCTGCAAGCCTACCGCATGAAGGATTGCTTCTAAGTTTCAGATTTGGATGGTTTCCAGTAATTCTTCGTTTCTCTGTATTATCCTGGTGCCTGAAGGACCAGTCATGCATCAGGAGGCCATCCTGGTACATGCAACCACGCAGCAGAGAGACTGTCCTGACCAAACCGACTTAAACTAGGAGAACAGGAGACAACAGATGGATACAATCAGACAACGAAATTCAGGGAAACAGTGAGACAGCACTGGGCCAGAACATGACTGAGCTGCGGCGAGCACATTGTCAGCCTCACTACTGTCAGCTTCTGGTTTATTGTTTTTTTAGATATTAGAGGAAAGAGGAGTCTTAAGCAGGAATTCGAAGGGAGATAATGAAATAGCTCTGCAGATGTTTACAGAGATTTCCTCCCAGGCATGAAGGGCAGTGTGGGAGGAACATGAAGGCACTTGTTTGAATATTTATCGCGTGGGGGTGGAGGCTGGTACTGTGGGTTATCAGAGGGAGGTGATGGCATCTCTCTGGTGCGTAAGAGTTACAGCAGCAGAAAAGCGTCAGGAGACTGTTTCAGCCATCAGACAGCTGGTTCCGTGGAGTTCTCGGGCTGTATCCATCGTGGCAGTACCGAGCTGTGGTTTTGGCAGGGTAAGTTAAAGAGAAGAATGAGCGTGGGAGAAGGGTTGTTGTGTTGGTTTTATTGTAATTTTGGAGAAATTTATCCAAAACCTATTGAAGTCAATGACACGGGCTTTTCATCAGGGCAGAGATTCGGCTCCAGCCGAAGCCATCTAAAGGTAGGAGTCTGTGTGTGAGCTGTGTATCAAAGCTCTGATTATCTCAGTGGATATCAAGGTCTGCAATCGGGCGCCTCAGGCTAGGCGTCTAGTGCCACCTCAGTTCTGCCGTTCCCGAGGGACACCAGTCTCTGTCTTGAACTGAGTCAGTACAGTCAGTAAACACAGAGGGCAGTTCATCGCATCCTGAATCTCTCTCCAGGCTCCATTTAGTGTATCGACTGCGTCTCTTTTGCCTGTGCCGGGGACCCGGTGCACTCACACACCTGGGTCTCAGTAACAAACTGAATACTGCTCCAAGGGCATAAAATCTCATACTGCCGGGTGAAATCCCAACTCTGTTGACATTGGTAAGAGTTTTGCCACAAACTTCAGTCAGACCATGACTTCACTTTCTGTGCTCTTTGCAGTACTTGGTATCCAAGCATTTTGTTCAACTTGCAAATGCTGATACTTTTTTAATTAAAATTTCCTACAAGCTCTTGAATTAACTCCCGTATCCATCTGTTACTCCACTAATATCCCAGATAATGTCTCACAGTAGCTCCCAGAGAGCCTGGAAAAAAATGTAATATCAGCATTTACAGTTGGGTAGTGAAGTACAGTAAAAGTATTAAATTTTTCTAAGGGCACATACACCCTGAAGTAAAGCATGGCGCTGAGGTCCAAGTCTGAGGGAGGTGTGAGCAGGTGCCCTCAGGCATCACCAGGCAGTTCCTTGTGGAAGATGACTACGTGGGTCTCGAAAGCGGTGCAGCTGCCCGTGTCCCTGGGACAGTGCCCCTTGGTTTAGGGACAGCCCCACGTTAGTGCAGGTGCATTGCCCAGCGCTGGAACGAGCTGTCCTGGGGGGACATTTCCGTAGCCCTGTACTGTAGAATGTAAGCGTGCTTTAAATAGAAAATGTGTTCACCAGCTATCTGTAAGATGCTTTTTAATAATGTGCTCCGCTATTTTTTTGTGATATATTCTGTTTGTGAGCTGAGACATTGTGCCAGAATAACTGAGAGCACTCCTAAGGCTGGAAATGAATACATGTGAAAAGAACAACGCGTTATTTGAATCAGTTTGCCTGAAGGGGGAATTTCTAAACTTTTAGTAAAATTCCATTCCCTTCCTTCATGTTAATTAAATTAAAGCCGGGGGGATAGGAGACCATAGCACGGTAGTGTGGTATATGTGGGGCACAACTCAAGAAGCGGAAAGTCCTCTTACCCCCCTTGGCTTGTCTGTCTTTTTATTGAATGCTGTGAGATTTCATTTGCAATAATGAACTGCGTTTATGCAAAACTTTTCAGTACCACCAAATGAAGGGAGGAACACGTTGACAGGAAGCGAAAGTTGCATAATCTCTGCAAAAGTCCATGGCTGAATCGCTGCGCTGTTTTATGCAGCATCGTGAGGGTTTTTTTTAATGCCACTGACTTGAGTAAAAGAAGGATCAGTTCCTAACTGACCACCTCCATCAGGGCATCAGAGACACTTTTCTTTTAGTTATAAATTATCCCCATAGTAAAATGGGATTAAATAGTGCATGTTTATGACATCCAACAAAATCTTCCAGGGAGGTCACGTTATCCTTGGAATCAGTCTTTTCAGGCAGTCTTGCGGAGTGGGTTAATGCAGTAGCAGTATTTCTCCAGCTTTTCCCCCATTTCTCACACTTGGAAGCGGTGACTTCTGGCTGTTCTGTGCTGGGCCACATGCAGGCACAGCAGGAGGCCCTTGGCTCCTCTGACTGCATTTGCTGTCCAAACAACTGCTCCTTACTCCCTCAGAGGAAGACACAGTGGGCAGATAGAAATATTTCGCAAGCCAGATGGGGCTAATGGGACACAAACTGGAGCAATCTGACCAAAATACATATTTAATTGAAGGTTGCTTCTCGGATTTCTGGCATGGAATTATGCACCATACTTGACTGGTTTGCGGTGACTGTATCTGGTGTTGCATGTTGAACAAATTCCTGATCATGTCAGTGGTATTCAGTGGAACTCAGACTTCCCAGGAATCGCTTAGTTCCTTCTGAGATCAGACATACATCCGTGCTCCAGATAGTCCTCAAGTAGGCGTAAGTGCAGTTCTGCTCAGTGGCACCCCTACGGTATATGACTATTATCGCATCCACTGTGGTAATTTCTGGAAAAAACTCCTTTGCTAGTTTTTTTTTGGTCTTGTTTGCTTGTGGTTTTTTTCCCCCAAAATGTTGGCTTGTTGGTGCTGCTTGTGCAAAATGGAAGGAATTTTCTTCAGGCCTGTATTATGCCCGTCATATATTTAGGAGCGGTTCTCCGGATTTCAGCAGCTAGGCAGGATCTGATTAGGGTAGCACATGTATAAGAGGTATGCCAGGAATGACAGTGGACTTTTGGTTTGTTTTTTTTTTCTTTTTGCCCTACACTGGTATCCTGAAATTAGATCTCTGTTGAGATATGTATCTGAGACCTATAACATTGGTGGACTTCTCTCAAAATGTCCCCGGGGCTGGATTCATTTCAGAGTAATGACCTGCCTCTCTACATTTCCCTTGTTGCTTATTTAAATAAGAGATGCTCCTTTACCTCCTCAGTCAAATGACCATGCAACATGGAGAAGATCTCTTGAAGTAGCTGCTGCTGCACTCTGCACAGCAGTGGTGTCATTTCATTAGTGGAAAATAAACCCTGGTTAAGGAAATGGCATATAAAGTGTTATTAACAGGAAACATAGAATCATAGAATCATTTAGGTTGGAAAAGACCCTTGGGATCATCGAGTCCAACCATCAACTCAACTCTACATTTAATGAGAAGATACTTAAAGTTCTGTTTATATTGTATGCACATGTCCAGTCAAGTTTTTCTTGTCCCCATTGTGCAAAACAGTTTATCTGTCCCAAGTAAGAAGTCAATTTGGTTTTCTAGTATTACCATCCCGCTGGTACTAACATACCTGACATTGGATAGCGTTTAGATTCTCCAGGAGAGCGTTTGTGGAATACTGTAGTGGCTTCAGGATACGAAGACAGAAATAAGAATAAGCATATTTGAGTTGCAGATTGATTAGTTACGAATATCAGTGAGGAATTTTGGTTATGTAAAAACGTCTACTGACAGCACTTCCAGTGCTTTCTGGTGGTGGTGGTGGCTGGCCCAGTGTCTTCTCCCTTTCTCTCCAGGTAGGACACCAAAAGCCAAGAAATGAATTTATAAGAAAGGGCATAGCTAAGGATCAGTCTGTTTGCCTCCAGATCCCTCAGAAAGTAGGTGCTTATCTGTGTTTAGATAAGACACTGTAGAAGGCGGCGCCTAACGTATGAGGCATCAAGATGTCAGCAATAGCAGAGGTCTGGAAGAAATTCCTAGAAAGGACCATATTGGCCAAAGACACCCAGACAAGATGTTGTCTTGACAAGACAAGATGCCAAGGGTCAGACCACAAAACTAAAAGAAATAGAAATAAGATCACACTGAGATCTTAAATTATGGCTAAGATCCAGCCCTCAAAAGGAAAGAATCAGATGAGGGTTGGAAGACTTTGTCTGGGAAAAGAGACGTCTCCTCTGCCTTTAATTCTCTGGCTGATGGTATAAAGGAGAAGCTTATGCCCTTTTAGCAGGCAAATAGTATGCCTAGCTTAGTTGCATAATGGTACCAGTATGAGTGTGTGTGTAAAAATATATATGTTGGAGATTTTGTGTGGACTCTGGCCGAAGCTGATGTCAGTCAGTCAGGCTGGCTGTGAGCAAATACCTGATCAATGAGCTGCTGAATGCAGTGCTGGCCCCACCACGCTTTGCTTATTCGCTGGTTACCTCAAATGGGGTGGTCAGTGAGTCACTCGTATGCAGAATGGACCTTGACAAGTTGTACTTCATAATAGTTTCTAAAGGTGAATCTATTACTGGAGGTTGGTATTGCATAAGTAGAATAGGGGGTATGCGGATTTTATTAGAGATATTACTGCCAATAAATTTTAGGCTATCGATGGATGACCTTTTTGAGACTTTCATCAGTGTAGGAAAGATTTGGAGGTCAAATTTTTGAAGATGCCTAAAAGCCCATTTTAAAATCAGTCAACTGACTTTCCAGCAGTATCTGAAATATTAAAAATGGGTTTGAAATGGGACTCAGTCTCCTAAATGATCTTTAAAAGCAGGTAGACAAAACTGCTGTAAGACTATGAGACATGAGTCAAAGAAGTAAACTCTGTAGTTTTTGCCTCTTTTCAGTTATCCGGTATGACTGGGATAGATCACATTCCCAAGGGTCTGGATGTGAAGTGAAGTCGTGGATAGATGTTAGTTTGTTCCCCTTGCTCACTTGCTCACACTGGATATGTGTCACCTCTTCTTTATTCCCCGGAGGCCCATGAAAAGCATTAAGAGGAGCCATGAAAAACAGATTTTTGTATCCCTTTGTGCATCTCAGCTGTTTCTGCTGTTCGCGAGGTAAACCTCCTAGGCAGGGCTGGCCGAGGCCTCTTTCTGCTTAGGACCCACCGAGTTGTTCTGGTTTCCAGTGCAACACTTCCTTTACCCTCTGATATCAGACACAAAGGTCACTCAAAATATAGTTACTTCCACCAGTTTGATTAAAAAATGGCTTCTCTAATCATGGAATGTGCCAAGAGATTTCACATAACAGGTTTTCATACCATTTGTACGTTGGTTTCTCTCCATGTAAAGCTTTCCAGGAAAAAGATTTTCATATTCTGCATCCCAAGACTAATAAAAAATTGAAACAAATTCTTTGTAGGATGTTAATTCCAGCCCATGTTTCTTTTCCTCTCTTCTCTGATTTTAGCAGCTTTCTCTAAAAGTGCTCTTTTTGCTTTTTCTGCAGACTGTATGTGGATGGACCCTTTGGAAGTCCCTTTGAGGAATCCCTGAACTACGAGGTCAGCCTCTGTGTGGCTGGAGGTATTGGAGTTACACCATTCGCATCAGTGCTCAACACGCTGCTGTAAGTCAGCTTAAGCCTTTTAAAGCTATTTCCCCCCAATTTACCGTAGCAGTGCATGTCAGAAAGACTTTCAGAGTATTTAAAAACTTCCATTAGCTTAACATAAGTGAATGATTCCTTGGAGAGAGGTGGAGGACTGGGATGTCCTCTGAAGAGCATAAATCATCACGTACAGGCTTTATAACCCAAAGAGTTGTGGCAGAGTTGTGCCAGTGATGCACCTGAGCGGGGACAGTGTCACTAACCTTCCTCTGCTGCCACCAGCCTGGCCGGTGATTAACGTAGTCACAGCCCCACAGCTAGACTCGTTCCCCTGGTCCCAGCTTAGATGAGGCTGTGGACTGTGGTAGGGAGTTTTTGAGAGCCGGGAAGTCGTGAGTCCTTCTGCTGGAAGTGTGTCTTCTGTAGATGTGTATGCTTAAGGTTTTAAACGAAAGGGATTCAGATGTTAAACTCTATTTGAGAAGTTTAAGTTTTAGGTATGCCTTTTTCTTTACTTTTTTTTTGTTTTGTTTCTCTCTTTTTTTTTTTTTTTTAATTTAATTTAAATCCTGGGACATTCAGTTCAGCCCAAACCTTTCACCTCTTGTTTCTCTGTCACATTGGCAACACGGTTCCCACCAAATCTTACGCTGTGTGAAATAGGCTTGTTTTTATGATTGCTATTGATTTTTATTTTTTTTTTTTTTGCTAGGTTATTGGGTAAGAGCTCCAGTCAGAGGTTAAGCGCCTGTTTCACAGGCATTGTATAAACAGCCAACCAAAGCAGCAAACCCTCCCTGAGGTGTCGAAAGGCTAGCTGGCTTTGGGAGGGTTTTACAACGCACAACTGAAGCGTTTGTTCTAAGATGCCAGTGGCCAGCTCTGACTCCAAAGTGAAGTTAAAGCCCAGAATTTAGATGCTGTGCACGTTCTTCTGACCTTGATTGGGGCTGGACCCGACAGTGCTGAGCACTTCTGAAAATTATCAGCCCCACCTGTCTCATAGTGCTGCAGCCCTCAAAGACCGTCTTGGTCTCCCTCATTTTCTTTTCCTGAGAGTGTATTGATCATCCTCTCAAAAAGAGGGTACGTTTTTGATGAAGGCCTGGGGCCCAGGTGGATGAGGTGACCGTTTTCCTCGTGACAGATTACCCTTGACAGTGCTTAGCGAAAATGTCACAGATGATAATGATGGGCCACCAGCAGGGAACGAGATGTTTGCCTCTACCAGTGTGTTATCAGAGGCTGTGGGAAGCTGCACAGACATTGCCATAGAAGGTTAGTGTCCAAAAGCTTTTGCAATGTCCGTTTATCTGGCTAAAGCCATAAATGGGCTTCCAAGTTGCCTTTGTGGCCGATCTTCCCCTTGTGCGCTGTAACGCTGTACAGGGGAACCACTCTGGGGCTCTGGGAAAAAGTAGCAGCCTGCTTTCCTTCTCAGTATTTAAGCACCAGCAGAGCACTTGTTCAGTGGGTGATCTGCCTGTTGTCTTTGCCCTGGCTTAGAAGCAGAAATTGGCAGGTGCGAACACGCCAACTGCCTTACGACGCCAGCTCTGCAGAGCAGCGGGGCCGGTCCTCTTGTGTCGAGGACACGCAGGTCTGGGGGAGATCAGAAGCCCGTCGATGTAGTCATTTTGTTTCCTCCTCGGTTGCATTGTGTGTACACAAGTTAATTCCTGCTCCTGCCCTTCCCTCCACTTAACTGTTGAACCCTGTGCCCTATTTTTAAGAAAGTGTAACTTCCTTTAAGGAAAGCTAGTGGTTTTCGTGCGGACTGGTCTGTAAATAACGGCTGTTATTTTGGGCAGCGGTAACATAGAAGGGCACAAGGAGTGTTATATACGTGTGGATTTGGCTGTAGCGGGGGATTGCACCTTTATTGCATGATAGATCCTGCTGGAGGGAGACACAAGCGTGTGTGTCCGAGGTGCTGTTTTACCGCTATGCTTGACTTGTTCCACGAAGTCTTGCAGCCCGGCCTCTTTGTCCAGCTCCAGTGTTTCATCACCGAGGGTGGTGTTTTGTTACCGAGCTACAGCAGTTTAATACAAAATGCCTCGCATTTTTCTCTTCATTTATCCTTTTTTTATGGTGAAAGGCACTTATTTTCCTTGCTACTGCTTATAGTTATCTTGTCACATCTGACCAGATTGTGACCCTTCCTAAGGGCTTGTCTTAGCATAGGCAGTCAGAAAAAGGTGGAGGAAATCCTGCTCTGCAGGTCAACAGTTTACAAACACAAAAACCTGAAATCAGCACTTGAAAGTCACTATATTCTCCAGTCTTAAAGCACTTTTTTTCTCTCTATGGGGAGTTTACATGGAAGGTGAGTTCTCGGCCCCTACATGCTGCTGAGAACGTCTCCATCCTTGTTCCTCGGGCTTACAGTGCAGGCTGGGGTATGGGCAGGTAAGACGGTTGGTTGGAGTCACTGCCAAGGTAGATCTGTCACCACTACAGTAGATCTGTCACCACTACAGTAGATCTGTCACCACTACGGTAGATCTGTCCATACAGATATGTATATGAGGTGGATATGCCAGCAACCCTAGAGTTTGAAACAATGGATGGCGAGATGTATCATGAAGCTTTTCAACTGTGGTTGGCTCCTGGGACAAGTGTTTGAAGTTGACAGGCTATGGCCTTCTCTATCTGAAAGTTATTTTAGGAGGAAAAGGAGGAAACAGTCTGTGCACTGGCTATTTCAGTGATCAGAACAACAGAAAACAGCACTGGCTAAGTAAGAAGATACTTCACGGATATTTGGACTTTGTTTGAACTCATTAATCATCAAGATTTTTTTTCACTTCTGTTTTCTTTCCCAGTTCGTTACAGTCCTTTGTGCTATATTTGTGTTTTATTTGTATTAGAATTCTGACATGAGAGTCCTGTTTTTCTAAATACAGCGTCAGAATCTGGCCACGACTGCACTTTCCCCACTGGCATTTTCTGAGGACTGTAGTACATCACACAGTTCTCTAACACAATGGAGCTCTGATTGGATTGGGTCTTTGTGATTTTGCTAGAGTATTAATTATAATCAACCAGAGCCTTTCACATATAAAGGCAGAATTAAGTCCTGACATTATTGCATTTGTCAATATTTTCTTCTTACGGGTCGCTTTATAAACCTAATAAAGAATTGACATAGTATGTTCGAACGTAGAATGTCTGCTTTGCTTTGAAATAAACGTTTGAGGATGATGCATGAATCCATACTTGCTGCCCAAATCATCTGTATAGCTGACTACTTCCTAATGCAGAAACAGTATCTGTGAAGGGTGTTAGCTCTGTGATAGAGATTTAATGTTCTCCGGACCGTCACAATAGCCTGCATTGGTCGTTTTGGTGTCTGATGTATCTATCATAGGATGAAGAACAACTTAGCAGTTAGCTTCTAATGGAAACTCACGTTTCCACTGGTGAATGTAAACCATCTTAATTAATCTTTCCTTTTAAATGATAATTTTTAATTACCCAAACATTTTATTTTCAAGTGACGGCTGGAAATGCTACAAGCTGAGAAGACTCTACTTCATTTGGGTGTGCCGGGACATTGAGTCTTTCCGCTGGTTTGCAGACCTGCTCTGTACGTTGCATAGCAAGGTAATGGGGGTTGCTCGGAGGGGTAGGGACAACTTCATAACTGCGAGGTATGTCCACACACGCAGCTGGCATGCTGTGGAGAAAGGCAGCCTTGCTCAGAACAAGCAAGCTCCAGCAGTACTTCTGCTTGGGCTACCTGACCCAGGCTCTGTTTATTCTTGGAGCTGCACAAACCAACTTGATTATCTGTCACCAGTATTTTGTTGCTCGGTGTTGCCATGTACCACTAGTCCGGACACTTACCTGTGAGGTTTATGAAACGGAAAGAGAACGTGCAGGCTGGGGAGTCTGAGTGGACAGATTGAGAAGCGGGGCGGGGGGGATTTGCAATTTCAGGTAGATTTTAAGAGCGGTGTAGCTTCCTAAAATAACACTTTGTACACAGCATGATGTGCAACATTCTGGAGTGCACCAAGGGCTGCTATGCAAGCGTATCTTCTTCATTAAAAAACTTTCTTCATTGATGCTGAATCCCAAGTCTCTCAGGATAGTGGGCACAAGTGACTTCACGCTTACCTTAAGAGAAGGGATATTTTTTCACTAGCCATTTCTATCATCCCCCCAGCTTTGGCAGGAGAATCGACCAGACTATATAAACATCCAGCTGTACCTCAGTCAAACAGATGGAATACAGGTACGTGGCTAAATGCTGTTTGTAAACCATACTAGACCTTGGAGTGGTAGACAATGCAAACTGTCAGTCAAAGGCAAAAAGGAATTACTGCAGACGGTAAAAACAGGAAACGAGGCCATAAGCTCAAGTGACTGATTCATTACTAGGGCAAGAGAGCAAGACCATCCCCACAGCATTAAGAGAATGTAGTCTAGAAGCCCTAACTTGATTAGATGTGGGCAAAAATCCATATCTTCCTTTTCTAGGAAAGAGGTCCTTCTGGGCCAGGCCATGGACCAGACAGTTGGCCGTGTTTGATGGGAAATCTGCATCATTTCTGGGATAAGAATCAAAACAGAATAGTTCTAGGAACTTGCAAGCTCAAGTCTTCTTTTCAAATACATATTTTGAGAGAAACTAGCTATTTTTAAAAGCTTTGGATTTCTTGGCCTCGGATATAGACAAAAGTTATAAATTTCTTGATGTATGAGATTGGAAATTATACTGAACTGTCATGTGTTACCAACCCCAAAGCTGGGCTAATTCCCCAACTCTTGGCATCTCCTGTAGCTATTTACACTTACAGTGTTCATTTTACATTATTTATCACATGAGCCTAGGCCTGATTCTTTACCCTGCTACGTCTGGAAGATTTCCATTGACTGCAGCGGGTCCAGGACCAAGCCTGACAATTACTACAAAACATGAAACGCAGTGAGAAACCATGCCCAAAGGATTTTGATCTGCCTGGTGTCAGGTGGAGATAGCATAACATTCCCAGCTCTAGTAGGAACACTGTCCACTAGTCTAAATGATGCGATAGCTACAGCAGTTATCAACAGTGCTCTACAGTTTTAATGCCTGGACAACATATGTTGACTGGAATGGGGTGCTTGAAACACCCAATTGACGAAGCTGGTATGTAATTGCTAGGTTAAAATTAAAACCCGAAGCAGGACTGCATTGCAATGACACAGCAAGGTTGTAATAACAGACAATTTAAAGCAAAGGTTTCTAATATTGTGCATCAAGCAGCTACTGAATTTATTTCAGTCAACTTTGTTGTAAGTCTTCTTTTAAAGTCACTTTTCTTTTGTGGCTATTGAGCAAAACTGGCATGAACCATAACGCTGCTCATGATTTCTCAAGGGGGGAATTAAATCCAACTCTCCATTACTGTAGAGCTTGTGCGTTCATTGATGTTAGTCCAAAATGCTGACTGCTACCAAAATTAGGGCAGTTTCGCTTCGTGCTCCCTTTGCTCCGAAGCAGCACGCCTGTGTGCCAACAGGGAGCCAAGCCCATCCTTCAGCAAATGCCCCTTGCATCTATATAAAATATAGATATAAGAGGCCACTGGAGGATGAGTTGGCCAAGACGCTGTGTTTGCATTGGTGTCAGCAACGTTTCAGGTCGTTCAGCAGTGGAGCGAACGTGGGAGCACAGGTAAAACGTAACTTCCCGCTGCCTTGCTATCGCACGAGGACAGAAAACTAAAGCAAGGGAATGGCCTGCAATGGAAGGGCATTTGACCTTGTCAAAATGCTGGTGAGTTAGCATTGCTGGAATGGGCTGGGATCCACCCGGGGAGCAGTTTTGGCTGCTTTCTGCTGTTAAGGCAGCTCGAAACAGCTGGCAAACTGCTCTCAGGGAGAAATGTAAGATTTCCCTTGTTACTTCTTCAGACCTAGTCATCTTCATAGTTACTTGTACAAAGTTAAGAAAAAAGACATTAGACAGAAATACGATTTTTTGCATCAGCAGTGTTTCTTCCAGCTTAGCATTAAAAGCCAATGAGAGAATGAATAATAGGAGCGTGGTTATTGTTTTATGGCTTAAATAAATTGCTTTAAAAGTAATGGGGAGATTAACGAGCAGCTGCATGAGGAACAATGTATAACGAACACCAAGGAGAGCCATTGAAGAGGCAGTGAGCAGAGGTATCGGTGCGTGAAATGGCTGCAGTTTTAATCACAACTGTCTGATACTTGTGCTCAGGTTTCATACCTCAGCGATGTGGTAAGTCAGCCAATGTCAGAAATGGGAGCCCTGGGTGATATGAGGCACTGTGCAAATCAGGCAGAATGGAATTTTTTGTTTCTTGCAGAAAATAATTGGTGAAAAATATCAAGCTTTAAACTCAAGGCTTTTGATTGGACGACCCCGGTGGAAACTCCTTTTTGATGAAATAGCGAAGTGTAACAGGCGGTAAGTGCCGCTCCCCTTGAAGGATGCTTCAGTTTGAAGGGTGGGGGTATTATAGTTTCCACCTATGTTTGTATGAAAATATTTTGGGGTTTTATCTTCGAGTATGTTTAAGCTACTGATGTTGAAATTAGCTAATATTTTGCTGCGAGAGGTAGCCTGTACAAACAGAAACTTTTTTTTACACTCAGAACAGTTCATCTTTTCAATGCGGCTAGGCTGTTCAGCGGCCCAGAAAATAAAAGTAATAGATTTCCATCTCACTGCACAGAGATTGCATATGTTTTTGTCCGTGGCAATTATCTTGCTTGCAGCATATGCTGGTTTTATAAAGTTGCATTTTTTTAAATTGTTGACTTCTATAGTTTTCATGATATGTAGTGCTGGTTTACAAACAGAATGCACAAGGAAGAATCTGACTGTCCTGTATTGTTTTTATTCAGAGGACATATTGTCTTTGGAGATCCCTGGCACTTTTTTATTCTTCGTTAAGACCTGGCAATGCCTTTTTACTGTGCTAGGCAAACAGATTATGGTCTGAAAAAAGACAGTTGTAAAGCAGAGTAGACATGCAGTTAAACTATGGAATGTCTTTGTCCAGATCCAGCTTTGTTGGTTGAGTATTTTACACCCCACTGGCAGTTTTCTGCCTCAGAAGCCAATCTGGTAGAAGGGGTTGTGCGAGTCTTCCCTAATCCACTTCTGGCAAAGTCAGCGGGGTGGTAGCAAACCACCCTCAGTAGCTCTTCATAGCAATCTGGGTGCACCGGGTTGAGAGTTGCTCTCACGTTCCCCTGCAGAACTTTCCCTCAATAGCTCTTTGTTCTCTGCTGCACTTGCAAACTGAACGTCTGCCCACGGCTTATTGACTCTTCTCTTCTGAGGCTGGATGTGACATGGGGACACTGGGGCCTGGCTCTTGAGAAATACTGAGTGCCAGTATGTATCACTGGTGGCAGTATGGGCTTCTGACAGTATGTGTCTTGGATTCGGGTCCTACAGGAGGTTGTGGACAAGGTCCCTTGCCAGGACACCCCAAAGGCTGCTAGAGAGGGACATCCCCAGTAGGATTCTCACACTGTGCAAATGAGAATCGCTTAGAGCAGGCTTTCATAGTAAAGAACCACAGGAAAGGAAGGGAAGAAGAGAGGTCAGAGAAGCAAGTTGACTGTCTGGTTCAGAGTCCTCTGGGTAGAGAGCTGTTGACCTTTTATGCTCCATTCTAATAGGGTTTTTTGTTTAACTGTGTGAATGCTGTTTTAAAAGATTAAAATGGTGGGGTTTCTGCCGCATCCTTGCAAGGCTGTAAGTGCACATAGTATAGATGAAGCTATTAAAGGCTGGGTGTCAGGAGGACGGGGCCAGGCTCTTCTCAGTGGTGCCCAGGGACAGGACAAGGGGTAACGGGCACAAACTTGAGCATAGGAAGTTCCACCTAAATATGAGGAGGAACTTCTTTGCTGTGAGGGTGGCAGAGCCCTGGCACAGGCTGCCCAGAGAGGTGGTGGAGTCTCCGTCTCTGGAGACATTCCAACCCTGCCTGGACGCGTTCCTGTGCCACCTGCTCTGGGTGACCCTGCTCTGGCAGGGGGTGGGACTGGGTGATCTCCAGAGGTCCCTTTCAACCCCTATCATTCTGTGATTCTGTGATTCTATTAGTGGTAGTCATACTTTCTTTTTCTTTTGTGCTTTCCATCGCGTTACTCGTAATGAGACTTCGAGTACCGTTTTCTCCGTATTTCCACATCAAGTCTTTAAATTGTGCCACCACTTCCAAGCCAGGTGTGTTTTAGTACCTAAATAATGTTCTGCTTCCTTTGATTGCCCTGCAGCTTGCCAAGACGTAGGCTTCTTCACCCTTTGTCACCCCTTTAGCAGGGTCTGTGGCTACAGGTCTGTATCTATAGATGTAGTTAGGTGTAACATGACAGACAGTAGTGTAACCTGTAACTCAGCTATCCCACAGAAACTTACCTGTTGTAGGTAAATATTCTCCCTGTTTTCTTGAGTGAGAGGGGAACTTCCATTTTTCTCCAGAGTCCAATTTACTGGTCTCCTACTAACTCCATTTCAGTTATTATTTCTCATTAACTTTCCACCTAAATGACCCTGCTGCAATATGCAGACCAAAAAAAAAAAAAAAAAAAAAGAACAAAAAAAAATAGCCAGGGCAACCAAGTTATTTTCAACATCTGGTGCCAGCGATGTATTTGCAACCATCCCCTTGGGCTTGTTTATGGTCAGCCAAGACATTTTCTACTTTCTATCTTGTGATTTTAGTAAAAGCTGCACATAAACAAACGCGCAGCTGGCAAACCTCTCATCGGTTTAGCCGTCTGATTGGTTTGTGGTTTGTGAATTGTTGCTGTTGTTGCTGTTTGGGTCCCAAATAAGCAAAGTGCATTTGTAAGTGTCTGAGCTTTGCCAGACCTTCAGAGCGTGACGTGGGACAGCCCAGCATCAGGTTCCTCATTCTTTCTCCCGGACTAAGAGGAGCAGACGCGTGCCATCTGCTGTTGGTATTTCATACGACACCCGCAGTCCCAAGGATGTGCGTTGGGACAGTTTATATAATAAATTATTTGTCTTATTTTTTGTGCTCTCTCTTTGGGGACGGAGCAGCAACCTTGTTCCTGTTCAGTTGTCTCCTGGACGAAAAGCTTACACCGCGCCTTGGCTGCCACGCTCGCTCGATTTTGCTGAGTTCAAATGGACGGGTGCTTTTTTCCAGATGGAGTCTGACCTAGAAAAAGACATGAATGTCTGTAGGAGGGGAGGGCAGGGAGCACCATGATAGATTTCTAGTGCGCTGCAAAGGAGAAATCTCTCTCTAGGAATGAATATGAGATTTCAAAGTAGAACATTTCAAATCCTCACTCTGTTCTCTCTAGGTAGAAAAGCATTTCACCTCTCCCTCGTCTCACGCCGTTCATGAAATGGCTGTAAGAATAGATGCTGACCTACTTATCCCATAGGAACTCTGAGAAGTTATTTACTTAGTGCTCTGAATGAGTAAAATCCTGTATTAATGTTTATAATTACTACAAAGAATGGCCTATTGCACAGTTTCCCTAATTGTAAACACGTTAGTGGTATTTAAAAGATTTTCAGACATTATGCCTCAGCAATAGCTAGCTGTCTGTTGTCATTCGAGCAACAAGGTCAGCCATTGCCCCAGACGAGGGATAAGCAATTAAAGCCCATCAGTTCAGGACAGGTGTGTGTGCTGCGCCATTTAGTAGATGTGGGGCAGAGAGGAAGGTATGTGCAGGCAGGGAAGGGGGGGTAGGTGGGGAAGGATGTGGGCAGGGAACTGGAGGAGATAAGTGGTACCTGGAGGGATGTCCAGAACAGAGGGCGGTGGTGGGTATCCCGGGAAGGAAGTCTGAGACCCTCTGGGGCACCGCATGGGCAGCGGCTCTGCCGGGTTTCAGGAGACCTTGATAATCAGTCACACGTCTCTTGTGTGACCATAGGCAAAGCCTTTAACCTTTCTGTGGTTCTGTTTACTAACCAAAAATTCTGCGCACCGTGGAAGGGTGTTGCTGGGATGGGAATACATTAGCAGTATGCGCTGCTTAGACGTGTCTGTGCTTCGGGGCTATATATACACATAATGAAAGGGAGAGAGACAGACGAACTCTTTGGGTTTTATTAATCAGTTGTCTGTAATTAGACTAATGAAAAAAACCCAACAACATTAATTCTCTCAATGAAATACACGGTAGAAGACAGATTCATGCTGACAGCTCATGCACCCTTTTTCCCTGCTGCGCACCGCGTAGACAGTGTTCAAGCTCCGCAAGTGCTGAGGAATCTCGAGAGCAATAGCAAGCGACAGTAGGCTCGTCATTTCTGCAAATCCAGCCACCAACACAACACCCCTTGCCATTAAAAGGAGCACTGCCAGGACGGGAAAGTTTAATAGATATGCATAAGGGCGAGAAAAGTACAAGTTATGAATATTTGCCGTAGATTGGTATGAGAACAATGTAATTAAAGGCAATTAAAGTCAGCTTTGTAAGATGCCTGCACAAGGGCACTGGTGCTGTTACCTGCGTACCTTTGTGATGCTTTTTGATGTTCGACCCCTCCGTTGTGCCGTGCTGGCGTTGCTGTGCACTGGTGCGGGGTGGACCGGTGTGCCACTCCAGCTGCTGCCTCACGTCAGCCACGTGGACTTAACAGCATGCACCAAAGATTTCCCCGGTGTGTCGGTTCCCTTCTCTCACCAAACACACACACAGGCAGCTTTAAACTGTGCATTTGATTATCCTGCATGTGCTAAGATATTTTTATTAAATCTTTACTGGATAAAATACTGAAGCGGTCCGGGAGGCAGGGACCAGAACCCCAGTCTCCAGCCTCCTGGTGAGTCCTGTAGATCACATTAGTTACAGCCACGTCCCCTGTTCCATGCTCTCTCTCTATCCCAGTAAATCATTAAGATCTTTCTCTGTAGTGGCACAATTTCAGCAGGAAGATGAAGAAAAATTTTTTTTGTAAAGATATAGAACAGTCAGCACCGCATCCTTGCCCTGCTCCTTCCTTTCCCTTCTCCTCATCTTTCAAAAAAAGGGAGATGATGAATATCTGGAGTGCCTCAGTCCCGCTGTTGTGGACGTGCCCCGTTCTGATGCTGGCTACCGTTCTGAGCCCTTAGATGCCGTCTGACCGTGAGTCTGACTTACAGCCTGTGCTTAAGGTGACCAGAGAGCAAAGAGCTGTTGTCGGCAGAGCAGTGTGAAAAAGTCAGGTTAACTAATGAACCCGGGCCGATAGCTGCGGATGACGAACAAGGATCACGTTCTGTGTCTGGCTTTTCATAAGACTTTCCGATACAGCTGCTGAAGGAAAGACGGCATGCTAATGTGAAACTAAAGCGGTAAAATTATTCTGCTGCTGCCAGAAATAATCACGGGTTAGTAGTGCTCTGTTTTCATTAGTGTAACGAATCACCGTTAGTGACTAGATCTCCTGCCGGTGTAAATCACGAGTTACACTAATGAAGTCATTACAGTGAGGACCACTTTTAACAGAAAAAAAAGTGATTAATCATGGAAAAAATCAGAGTGGGAAGTAGTAATTTTTCATCACTTGGTGCCTTGAGACTAAGGTGAGGCACTTCTTTCTAAGGGTTGTCTCAGTCAAAAAAGTAATAGGGTTTGTTGTGGGGACACTTGGGAGAAGTCTAGTGGCTTCAGGAACACTAACTACGTGATGCAGTGTGCTGCTCTACAGCTCAGAATCCAAATCTATCATTCTGGCTCTACAGGCCAGAATCCAAACGTATCGGTAGAAGTTGCTGTTTGTTTGCAATGTCGTAACTTTTCTTTTCTTTTCTTTTTTTTAACAGGAAGACCATTGGAGTTTTCTGTTGTGGACCAAACAAAATCTCTAAGATCCTTCATAAACTGAGCAACAGCAGCAACTCCTATGGGACAAGGTTTGAGTATAATAAAGAATCCTTCAGCTGAAAGTCTGTTGGACTAACAAGACTCTCCTGAAGATAAAAGTGCAATTTTTTTTGTTTGTACAACTTAAAGTTCAGCTGAGGTTTAAACAGACAAAAATGTACCAAAGAATAGCACAGATTTTCTTATTTATGATTATTTAAGACTTTGGAAAATGATGGATGCAGCAGTATACCAACAAATAATAAGTGCTTATGCTCAAACCCAAATGCACTCGCACAATATTTTTAGCGGCCGCGATTCTTTGGATTTGTTTCTGTTAACTAAAAAGTACAGAAGCTGGGGAGAGACACAATTGCTTTAAAACCTGTTGGAAGAAGAATCTGTGGAACATTCGAACTTCTTCCACTTCCAGTCCTCTGAAGCTGGATCAGTAAACCAAACCCCAGGTTAATCCAAATGACAAAACATAGCGTATTACAAAGACTATTGCTTTTGTTGGTATACAAATCTCATGGCTTTGGTGTGGAAACACTCCATATTAAAGATTTTATACATTGCAGAATTGGGATTCTGTATTTAAAATATAGAGTGTTACTCTTACTAGTCTGCTTCCATAATGGACGTGAATATTCCCACCCTGAATGGAAGAGAGGGTGGAATATAGGGAAGGGTTTAAGTTACCCTATAGAAAAGTGAGCACAACTGTATGGCACCTGTGGGCAGGCTCTGACGTGGTGTAAATCACAGCCTTTTGACAAGCAGACAGCGGTGTGTGGAGAACTCTCTATCTTGCATCAATTCAGCATTCAGTGAGTTTGCAAAATAAGCGTGATTTGTGCAGCCAGAAAGATGGGTCAAGAAACTGATTAATAGGAGCAGACGGGATGTGATGTTTTATTATACCACGTGCTCAACGTGGAAGTTGCACTCACTCTGCACTCACATGCCCCGAATGTCAAATGCCTCAAGCATTGAGATTTTTTTACTGATTATTTTACAATGCAGCAGGTTGAAATTCAATTTTAGAGGTGCTGGAGTATGCTTGGTTGACTGTGATGCTTTGAGCACCTTCCCCGGGCTCACGCTTGTTTGCGCTGATGCCGTTGAAAGCAGGATCAGGCCAGACCTGCAGCAGAGTAAGAACGCAGCCTTCACGACCGTGGTTCTTTGCATCGTGTGTGCAGACAGAAACTTTGCAGGAGCTGCAGCACGGGTTCAGGAAGTTCCAAAGGAGAGGAGCTGAAATATCCAAATTTAATTTCCCCTTCCCCTCTCCTCCCCACAGCTGTTTTCCACTGTGCTCATCTTTGCCGTGGAAGGGCTAGAGGTCGAAACAGGCACTTTAAAACTTTTTGGTTCTGAGGAGCAACTTTTTTTTTTTTCCCTCCATCCAGTAGCCAGTCCGACTTCCTTTATTTCTTTTTTACCCTTCTTACCTTATTTTGCTGAAAAGAAGACATTTAAGCAACAGCCAGGAAGTTAGCTGGCAGAAATAGGCATCATTCTAGTGCATCTTGATAGAGCAGCATCGCTTTACATTTGCTGGAAACCCGCCCCTTAATCTCCATCAGGAGCGTGGGGGCAGTACCCCGCAGCGTTCGCAGCACACGCAGAGGGGAGATGGCTCAGCATCCCTCATGCCCGTGGTTCACCTGTATTTAGCACGGTGGATTTGATTCGGTTTACAGCCTTCCAATGAATACCTTTTTTATTTTAGTAGGAAAACCACTAATTTTCAGCTCACAACACAAACTCTGTAAAGGGATCTGGGAGTATCAGTGTTCAGAGGGAAGCGTTTTTCTAGCAGGTGGCGTATAGGCACGTTGTATGTGTAACTAGTGGCAATGAGTTTGGTCTTTGCCTTGGCAGCTTCTCCTCAGGAGCTGCCCTCCGAGGAGCAGCAGGGGGAGGTGCAGCAGAACCCCGGAGCCGCATGGGAACGTGTTCTCGGTGTCTGGACTTTGCACTGAAGTTTTTACCTCTGGCTCTGCCCAATTTGAAATTCATGGGGGAAGGAAAGAGCCAGAGATGGATGTATTCCCACAGACGAGAATTCTCAAAGTAGCCTAGAGGAGAGAGAAGCCGAAATAGAAATGCAGTGTGAGATGGGAGCCTACATTGCAGCTACTGATTTTAATTTATTTTTTTTTTTTGAGGCTGGAAGGATCATTATTTTCCCATTGGATCTCATTCATCTGTCACTGTAAAATTGGAGGTATGCAGCAAAGGATTAGGTCCTTTTTAATCATTAATATTTATTTCTAATGCTGCCTGCATGGATTTTATAATAAACATAACACTGATGGCAGCACGCATAGATGCTGGGTATTGCCGATACTGCAGGCTTTCTTGTTTGCTGGCAGTTAGCTTAAAGCATGATTGAAATCCTGACTGCATCTATTAACCACAACCAGACAGTCATCTTTTTCCTCTTGTTTTAGGATGTAGTGGCTAATGGTTTTTAAATACAGTTCAGAGTCATCTAATCACGACATTGTTTCTGGTTTAACATCTCCTCTCTGATAGATACCTGTTCCATTACTGTATAATGAGCAGCCAGTTTTGTAGGTAGCTCCGTGCTAAAACAGATGATGTTTTCTGGCTCAGCCCCTATATAGGCAGTGCTTTATAGTTAAAATAATAATAATACCGGTACTGTGCTCTTGTTCTGCGTTGCATCAGGAGCTGTCGGTGCTGTTGCTCCGTGAGGCAGCGCGGGCCCGGCAGGCCGCAGGCAGAGCCGCCATCTCCCCGTGCTGCCTCTGTCCTGCACAGGCCTCGGCTCACCCGCCGCTGCAACGGCCTTGGCACCGTCCACCTTTCTGCCGCGCTGGGAGGCTTAGTTAGTGTTTCGGGATCGCTTCGGTGCACCTGCAGGGAAAAGGTCTAATTGCTGTGCAACTGTAGTTGTGTTTTACTTCATGTAAAGCTTCGCCTGACCAATCCTCTCCGTTGCTCACGTGAGCGATGGCTAGAGCAGGTGAGGGCGAGTTTGGGGAAAGGCTAAAAGCCTCAGTTGCTTTTTTCCTTTTCCTTGAGCTATGCTTTCTAGAGGGGCAAAATTTGAAGGGTTAGTGACTGTGTCCTGCCTTCAGGAGCCGCACATGTTATGATAAACATGGTATTTCTGGAGGCTGCATTGTCCTTACTGCTTCTGTGTGTCTCCAGCTTGCAAAACCGAGCCGAGCTCTCTTTTAAACTCCGTAGCTTTTTTATCTGTAAGCCAAGTGTACATGAAAACACAACTCTGTGCCAGGCAAGTAAGTGAAGGCCGACAGCACTTAATTCCACATTTACAGATCAACCGGATTTACATAATTGAACGTCTCTTTATGCTTTAAACTGAGTCCCGTAAGTGGGTCTGTCGTAAGTGTCCTGCTGGCAGGAGAAGGATCCCCCCATGTCTCCTGCCACTTCTTGCTCCGTCTGTCACAGAACTGCAGAGCCCTCAGTGTTTGCTCAGCGGGATCTTTGTGTTTTATTCATCATAAATGTTTTGGGACTTTTCTTTAAAACGGGAGTGTTTTCACGCCGTGATGGAAACCAAGCCCTTTTCCTGCAATGGGAATCCAGCCCTGCTGCAGCAGTGTGGGGCTCGGGACTTTACACAGCTAACAGCCGGATTAACCAGATTTACCCGAGCAATTCTATTCCCGTAGCTCTGAGATGACTTGCGTGAGTAAATGTTCACTCCTGGAGCAAGGGGCTGGAGAGGTGAGCCCTGGTGGAGTGTGGGAAGGGATGATGAGGAGTGACCTCCACCTCTGAAGCCTGCAGGACAGCCCGTCTCTCCATGACGATTATTCCAGCCCTGGGTTCAGAGCAACACGTCCCGATTCCACGTGTGGTACTAATTGCACGTGAGTTCTCCCTTGGTCTTTTATCTGCTCTTCTAGGAGACAGGACTGAAAGGAGTATGAGAAACCACAACCTTGAGCCTGGGCTGGGGAGAGGACACCAACGCATTCCACAGACACCTAGCCGATGACGGCACTGCTTAGGGTAGAAAGTTCAAGCCACATCCATTTTTCTGCAAAATACCGATTGTTTTGCCACCACGGACTAGTGAACAGTTGCTGTCAAGGGAAAAGAGATAAACCCTCTCTGTGTTTGAAGACTCCTGCCCACACGAGCCCGATGTGACGATGCATGTGACAGCACTGCGCACGTTCAGCTGCCACTGCATCCCGATTGCGGGGCTTACTCCCCCAGCACCGAATCCTCATCACATCCCCTGATTGCAGACCTTCGCCCGTCGTGTTAGCAGATGTGCCTTGCAGGGGAGAGAGGTGCTGCCTGTGCTCACATCCGTGCACAGAGTCCGATATAAGCACGAAGCAACCCGTGAGCACCCGTCGCAGCCAGGGCAAGCAGGCGCAGGGTCATCCCTTGAATGCTTCCAGCACGTAGGTGGGAAAGCCATTTGGGGCTGGCTGAGAAGGGGCAGATGATACGAGTGGCAGACCAGTCGCGTTGGGAACAATAATTCAGCTGTAACAGCCCAACATAGCAGAGAAGTAATGTTTTGGTAAGAAATTTGCTTTTAGAACAAACAGTTAAAGGGAAAAGCCTCTACTCAACATTGACATACCAGGTTTTAGTTTCAAACTAGGAGATGTTGCTGAGAGAAGCAGGCAGGAGGCTAACTAGTCATTGCCTACAGCAGTTCAAGCCCCGTAAGTCAGAGAAGACACGTTGTTATTAAAATGCAATGTTTACTTGTTTAAAAAATGTAAAAGGGCTTCTAGGGAGATTAATTTTCGCTTGAGCCTGGCAATCATTTCATAAACATGCCAGGGTGATTTAAGACAAGCTGGATCTGTTCTTCTCTGGATTATGCGTCTGATCTGTCTGCAGAATTCCCACCCCTCACAAATAAAACCAGTTCTCTAGTGTTTTAACAAAGAGGATTTAACAGCAAGGTTTAATCAGAATGCCACTGATGCCCGTGCTCAACTGAGCTTTTCTGCAGCGAATGTACATTTTTCAGGGATATCTGGAATGCAGCTGAGGACTGAACTCTGGATGGTGATGTGGGGGTTGCGTCGTCTCTGCTGCTGTGTATTTCATTAAGCCACTATAGCGATGTGCTGGTGAAACACATGGAGCTGAAATGAGACTCTTCATTCCCATAAAGAGCCTGATATTTTAGTGACTATACTAAACATAGCAAATCTCAGAGGCTCTGGAATTTCCTTTTCAGGTACAGTAGATTAATTAGTCAGCATCTTTTAGGGTTGAACCCTGAGTCCTCTGCTGGACTGACACGTATAATGAATGCTCTTGTGCAAAGGTTTTGAGCAACAAATGCTGCTCCTTGGAGGGCTGGGTGAGTATTCGTGAAGGTTTAGTACCCCGCTAGTTGTATCACCCATGTTGTAAGAGGGATGGGATCTGGTTTTGGTACCGTGGAATGCCGAGCACTTCCTCTGAGGTTATGAATATCTCCAGACTTGCAGTGGGTGCTCAAGGTTTGCCGTGCCTGAAGTGTTATATTCCCGAGAAGGATCATGTTTGTAAGAGACAGCTGCTGGGGCTGTGCAGGGGCGCGGAGAGAAAGCTGGAGAGAGCCCCCCGTGCCAATCGCACGCTGCCTCTTAACAAAGCCCTTGGATTTCTGAGAATGTCAGACCTTGCAAAAGATATTTACATGCTGTCTGCTTCTTCCTGGCAAAGCGTGTCCGGCCCACAGTCCAGAATTGGCACTTTCGTCCTGATGATCTGTATTGTTACGCCAGGAGGGGGAAGCCAAGAGCAGCTGCTGCAGCTCCAGGTAAACTGCTCTCAACCTGAGTTTGCCAAGCAAACCAAGGGCGGGAGAACGTGATGAATGCCAGCAATGAACGGGATGAAATATTTCGAACCTGGGAGCAAAGGGGAAAGAGGGAGACATTTTTCCTGGCTCCTCAACTCTAGAAATTACAAGCAAGCCCCGTTGCCTGGATGTGGATACGAAGTCTCCCTGGGCTTTGAGAACTAATATCTGCAAAGACGTTGCCTTTCTGTGCACCGCTCAGAGCTAAAGCACATAAGAAAAACAGTGTATTTTAGCAGACACCTTGGAAATAAGCAATTTGTTTGACATAAATCCACTGTTGACTCTTTCTAGTTAACCTGTTGCCAAAAGCTTTCTACTTCTGTTGTGCAGCTTTGGGGTTGGGAATGGCTTTTACCTGTTAACTCCTCTTCACCAGAATACTGGCGTGTGTAGCACTCTGTGCCAGCCCTAAGTAGCTTGGACAGTTGACTAAATAGATTCTGTGTTCGTTGCCGCTGACCCTAGGTGAGGACAGCCTTGAGGATGAGAAGTGGCGTTACATAAATGTCTGGTGTAGATGGCAGCACCGAGGAGGGAGACGCTGCTGCATTGCTTTCAGTGCACCAGTCACACATTAAAATTCTGTCATTACAAGGTCGCGTTGCTCATCTCATACTCCGCAACCCTGGGGAAGAAATTTGGATGAGGGGTGGGGGAGGAAAAGCGAAAAACTTCCTCGTGCTGTAACCAAGAATATATTCATTGACAGCAGGGCATTTCTTTTGATTTCAAAAGAGCATGCCATTTCTTTTTCGGGGATAACAGGTTCTCTCCTGGTGCTGTGTAGTGGTGTTTGCATGTTAGAAATGTAACACAGTGATAACGGGTTGCTTCTCAATTGAATAAATAACGCCTCTGAGCCCTTTCTTCTCCCATTAATAATCTGAGAGAAATGCAGAATAGCAGAGAGCATACAGAGTGGACTGTGTCCTGAGCTGCACTCGGTGCAGCCTGGTTAGGGATGCTGCACAGAAACTCGGCAAGCTGCTGGAAGAGGGGAGGTTTAAGGCAGAGAGGAAGGACAACTGTTTTAAGGAGAAACACCCAGCAGCGATATGTGATCCATAGCCAGAAGCAGGCCATGCCACAACATTGGCCATCACGTTTTTGAACGGTGCTGAGTCAGAGCCTATCCTAAAGGTACGGTGTGGTGCCAGAGAAGGTCGAGGGCCCTCGGATTGAGTTGGCAGTGTGAGATGAAAGCAGGTTTAAATGCAGCCGGGTGAGCCAGCCGTGTGCACTCTCCAGCTTGGAGCACAGACCTGTCACACCTGAGGGTGAACTGCACAGACAACGAGCTGCTGCGGCTCGTGAGTGCGGTCTCAGCTGTGAGGTGGGCTGAGGGCATGGACGTACCCTTGGGGTTTCTGTAGCTCTGTAGAAGCACGTTGTCCAGGGACTGGGGAGCAGAACGTGTTATTGTACCTCATTGGGTGTTAGATGCTTCAAAGCGTGTCCTGTCCAGAACAGATGAGGATGGTGAACGCTGAATGTGCCCTGCCCACATTTGCACTCGTGTTCATGAGGAACAAATGGCAAAATCTCTGCAGAGAAGATACAAGTGCTGTGCTTTTCCTTTATTGTGTCAGAGCAACATAAATAACTGTTAAAAAATATTTGATAAGAATGTGAAGATTCACCTATGGCATTATTCTTTTTCATTGCTCAAGCACTTGTAACTGTTCAATATACGCTTTTTGAGAAAAACATAATGTCCCCTAGCAGAGCTTAAAAACGTGGCTGAGATGCAACTTGGCAAAGTGCCTCCACTGCTAGCGAGGTATCATTATCTGTTGGAGCTGGACACATTGGTGCTTTCGTCAGTCTCCGTCTACGCCCTCTCCATGGAAGATAAGCGGGAGCTGAGCTTTCAGAGCCATCTCTGTCCCTCCATAGCACGTGTTGTGTCAAGAGGCTTCTCCCACTCTCTGCTTCCCTTAACTCAGGAAAATGCCACTCTGGGAAATGCAGAGGTCCTTGGTTTTGATCATAGCATACAGCAGCCTTTATAACGCTCCCAATGTACACAAACCAGTGGGGTCTTGTAGTCACTTTGGTTAGCATTAGGAAAGTGATGGGTTGCAGCATCCCAGTCCTGGAGATGCTTTATTAGACTGAGACGAGGGGCAGTACCACAAGGATGTGCAGAAAATGGGGAAAACTCGTCATAGCAGTGATTATGTCATCTTCTGGATGAGAATCAGGGATTTGGTTCTGTGAAAGTCAGTTTGTTTGTAGCCGCCACTGAAATTGTCGTGTTTCTGCATTTGCGTGTGGGCATTTCAGGTCAGCGGGCAGTGATGGAAAGTTGCTTTTTTCAGTTACATTCTCTGTTTCCATACAGCCCCTAGTTTATCCACTGCATATGAATTCCTCCTTTCACTGATTAAATATTTCCTTGCCTGGTTTCTTTGCTTCAGGGAGCTTGAGAGCTCGTTGTTTATAAAGGGAAAGGAGGAGGATTGTGCTGTTAAGCAGGCAGCTCCCAACACGTGTTGCATCTTTGAGAAGGACACACTGATGCTGCTGCGAGGGCAGAAGGGCAGAGCTTTCACTGAGAGTTGGATGCGACCAAGAGCCCCTTCCAGCATTCGTGTGTTGATGAAGCTCTGGGCTTTTTAATTACCTTTTTCTGAAACAAGAAGCCTTAGCCCATACATGCCAGGTTGTGAAACCCCTTAATCCCACTGAGCTTTTGCCTCCCTGTGTTCCTTCTAATCACTCGCAAGAGCAAGTTTGATAAAGCACCTTGGGGTAAGAAATAGTTTCCTTCGTCTGTGATAGTTTAGGAGAAAAGACATAATTGTGACATTTTTCCTCAAATTGATGTCCAAAAAGATATTTTGACTGGGCCAGCTGTGTTAGTTCCATAATGTGCATATGGAGAGGTTTTTTCAGATTCTATGGTTTTACATTGTTTATATAAATACATTTTCATTTCAGAGCAAAAAAGCATAACAAAAAAAACCCAAACTTTTTTTTTTTTACCTGGGAAATGTTATCGTGTCCGAAATATACTTTGAAAGATGCTTGAAGGAGAGTGGAAACCAGCTGTAAAAAACTACTATTTTCTAATGGCAAAAAATTATTTGGTTTATTTATTTCCAACCTTCATTAGCGAAAAGTGCTGTTTGAACTAAGGAGTACTACCACAATCTGAGCTTCGACAAGTGAATATCTTCCTTTCAAAGCAAAGCATCTCTCTAGGATCATGTCTACACTGTCATCTGAACTTTCAAGGCAGTGACTGCGACTGGTCTAGGCTTGGGTTGCTCCGGAACTTGAGCTCCGAGACTGAGCCAGACCTGGGGGCTCGATGTACACTTGGGGACACACCAGCCCTCCCATGAGAAAGCTGTGCCTGCTGAGGGCAGGGAGCATGGGGGGCATTGAGCCTTCTTTAGCCACAGCTTATGTTATCTCATAATAGCTTCTGAGGTGATGAGGATATATAGAGCTAGGAATTATCTCAGAAAGGAAGAAGACAAACGATCCAATTTTTTATCTCACTTTGGATAGTTATTCGGGGCTCATAAGCCATGTGAGAGTTTGACATGGTAAATGTACAAGAACTGGGCACGGTGGTACGAGCGTGGGTTTCCTGAAAAGACCTTAGCTCGTGTTCCCACTAGTCAAAGGACTTGGAACCAGAGTGCTATGCAGACAGAAAATAATTAATCAAAATCCAGTCTCAGGAAAGAAGATACGGACCCCAGATGGAAGTATTGCCATCCAAAAAATTTGGAAAAAGCAATAAACCCTTCAAAAAGCAATAAAGTTCAACTTTACAATTTTGCCTTTAAAAGTAAGCCTTGGAAGTACTTATTTCCAGTTAACAGGTGATAGAAAAAATGAATGCCCTGTCTTTTCTGTAGTTGCACATCTTGACTTTTTCACTACTGACCACATTCTTCCCTCACTCTTCCCTGTCCCAAAAGAAAGAAGGCAGAAAATTTGTTCTGAATTTCCAATTCTGTAATTATATATTTTTTCCACTAGAGCTGAAATAATGTATTAAAAAGGAAGGCAGCATTTACTTTTTTATCCCTATACAATGTGCAAGATAACCGTTTTGGAAAGTACTAGCATAAATGTCCACGATTTTGAGTACTCAGTGTTCTTTTCAGAGATGCCTGTTTACATTAATGTAATTTCAATCTGTTCTTATGTTTTTATAGATCAGGATGTGGTACAATTCTTTGACGACAAATCTCTGCTTAGTTTCCAAGTGGAACAGAAAGCAAAATTTGGTCCTGAACTTTCATTTTTAATTTTTCCCCCCAGGCTTGGCTTTAAGAACAAGAATAGTCCTTAGTGGGTTCCTGCCCATAACAAGTCATACTCTTGTCATGTGAAACAGCCCATTTTGTAGCTTCAGTTTGCCGCCCCCCAACACAACAGAGGGACTATGTTTCACTGGCTGGAAGCGTTTAAATAGGTCACTGTTGTAACTGCATGCCTCGTAAACCTTCAAAGAGTAAGCAATAAGCTTTTCAACTCTCTCAGTTCCCATCAAATGAAGCAAAGCTTTTGCCAGTTAGCTGCATAATAAGGCAGAGCTAGAAAATTGATCATAAAAAAAGCTTTTTTTCTTCCCTCTCTCTTCTTCCTGAGCCCTTGGAGTTTTTTTCCTCTCTTTTTCCTGAGTCATATGCAGAAATCTTTTCCCATAGTGTCCCTTTGTTAATTATACGGTGTTGTGAGGGTAGGTGCAAACCACTGGCTGAAAAAGGATCCGATAGGAGAAATTCTGGGTTTTATCCCATGGTCTTACAGAGTTTCCTTACGAAAAAATCACTCGGTTTAGGATTTTTCAGAGTAACGTGAAGAATCCAAGTTCACTGAGGTTTTGATACCCATCTGCGTTAAGCTTCTTTCTAAAATCCCACGTTTTTTCTGCCTACCTGTAAAATGGGGACAGTCAACACCTGGAAAGAGTTTTATGGATTTGCCTGGCAAATAGTCCTTCACTGCAAATTTGTTTAGTTAAATTGCGAGATCATGGTTGCAGTATGGAAAGGAAGCTTCTTTCTAAAAATTCTAGACTGAATTAGCCGTTTTATCTTAATGGCAATCCTGACAAGTAAAGTATTTGGTTACTGAGTTCTGTTGCTGTTCAGATGTTATTTTTACATTCTGTTATATTAGCAGGACATCCTAAGTTGAGTTTATGTCTCTTATTGTATTTGACAAAGCACCACACATTTCTTCATCATGTAATTATGGCACTGTACTCTCAAGGTATTTACTTTACAGGAAGCTTCATGACTTTGGAATAAACAACCATTCCAAGATTGAGCACAACATGGTTGAGTTGCTGTTTGTGACCTGTTTTTAATTAATGACGTACTGCTTTAATCGTGGAAGCATTGTGTATGTGCATATGTGCGTACATATTACTGCTGGTAGGGCAGGCTGGGATTTCACTGCTTAAATAGAGTCTCTCATGCTGTGTGAGATGCCCTAAACTAGCTGAAGCATCCCCACAGGGTTGGTAGATATGCTACAGGAGACCCAGGATCCTCTGGAACAACAGCAGGAAGCTGGGTGGGATACCTGAAGTACCAAAATTGTACTAGGCACCCTTGTTTAGCCACCCAGAGTCATTTTTGGACTTAAAACATTAGGCACATGCGTGCTTCATATGCCACCTCTGGAAATTCCTGATAAATCCAGACCATTCGAAATGAAGGACTGTGCCAAATATATTCTTCTTGTATCTGCAACTATGAGACCATCTCAGAAGCAGAATATCTGATTCTCATACACAGTCATCCCACCACTGGGACTTAGAAAAATGTCAGTCCTCTCTACTCGCATTTATAGTGGGAAGAGGAAACAACAAACACCTGCCTGACCCTAACCTATCAAAATAAATGATGAACAAAGTTCTTCTGATACCAGAAGTGTGTAGAAATCCTTCCCACTTAAGATGAGTGTGTGAGAGCCTGAGTGACACAAAATCTGGGCACTTGCTTTGGTCTGCTCGGTCTGGTAAAGTATTCCGCAGTGTGCTTTATTTGAATTACCTGCTCGGACCGTGCTGCTTTTGATAGATCTTAACGGAGAGCTGATATTTTACTATGATCTTCAAGACACTGATGATTCTACAGCCAATTTGAAACAATTGTTTTCAAACTCATAATCCACTTCCCAGTAACGTGGTTAAGGGTCTTTCTGGCGCACTGTGGCCTAAAGCACCCACTTGATCTTTCTGCAAGACGTTGAATGTCCTGGTGGCCGTCCACCTAATCATCATTTCTGCATTTGCCAGGCTTGTGTTTTTTCTTAGGAAAACTACATGTGAAACATGGATTAATGTAAGTGTGCAGACTTCAGTGAGATTTTTCAGAATTGCTCTCAAAAGTTCTAGGTAATTATTTATTTTTGAGAGGTAAGGATACACAATTAAACAGCATATATTAATCTTGGGGTTGTATTTTTTGCATTCTCATTCCAGAGCGGTGTTGATATAATGATAGTAAAATGTACCTCCAGGTACTACATCCCTCCAGGATGAGTTTAACTGCAGTGAGATGAAAAAAACCCCACCAACCTTGTATATTCTTTCTCATTTACTTTTAGTTGTTAGGTTAAAAACACGTAGAGAAACTTAAAGTCTACACTTCAGAGAAGTTCCTGAGCTGTGGAAAAGTAAAAGGTGTTTATTTATACTTAATGCAGGGTCCGTGGCACACTGGGCAGAGCTATCAGAAGAAAAATTGATATTTTCAAAAATTATTATGGTGTTTTTCATTAAGAGGAATATCCTTTCCCACTCACCTTCCCCTGGCCAAGTAATGAGGTTTGGCAAAATGTGTTTTGGCTCATGAGCTTTGATTTTCTGTCTGATATTTGGAGGACTTTTATGGGAAATGATACATTTCACAAATGCATTTGATCAAGAGGGAAATGTTGTTCATGCAAGAAAAGTCAGGGAAGGAGAGCACAAGAATTGGGGAGGGGGGCTGTTTATTTTGACAAAACCTGGCTAAAAATGGTGAAGCAAGTAAGAAACTCTCCTTACGCTGGGCAGCAAGCAAAGTATTGCAGTCTGGTGTTTTCCCAGCAGAAGAGAAAAACTGTGCTTCCTCCACCCCACTTCAGTGCTATATAGGCATCATTGATCATGATAAATTATTGATAACGAGGTGAGCAGAAGGGTGGTCAATGTCAGGCCAAGACTGCTCCCACTAAGAGATGAGCCTTTCTAGGGAGAAAACCATCAGCTCTGGGCTGAGCAGCAGCTGTCTGCCCCATCCAGGCACCAACGTCACATGAATTTCAGTTATTTAATGAACCAAATCTCCTAAAGTAAATGAACACCTTTCTCACATAATCAGTGGGGAGATGGGAAAGCCTTTGAAGACCTCCAGGAAGATTTGACTCACCTGACTTGGATTTTTGCATTTCAGCGTACAAAATCTGTTTCAAAAGCTCCTTTTCCCCTCCATTAATGTTATAGGGAATGTACTCATTTATTTGGAGAACACAGCACCTTATGGGCTGCAAATGCGGGCGCTGGTTAGGTGTGATCTGGGTCCCCTGTCCTAGAATCTCAGCTGGAGAATCACCTGAAAAAGTAGCATGTGTTACAAATTGAGGCCACCTGAGGAGCACATGAGGGGTTCCTTACCTGTTCCTCATTCTAAATTCTGGGGTAAAAGGGTTAGGTACCCCATTGCTGGTCCCACCAGCCTTCTGAAGCTGGGGAGCAGCTGTGCAATCCAGTTAGAGCCTTGTTCTCTGCAGAGAACTGATGTTTATCCTTAGATGTGCCCTAAAGTGCATTACAGCCACGTGGCTGTTACAGGAGGGCTGAAGAGTGGCACGTTGGAATAATGGCTAATCGATGCAACTGGGATTGTTTCTCCTGAAAACCCATCATCATTTTTGTATGCGAGATGACTTAGAATCATCTGCACTTCTCATCCATTTCCCTTTTCCAACTCCTCCCAAATTTAATTCTCAGGAATTTAATGGCACCATGATTTATCATTACTCTTTCTGGTGTCTCGTTTAGCATATGCGTAAGCATTAGGCTGAGCCTAATATCAGCGCACTTTCTAATCTGAAATTCTGCATTGTGGACTGGTGACTGATGTTCTGAATAACCAACTTGTCCTGTCTCCCTCCCCAAAACTGTTCTTCTGGTTTTCCTGAAAATTAATTTTGTTAGCCCAAAGTTTCTGATCCTTCTACAGATTAATTTTCCAAATGAGCCTTCATGTAACTTTTTACAGTAGTATGTCTCCTTGTATGAGAATGTCACCTTAATTATGATGACTGCAGTAATTCCCTGGTCTGTCATCTGTATCCAGACCTCTAAACGCAATTTCCAAAGTGACAGCCTCCCTGCAGACATCCCTGTTTGGTGCTCCCGAGTGCCATGGCTCCTAGGACGAGACAAGAGGCCGTAATTTTTAAGTCTTGTTATCTAGGCGGGAGGATTTGAGTGTATTCGTTCCACTGAGAGGGAGGAGTCTTTCTGACTGGGAGTGATCTGATTTTCCAAAGTGAAAAGCACCTTTTCTGGTATCAGTTGGGAAGACAGAAATGCCTCATTTTCATTTAGGTTCTTAAATGAGAGTTGTCGAGAGCCTGATTCTCCCTGAATGTTAATAGGAGGTTGGTGCTTTGAAAGTCAACCCGGTGGATTAAATAATTGGGACCACAGGCTATAGAAGTAAAAAACTAAAATGAGTTTTAAAGTAGCATCTCAAGTCCATGACGGTGCAAAAGAGGATGTGGAGTCTGGATTCTCTGGTGGTCTGTGTGGTCACTGTGGCACTAATTGACAAGATCAAAGTTAAAACAGATTGCTGCTGTTCTGATTTACAAATCGTATATTCACATGTTTGTGGTATAAATGTAATGTCATCCGAATGAAAGGGGAGCAGGAAAAGTGTCCTTATAGGGCTTGTCTACACACATACACACACACGTTGTACAACTTCTACTACTACAGGGTAAGAACAGAGGTATATAGCACCTCTCCGTTGCCATGAGTTTATGTGCTTTGCTATCAGCTAATGGCTGTAGCTCTGTCACTCTGGGATGTGTGTTGCGCTTCAGTTAAAAAAAAAAAAATCACATTTTCTCATAATTACACCAATAAATAATTCTGTATACAGATACTGTCATGATCTTGGTCATTTGGTCTTTTTCCAGCTATCTAACCATGTATATATTCCATCCTATACAGCCAGGTCATCTGACAATGAAATCAGTCCACAGTACATTTAGCAGAGCACCATTAACGAACCAGTGCTTTCCACCCTGCCAGTCTCCCATAAATTTATGAGAAGACAGTCCAGGCCTCTAAGTCCTTATTACCAGATCTTCCGGACACATTCAGCTCTGTGACGAAATAGCCAGCACATTTTTGCCATGTTCTTGTCTTTGCATGAAGGGATCACAAGTGAAGAACTTCAGCTTTTAGCACTTCTCCCAGAAGTATATTTTCTTCTGCGGTGTGTAAGGACTATGTATTTGCAATAGCTTGCACGTAGGAGTGAAGGTGAGTAATGACATTAATGTTGCAAAAAAGCTCATCAGCATCAGTCAGAGGTGGAGCAGAACAGGATCTGATTAGGAGGAGGGCTGTATTGGTATGCAAGGCGAGGAAGGCCTGCTGCGTGGCTCTGCCCTACGAGTTAGGAGGCTCCGCAGACTGCTTTCCTTTATTCATATTTATGGCGCTGTTGTCAGAAGTGCCTGGGAAGATGTACAGCGGTTTGAAAATGTAGCACGGTGAAATGGTTGTGCTTAAATTTTTCAAGAAGCCATTCAAACCAGGAACATTTTAACATTGTTATGATTGCAGGAAAATATGTGAAAATTTGTCCACAATATGTAATTGGCCTGAAAATACCTTATTTGCTTATTATTGCCTGAGCATGTTTCTTTTACTAGAAAACAATGAGGAAAATCAGGGAGGTGTTTTTATGCACACGAGTTCCTGTAAAATCTGGGTGACACACTGGGACAGACACGGTGTAGGTACAACCCCTGTGGGCTGTTTCGCGTTGCCATCACGATACCAGCCACAGTAATGTGGGACAGCCCCACCACTGAGCCCTCAAGGATGCCTTTTCCTGACGGATAAAGTGGTGCAGTGAGGGGTGACAGGAGAGGGAAGGCTGAATCAAGTTGCACGAAGGGAGATGATCTGACATGCCAAGCCACAGTTAGGGTCCAGAATTAATGTTTATAGCCAAGTTCTTGTTTCAAAAGGGATTTTGTGTGTATGCAGGGAAAGAACTAGTTTCTCTACATATTTTAGAATCCAGTAGGTTTCCAAAAGTTTTTAGCACTGTGTGAATTCTGCATGCCTGACGCCCTCAAGAGAAGGAGATAACAGGCAGGCTCATGGGGAAATGTCCACGTATAAAACAGGACATCAAAAATCCTAATGGATGCAAGATGGATACGGAGAAATAAGTTGGTTTTCTGTAGTTATAACAGCTACTTCATATCTAATTCAGAGCTTATTGCAAAAAATTACAGCAAAAGGCCATTTTTAATGGTAAGGTCTCATCGCTGCCAATTTTCAGCTCACTATGGAGAGCAATTCAAAATGACTTGCATCCCTGCACACATGTGTATACACAGGTGGTGAATTACAGATTTAACTCAATGGAGAGGACAGGTGCTAAAAATACAAATTTTGGGAAAATGTGGGAGGGGGAACAGAATGAAAAAGACTGCCAGCAGCTCATTGTCCTGCCTCGACTGAATGTGACTCTTAATAGTCTGGGGAAGAAAGACACCAGGCTAGAAAATGAAAGACTTCACAGAAGTAACAATGTCCTGCAAAGGCGAGAGACGTACAATGCTGAGCATGTTATAAGGAAGCTGCCATGTATCCTGTAGAAGATTTCTGAACATCAGCCATATGGTGTTTTTGTTTCATTACATGAAAAAACATGGTCCTGATACTGCAAATACATCCCTGGATACTGAAGCTGGTGGGATCCTCACCTAACAAGTACTTTCAGACAAACCCAACTTCAATGCCCGCTGGGGTCAAGGTTTATGTGATGGCATGGTCTAGACTTTATGGCCCCAATCACTGTAATGACCCGTTTTTGGCATTGATCCTGACAGAATGTCCTCCCCAAGCCTGAGCCAACTGCCTAATGCCCATGGGAAGGTTCTTATTGCAAGTCATCTTGGCCAGACAGAGGAAACGGTAAAGGCGGAGTTGCATTTTAAGTTCTGCCCACTCTAATTCAACGAGATTACATAGCAAGCACAGCCTCATGGCATTACATTATTCCCAAGAAAAAAAAATGCAGGAGCTCTAGCTCCCATCTCAGGGAAGCATCCGTGAAGAAAGCAGGTCCTTCAACACTTAACTTACATAGGTCTGAGCACAGGAGTAACGCAACCCTGAACATGACGCTGAGAATTAAAATGAGGTGCCATTGCATTTGTAGCCTGCAGACAGAATGCCCAATGTCTCCTGTCAGCGCAGGTGAGATGTGCCAAGAAATCATTCAGTGCCAGGGTACTGAAAGAGTCCTCTCCCTTCTTCTGACCCATCCAAAAACTAGATGGCTGGTCCCAGCCGACATGCAGAGTCCCCAAAAAGGCAATGGGAAGGCTTAGGCATGTCAGCAGGACAATTTCTGCCGTCCCAAAATAGGTGCTTTAAGATCGGTGCAGTCAACGCCACCTGACAGTCAGTCCCCACTTCCCACTGTGGAGGAACCTAAAGAGCTTGCTCAGAAAAGAGGAGCAGTTGGGTTTTCAAGTGCTCAGAGTCAGATACATTTCTGAAGAGTTTTAACCACAAACTATCAGGCCAGCGGTCTCAGCAGAAACCCCTTGATGGAGAGAACTGGCATGCGTTGCTTGTACCGATTGTGTCCTAGTTACTAAGATTAATATACACTGTACTATTTATCCCCTGCTTTGGTGTTCTTTGTTTCCTCTCAAAGCAGACGCAGTCTCCAAGTCATATGGTGAGTGGGAGTTATAGGGGAAAAATGCTTGGGGATATGCCTACAAGTATGAAGAGGATGCAAATTCCCTTTCATCAATTAGGGCTAGGTTGAGGTCTCTGTGATGAAACTTCTGGGGGAAGAAAACAGGCTGTTAGATCCTCCACTGAAGAAAAGGGAAAGGAAGAAGCTTGCCTAGGAATTGGCAGGTGTTCTGAGATGAGCATAAAGAGACTTTAGCTAATAGATCACAAGGTTTGGCCACAAGGTTCCATGCTTTTGGGGAAGAAGGGAAGATCAAGAGCTGGCAAGATTTAGAAGACCTGATGAGCCAAAGCTCCACTTCCATCCTTCCATGGATGGTGAGTTCCTGTGGCCAAAGGAGGAAGGCCCAGGGAACAATGGTGAAGACCTTCTGTGGAGAAGACCCCAACAGCTGAGGAGCTGAATCAGAAATTACTTGTTGGCTGTATCCTTTGCAAGGAGGTGACATATGGTAAAAATTACTTTAGCAGGTATGAAAATGAGGCACTTTCACCAGAGATAGTGAAATAACCATGGAATATTGCAATGGTTGCGATAAACTTGCTTAATATAGTTAGAATTTTTCGATCAGAGCAACTTTTCAAAGGAAAATATCACTTTACAGACATGAAACATTTTGCAGAAAGACATTGTTTTCAACAGACTTCCAGTGTAACACAGGAGTTGTCTTCCTGCCAGGCATCCACCCAACCAGGGATCATGGCTCTGCTGCGGTCTGTCTCAGGCTGCTGCAGCCATTCAGACTGTCTCAAAGTTGGACATTTGGGATTCTGGAGGTGCAAGACTCCAACATATTCCTGTCACATTCTAACTCCAGGTCTGGGGACCCCAGAGACGTACGATCTCCAGGGTCCCACAGGAGACACCTCTTTGGGAAGCTCCTGGGGGCCCGTGGGATTTCTACTCTCCCTCCATAGACTGAACATGGCTTTATACCTCAACTCCACTGCAGCTGCCACCATTTGTGTGTTCGCAGCTCTCCATCCGCTCAGTAGAACCGAGTGGGAGCAGAGAGTCCAGGATTTCCAGGTAATTGTGCAACTTAGGCTTCTATGAACAATTATGGAATAAAAAGCACTTTTTATTTTAATCTCACTGTCCCCAAAGATTTCCCTCTCAAAGTTCTTCTGTTACCTTTTTCATATTTGTTCAGAAGACTTTTGCAGAATAAGGATTACATAATAATTTAAAATATTTTAACCAAGCCATGGTTACTGAACACAAGAAGCAAGGGTTTTAGAAGAATCACTGAGTACCAAAGGGTGCTTTTCACTGCATGCCTATCAGAGGTATTTTTCTCGCATTTTAATTAGTTGAAATAGTTCAGATAAATTAAACTAATAGTTACTAGTTGTAGAATTTGAGTGGAGGCCTCAAATAGACTGCAAAAAAATCTTTGTGTTTATCAGACTTTGAAACCAATCAGCATTTATGAAATCAAAATTTAAATATGGGTGATTTTCCTCTGCTGCTAGTATTTCTACCAATAGAATATTGTGGGTTATATAAAACACAAATTAAATGACTGAACTGATGACTTGAAATATTATCATAATATACTTCCTTTCCTCCTGCCTCTGCCTCAGTGCCAAGAAACATTTAAAATCCCATGCATTGTGTTTGGTTTTAGTACTTTCTAAGATACTGGAGAGCATTCATCTACTAGTATCTTGGATCATCAGGTAGAAACCATAGGAAAAGAGACATCTCTTTTGGATTTAAGTCCAGAGTCTTTCACATGGGAGAGCAGTTTCAATTCAGCAAAAGGTCTGTGATTTGCTGAGCTGGAGGCAATTTTAGCCCACGCCTTCCTTAGTCAGGGCAGTGGAGCAGATCAGGAGGCACTGGTCAGTCACTTCGCTCCTGGGGATGGGATATGGTTGGATTTGAGGGTGTAGACCTTTCCTTCTATTTCTAGTGGAATACACTGGTAGTTTTATTCTCACATTCCATTTTGCCTGTTTTTGTGACTATTACTGTTCAGTCAAGGGTAGCTGGGAGACTGTGGATGTCCTTGTATGCTCCTTGAAAGCAGGATTTCCACAGCAGGAGAGGGATATTAACACTTTGATGTGAAAAATCACAGAAGGACAACTCCTACAGAAACATCTGCTCCAGGTGGACCCTACCCAACAGACATGCCAGACTCTTGCTGTTTTCTGTCTCTTCTGCTCCCTAAAGAGATGTAATGTCTGCAGTTCAGAGGACAATTCCAGTGCAATTGCCCTGAAATGGAAATGAATCCATGCAGTTGGGCACTTGAACACTACCAAAATAATGGCTTTCAATGCTCCATGAGGATGTTCACTGGAGACAGTTGTGAGAGAAAACAGGTCATCTGAGAGGTCCCGTGGCATTTGTTGACTAGGAAAGAGTGCTCAGACCAATGGCCAAAGTACATATTTCCCCCCGTTTTCAAATGCTGCAGTGTCGCCCCTTCCTTCCCACTCACCTTCCCTCCCTCGGCCTTCTCACAGCCCCCCTGAACCTGCTTGTGGCTCTTTGCAGTCTTCAAGGTACTGTCATTTGCAGTTCCCAAAGGCTGAACCTATCACTTTAACCACAAGACTATCCTGGGTACCTGGACGAAACCCACATGGCAGCATCACCATCAGTGGAGTGGTCTCTCCAGCAACAGCATGTTCTGTTAATTAACTTTGCCCTGTTCTGTTAATTAACGTTGCCCTGTTCTGTTAATTAATTTTTTAAAAGGAGACCAAAAAGTGATGGGAGTCTTCTGAACCAGACTAACAGTATTAGAACATTTCAGGACAGCTGTGAATTTATGCTTTTGGCTGGAGATGAACTTTAGAACTATCGAAAGCCAGTTGGAGTCACCATCCCAAAACAAGAAGTGATGCTTTTTGGTTAAGGCTCATCATGTAATTAGATACCTTGTATATTGGGTTTGCATGGCAAGGTGTTGGCAGCGGAGGGGCTATAGGGGTGACTTCTGCGAGAAGATGCCAGAAGCTTCCCCCATTTCCAATAAAGCCAATGCCAGCCGACTCCAAGACAGACCCACTGCTGGCCAAAGATGAGCCCATCAGTGGCGGTGGTAGTGCCACTGAGACAACATAGTTGAGAAAGGGGAAAAAACTGCAAGACAAACTGTGACCCCATGGAGAGCCCACTCTGGAGCAGGCTCCTGGCAGGACCTGTGGCCCCCATGGAGAGAGGAGCCCACACTGGAGCAGGTTTTCTGGCAGGACTTGTGATCCTGTGGGGTACCCATGCCGAGAAGGAAGGAACAGCAGAGAAAGCATGTGATGAACCTGACCACAACCCCCATTCCCCGTCCCCCTGAGCAACTGGTGGGGAGGAGGTGGTGAAATTGGGAGTGAAGTTGAGCCCAGGAAGAAGGGAGGGGTGGTGGGGAAGGTGCTTTAAGATTTGGCTTTATTTCTCGTTATCCTACTCTGACTTTTGATTGTCAATAAATTGAATTATTTTCCCCGAGTTGAGTCTGTTTTGCCTGTGACGGTAACTGGTGAGTGATCTCCCTGTCCTTATCTCGACCCACGAGCCTTTTGTTATATTTTCTCTCCCCTGTCCTGCTGAGAAGGGAAGTGATAAAGTGGTTTGGTGGGCACGCGGTGGCCAGCCACGGTCAACCCACCACACCGTGTTTTGTTATGCATGGGTTACCTGTATGGAATATGTGCATCCTGAGCAACCAAAAGTCAACCATAATATGAGCAATCATTAAGCAAAACTGAACAAAAGTGGACACGGTGAGACTAGGTTTCATCTCCTAAAAACCTCTCACCTCCCCAGATGGATGCAAGGTGGTACAGAGGACGACTAACTGGAGCGTTTGAGACAAGTGGGAAGTGGCTTCTAAAAGCCCACTTTCAGCGGCTGACAGCATTCAGTCAAGGACAAACATGATGTTATGGGAGCTGGAGAGAGAATATTTCTATCCTAGAAGAAAATGTGTCTATGGGTCATTCACTCTACTCAGAGACACCACAAATTTTTCTTACTAAACTAAAGGGGTCTTTCTGCTCTTACATTCAAATGTAAGAGTAGCAGCAATGGTGCAGTCAAACACCTCTCCCTAAATCCGTGCACGGATCACATGGATTGGGCTGCAGGATTGGACCCTACAGAGGATTGTACAATAAAGTCACCAACACACAAGCTGGTCTGGTTTCATAGGAGCATTATTTAATCAAGCACAGGAAATACACGGTGTTCTTTGGGTGGCATGGTAACTTATGTTGGATCTGGGAGATTTTTGTAGGACTGGGTCTTATAAGATACTACAACACTGGAGGTTACAAGAGGCATGAGGAGCAAAACTGTCCAGCCTGCTTATGCAGCATACCTCAACAAGGTATTTGTAAACATGAATCAAACAGTGCATGCCTGATTAGCACCTTAATAACACCACTGAGTTACTGGAGGCCTCTAGAAATTGGACTGGTAAGATATATTGTTGTAATCTTCACTTTCTGTGAGCAGGGGTTGTATCTCTGAAGAGGTTCCTCTTCTTTTCTTCCAGCAGGACAGAATGAGCCCCGTGAGCACAGCAGTAACTACGCCTCCAATCACAGCTGCTCCAACCAGCCAAGCCCAGATCTGACGGGCTTGCTCAAGGTAGGGTATTAAAAACTCCTGGAAAGAATCAAGTGCTGGAAAAAGAAGAAAAAAAAGAAAAAAAAAGAGAAGAGAGAAAAGAAAAGTCCTTTTACATGATGCAATGTACTGTCAGTTTATACAAGTTGTACAACAGGTAATACTGGAAGGCTGAGTGAAAGAAGAGACTACATTGGTAAAGACTGTCTGAAGGTCATAAATAGTTTTAACAAATCTCTTCAGTCTTTATAGTCTGTTTCTCAATCTTCGTATTAAACACAGGAATAGAGTTCACTGTCCCCAGCGCTCTTTATGGCTTTGTCAAAACTGTAAGACCCAAGAAGTCTGACAGAGTGTGGCCAAAGGGCCTGCTAGCTCAGCATCCTGTTGGCAACAGTAACTGAGGCAGAGTGCTAGGAAGAGTTTAACGACAGGGCAAGCTTATTAGGGTCCTTTCACAAATTACTTACCCAGCCTCCAACAATTGGCAGCTCAGGGACTTCCTGAACCAGCTGTGGTGTCGTTGTGTATAATACTTATTGGAGGATTATCTTTTTCCCCTTCCATCAATTTTTCTAGCTGCTCTTTGAACTTTTATCTCAACTTCTTGCAGCAAGGAGATCCTTGTCTTAACTACATATTGGGTGAAAAAAAAAAAAGCTTCCTTTCACTAATTTTGAACCTGCCACCGGCTCGTTTCGTTTGCTAATTCTTGTGTGGGGAAAGGCAGTAGACTATTATCTGTTCACTCACAAGAAATCCTTAAAGAAAGAATTAGAGCCCTCTTTCTTTGGTGAACACAGGGCAGTTTCTCAGTGGTTAGATAATCAGCTGCCTTCTTGCTTCGTGCTATGAATGTGTGTCTGTCTATCTGCTTTTCTCACTATAACTTGATGAGTTACGAAAACCCTGCCATACAGGGCTCCCACTCCATGTCAGGTTGGAAAGTGACCTCTTCCCAATGCACCTAACAACTTGTTGGCTTGAATTTGAGAAGTGGGAATACCTGTCCCCTTGGGCCAAGGAGGATTGGGAAGCCTCATCTCCCAATTACTAGCTATAATTACTATTATTATCTGTAATTACTAGATATTAAGGGGGGCAAAAAATGCCTCTTTGGGTAGCTTCTTTGGGATACCCTATGGTGGTTTATTTTTTAATAGTTTTCTTGCATCTGGGCTGATTTAGATGTAGTCAGCCGTATTTAGGGTGATATACCCCCTCAAAAGCTATAAATGTCTTCCTGCCATCTCGCATTTTCACTGGTGCCCGTGAAAGTAATTCCATATATCTTCTTGGATCATGGTGCTTCTGAGCCTTATGCTGTTGTGTGCACTGTGCTCTGAAAAGACGCGTTTTGCTCACATCACCTTTAAGGTGAAGCTATCCTTAGCGCTTGATGCCTGAATCACTTTCTTTTTTTCTTTTTCAACTTAGGCTGAATTTAGACTGAATGTGTTTTGTCTTTCCCTACAACTCAGCTTCACTTTGGGGAATGTTTGGTTGCTATTTCTCTGGTCCTTGTTTTCCAGTTAATCCAACTTCGTATTCTGAGATTGTATTTGCAAGAGTCTGCATGTTCAGCCTTCTGCTTCTGACCTCATTAGACATATAAATGCTATGTAACACTAAGAATTACAAAAAAAATTAGGTTCTTGATGTTTCAGAGTGAACTCCACAAACCTCTGGGTATGAGGTACATTATCTCTTTAATCCTTCATTTCTCATCTGTCAAATGAGGACGGTACCATTCACCGAATCCTTTGTGTTGTGAATATAAATTGGTATTTCTGCAGGACTCAGCTGCTATAGTGATCGGCACCAAAGAAAAGTGTTAGAGGAAACATCTTCAGGATAGCATTTTAAAAGCGCGCAATAAATCATACGTTAGGCTACACACTGCTTCACTGAGAAAAAGAAAATCAAAACTATAAAGGATTGGACATCTGGTTCTTAATGAATGCTGTCTATGCTGTGCAGTGAATGAGGCGGGGGTCTGGGGAAAAAATAGTGTGCAATTGAAGAGAATGCATGCATGTGGATGTGGAGGGTGAATTACGGCTATATAGACAACTAATGCTGGCATTTCTTAACTTTGTGTGCTTGACTGTAACTCCAATGCTTTTTAACTCAACTCTTTTATGTTTACATTGCAAACATGTCTAAATTAGAAGCGATCTGGCTATTTAAACTGGAGTATGCATATGCTAAAAGAAAATCCATACATAACAGGAACTTGATACTGTTTTAATGTTATCGAAAAAGAGCATTATCACAAAGTTCTCCTCCTTGAGGAATTTATCTGGGATATGAGGGTTTTCTAAGTGACATCTTAAATTCACACTTTGTCCTTGAACCATCTCCTCCATCAATATTAGTTGGAGGTCTGCGCTATCTTCTCCCTGGTAAAACATAGCGTGACTTGGAGAAGATGCGATATCACATTTCACAATGGGCCCTTTCAGAAGGGATTAATCTATTTTATTATATCCTGATAATCAGTTGAACAAGCCCTTCTCTTCCTTTCAGCCTCAGTCTGCACAGTTTCTGTAATTAGCTCAAAGCCAAAAGCCACCTCCTGGCATCTACTGGCTGTTTCTTTTTGCTGCACAAAAGGTGTTTGGCATCGCTGTCATAAAGTTGTCATGGCAACTCCTGGGTGTCAGAGGATGGAGCACCCCAGGACACCCTATAATCTGTTAACCTGTGACTGTAACACAACAGTAAACTATGACTGGACTGGCTGCCCAGCCAAAATCACGCAAACTGGGATTTCAGTATTCCATTACCACAATTCTTCAATATCTGACTGTGCAAGGCCCAAAAGTGCAGCAGCTGTGTTTGCTGATGACTACCTGGGAAAAGTGTCGAGGGAGTGGTGGTGGGGGGGACAACAATAGCTGCTTTGTGGGAGACGTCAGCCAATGCCAATTCCATTCCTTTTATATCAGTGCGTGGAGTCAAATGATAATCCTCCCTGGAAGCTGCCATGAACATCGATTAAAACTGCCCTTTCAGTCAATAGGTTCATGACAAAGCAAGAGGAAGCCAGGTCGGGCTGGTGCTTGATATCTACCCTCCCATTAGTGACTAATACCAGCAATATCTCCTCATCTCGGACTTTCTGGTAGGAAAACAGCAGTGATTAACCTCAGACACGGTTTTAGCATTCAACTCTTGGCATACTCTTTCTTCTCAACGAGAGTGTTAGCTCTGGCTAACAGCAACAAGTAATTTCTTACTCTTAATAATACACCAGATAGTTCTTTTTTAATGTAATTTAAAAATTCCAAGTAGTCCATTTTGCATGGATGTCATTGGGAAGGTAGGAGACCACAACAGTGTAGTTTTAAGGTAAAACAATGTGTGTCTCCTATATTTAGGGTAATAATGTGGACTTCCCATGATGATGGAAGAAACATGCTACAGGAAATCTATTAATGGACATCCTGAGATCTTCCTTTTGTGGTAACATCAAACTACATTATTAATATAATGGATCCCAAGGATGAAAAAACCCACCTTAGTATTAAAAAAAAATATTGAGAGAATATTTATATATTTTAGATATTCCTTCTGTGTAAAGTAGAGGATGACAAAGTCTTTCCAGGGTTAATTCCTCAAATTAGAAATCAAAACTCTGGCCAGGCAAGAAATAAACAAAAAAAATTTCTATCATTTATTATCAATTTATTACCTTTATTGCCATATGCCCTACCAATATGTTGGCAGTCTTGCTATTCCATTTTACATGCTTTTCTACTGATAACTTGGGTAGTTAATGGGTTCAAGATTTTAAAGCAAACCCTGAGGCAGCAAAAACACATCTTAATATGTTAAGCTTGAAAAATTTTTCTCATCCTGGTGAGCAAGTTCTTTCTTATTGTTTTCCGCCATTTCTCGTGTGTGTATGGTTCTCTGATTGTGTCCTTCTAGGTGGTCAAAGGAAATAGAGACTTCCACAATCAAGAACCAGGAAGATGAACCGGGAGGGCTTCAAGTTATTGACTCCCTCAGTCTGTTTTAAGGCGGGATCACTCGTCTTTGCAGTGGTGCAAAGTTCACAGCTCCTACTAACTTAATCAGGGTCTCCTCATTATTACAGCTTGGAAAGTCTAGTGGGAGGTGTCCCTGCCCAGGGCAGGGGGTTGGAACTAGATGATCTTTCAGGCTCCTTCCAACCCAAACCGTGCTGTGATTCTGTCTTTGGACTGCAAGGGATGCCGTGCGATGGATGGCAGTGGGCTGTTCATGGCAGAGCTGCAGTACCTGTTGATGTCCCTGGTGACAAGTGATAGGACGAGGGGAAACGGGTTCAAGTTACGTCAGGGGAGGTTTAGATTAGATATTAGGAAACATTTTTTCACTGAAAGGGTTATTAAACATTGGAATAGGCTGCCCAGGGAGGTGGTGGATTCACCATCCCTGGAGGTGTTTAAAAAAAGGGTAGATGGGGCACTGAGGGACATGGTTTAGAAGTGGCTTTTGTCAGGGTAGGCTAAAGGTTGGACTCGATGATCTTAGAGGTCCCTTCCAACCTCAGCAATTCTATGATTCTGTGATTCTATGTACGCCCGAGACGCTCCCTGTCAGTTCTGCCTCCAGCCCAAGGCGGGTAAATCAGGAAACTATGGCCCACCCTTCATCATGTGGCTGCCTAGAAACAGTGAGAATCAGACCATTTCTGCACGGCTCGTAACAGCTTCTGAAGTCATTTTTCAGTGCTGAAGTTGATCAGAGCGTCGCCGCCTGTTGCTTCTGCAGAGTAACGTTGCTGTGGAGCCCTGCTCACCCAACGGCAAGGATGGCACATCCGCAGAGCGGATTACTGGCAAAAATTGATTATATTGGATTATTGAGAGGAGATAAGTCAAATATTCCTTGATATATTTATAGAGCAATACCGTTTACTTTTTGTTTGGCAACCTCACTTAACACTTGCGCTTCATAACTGCGCTTTCACAGTTTGCTGATAAAAATTTCTCTAAAAAGAGGTGAGATCTAGCTATAGGATACCTGGTATTAGCACACTATATGCTACCAGGGTGTTAATAACTCACGAAAAGATAGCTTCCTACCCCTAAATGGCTCCCATGCGAAAGAAAATAAAAAACCCCTGTTTTTAAAAGCCATATTTCTCTTCCTTCATTAAGCATCATTATGTAACCACCAAAATACCTGCTCGTACTCTTCTTTCTGAGCAATGTATTTTTGCATCCTGTTTTCTTTTGGTTCTTTCCTCCTGTTTCAATTAACCTTAATCTACACCTCCTTATCTCTGCCTGAAGAAAACCCAGGGACCAAAATGCTCTCTTCTCGTCTTTTATTTAATCCATAAATGTAAACCACTTTCCAAGGTAGTATTGTCACCTTTAATTGCTTTCTATTGTCCCAGCATCCACGTTTTATTGTGCACGTCACTGTTTTATTGCGGGCTCTTGCACGCCTAACTTCTCCCTTTCACGTCGTGCCCAACAGTGTGTGCTCCTGAGTCTGGAAACCCAGCGGAGTCTCTCTGTGGTGGCACTGTATTTGCCAGCTGCCACATTTTCTTCTCGCCTGATGTGATTTTGCAACCAAATTGCTGAAGAGCTGGAAATAGAAATGAGCTGCAGTGGGACTCTGGATCTCAGCTCCCCTCCTGTAACACATCCGTGGGCAACCTGGCATTCTACGTTGCAATCACAACGCTCTTATCCCTTGCTTTGCCCCGAGTGTCAAATATTCTTAGTTGAGATGTCCAAAAATTGCAACTGACAGTTAGATTCCTAGGTTTATAATTGGGTAGCTGCCTGCTTTTCCAAAAAAAAAAAATGTGAATCACCCAGCTACACATATAGTGGTCATCAAATTGTTCCTACTGAGAGAAGGAGCTTTTCTGGGGAAAAGTCAGGGCTGTGTCTACGGATTTATCTGTTCCTATTTCTGGAAGAAAAAAATAGAAAAGGCTTAGTCCAGGCCCTCAAATGTAAGTGCTTGGAATAGCTCTTGCCATAGAAAATTGTTTTGACAGCTATTGCTAGGTGGTGCCGTTAGTCTTCCAAATCTTTTTTATTGATGCTAACAGATGTTCATTTTCAGTAAGCCGCGCGGGTTGCGGTAGTTTTACAGTTCATGGTTCTCCTGTCAAGGAAAGCTGGGTGTCTGCTCCGGTTTCTGCTCGGATCAGCTCCCCAGTCACTAGACTCTGACATGTGTCTTTGATTCCTGAGGGATGGATTTCCATGCACGCTGCTTGTGACCACTTCTGCTTTAGGGCTGTCATATGTACAAAAATAAATGAAGCTGCAATTAAAATAACCACATACTGTCATACACTGATTTGCTTTTCAGCGGAAAGCAGGGCTCCAGGCATCAGCTTTTCCTCCGGGAAACAGCAACAATATAATTTAGCATTAAAATGCCATTTTGTCACTGGATTCTTTCCAAGATTTTTTTCTCGTAACCAGCCTCATCATGCTCTGTGTAGCCCCGCTTCATCTCTACCAAGCCTCTAGTGCTGTAACTCAGAACTGGGGCCCTTGCTGCCTTCCTCCAGCTGCTTCCTTCAAAAGCAAACAAGACCTGGCTTGTGTGCTCATCCCTCGCTCTGTCCTGTCCTCTTCCTCTGCCTTTCCTTGTCCTCCTCATTTGGAAGATCTTCAGAAATGCTACCTCTTCTCCGCCACTCAGATCTTCACTGCTCTGATTTTCTTTTTTCCCTTTGTAACTTTTTCCTATTTGTCTAGTAACTCCTGGCTGCCAGTCACAGACTTTCTCTTCTCCCTTGAGTACATGGGAACTCTGAAGGTGGATCGTTGGGCTACCCTGCTAACTCCTATGTTCCTCTGAACAGGAATCCGGCATTCCTATCTGGAGAAAAGTATGGGTTTAAACACTGGAATACTGAGAAAAATCGGTATCTGCATTTTGAGATCCCAGCCATTTTCCATTTATAACTAGTTCTTCCCTTCTGATAAGAAATAGCTTAAGCTCTCTTCTTCTCAGTGAGATTAACAAGGGGTTGAGCGACATCTGAGGATTATCTGGGCTTTCTAAACAAGTTTGAATTTCAGTCTTTGTGTTGATCTTTCAAAATAATTAAGGAACTGCTTTCTTTACCTCTGTGTTAAGAGCATGGGCAGAATTTAATAAGCACAACCTGGTCAGCTAATTTCGTTATTTGCCCCGTTGGAGGGCTGGAAGCAGAAGCGCGCAGAGGGGTCCCACCTGCGGGGAGGAGCGGACAGGACAGGTGACCCCAAACTGACCAACAGGGTATTCCATCCCATCTGCCCCACGCTCCGTATAGGAGCTGAGGGATCAAAGGCTCAGCTCTCTTCCTTCAATGGCTGGCATCTGAGGAGGACCCTGTCTGTTCATCTGCCTTTGATCCTGAGCCGTGTGTTCCTGACTCCAGCTCTGGAACCCAGTTCCTGCCCATCGCTGAGTCCAGTCTGGGACTTCCCCAGTGCCTGCTGGTGACATCATCCTGGGAGCTTAATACGGTTTTGTGTATACTGTATCTCTTTCATTATTTTCCTTTTTATTTTATTCTTAATATTTTATTAAAGTAGTTTCTTCTAAACTTGTAAATCTCTCTTTATCTCTCCCCCTCCTCCCCGTGCACGAGAGGCTGGGGGGGAGCATCTGTCGCCGGCCATTGGCCAATTTGGGCAAAACCACGACAACCTCAAAGATCATCTAGTACCAACCCTGCTGCTGTGGGCAGGGACACCTCCCACTGGATCAGATTGCTCAAAGCCCCATCCAGCCTGGGATAAGGATACCTGTATTATGACATTGTATGACAATAAGGAAATGGCAATATGTACGCAAACAATAAGGAAACCAGTACCACTCAAGCAAAACTATGAGGTCCACTACTCTGGGCACAAGACCTGACCTACCTGAGGTTCCCCAGCAGCGACAGCCCCAAGAGCCTCTGTACTCCCTGTACCTGAGGATGGCCAAGAGGCCCAAGCCAAAACTACCCCTGAACAGCAATGCAAGTCAAAACCACCACTATACAGTGCAAAATTCATTTGATTAAGTGAAATGAGCATTATGAATGATTCAGTTGCATTCTGTATGAATAACCATAGGGCAAGCACAAAGTCAAGGGGCTGTGCTGCACAGACCTTGTGTTGGCCTTTGGTACCAAGGTGAATTTTACTCTGGATATTTAAGAGATAGGATTACATTTGTAAACCAGAAAGACAGCTTTGCATCTGCCCTCCTTGAAACTACATCCAGAAATCAGAAAATCCCACTCTTTCCCATTTGTGTTGCACTGTAACAGCCGAGCTGGGCAAACGGCAGTTTAGAAATCCAGCACTTTTTCCCACCAGTTCTGATCATGAGCTGACCATTTGGGTCAGATTCTGCTCTTAATAGGCTAGGATAGATAGCATTGATGTCAGTGATTTATTTTTGGTTGGAACTTTTCTTATGGTATCGTGTTGACTCTCCATCAGACCAGAAATGTGAAAACAAGCAGGTACAATTTGGGCCTGTATTCAGGGAAAAATCTGGAATAGAAGGATTTTTTAATATCTTCTCATTTTACAGACCTATTCCAGGTCATAGGCAACAAATTTGACATTTATCCAAAATAGTAGCATTACCTGGTTCTTGCAGATATTCATAGTCATATCCCAGCTCTCTTGAAGGTTTAAAAAATTCTCCATTTCTGTAAAGGGGGATAAAGGGGACCATATAATTTTCTCGATTGTGCCCAATGGGTGCATTGGCTGCTGGGTAAACTTCTAGCATGGGCCTGTGTCTTCTTAACCATCGCTCAAAAATGCTGTAGAAGAAAAAGCATGTAAATTATGGTGGAGATTGGCAGAAATTTTCTTTTTGAAGATTAGAAAAAAGTGTTGATGCTTTTATTTTTGTGAACCCTGGGGACAGAGTGGCATGCAATGACTTGTGTTTGTGTGCGTGTAAAGCTTTCCAAATCATTTGGGGTTAGCTACTTCAGTGCTGAGTTCCTATGCAAGCCTACTAAAAGCAAAGGCCTGCAGTGCTACAAAGAGGTTGAATATGCTTTTAAATTCCATAAATGCCATTCACCGTCTCGCTGTGACCTGACTGCAATTTCTGTTCAGTAATTCACAAGATTGTGAAGGATAGAGAGAAAAGGATTAAAGACCTCAGTCCTTTCTCCTCACCCTCAGAAACATTTATGGCTGGTTTTGGGTGGTCTCGTTGCCAGCTGCTCAGTCCTGTTCCCCTTCGTCTATTTTATCTCCACTGTTACCAAGGGTTTTCACGCCTGCATTAAAGTATGGCTACACCATGGTCGGTTTGACATCACCAAGGAAGTGGAAACATCTGAGGAAGAAGGGATAAGCTACAGGAGTCCAGAAACTTGATAAAGCAGGTCAGCTGTCAGGAAAGAATCTTTCTCCAACCACAGCTTCTTCACTGACCTCGGTGTCTGCACAGTTGTTTCACATATTCTCACTCCTGTCTCTCAGCTGCTGTTGCACAACCTTTTTTTACCCTTTCTTAGCTATGTTATCCCAGAGGCGCTACCACTGTCGCTGATGGACTCAGCTTCGGCCAGCGGTGGTTCTTTCTTGCAGCCGGCTGGCATAGGCTCTATCGAATATAGGGGCAGATTCTGGCATCTTGTCACAGAAGCCACCCCTGCAGCCCCTTCACTACCAAAACCTTGCCATGTACACCCAATACAAGCTGTTACCAGCACCTCTGACCTCAGCTGCTCCTTTACATTTTTCTCTGCAAAATTTCCCCTATTAGCTGCCTGTCAGCGCAGGGCTGTATGTCTGTTCTTCAACTTGGAGCAGAAAGCTCAAAGGCTGCAGTATGGGAAGAGTTTGTTTTGACTTTTTCAAGTCATCTACTGGATGTGTTTGGACAACAAAATTAAAAACGCCCCAAAACATTCTCAGTTCTCTTCCCTCTGTGTCTGGGCTTTGTCTGCTTATCTCTTCACTTCGCTTCAAACCTCAGATCCTGTCCCTGCTCCCCTGCTCTTTACACGGTGACTTTGGCTTGTCAGCAGACACCTGGATGTGCCAGGTTGAAGTAGAGGAGGTGAGAAGATGCTACAAGGACAGCAGATGCAGGTGTCTTGTACGTGAAGAAAGAGGACCCCATGCTTGATTAGAAGATATTGGTAGGAGGGGATCAGCGTCTCAGGGAATCTCAGGGAGTGATTGCTGAATTCATTTATATGAATATATGAGGGATGGAAATGGTCTGAAGAGACCTGTAGATTTTACTTGAATTGAGATCTTGGCTCAATAGTTGCAGCTCCCTGACACTGGCTGCTAGCTGGAGGACACTGAGTTCCTCCTGTACCCCCTTGTAATTAATAACCAGCTGCTCAGGGAATCGAGTTATCTCAGAAACACAGACTCTACATGCAAGTGCTTGGCAGAATCAGGATCTCTGCAAAGCATCCAGGGATTCTGATGGTAGAATTTTACCTCCTGTCTTTGGGCAGAAATATTGTGAAACACTCTGCTTACCCCACAAAACTGAAGACCTCTCACACTCATCAAAACAGAGGTAGGGCCAAAGGCTTGGTTCTTTTTTTAGGATCAAAAGATGTAATAGATGAAAATATCACTATGTTCATACACCTTGTCAACTCTTAACAATGCAGGTATTAATCTTGATTAAAATCTTCATTTCTGGCTCTCATCTTCAGTTAATTTCATCAGCCCTGTCTAGAAAACCCCTTGTCAGAATAATAATATTCAGCTGAAGTTTTCAGATGGGTAAATTTAAACAATGATATCAAAGCTTCAGTTGCGGTTACCACAAGAAAGTTTGAACAGGAACTCTGTCATCACTCTTGGCTCTGGAAGGCAAAGGTGCTCAAGAGAGCTGGTTGATATTCAAAGACCACTTCCTCCAAGCTCAGGATCGGTGCATCCCTAAGAGAAAGAAATCGGCCAAGGGACGCAGGAGACCTGCATGGTTGAGCAGGGAGCTTCTGAAAAAGCTCAAGTGGAAGAAGGAAGTCTACAATACGTGGAAGAAGGGACTGACCCCTTGGGAGGATTACAAGAATGCTGCCAGAGCGTGCAGGGATGAAACAAGGAAAGCCAAGGCCGTCTTGGAATTAAACCTGGCCAGGGATGTCAAGCTCAACAGGAAGGGCTTCTACAAGTGTATTGGAAACAAAAGGAAGACCAGAGAAGTTGTGGTCCCACTGTTGAATGAGACAGGAGCCATGGGGACAGCAGATGCGGAGAAGGTGGAGTTACTGAATGGCTTCTTTGTTCGGTCTTTACTGCTCGGCCCAGACCTCAGGAGTCCCAGGCATTGGAGGAAGTAACGGGGAAAGAAGAAGACTTCCCTTGGGTTGAGGACGATCGAGTGAGGGATCAATTAGATCAATTAGATATTCACAAGTCCATGGGCCCCGATGGGATGCACCCGAGAGTGCTGAGGGAGCTGGTGGAAGTCACTGCTGGGCCACTCTCCATCATCTTTGAAAGGTCCTGGAGAACAGGCGAGGTGCCTGAGGACTGGAGGAAAGCCAACGTCACTCCAGTCTTCAAAAAGGGCAAGAAGGAGGAGCTGGGGAACTACAGGCCGGTCAGCCTCACCTCCATCCCTGGAAAGATGATGGAACAGCTCGTTCTGGGCGTCATCTCAAGGCACGTGGAGGAAAAGAAAGCTATCAGAAGTACTCAACATGGATTCACCAAGGGGAAATCATGTCTGACTAATCTGATAGCCTTCTTTGATGGCATGAGTGGATGGACAAATGAGGGGAGGGCAGTAGATGTGGTCTACCTTGACTTCAGCGAGGCGTTCGACAAGGTCTCCCACGGCATCCTCATAGGGAAGCTTAGGAAGAGTGGGCTAGATGAATGGACAGTAAGGTGGATAGATAACTGGTTGAAAGACAGAGCTCAGAGGGTCGTGATTAGGGGCACAGAGTCTAGTTGGTGACAAGCGGTTTTCCCCAGGGGTCAGTACTGGGTCCAGTCCTCTTCAATATATTCATCAATGACCTGGACGAGGGGACAGAGTGCACCCTCAGCAAGTTTGCTGATGACACAAAGCTGGGGGGTGGGGTGGCTGACACACCGGAAGGCTGTGCCGCCATACAGAGAGACCTGGACAGGCTGGAGAGTTGGGCAGAGAGGAACCTTATGAAATTCAACAAGAGCAAGTGTAGGGTGTTGCACCTGGGGAGGAATAACCCCACGCACCAGGACAGGTTGGGGCTGACCTGCTGGAGGGCAGCTCAGCTGAAAGAGACCTGGGAGTCCTGGGGGACAACGGGATGACCATGAGCCAGCAACGTGCCCTTGTGGCCAAAAAGGCTAATGGCATCCTGGGCTGCATCAAGAAGAGCGTGGCAAGCAGGTGGAGGGAGGTCATCCTCCCCCTCTGCTCTGCCCTGGTGAGGCCGCATCTGCAGTACTGTGTCCAGTTCTGGGCTCCCCGGTTCAAGAAGGACAGGGAACTGCTGGAGAGGGGACAGCAAAGGGCTACCAAGATGCTGAGGGGACTGGAACAGCTCTCTTAGGAAGAAAGGCTGAGGGATTTGGGTCTCTTCAGTCTGGAAAAAAGATGACTGAGGGGGGATCTTATCAACACTTATAAATACTGAAAGGGTGGGTGTCAGGAGGATGGGGCCAGGCTCTTTTCAGTGGTGCCCGGGGACAGGACAAGAGGCAATGGGCACAAACTTGAGCATAGGAAGTTCCATCTCAACATGAGGAGGAACTTCTTTGCTGTGAGGGTGACAGAGCACTGGAATGGGCTGTCCAGAGAGGTGGTGGAGTCTCCATCTCTGGAGACATTTGAAACCCGCCTGGACATGTTCCTGTGCAACCTGCTCTGGGTGACGCTGCTCTGGCAGGGGGTTGGATGGGATGATCTCCAGAGGTCCCTTCCAACCCTATGATTCTGTGATTCTGTGATCAGACTACACCTTTGGAAAGCCGCATAGAGAAATCCAGTAATCATTAAAAAAGGCATAGAATATAAAGGAAACCAGGGCATTGCTATAGCTTGTGGTGGAGGGGTGGGTGGGGATGAGTAGGGATGTGAGTTGTAGTCCAATCCTTTGCCTGCCTGGCTTTTACTCCTGCCTTAGGCAAGGCACCCTGACTATCAGTGCCTTGCTTCCCTAGGAGTTGTAGGTGGGAGTTAAGACAGCTATTCGATGGAGTACAGGACTGTCTGAGTTTTAGAAAACATGGAGCAGCCACATTCTGAAAATCCATAGGGCTGATGAGCACGTGGTTGAGAACTGGAACTGAAACAGCTTCCTATGACATGCCCTGAAATGCAGCATCCTCTCTGGATGACTTAAGTGTTGCAGTTTCACAAGCAGTTTCAAGAAGAATCCTTAGGCCAGTAATCTTTCAAACAGAATGCAAATGCAAAGCATTTCCATGGAAATGAACATATGTACTTTTGGATTCTTTCATTTGCAGTGTGTTTCCCACATTAGCTATCGAGCTTTTCTTAGCAGTAGCAGGAGCATTGAATTGTCTGCCCTTGCAGCTGATCTTTAGATTTAGACGCAATCGTACGCCTCTAATTACTGATATGATGTGTTGTGCTGATGCATAAGATATGTTGCACAATTCATTGCGTTGTTTATGAACAGTTCTCTCCTTTAGCCAGCATAAAATCACATAATCTTTACTGAAATCTCTTTCATCTAACATATCTGTACACCACTGTAGAAATCTCAGAAACATCCGTTAGGGTTTAAGAGTCACAGCATCCATTACTCCCTCTAGAATAGCTGGCCATGTGCATTTATCTTGGCTTTTTTTTTTTTTTGGACACTTTGAAAGATTAGATATTCTGCTTGCTAGTAAAGCAATTGGGTGCATTTATTCTTTCCACTTAAAGGCTTGTTCCGAGCTTGTTCAGTAAGATGGGCTCACAATACTCATTTTTCCTTGGCAAGATAATGCATGATGCTCTGTATTTTCATGAGGATCTTCATGTTTTTCTTCTTTTGCCTGAGAAAACTGACAGATTTAATATATCAGTAGTATTTTTTACATCCTCATCTGCTTGTATTTCTCCTTTTAATAAGGAGGCACTGCCATTTCCCTGCCTTGCTCATATTTTATAACCAAAGCTATGAAAGAAGGAACCTTATCGTTGCCTTTCGAGAAAGGTTTCCCAGCTGAGTGGAAAAAGAAACCTCCCAGTTTCATCCAGTTGGAGACAAAATCCTTGGAGAGAGTATGACTTAAGCTATATCTCTGCTGTGAAGTACAAACAGTTATTGGGCAGCACAAGCCATTTCATATCAGAGAGTTACCTTTTATGACTGCCCAACTTGAGGCTGTTAACTCTCTTCATACATTTTTAAGGAAAACTGAAATCCTGAAGTAACCTATGGCTTTCGCTGTCAGCCAGGTAGTGACATTGACGCAGAGCTCCTATCCCTGGGGACTTGTCTTTAATGAAAAGAATTCAGGCCCCCAAAAAGTATAACTGGAGAAAATAATCATACTGTCTTCTCTTTCAGAGTACTGGGACCACTGAATTATTCATTGTGGGATACTTTTTTCCTCAAATAACATTTCTTCTCAATCTCTGGCTACATTTAAGGAAGTTAACTTCAAACGCGCTCCCCTTCGTGCAGTGCTATCCTTTCCTGTAGGCAAAGAGAAGACATCTGAACAGCTACGATGGATCATCTGACAGTTCTTTCATGTGCCTTGGTCTACAGAAAGAGTTGCTTTGTCCAGTAGTGGGCACGTGGTGTCTGTGACAGAGAGAAATCAGTACTTCTGTCATCGGATGTTGTTCCACTTACTGTTGATAGAAGTTTTTCTTTTCTTCTCTTAAAGAAGGGAAGGCTGTTCCCTTAAAAAAGACATGTTTTAAGTTATTTCCTTTTAGTATCTTGGAAATATATATTTGTTTTCTATGCTTTGCTCAGTAGCTGCAAACTTGGAAGAGCTTAGGGCTGCAGAATTAGAGCTACACGCAGAGAGACAAAATGCTGATGCAAATAGCTGGTCCCTTCACGAAGTGACAAAGTTCCTGGTAGAAAAGCCAGGTTTGTGGCAGAGCTGCAAACCCGAACTCCCTAGAATTGTTGGTTATCTTGGCAAACCACTGCTATTATGTTCTCTTCATATGAACTTCTATGTCCTCTCCTGGCCCTGAAAGCCTAAGAAAGCAGCGCTATGAATTAAATGATGTCTGAAGGGGCATTTTATTCTACTTTTTCTCCCTTTCTTGAAATAAGGAGACTAAAGGTAAAAAAAAAGGCAGCTAAAGAGTCACATCAGGGCTCTGTGATATCAAATCTCCATATTTCTTCTGTGCAAAAAGCCCTACTGGTCAGAAGTTCGGTGAGAGAGAAATCTGCCTGAGTCCCACAGCAGCCTGGTTGCTGACTTTCCTCCTCAGCATTTAGATAAAGAGGGCAAGCAGATAATTATTTATTTGTATAGGTAGGAGTGGTATTTTCCAGACACGGAGACTTTTTTAGCATTGCAATCCCAGCTAGACTGGCGTAATCTGGGAGATGTTGGCAGTGCTGAGGAGAGCAGATGGGATGCGAGTGTGCTGGGGAAGACAAGGCGGGATAAAGGAGAGAAGAGAAGAGCTAATCAAAAGTCATTGGGAATTTTATTCAGGGAATGGAAATGACGAGGACCCAGTCTGGGATCTAGCAGGCATAAACTGTAAATCCTCCAGTGTGATGGCTCTTACCTAGAAGGGTCGTGGGCACTCAGGACTTACGAAATAAAAATTTAAAATATGGAAATCAACTAACTGAAATGGAGATCAGTCTTCTGCTAGCCCTAATGCCCTTTGCATGTCTTCAGCAGCAAGCAGAAGTGACTTGGAAGAGGGAACTTTTATTTAAAGGCCTTGGACAGATTAAAGAGTAATTCTACCCAGATAAAAGCAAAGACGGTTTCTGTCTGGAAGGCATCTTCCTTCGCTTGAAGAAATCAAAGCACCCAAATTTCATGTCCCAAATAAGAGGCTAAGGAACCAAAAGGGACAGAAGATTCAATGATTTGAATATTTAAAGATGCCACGTCTCACATTTAGAACTCAAAGAAGCTCTACCTCTCTATATTGAACTTCCAAAGTAGAAAATATTTGGCAGTGGATGTGTTATTAAAGTTAATATTGAAAGTCTTAGAATGACTAGATTATGATAATCAACATTCCATGCAAAGATTATTTTTGTGGTAAGAAACAGTATTTTAACATCGTAGAATGGGTTGAATATAGACAAATTTAGACTAAAATAAGGCTCAATGCTTATATTTAGACATTGCAAAAACTGATCTAAATTCACTCTCTTTTAAACTCTCTGGTTCAGTCAGAAGCCACATGCTTGATGCAGAAATAGCTAAGGGACGTTATCTGGCCAGAAGGATTCCCAAAGAGTCAAGAAGACAGAGAATATTCTTCCTGCATATTGGAGAAATTTTAGAAAGTGTTAGAGGCCCTGTTATACTTTAGAGAAAATAGGCACGGAGTAAAAATGACTTGTCAAAGTTCACCCCAGACGTGCTGCAGAGGCGTGGGGTGCCAACTATAGGGACACTTTGCGCCTACCGGACTATGATACTTCTTTGAGTCAGATTATACCATTGCAAAGCATGGACTCTCAATTTTATTTAAGTTTTGTTTTGTTTTTTTTTTTCTCTATATCCCTATATAGATCTCTCTAACTGTTAATGAGCTTAATACTTGTGCGTACCAGCACTGATAGGTCTAAAGAGCTGGTATGTGGTAAAAAGTAATAAAGACTCCCACCCGGTACGTTGGTATTTTGGTAGTTTAAATTTTCATTCAAGGGAAATATACTTTGCTTTTGCAAAGAGTTTTAGTGTGGTAAGGTGCTTTTACAGAGAAAATTAAAGCCATCTATAAAAGACATGGATGTATCACTTCCATTTAATTGCATATAAATAGAGCTGAATATTTTCCTTGTTCTGCTCCATACATACCAGATTATACAAAGTGAAATGAAATGTGCCTTAGTGGAAAATTAATTTGAAAAAAACCCAAAACAACAAAACCCTTGGTTTAAAGAGTGGAGGGAAAAATAAGATTGATTTGAGGATGATTAAAAAAAGGCCACCAATATATATTATTGAATTCATATTATTCTATGAATAATATATGCAATGGGATTATAGCTAATGGAAGGATGAGTCAAGAAATAAATGGGTTTATGTTGCCAGTGGGAAATATCAAGCAGAGCATAAAAGCACTGCTGTATATAGGCTGGATAACTTCATACTGTTCCAGATAGTGTTGTGTGCTTTGAAAAAAGATGCTGCTCACAGGAAAGAAATCTTAAAACCTAGGAAAAGTAGAGTAGAACAATGAGAGTAGGCATTTTCTTTATCATTTTGAAAAGTGTCTCTCCTGAGAGCTGTTTCCCAACAGTGTGCCTCCACAGTCATGATCAGAGCTACGCTTGACCAATTGCAGTGTAGGAGGAGAAACCAGACTGTAAATATCTGTTATTAAAGATTTCCTTGTATTGAGCTACCACAGAGACACTGACACGCAGTGTAAATCCAACTGGCCCTTCAGGAAGATTTTCTAGGACAAGTTTAATCTGGTGTGTTTTACTCGGCAGTTAAGGACAGCTGGAGAAAGGGGAAGGGGGAGGAAGAGGGTTCCGTATCTCTATATGAATTCCTCTGCCATGCAACCAGGAACACGTGTGTCACTGCAGATGTCCCCCAGTGGAAGGACTACAGTCCCCGTGTGGTGACGGTTCACGGTCTCTCTAGGTCTGTACCAATATGGAGGACACAGTCCTGCCTTCCTCCTGCCTTCTTGTCCTTCTTGTCCATTGGCATGATGGCCAGTATCAGCACAAGGGAGGAACAGAGGTGAGCACCTCTGGGTAGCACGAGTTGGTGAGCAGGACTGTTTCTTCTTCTTCATCTACGTGCCGAGTTAAGCTGACTTAAAGCAACTGTGAAACTGTGCCCTTTGTTTCTCCGTAGCCCGATAATCCATGCCTCAGCTAAACCTGCGCACAGACAGTACTAACAGTTCAGCTGCTGAATGGCAACTCTGTGAGCCACTGATAACTTAAACACGTTCAAATAGGAAGCCATGTCACTAGATGTGTAGATTTGACACAGATGTTCATTCCCCATCTGCAGTTGTGAGACTGAGGCTGGATCAGGCTGACTATGGCAGAAGGAAGGCAGAATACTGTTGCTTAGAGCTCATTTATACAATTTATTTCAGTATCATGAGATCTGGCATTCTGTAAAAGAAATCTGGCAAGCAACATATATTTGCGTTTGGAAAGAAAGGGAAAAGGAAACAAATTGAGGAAAGCTGAAATGCCAGTCCAAGGACTGTGATTACACAGTAGTCATCACTTTAAAAGTTGGCACTAGCCAGCTGGTATTACAAAGTCACCCCAGGTAATTCCCATCCCAGGCATTTGGGAGAAACATCAGTGCTTCAGTCCTGGAAGAGACTCTAATGCTGAGGTTGTAAAGTCAAGGCAGTGTACTGTTTGCCAATGTATGCAGTTATATTGCAGTGTCATTTTTTTTCTTTTTACTTTAAGTTGGCTAAAGACACTACAGGGACTCTCAGGCAGGTTGTAAACAAATTGCACTGGTCATAATGCAAGTGTCTGTTTAAAAATTAAGATGCTGCCCTCAATTATTGTGAGAAACCCGTCCAAGGCCTCCGAGACTACATTTCCCCCGCTGTTGGGTCACTGCCCTGGGTTACAGCACTCACTCTTGTGTCCAGTCCCAGATGCTGGTGCACATCCAGGCTTCCACCATTGCTTCCAAGCTGCAGCATGCAGCAAGCAGCCCTGGGTGCAACGCCTCTTCCACAAACCCTGGCAGCACCACTGTCAAGTTACGTCTATGCCAGTCCCTGGACCAGCTACTGGAGAGACCTGTTTGTGCGTGTGTGTGTGTGTGTGTGAGCCTGTGGGTGAGGCAACTGGGAGCCCAGGGGATTCAGGGGCTGCCACTGGGTAGACTGGGTATCTAAGGCCAGTTATGCGGGGATCTAGACTGTATGTATGTATGTACAGGTGTGCATATATTTTCCCATAACAGGCTTTCAACCTGGTCCGCCAAAGAGGGCAAGAGGACGAGGTTATTTGCGCTGTTGGAATTTGTGTGAGTGCTGTAATTCTTGTTTTGATCTGTGTAGCGGGTCAAGCACATATGCATATATGCATATTTATAGATATAACTGTTGTGTGTATGTGGTCCTATTGGGAATACACGCTCAGTCTCACTAATGGTTGGACCCAAGACTGTGGAGCTGTGGTAGCCATACCACTATTGGGCTACTAGATTTGTCAGTCTCTAAGACTTGAACACACAGACTTGTACAAAACAGACAAGAAAAGGTGTTTTAGCCCAGTGGAGCTGTTCCCTCATATAATGTTGTGCCTCTGATTTTTTTTCTTGGAGCATATATTCCCATGTATGAAAAAAAGTTGGTGGCTTTCTACAATGGAGTGACTGCACCAGTGGACAAGGGGAGAGCTACGGATATCATCTATCTGGACTTCTACAAGGCCTTTGACACGGTCCCCCACAACATCCTTCTCTCTAAGTTGGAGAGATACAGATTTGATGGGTGGACTGTTCGGTGGATAAGCAACTGGCTGGATGGTCGCATCCAGAGGGTGGTGGTCAATGGCTCGATGTCCAGATGGAGAGGGGTGACAAGTGGTGTCCCTCAGGGATCCGTACTAGGACCGGTGCTGTTCAACATCTTCATCAATGACATAGACAGTGGGATCAAGTGCACCCTCAGCAGGTTTGCCAACGACACTAAGCTGAGTGGTGCGGTCGATGTGCCAGAGGGACGGGATGTCATCCAGAGGGACCTGGATGAGCTAGAGAGGTGGGCCTCTGTGAACTTCATGAAGTTCAACAGGGCCAAGTGCAAGGTCCCGCACTTGGGTCGGGACAATCTTCGTTATCAATACAGGCTGGGGGATGATGTGATAGAGAGCAGCCTGGTGGAAAAGGACTTGGGGGTCCTGGTGAATGAAAAGCTGGACATGAGCCAACAATGTGTGCTTGCAGCCCAGAAAGCCAACGCATCCTGGGCTGCATCAAAAGAAGCGTGGCCAGCAGATCCAGAGAGGGGATTCTGCCCCTCTGCTCCGCTCTGATGAGACCCCACCTGGAGTGCTGTGTCCAGCTCTGGAGTCTTCAGCACAAGAAGGACATGGACCCATTGGAGCAGGTCCAGAGGAGGCCAAGAAGATGATCTGAGGGCTGGAGCACCTATGCTATGAGGACAGGCTGAGAGAGCTGGGGATGTTCATCCTGGAGAAGAGAAGGCTCCGGGGCGACCTTAGAGCCCCTTCCAGTATCTGAAGGGGCTACAGGAAAGCTGGGGAGGGGCTGTTTGCAAGGGCATGTAGTGACAGGATGAGGGGCAATGGTTTAAACTAGAGCAGGGCAGGTTTAGATGAGACATTAGGAAGAAGTTCTTTCCACTGAGGGTGGTGAGACACTGGCCCAGGTTGCCCAGAGAGGTGGTGGAGGCCCCATCCCTTAAGACACTCAAGGCCAGGCTGGATGAGGCTCTGAGCACCTGATCTAGTTGAAGATGTCCCTGCTGACTGCAGGGGGTTGGACTATATGACCTTTAAAGGTCCTTTCCAACCCAACACATTCTATGATTCTATGATTTTATGTGGGTCGATTATATGTCTTTGAAATATGAATATTCATTTTCAGGAAGGGTCTGGCCTGCTTTGTTGTTTCCCTTTACTTGACCTTCTGAACAAAAAGGTTGTTCATTTTTGTGGGCCACAGCAGACTAGACCACCCACAACACTGAGGGACAATGTGCAGATGACATCAAACCCCTAATTATTCAGCCATTGGCTGCAGGTTGCCTCCTAAAGGACCGTTCTCTGGATGAGCTATAATAATGTGCACCATGCTGACGCCTTCCCACACATTACAAAGTACCACCAGACCTGGGGAGTCACGTGGTGCCTGAGGATCTTGGCACTGCTCTGCTTCACCGTCCCACTACAAGCATCTGTACTTCCTTCCATCTCCTTTGTTCTCATTTATGGCACTGCACAAACTGGGTGCTTGGAAAGTGTCAGATAAATGAAACAAGAGGGAGGGACATGGCATAGATATAGTCCCACACAACCAACCCCTGCTAAGAGACAACCAATAACACCTTCTTTGCCCATGTACTACTTTGTTGAAAGCTTCAAGGTTACTGCAGCTGCTGGGGTTATGAGATATTTTTAATATTCCTTCTACCAATGTGATTTAGAGCAGTTTTCCCCCCTTATCTTTAAAATGCTCTCAATACCTCTCTAGGATTAGCGGAAGAGAAAGGGTTTTCAGCCTTTTTAGCTGAAGTTTATACAGAGTGCTAACAAAAGTTTACAGGAAACTTTTATATTGTGTAGAAAAAGAAATAAAAATAAAGAAACCTAACAGGGCACGAACCTAAATTCTGAGACCCAACATAAAAGATGGATTTGGTGGTTCTCAGAGTGATGCTGAGGGTTTTTGTGGGGAAGGGGACAGTTTCAGCTAAATTTATGTCAAAAAATTTAAATATCCATAGCCATTTGGAGAAGAGGCAGTTGGATCTCTCACTGCTACTCAGCATGCTTATTTGGGTGCAGAGGGTTACGCAGCTTCCAGTCCCCGATACAAAACTCATGGAGTGCTCTAAGCGTTTCTCTTCTAGAATAAAAAAGGCGGCAGCTCCTCCAACCTCTCTTGTGGAAGAACGCTCCTCAAGCGCCTGAGTGCTGCAGAGGATTCAGACAAAACGATCCTGAGCAGAGGCCGCTGGTGGTGTGTAGGACAAAGTACCACTCCTCTTTCGGAAAGAGCTGCTGACATCCTGCGTTTCTATTCCTCCTTTGCTGTGCCGATTTCCATAAACCACACTGCAAAATGCCTGACTCTTCGCAGGAAACCCATGCAGCTGCTTGGGGCTTTGACTCCATTGTGTATAAGTCCGGGGCACGGCTCCCGCACCACAAATCCCCACCTGCTGGGCAGCCCTGTAACCCACCTTCCCAGTCAATGAACCTCACAGAAACGTTCTTGTTTTCTGCCTTCTCGGAAAATTGGGTAGGATGAACCGACAAGTGCTGAGCCAGGCTTATGTTTGATCGGTTGCCGGTGGATTACAACATAAAGAGCTTTATTCCTACTGGAGAAGGAGATAATGGGTAAGCTGAGCATGACGCACCCCTCATGACACTAAGGGTGGGAGCTGAGTGTTGAAATTGTGTAGGAATCTGTGCAGAGGAATGTCAATATTCTCTAGAGTAGGACTAGGTAGGGACTCATTGTAACCCAGTTAATGACAAAGCAAGCTAACTCTTGCGGAAGCTTATTCTGCACCTCTGCTGGAAAGAAATGGTGAGTTGAGGTGAGGCTTAGCTAGGCTGAGATTCAGTCAGATATCTGATCTAAACTCTATCACTTTTCTTAGTCGAGCCAGCCTCTGCTTTACACCAGTGAAAGCCAGCAACGACTCTTCCTAGGTGCAGGAGAGAATCATAGAATCTTCATGGTTGGAAAGGACCTTTGAGATCATCGAGTCCAACCATACACACACACACAAAAAAAACCCCAAAAAAACCAAAACCCAACAACCTACAATCTCTGCCACTAGAGCATGCCCTGAAGTGCCACATCTAGACGTTTCTTAAACACCTCTAGGGATGGTGACTCAACCCCCTCCCTGGGCAGGCTGTCCCAGTGCCTGACCACTCTTGCAGTAAAGTAATTCTTCCGAATCTCTAATCTAAACCTCCCCTGCCGCAGCTTCAGACCATTTCCTCTGGTCCTGTCATTATTCACCTGGGAGAAGAGGCCAACACCCACCTCTCTGCACCCTCCTTTCAGGGAGTTGTAGAGGGCAATGAGGTCTCCCCTCAGCCTCCTCTTCTCCAAGCTAAACATGCCCAGCTCCCTCAGCCTCTCCTCACATGCCCTGGTCTCCAGACCCCTCACCAGCCTGGTCGCTCTCCTCTGGACACGCTCCAGCACCTCAATGTCCCTCTTGTACAGAGGGGCCCAGAACTGAACACAGCACTCGAGGTGAGGCCTCACCAGTGCCGGGTACAGAGGCACCATCACTTCCCTGCTCCTGCTGGCCACGCTGTTCCTGATACAAGCCAGAATGCTGTTGGCCTTTTTGGCCAACAGAAAAAGAATTCCTTGTTCCTTAAAATAGCTGTCATTATGTGTGTTGTTTCACCCCTTGCTGTCAAACCAGGGCAATTTTTGGCTAGAAATATTTGTTTCTCACTGAGATTTAGATCTCCAATGCTGTCCAATGCTGCAAAACCCATGATGGTGTGTCCCATGTGCTTTGTAAATACGGAAATATGAATGCAACCATGTGTTGCATGGGAAAAAAAAAGTTAACATTTGTTGGAGCGTATATCCTTTGTTAACGTTCTCAGATTCGTCTTTGCCACGGTCTGCAGCTAACAGAAACACATCACTTGAAGTAAGAGATAGTACAAATGCCAGCTGCTCCAAAGTTTAATAACTAGTTTCCCCTGAAGAGCAAGATAACAAGCAGATTAAAATGGACTGCTGTGGAGGTAGCTGGACTCTCTATGTAACCAACTCCTGTGCTCTGTAATTCAGTTCTTTTGAGACTGAGAGATTGTCATTATTGAGGTTCACAAGGGCATGTAATATATAAATCACGCCTATGGCAGCAAAGTGATAATTTCTTTTGATGAATAGAAGGTAGCTACATGTGGGTGAGAAAAGTACCATGTTTTCCTGTGATTTTTTACAATTTGAACAATTACAGCAGCTATTATTGCAGAAGTGCTGCAGGAAGGAAATTCAGCGCTATGCTAACTGTCTGCATCAGAGCTTGTCTTGATCGCTGCGTCACGGAGAGAGCTTTCTCCTCCTCCGGTGTTAACAGAATAGGTGAAGACTAACCATGTGGCTCTTGCTAAGTTGCAGGGCAAAGTATCCTTTCCTTTTAAAAAAACACTAATCACTTGCATAATACGTAGTGTACAAAGTGATCCATTCTATAACTGCGTTGGCTGAACTAAAATCTTGCAGTAAGAATGATATGAAATATGCACGTTAAATGGGACTATTTGAACTGAGCCTCCTATATTTTTGATTTTTAAGAGCAGAATGGGTCATTACAAACCTCCAGCCTGAATAATGATATGGCAAGTGAGATTGCCAACTACTGTGTTTCACATATAATCCAGAAGATATCGTCTGTTTAACCTTCCTCTTGCTGTTGCCCTAAAGCAAGGTGGATCAGCAGCACTATAGGTTTCATATATGCTTAATCGATAAAAAGAACATTTGTCTCCAGAGCCTGTTCCTTGTCCTCATCTCTCTCTGTCTCTGATTCTATATTGTCTGTGGATTGCCAGAGGGCTTATTTAAGAGCATGGGTTACTTTAGATGCAGATGCAACCTCAAGTGTTCTATGTAGACTCAGCCCCTCTCTGTCCAATGGGTGAAGCAGGGAGGTCTTCTGGAGGAGGGTTGCTCTAAACCTACACTCCTTCACTTTTGCTTCTGGCCACCACTCTAGCCACGGTACAGGTTAGATGGACCCGTGGTGTCAGCCTCCTAAGGCTGCTCCTGCATCCCTTTAGGTGCTTTGCAACTGCAGTAGCAGGAGCTGCCCAGCCTTACTGAAGTAGATGTTAGAGTGCAGCTTCCGTATCTCAGCGTATGATTTGCCTTTCAGCCCCAGACACGGGCATATCAAAGGAGAGATACTGGGGAGCTGTGTTTCTCAGCAACACCCCAACCTTCCCACTTACACTCTGTTTTCCATGGATATATTTATATGGTATTTTGCAGCACATGTGAACTCACTCTACCCACATACTGAGCCCACTTTGAGTGAGTCATCTCCATCAAACAAGCTGAGTAGCTCTGGTTGACATGCTACTAAGCCTGAGAGGTTAATAGGGGAAGGTTAGCAGCTCCGGTTCAGTGCCACCTGGGGGCTTGTGGTAACAGAGGGAGTGTGTGTGTCCTCCTGCACATTTGTAGACATCCCCAAGGGGAAACAACATTAAGACAAATCCTTCCCTGTTTTCATTTCTAAAAATTTCCATGCTCGAGTTTCCCACCCCTTCAGTACTGATCTGCTCTCTATCTCATACTTCTCTGACAATAAAGCTTGTGACCAAAGTCACTCCTGGCCCACCCTCACATGAAACGCTCTGATGGAGAGCAGTTTTCTTCCTCTGATGTCCCTCCTGGTAAAACAGAGCTGGTTTCCATGATGTAGTGGCTTCCAGCGCAACAGCTTCTGGTAATGAGGTGATTTTGTTAAGCATCAGAGAAGGGTAAGAGCTGGGCTACCTTGCTGCCATGCCACAGAACCTGCTGGTGGGACAGCAAAGATCAGGGCTCTTTTCCCAGCAGGAGCCGTGTAATGCACACGAGGCAGGGAGAAGAGGTCTGATAGACAACTGCTGCTCAGGATGCCTTGCAAAAATGTAATTAATTCCCCCAAGAGCTTTGGAAGTGGGGAGATAGCTTTCTCAGACTCAGTCTTGTTATGTACACAAGTAATGGGTCACACACCCATTACATTACATGTGTTGTGGGTGTTTGTATTATGGTAATTTCTGAACCTGAGGTTAAATGAAACCTTTGTGCTAGGTATGGTGCAGAGATAAAAAGAAATATTTTGAGTGGACTCACCCAATCAAAAGAGAAAAAGATGCCTCAGCAGCGATGTTTGCAGCTGAGCTGGTCACTCCTCAGTGACTCTGGCTATAGTCTCTACTGACTATAAGTGGGGCTCAAAAGATGTCTGTATTGTAGCTCAAGAAGGACAGACCTTAGCCAATGCTGAATGTGTGTTTCCTTAGAGGGAGAAACCAGCATTTCTGCTAGAGGTGGCTCCGATGCAGGCTTTCATGTTAATAGGCAGTTAAGGGGCGAGCAGGTGCCATGGTTTGGGCTGGGCTGACCACCAAACGAGCAACAGATGCTCTCTTTAACCTCTCTCACGTGACAGCAGGTCACCAGCTCCAATGCTGGTGCTCCCACTAGGCCAGGTGTCAGGGGGCAGTTCCCTGGGACAGGCAGACTAAGGTCTAAGGTAATGTCCTACACAAAGCTCCTCACTATTCATGGCCCTACATATAAAATGGGTTGTGGGGGCTTCTTTTGGCATTGTGCTTCTACTCCATAATCACCATATTTAAGTGCTTCTCCAGCTGTCCTTGGCTTCCTGCTGCCTTCCCTGTCCGCTTCTGAAGTGTTTTTTTTTCCCTCTTTATCCATCTTGCATGCATTCAGCGTATGCATACAGTCACAGTGAAACCACACAGCCCCCACCAATCCCATCCCTTCCATCTCTGCTGGGTGGTGAACACGGTTCAACTTTTTTGTGCAAAGTCACTTCATAATCCAGATGTTTAATTCCAAAAGACAACCTAAGAGTTGTGGACATGCATCCTGAGTAGGAAATGACTGTCACAGTCACCAGCTTCCACAAGATTTCACTCAGCTGCCAGATATCAAGAGATATATTTGCAAATTGCAAAAGCTTTTACGAGGTAAGGAGTATTTGGGAGCATGAGGGGCTGTCCTGCTACACACCATCGTCTCAGCTTTGTTCTGGAAACAGTGCAAAACATCCCTAGGTCAGGAGAAAATCCCAGGGGCTTCACTCATAAAAACTGTACTTGCTTACCCCTGGGCACACCAGTAGCTCAGTGGTGTTCATGCTTTCACTGAGTGGAAGGACTTTAGCCATGTTTCAGCTTCATGCCAGGGATAATGATGGAGATGACTTCACCTCATCTGCGGGCACTTGGGAGGATACAGTGCTGGTCACAGACAGTAAGATCCTGAGCTGACATGATGCAGAGGCAGCACTGTGGGTTTACTGTTGCTGTGGGAGGAGGCATATTGCTAATGGCAGCCTCTTGACCTGCCTTTGTCTAACAGATTTCACGTGGCTCCAAGCCGTAGTCCATTCAGCTCCAGAAAAATATGACTTTTAGGCTATATCATCATTTTTTGCAAACATACCTCAGAAAGCAATAAGAGTCTTGCTGTGCCCATATCAAGGGAGAAAATTAATCATACGCTTAGTGTTTATGCAGTGACTTCTCCATTTTTACAGGGCTTTCTTATTAGCTGATGTATCACTGTATTACAATCTCCATCTCAGCTGTGCTTAAGTCACTTGTTTTGGTGTCTCTACGTTTCCATACACCAAATGGGCATGATCATAGAATCACAGAATCATAGAAGCTTCATGGTTGGAAGGGACCTTTGAGATCATCAAGTCCAACCATACACACAGCAAAAAAAAAACCAAAACCAAAAAAACCAAAAAAACCCCAAAGAAACCAAAAACAACAAAAAAAACCCCACAAACAAACAACCTACAATCTCTGCCACTAGAGCATTCCCTGAAGTGCCAAATCTAGATGTTTCTTAAACACCTCTAGGGATGGTGACTCAACCACCTCCCTGGGTGATACTTCCTAGGCCTCGTCTTTGTCTGCATTGTCTCCCACCTGAGACAGTTCAAGGTAAGGAATGAATCTTAGTTCAACTGGAAACCTAGTGTTGCCTTACAAGAATTTCTAAGGATTCTTTTTAAATGCTTTCACTCCAAATGTTTCAAATTCTTGAAGCAAATAGTTTTTAACTGCTAAAAAAAGTTCTTGTTTCCTGTCAACATTTCAAAACAAGAGAACAACTTGGTTTTCTCGTGCCATTTTTTTTTTGGTTTAAAAAACCTGAGATGACATTTAAGAGAAAATGAAAATGTTCTGTTTCAAAAACAGAGTAAAAATAAGAAGCTTTTATTTTGACATCTCCTGGGAGTGAAAATCAAATTTCCTCTTGTTAAAGTATTTTCCAACAAAATCACTTTTGACATAATGCTAACTTTTTTAGGAATGGAAGGAGAAGGCACTGGATGAAGGCAAGTATATTGAGTCCACAGCAACTGAAAGTGTCTGCAAAGTTGGCTTAGCGAATGCGGCATTGCTGGCATGCAAAACAGGATGTGTAGATTTTGAGTTCTAATATATTTTTTAACAGATTGCTCCATACATGCTTTTCAGTTTAACACTTTCCTGATAAGCAATGTGATAAGGAACATTTTATTGTTACATCCTCAGATAAGCCAGTCTGGCATTTCCTAAAGCTCAGAGCTCCAGCCTGCCACTGAAGCAGAAGGGGTTATTTTAGCATCCTGCAGAGAAGTCTATGGCAGCTGACGTTGCAGCACAGAGACATTTGCCTTGATCAGGCAGAATTAATGGCATTTTCATTGGGCTCTTAAGCTGATGCGTAGGAGAGTTTCTCCTGCTCCTGCTTGGAAGTATGCATGTATGTAAGTGGCTACAAATTAGAGTGTCTCCATTTCATAGAATCATATCATAGGGTTGGAAGGGACCTTAAAGATCATCTAGTTCCAACCCCCCTGCCCTGGGCAGGGACACCTCCCACCAGCCCAGGCTGCTCCAATCTCTGTCCAGCCTGGCCTTGAACACCTCCAGGGATGGGGCATTGACAGCTTCCCTGGGCAACCTGTTCCAGCGCCTCACCACCCTTACAATACAGAAATTCTTCCTGATATCCAATCTAAATCTGCCCTCTTTCAGTTTGAAGCCGTTACCCCGTGCCCTATCATTACACTCCCTGATAAAGAGTCCCTCCCCATCCTTCCTCTAGGCCCCCTTTAGGGACTGGAAGGCTGCTCTAAGGTCGCCCCGGAGCCTTCTCTTCTCCAGGATGAACATCCCCAGCTCTCTCAGCCTGTCCTCATAGCATAGGCGCTCCAGCCCTCTGATCATCTTCGTGGCCCTCCGCTGGACCCCTTCCAGCAAGTCCACGTCCTTCTTGTGCTGAGGACTCCAGAGCTGGACGCAGTACTCCAGGTGGGGTCTCACCAGAGCGGAGCAGAGGGGCAGAATCACCTCCCTCGACCTGCTGGCCATGCTTCTTTCGATGCAGCCCAGGATGCGGCTGGTTTCTGGGCTGCGAGCATACACTGCTGGCTCATGTTGAGCTTCTCGTCCACCAGTACCCCCAAGTCCCTCTCTTCAGGGCTGTTCTCAATTCAATCTCTGTGTAGCCTGTATTTGTGCTTGGGATTGCCCTGACACACATGCAGAACCTTGCACTTGGCCTGGTTGAACTTCGTGAGGTTCGCACGGGCCTACTTCTCAAGCCTGTCCAGGTCCCTCTGGATGTCATCCCTCCCCTCTGTTGCTCTTGTCGCTTGATACCTGAGAGTCATAGAGGCTACAAATACGCCAGGTTCTGCACAGACCAGCACAATTAGACAGTCCCTTAATGACAGAGCTTATAATATACACATGGGACAAAGGAAAACAGATGGATACCAACAGATGGGAAGAGGACTAGGCAACCATGCAATGGGACCACGACGGTCCACCCACTAAGTGAAGGTTTCACTTCATAAAGCCTGAGCTTTTCTGCAAGTATCACGCTGAAGGAAGAACATCAATTGAACCTGTGGATGTGGAGAGTGAACCATTTCCAAGCAGAGGGGTTTGGAGGGTCTTGTCTGAATGCCAAAAAGATGTAAGATAGAGATTGATATCACGAGCTTATTGAAGGGGTGAGTTCCTTAGCAATGAATAAGGGATGATTTGGGGATGGGCAGTGAAAAGCCTTGAAAATGGAGACTAGCAGTTCATCTGATGTGACAGAGAGCAAAGAAATGGTAGAAGGGTACGAACAGAGAGGAACAACTGGTCAGAGCATTGAGTTAATGCAGTGGTGGTTGCAGCAGTATTCTGAGCTGTTTGGTCACTCAGGAAAGCTGGAGAAAAATGTGTTGTAGTGGTGGCACCACTAGAACTGACCATCTGGGTCGAGCTGTGCAAGTAATCTAGCGAGTCTAGATTTTAGAGATGCAAGAGACTGAAAGTCTACACCCTACTGTGTTTCTCTAAAAAATAAATTCTAAATTTCTTGTTCTAAAATAAGAATCTTGTTCTTTGAAAGTCATCTGTGTTGTTGTAATAAACCCTGTTCATTACTGCAGGACTTAGAAACGAGATGAGAACTGGGGCCCTGTTGCATTAGCTGATGTACAGGTATAAAGTAGAATGGAGATCTTTAATGGCAATCTATTTTCCCCATTGCTATTTAGTTTGACTTGCAGTTTGCGAGGGAAACTGTTGAGGTGAGATGTAGAAGTCAAGGATGGGTGAGGTACAGAACAAATGAGAAGAAAGATTGAAGAAACATTCAAAGGGAAGAAGTCCAGGGAGAACAGATGAAGATACTACATGGCTATAGGGATGGAGGGGCTGAAAAGTTGATAAAGAGGAAAGAATTCCTTTTCAAAGCAAAGACAACACCCTCATGAGCTCAAATGGGACTGTGGGCCCCTGCTTTCACTGCTTGTGCAGCTGCTCCTTCCAGCTTGAGTGGGTTGGCTCCTCCCTTGTTATTCCCTTGTGCTGACTGTAGAGTGCATCTGAATAGCAAAGAGATTTGCAATTAAGAGAAATGCTTCTCAGAGCTAAAAAAGCTCTCGTTTTTGCTGAATGTATATTTTGTTGCATCTTTTTTCTCTTTTTTAAGCCATTCAATTAACAATTAATAATTTTCAGGGTGGTCACCTGTTTTTACCAAGCACTGAGGTCTGACCCCTAGGTCTTCTAGCTAGCAAATAAAAAAGGAAGGAGCCTGATTTATCATTGCTAGGAAAGTTGTTGCCTGGGTACCTTCATACTTCTGCATTGCTGAAGGAAAATGACCTAAAAAAAAGGAGAGCATTTGCACGCAAACGCTTTGCTTTTCACCTGAGACATCTCAACTACAGTTCTGCTCTGTCCATTCTTCCCCCATTTTGTGCATCGGGCCCAGCTAGGAAAGGCTGGGGGGTAGCAGATGGGAGGCTGACTGTTGCTCAGTTTGGAAAGCAGCTCCTAACATTTGGCTCACACCTGTCAGCAGACTCCGTATACACTTGTTTATCCTCCTCTGTACCATATGTTTCTATGTAAAATCAGTTCCAATGATCTATTGCCTTACTTCTATCACTCCTATTATGGTCGTAACTGAGCATTTCACAGTCGTTAATGCATTTACCCTGACAGCGTCCCTGTTGCGTAGGCATCTAATATCACCCACTTTACAGATGGGTTAGATGAAGCTCAGATCAACAGCTCCTCAAAAGTCTTGCTGAAATCAATGGGAAGGAAACACACCTCCAGGAGATGTGAGTTTGGGAGAGCAAAATACATGCTTGGTTTCACCCAAGGAGTTTGCAGTGGAGTGAGGAATCCCTCTTTGGAATCCCTCTTCTGGGTCCTACATGGATGCTCGAAGTGCTGGACCATTCTTGAGTTCCTGAGGCAGAGCTGTTCCCTGCCTTTGGAAGTCCCAGCAGACCTGTGGTGGCTGGTGTCCAGTCTTTTTACACCCTTTGTCAATAAACCCGAATCTCACAATTCTCAATGTCCTCACCAAGGCCTGGAAGAGAGTCTGTCCTCAGCAAAAAATTCAGTTAAAAGGTTAGTTAAAAGCCCATTGTCCCAGTGTAGTGGGAGCAATCAGCTCAGAAGTGTTCTGCCCAAATGAGAAAAGTTGATACGGACAAAACCCCAAATGCTTCTGCTGCTGTGGAGGCTGTTTTTCCCATTTCCTTTATTCTTTGTATTCTTGCTTGCCTCTCAGAAAAGAACTTCTTCACAGCCCTTCAGATTTAAAGTCTATGTAGGAGAGGAACAGGGTTTTTTTAAATGTACTGTATGTACCTATCAGTCACCTACTTATTAATTATAACTAAAAGCATGATTAATCTGTCATGGATAAGGCTGCTAAGTAACCCTAATCATGCTAATGCATTTCTGTCACTTATACAAAAGGCAGCATTATTATCAGTTTTTACATCCGTGTGTACTAAAGCCCATATAGACAGCAGCTGCAGAGCACTGGTAAGTTCTTTCTGCCACAGATGGGATGAGGTTGCATCACGGATATCTGCACTGCTCCCACAGTGCATGTGGAGTGATTTATTTCCTCAGCACTAGCAGGATTTAATGATGTTATCTTTTGCAAATAATTTTGTGTTCTGAAATGGATAACAACTGCAGTTATGAAACGTATTTCCAGGGGCTCATAATGACTATGGCTGAAATTCCTCTGTGGGAGGGGTCGGCATGAAGACCAAGGTGCTACTCAAGCCCTGCAATGAGTGGGAGCTAAGAGATGCGTAGGTCTTATACAAGTGTGAATGTCTAAGGAAAATAATTCTTTTGGTATTGCAGAGCATAATGCTTCCCCTTCTGTGTTCCTGTTCTCTGAATATTCAATTGATCCGTTTTTTAATAACCTAGATGTTGGAAAGTTAATTTCCAGGTGCCAAACTCAAAATTTGCAACCACACCTGAAACCTTTGTGCATCCATCCTGTCAAGGAGTCAATGGGTGGATATGCTAAATCACAGCTAAGCTACACTCTTTAACTTTTAAAATGTTCTGAAGAAAAGCTTTTCACAAAAAAAGAATTTCAAAACTGACACCTCCAGAAGGCTAATTATATCCTAGGGTATTAGGAGAAGGCGGCAGGTGGGTCACCCTTTGAAGGAACCATTCCGCTGATGCCTGGGTGACCTGCTTAGACCTGATGCTCTATTTCTGGATGGCTAAAGTATGGAGAATAAAGCCATTAGGCTCATTAATTATATAAACTAAGGAGAAAAAGCCCAAATTCAAATCTGTCTTTTACAATGACCAGCTTTTCCATTAAAAATTATAAAGTTTTATATAAGAGTTTTGGTGTGAACTGCCTGAAACTAAAGAACCTCACTGCAAGGTGATGTCTGCAAGATATAATCTGCATCCCTCCCGTGTTGCGTGCCTCAGTGACCCGAATAAAGAAACCATTTTGATTTTCATCTGAGTAAGTGCCTCGCTGCGTGCAGGCAGGGTCTCAGTCAGGTGTCAGAGCATATGAATTTGTGAGAGAGTCCCAAAAATTTGTGCAGGGTAATAGTTCTTTTGTTCTAAGCATTGCAGTAGCCAAGTCACGGTCAGTGCCTGGTGGGAAAGTAGAGGAAGATAGCTAAGAAAATATAAACTGCTCCAGAAAAAGTGTCATTTTCGTGGGTTTCTTTGCTTAGCTAACTGTTTTTTATAGCTCTTCGGTCATCACAGTTTGATGTAATGCCGTCCACAGAAAATTGTTGGTAGCCATCTGCATGTATTATAGTGACACAGAAATTTTTAAGGTCACCATTAAATCTTGGAATGCTGTCATTAATGTAGCAATTTTGTCTTTTCTTCCAAAACTGTGCTCCCCTACCTTTTCTTATTAAGAAACATGATATCCTTCTGTTTGCTTTCCTTTCATTCTGCACAGCTGTACTCTTTCATCAAGAGACAGTCACAATTTTGTTTGTCATACTGAAATACGGATTTTTTCTTTATTTATGAACAGCATGCTTGGATTTTCCTTATGGAATAGAAATTAAAGCAGCACTGACATTTAGAATGTAAAGGAATTGCCTCAACTGATTATAGTTGTGTTAAAATGAGTCACGCACTTTTGGTCCAAACTTCCTGACATACACATCCATATATATTAATCACTATGACATCACTGAAGAACTATTTTTACCATGGTAATAAAAGCTGAATGCATTTGTCAACTTTTCAAATTATATCTAATCCAGTGAACATACAGACAGGTTAGGAAAGACACTTGCTCTCAAATAATAGCAGAGCTCAATTCCACATGTCTGAAAATGCTGTGCATGCAACGGCATGTAAAATATTTGCAGTTTTGAAATGTAGGTGAAAAGCAGACTGTAAAAAACATAAAATAAATTAGGCTTGACAAGAAGAATTAAACTCACCTGTCAACAAATGCATGGTGTAGCACAAAGATAGGATCATTCGCAGAGCCTTGTACTTGGGACATGGAGCCATTCATGTAGATGTGAAGTGCATTATGTAAACCGCTTTGAGATATGTTTGATATTGCAGTCCGTGGATCAGCAAAACCTGTATTTGCAAGAGGAAATCATACGCTGATATGACAACGCGAATAATTCTTTTTCCAGTAAGACTGGAGATCAAAGTACCTACTTTCACTTCGTTTATGTTCAGCTTTTTAGACAAGGGCTTAGGAAAACACGTAAAGGAGTGCTAATATATTTCAAAGGCATAGCAAAGATGAAATTAGAATAAGCTAAATTAAAACTCCTGCCATGTAGCTAATGCAGCATGTCAGCAAATGTACTGCTTAATTGCTTTATATTTTTAAATTTCTTTGTCCATTGTGTCTGGCTCTTAAAAGGCAACATAATCCCTGCAGACATATATGCGTGTACATTTATTCATGTTGAGAAAATTTATTCATTTTATTTTTATTTTTGATCTTTATACTTATAGGTTCCTAAGATAAAACAAGCTGTTGTATCTCATCATATACACTGTCATTTAGTATTGATGGTCTCCATAGAACATGTTCTTTTATTAATAGGAGACAACACAATACAAGCTACAATCTTTACAAAAGTATTTGGTAAATAATCAATAATCTTCCACAGTCTTTCTGACAGTCAAGCTTCCTCCCTACTTGCAAGGACTCCTAATAAAAGTCACCTCAACCATCTGATGCTTCTCTGGGATTTTCCAGGAGAATAAAACCTGAAATATATGTTGTCCTCCCAACACCCCAACACGTTTCTTAACCTGATGCTAGTCCTACTATTTAACGCATGCTACAAAACCTTCTGCTCTCTCTCTTCGTATGGCTCCTGAAGATGTCTTGTTGTCACAATTTCTGTAAGCTGTACGGTAGCGGAGCATAGTGAAGCATAGTGAAGACATACTAAAACATCTTTGCAAATTAATAATCAAAGAAAAAGGGCTGTGAACAATATGCTTGCTGTGATGACCCTCAGCATTTTCCCAATATTGTTGCAGTTTATCAAGTCTGCAAGGTGGAGAAAAGAAAGATCTTAGCTCTTTGGGAAACGCCTCACACACTTTGAACACTTGCTTTATTTACTTGTTTGGAACAAGAACCAGCATTAAAATGAGGATCGGCAATATACTTTGAAGTGAATCTCCCAATAGTCCTCCTGTTTCATGCTGTGACTCACACTACAGGGCAATTTCTGACTTTGCAAGCTGGTTTGCTTTTGGAGGAAATCTAAAATGTGCCAGCCATCAGTGGGTGTTCGGTGCATGGGACTGAACTGGAGCTAGTGTGAACGAACCCCTTCCCTGTCAAAACCCTCGTGTATAACATGGATGTTGGGTCCTCAGCACCAACTGTTTTGCTTTTTGGATTTGCTCCTTTTTGAGTCACATGAAGTATTGAGATGTGGCTAGAGATGCCTCATGAGTAGAGTCATAGTCTGTGAACTCGGAAACTTGAATTTTATACCCTACTGGGACTCTGACCTTCTGTGTGAAATGATTGCATCTCTTTGTGACTTTAAATTCCTGCATCGCTCTTTGCCTTGTCTTTCAGCCTCCTCAAACATGGGAAAAGCTTCTGGCATAAAACCATTGATAATTATAAGGATCAAATTATAGCTGTCCCACGTAGGAACCAATATACCGTAACAACCATCCATCTTTCTGATTGTAACAAAAGTTTTGAGAAATTCAATGGAAGTCAGAGAAGAAAACATAATCAGCTTAGAAGATGGCTGGAGGAGGTAGAGTTGGCTTATGATGAAAATTGTAAGATTTCAAGGCGGAGTGAGTCTGCATTTAGGAGAGAAAGAGAAACATGTTGATGCCTATAGATAACTGCAGGTCTTAAGTGCATCAGATGTGGACTGGAATTATTGAAGACACTGCATGGTGACATAAACAGCAACGGGAAGAAGTTCTCCAAGGGAAAATCTTGCCCACAGAAATTTGCCTAATGGTGAATGCTATGTTACCTAGATATCACTGGGGGGAAATGGTAGAACAAAATGTTACCAAATGTGCTATGAAGAATGATGTACTTTGACAGTTTGGCCATAACTCACAGGAACTGATGGCAATGATTTTGGCCTTCTTTGCTGATGGCCACAGTGGGTGATCACTGGCATCACTTGATGTAGCAATGCTAGGAAATTTCTGTGAATATTAACTGCAAAAGATCTATCTGTATATCATTCTGAAGTCCCACTTATATTCAGCTGCATTATAAGTATATTTAGAGGAAGATAGACTTTACACAGAGTTTAGGCAGAAGGCCAGGTGCTTTATATCAGACTCGGGATACTTAACACTTCTTAATGCGTTGCGAACACTTCATATAATCATTCATAAAAACAATATACAGAATACTTGTTTTGGCTCTGGACATCTTTTCATGGAACATCTGCACACAAGCAATTTATCTTAATAATCAAAAGCTCTGTAACTGGGAGAGCTTTAGAAGCTCCAAGCTAATTGGGGTACATTCCGTCAGTGTCAAAACTGACATCATGTTTAACCATGCACGTGAGAAGTTCTAATACCTGATTTCTTGTTATGAAAACTCCATATAAATTGTAAAGTTAGCAGGAATAAAACCACAATGTGGTCTCACTTCATTTTATTAGCCTGGGTCTTACTCTTTTCTTTCAGATTTTTTAAAAGGCTTCAGGACAATCAGCTTTTCAGGAAGACATACTATGAAATGGGGTAGAGTCAATTAAAAAGAATATGTGAAAACATGATAATTTTTTCAGAGTACAGGAAACTTCAGTGTGGTAGCTGCAGTAAAATCACCTCTACAGAAAATGTGAGGCTACAGATCTACGAGTGCAGTGAGCTGAAATAAGAACTCCCTGCCTCTAGATGGGGGAACTCCACTCTCCTCACCTGCCTTGCCCCATGCTCTGCCTTCCCAGTCGTTAACTGCAGCTCTTGTTAGTCCTTCTGTGAACTGATTTAACTCACTAATCTGTCAGAAAACCACGCTGGAGTTTGGGATCTCATTTTTTTTCCCAGGCTACTGAGAGACAGTATCTTGTGTAAGGGTATGATGAGAACCAGTGTTGGTACCAAAAAAAGCAGGAGAGCTAACTGACTGCTGGATGGAGGAGACTGCATAGAGGAGCAGGGCTGTCTCCAGTGGCACTGAGCTGTTAAATCATCTGGCCTGTATAGAAAGCTGTAGCATCGATGGATGGACAGGCCCAAAGGGTTGTGGTGAATGGAGCTAAATCCACTTGGTGGCTGGTCACAAGTGGTGTTCTCCAGGGCCCGGTTCTGGGGATGGTTCTCTTTAATATTTTTATCAACAACCTGGACAAGGGTGTTGAGTGCACCCTCGGTGCATTTGCAGATGACACCAAATTGGGTGGCAGCGTTGACCTGCTTGAGGGTAGAAAGGCGTTACAGAGGGATCTGGACAGGCTGGATCAATGGACTGAGGCCAATGGTGTGAGTTTCAAAAAGACCAAGTGCCGGGTCCTGTACTTGGGTCACAACAACCCCGTGCAGTGGTACAGGCTGGGGGCAGAGTGGCTGGAGAGTTGCTTGGTGGAAAAGGCCCTGGGGGTGTTGGTCGATTGCCATCTGAACATGAGCCAGCAGCGTGCCCCGGTGGCCAAGAGGGCCAACAGCATCCAGGCCTATGTCAGGAACAGTGTGGCCAGCAGGACTAGGGAAGTGGTTTTTCCCCTGTATTCAGCACTGACAAGGCCGCACCTCGAATACTGTCTTCAGTTTTGGGCCCCTCACTACAAGAAAGTCATTGAGGTGCTGGAGCGTGTCCAAAGAAGATCAACGGAGCTGGTGAGGGGTCTGGAGCACAAGTCTGGTGAGGAGCGGCTGAGGGAGCTGGGGGTGTTCAGCCTGGAGAAGAGGAGGCTGAGGGGAGACCTTCTCGCTCTCTACAGCTCCTGGAAGGAGGGGGTAGCCAGGGGGGGTCAGGCTCTTCTCTCAAGGAACAGGCCATGGCACAAGAGGAAACGGCCTCAAGTTGCACCAGGGGAGGTTTAGGATGGATATTAGGAAAAATTTCTTCACTGAAAGAGTTGTCAAGCATTGGAACAGGTTGCCCAGGGAAGTGGTTGAGTCGACATTCCTGGAGATACTTAAAAGATGTGTAGATGTGGCCCTTTGGGACATGGTTTAGTGATGGACTTGGCAGCGTCAGGTTGACAGTTGAACTTGATGATCATCAGAGTCTTTTCCAACCTAAATGAGTCTATGATTCTATGATTCTACGTCTGAGTCCAAGTCTGGCTGATATACTTATTCCCACTCTCCCTGGGGATGACTTTTTCTTTAATAAATGTTTCACATTTTAGAGTAGTTCAAGTCAGATGGATACATTTACTTTAAAACAGGAAGGAAGATACAGATATAAGAATTTTAAGGCCATATCCTTGTTGGTCTTTGAAGTTAGTGATGTTCTTCTGTCGTATGTTTGTGGAATTTTTCTGCCATTGGCAATCTCACAGGAAATTTTTCAGGGTTAAATCTTACATATTTTCACAAGCTATATTATTACTGTAATCTCTCTGGAGTGAGGTAGCTGCAAGATCTGCAGAATTTGGCCCAGGGGGCTATGGTAAATGAAAGTTTGTGATTATCTAATTTAGGCCATGTCACCATCTAGGTTTTTTTCCTTAAAACAACTCTTGTAGAGCTTCACTGTGGTCTGGGATGAACAGTCTTTCTAGTTCTCTGGTAATGACCCTCCTCATCTTGACGGCACTTTCTAAATGTGCAGCATAAATTTACCTAGAGACTCAGAGTTTGAGCTGATTGAGGAATACTGGCTGTAGGCTAAAACTTTTTTAATTAGAAGTTTTCTGTTGGCAAATTTCATTTTAAGAAACCTTTTTTCATTAGCTATATGGATCACAATGAAAATACTGAGAAAAGTTTTCCAGATTAAAATCTCTCAGAAAAAAAAAAAAGGAAAATGTCCTATCAAAATGAAATTACTTTTTGAAGCGTTTGATGTATTCCTGTATCAGGAATAGTGTGGTGAGCCGGACTAGGGAAGTGATCATCCCCCTGTACTCGGCACTGGTGAGGCCCCACCTCGAGTACTGCGTTCAGTTTTGGGCCCCTCGCTACAGGAGGGACATTGAGGTGTTAGAGCGTGTCCAGAGAAGGGCTACAAAGCTGGTGAGGGGCCTGGAGGACAAACCTTATGAGGAACGACTGAGGGAGCTGGGGTTGTTTAGCCTGGAGAAGAGGAGGCTGAGGGGAGACCTTATCACCCTCTACAACTACCTGAAAGGAGGTTGTAGAGAGATGGGGGCTGACCTCTTCTCCCTGGTGACAAGTGATAGGACGAGGGGAAACGGGTTCAAGTTACGTCAGGGGAGGTTTAGATTAGACATTAGGAGACATTTTTACACTGAAAGGGTTATTAAACATTGGAATAGGCTGCCCAGGGAGGTGGTGGATTCACCATCTCTGGAGGTGTTTAAAAAAAGGGTAGATGGGGCACTGAGGGACATGGTTTAGAAGTGGCTCTTGTCAGGGTAGGCTAAAGGTTGGACTCGATGATCTTAAAGGTCCCTTCCAACCTCAACAATTCTATGATTCTATGATTCTATGATTCTATGTTTTATTCCATTATTTCATGACAGAACAGCAGTAACGATACAGAATTGTGACAGACAGTGGAATGCTATGACATGGCTTGACTTGATACCACGTGTCATGAGTTAATACATGAATAACGAAAGTGATATAGACTTCTGGAATTTTTTTTTAAAATGTTTTTTCTCACTTTCTGCAAAACTTAGAAGGCATTGATTTTCATTTGAAGTTGCCATGAGTGAAATAATTTCAAATGTGGAATTTGCTCATAAAGAAAAAGAAATTCTAAGTTTTCCAGCCATTATTCTTAGGAGGCAACATGCAAGATGTCATATCAAGGCTGAACTACACAAAGAAGAAACTCAATTATTTCATTTGCAGTCGGCTAATCCATTTCTGATCTCACCTGCTGCTTATAAACTGGACTGGTTTTCTGTTCTCTTCTTGTATCTGTGAATTGTTCAATGAAGTCAACAGTGTTCCTCAGTCAGGGCCATGATTCAACAAATACTATTTAAAAAAATTGCTTCCGCTTCAAGGGACAACATGCAAACTGCTTTTAACTTGTTGTTTTTCAGTCAAAGCAGAAACTGGCCTGTCCCAGAGCGAGAGAGCAACCCATGCGCTCAGCCTCAGGGAAGTGTTATTTTATTGAATATTGACCATTGCTGTTTATGACTGTTGTGGTTACTCTTCAGTGACATAATTTCTGCCTCTATAGCAGCATTCTCTGTCAGTCAAACACAGATTTGGCCTGTGTTGTTGGCATCTGCTCATAATAATGCTGAGGAAATGGCCTCAAGTTGCGCCAGGGGGGGTTTAGATTAGATATTATGAAAATTTTTTACACTGAAAGGGTTATCAAGCATTGGAACAGGTTGCCAGGGAAGTGGTTGAGTCACCATCCCTGGAAGTATTTAAAAGATGGGTAGACGTGGTGCTGAGGGACACGGTTTAGTGATGGTTTTTGTCAGCTTTAGGTTGATGGTTGGACTCTATGATCTGAAAGGTCCCCTCCAACCTCGACAATTCAATGATTCTATGATTCTATGATACCTACCCCTTTGAAGGGTAAAAAGGTGTCTTTGTTCCAGTGCACTCAAGCACAGAAGAGCATAAAATTTTGCCCAGAAGTGGTTCTTCTAAATGTTCGGTTCTTCTAAGTGATCACAGATGTTTTCCATTACAGAACTAAAACTGAGGAGTAAACTTCACATTGGTGTAAATCAGGAGCCACTGAATTACAGTCATTGGCTTGGTTCTGGTCATCTTTTGTAAATCTAGAGTTACTCCTGTAAAGTCAATAGACTTACTTTGGATTTACTTTGGATCTAAAAGAGATTAGAATTTGACCTTAGGTGTATTGGCACAAACTTGTGTAAACAACTAAAGAGGAACTGAAAAGCTTTTTGCTTAGAAAAGGAAGTAAATGTTAGGAACTACAGAGTGTTAGCAGGTTTGTAAGAATGCCGTCACGCAGAAGTGGGCGCTGACACAATAAATGCAAGCTGGCAATTTAAGCTTTGCATCTGTACACAACAAAAAACTAAGCAGGCCATATGAACAAAGAAGCTAACACAATATGGGTTTTTTTGGCAGTAAACTAGTTTAAAAACTTTCCACCATTTTTTCGACATTAGCCATGCAATGTTGAATTGAATGGCTTCGCATTGCAGTTGACTATCTTGTTAGCTAAATAAGTTAGTTGACAGAAACATTTGTGGTCCTGTGGTGTAAAACTGAGTGTTGAAATAATTCAGGTTAAAAACCAAAATACATGCAAAGAAAAATAATGAAAAAAGCTTTCTCAGAATAACACTCTTTCTGATGGAATAAGCTCCATCTCCATAGTAATATAGATAAATGCCTACTGAGCCTCATCTGTCTCGCATTCAGACAGACTCATCACCAAAAGAGCCCTTATCATCAAACGCTGTGGATACAGTTTCACCCCAGTGATCTCTGTATCTAATGAAATGTTCTTATGGAAAGAAAGGTAACATCATCACTCTGTTGACCTTTACTCTCTTCCATAGCAGTTCTTGGGCACTGTAGATCTCCTTTAGGTAGGCTATAAAGTTAGACAACAATGTAGGCTCTGGCAATTGCACTGAGAGTTGGACTATGAGCAAATATGGTCACTTTATTAACAGGATTTCACCTAGAATGGAAAGGGTCTAATGTTAGGTTGTTTTGGTTTTTGTGGTTTCATGTCTGCAGAACTTCTAAGGAGGGGACATACATTGCCTCAATTGTACCCTGCTGAGAGCTTTTCTTCACTGTGCTACAGCTTCCCAGGCTCCCTCCACATGGATCATAGGACTTGCAAAGGTCCACCTTCACTGCTGAGAGAAAAAGAGCCTCTCAATCTCTTTTCTTCCCTTTTCAAATCACTTATGAGGGATCTTACGGGTGCTCTGAAAGGGCTACAGTGCATGTCAAGGAGAGCACATTTTAATGGACTGATAAAACAGGCATGCTCTGCCCCTGCATTGAGCTAACTGGAAGCATCCAGAAGCCATGCAGCACTATGACCAAGATAATATAGAATCATAGAATCATAGAATTGTCAGGGTTGGAAGGGACCTTAAAGATCATCTAATTCCAATCCCCCTGCCATGGGCAGGGATATCTCCCACTAGATCAGGTTGCTCAGAGCCCCGTCCAGCCTGGCCTTAAAAACTTCCAGGGATGGGGCTTCCACCACCTCTCTGGGCAACCTGTTCCAGTGTCTCACCACCCTCATGGTGATGAACTTCTTCCTAATGTCCAGTCTGAATCCACCCATCTCTAGTTTTAATCCATTCCCTCTAGTCCTACCATTACCCGACATCCTAAAAAGTCCCTCCCCAGCTTTCTTGTAGGCCCCCTTAAGATACTGGTAGGCCACTATAAGGTCTCCTCGGAGCCTTATTTTCTCCAGACTGAACAACCCCAACTCTCTGTCTGTCCTCATAGGAGAGGTGCTCCAGCCCTCTGATCATCCTTGTGGCCCTTCTCTGGACACGTTCCAGCACGTCCATATCTTTCTTGTAGTAGGGGCTCCAGAATTGGATGCAATACTCCAGGGGAAGTCTCATGAGAGTGGAGTAGAGGGGGAGAATCACCTCCCTCGACCTGTTGGCCACGCTTCTCCTGATTCAGACCAGGATACGATTGGCTTTCAGGGCTGCTAGTGCGCACTGACGGCTCATGTTGAGCCTCTCGTCCACCAGCACCCCCAAGTCCTTTTCTTCAGGGCTGCTCTCAAGCCAGTCACTGCCCAGCCTGTGTCGGTGCTTGGGATTGCCCTGACCCAGATGGAGGACCTTGCACTTGGCCCTGTTGAACTTCATAAGGTTGGCATGGGCCCACCTCTCCAGCCTGTCAAGGTCCCTCTGGATGGCATCCCTTCCCTCCAGCATGTCAGCCGCCCCACACAGCTTGGTGTCGTTGGCAAACTTGCTAAGGGTGCACTCAATCCCACTGTCCATGTCGCTGACGAAGATCTTAAACAAGACCGGTCCCAGTACTGATCCTTGAGGGACTCCACTTGTCACTGGCCTCCACTTGGACATGGACCCATTGACAGCCATTCTTCGGGTGTGGCCGTCAAGCCAGTTCTTTATCCACTGAATTGTCAGTCCATCAAAGCCATATTTTATCAGCTTGGAGACCAGGAGGTCATGCGGGACAATGTCAAAGGCTTTGCTCAGATCCAGGTAAATGACATCAGTTGCTCTCCCCTTGTCTATTGATGTTGTGACGTCTCATAGAAGGCCACCAGGTTTGTCAGGCATGATTTGCCCTTGGTGAAGCCATGTTGATTGTACCCAATCACCTCTTCGTTATTCTTCTGCCTCAGCAGTACCTCCAGGAGGATCTGCTCCATAATCTTACCAGGCACAGAGGTGAGACTGACTGGTCTATAGTTCCCTAGCTCCTTCTTCTTTCCCTTTTTGAAAATGGGGATTATGTTTCCCCTTTTCCAGTCAGTGGGGACTTCACCAGACTGCCATGACTTTTGGAATATAATAGAGAGTGGTTTAGCAACCTCATCCGCCAGTTCCTTCAGTACCTGTGGGTGTATCCCATTGGGTCCCATGGACTTATTCACTTCCAGGTTCATCAGATGGTCACGAACCTGATCTTCACTTACGATAGGCAGTTCTGTCCAACCCCTGCCATTGTCTTCTGTGACTCCGGGAGTGTGGCTGGAGCCCTTGCCAGTGAAGACTGAGGAAAAGAAGTCATTGAGAACCTCAGCCTTCTCCATATCACTTATCACCAGCTCCCCCGTTTCCTTTCTGAGGGGGCCCACACCCTCCCTAGTCTTCTTCTTACCATTAATGTACCTATAGAAATGTTTGCTGTTTCCCTTGATCTCCTTGGCTAGATTTAATTCTAACTGAGCTTTAGCTTTTCTCACCAGGTCTCTTGCTGTTCAGACAGCTTCCTTATATGCCCCCCATTCCAGCTGTCCTTTCTTCCACTCCTTATAAAGTTTCTTTTTGTGTGACAGTGTGTCCAGGAGCTCCCTGTGCATCCAGGCAGGTCTCCTAGAATAATTCTTTCCTGCCTTCCTCTTTGTTGGTATAGTTTGCTCCTGGACACAGAGAAGGTGATCCTTGAGTATTGACCAGCTGTCCTGGGTCCCCCATTCCCTCTAGAGCTTCGTCCCACGACACTTTGGCCAGCAGATCCCTGAAGCGACCAAAGTCTGCATGCCTAAAGTCCAGGGTCATAAGCTTAGAATACATGTTCCTAGTTGCCCCAAGGGTCTTAAATTCTATCGCTTTGTGGTCACTGCAGCCAAGGTTATCCCTGAGCCTCACGTTGGTCACCAGCCCTTCCCTGTTGGTGAGAACGAGGTCCAGCATAACACCTTTTCTTGTTGGTTCCTCTACCATTTGGAGGAAGAAGCTATCATCTATGCATTCCAGGAACATCCTGGATTGCTGGTGCCTTGCTATGTCATCCCTCCAGCAGATGTCAGGGTGGTTGAAATCCCCCACAAGGACCAGGGCCTGTGAACGCGAAGCCAATTCTATCTGCCTATGGAGGGCCTCATCTGCTTGGCTCTGCTGGTCAGGTGGCCTGTAGCAGACCCCTACTGTAACATCACCTTCCCCTTTCTTCCCTTTAATCTTAACCCATACACTCTCAACGAGCTCCTCATCCTTCCCCATGTAGAGCTCCATTGATTCCCCACTTCTGTAGCTACTTCAGCTGTATGGCTTCTGAATCGTATCTAACTTGCACACATCCTCAAGAACACTTTTCCTCAGTCTATTGGAAGAACCATCTAAATCACATGAAATCCATTAGAGCCTATTGGTGGCAACCATGACATGACTTTTGTGGCATTTGGAGGGCTCCAAATGATCACAGTGGTGAGCTGGATCTTCATAACTTCAGTTAGAATGATGAATACTCTTCAACTTCTGAAGGGTTGTTAGACAGAACAAAAGAATGCACTCAGAGGAAAAACTGATCCAGAAGAGGTCTTTTCAGTTGCACTGACATTGCCATCATTCAGATTAAAGTATGACCCTCTTCAAGTGTGATTGGCAGATGACACTATGATATTAAGAAAGACCAGCTGTGACTGTGCTTGCTAACCATGAAATTAACGTGACAAAGAGACAACAGTAGAGAAAGGGCTTGATGCATTAATCAGACAAAACACTGACTCTCATTTTAGAGTTAAAGTAACTTCTTCCAGGCTCTTTGGGAACGGTAGGTACTTTCCTGATCATTGTGCAATTCTGCTGAACACCTATGTTATCACCTTTTTTCAAATAGCTGCTGTCATTTTCATAGGAAAGCATATCCATTTGTATCAACGGGGTATACTTGATCTGTGACTGTTTAGCTGTCAGTTTAGACTTAGCATTGACAAAAAGCAGGTTTTGTCCTTTTTCTGCAAGTACTCACGAATTACAGTTATTTAATGAACAGTCATGATGCTGAAATTTAGGCTTTGTGAGTGGTCCGTTTTGACTCTATGTGCCTCTGCATAACTTCCACTGACTGTGCCTTTGCTTTTGTTTACAATACTAGCAGCATGATGGTAGACTGTCCTTATTGCATTACTTGTTTGCTTTAATTCCCTTTTCTCTGCTCCTCCTATTCCACTCTTTGCGTCTATCCACATACTTCATGGAGAAAAATGTGAACAAACCTCTACTCAGTAATGTCGCCTTTTTCTTTCCCAAACTTCACATGGTTCCCTTTCTCAAAGGTAGGAAGCACATCTATGTCCAGAGCTGGAGTCAATTAACGTCTGGATTCTCTGCTGGCTTCAGCAGACAAATTCCACATTTTTGTCTGTTTTTAGAGCAGAAAATAGTTCACTTTTTTTGTTTCCTGAGAAAGCTTTATGGCATTCTGCACTGTATTAACAGCAATACTGAATATATCAAAAGCTTTGCTTTCTTATCCTCACACCAACATTTATATAAATGTTCCTGTTTTTTCCCTTGCACAGTTCCTTGCAAGCAAAAATCTCTGGGATGTGAGAAGTAGATCATATTTGATTCAGCTGATATATGAGACTTTAGCAATATTTATTGATAAATATATAACGTGTTATCCTTGTTTATTAGCAATTTAGCAAAATTCAAAAGAGAATGGGTAGACAGATAATTAAGAATAACTATTCCTTTTAGCAAAGAACCCTTGTTTACTAGCGAATTAGGAACATTCAAAACAGGTTGGATAGTTAGAAAATTAAGATAAATAACTGAATTCTTTTGGAAATGATACTAAGGGTCATTTTTGAGGTATAACTTAGTCCTTAATCCTGAGATTTTGGGGAGAAGTCTGCTATGGAGTTCACAGTGGCAGGGCGTAGACATAACGTGCCAACTGGCAGCATCCTCTCTCACCCTTGTTATCCAGCCTTGCCTCTGGGAGACGGTGGATTCCAAGGCAAACCTGTAACCCACGTGGACATGGTTATGATCAAGTTTAAGTAGATTATTAGATGATCTCCTCTTTTGCAGTACTACATTTCTTTGCTGTGCCTGGTGCTGGCAATAGCAGGAGACAATATCTCCTAACAGATGGATTTAGGATCTGATCTAGTCTGTAGTTTATATTTTCTTATCAAATGCTTTTAACATGTTTCTTTCTGTCTCTTGCTGTTCCAGGAGAAAGCATAAATTTTTCTTTTTCTTTCTTTCTTTTTTTTTTTCCTTTTTGAGTGGTGCTTCATGGAATCAGCTTGAACTGCCCAGAGTTTAGAGACTTTAATCCCAGAGAGAATAAATTTACAGATGGAAATGGCATAATAAAATAAAACATGTTACCTTCCAAAGTGTTTCGGAAACTGTAATTGGCCATTTTATCCATGGATCCAGATTCATACTGAGTCAGTGACAGGCAAAACTCAACTTCAGCTGAGGTTGGGAGCCTTGGGGTCCTTGATTTATCGTTGTTCCCAGGATTGCGCAGAATAGGCCCCTCACTTGTGGCATTGCATAAAGCCTGTTGGCTGTTGTACTCTTCAGACCGAGTACAAATTACCTGTATAAAACACTTCCTATTAGCAGGGTTGCAATTGTAAATAATAAAAGCAAACAAAAGAGGTACTTTGATTAATTATTTTTTTTAAGGAGCAAAGAAAATGTACAGTATTAAAAGTACGTTGCAAGAATATAGATTGATTTTTAAATTTTCTGTTTATGATTTTAATATAAGCTGGGTTATTTCATAGAAGACACCCCTCTAATACAGTGCATTTTTGGAAATAATACACTAATCTTATCTGAAACTACCCGTGTATACTAAGGCATCAATTCTCATTTAGGCCCTTGAAAACTCACTGAGGCCAAAATCAGTGTTACCTACCAATGCAGCAGGACACAAATGGAGTTAAATCTGCTGCTGCAGTTGCTAAATGGAGGCTTTTTGGCTTCAGCAGGCTACTGAACAAAGCCGTAGTCATAGATTTTTCTCCCCACACAGTAAGAGGGGGAATTTTTGACTTGGAATATGAAAAAAAAATCTTTTTTTTTCTGAAAATATATGTCTGTGCTTTGTCAGACTAAGTGGACATTTAGTTTCATTATGTCTTGATGATGCTATATGTACAAAATGGCAAAAGACGTTACTGTCGGGATGAACATATATCACCAGCTGAGATACCGCAGTGATGGGTATTGGGGGAGAACCTTAAATAGAGAGATGAATACAGACATCAAATACTGTCAAAATCCAACATCATTTATATAAATGTTCTGGGCTCACAGGCAAAGTCCAGTTACCATTACAGAACAAGTCATTATTTGTCAGATGATCTGTGAAAGCTACCAGTCCAATTTGAGACTCCTGGAAGTGCAAAGTAGTTCAATGTAAATTCAAATGACAGTCAGCTCATTTGGCCAAGTCAAAGTCCTTCACATTTCCCCTGGGTTGAAAGTGCCCACACAGACTGTCAGTGTCACTAAGGTGCTGCTCATTATCTTTATAAGCCACAATAACTTATTTTTTACATAAGGATGTGTGTCCTCTGATGACCATAAGCTTTTTTAGTAGTGCTTGTTGCATCCCCTGCTTGGACAGTGATCGGAAGGAGAGGCAGGATTTTTTTCATATAAACCGCCAGGGAGTTAGTACAAGTACTAACTCATATTTGTATTTTATATTCAGGAACTTGCCCAACATGGAGACAGGATGGAGGATGGAGAAAAATATAATGACACAAGGACAAGCAGAAGATCAGACAAGACGGTTTGGTGGGTGTGTATAGTGATACACCTGAGAAATCTATGAAAATGAAAGAGTGCAACAGTGGCTCAAAACTCCCAGAAGTCGTTTTGTATCCCTGCTAGGTAAGGCTGAGGCTCTGAACCAAAACTGCTGCCTATTGTTTTGCTTTTTTTCTGAAAAACCCACCAAAACAAATAAAACTCCAAACCACCAGAGATTCCTTCAAAATGTAGCACTCTGTGATTGGCAGGTAATCAGTGTGGTTAATAAGAACTTTCTATGGAGAAAGAACGGGTCTCATTACTGAGTGAGACATCATAGGGGAGAAAACAACATTGAAGCCTCCAGACTTCGTTCATCCTGGAGGTGTACTTCTATTTCATGGACCAAAACGATGAACAAGAAGGTGAGTGAAAGCAATCATATCTGCTGTGAATGGGGTGGAGGAACATGAGGTTCTCTGTTAGTGGAGGAAGTGAGTGGGAGATTCATTTCACTGGCACCAGCTGTGTCCAAATTGCCAGACTGAAGCAACACTTCATAGGACAACCTCTGCAGTCGATAGAGCCATCTCCAGAGCGTGATTCAGCCCTTCTAAGCCAGATGACTGGTAGGTGAGATGTACTTACCTCTAGGGGTGCCTAAGTCTCTCCATTGACTAAGTCAATGAAATAAAATGTGTAAAAAATCAATGCAGAAACCGTCTCTGGACTGCAGTTAGCAAGGGAAGCAAAATTAAGAGTGTTCAGCTTAATGCTCTGCTTCTGCATTAGGATGGGATGAATCACACCCCGGAGGCACGGATGTGCCTCTGAAGTGACTAAAGATGGAGCCAAAGGCAAGTTGCTTTCCTGCCTAACTGACTTCTGAAAGCGTGGAATGGGATGAGATGAATCCTTTCCTAAGTGATTTGACCACAAATTCACAGAAAACGTATGACAGAGCTGGTGATATAACCTAGATTTTTTAAGAATCTGGAGTTCTTAAATGATAAGTTTCCTATGAATATGAATAGAATGAATAAATTATTCTCAACTCTTTTCTTTTTTTTTTTTTTGAGGAGATAAGAAAGCTTATCAGAGAAATTTATCCTTAGAGACTGTTCTATTGCTGAAATCTGACCTAGTCTGTTAAAACTACTAAGGTGCCCTTGGAGGCTGTAGGTAGTCGTCCATCAGAGAGTCCCATGTGCACATTCCACCCAGAATCTCACCAAGTGGGTCAGGACTGTGCGTCTAAGAGGGGCTGAGGTCAGGACTGTGCCTCTAAGAAGTTTCTTTTAAGAATGCCCACTGAGAAGGGAGAGGTAGCAAGAGGGAGAGACCTAGAGTTATAAACACAAAGCATAGCTACTGTGCTGTTTGTATCATTGTTTTGTGTTGCTGAGAGAGTTTATTCCTGTCAGAAGGAAAATAGGGGGATGATGCAGGCTGAGGGAGATGCTCTAGTAATTTCTTTGTTTATAAAAGTGCACAGTCCTATGTTCCCAGAAGTGCATTAGTGAAAAGGGCAAGTGTGTCTTGGCTGGTGGAGCTCAACCCATTTCCCAATTGGTACCTGGCTCAGAAACTACATACATGTGGATTTTCTGTTCAGCTCTGTTTCCCATGGATCTTATCTAGGTCCACGCCTTCTTCTGCTTTCTCTGCCCTGCCATCTTCTACCTTTTCATCCTCTCCCCACTGCACTGGGGATATATCCCTGTTGAGTCCTAAAGAGGAATCACATGTTGCCTTCAAGACCAGTTTTTCAGATATTCAGACAGGGAATCTTCCAATGTGAGCTCAAATATACCTAAACAAAGGAACATTTCCCCTTCGTTCTGTTTATTCATTTCAGTGGGATTTCATGCGACTGTTAACGGTATGAGGCTTATAAATGGTTAGAGTGATAATATTTTTTTTCTATTTATGTCTCAGTGTAGCCCTTATTAACTGTCTGACTAACCCAAGTCTTCCTAAACAGAAGCCGGGTGCTAAAAGGCACCTGGTAACCCACGGTCAAGAAATGCCAACATGTGGAATGCTTCTCTGTGACATTCTGCTACTTGTTCTGAACTGAAAATGAAAGTCTGGCCATAAAATTAGGCAGGGTGCTTTTCCAGAAAGGTGTAACTTAGGTAATATAAACTATGGGTCTATCCTGAAACCATAATTTGCTGTTTTATCAGTCACGTGATGTGTAAGTGGTAACAGAACACAGGTCGGTTAAATGGTTCCTCCTGGATGTAATCTGCGTAAAGCACGCACAAAATGGGTCACGCCATTGCCTTCTTTTCATTCAGCAGGAGGAATTTCTGCTAGAAACATGCCGTTTTAACACAGGATTTTTTGTCACCTTTCAAAACAGTCCCGAGCAAATTTCTCGATTCAGCCTGGACAAAGCTTCGTATTCAAACTAGACCCAATGCCTGCTCTCTGATATGCGTGAATTCACCGGCTCCGGGGAAATTGTGAGGAAGATACTCCCAGGAAAAGCTTATGTAAGCAGTTAGCAGAGCAGATGCCAGCAGATGGCAGTCCAGAATACACAGCATCGCTCCTGGGCCTCGTAGCACCCAGCAAAAAAATCCCTCCGTGCACTGCAGTTGAGATCTTTAGCACAAATCTTCGTACCGTTTCTTAGAAAACAGACTGTAAACGTGTGGAAGCGCTGCTGCAGTCTCGCACCTTTTCACAAATGGGAAACCCTCTTGCCTTTTAGTTTGCAACTGCTTGCCAGTTTAGCCCCTGTGCCTAAATAAAGTCAATTACATTACAGGAGTCTTCAGCAGTGTTCAGTCCTTTGTCTGCTATTTTTCAATTCAAAGCTTTGGGAGTTTTAGTGACAAATTCTTTTTAATTGTTTTGGCTTTATTAGATCTGCATTCACAGGGATGTGCAATGCAGGTAATATCTACTTGAATACTTGGAAAAAGGTGAATTTCTGTGGTACTGAAATAGCTGCTCATTTTACAAAGTGACCTGAAGTTCCTCAGTGTGCCGAGGAAGTACAGCTACTCAAGGGGTTACTCCACATCTCTACTTCATTTAGAGCTAGTCCCTTGCTCTGCTTCTCCTCTGACCCCACTGGGCAATACTCTGCCCCTGCTAAGAAACTATATCAGCATGTTTTCACAGTGCTCCAGGTTAACATAGCCTAAAAGAACCACTTCAGACTACAGCCAGAGCAGCCACATGACTGGCTTGTCTGTGGTGCCCATCCCAGCTCTCCAAGGGTGTGATGTGGGCACTTCATGGCCCTCCTTGACACATCCCTGTGTCTCTGTTTGTCCTACGTGAAGTCCAGACTCCTGAACTCCCTGAACTCCCTGGATCCCACTATGCGGCCAAAAGAGATTTTGCATTGATTCATTGCCTTTCCCTGTCTTTCTCCGTCTTTCTCCACTTACTCTCACATTCTCGCTTGGGAACGGCACTAAAGTGCAGCCCTCATGCTGGATTTAAAACATTTGGCAATTGTAAAGAGGTTTAATTTTTCCTTCTACTCACCAAACTGGGAAAATGCAATTCTGACCCCCGTGGCACATGCATTAACTGGAGGAGCTGTGAAACTCAAGCTAAAAGGAGATGAGACAAACGTGAACTGACAGCACTGAAACAAACCCGGAGCCTTCAAGGAATTTTCTCAGCCTTCAGCAAAAGCTGGCTGCATTCCACCTCTTTGCTCAGAGGCAGCCCAGAACTGGGGGGTTACTTACCCCCACTTACACCCCTTTCAGCACCTCAAAATGGTGCTGGGGTGGAGTAGGAAACTCTGCTATCAATTTCTACTGAAATATTCATTAACACTTTCTGGTTTGGCAGACCGTGGTTCCCTGCTTTCCAGCTGTCTCCAGGCTGTCCCGTTAGTGTTGCTGTCTCCATGTCTACCACAAACTCACGAGACACAACTCTCTACAGGTAGAGGGTTTCTTCTGGTGAATTATTAACAAAACCAATTTTTAGGAAATTCATTATCTATTAATTTATACACCTCTGAAGATGTTTATCTTTTGCACTACACGACCCCTGAGCAAGCTTGGCTATATGCTAGAGAACAGCCGAGCAACCTCAGGCCAAACTCGGCTGTCAGCCACTCGTGGTCCCGTGGTAGAAGGGGAATTACTTTGCGATTACAGTGACTTAAGAGGCTGAGGATACGCGAGTGGCTGTTCCTGCTGTGCACAGATCCCGATTCCCTCAGGCTGGGGCACAGAGGTGTGGCATGTGGAGACTTATCTCTTTGTAATAGGAAATATTTCAAGTTTATAATCCATGTAAGCATGTCATTCGGAGACCAATCTCGACAAACTCTTCTTTTGCAGTTACTTACTCCATTTGGGCTGTTGGGGTTTTTTTTGTGTGGTTGGTTTTTTTTGTTTGTTTGGGGTTTTTTTGTTTTGGTTTGTTTTTTTTTTCAGTTTACCAGCCCATAGCTGGCACCAAAACCTATTAAGTTGCATTAAAAAATAAAGTCATTGAATTCATGAGATACCCCGGTGTTCACAGACAGGTGGATATCAGACTTTGGCTGATTTAAGAATCAGCTAGTGTTGGCTTCTGGTGTTTCTGTTTTTGAAAATTTCCTGCAGTTTTTCAGGGTGGACGTGAAATAGTGCTTCAAGTGTTCCTCTCAGACTATTCATCTAGCAATACAGCTCCCTGATAAACTGTGCTTAGAATTAAATAACTGTGTCTGAATAGCTGAATTTTGTATTTCTTATGAAGTCATATTTTCAGGTAATGGATCTAAAGTGCTGTCATTATTAGTTCAGGAGCATTATATCCATTTTCTATTTGTGTAACTTGTTTCCCTTTTGTAGTAGCTTCGCATTTGTGTAAGTGGTTCTGCAGGGTGATACGGAATGAAGTGCTGAGGGAAATTCTCGGTGCCTGCAACAGAGAATTGGCTGCAGGCTTACAGCAGCGCATCCGAGAGCAGACAGCTCTCCACGTTATGCAACTGCTTCTCTCAAGTAACTCTTCTTACAGGAGAGACAAGGCACAGGGGACTGAAGTTGGGGTATAGCCTGCTTGCCACAATAGCAAACCTAAACCAGCACTTACATTCTCAAGCTTTACTTCTTCCTTGTCTGTCGAGCACGCTGTGGGGATCCCCGAACCCTAATGTCAACTACCAGCAGAAATATTCTGCTTTTATTTGCAGAAGGTTTTTTTATGCATTTGCAACTTCGCTGACTTCAGTTATTTCTACAAATTAGTCCTGGTGCAGAGGAAAGCAGAATTTCACCCGCTACTAAAGTGAGACATAATAATTTTTTCCTTAGCAAACCCATTATCTTGAATGATTATAGAAATGGGCACTGAAACTAAAAACACTCAAAATGTCATGGAGTATCTCCGTTTCCCACATAGCTTTCCATTAAGTCGGGATGGAATTGCAAAATTTGGTAAAGCGTTAGTAGGTGTCATGCAGTCCTAATTCTGAATGCAACACTTGAATCATCACAAACAAGTAACTGAAAACATGACAAAATCCTTTCCACCTACCCTAAAACAGAAGCCAAGAAAACAAATAAAAACACTAAAGATCCCTGATAGTCTTGCTGATAAAAACAGAGGCAGGAATCAGAAGTTTCACTTAGATAATAAATATGAGAAAAATGTGGACAGATAATTCACTCAGCTAAGTGGTAACAGCAGCATGTTGAAGAAAAAGTAAGGCGAAAGCAAGAATTTCAGCATGTATTCATGGGTATCCACGTTGCCATGGCAACTTCTCAATGGAATAAAGTATTTTCTCCTTTCTTTAGGGATTAAAAAAAAAGAAGAAATGCTGTTCTGCAAATAGGCACTTTACCTTTTCTTCAATAAATCTATAACTATTTCCTAACATAGCAGGCATTGTTTTGTTATGCTTTGGAAAGACTTAAAATTCTAAAAGGACACCATACTATAGACGTGTTATTCAAAAGGTTTCTCTTGCCCTCTTTTTATTTTGAATGCTTATTAAAAGCCTAAAAATTCCATCACATTTCTGGATCCTCCTCTTTCTCTCTTTTTTTTTTTTTTTTTCCCTCTTGCTGTTTAGCTACAGAGCTTAGATAATCAGCGTATTCTGCAGCAGATCTATGGCTGTTTTCCGGTTCAAGCTAAGGCTATTTTTGTTCCCTTTTGATTTTCTGGAGTGAGATTCTGATCTATTTCTTTGTGCTACTGAAGTAACTGCATTGACCAAGTTATTCAATTGTAAGCCACTGTTTAAATTTGGATTCAAGGCTAATAAAGAAATATCAGTTTGTGTTGTATCTTCACCCCAAACTCACGGACTGAAAATGCAGATCTGTTTAATCTCTTTCATTCCTTCTCTAGATAAGGGAGCAGAGATATACAGCGATAGAAGATGTTAAAGGGGAATAATTCCCTTTGAAGGTCAAGTTATTGTAGCCCTGCTTTGGAAATGTTGATAACAGTGTAGCATTTCCAGAAGTGGCTGAAAAATAGAAGTGATAAGCACTCAGTTTCACAAATTACTTGGAAAACTTCAGCAAAGGACTTAGGTGCTTTTACATAAATATACTGATACTGAATGTGTTTTAAACATTGCACAATTTTTACTGTTGCACCTATTAAAGTTATACAAAAATATCGGTTAAAGCAGGTTGTTTCTTAAAAAACTGTCTATATTTTCAGAATACAATTGTGGGAGCTGACCTTAAATTAGAAGTTATAAACCTGACCAGGATGAAAAAATTATAAGAATTTGTATATGATCAATAGTACCTTTGAAAAAATTAGCTAAACATACCTATCTGAGCCCTCCAGTTCTTTTAGAAAATTCCGCTAGCAGCTCACTGATTCCTTTATACTACCTGCCTCCTCCTGCCTTGGTTATCTCATCCAGCGTACTGCATTGATAGCTCCACCCAACACATGTAACTAGTGAAATTCTGGTTTCATTTAACACACTTTAACTCTGGTACCATTTTCACATAAGTCTTTATTCATCTCAGAGCAGAACAGCATCAGATTGAATTCATTCTGGCGATGCTATCTCATTAAGTTAGGAGGGTTCATCCAGACTCATGCTGCTAGAAACAAGCAGAATATTGGAAAATGGGATGAAAATACACGCTTGTAGCTGTATCTGCTTTATGGCAATGAGGTCAAATAATGTGAAACAATCCATGTCTATGCCAGTAAAACCATCTTAGGCTCCCAAACAAGGTGGCTGTATGTAAATATTCTCCTGAAAATGGTCCATGAAAAGTACCTGTTTGTGGGAGAACTACTATGCCAGAGAATGTCGTAAAATAGGTCTGTTAGAGTGTCTGGGAATGTTTGCATTTACAGGTATATACGCAGTCTGTGTTGTTCAGAGAACACAAATCAAGACTAAATACAGTATAACCAGACAAGTTAGTTGCTGTTTTGTAATGCCAGAATATCAGAGAACTGCTGGAGCTTCTGTCTCATTCACTTTCCATTAAATCAGTAAAACTGCCCAACCTTTATTTGGGCTGTTGCTACAGAAATAAATAGAACACAGACAGATTTACACCAACATAATCATAGACTTCAGTGCCAGGAGGGACTGTTGGTATTGTCATGATGGAGTGCATCTATGGAAGCCAATAGACCTTTGTCACTGTATTTCAGGCGATGTGGCAGTAATGAGCAAGAGACTAGAGGCTCTCAGTGTTAGAACAGCACAGTATAGTTCAGCTGTATGAGAACACATCAGCTATGTAAATATGTAAACTTACCTTGCTTTAATTTGCAGTGCTTTTAAGTGGCACAAATATATATAGAGTTTACTTAGTTCCTTTGACCAATAGAGATTACTTCTTAAGTGTCTTTTGAACTACTGATGTCAGTTGCACAGCTGGTTCTTCTCCGATCTAAAGATTTATTTTGTTTCTTTGTTTATTTCTTTGTTTTGTTTTTAATTTGAAAGCAGACAAGCTTAATTGAATAGTTTTAAACGCTTGGATAGAGGAAGGCACTGGGAGAGGGGTAGACCCTCTGAAAACTCTTTGCTTCTATTTCCATCTCTCAGTCATCAGTTGTCCTGCATTGGTTGTATGCTAGCAATTTGTGTACGTAAATCCTATTTTTTCTCACCTGATTGCTTCAGAAGACCCAAGCCTGTTTAGCCTGCTAAAGACCATGTCTGGACACAAAGATGTAAATTCCACCTTAACTTTGGGTTCTTAATTAAGCAGCCTAAATCCTACAGTCAGATAGAGAAGAAGCAAAGAGACAAATGAATATCTCTAAAGGAAGATTAAGTCCATATAAATCTGATTTTCTCTCTGGTAGTGCTTACTTCTCTCCAGGAATGTCTAAGGGAATGCAGCATGGCCAAGCTCCCAGCTTGTGCCACTAAAGTGCCTCAAGTCAGGTAGGATAATTCTGGCACAATCCCTTCCCCTTCCCTTTAGCCTGTCCTTACCTGCCATGAGGAGAAAAATGATGCTGGGCTGAGTAAATTAGGGTTGGTGGGATGTCTGCCACCCATGTATTCATCAGTGCAGACCACACAGTCCTTGGCATCTCGCCAGTCCCAGTAGGGGATGGTGAAGTTCTCATCACCTGTTATCTTCTGGATCTCACGTTCCCACATCAGCAGAAAGACCCGATGCCAAGGCAGAAAACCAGGGGCTTCATGAGCAAAATCTATGTCCCGCCACACACTGGACCCACCTAAGAGTGTGTCTCGAGAGGCATAATAATGCATCCACACAAAGAGATCATACACGTTGATGTTTCTGAACATGGGGTTGGAGCCATTGTTCATCTGAGTATACGTGCCAGTAGCAATAACATAGTCCCGGCTAGGGGTGTTCTTTGCCAAGTTAAGGTAGGCAAGAAACTTGTCCTTCTCACTGGTGGTGAGCTGGAAGATGTTTCTTCTCGTTCTCAGTCGCCTTTCAGTGCAGTTGGGTCCTGAGAAACCAAACTTGCACTCCCCACAGTTGAATCCCATGAAGTTGCCTTCACATTTACACGTCCGGTTGTAAAATATAGAGGGCCAGTCCTCTCTGTCATCCACTCCTGAGAAAGGGAACTGTGGTCCCAGCGGAGCCTGAGAGAGAAGGATGTTCTGGCAGGACCCTCTGCTGGAAAGCTCCCCACAAGGGGACCCGTCTCTGTCCCAGGGGGGACAGCACTCCTTCATCAGCAAGCTCTGCGTGTTTGCACAGGCTCTGGGAAACTGGCCGGAGGACGGCTGAAGGATGGCTAGCAGAAAACCCATGGCAAACAGCGACATCCTCACAGAGCAGCAGGAGAGCATTGGCGTTATGCTTCAGTGCATGGAGTGCTCTCTCTGACCCCTCCAAAGTCCTGGCTGTGAAAGAAATTCCTCCCCTCCACCAGGAATGCTTCGCTGCTGACTTCTGCTACAGTGCACCCTCCAATGTCCTTCCCCATTCCTAGCCTGGAGGCATTTACACACAAAATACTCTTCAGGGTTAATCTGATTATCACATGTTCTGGGTGAAAGCCAAGTGACTTTTCTTCCCCACCCCCTACAGGTTTCGAAATACAGGCATTTATTATAAACTTTCATCTCTGCCTAGCACATGATTGCTTTCCTCTGGCAATTGGAGAGGAAGTAAAATTAAAATTTGGACACAGAAACAGTTGTCAGCTCTTCAAATTCCTTCTTTGATTATATGCTTTATAGTAAATGGTTGTTTTAAAAAAGACCCAGAAGAATCTGATCAGTTAAATAAGCACAGTGAACCTAAAAATGAGAAAATAAACAATTTAGGGGTAAGCTATCTATTATCTTAAGAGGAAGCAAACATAAAACACGGTCAGATTAAGTGAGAACATGGGGCAGAACAAGAACAAATGGTTTGGCTCGGCAGTTTTATATTTCAGTGTAAGCTGCCTTTCCCGGGCCAGCACACAGCGAAGAAACTTCACAAGGGAAGCAATAAACTCTTCAGAAAAATATAATTTTTTGTTCCCCTAGAATCCATAGCGCTTTGACCATTAATGAGACACTGAAATCTGCACCCAAACCTTCTCTGCAGTTTTGTGGGGAGTACAAGCAATCTACCAATAGATTTGGTGAAAGCACTTTAAGCAGTTGTCTCCAGAGCTGGAAAACAAATCTTGACTCCTGTTTTTCTCCCATCAGGCAGTTACCAAACACCGTATCTATAGTCTTTACTCAACGTGTTACTGGGCAGCCTCCAGACCACCCACCTCTTTCTTCTTATACATTAGCCCGATGAGAGCCAGCAGAGCTGTATGTGTGGCATTAGAAGTTATACATTCTTTGAAGTTGCCCCTTGAAGCAAACAGACATCAATTGTTTTACTGCTGGGCAAATTGCACATGAATTACCCACAGTTTTCTTCAGTTACCACTATTATTAGCAAGAGTGGGTTTGTTGGTTTCATTTTTTTACGGAAAGCATTGTGAATTATTTCCTTATGCATTGGGAGAATCCCAGCAGGGCAGGAACAATGTATAGGCAAACGAAGTGAGAACTTTGCTGGGAAACGATGCCTTTTGCTGGGATCAGCAGGTCAACACATGACCCTGCTGAGGAGCACGAGGTGCTTTAATCCTGTTGGCTTCTACGCCTCAGGTATTCCAGGAGATTATCCCCGAGCACCACTGCCAGAGAGCCCGTGATGGGGGAACTTGAAGCAAGAAGGGCAAAGGAAAAGGAGCTGCTTTTTCAAAAAAATATGTAGAACCACAGGCTGATGTTTACTACTTTTTGACTGATTCTTCCGGTTTCCGTGCTTGTAAAACAGATTTCATCACAGAAATGTTACTTGTTTGATTTATTTTATTTTCTCTGTGCCTGGCTGTTTGGGAAACCTTTGCAATTTATTTCATTTACTGTTCCTCCCATGAAGGCTAGAGCAAAACTACTATATGTGAGAAAAGACTAATCTCTAAGGGTAACGATATTTAATTTTTTTTTAATTTTCACGGAAAAGCTACCGGGATTGAGAAAGGCCTGAGGTAGAGACTAAGAGTGAACCAGAAAAGCCCTCAAACATATATTTAGGCAGACAGTCATACGCACAAATTCACTCAATATCCTATTGTTATATTCAAATGTGATTTTATGTTCAATGATAAAAAAATAAGAATTTGAGCCTTGACAGTTGTCATATGACAAGTTTCTCAAGCAGCTGGTTAACAGAGGAATCCCCTGTGAAATTGTATGAATTAGAAACTCTGAAAGAAAAGTGTGATCGCAGAGCAGCACAAGCCCTTCTTGACCTACTATTGAAGAGTCCTGTTTTGAATAACTGTTGATGGTTCAGATTGTAGTTGAAAAAACAAAATTTCTATATATCAACTGCCATAAGTATTAAACAAATAAGAAAATATGCGATCCTATTCCCATGTGTGATTGTAGAGTCACCAAAACATGAGACCGTCACACCTTACATGCTGCATCTGCATCTGGGCAAAATTCTCTTCATTAAAAAGGTCTCATGGGACTTCTCATCTCTCTTGTGCTTCAACACAGCACTCTATTTCATTGTTCATCCAACAAACACATTAAATCTGCATGAAGTTTGTGCATAAGTTGAATTTAGTCTTTTTGACTTGAGAAGTCTTTCCTTCGTGTTCTGCCAACGGGTTGGCATCATCTTGCCATATACTTTGAGAGACCCAGTTCTCACACCTGGGTCACCACATTTGAGGATGGGTCCACAACTGCTATGTGGACCATAAGGTCAGCATGGCTAAGGCACGCCACTTTCTGTATCCAAGAACATGAAAGACAGGGGTTCGGTGGCAAACCATATGGCTATGGCAATGCCAGGCACACCTACAGGTTGGGCGGAGAATGGCTTGAGAGCAGCCCTGAGGAGAGGGACTTGGGGGTGCTGGTGGACAAGAAGCTCAACATGAGCAGGCAATGCGCGCTTGCAACCCTGAAAGCCAACGCATCCTGGGCTGCATCGAAAGAAGCGTGGCCAGCAGGTCGAGGGAGGTGATTCTGCCCCTCTGCTCCGCTCTGGTGAGACCCCACCTGGAGTACTGCGTCCAGCTCTGGAGTCCTCAGCACAAGAAGGACGTGGACTTGCTGGAAGGGGTCCAGCGGAGGGCCACGAAGATGATCAGAGGGCTGGAGCGCCTATGCTATGAGGACAGGCTGAGAGAGCTGGGGATGTTCATCCTGGAGAAGAGAAGGCTCCGGGGCGACCTTAGAGCAGCCTTCCAGTCCCTAAAGGGGGCCTAGAGGAAGGATGGGGAGGGACTCTTTATCAGGGAGTGTAATGATAGGGCACGGGGTAACGGCTTCAAACTGAAAGAGGGCAGATTTAGATTGGATATCAGGAAGAATTTCTGTATTGTAAGGGTGGTGAGGCGCTGGAACAGGTTGCCCAGGGAAGCTGTCAGTGCCCCATCCCTGGAGGTGTTCAAGGCCAGGCTGGACGGGGCTTTGAGCAGCCTGGTCTGGTGGGAGGTGTCCCTGCCCAGGGCAGGGGGGTTGGAACTGGATGATCTTTAAGGTCCCTTCCAACCCCAACCATTCTATGATTCCATGATTCTACGATATCCAACCTTACTTCATTCCAAAACCTAAATGATCAGGAATCACTTCACAGTTGGATCTTGCAGAGGCAACCTTCAACAACAGATGAGCATGGGGCTCTGCCTCATGTCACCAAATCTCAACTCCACCCTAAATTTAGCAACTGGATAAGTTAAAGTATTGGTTTCAGTCTCCTAGAGGAGACCAATAATGCTAGTGTTTAATAATTGACTTGTGTTTTCATTACAAGGTCCTTAAGCACTTTCTAGAGATGTCAGTAGTTATTGAAAGGAAAAACCCCAGATACGGAGTAGTGAGATGTCCTCCTGAGGTTTGCGTGCTGGCTTGCTTGCAGCACTAGGATCAGATTTTCAGCACTATTCTGCAATGCTAAACCAAGCTGGTCATATAGACATGGCTTGTAGCTTTCCGATGTGGTTATGTACAAAGAAAAGGAATAATCCAAATGAAAAACAATAGCATTGAAAAGGGGTTCATATTACCTCATAAAAATAACTCCTGGTCTCCTCAGATCTGACTGGGCTGATCTTCGAAAGATAATTTCTTCCTTTTGGAAGATGTCACAAGAAATTTCAGTTCTGGGCTGCTGATACTGAAGCAATCAAAGTTTCAATAATATTAGTGGGTTTTAAAAAATGCTGATAGCTGGATAATACTGTGAAGGAAGCATCTCTCAATATTGTTTGCTAACACTTCTTAGGAATTCTGTGGGGATTTTAAGGTCCATAAGCATACGTTGAGTGGGGAGAAAGTGAAACTTGGGATGGGAAAATGGAGAATAATTTTTAATTGTAACTATTTTAAAAGACAAGTATAAAACTGTGAAGAAAAAAAAGCTGGATAGAAAAAGTTGGTGCCGTTCAGTTTCAGCAGAGAGAAAAACTGTTGAGAGAAAAACAGAAAAAAAAAATGGTTATTTGAGATGGATGAGTGCAAGGACCTTTTGACAATGATAGAGCTCTGACAAATGAAAGGAAAGATAATCTGTTAACCAGCCAGGAAATTCAGTCTGACTAACCAGTAGGCTCAGATCGTGCCTTCTGATCCTTACCTGTTATTTGTTGTTCAGCATCAGCATCCTTATGCACTGCACAAGGCACCTGGTTTCAGATGTTCTCCTGAGCTCCTGCTGAGCTTGCGTTTCATGTAGCTGAAGGACAAAGCATCATTTTTTTCCTTTGCCCCATGACCCGTGTGCCAGATGGAGCCATCAGACTCCTCAGTGATTTGCCAGTGAGCCAAATCTAGCTCCTGGCCACCAGGAGGAAGAAAGCAGGAGTGGATGTAGGACGATGACACATGTCATAGATCCTATGTTGTGTTCAAAACCAGAACAAAAAATCCATCTCCTGGTTACCCATAAATGGGGAGGGGAAGGTTTAAAAGAGTTCTGCTTACCATTAAGGACCATGAAGCAGCTAGGCAGTTAAACATTACACAAGAGGAAAATATTCAATTTCTATTTACAACCAGCTTTTTATCCTTCGGAGGAAAAAACCCCAAGATTCTGATTAGAAAGTAAGAATTTCACTAAGTTCACTCCTACTAATCAAAGCTGTTTACTAAGAAGCAGACTAGAAATTTCTGCAAGCTTTCTAAGACAAAGACCTCCACAGCTTTTAGTAGGATATTTGAAGATAAGGCTTAAACACACATTTGGGTGTATGAAAGTAGCAAAACCCCAGGCTGAAAAATGATTCTGAATGCTGTACGTAATCAACTTTTAACTCAGGAGCAGCAAACCTAATACGCAGTCCGCTCATCTGATGGTATGATAGATGTAGCCGTGGGCGTATTTAGCCATGAATAGGGTTGTTGGGCCCCTAATCTGAAATTCAGTGCAAGGTTCAGTTAAGCTTGGCACGTGGAGCAATTCAAAGTGCTCCTGTCGCCCCAGCCAGCCTCGGCCCTGAAGTCTTGCAGAAAGAATTCACAGGTGTCGTTGGTCTCCCAGGCTAATGTTGTGTTACTGCGGTTATGAAGAGCAATCTTTGCATTAGCAGATCAACCCCCTTCCTAATCCTCACGTAGCCTGGTCTGTGCAGGAATCCCTGGTCGCAGCGTTGTTGAATCAGTCAGAGAAGACAAGGCCAGTGCTATAGTTTTATGGGTTTTATACTGCATGTAAAGAGGAGAGCTACCTGTTCCATCAAAATAATGAAAGTGTGGACAGATGATATTTGATCAATCACAAAGCCTGCTGGCACAATGTTAATCTACCCATTTTAACAGCATTGAACCACTGAGTTTTACTGGATCAGTTCTTTTATTATGTGGCCATGTTATTTTTGATCTGATCCTGGGAGCTCTAGAGACAGACTTAGCGCACCAGCAAATAGGTATTCAAAGCGGTCTGAAAACATAGGCTAAATATTACAGGCAACATCTAGGAATACAAAAAAAGGTCATTGATCTGCAGTCCAAAGCAAAAAAGAAGAGGTACTAAAGAGCATAAAAGTATAGAAATAGTAGCAAAAGACAAAAGGCAATTTTCCCCTGTTATTGACTGGAGATAGTATGAAAGAAGTTACTAACCTGTCTATCTACAATCTACATGATTCGGGTTTTTGCTGCAGGTGACAAAAAACTTACCTGATATCTATCAATCAGTCTTGATGACAGAAGGACATCAAAGGGGGATGCTGAAGCAATATTTTCTGTAGCTCTGTTACACTTTGCTTACGCTTCACCTCTGCTTTCAGCTCTTTGCTGAAAGGCAGCCTGGCTTCTGGCTTTTGGGAGCATGCTGGGCGGAGTGGAAATTTTGGTAAGGGGGTCTGCATGCTTTCCTACCAGCTTTCAGAGGAAAAGTATCATACATTTTTTTACTCCTGTGTGGCTGATAAGTGAATTTGGCCTTGATAGCAGGCCAGGGCCCAGGTTTAACTAGCTGGGTAATAGCGTGCCGGTTCAGGAAATCCCCGTCTCATCTAACAGCTCACTGAGGCTGAAAGCACAGAAAGTTTTTCAGCAACCTACAAGGAAACTATTCATATTTTTTTGCTGGGCTAATGTTCTCCTTATTTTCCAAGGGGAACCGGCCTGCTGAGGGGTCAGACAGGCACTCTAACTCATGCAAAACTAGCGGTGGAAACAACCAGAGGAGAGGCAAGGCCAGCCTTTGCTCTGTTGGAGGTCTCTTGGACTGGCTCACCCATTTTGCAAAGCTACATCCTTTGCCCTTGTGGCAGGTACCCCACAGCTGTGTCTCAATCAACTGCAGAGTCTTACTCTTGCAGTTAAAAACCTGTAATCTTCCTCCTCCTTTCCAGTGTCCTCTGATAAACTTAACTCTCTGCAGGTCGACTGGGGGGAACTTCCTCCTGGGCTGCCCACCGTGCTTGGCTCCTCTTCAGAAGCAGCTGTGTCTATTAAGTGCCTCCGGGCCCCTCTCACAGGCTTGTCCTGCTCCATTTATCCAGCTCCGCAGAGCCACAGCAGAACAACAACAACTCCTAGTAGCCGCCTGTTGGTTTTGTGCATGTGCGTGCTTTGCAAAACAGATAATCAAATATTGTATTAAAAAACAAGAGTGACATTTAGTGGAGAGCAGGTCTCAGCAGCTCCTGGTGGTAAGGCAAACATGGCTTTGCAGTGTCAGAAACCAAATTTGGAAAAGGAATGAGAGAATCATTTGGGACCGGTACGTGTATATAAACCAGCTGGGACCCTCTGAGGCTGAGGTCACCTCATATAACCTCTTCTACACCACGACCAGCTGGGCTTCCATGAAACCTTGCCTGTGCTTGTAGATAGAAGGGGAAGTCGTGCATCAGATAAGCAGTTCATGTGCATATTTTTCTTTTACACACATCATTTTAGTCACAAGTTTGTCCTTTTAACATAATAGCAAAAAATCCTGTGAGTACTCAGAAATGGTGAGGAGGATGCTGCAGTTGTTCTAAAGCGTATCCCAGAGATTTGCTGAGGAAAATAAAAACTTTGTGGGTGGGAAAAGATGATGACTTTTTCATATCTATAGAATAACCTTTAAAATGAAAAAAAACATCAAAAATGTGAATAAATGTGGCTAGTTCTAGTGGAAATACGATATGTACAGAAGAAATTAATCTCATAAATTGCACTCGGATTCTTTCCTCGGAATACTATCCCAGCCTTTAGTAATCTTTACCTCCTTTGGGTTTGAAAAGCAGCTTGGCTGGCTAGACTTACAGATACCTCGGAGAACCCCTTAAACATCATGACTTTTTATCACTAATGGGTTCTTAAATTCCGCAGCTTTTGCTTTGCCTGAAACCCCCTTATCTTGGTAAGTCTGGTAGAAGGAGCAAATCAGATAAAAGCAGGCTGATGGAGACTACAATGTACAGACGTTCTCCATGAGACACGATGGGACAAGGAAAGCTGTGGAAAGTGAAAGTTCCCTAATCTCGCAGGTTGCTACCTACATATCTGCTTGTTATTGCAAGATTTCCAAGCAGGGGCCTCCCATGCTGAAATGGGCAAGAAAGAGCTGACCTGCAAGTCCAACATGCCCACAGGAGAATGACACACATCTTCCTTGTGCTTCCCCCGCTCTGCAGAGCGGAGAAGATCATGCGGTTCTTCAGTCCCAGATCACTGCAGGGAGAGAATGCAGATAACAAAGTAGGCAATTATAATAGCTCCACTCACATTTCTATTAATTTAAACCTCTCTACAGCATACGAAAGATAAGGGAAAAAGACATACATTGTTTAGAATTCAAAAAATCTTATTAACCTTCCGTAACTGTCTGACAATACTCAAAGGCCCAGCTACACAAAAGACTCAAATATTAGATGTAGTCTCTGATTCTGATTCCCCCCCACCTTCCAAATAATGACTGTAATGAAGAATCAAATTGTACTGAATTTGACTTTCTCTGCAGAACTTGACTAATTAATCCACAGCTAAATAAATATATAAATAAGACCTTGACATTCAATTTCACTTCAGTGCAAATAGCAGATAGGAAACTCAGTTTCTCATGCTGCGAACTCTCTGAATAAAGAACAAAATGTCTTGGTAAGACATTAAGCACCTGGGAAAATGGGAAAAAAAATCCTTCCGAAGTAATGTACGATGATTCTGATAATAGCTGACAGTTTTGAGTAACACAGAGAAGGTGAATTGAGAATTATTTTTCTCATTTTTCGCCTTATTTTTTTGCCATTAGGATGCAGCGTATTTGAAACAAGCAAAAAGAGAATTTTCTTCCTACAAGTCATAGTTAAGCTACTAGATCCCTTGTACTGAAAATTTTCATACTTTCAAAAACTGACCAGAACAATTCAAGAAGGAAAAATTATCAAGGCCTGTTAAGTACGAACACACCATCTCTGGCTCCAGAAGTCTGTGAACCCTGAATTGCCTGAGGAGGGGGCACCACTCCGGGGAAATGTCTCTACAGGCTTGTTCTGTTCCCAGATCCATAGTACATCTGCCACGGTCCATTGCGGGGCAGGATAATAGACAACACGATCCTTTATTTTGACCGTTCCTATGACAAAAGTAGATTAAATATTGCTCCATTGCAGTACGGGGGATGCTTAGCACAGATGTCAGCAGGCAGTTCCTGATCTGTACTTCAGAGTAGTGAGAATATTATAACACGTGTCTCGATATTCAACAGCAAGGTTCCCAGAGTAGTTAGAAAAGAGAATGAGCAAAGATTTGGGGTTTATTTTACCCTGTTTTCAACTTTTCAGAAAAAAAAAGCAAAAAGTTGGATGAAAAAAACATGGAGTTTTTGGCCAACAAAGAAGATTTCTTCGAAGTTATTCACATGCATACTGTAAATATTATTTGTGCACCATTTATAGGTCCTGGGAGAGTTCATGTACCTAGAAAGACACTTGAAAGAAATGAGAGGGCAAGTATGCTCCTGGAAGTCCTTTCTTCTCCCGAAGCCAGAGAACATAGGTGTAGCATATACCAAAAATAAATAGTTTGGAAAGAAAGTGACGCATCAGTTGTGCAGGGTACTAAGGTATTAGCTAAGCCAAATTAAAGAGGTTTATTTAAGAAAAAATATGTTTACTATTTCTGACATAAGATATTCTTGTGACTAGAACATTCAAATTAACCCTATATTATCCCTAGTCACACCAGATGGACTTGGCCCAAGCAATTTTATCATTAAAGTCTTTTTGTCAAAGCATGGTTTCATCAAAAAAACCAAATCCAGTAAAAACATCAAAAGTCTTGAGGGGAAAAGCTAATTTCAGAAAGCGTGAAGGACTGACTGCGTTCTGAAAGCAATGATTTGGCAGATCGCTTGGGAGCTGGGAGACGCAAAGACTTCAAAGTGAGTTCCCAAAGGGAACTTTATACCATTCCTCACATTTTTATAACACATAAAAATACTAAAACCCCTCAAGCTTATGCAGGATCTTTTTGTCACCCACTTGGCCGTCTTCAGATACAACAGGCTCAACATGCCTGTCTTCCGACAAGAAATATTTACCTACATTATAAATGCACAGGTACTGTTTTGTGTGTGTATGCTGGCTGGGGAGCGAAAACAAGCTGGTACAAAGCGGTGCTGTATGGTAAAAGGATATTTTTTCAGTGACAGTGAAAGTTCAGTGGTTTGCACTGATGCAAAACTTGGACTGACACACCAACAATAAATTACTACGCTTTTAAAATAAATTCAGTGTCAGACACAGAAAAGGTTTTGCTAGAAGAAGCTTTGTGTATGTTAGTAAATTTTAATGTGATCTAGCATTAAATGCAGCCAAGTTTATTTTGAACTTGGTCTTCCCCTCACAACAAACAAAGCCACATTTAATGCTATGTTAGGTAAAATGCTTTTAAAGATGTGGAAACTACAGGGCAATGTCGTGCATCCTGATATCATGTGCCTACCAGCAAGAGCAAAGTTGGCTTCATCACTAACGAGTTGTGAGGACAGCATGAAAGAAGTACTGAAAGTGGGTCACAGTGTGAAAATTACTGACAACGTGCATATGGTTAATCTTAATTGACTGTTACACCAAAAGTGAGCAAGTAGCAATGAAGAGAGAGTTGGACTTCAACCCCCTTTGTATGAATTCTTTCTTGAGGATTCTATTTTTTCAGTATTTTATGATTATTTTGGACATCGTGCTTAAAAGCAAACATTGCCTCAATGCCGTGAGCCGATACCAGATTCCCTCATGGAAAAGATATACAGCTCAGAAATTCCTAAAATCATTTGCCTGTAGCTTTCCTATATGGAGTGATGTCTCAAGTTTTCTAGGTCTGATATTTTGGGATCTCCCAGAACTAGAAGTAAGTGTCAGTTCTGCTCTACTTTTGGGAATGTCTTCATTTCATGGGGGCAAATCTCCTGTTTTCTATTTCAGTGCTTAGAATACGTTGGACTTCAGCCTTACTACTTGGGTGACTGGCATTTTGCGGGGAAGTTACTTTTATGGATTACTTTTTTTTCCCCCAGTGTTTGTACTAGTTAGATTATTAATAGACTTATTTACATGGCCAGGACAAGGAAAAAATAATAACTACCAAACTGACCTGTGGACGTGCCACGTTTTCAAACTATCCTTGCATACACTTGATTTCAGTGTGATCAATGTTTCTACGTGGAACTTCTTGGGCTTTGTACTTTATGTCACCCAGAGAACTGCAAATGGTTAATGTACTGGTATGACATACAATTAGGTATTTTGTCTTCATTCACAGGTAACGAAAATGAGGTTGAGAGAGATAAAACAACCTGTGCCGAGGCCACACAAAGCCTATTTTTAATGTGTTCGAGAATTTGTAGCAAAACTAACAACAACAACAAAATTAAATTTTCATGAGCATGAAGCAGAAGAGAGCTGACTGCAGTACCATCACCACCTTCTCCATTCTCCTTGTTTAGTTTAGCTTGAGAGCTAAAACAAGTTCATCTCACATATGAACTTGCCGCATTTCCAGCACATATCTCTCTCACTCTTTATTCAGTTAATGTTATCTTTGTTCTATATACAGAACTGTTTGCCCCCACTGATGTACTAAACTGTCATGCAGAAAAAATTCTTCCAAGGAAAAGGATATACATAAGCCTCATTGTTGTCAAGAGAGAGCCCATCCTACATGTTGAATTCTTCTAATCAAGTCTAACTACTGGAATCTGAGCTACTCGCCTGGACTGACTTACAGTTATTGGAGAGAATCTTATACTTACTGAAGCTTAGAGTTACGAGAAAGAAGCTACTGGAGGATCCTTCCCTTTTCCTCAGGATGGGTCAGGCCACACCTGGAGCCCTGTGTCCAGTTCTGGGCTTCTAACTATAAGAGACCATGGACACACTGGAGAGAGTTTGGCAAAGGACCAAGAAGATCTTTAAGGGACTGGAGCGTCTTTCCTATAAAGAAAGGCTGAGAGAGCTGGGACCCTCTGTTCAGCCTGGAGAAGAGAAGTCTCAGAGGGGATCTCATCAATGTCTATAAATACCTGCAAGGACAGTGCAAAGGAAATGGAGACGGGCTCTTTTCAGTGGTGCCCATGACCTCCAGAGGTCCCTTCCAACCTCAACCATTCTGTGATTCTGTGAAGCAGAAAACTTCAGGATATAATTTACCTCATCCTAAAGCTGAGCATATACCTAAAATAGCCTAAAAGAAGTACTTATTCCTGACCATTTATTATTATGGGAGCTTAGGTTACTCAGCTGTGAAATATCTACATTGTAGAAATCTAAAATTTGGTCAACGCTGAATGTTTTACCTTAGTTGTTCAAGTCTTTTATGTTTGACAGTCGATGAATTACATCTTTATTTATTCTTTTATGCATAATTTAAACATACTGATATTGACTCATGGATGAAAAATTGTGGGATACTTGCTGCTCTGCTTCCTGCCAATAGACAGTGCATATCACATGCAGAGCTTTATGCAGCAGATGTGATGAATGAGTAAATAGAAATGAATGAAACTCCAAGTGGAACTCATCTGCCCTAACTTCAGTTGTCCAGACCTGACCCACTAACGGTGGGCTTCCTTCAGAGGAAATCCCAGCAGCTCATGAGTGCAGTTGTTTCACCCTAGAATAGATGACCAAGACAGCTCAGTTTAATCATTTTCAGAAGGTGACAATCTCTCTCCATTGCTATAAAGAAAAGACAAGGTGACCGGCACCCAGATCTGAAGCAGGGTGAGATGTAAGGAAGATCATTTTAACCTTGCATTTAACCATGCATTGCCTCACTAGGGTGAGCCTGAGCAGCCCTTGAACCCAGCAGAGACGCCATGTGCTGCCCACCAGCACGGCGCTGTTTTGCATTCAGCTTCACTGAAACATTCTCCCGTTTCTTAAAAGCAACAGAAATACAACCAGCTCTGAATGAGCTGCCGATTGAGTTGCCAAAAACATCTATCACAAAAATGAACTTGCCTATGCATTTTTTTCAGCTGTATTGATAAGTTTGCTTTCTTACATTCTTACAAAGAAATAGGATAGATAAATGCTCTAATTTTTAAACGTGAGCTGTGTCACCTATGTAATTCCAAGTACTGACAAATCAGAGGAGACAGATTCCTGCAGTATCAGTTGTTTTGTAGTCTTTATTGTATTTCTATACAATCTTCTGAAATAGAAAAAATATTAAGAGGTAAATAGCCTTTCCTTCTAACAGTGAACTGTATATTTTCTACAAACGGAAAGAAAAGTTCAGCATTAAGAGATACATAAGCAAATAGATGACATGGAGTGCTTCTCCCGTTGTAGAAAAATGTTACTGAAGATGTAAAGCAGAATGATTTAAAATAAAATATCCAATTCTGACTAAAGGAGGCTACGCATATGTTGACTTCAAAATGCAATTACTATGGAAACAACAAACAAAGAGGGTATCTCAGAGTGTGCCAAGCTGAAATTCATGCCTGGACTGATTTCAAGTCTTTTCCTTGCTGAGAATTACAGCTGAAGGTTTTCAGGCTGAATTCTATAGGAAAAGTCTTCCAGCATGTTATTTTCCTTCCTCAGCTTCTCCTCTCTTCCTTTTGGTAACAAGGCATGAATAACACAAATATTTTTCTTAAATTCTAATAATTTTGAATTTTGGGGTATCTACTTGTTAAAAACTTTTTCGCTTTCAAAAATTACCAAGTAAAAATAACACTGCAGAAGTATGCATCTGAGTATGTCGTTCCATGTTTTCATAATCAAGGGAGAGAAATGGTCAATTTTAGTTGCAATCCATATGACCTTTTCAGACATCTACCTCATAATGATCTGAATTGCATGCTATAGGCACCTCCTTCTTTCTATTTACTGTAAAGGGAGTCTGCAGCACATGTACATTTGTATATACAAATATATTGATAAACGTAACCATATTATTGCATATAGATATAGTAGGCACATATACAGGATAACCTGTAATTCCCAGGTTATTTCCCCATTAACAAACAGCCCACTTTAGAAAGAATTGTGGAAGATGAAGAAAAAATCCTGAGAAACTTTGAAACTAATTAATATTTTGATAAATCATGAAAATGTAGTCTTCCAGAAAGTTTGCTTTGTTTATTGATCAACTTGATGGTGTGTTGCAAGCCTTTTATTAATCAAAATGTTTTTCCAGTTACTGGAAATTCATGTTTAAAAATGTATTTTTGACAGAAATAAAAATATGTCACAGAAATTTCAAATTTTAACACAGTAAAAATTATGTTGTGAAAGATGGTATCATGAGAAAGTATTAAACCTTGCAAGATACAGAATATGTCATACTGGTTGTCATAAAAATTGTTTAAATGAAAATAGGTAATTTTCATGCAACAGTGCGTGAAAAAGATGCCATTACATTTTCAGAGTTTGCTTACTTAGTACTGTTGTACATATTGTATGGGGACAGAGGAGGGGGGTTGAGTACAATTAAAATGGGGGAAGGAGAAACAGTCTTGTCTGATCTTGTCTGTTAAATATAGCAATATAGGACTGAGGATCCTCATTCTTGATCCTAATTTAATAGATGTTAAAGTTTTGGTTTGGGAGAATAGTAATTACAGTTTTCTTCTGTGTGGTGTTCTTCTTTCACTTTTCCCAAAGTGGAAAAAATCACTGTAGACCAAAAGAAAAAGAAGAAAAGTGTTTTCTCACAAAAAAAAAAAAATCCAACCCCTTCATTACATTTTGAGTTTTCCACATGATTTATATAAAGGTTTTAATCTTTTTGTTGTATTTTAGTTTATTGAAAGTTAGCCTGAAATGCCATTTAAAAATGAAAAGTCCATGTATTTTATTAAAATTACTCAAAGTAAATCTTCATCTGTCTTAATTTCCTCTTATGCTTTTAGCTGAATTCAAGCTGAATTTGCTTCTGGTTTGGAGTGATCAAATCTATATTTATTAATGAAAAAATGTCTTTCTTTCTTTTAAATATCTGTTCAAAGATCTGAAGAAACACAATCTGGCTTTGGAACAGACACGCATACACAGAGGAAAACTCAAATGTGCAAAATTTTATAAATTGCTAAATTTCAAATTAAACCAGCTTTATTTTGACATTTTCTTTCAATGTTTGTTTTTAGAACATAAAGGCATTGTGTGACCTCATGAAAAGCAAAAGGTGAAAATAATTCAAAATCAAACTGTATCTGACAGATACAATTTATCTTGGGAGTTAAGAAGTGCAAATTTAGATGCCTGCATGCAGATATCTCTGTGGAGGTGGCACGGGTGAGACAGGGACTTATTTCAGGGCTCTAAACATAGAAATTTGAACCATTTCAGATGGAGAGGGCTAAAAGATACACCAGCAGACAGACTGGCACTTTCTGGACAAGGTGGCTGGGAACCTGTGGGAATAGCCTCAGGCATCTCAAATGGCTCAAGATGCCGTTTACCTGGGCTACTGAATAGGCTTGTAGGAATCTATCTCTAGGATTCATCTCTCCAGGTGCCACCAGACATGTCGACTAGGAGAGGGATTCAGCCACCGAAGTGTAAGCACTTAGTGACATTTGAGTCTTGGGCATAGCCCAGCAGTGTCCCACCTCAGAATCCAAAAAGGTGTAAGTCTCCCTCACCTTCCACGCTGTTTTGCCAGCCTGGTGCAGTCTCAAATGTCCCATCGCATCCCAGACGTCAGCGGGTATCTGTATTTAGACAAGTGCTTCCTGCCCTACGTCTCCACACCACGACTGGGAGAAGTTCAGACACACGGGCCCTGCGTCAATACGCCTGTAGTGGTATCTAAAGGAAGGAGGCCTGATCTGAGGCAGAATCTTACTTAATGAGTTCACGGTCATTTTAATCTAATTAGTTACAAAGCCAAATTGTATTTCCAAAGAGTGGCAAATAAACTCAGTACTTGAAAGGCATTTGGAAGTACATTGTGATACCAACATAGATTGACTGTCGTGTTTACATATACAATGAACTGTTTAGCTGCACAACAGTGGTTCAGAGTAGAGTTCGAAAACCACTGAGGAAATGATGCAGGCTGAATTTATTTACCTGTGTGACTTCGAAGCACCACTGCGAGCAATAAGCACCACCATTTGTGAACTCACATTTCCCTCTACTTGGCCATGTCCTCAATGCTTTTAGCTTCTGCTCCACAGGAGGACTCCCTTGGGCGAGATGAATCTGCACACAGCTAGGTCCAACAGCGTTGTGTGCAAGGCACAGCACATTCAAACCGGTGCTATGTCTTCAGAGCCCTACAAAATAGAATGAACACATCGCGAAGCCAGGTCATTATTCTTATTTTGACAATGTTCTTATTATTTTATCCTGCTAATCAGATTTTCAAAGATTTATACATTAATTTTTCATACATTAATCCCTGAAACTATGTTTGGAAATCCCATGCTATAAATACCACAAGGCTAACGCACGTGCCAGCAGCAGAGAAAATTTACAAGAAACAGGCAAACCTCAGAATAATAATTTCATTGTATCACCCTTATAAATCTTCCCAGCTGTTCTGACACTTTAATTACAAAGTGACACTTTCAGTCTTAAAGTATTGTGGCCTGTGCAATAGATCATTTCACTTAGCACATGTTATGAGTCTGGCTACTGTAGAGGTGTCATTTTGCAATCCATCTCTGTTACAAAGGCAGAAAGTCAACAAGAGATTAAATTTTATAACTATAAAACTCAATAAGAAATTGGGGCAGCCCCGAATTTATTACAACAGACATGCATGCAGAATACATAGGGTCTTCCACATCCTTCCCCCTGCCCAGTATCCCATGCAGGCTTCTCTGTGGAATACAGGTTTGGGCAGAACAGCCCCGGGGAGGGAAGCAGGTGGCAGTTCTGGAGCCATTGTACCCAAAAAAGTGATAGTTTCTGAAAGCTGCAGGTAAAGGACAGAAGCTCCAGAATAACCCCACTAAGCAATTTGTAGACAAGGGACTAGGAAGGAAATCTGAGTCAGGAGTAAAGAATGTGTGACTTGTTTTCAGTCTAACACTGTCTTAGTATAATTACAACTTAAAAAAGCAGGAGGGATAGGACAGTTTGCTGTAAACAGTCACTTCAGAATGTCAAGATGAAAATGAGCAAATGCCAGTAATTACAGGAGTAAATGCAGTCCTAGCATGGGACTTCTGGGGTCTGCTCCTCACTTAGGCACGTACCGAAATTCCCAGCAATGCTAATAAAGGCTGCAGAGACAGACAGTTTAACTGTGATCCATTACATCCATCTATACCTCTTCAAATTTACCTACAGAGCTCTAGTTACTCAGCCTGTAGCTTTTACGTCATAGGAAGTCATTGCTGTCCAAGTAAAAATACCACCTTTGGTCTTCACTTGGAGGTGTCTTCCCGTACAGACCCAGCGCTCAGGCAACAGGCCTGCCAGCAGCCGTGCTGTGCAGCCTCTCTGAAGAGCTGTCTGCAAAAATGGGTGTTTTGGGGGGAGGTCAAGCTGTTTTCAATGGACAGAGCCTTCCAAAGTGGTGCCTTAGACACTAGAAAAGTTCTGCTTTCTTAACGCTTGATCCTTGTTCCAGCTCCATCTTGCTACGTTCCCTCTGCTGATTTCAGCTTTGTTGTTATCATCAAGCTTTAAAGGCGTTTGACTGTCAGAAATATGAATGTGGCAATTAACATTGATTTGTGTGTGTTCTCCTTTGCAAAGATGAAATAATTTTGCAGATGTCTCAGGACATGGAATGTTTAGATGATCGTTTTAACCTCAGTCTACCAAGCAGTAGTTTATAGGCTGTGAAACGCTGTCAGGCTGAAACACGGCGATCCATTATTTTGCTCAAAAAGAGAAGCCGCCCTCGCCACATACGATCATTTCTTTTAGCTATTAATTCTATTAGCATACATCTAGGTTACAGTGTTAACATCCCGTGACACAAAGTGGTATCCAGAATTAATGAGCAACTCAAATCCAGGCAGTCATGATTTTAATTTCTAGGTGGCTGATTCTTCCTTTGTTTTTGTGAAATTTGAAAGGAAAAAGAATATTATGGCCTCTGGTCATCAGCTTTACTTTTTGCTTCCCTACTTACTTTCCTTGTTGAAAAGTTCATCTTTTTATCGATGAACCCATACGGTTCTGCACATAAAGGAACCCATCCCGAAATCAGCTCCACATGGACAGACCATATGTGCACACTGAGCCCCACTGAAGTAAACTGTGGTTAGCACTTCTTATTCCTGCTGTAGTGTCCCTGCTACGCGCGTGTCCCTGACCATGGGCCCTGTTGTGCCAGGCACTGTACAGACAAAAAGAAAAAGTTAAAGTAGTGCTAGCAAAGGGACCATCACAGTACAGATAGGATGAGTGTACAGACCATAATGGGGGAGGCTAGATGGTTAAACGGTACGTATCAGTATTACTCTGTCAGGTTTAATGAAACCATCATATTTCTGTGGTTCCATTTAATGTGCAGCCCTCCAGAAGAGGTCATTCTCATTTCCTTTCTGGGTATAAATCACAAGTGATCTTTCCTGCTGCCTGTGAGGTTGCACATATGTGTGTTAAGATTAGAATGAGACATCATTTTGCACTCCAGGCTCGTCTACAGAAGGAAGCAACTGTGAAATAAGGCGTAAAGTGAACTTGCAGTGTATTAATAATGTTGCAGGAGCTCTTTCTTTTTTGAAGTTGGAGTTAATCACCTTTTTGTTAACACGCAGTAAACACACTTATGCGGAGAGGCAGTGTAAAATATCCATTTCTGTATAAATGCATGCCCAATATTGCTTTGCAGACATTCCCCTTTTAGGAAAAGGAAACTCTTGTGTAATGACACCAGAACCAAAACAAAGGTTTCTTTTCCAAAAGCTACATTTTCCTAGCAAATATTTTCATGTAAAAGATGCGAAAAATGATGTCGATCCACAGAACAAAGGTAAGGACGTGCTTGTCTGTCTTAGGAATGTTATAGAGGTGGCTCTTCAGGGAGAGGGAAAAAAAGAAAGGCAATTGCACATATGTACTTTGTGATCGGCAAAGCTGCACAAGATTTCACAATCAAGCTGTTTCCAAGTAGGTCACAATTACATTGCAAGCTGCTTGCATGAAAAACAACATCGGGTAAAAATTTGGAAACTGAAGATTAAAAATAAGATGCAAAACCTTAAGAGTTATGATAACGCCCCATTAAGCTATTTATCTGGGTCTGCGGTGGATTCTCTATTATTTAAAGCCTGTAAATCAAGTTTAGAAGGCTTTCAGGAAGAGATGCTCTTGCTTAATCCAAAGTTATGGGCTTTACTTACAGAATTTCTGGGTGAGAGTCTCTGACCTGTACTATGCAAGCAGTCAGGTTAGATGATCATAATGGTCCCTTCTGGCCTTAAAATCTATCAATTTATTAAGCAACTTGCTGTAATGCTGTGATGCAGAGGCAATTTACATCAAGATCTGAAGAGCACTTAAATTAATTGTTTCATTATAATCCATTTGAATGCTTTTACATCTTGATGCATGCTGCTTCTGGGTGCCTCACAGATTTTATTAGGAGATCTTCAGCCCTGAAAGAACCTCTTGTGATTGCCTGGCCTGCCTTGCGCGTTACGCCGGCCGTAACAGAGTGTTCCTGGGGAATTCATGTGGTGAGGAGCCCTGACATCACGTCTAGTGCCCGTGGGTGGTTCTCTGGGTACCGCTAGGAGGTGCTTCCCAGCAGCTCCGCTCATTACTCTTGTTGGCATCATGAGGAATGAGTTCAGCACTGTGTGGGAGCGTATTTCAGATCTTTCGTACACCTACAGCCTTATGCCAAAAATAAGATGCAATCATTTGTTTCCTAGGTGACAACTGCACTGAGCGTGCGCGGTCCTTCCTGCCTCTAAAATGGTGAAGTATGTTATCAGCCTTTCTTGTAGTGCTTTTGAGGCAACGTATCAAACAGCTTTTACCGCAGAACAAATGGCTTCTTGATTATGTACACATGGGGGAAAAATGTATTGAGGTTTGCATCTCAGTACGCATGCTGGGCAAAAGTAATTTTATTCTGTTTGTTCGCATTTTCTGTGGTAAGTGAAGTGAAGACGGAGCAAGAAAAGTCAGTTCCTAGGTTTCTAAATACAAGAAGACCTTTTAGGTGTTCTTTCTTGATAGTCTGTCTCAATCTGTATCTGTATGAAGGTGCAGAAATTCTAGTTCCAACCTTGCTTTCTCATGCAGACATCGAAAGCTTGTCAAAGCACAATATCATCCCAGCGTGTCTCCTATCTCTGGAGTATTGAATGCCAAAAATCCATCGATATTTGCTTTACACTACTGTCCTTTGCAGGAGACAGTAAAGGGTAATATAAGAAGTATAAACAGACTTTTACTATTCCGCTAGATTTTTTTTATAGTTCATTCTTCTATTTCCAATATTTCAAATTTCTGCAAGTTTTGAAAATATGCAAAGAGTTTCTTAATTCTTGAAACGCTGTGTTTCATTTATTAATTTGCATTTCATTTAGTAACTTAGGCTTCATATTTGTTTACTATTGCTATAGGCTTTTATTTCAGAATGTAGTATTTTATTGGAAAGTCTATTAAAACTTTTATTGGAAAGTCTATTAAAACTTTTTTATTGCCAGAAATTCTTGACTTTTTTCACGTCATGTCCACTGAAGGGTCAATCAGTGATGACCCTTGCTGCGTATTCTACTCCAATTAAGGCAAAAATTTAAGGAAAATTAAAAATGTCTCCTTTTTTTTTTTTAATCCTGAGCATCATAGACAAACTGATGGGATTTCAATGTACAGGCATTTCTATAATCTTATTTCAGAAACGTGAAGTTTGCTGATTTAATTTACGGATATTTTCATCCTGATTATAAGCAATAGTCTAAATCCGAAGTTTCATGCTCTCTCGTCTATCAGGTCTCCAGGCTTAGACGAAGGTTGGAGCAATCTCTGTGTTATGCTATTGGCTGGTGAAGTGAAGTGAAGTGAGGTGGCATTCCCAGTTCCACAAATTGAAGGTGCGCTAACTGCTGCTTCCTTTCGATGTCCATGGGAACTGTGATCTACACTTGCCACATCTGACGTGCGCGTGTGTGTATGGGGGGAGTTTCTTTGAGGGTCCATTTGAATGTTTTGTATTTCATACTTTCTTTGTAAACTGATTTCAGCACACTGCCCCCCCACGCCCCCGAAAAACAAACCAAACCAAAACAAATTGGAAGACTGACTGCTCAACTTCTCCCCTACGAAAATCAGAGGACTGGCATGAAACTGAGGAAGAGGCAAAGCCTAAAATATGTGGAGCTAGCTACTTCTCATCTTGTTTTTCACTTGAATCAAAATCCTGATTATTTTAACAGGTTCAGGAGAAGGTCACACAGCAAGATGATGATCTGCAGAGCTTTCGAATAGTAGCAAACCCATAAAACTTAATTTACATGGACGGTTGTGATATTAAAACCCTGGAGGACTGCAGTTTACAGGACTGCAACAGAGCAAAGTTCTGTGTCTTAGGGGGCATGATTTTTGAAAAGAGAATGTGGTTTGTTAAATTACATTTTGATATTGCACCTTGGTATGAATGGAGTTGCAGAAAAAATAATGAATCTGTATCACAAAAGGCCAAAGCCGATCACATCAATTGATCCGATAGCATGCTTAGGTACTATGCTGAATTGTAAGGACAAAGCCATGAATATTTTGATGGCTAAGGTATTTTTTTGTGATTTTCCTAATGTTATTTTAAAACTCTTATCTGTTTCAGAAAAAATCTTTGAATAATTTGCTTCTGGCTACAGGATTAATTTGTTTTCAGTCAACAGAAGCAATAAACTTGCTATCTTTGAAAGAATTTCTTGAACATGATCACAAAGAAAATATGGTGATGCACATTCTGTAAATCTTCTTTAAATTAGCAAATCATTACCAAATTGATTGTACTCTCTACAGTTGTTTCACAGTCTTCCTCCACACTTAACTCCTGTTTTTTAGATTAATTTCTTGACTGAAATTATTAAGGGTATTTCTGAAGAATTCACAGGTGTCCTCTTGCTTCTGAAAGAACATTAGTAGTACCAATCTCAAAAACAGGCTGAGAATGCTCTGTTTCCAAAACTGGAAAAAAAAAAATCTAGGCTGATATGTCTTGAGCAATTGGTTCCCTCATTGTATCAGCAAAGATTTTACATCCTTGTTTTCAAAGATTTTAAACTCCATGTAAGCAAAATCATGTTGCTTTATTTGTAAACAAAAGAACAGTCTCAAGAAATCAGAAGTAGTACCGGTATTTCTAAAAAGCCTAACAAACTGAAGCTCTTCACTGGGAAAATACTTGCATCACCTCAGAAGGGAACTGTCTGCTCAAACATGGTTCTAACAAACTAATTGACCATATTATGAGAGTTTTGTTTCTCTCCCTCCATTGCGGTTAATAAAGCAGCGGGCAAAGCAATGTTTTGGGGCCAGTTCATATATGAACTTTGACTTAGTGAGTGAGAGCTGTGGGTTGTTCCTTTTTTCTGTACAGCACAAGTTTTTTCTCTGCTGAAAGCAGTATCTCTTTGCCTTTCTTGCAGTAACATATGCATAGACATTACTGCAGTTTTGGCATTACGTATAACCACTGGTCTTCTCCATGTCATGTCCTCCAGCTGCTGGAGAGATTAAGCTGTTTCTGTTTCTTAGATCTGGCCTTTTATTTCTCGTTGCTTTCATTTATGCTCTTTATTTAGTGGGTACTGGCTCAGGACCAATCAGGAAACCCTCCACCTGTAGAAGAATAAGTATTTTCTGTCTTAGTGCAGGCTTTGGATTTTAACCAGGTTTTAATCAGGCCTGTGTTCCTCTCACTCCAGCTTCACATCAGGTACATGAGGAATGGTAGACTTTGACTACTTCCTTTCTAAATTATTTTTTTTTTAGCAAGAAACCACCACCTTTAGGAAAAGCGTGGGAAGCAGGAAAGGCAAACATTTGACCATCTCTGTAGAACTACTAGAAACATGGAGAGAATTTACTGCAGTTTTCTAGTATCAGTACTGGTACTCTTAGCTGGAAAAAAAGAGACTGATTTTTTCTTCCAAAACACAGGTTGAGCAAGAAGGGTTTCATTGTTTCCTTACTCATTCTTTGTCTTTTTTTACTTCTACTGTCCTCAGAGATGATCCAAGTTCTCATCCATCAGCCATTCTTCAGAGACAAAATTCTAACCAAATTTTTTCTCATGCATTTCTTTTTTTCATCCTATTTAAGTCTGAAGTTCTCTCTCAGAACTTCTTGGGGCCACAGTGGCATTTTTTTGCATGGCTTCTTAAGGTCAGAATTCATATGGGGAATCTCAGTGGGGCCGCAGTGTGATAAGCGTTTCTGTCAGCCCAATGCTGTGGGAGTAGCTGCATTAGAAATACGTACAATAGGGTAGGTTTGACAAATGAATAGCGCAGAGTGTTCTTGAGCACACCATGTCTCTGAGCTGCTTTAATGCACAGCCTAATGTTTAAACACATAAAAAGCCGAGAAGTGAACATTTAAATTCCATATTCAGCTAGTGGCCCATACTAGGAAAAAACAGTTTTTCCCCTCACTCCCCAGAAAGAAGTTTATACCAGGGTCTTGACAATTACTTAGCCTGACAGGTTTTTTAAATGCTGTGTTTCCTTTTTAATGAAAACCATGTCGTGTCTTCATCCCACCTAACTGTAAGAGTTCATAAGGTAGATATCTGCTCCTCAATTAGTTAGTCTTGCTTCCATAAATTGGCCAATCCTAAGGTAAATTCACTTGAAACCTTCTTAGGGATGACCCTAATTGTATCACCCAAGTACCAGTTCCTCTCCATTGATTATGAAGGGAGTATAGAAGACCAGAGGTGGATATCACATTACAGTAGTCTATGTCTGATAAGGAGACTTCCATTGTGTACCCACTCTCAATACCTCAGCCATTCATGCTTGAACATTATTGGAAATAATTTTGATCCATCAGCAATGAGATCATTCAGCCTGCACACTACCATGGCACTACTTTTTGACCTCAAATGAAGAAGGCAGAAGAGCTATTGGGGAAGCCCTAAGTATAAATGGAATATGACTGTTCAACTATGTTTTTACCTTGATAAGGCAGCCCTAGACAGCAAGTGTCTTATAGCATCCAACAACCAAGCTGCTTTTCTTTTACTTGTATTTTCTTTTAATGAGCATTGGTAGTCAAAGGAAAAAAATACCTTTTTTATATAAGGAAAGGTTGGCTGTTGTGAGAAACATGCAGTTTGACAGAGGAAACTTTTTGTGTGTTTGTGTAGATAGGTTTGCGTAAGAGAAAGAGAGAGAAATATGTAAATGAAGGGAACTGTGTTTGGTATTTAACTATAGTTCAAAGTAATTTATCTACTCATTTTCTTCATCAACCTCTTCCATTTCTGGAATGAAAACAAAAAAACATTTCACAAACTGAAGAGCTTACTCAGTGCTTGAAGTCACGCCAATAAAAAATTGAGGTGCACCTGCTTCTTCAATGGGCCATACAAAAACTTAATTTGACAGAAACTAAATTTATGAACAATCACCATTCTCATTGCTGGATCTCAAAAAAGTAGTCGTCTTCAAAATACAAAGAAATCTTTGTCCACTCAGTGTTTCTATGGCAACTAGAGTAATTGTTTACCTAGGAAAGCAATATTGGGGATTTATAATTTCAAGCTATATACCAAACTTAGCACCCTTTCGTTACTGCTAGCCTTAGTTCTCTTTTTCTCCCTTTTTCATGTCCTACAGGAAGAGGAGGGACAGAAAAGGTTCTGTGTCTATAACCCCTGCCACTTTTACAGGTTGTCCTTCCCAGTTGATGTTTTGCACAGAAAGAGCTACAAGCAAAGAGACAGAGCTGTCTCCAAGTCACCTTCTGTGGTAGGTTGACTGCCAACCAGCCACGTGCTGATCCAAGTCTGTGTTACTGCTGGAGCAAGGTTGTTCTGTGCTACGTATTTCCCAGTCCTTTGCCAACCTCCTTTGTTCATGGAGAGAACAGGAATCAGATCACAGTGTCAGCAGGAGCAATCAGCTGGCCAAGAATAGCTAGAAATAACAGAGTTTCAGCTAAAATACGCCAGTCAAGTGACTAGTGTATAGCATTGCAGTGACATTTTGCCACTTTCATTTGGAGGACAGTCTTGTTCAGGTGAAATTCATCATGTTTATACGCTGTTCTGTTTGTTTCCATGCAGGGTAATCCTGAGGGTGGCTCTCCAACCAAAGGGCAGCTCTCCACAGTGGGAATGAAATGCTTTTGTAAGAATTTTTGATACCTCTGATATTAATATTTCTCATTAAAGCAAGGTCTGGATCCTCGAATGAGTAAAGTTCCCATGGAAAAATCCGTTGCAGAGCCAGGAACTTCTCTGCCTTGTATTCACATGAATCAATGACAGCGGCACAGACCTGGTCTTACTTTGGATGGGTTTGGGTACTTCACAACATAAATGATGTCACCCCCCGCTGTTCAGCAGAAGATGCCAATCTGGGGTGCAGATGTATAGAGGGGTGAGTTCAAATCCCAAAAGGAACCTACCAGCTGAGTTTCACCCAGTCGATACTCTACTCTCACTGCAGAGAGAAAATATATCACACAGCAGCATAATTGGAGGTTTCATTCCTTCAGCCTTCATTAGAAACACTCCCCCACTCAGATCGGAACTCGCTGAGTAGAAATAGGAGCACCAGCGTCAGATTTTGAATGATATGAGAGCGATAAACCATTTTCCCCAGCACAGTAAAAAAAGTCTTAGGAAGGTATAGTTTCCTGAGAGGCTTAGTGTTAATGAATTTTTAATTTTATTTTTTTTATGTAGAGTCATGTGCATTTCTACAAATTTCATCAGGGAGGTCTGTTCAATGTATGCATGCTGATTGCATTTAGCTAAAATACTCATACATCAGTTTTGAGTCTCTTGTGGAGCGCGCTGGAATTCTTTGGTGGAAAACAGTGATGGGAACTGCGTAGGAGAAGGTGGCTGGACATAAAATGCATACTCATTTAAAGACACTGGAAATAACAGAGGGCACAAGAAGAAATCGAATAAATGTAATTCTTTTTAATTAATTTTTAAAAATTGAAAATGTTTATAACAATTGAAATAACATCATTTGACTTTGAATAATAGGAATAATACCTTTATGCATAAAGGTAAAATGTAAGCCAAATTTCCTCAGTTGGAGTTACCGACCCTGAATACTCATATGAATCAGAGCTGTAATGCAGCAAAAGTTCTACTTACCCTTTTTGGCAAGTATAGCCGCTTTAGACATGAAATTCGCTCTCTGTAAAGAGCACAGAAGGAATAACAGGGAGGACACCTATAACAATTCCCTAGAGCAAATGCAACCATTTTGTGTTAATTTTTTTATTCAGATTCCCTGCCGACTGGTTTCAGTCTTCTAAAATAATTTTTTTGTGGGCAAATCTGACGGTAACTGTATTCTACAATCTTTTAGCTACATCTGCTGCTCCCCATTACTCATATAAATCTCCACAGATAAAAATTAGTTTGTGTTCCCCTTTTATACTCTTCTTGGCAGTGTCCTCCTCAGAGCCCTGCATTCTGCCTTCCTGTCTCATGTCCTGTTTTCCACTGATGAGCATAAGGGCCAGACCAAACAAGAGCTTGTAGACACCTCCAGTCGTACATTCTAAATCTAAATCTAAGGTAAGAAACCCTACGCAGGAACTGCATAATGTTGAAGGAGTTTCATAGCTAAGGTCAGTTTGGGATTTCTGAGATTTGCTGGCTATTAGGAGTTGGGTCGCTTCCTTGCACAGAATTAGAACAGTCTTGGAAGCGTTGGGCATTTCAGTGCCTCCTTTACACCTATGCACAACTAAGAGTCAAAAATTAGTCACAGATTCCTTAAAAGCTCAGTGGTATAATATAGATATCCCTATGAGGAATAGGTAGACTTTGGAATCTATGAAGAGAAGTGGGCACATCTTAATGCCTCTTTCTTTGTCATCCTAAACAACATGTTTAAGATAGGTCAAATGAATTGCACCCTATAAAAGACAGTTTCCCTGTTCACTCTGAAGAGAACATGAAATTTATATATAAATCACTACAAAATAGACATATAAAATCAGGCTCTGGCATTCCTCAAGGTTGGAAGGACAACTTCAACTAAGGATTCTGAGATTAGCACCCTTACTATACCCTGGCATGTTATTATTTTCTTTTAAAATGTGTTGTATAGCATACTTTGGACCTTTTTACTCTCCTGCTGCATAACAGACTTGCCATTAGGATGCTTTCTTGGGAAGCAGGAATAATTGTCTTGATTTTAGTCATGTCATGAACTACGAGCATGCTAGATTGTTCCCACCTTGCTCAATTTCTCCCATCTCGTCTAGTGGGGAGTAAATATTGTATTTATCAGAATATATGTGTATAAATATAAATACAAGCACATCATATAAATTTGTTTCCTTTTTTTTTTTTTTTTTTTTTTTTGAGCTTGTCTTACAGACTACTTTGTAAGAAAGCAGGTACCTGGCTCATCTTAGTCAATACAATATCGCCTTCTTGTCCGCACTCTGTCTTTGATTGTGCTGCCTGTGTCCCACAGGTTTTATTCATTCTGGAACTGAGGGGAATCTAAATTCGTATTCCCTTCACTTCATTATTTTCAGTCCTGAAGTGGTAGAGTGGTTAGCATTCTCTTTGGAGGTATTGATTATACCTGGAGACTTATTCATATTCTTTTTACTGCTGCAATTTTCTGTATGCATGAGCTCCTCAGAGCGCAGGGATTCAGAGCATGTCCAGCCTTGCCCAGTGTGTGAGTATCTATAGGTGCTACTGCCACAGAAGTAATGGATGTTACCAATAGTGAGTTTTTAAAACATAGTCATTATGTCTCCTTATTCAGATACTGGCTTATTTTTTTTTTACTGATGCTGTTGCAAACAGGTATTAGGAAGCTTTCATTTTGTTTACTTTAAAAATAGTGTCAAAATAGAAGGGCAGATTTCCTAGTACAGGAAAAAGTGGAGAAGACAGTGACTAATTCTATGGATTCTCTAAAATGGTTGGGAATGATGGGAAGGGAGGAGGGGAGAAAGGAGGAGGAAGACAGCAAAGGAAAAGAGCATTTTATGTATCTGTATTTATTGAGACCCTGTTTAAAAGGTCAACGAGAGGCATTAGGAACGCAAGTGCCATGGCCACCCCCATCCATTCTGTTTGCCTCCTTTAATCTTTGATCCAGCTGCTCCAAACATCTGGCACAGTGGACTCTGACTCTGGGCTCTGGTTCCTGGGGAGTCCGTGGGGATGTGTGTGTAGGAGCTGCTTTGCATCCAGCATGGCTGCGTCCACACAACTCAGTGTGACCTGCTTGTGTGGGGATCACCTCCCTCATCCGCTGTGGGTCACCCACCATCCTGCCAGACAGCTGGGTGTCCCTGTTGCCAATAAGAGGTAGCTGCTTTCTGACTCCCTCGTTACACACTCCCTGGGGAGGCAGAGAACTGCTGGGACAGCCCAGCAAAGCAAAGGCACCTCTTCTCTCCCCAGATCCCTTGACATTTCTTCCTTCCAGGGACCCTGTGCACAGTGACACCACTTTTCCTTCTGCCTCACCTTTCCCTTCTACAGACACATCCCTCCCCTCCTTCTTCCACTCTGTGCTTTCTCCACAGATGTCTGTCCTCTCCTTTTCTCTGTCCCCAGCCTCCTGACCTTCCCTGTAATTTCACAGCCCATGGTTAAAGGGAAAGACAGTATCCGAGTGGGTGTGGGGAGGAAGCAGCAGGATGCTCCTTATCCATCACCCCACAAAGGCAGTGGCAGGAATGGGAAAGCTCCTGGTAGCTAGTGGGTTCTCACTTCTCACGTAACTTACCTCCATCCCTTCAAACACCAGCCCAGAGGCCCTTGCAGCAAAGTAGAGGGAACGAACCGTTGGAGCCACACACAGTGTCATGGTCTGGGCTGGACTGGCTACTAAAACGGGTGACAAAGGCTTGTACCAGATCCTTAAACCAGGACACACACACCCCCACAGTGCCTCTGCTTTAAGGACTGGCCTCTGCCAGGGCTTCAGCGGCTGGAGGAGCCATGAGAGCTGAGGAAAGATGTGAAGCAGGTGCTGGCTGATGGGCTCCCAGGCAGTCCCAGGCTGGGACTGAAGGAGGATGTGAAGGAGAAAGAAGCGAGGCTCCACACCTGGTAAGGACATATGGGATCCCTATCCTTCACCCTTTGGGATGAAAGGAGCAGTCAAGCTGGTACTCTGGTGGAAGAGAGACAGCAGTAAAGGGATCACAGGGGATTAGGAGCACGGATGAAGCCATAGCAAGACTGCCCCTCTTCCTCTTTTCCCCAACAACTTTATCAAAGTTACCTCAGTTGGGCAGGGGTGTGGAGAAGGACACGACGCAGGATGGATGTGGCAATGCAGTCACCCTGGGGGAGCCACATCAAGTAGCGGCCAGGATTTGGGTCATTCAGTAGTTGTTTTAAAAAAAAAGAAAAAAAAGATAATATTTTAAGCAGCAACCAAAAGAGGGGGAACCAGCAGGGAGTGCCAAGCTGTGGAGCAGCGGCAGAGAATGGCTGTTAATTCTCGAAAATGGATGCACGGGCTAATCCTCCCCTGCAAATACAGCCTGGTAAATGGTCAGACCCAGCAGCCTTTTAAATGCCAGATCAGCTCTTACTTAAATGGCATTTTGCATTGTTATTTATTTATTTTATTTTCCTTTATTTATTTATTTACTAAGAATAGCTTTGACTAAAGAGATGATCTCCGGCGTTGTGTTGCGATGTTTTGTTGCTGTTTGTCGCTGCTGCTGCAGGAGGAGTGCTGGGAGGTGTTGAGTTTGTCAGGGCTCAGGCTACCTGGGAGCCCTCCCACCCACACACATCCACCCACACCCCCCATAGCCCCACACCCCACGCTCGGAGCCACGGTGCCCGGCCTTGTGCTGGCGGTCCCTGACACCCCAGGCGGAGGAATGATGCGGTGCTGGAGAGGAGCGGGACGAGCTGAGTGTGAATGAGAGCAAGAGCCTGGGTGTGTGGGGCTGAGCCGTGAGAGGGAGGAGGAGAGAGGGAGACGGGGGAAGCTTTGGGAGGATGCAGGGATGCCGGAGGAGAAGGTGAAGCCTCGGCCGGCGTCGGGAGGGAAGGGTTAACTGAGGAAAGGTAGATGTGTGGGGAGCAGGTAGTCAGCAAGGGAGAGAGGTGCTGTGGGGTTTGTGGGAGGGCGGGGAAGCGAAGGGCCGGAGGGTACCGAGCTTGTGGGCAGAAGGTAGGCAAATGGGCAGCCTGCCCCTGGGGCTGCAGGAACCCTCCAGGGGCGCTGGCTGCGGAGCCATGGGGCTGGCAGGGAACCGCAGCGCCTGGGGGACCGGGGAGCCCGGGGCGAGCAGAGGGGAGGGAGGTCGGCGGAAAGGGGGGGTGGCTGCAGGTGGCACCTGCCGTGGGGAGGAGCGGGGGCCGGCGCAGGCGGGGGACAGCCCGCGGGGGAGAGGAGCAGGGGGCGCATCCCGCCGGCGGGGCTGGCAGCTCGGGCAGCCCTTGGCAGGGGCATCGCTCCTCGTCTCGCTGTGCCCGGTGCTGTCGCCAACGGAAGGGGCGAGGGCTGGAGAGGGCAACCTGTCCTTCCAGTGGCAAACAGTCCCTGCTTTCTGCTTCATATCGCTGTGTGTGTGTGTGTGTAGAGGGGGTGGTCGCTGCTCTCACATCCCCCTCTCTCCCCTTGCCAGGGAGCAGCAGGCAGAGCCCAGAGCTGGCAGGCTGCTTGGTTTCCTAGAGGGATCTATGCCACTTGGTGGCACTAAAAAGTTGCGCTGAAGCCCGGCACCCTCCCGGTGCGAAGGGACCCCTCGCCCCCTCAACCCCCGACCCGCAGGTGCGGGAGCGGAGCACCGGGGGAACGGGAAAACTTTGCCGGAGACAGTTCGCAAAAGGCTGCCGGATCCGCAGGGGTAAACTCTTCCCCGCGACTCGGGTTTAAACAGATCCTCCCAAAGCAGATACAGCTTTTATTTTTTTTGCCTTTTTTTTTTCTTTTTTTTTTTTTTTTTTCCCTTCGGATGATGCTGTTCTGAACCGAGCACCGCTTTCTTACTTGCTGGAGGGGGGTAGTGCGGGAAGGAGGTGTCGGTTTAACAGGGAGACTTTGGAACCTTCAGAGCATCTGGAGAGCTTTCCTCGCAGGGCAGAATGCAGGGTTAGCCCCCTATACATGCAGAGAGGTTGCTGCCGTGCGTAAGTGAGGAGGGGCAGAGGTGTTTAAGCAGGTGGGTCAAGCTGCAGCAAGTATTTAGGAAGACCAAGGCTGTGGTAGCAGAGAGCAAAGACCCATCTGTTGTTTCATTGTTTGTTTGTTTATTCCTCCTCCTCATGCCTCTCTCCCCCCCCCCTCCCCCGCCCCCCGCCTCCCCCCGCTTAAATCCAGGGACCATTCACGCCTCTTGCAAATGAGACTTGGGCGATGCTGAGAGAGCAGCGTGTTGCATGGCGTGTGTGTATGTGCATGAATTCGCGGGGGTAGGGTACTCGGTCCTCAGCATTTGTCTGTGATCAGAAGAAAACAGGATGTGCCCATAGCTGGAGGAGTGACAATGCTAGCCGAGTGGGGCTCACCTGCTGGTGATCTTTGCAGAGGCATTTGAGGATTATTCAGCTCCAGAAGGTCTGTGCAAGGAATGCTATCTCTGCCGTGGCTGAAAATAGGAGGTGCCTACCCCTACCCATCTTAATTATTGCCACCAAAAGGACCACTTTGCCGCCACCGTGGGAAGAAGCAATCCCTGTCACCGACAAGGTAATGCTGCGGAGTGGGAGAGGGGATTTACGTGCCCTGGGTTGCAGACAGAAACCCTGTGGATGCAGGAGGAACTCTTTCCCTTCGCTCCCTCCCTCCTGCTTTTGCTCTGTGCCCTGGTTGCCAGAGGACAAGCAAGACTCCTGGGGGGACAGCAAGCCAACTTGTGGGGTGCACCTCAAGGGACTGGGGTGCTGGGGCATCAGTGGATCGGGGCACTGGAGGGCAGTGGGTACTGACCCCTCCCCAGGAGCAGGATACATGTGGGGCTGGGGGGAGACCAGGGTACTGCAATACCTGGGCTTGGTTGTGTGTGTGATATAGCCCTTCCATTCACCAGTGGGGATTTGTCTTGCCAGGAAGGGATAATGGAAATGGGGACGTATTTGTTTTCCAGAGACAGGCAGGTTTAGCTCAGCCATAGACTTTTCTGTGTGACCTTGGGACAAATCACTTTGGCTCTGCTCGGCGAGTCCCGTCTGTTCCTTATTTAATAATTGGAGCTAATGTCTCCGTGTGCAAAAATGATTCATTAAGGGTTGAGAGGGGCAGCGATACCACTAGCCAAGCAGGCAGACAGAGCCCTAATGACCAGTGTGTATGCACACATCCACGTCTGTATGCACAGCCACTTAGTTGTAGCAGCGCAGGTAGCTACGCCAGGAGTTAACCTTGCCCAACAGTTTCCTCTAAGACCCAGCTCTACGTATTTAATTTTTTTTTTTTGTGAAAAAAATGTGGTCCTTCATGGCGAATGGGACCACCATGGCAATTTTTAGCACTGGTTGATTTTTAGATTTTTTTTTTTTTAATATGTATTTTTTCTCCCCTAAACCTGCTGGAGAGGTGGACGCCGGCGGCGGGCGGTGTTCAGCACCATGGACAGCGCCCGCCCCGCCGCCCGCTGTCCCGCAGCCCCGGGGCTCCGCCGCCCCGGCAGCCCCGCTTCCACTCGACCGCCGCCCCGGCGAGGGCTTTCTGGCGGCCCTGGGGGCGACTGGGTCTGAGGGGGTTGCCCGATATTTCTTTCTTCTAGTCTGGAGGACGAAGTGGGGGGATCATCTCGAAAGCGGAGGACCGTCTTGAAAACACAGCGCTCTAAACAGTCTGGAAAGGGAGAGATTATAGAGGAGTCAACTGCCAGGCTCTTCTAATTCTCTATGACTTAATTACTGTATTCCTAAACATTTCTATCCCATACTGATATTTTACTCATTCTCAAATGCCTTAACTACATGCTAATATTTATGCTACACAGTCAGGGATGTCAGGGTTAATCACTACTTCAAATGTTCATAGAGTATTTTGTGGGTCTCTGTATAGGTTCTATGTAATTTTATTTACCAACGTGTTTATGGGTTTTTTGGTGTAGTGGTAGTACTGGAATGCCACTGTAACACCACTCTTGTTGCAACTTGCTAGAAGAGGTTTGTTTGGAATTGCTGTTGCTTTTTCTTGATCATACAGTTTTATTAATTAATAAAATGCCTAGGATTACAGCTGAAATCACACCACTGTTATTAGTTCCTGCATCATGTGGTATAGCAGGTTTTTGGTAACAGCAGCAATAATGAGCGTATTTAGCGGAATTGAAGAGATTGTTGCAAGTTTTACTGGCAAGTTAAGCACCTACATATTAAAATAAAAATTGTTTCATCAACCAGAAAATATGTGCGTGTGGGCATAATATGGGGAAGAATTTCCTGGGATTGCAATGTATCTTGCTGATAATTATAGCATTCTATGTTTATTATCTATGAAAGCATGAGATCAGCACACCAGTCTGTTATTTTCAGTGACTGTTCTGGACAAATGGTTAAAATTCTTCTGTGCTGCTTAGTTTCCTCCTATTTCTAAGTGGAATTACAGGAAGCTGCTTCATAGTGTCTCCTGTTGTATAAGGCTGTTTCCTTTGTCAAAGGGCTTGATCCAATGCCTGCTGGAATTCACAGAGCTGATAATGCAATGACTAATGGTTGTTTGATCTTTTCAATCCTTTTTTTTTTTTTTTCTTGTGAATGGAAAATTTAAACACGGTAGAAATCTCAAAACAGAACAGTGTGCTCATATTCATGTTTTTCAACTAAAGACCATTTGAGGGCATCATGTTTTGTGTAATCAAACTGAATTACCTCTGAGGAGTGGGTGTGTGGGACCTCCTGCAAACTGGGAGGTGGATTGCCAGAATAGTTTGAACCCGATGCTCAGCGTTTGCAATGTCAAAAGCCAGCAGAACTGAGCAAAGGTTCAGCATCCTGAAGGTACACTTTTTCCACAGATTGGTCCCCATCGAGATGAGCCAAGAGGTCTCTCTCCTTATGGAATTGTTTTTCTAAGGTTCCACCTTTTGTTATCCAAAGATCTTCACTGTGCAATAAGTGGCGGGACTGACCCTGGACCAGTAATTCAGTTGCTTCTTGCTAAGATTTTGTCTTCTCTGATGATGAAACCTGGGTTATTTCCTTGGGATATATCGATTTGATCCATATCCGTATCAACATATATTATACCATATCTGATGGCATTGAATTAATTGCAGTATGTAGTGTAAATGAATGCCTGGAAAGCATTTGATCAGCAGGTACCTGGCTGCACAACATAGTATGTAAGTAAAATTTGTCACTACAAATCAATGGATTTTGGGGGCCTAAGTTTTTGTGATTACTCTGATCTGGAAAATCCTTTAAAGAGATGTTAAACTTTAGATAAGTCTTACAGATGTTTGACCAATAGTGCTCTTCATGTGCTTAACATATTGAACATATTAACAATATGACCATATTCCTGAGTGCTTTCCTGGGCTGGACCATATGTTCTTACTCCATCACAGCCTTTCCTGTGATTCAGGAATTCGACATTTATTTTCATTATTTAAATCTGCCTGAAGATATGAACAAATAGGCTTTAAATTTACAAAATTGTAACAAAGAAGAAACCTGAAGGACAATTTTGCTATTTATCTCTTCTAATTATTTTTTTTCCCTGATACAAAACACGCTAAATCAAAACCTTCCCTTTGCTGAGTTTGTGTTTTACCTATTGGAAGCCACTCAGCCAAGAGAATTCAGATTGCAAAAAAGACGGGTCCTTCACTCTGGGGTCACTAGTGGGCGCTGCTATAATAATGTAAGTCACAGGGGGAAAGGGTTTCATTCTTAAGGTTTAAACACAGTTACACCTGCGGCAGCGGAAGCCCTTAAGAAAAGTGAGACGTGCCCCATGTAAAAGCGCTCAGCCACGTACGTAGTGGAAAATCAGCCCTTCGTGAACTGCTGTTCATAGTTTGATTTTCGATCAAGGTTTAATTGATGCCGTCAAATATTAGGGCTCTTTTTATTTCATTTAGTCTGTGCAGACTGTAAGTATAGATACACCTGCATTTGAAGTTGAAATAAATAATTTTAAGAATTGCGTGGTGTTTCATGGACTAGTGCAGATGCTCATTTTCTACTCGGTTAAACCTCAACATGAAGTAGCTGGAACTCTGCCCTAAAGGAACAGCTGAGAATTTCTCCTGACAGAGACTGACATAAAGTTTTTACTGACAGAGAAAGCAGAGGTCATAGGAGTATGTCCAGTGCTTCATCAGATCTGTGTCTTTAGTCATCTGGGTAGCCCTTAAATTTTTGTCTAGGACAAGACTGAGCAAAGGACAGACAGGCAGAATTATCTTTCTGCCTTAATACTTCTGCAGTAGCTCCAAGTGTGCAGCCAGTGCACCAGAAGACAGAGACCAAAGTGTCTGTCATCTGTTGTTAAAGCATGTGACTTCAGGATTAATTTAGAGTTAGATTCATAGCTGAAATAAACTAGGAACCTTGATAGACCAGTAATTAAGTCTCTGATTCCATTTTGCCTATGTTGCAGTAAATTAAGAATAAGTCCCTTGACGCTGAAGAAATTGAGCAGTGTGCAAAGTAACTTTGACCCTAAGTGCTGTGCATGTTGATTTGCTTGTCCATCAATGGAAACAAGTAAATGCAGATAAATTATTAATTGGGAAATAATTCCCATCACTATATGCGTGCATTCAAGAGTTCACTGTCTTTGGTGCTGCTGCTACCTCTGTTCTCAGTCTGAAGGCTATAGCATATCAAACTCCCTTTAGGGTTATCCCTAACAATTTAAACAGGAGTTATAGTTAAGCTTATGAAATTTTGCTTAATTTTATTTTAGTACTCATCCTGCTTGTAATTATAAGCTTCCTGTAGTAGGAAAGAATGGTAATCAAAATGTGGAATGGCTTGTATGTGATTCTCTCAGGACAGAAGAACAGTAAAATTGTATATTTGAACAGTACCCTTGGCCATCTCTTCAGGAAGATGTTCTCCAGGAAATGTAATTAGTGTGCTTAGTCTATCAGCTCTCTGCTCAGCTGTTTTGGCCTAAAATGGGATGTGTTAACCATGGCATAATCAGCTGTATCCAGTGGAAGGATGACAGGCAATAAGCACAAATTGAAACACAGGAAATTCTCTTTAAACATAAAAAAGAACCCTTTCTACTGTGATTGTGATCAAACACTGGAAAAGGTTGTCCAGAAAAGTGGTGGACTCTCCATCCTCAGAGATATTAGAAAACTACCTGGACATGAACCTGAGAAACCTGCTTTAGCTGAACTTGCTTTAAGCAGAGTGGGTGGGCCAGACAACTTCCCGAGGTGCTTTCCCACCTCAACCATTGTGTGGCTTTTAGGTTTATGAGAGCAAGAGTCGCCCCATAGAACCAGATCTCTATTATACAAATCCAAATCCACTGAAATTTAGCAGGCTCACTTAGACATGACAATACAAATTCCAGGTTGTTTCACTGCATCACGAAAGCCCACAGAAAGTATTGACTTTGGATGCTTTGGATATGAGACCTAAGCCTAATACTCTAAAACATAAGCAGTTTTCTTGGTGTAATTAGTAACAGCTCTGTAATCCACAACTGACTTTCACTTTAGTATGTGGGATATGTGAAGAAAGTTCATTAATTCTGGAGCAAATACATTCTGCACCTGGCCCCTTCTTTTCCCTTGAATGCTATGGAGTGGAAGGATTTGATTGCTTTCAGAACTTTCTTATGGGCCCTAGGAATCCCCTAGCTATGAGACCTGCTATTATGGAACCAGAAATATAAAGGACACCTTCAGCTTTACTTCATTCTTTACACTGTAATTTTATCCTGATAGATACAACTGTAGACAGAGAAGAGCAAACAGCTGTTCTTTGGAGTGAAGAAGATAAAAATGGCCTTGATGCCCTCTCTTTCTCATATATGCTGTGTGGAAATTGTTTAATCCATAGACATAAGGCCAAGAACAGTATTACTAAACTTGACGAGAAACCTGGTTGATGTGTGTTGTAGAATTAAAATGGTGGATGGGGATTGGATTTTTTTTGTTGTTTGATAAGCTCGCCCAATTCTCTGAACTCTCTCTATTTGTACATGTGCAGCTGCACAGGCAGCTAGGTTATAAAAAGGCGTCTAATTGTATACCCAGTTACAGTCTAAGGCAGAGCTGGCATTTGTCTAGATATACTTGTGCTCTGCACACGTAGCCTTAAATTGAGAAGCTCAGAAAATAAGCATCCATGGTTTTAAATAAAAGTGCCATTTCTTTCCAAATGCTAATTAGTTTTTAAATAATTAAAGATTTTTTTAAGTGGTAATACATTAAATTAATTGAAGGTATAGGCATTTAATAGCTGTGATACTGTACAGAGATATCCCCTGTCATTCATCCGTTGGACTCTTTGCAAATTATACATTATCATCTTCAGAGTCACAGAAAAAACAATTGGAAGCCATAAGCAGTAGTGATATGCTGTAATTAGAGACTAATTAACCTGAATTGAACTGCTGTTATTCCTTAGTGGCAAAGGGTTGCAGTATTGATAAGCTAACGCTTCACAGACTAGAAAAAACTTCTTGAAGTGTTCTACAGTTGTCTGAATCTTATTTCATTATTGACACTTTCTATTATTAGAAATTAATATTACATGAACCTATTAATATTGCGATTAATATGACAAACCCATTTCTAGTCAATGTTTTCTCTTTTTAAAGATTTGGATTTCATTTGGGATTATTCACTAAAACTATTGCATGATTTCCTCTGTGTAAATAATTTACAATTTACAGATGTCTAGGTAAAATAGTAATTAAAGAAGGCCAACCTCAAGCAGAAGAGTGGCTTTAGGTTTGACTGTCTCATCTTCAGAACCAGGCAGACTTTCACTGTGGCACTGTACTGAATGACCTAGCTGTGAGGGCTAAATTCAAGATTAAAATACTGCTAGATTTTGAAGCTGAAAGAAGCAGAGGTGGATTTCCTATGGCAAGGGTTTCTGTCACTTTACAACGTCTGACCATCATTAATGATTGTTAATGGATTAGAGATGACTGCTGGATCTGAAATGTATGGAAATTTCTATATTCTTTTTTATCGCATCAAAAGATTTATGTCAGTAGAACCGAGGTCAGGCTCTGTCCCAGAATTTTGCATTTGTATTGTCAATAACGAAACTGGGCATGTGGTTCATTAAGCAGCTCAGCATCTTCCTAGATTTAAGAGTGTGCTTAACTTCCTGTACTACGAATGGATCCACCGGCAGGTGTAAAGCAATAGATGATAATTTAATGTGCTCAGGGATCAAGACCTGGACAAACTACTGTTTAAGCACTATATTTAAAACTAGAAGCATCCTGCTGCAAATCCACTGCTAGGTACAGAACACTTTCCAGTACAATTTCAAGTTCCATTAACCACAGCCCAAGATACGAATCTTTGTTCATTCTTTTTCTCTTTTTTTTTTTTTTTTGATCCTTCATCAACACTAAAGCTGAGTGCAGATTGCATTGCAGACTATTGGCAAACATAACAGATCAAATATTTTAGACAGTAACGCATCTGGATAGTCTCTGTGTTGACTTCTTTCAATCAGCAAAGTATTTATAGGTGCCCACAGTACCAGGATTTGTTGAATTGCTTATTGGTGATCTTTGATTTGAAGATATAGAAAGATGAAAAGAAATTCACTGCACTGCTGTTTTAGAATTGTTCCTCTGCTGAAATATTCACTGCTTAAAACACACACAAATAACAAAATCAGTTTTCTTAATCAGAACTTATTTTAAAAGTTAATTTGTTTCATGTTGTGGCTTACAAAAAAAACCCAACAGATTTACAGATTTGAAGAAACAGATTCCGCATTGCTTAGGATGTTTCAGGAACAGCTCTGTTTGTCAACAGCAGTTTCCTAGTGCTGTGATTGATAACATAGTCCAGCCCAAGGTACATTAGTGTGACATACGCATTTGTGATAGAGAAAGTGCCTGAAAGTAAATGGAGTTGATTTTGAAGACGCACATTAGAAATGGCAACATCTTTCTTCTTTGGAATTAAATACTTGTCTGTCTTTTGTGCTTTTGAAAACATTTCCCAAAAGAGTTTTTAAACAAGAGTGTCAAAGAGAAAGGCATCGATTTATACCAGCAGAAGTACAAGCCTAAGATGGTGAAACACTGAAGTACAGCAAAGTTTTACAGCTTGAAACATGACGGAGGCAAGTGTGTACAGGAGACAATGCATTGCAGTCATTGACAGCAGTAGGAATTTTGGAACAGATTACAAAGCTGAATTAATAACTAATTTTAAAGCTTTTTCTCTTATTTATTTATTTTTTAAGGTTATGAGGATTATGATCACATGTGCAGCTCTGCATAGCCGTCCACTTGGAGACGATGGTGACTCCTTAGAGAATATACGCAAACTCCTGGTTAACCATCAGCATCGGGCTCCTTTTATCCAAAAGATTTGATAACTGCTTTTCACCAGCTTTCCGGTTTTGTTCCATCATGTTGTCTCTACCAGCCTAAACCATTTCTTAAAATGGTCCTTTTGCTGTTCCTTGCAATCCTGTTATTGAAGGAAGATGTCTGTGGGAACTTTGGGCTTTTGGTTTCTGCACAGGCCAATGAAAGAAGGGTGGTTGCACACATGCCTGGTGATATTATCATTGGAGCTCTATTCTCTGTCCACCATCAACCAACTGTTGACAAGGTTCATGAGAGGAAATGTGGAGAGGTAAGAGAGCAGTATGGCATTCAGAGAGTGGAGGCGATGCTACATACCCTTGACAGAATTAATTTGGACCCCACACTGTTGCCAAATATAACGCTAGGATGTGAAATAAGGGACTCCTGCTGGCATTCTGCTGTGGCTCTGGAGCAGAGCATTGAGTTTATAAGGGACTCTCTTATTTCATCAGAAGAAGAGGAAGGGATGGTGCGATGTGTGGATGGATCTTCATCGTCTTTCCGCTCCAAGAAACCCATTGTCGGTGTCATTGGACCTGGCTCTAGCTCAGTTGCAATCCAGGTCCAGAACTTGTTGCAGCTTTTCAATATACCTCAGATTGCTTATTCTGCCACAAGCATGGACCTAAGCGACAAAACTCTGTTCAAGTATTTTATGAGAGTTGTGCCATCTGATGCGCAGCAAGCACGGGCTATGGTGGACATCGTCAAGCGCTATAACTGGACCTATGTTTCTGCTGTACATACTGAAGGTAAGAGGTTATTTTTTTTTCCATATAAGAATGCCTTCAAACCACTTTGTTGTGTCAAATAAATAGATGATGACAGTTTGAAGCTGTTGTTTCTTTTCCAGTTAGTTGTCAACAGGATAAACTTTTACTTTACTTAATAGTGACTTCACATTCTCTATGGGGCTGAAGTAGCATCATGTTGATAACGGCTGAAAACGAAGTTTGAAATACAGGATTGTGTGTGCTCTAGGGCCACTTGTTGCCAGAAGTGCTTACTCTGAAGTCTCCTAAATGACCTTAATTTAATTTAGTTGACATTTATTTATTTTTCTTTATCTAACAATTAGCGTATTTATGTAGAATAATCATTTTGACTGTATTAGTATCAAATGGGAAATGAGAAAGTGTCTGGCCTTCCTAGTGCAGAAGAACTAAATCATCATTTGAAACTGTAGCTGAGTCAGAATGTGTTCCTGCTTAATATCTGTGCCACAGAGGCACGAATATTAGAAAACAAGTAATACTGCCTAATATTTGAATGAAAGTTGTTCCAGCTCCTTGAGAGCAGAACTCTTTCTATTCTTTTTATAGTACTCCATGGAGTATTGCACCCACTTCTTGCTCTGCATCTGGCCATTGGTTTTGGGAGTGAGCAAAGGAAGTCTCCTCGAATCTTCTTCACACATTTATGCTCCATCAGGTGTTCAGAAAATCAGAACTGTGTGCTAAATTGCTTTCCTCTTGTTATTAGTTTGGTTAGAGCTTAATCTTTTTACTCAGTGTTCAGAAGAGTATATGATTAAAAGGACATGCTATGGAAGAGCTTACCTGATTTCATTATTGACAGAGTTGAGTGAATTCATCTTCCTATAAACGACTAGAATTTCATGCTGCCTTAAGAGCAGGTTTCACCAGCCCCTGTCTAATGACACCACCATTTAATGAGTTTTCTGGAATTAGGTTATGTGATGAATTTTAGGATCTCACTGGTTTGCCTCTGTTCAAACAGACAAACTCCGAATGGAAGGCTCAGAATATGGTCTGGGAATGAAAAATGTTATTAAGAGATTGAGTAGTGGTGGCGGCATTGCTGAACAGCAGCAGATGCTGCTGGCTTTATTACAACCAATAGAGAGCAGATTGTCCTTCCCACACACTGAGTATGCTTCTCTGGCAGACTTTATACTATTCAAAGCCCTTTTTAGGGAGATGCTGGTCCAATTCTAGTATGTAGAGATCTTTTCCCTCCTACAGATATGTAGAGAGCTCGTTCTGCAGTATGAAAAACAAAAAATAAGTTAGAATTTGCATGCAGATTGTTGCAATCATGTTTCCATCATGGTAATGAAATCTGGTAAATAACTACAGCCCCTTTTTGTATGGGGATGCATGAATATATTAGGGGTTTAGTATAACAGTGTATAAATCACTTTACGTCACATCATGTAGTGAAGGTATTCTGTGCCAGCCAATGCCTTTGGCATGGCTTGGCGTGCAGCCTTCACTTCACAAATATGTATGAATAACATCATGGTCAAAAATAATGCTGTTGATGCATCAGATTAGCAGAAGATTTTATATTTTCACTCTTTTTGATGACTCGTCTAATTTTTGTTATGAAACAACATTTACACCTCTGCTTATTGAGAAGGGATGCTCATATATTCAGTATGGGAATTCTCAAGCTTATGTCAAGGTCTGATTCTGCACAGAGTGAGAATACTTACTTTTACCACTTCCCGTGGACTCTCTGTTTGGAGCAGATGGTAACATATGGTATGTTAATCTTATGGCAGAGGAACTTTGCACTGCGCATTGGAAAGAAGGGAGTAGGGACACAAGGGTTGAAGCTGGAGATAGCTGCTATGGGCAAGACGAGTAGTAAATGACAGAGGAGCTGAGTGTGAAGAAGGAGAAATGATGAATGATACATCCAGTACAACATGTGCCTACTTCTGTCGTTATTAAAGAGGACAAGATAGGTGGTAGGTTGTTAATACCTGAGGCCTCGTATCATTCATAGCATATTTACAGCAATATAACTGGGCATCAGTGAACAAAAACATTAAACTTGACTTCTAGGAACCTTATCACCCTATCATCTATTTGCATAATCTGGTCATGATGATGAATATGCTCTCAAGTTAAAAAATGTCACACGAATGTTTTCTAACAGTAGAACAGATGGTATTTATAATGGTATAGAAAAATACAAACTGGTCAAGGTATCTCTTTGAAACGTGACAATGTCTGATATTCTGGGCACTTTCCAAAGATTCTGTCGGATGTTATCTCTTCCAGTAAAAGAAAGATTTTTGAAAGAACACCATAAAAAACCCCTATAGATGAGTGCTAAAGGAAAGGAATTAAGTAAATAAGCAAAAGAGATATTATTTATGTATATTATTTTTACTTTTGTAATTATTTTTCATTTTAATATAGTAACTGTTTACTTGTAAACATTCTGAGTATGTCCCTCTACTTAGTGTCCTACATTCATAGGTAATATTTCAAAATAGAAAAAAAAATAGTTGTTGAATCACATTCCTTGCAATTTTTATCAACAGGATTTTGCCCACCCATTGAGAGTGGTCCTTCTTTCAGCACCTCCAGTAATTCTGGCCATCTACATTCATTAGCTAATCTTCCTGCATTAGCCAGACTGTCCTGAAATATGAACTTTGGTTTCTGGGAAGGATTTCCAAGGAAAGGGAGGCTCCTCTCTTTCAAAGCTGGGCTAGGGAAAAAGAGAAGGCAGAAAGAGCTTGGTTATTTCATTGTTTTGGTAGTTCCATCAGCAGATAAAGTTATAGGTCTCTTTTTGGTCTAGTATAAGAAAAACCTGGCAGAAGTAAATAGCTTCACAATAAAAAGCTACTTATTGGAATCTTTCCTTCTGCACTTACTACTTATCTGTGTCTACAGTGGATTAATATTTTGGGAGGTTGATCTGAAATTGTGTTGTTAAATCCTTATTCAAGGCCTCCAGATATAAAATATGCAAAAATTCTAAGAGGCTCTCATAACCTTTGCTCCTTTGACATATTTAGCATCATGGTTTAGTCTAGGCAACGCCTTCGGGTGTACAAGTAGTACTAAAATTTACTAAGAGTAAATTTTTTTCCTAAGAATTGGAAGGTATCAAACCCTATTGTCAGTGGAGCCCTTGTAGTTTTGAGGAGGAAGTTTCTGCAATCCAATTAACAGGAGATACAAGTAAAAAATTAAGGATATTTCTCATAAAGCAACAGTCATCTCCACTTACTGCAGTGTATTTTACATATGCCAATCAGAATCTTTGCAAGTCTTCGGTAGTCTTAGGTTGTAACACCCCTTGCTCGGCTCTGTCAGGAATGATACTGGCATCTTCCCCCACCCTCCAACTCTTTCTTGCATTTAATGATTATTTGTGGGGCTCTACGCTAACCCTATCTGGCTTTAAACTAAAACCTTTTTCACCCACCTTCAGGGCACTTTTTAAAAAAGCCTCAGCAGTTCTGGTCACTGTGTAGCAGGAAAGTAGGAGTGAGCAGACAAAGAGGGAAACTGTGATGGGAAACTCCTTGTACCGAGGACCTGTCAACCGATAGCCTGAAGCAAGTGCCTTCACCTTTATGGATTGCTACAACAGGCATGCAGGGTGTGCTGGACCATTTTATTTGAAGTTTGCATACCGATCTAATTCTTTCAACTGGCCTTACGGATGTTTTTTTCCCACCACTGTGATAGGAGCAGAGCTTAAACAAACATTCTTTAAACTTAAACCAACTTTCCCTTCTCAAACCAACTTGGCAGACCTGCAGCAAGTCAATAATGCTGCTGAGAGATCAGTCTGTGCCTCCCTCTGAGGCAAAGTAGCCCAGCAGAGAGAAGCCCCCTGGTTTAGTCCCCCAGGGATCCATTTTAGCTCATGTATCTATTATCCACCTGGGTGAACTAATGCACTTAGAAGGGTGTAGAGAGAAAAATTTGTGCCTTTATCCGGATTTTGGGTGGTGATGGTTGGCATGCAGGTGGGCCATGCAGCTCAGGCATTCCTGGCCTTTTGTCTCGACCTTTTCTTGCTTAACCACTTGGCACCACAACTAATCGGAAATGGTCGGGGAAACCAGGGAGAAGCTGTCTGTCTGCTGCAAGAGACGAAGAACTGTCTGTTTACCTCAGTTCCCATATGTAAGGATTCTCTGGTCTTTTTGAAACATCAGAGAAAAATATATACAATTTTCTCTTCTCCCATCATTGCAGTTTGAAGGCCTCGTTGAAAGCCCATTTGAAGTCAATACTCCCCCGTTGACTAGACTGACATTTGGATCAAGCCTTCCTAGTCAGAAACAGCATCAGTCCCTGAGAGTCTGTGCTTAAAATTTGCCTGGAGGCAAATTAATTAATAATTTGAAAGGCAATTTTCATTGCCATTGGAAACCATTTATTTTGCCACTCTGAATGAAGTGAAGAGGTGATGTATGCTGGAAAAATAGAACTGCACAGAGGTACAACTAAAACACAGTAGGCCAAATTTATTGGGGGTGGCAAGGGATAAATTTCACTCCATTATGTAAAAGGTGTGATTTACTTTTGAACATAGCCTTAAGAAAGAAGCCACTTTGTTAACATTTTCTTTAGAGACCTCTGCAGGTAAACATTGATCAAACTCATCCTCAGAGTCCTCTCTGTTTAGTATCACTTTCCTCCATTTAAATTTATCCTAAGTGCATATAAAGAGGTGGTTCACATTCATTTTCTTAGGATATACCCAGGAAAGCACAACAAAAGCAGAACTTTTTTTTCCTGCAGACAAGGGTTATTTCACACATTTCCTTTCATATTTGTTCAAATGTGCCTGGTTACAAGACTATTTTTGCCTACATCCTTTGCTACCAAGTAAAGAGCAAAATGAAAATTAGTCATAGTCTGTGAGAACAGGATGAAGAAATGAACGAAAAAGCTGCAACAAGTTGACCTTAAACCTACTGCTTTGAACAAATTGTACTTGTATGACATTGTGGAGACTTTCTTTGAGACTCTAGATTCTTCTCCTCTAGATACAAAAACTATAAATAGAAATATTTACTTTTCACAAAATAATATGATTGAAATTATATTAATTTTATTTTAAGCATAAGTGATAGATTTTCATGCTTTATGTGCAGAAAAAAAACACATAAAAACATAAACACATAACATAAAACACATAACAAAAACACATAAAAACAGAAAAAGGACCCAAAAAGGTCCTTTCTAGTCCATGAAAATATTTTCCACTTCAAAGAAAATTCATTTCTAAAAATCTGTTTCTGAAAGTTGAAGAATGTCCTTTCTGAAGACTGGAGAATGTTACATTTCAACAAAGTTTAATTTTTGCCTTTGGGAAAAATAATTACTTGGGTCTTTTTATTTTTGAAATGACTTTTAGTTTTTATTTTTTGAGACTTTTAAACTGTTTCAAACATAAACGTTGAGATAAGGAAGATCACAATTTAATATGCTCTCAATCACTTTAATCTTGTAGCAAAAATAAAGAATATCTCTCATCTGAAAGAACATATGGGAAATGGAAACTCAGTTCCAGTCTTACCCTGATGAGATATTTGCTCGTTTTTATTGAATGTTGACATCTATAACAGAGGTGGCTTCCCCCTGCCCCCCCCCCCATTTTTTTCCCAATTTCAAATATTTATCCTAGCATCACAATGGTGAAAAGTGAGCAAATGCTACCAATCAGCTGGGAGTACTGAGACAGAAAACTGAAGTACCACCAAGTTAATGTTTACTTTGTTCTGCAGTGACTGACTAAACAGACTAAACCAAACTTTAACATTCCTGGCAGACTGCTCAGGCCAGACATACCCACTGTGAAGTATCTTGACAGACAGAAAAATACAAAATGTGGTGTAGACTCTGGAGTCTAATGGAGATGAAGATTGTTAGGGGAAATACCATGAGACAGCAAAGGGACGGTGAGCAAGGAGGTGTACTATTCTAAAGTTTCTTAAAAAATCACTTTGAAAGGAATGATATAAGGTGGACTTACCTAAAACCAGGACACTTCGTTCTTCAAAATGTCACTTTGCTTCTTTTGTTTAGGGGCTAAGTGTTTAAACATCACTTTTTCCCTCACTTAGACTCTACGGCTGCTCAATGAAAGTTGCAGTGTCATGAAGCTTGCCTTCATTGAGACAAGGCAGTAGGAGTCCAGCATCTCCCAGCCTCATCTTAAATTTTTCTTTTGCCTTAAGCCTGGAAATGGCACAGTTCTTGTCCCCATCCCCAGGGCGCACCTCTTCAATCAGGGAGGGATTTATCAAGTTGATGAGATTTGGAAATCTTTCAGGAAACTAGGTTTCACTGCACAGTGCCTGCTGGGCCAGACCAGTTTTATGAAAGATGGTCCTTCTAATATATGCTATCAGACGACCATGGTTAGTAACAGTGGTTCACTTTTCTGTATCCCCCTGATATTTTGTCTTTGAGATAAACAAACAATTGCTACAGACGTGGCTCGAAAGCAGATATTCCATATAACTGAAAAAAAAAAAGGTTCTTGAGGTATTTTTTACCCCAAGTCAGAATCAAAAACCAAAATAACATTTTTTAGTGATTAAAGCTATGATAGGATTCAGAAGTCAGTCAAAATAAACTGCTTGTCTTGTGGTTGTATTAAAAAAGGTGATAAAAGGTGACTTTATAAGTCAAATGGAAACTTCATTCAAAAAATCTGTGAACTTTTAAATTTTTTGCACAAATATTAATGTTCTTTGACAATTTTGATAAAAGGTGTTTTACTCAGGGAAGATGTGGAAGGTCTTCTGTACCACCAATCCTGTATACGAATTAAGCATTTTTGGATACATTGACATCTCATTAATACAATAGATAAGCAGGGGCTGATGAACCAGGTCCCATTATTCATTATTTGTGAAGATTTGTGGTATTTTTGCATCTGCTGTATTAGTCTTCTTTCTTATTCTTGAACCTATAGATTTTTTTGTTTTCCATGCATGTTATCTAGTGACAGGAAACTTAAATCATAAATTTGTGAAGTTATAATTTTTCCAACATGTGGTGCAGTTAGTACAGTTTGATATGAGAGAGATAAAAACCACCACCGTATTTCATATTCCTTGATATTGAACACATTATAGAGAATTCAGGGGACATCAGGGCTCCATTGTGATGGGAGCCAGGAAGAGGGGGACAGAGACAGAAGAAAGCTACCCAACATCACTGGAAGAACTAAGACAAGAACCCTCTTTTCCAGAGTGCTAGTTTAAGACCCCAGGTATGAAAAGACTTCACCTGACACTAGAATTTAATTTCCTATCTAAACAAGGGAAATGAAAATGTCCTGCATTTATCAATATCTTTATGCATCAAAACCATATTGTAAGTAGCTTAATAGTGCAGGAGTTAAAACAATGTTTTTTCCAAATCAGAAAGTTCCTGTATAGTTAGGGAGCAGAAGAGATTTTTATATTGGTCATAGAACCATAGAATCATTTAAATTGGAAAAGACCTTTAAGATCATCAAGTCCAACCATCAACCTAACACTGCCAAGTCCACCAATAAATCATGTTCCTCAGCACCACATCTACACGACTTTCAAATACTTCCAGGGATGTGCCTCAACCACTTCCCTGGGCAGCCTGTTCCAATGCCTGATAACACATTTGGTGAAGAAATTTCTCCTAACATCCAATCTAAACCTCTGCTGGCACAACTTGAGGTCGTTTCCTCTTGTCCCATGGCCTGTTCCTTGGGAGAAGAGCCCGACCCCCCCGGCTGCCCCCTCCTTTCGGGGAGCTGCAGAGAGCGAGAAGGTCTCCCCTCAGCCTCCTCTTCTCCAGGCTGAACACCCCCAGCTCCCTCAGCCGCTCCTCACCAGACTTGTGCTCCAGACCCCTCACCAGCTCCGTTGATCTTCTCTGGACACGCTCCAGCACCTCAGTGGCTTTCTTGTATTGAGGGGCCCAAAACTGGATGCAGTATTCGAGGTGCGGCCTTGTCAGCGCTGAATACAGGGGAACAACCACTTCCCCAGTCCTGCTGGCCACACTGTTCCTGACACAGGCCAGGATGCTGTTGGCCCTCTTGGCCACCTGGGCACACTGCTGGCTCGTGTTCAGGTCCTTTTCTGCCAGGCAGCTCTCCAGCCACTCCTCCCCAGGCCTGTAGCGCTGCATGGGGTTGTTGAGCCTCAAGTACAGGACCCAGCACTTGGCCTTGTTGAATCCATACATGAAAGACCACTTCCTGTATTATAGAGAGCTAACTGATTTGTCTGAAAACTAAGAAAGGCAAAAGGCCTGCGTGGTTCTTGAATCATGCAGGAGACAGTGATCTTGGAGGTGAACCAAAAATCATAGACTTTGCTTTAATTTAATTTGGAAGCTACTGGACAGAGAAAAACATTGCATCCATTTCACTAAAATCTGATTTCAGGCTGCTGATGATGTGGAGACATACCATGATGTAATGCAGAGTATTGTACATAAATATTTTGTATGTGAATGCATTAAAGAAGTGATTGGGAAGTTTATTAAGAGAACAATTACCATCTACCTTGGTAACTGAATTTTTAGACAATCCCATTCATAAATCACAAGCTTGTTTTGAACTAACAGAATTGAACTCATCATTCTAAGTATGCTGACTGGAGAAAACCACAGTTAAGGTTTCCTCTAATTGAGGGGTTTGACTTTTTTTTTTTTTTTTCTGGAAGTGCCTGGCAGCATTTGTGGCTGGCCAGATATATATCCAGGTGATATGTGTGGAAACCTCCATATAAAATCAATTACATTGTCAAAGGGCAGACAAACAATATATTAGGATTGGCTATTGCTAGAAGTGCAATATGTACAAGGCAAGTTGGAAAGATAGTATCTGTGGTGTCTGGTAAACCAGCTCACTGAATTAATCCCACAACCAAAATTCAACCTAACTGCTGAGAACAGCGGAAGGATGAGGAAAATTATCTGTTCCTCAGTCTGTTGCGTTCTAGTCAAATACTTCTTATTTTACCTTACCTGTGGTTTGATTTTATTTTTTTTTAACTTTTCCTCCTGAGATAGATTTCTTCTAAATTCCCAGATGACGTTGCTGGCATTAGGAGGAAGATGAACAGAGGTACAGCCGAAAGAAAGGTGAAAAATTGTAGTGAGAAGACTATGATCAGGATCTAGGAAATTATCTTACCTCAGTGCTAAGGTTTTTTTGTGAAAAAGTTAGTTACAGCAGGTGAACCAAGGTTTTTTTGTGAAAAAGATAGTTACAGCAGGTGAACCAGTTGTCCAATATCGCTATTTTGGAGTGCCTAAAGCTTTAAGTAAGTATATATAAACTACAGTTGATCTGGCATGGCAGAGTCACAGAACATGTTCACCTTTCCCTGATTTGAAATTACAGAAGTCTCCATATCTTAACTTTGCTATGAAAGATAGGTAATGAAATGACAACTAGTCATTGGTAGTTATTGCTTTGGCTAAAACATATTGTTTATGAAGATACACACAAAACGTCTTCACTTAAGGACTTCATGTAGAGACAGGGTTGATTTCCCCTTTCAGTAGTCTGTTCAGACTGTGGATTATCCTTTCTTCAAATGAAGTGCTTACTGTGTTGCTCCAACCTATAGCCCCTTTATCTTGATGTGTTCTTAGAGCTTCCCTTCCCAGACACTGTTATAATCTTTCTTTTGTCTAAACTAAAGTGCTTTAGTCACTTCTGTAATGTGGGTTTTACAGATGCTAAGTTATTCTTATAATTCTTGTACAAACCTTTCCAATTTTGTCAAATCCTTTTTAAGGCCATGTACCCTTTTTTTGCTCTTTTTTAGAGGATCAATGCTCTATTTACTTCTTCAACTTGCAGTCAGGCAGGAAATTGTTTTCCATAGATCAGCATGCAGGCTGCTGTTTCTTACCTTATTAGAAAACCAATACAGTGGTGGCCCATAAACATGTGCTGCTTATTTTTCCCTTCTACAGTTATGTGCCTCCATCTTGTCATAACTCATCTTTTGCCCATCTGGCTTACTATCTCACCTCAAAGTTTAGTGGGTTTTTCTTCTCTTCCTACTTCCATTACTACTTCCATTAACTCCTTGCTTCTCCTCCCTGGTTAGGTTTAACTTTTTTTTTCCCCCCTCTTATTCATCCCCAGTCAAAATAAGATTATAAAAAAATTCAGGTAGATAATTATATGAATAAGATAGGATGCACTGATCTGGAAATTTCTAAAACTTTTGGTTTATGAGACCATGATTATCAACCAATGCAGACTGAGCCCTTGCTAAAAAAAGGCCATCAAAGTTGCACACTATTTTTAAAGTTCTTTCGCCTGGAGAAACCAGATTTAGTCTAGATTACTTTTAAAGTTGAGGATTTAAAGTCCAGATTCTCATTAAAAAAATTGATTGTAACTAGGTATATTATTCAGCAGTTTTGCATTATTTTGTCTTAAATCACAGTTGTTCAATTTCCAGATTGGGCATTTAATGAAAAACAGGACATTTTTTCATTTGCAGACAATTTGAAAATGAAAAATAAGCTGAAATTCTTCCTCTATTTCACTTTCATCAGTTTCAACAATCTTCATACCCAAATTCATTCTCAATTGCATTGGAATAGGTTCTTGGCTAAAATACCTGTTGCACTTAAAGAGCCCCAAACCATGTCCCATCCGCCTTCTCTCCACCAGGCTGCCTCAAAGACAGTCTTTGTAAGCAAGACAAGCGAGCAGTCAGGAAGCATGCTGGCATGTTCTTGAGGGTGTTTCCTGGCTTGCAGAAAGTATTGTAGATGTCTGTGATCCCAGAGCTGTGCCAAACGGGCAGCATAGATGCATCCCGACAGCAAGTGAGTGAAACTATATATAGGCACGGAAAAGGAACAAAAGCAAGAATTTTGGAAAGGGATCCTAATCCTTCTATTGATGGGGGAGAAGTGAGATTCATCTCCTTTCCCTTTTGCCCCAAAGCCTGCAGCTCAAAGAATAATTTTATTGCAGGTTTCCAAAGAAGTCTGGGGAGGAAAATTAGTAAAAATATGCAGGTGCTGCTCATTTGGTTTTATGAGTAGAACAGAACTTATGGCTGCATTTGATAGGTAAGCAGTTCTGCCTTTTTCTTTCATCTTTACCACACAAAAATACAGGATTCAAATCCTTCTCACATTAACAGAAGCTTTCAAAAAGATTAGGATATGTGCCCAAAATGATAATATGAAAGACTGTATATTATCTTTCCCATCTAAGCTTCTCATCTGTCTTCAGTCATGGTTATGTATATAAAGGGCTTCTTTGTTTTTTTTCTTTCCAACAGCACTGTGGGATGTGAAGTTACCTTGCTCATTTTCATGCATATGCAAAAAGACAGGCAATTTGTCTGACCTATTTCTTTCGGTAAAGGGAAAGTATGAGACTAGCTCAAATTTAAGGGGTTTAGAGAGTGCTTTCCTCTGCTGACTTGCATCACTCTCTCTTGAAAGCCCACTGTACAGGGTATTTAGATACTCAACTTCTTTTTTGGCACTCCACGCCTACTGAAAAGAAAGGGATATGTAGATGTTCTATATCTTACCAGGTATGGGGCTGAAGGTTTTGTTCACTCAGACAGAATTTCTATGGAGGGATTTTTGTAATTTTTTTCCCCCTCATCCAAAGGCATTTAAGCAAAAGCATAAATATCAGCATGCCTAAGTAGCTCAGAATGAAGCATCTGGTACAGAATGCATTCAGGGATCTCAACTTTATGGATTCTGTACAAAAGTCAAACTTATGCAACGACTAGGACAGGCTAGGAATGTAGTTCCTTCTCGTAAGCTACGCAAGATTCAACCAGGGAGCATAAGCTTCATAGTTACAACAACATCCTGTGGTAGAGTTCTATCGAAAAAGTGAAGGTCACTTGACCTGCGGACTTATTAATTTCTCTTTTCCTCCACTATTCCCTATTTGGCTGTTTCTTCAATTGTGTGACCTTCCTGTCCCTCCCTCTCTCTCTGGCCTCTTGCTTGTTAGCTAGAACTGTCTGAATCATCCAGGCTAACATCGTCCTTTTCTTTCCCTGCTCTCTAGCTGATTTTATTACAGCTCTATGCATTATTCATGTGTAGTCAACCAACAGTTTATGCAGACAGATTCTGCTATGTGAGCTGTTCACAGGCTGTTCCAGCAGGGCTAGACGGTGCCTTTAGGCACCACCCTGGTGTGAGGAGTGACATGGAAATGGTGCTCACCCGGGAAGTCACGTGCTGAGAAGCCTCTCAGTCACCCATGGGTGCTTATAACCATGTCAGGACAATGCTGAAGCCTCTCCGTCCACATGTGATGGTGTGCGCATCACAATAAGCCACAGAGAAGATTGTTGTGTCCTCAGCTCTGTGCTGTGGATCTGCCTTTGCTATTTTGTTAGCTTATATCTCTGTGGGCTGGAAACATAGTACTATCTCTTCTTCTAGCCCCAAGCAACTTGTCCAGTTGGGAGTCGGAGTCAAATTAAATCACCAGACCCAGTTCTGTACTGTCCTGGACCCACATGGCCCTGATGAAATCGTAGAGGTCATACCAATGCCTTATGGTGGAGAGACTGGTTCAGATACACCAAGGTTGCATCAAGCTGTACCATTACAATGTTGTGCTGAAGCTGATCAGTCCGTTGGGAAGTACAGCACGGGGCATGACACTGTGGAGTTAATGATCGCAGGCTAGATCAGAGCTACATTGGGAGTGCCTGCTGCCCCTTCTGTAGCCTGCTGTGGACATGCCTCCTGCCATCTGCAAGGGGGCCTGCTTAATGATTTTATAATGGTTTGGCATTTTGTAGGCTGAGAATTGGCACACATGGGTGTCTTTGAAGCATTTGCTCCAAACACCCACATTTCATGCGTGGTGGAAGTGTTGTGAGGATCAATACTTTAGAGAGTAAGGAACACTCAGACACTACTGGTAATGTAGGGCAGAGAAGCTCATGGACACATAGTTCGTGCACGTGTTCTGTTACCAACCATGCACAGGTTTGTGCCCTTACAGAAGGTACTCTGAAACATTATTGAGAAAAAGTACCTTGATTGGCATACCTCCCCTAGGAAGGCAGAAAGACAGAGGACACTGGGAGCCTGGAAAAGTGGAAACTTGAAGGCTGATTCCTATTTCTCTTTTACACACAAGCTTTTAACTGATTTTGTTTTTTCTACTCTTGAACAGTTGGTAGAGTGGGTGTTACATCCAACACCTCCGTGTGACAAATCTCAGCCTACAAAATACTGACACGTTACATTTCATTACCCATATGGGACCTAATTATGCTGCCAGCTAAAATACAGGTGCAAGTCCCAAGGGATTCATTTGCTGTATGTGCATGGGCCCTGTGGAACCTTACAGTATGTTTGCCTACACAAATCATGGAGTTCATTTGATGTTTGTAACATACATGGCTTCACCGAGATGTGTAGATCCTAAGTTTTAATATATAACTGAAATGAAAGCTGAGTTTTTACTCACAAGATGGAAGACTGGGGGAGAAGGGGCAGTGTCACTGTGTGTGTACTGAGAAATGAAAAAAAATGTCAAGGTCTTCCCAGAAAGTAGTATTCCAACATGTTGTGGTCGTGTCCATAAAGAAAACTGGCCAGAGGTAGCCAGAGTCCTTAAAACAGTGGAGCATTGCCATCCTCTGCCTACAGACAACCTGGAACAAAGCGGCCCAGATTTGGCAGCCCTCTCAGTTCGAAGACATGAGCGCTACGTAATGCCACTTGCAGCAGTTTCATCATGGATTTTATCAGGTGGGCTGTGGAAGGGAGGGAGTGAACTCTTACAGATTGGATAGGAATGCCAAGAGGACTCTTAGCAAGAGGAGGAAGGAGACTATCAAATGTCTAGGTGAAGAAGGAAGAGGAGAGTACAGCGTTAACAGAAACGAAGTGCAGAAATAGCAATGGTGCTTAAGATGAACTGTTTCACTGATAAAATTTCTAGACCTGAGTATTTAATATACCCTAGATGCTATTCACAACATGCCATCCACAGGCCCTGAAACGCTTCACAAATTAAATATCGTTTTACTACTAGGGGACCAAAGGACTGAAAGCTGTCATGCTGTGCTGGTGGCCAGCCATGGTGCCTATTTTAGTTCCCAGACCTCTGGTCTCCTTTGTACTAGGCTGCCTTTCATGGTTGATGGTCATGACCTGTTACCTTCCCCTGTTGTTAGTGTAAGTTCAGTGGGGAGCACAAGGCCTGAAGTTCTTCATATCAGAAGTGAGAACACAGCGAGGTGATCTCAAGGGAATAAGTATTTCTGTAGACACTGCTAAATTTCAAGCACAAGCAAACTATGGAATATAGCAATAACTCAAAACAGTGTTTGCATTTGTAAGCAGTTGATTTGTCCTAAATATGTCAAGTAGAAATGACTGAATTTTGCTGTATAAAATGGCTCTTCAAATCAATCATGTTAATAACTTCTCATAAGATGATGGTTTCTCTCTGGCTATAAATATGTCATTTTGATATGATCATGGGAGAGGTGCTACTAGCTTCATTACATAAGTAAGAAATGAGTAATTACTTCACAATTTTGTAGAGGAATGTAAAAAAAATTATAACTAGAACTATGACAACGTTTGAGAGGCTTTTTGTGTGTTTGTTCTCTGCACTACTGTGAAAAATATTTTTATACCATTTTCCTCCAGTTTTCTCCATAAAAATAGATAAACATTTTATAAGAAACAACTTGTTTGATTTTTTTTTTTAATGAAAAATGCTTCTCAAAATGGGATGAGTGGAGGCTTGTGCATTGTGATTTTCTATTGGTGGAATTTATTATAGTCTTGTCCTCTACACACCACACCTCTGGAGAACCATGGGTTAGACTTCATATGCCCAATGGCTATTTTTGCTGTCCTTTAAAAACTGTGATGGTGACATTTGGAGTGAAACTATTTTGTTAATCTGCATGGGTGTGTGAGAAGATGCTCTGAATTCAAAGATCAGCATTTTGCCTGGCATGCGAAATTTATGGAATAAATAATAAGACTGATTGCTTTGGGTTTAAATATAATCTAAAAAGTATTTGAGGCAATGTACCAAGTCATTATGTATTTCAGGGAGTTGGTCAGATTGTGAATGTTGTCTATTTATGGGCTTTGACTGAAATGTTTTAATTTATAAAATAGTGTACTGTTCTAAAGTCCTTAGTGTGGTTTTTGACTCAATATAACATCGCAACTGAAAAGTCTCCATAAAGTTATTAGAATCGTAGAACTATAGAATGTGCTGGGTTGGAAGGGACCTTTAAAGGCCATCTAGTCCAACCCCCCTGCAGTGAGCAGGGACATCTTCAACTAGACCAGGTTGCTCAGAGCCTCGTCCAGCCTGGCCTTGAATGTCTCCAGGGATGGGGCCTCCACCATCTCAGACCTCACCACCGGTGCTCAGACCGGTTCTTGTTCTGAGTTACATAGCCTTGACTCAATGTTGTGCTCGTATGGCATCCTGTCCTGTACTTCTGCATGGCACCATTAAGTGTACCCATGCATCACCAGTTTGTTCAACAGGAACATGAGGATTTCTCTCACAAGCCAAGAACTAATTTTTCTTTTTCTACCACTGTGTATTTTTTTTGTGTATCACTGTGATTCTGTTGTCTATTTATTTGCACTGAAAGCTTTTCCTCTCTCTTGTTATGAATTTGAACAGCAGCTAGCATCAAAATACCTTCACCTTAGCTGGTGCCCATATATGTCATGATAAGTAATTTATGGAAAGAACTTCCCTTCCCAAAGAGTAGCACATGCAGTCTTGACTGACTTTACTGTTAAAGCCAGAGTCCTTTCCTTTCATCGACTGTTTTATTTCTTTAGTCCAGAGAGTGCAATGGAATTGGAGAAAAAGAGATGACAGTTTCAATCCATCACGTACTCTGCAGGGTTCTGGTTCAGCAACTGATCTGAACCTTTTGTTATTTCTACGCTATACAGTTCAACTGTCTAAGAGGCAGCAAATCAAAAAGTATCCTTTGCTGATAGACAATAGACTTCTGAATGCACGTTTGACAAATTTTTAGTATTATCTGCTAGAACAAGAACAATGCTGATGAAGGAATTGCCTGCTTGCTTTAATTACATGTTTCATCAAGCCCTCTTACTGTGTGTAGCAATCAGTTTATTCATTTTCTTCCTTGCAATGCTTTTCTCTGAGAAAAGCCCCTTGACTCTTCGGTCTTGACTGAAGCAGAAGCAGCGATATTATTGTAAATTCTGTAAAAGCAGCACCTGGGAATAAACTTGCTGTTGGAGATCACTGATGACTAGCAAAATGCTGGTTCTACATATTTGTGTTGTTGATAAGAAAAATGGTACTTGTAATATGCTGGTAGCTCAAATCTGTACCTGAAAATTACAGCACCCAGGTGGAACTTTGGACACTACTCCAGTTCCGGTGTCAAGACCTTCTATTTCTCATATTTCTAAGAATAATTCTAGTCTTTTTGAAATAGATTAACATGAAGCTGTTTGGGATGGGGAATGAAATCTGCCTGGGCATGTGTGCATCACTAAATAAAAAAGATGAAGAGCTGGGCTTGAGCACTGCACTCTCTAACTGTTAACTCACACCCTGCTTCTCTTCTGGACCACTGCAACGATCGCTCTACAAGGCAAACCTGCGATAATGAGGACTGGACCTGGGCAGTGGATGCAGGCCAGTCTATGTTACTTGTCCTTGGCCTGTCCCTTCTCCAGTCTTTCGTTGTGCAGAAGCCCTTGTGTGAACATAAAGAGGCAGCATCCTCCTTGTGAGCTTTACAGCAGTAAATGTCATGCAATTCTGAATTTTCAGGTTGCTATACCTGAAGAATCTTAATCCACTTGTTCTTGAAAAGCTGGTACAATATGATCGTACCAGACCTGCCTATTTTGAATATTTCGTGATTCATACTGTCTCCAACTGTGCCTGGGAATTATTTGGGACAGTCATATTTGGTCCAGGCAAAAATGATTCCAGGGACGGTTATAGCAGTTTAATGCCATAGAGAATCATGTTTCAGTACTAGGGAATGTTCTCTGGTGCTGCTTTAATATACTAACATAAATGTCACATTTGTTTCCTGTTAAATATCTTTCTTAACCTGCAGGCATGTATTAAAGAAAGTAGTTATGCATACAAGCACAAACACATAGATTTTTCACCCCACTCGAATCCTTGCATAGTCTTCTTTGTTTTCCAAGGATCTTAATTTCTTTGCAGCTCTCTGCAGCTTTTTGAGATATTTAATAGCTGAAAATGTATTATTATTAAATGTGCTTTGTTTTATTGGAATGAATAATGAGACACTAAAAAATGCGAACTGTGAGCTCACTCAGTTTTAATTAAATGAATATATTTTGTATAAACATTATTGTTTATTGAAAGAGGATTCATTTCAAAAGAACAGGTATTTGAGAAATTAAGAAAGGTAATGAATTATATAAATTAAACTACACAACATCAGGAAGTCAAATATAAAGCAGAACAGGCGCTGAGGCAAAGATAGCTTTCTTATCCAAAGGTTTCATCCCAGTTAATGGTATCTGGTGGAACGGGATTTGCTGGAAATGGATTTTCCCATTAGGAGTGGAGGGAAGAGCTCTAAAATCCCTCAGAAAATTTATTTAGATAACTTATCATGGATATCCAAAATAATAATAAAGTAAAAATTGTAAAAGTCGAGGTGAGTTAAGTCTCACAAAGTAAATAAAAACAGGTCGCTAAAGTCTACCATTGCTGTGTGCAAAGTTATGAAGAAGAACAAGAACAGATTGAGTCAACATTAAAAGTAGTTCCTTCTTGGCCCTAAGTCAAAACAAGCATTTCTTGGCATAGAAGTGGTGGAAAAGACGACTCTATTTCATTTTTCTTCAAGCTGTTAACAGCATTGTCTCAGAGACCCTATTCCACTCAATGGAGAGTCACTTCCAAGGGGTGATTCAGCCCTCCATTTTATTTAACCTCTTCGTTAGTGACCTTGCATTACTGCCTTCCTAACTCGGGCACTTTAGATAAGTGTTTAAAATTACTTGTGCTGAATAGCAGTCTTCACAAAGATGAAGATGGTAGAATATGAAGGCAAGGCAAGTTGATCGGCAGGAAGGAGGATATGGAAGTGGAAAGCACCACAAATGAAGTGGAAAAAAACCTCTTCAGTAAAATTAAAGGCAGAGTTGGATCGTTTTGGTCCCAGAGGATTAAGATTAGTTATCTGTGAAATCATAAACTTGGCAGCTAGGTCTTTTTTAGACGGACTTTTAGACCATCTTTTTGGGGTTGTCTAAAGAAAACATTGTTTCAGGGGTGGCACTGTAATGCTGGAGAATAGCATAGACAATGGATATGCATGTTTGCGTGGGTGGAATGATCTCATTATCCACAGACCATGTCTCTCTAGCACCTTTGCTTTCAAACAAACTTTGAAGAAAAGGATGTGGAAGTAAACGTAAGATCCCAGATCTTTTTCATCTTTCTTTTTTCCATGGTATTATTGATTTTATTTTATTTTTTCTCCCTAAAGAGAGAAAATATGGTTTAGGTTTCCTCTGTTCAGGCTTGTTAAGTGCTAACATAGTGTTACAGAGGAAATTAGAGTCAGAGTTTGGGTTTCCTAGTAGTTGGACAATGCTGCCATGAAACTGGCGTGCGCAGGAAACGGTGACATCGAAAAAGAAGATATGACATTGCATAAGGTTCTTCACAGAAACCTTCAGTGATCAGCACTGGCTAGTTTCATGTAGTGCTTTTGCAAGGAATGTGAGTATAATTAGTTTAATCCCTGGGATTTTCTACTAATGGGAAAATATTAACCAGTAGAAAGGAGAAGAAGAGCAATTGTACAAGAAGGATTAGATGGTTTTGGAGACTAGGTTACAAGAAATTGTACCAGGCATTAAAATCTTCCCTGTCTTTAGATATCTAACCTAAATAGTCCAATCCAGGAGCATAGTCATCCTAAACTTTGTCTGTACATCAGTACCTACCAAGGGAGACCCAAATTTTTAAATGGCTTCCAGAGTAGTTCTGAAGAGAGTAATGATCTCTTTTGACTATATGTAAAGCTCAGAGCGATGAAGTTCATGTCTTGCCTGCCACGAATGCTCCTTTTTCCATACTGATTAATGTTCATTTCTGTGGTTCGCCGAGAGTTCAGCACTTAGGAAGAGAGGGTGTGGGAGAAAAGAGAAACAAATATGATAAAGATATGAAAAAAGCAAATGGGATCTTGGAGAGGTATTTTCAGGAAAAACAGAAGAGTGTTTGTCCGGCTGTACAGGATTCTGTAAATCATCATGTGATTGTTGTGGACTGGTAGTCATTGATGTCTGGGGAAGAGAGAATCAAAGTGGGGACAACTGCGGAGAAGGGTTATTAGTGTAATCTGAAGAGCCTATCATGAAACAGAAGCCCAGAAGATTTGTCTTTGTTCAGTGGAGCAAAATGAAACCTGAATAATATCATTAGTGTTTTTAAATACAGCACGTTGAAAGGTAATGAGAGCTGGAACAAAAATGTTAATAAGTGTAAGCTGAGTATTAGGATTTCCAACTATCAGGTGAATGTGGCTCTAGAATAACCTCACAATACATAAGCCTCTTGTTGAAGTTCATCCAGACAGCAGCTGGTTTTGAGTCACAGTGCATGCACGATCCTCAGCAGGATGTGTACACATATTTTGGAGGAAAAAAACTGAGTTGAGGTGCATCTGAAAGCATACCTCCAGAATCTTTGAAAATAACATCAAGGAGAAGAAAATGTTTATGAGAACATCGGCATGTTTAATCTTGATGAAGACAGAAAGACATAATGAGTTTTCAGGTTAGCTTAATTTCACTCCCCAGAAAAAAACATTGGCATTAATGATCATTGAAATGAGCTGCACATAGGGGAAGAACAGCAATTTATAAACTGGATGAAATACACCGTGATAAATAGAACAGAAGGTAGACAGCCTGATGTTAAAATCTAGACCACCATTCAAATAAACCAATGGTTATGCCATGTTCAAGTTAGATAAGGAGGCAAGAAAAATGGCCAGTTATTCAATAAAGTTAGCTTAAGCAGTGGTAATTCCCGTGGCTTGTTCTTCATTCTCCTGGCCCCTTCTCTTTTTGAACTCCACAGTGCAATAAAAGAAGAAATCAGGATTGAATGGAATGTAGTTTTGTAAATAGGGGGAATCTGCAAATTTTAAAGGAGTCCTTTAATTGATTTTGGGCTGCCTAGTATGCTAATTACAAATTGGAGGAAAAATCAATTGATCAATAAAGTTTTCTCAGCATAGGTATAGATTCCAATTGGGGACTGATCACACTAAGAGACAAAGAAAGAAACAAACCCCACACACCTGAAAGCTGTCTCAGTGTATTCCTAAATGGCCAGAGACTGGATGTTTTTTAATAAAATCCTCACTATTGGCTGCATCAGAGACTGGAATCTCATTGCCCAAGGTGAGTGCTTTCCTGAAAGCTGTGTTCTTGCTCTTCCTTGGGGTCACTGAATGTTTGAGTAATTTGTACGAAATGAAAATCTTTGACTGGAGAGACTGAAGGGAATCCACACCACCAAACCCAGCAGTTCCCGCTGCAGTCTCTGCTTCAGCTCAAGCACAGAGGGGAACGGAAGCTCGCTTCCTGCACGGGGATCGTTATGCCTAAATCACTTGTGAGAAAGGACTGACCCTGCTGAAGTGAGCAACCCCAGGTTAAGGTTTTAGGTGCAGCTCTCAAGCAGAGGGAAGGGCTCTGATCTAGCCAAAACAGACACATTCGTCCTTATGGCCCTTTATAGTATTTTATGCTGTCTAGTTGGGGTAAAGGTCAAAGCAGAATGTTGATTTTGGAGGCTCTGGGTAGGCTCTTCTTTGCACTGCAGAAGTCATAGAATAGAATCATAGAATCATAGAATTGCTGAGGTTGGAAGGGACCTTTAAGATCATCGAGTCCAACCTTTAGCCTACCCTGACAAAAGCCACTTCTAAACCATGTCCCTCAGTGCCCCATCTACCCTTTTTTTAAACACCTCCAGGGATGGTGAATCCACCACCTCCCTGGGCAGCCTATTCCAATGTTTAATAACCCTTTCAGTGAAAAAATGTTTCCTAATATCCAATCTAAACCTCCCCTGACGTAACTTGAACCCGTTTCCCCTCGTCCTATCACTTGTCACCAGGGAGAAGAGGTCAGCCCCCATCTCTCTACAACCTCCTTTCAGGTAGTTGTAGAGGGTGATGAGGTCTCCCCTCAGCCTCCTCTTCTCCAGGCTAAACAACCCCAGCTGCCTCAGTCGTTCTTCATAAGGTTTGTCCTCCAGACCCCTCACCAGCTTTGTCGCCCTTCTCTGGACACGCTCCAACACCTCAATGTCCCTCTTGTAGCGAGGGGCCCAAAACTGAACGCAGTACTCGAGGTGGGGCCTCACCAGTGCCGAGTACAGGGGGATGATCACATCCCTAGTCCGGCTCACCACACTATTCCTGATACAGGCTAGGATGCTGTTGGCCTTCTTGGCCACCTGGGCACACTGCTGGCTCATATTCAGCCGGCTGTCAACCAACACTCCCAAGTCCTTTTCTGTCGGGCTGCTTTCGAGCCACTCTGCCCCAATCCTGTAGCGCTGCATGGGGTTGTTGTGACCCAAGTGCAGGACCCGGCATTTGGCCTTGTTGAACCTCATACCATTCGTCTCAGCCCGTCGGTCCAGCCTGTCCAGATCCCTCTGCAGAGCCAACCTACCCTCAAGCAGATCAACACGCCCGCCCAGCTTAGTGTCATCTGTGAACTTACTGAGGGTGCATTCGATCCCTTCACCCAGATCATTGATAAAGATATTAAAGAGAACCGGCCCCAGCACCGAGCACTGGATTTAACTCCATTTACCACCACTCTCTGGGCACGGCCATCCAGCCAGTTTTTTACCCAGCGAAGAGTACACCTGTCCAGGCCATGAGCAGCCAGTTTCTCCAGGAGAATGCTGTGGGAAACAGTGTCAAAAGCTTTGCAAAAATCCAAGTAGATAACATCCACAGCTTTTCCCTCATCCACTAAGTGGGTCACCTTGTCATAGAAGGATATTAGGTTTGATAGGCATGGCCTGCCCTTCACAAACCCATGCTGACTGGGCCTGATCACCCTGTTCTCCTGCACGTGCCGTGTAATGGCACTGAGGAGGATCTGTTCCATGACCTTCCCAGGCACCGAGGTCAGACTGACTGGCCTGTAGTTCCCCGGATCCTCCTTCCGGCCCTTCTTGTGGATGGGTGTCACATTTGCTAACCTCCAGTCAGCTGGGACCTCCCTGGTTGTCCAGGACTGCTCATAAATGATACCAAGTGGCCTGGCGAGCACTTCCGCCAGCTCTTTCAATACCCTTGGGTGGATCCCATCCGGCCCCATAGATTTGTGCACCTCCGGGTGCTGAAGCAGGTCCCTCACCGTTTCCCTTTGGATTACAGGGTCTTCATTCTGCTCCCCATCCCTGTCTTCTAGTTCAGGGCTCTGGGTGCTCAGGGAACAACTGGTCCTACTGCTGAAGACTGAGGCAAAGACTTCATTAAGTACCTCAGCCTTTTCCTCATCCATGATCCCTATGTTGCCGGCCCCATCTACTAGAGGACAGAGATAATCCTTAGTCCTCTTCCTATTGCTAATATATTTATAGAAACTTTTTTTGTTGTCCTTGACAACAGAAGCCAGGTTTAGCTCTAGCTGGGCTTTGGCCCTCCTGATTTTTTCCCTACATAGCTTAACTACCTCTTTGTAGTCGTCTTGAGTGGCCTGCCCTTCCTTCCAGAGGCCATAGATCCTCTTTTTTTCCCTAAGTTGCAACACTAGCTCCCTGTTTAGCCAGGCCGGCCTTTTTCCCCGACGGTTTGTCTTCTGGCACATGGGGACAGCCTGCTCCTGTGCCTTTAAGACTTCCTTCTTGAAAATCATCCAGGCTTCCTGGGCTCCTTTGCCCTGGAGGACTGCCTCCCAGGGAACTTTGTCAACCAGGCTCCTGAAAAGCCCAAAGTCCGCCCTCCGGAAGTCCAAGGTAGCAGTTCTGCTGAGCCCCCTCCTTGCTTCTCGCAGAATCGAAAACTCTATCAGTTCATGGTCACTGTTCCCGAGACAGCCTCCAACCTTCACATCCCCCACAAGACCTTCCCTATTTAAAAACAACAGATCCAGCAGGGCACCTTCCCTAGTTGGCTCTCTCACTAGAGAGTCTAGATGGCTAATTCTAAGCTGGGGTAACTGGATAGCTGGATCCCTTTTTTGTTTGTTTGTTCTCTTATCCGGATGGGACCACAAGTGTTACCAAGGGGAACTACTCTCATATATTTGAAATTTTTTCAAAGAGGATGGTTAACCTTGCAACAAGTTCCCCAGAGAGGTTGTAAAGTCTTCATCCTTGGAAGCATTCAAAACTTGACTGGAAAAGGCCCTGAGCAACCTGATACAAGGTGCCCCTCCTTGGAACAAGGGGTTGGACCAGGCAATCTCCACAAGCTTCTTCCAGCTTCATTCTGTTCTCTGGATTAATTGTTGTATGGGGGAAAAGCAAGGATATAGGCCAAAGTGCATTTTGGCCCCTCTTAGTCTTATTCCTCTCTGTTCCTGATGCAGTATTTCAGATATTATGATATCCTCTCAGCAGTCTTATGACTCAGAGAGACTGTGAACCCCCATTTTGCATGATGGAGGGACACAGGGTGAGGCAGTGGTCACTGGATATTTCTAAATCACGCTGATGGAGCAGGACTTCTGAATCCCAAGCTAAGTCTGGGTCAGCCCTTTTTTCAGGCAGTAGAATAGAGACTACAACTCTCTACAACTAATAGAGACCAGAAACAGGTGGAGTTGTGATCTCACCGATGACACTGTGGGATGGGAATTGCCATGAACTATGACAAGGAGGAGTAAGGCTGCAAGTCCCGTATCTTTCCCACTGAACTGTGTCTGAACTTTCAGCAGCAGGTCCAGAAAGCTCTCCTCACAGCATACTCTGGGCAACTTGAAGTAGGTGGGTGGAGGAAAATGGAGTCTGTGTTCCCTGTTTCTTGTCAAGAAAGAGAATGTGTTCCTCTAGAGCTGAGAATGTGAATATAAACAGTGGAGAGTTTTGGGGGCCTATAGTAGCTTTCCTAGGTATCAAACAATAGTTTTAAAAGCTAAAAAGAACTTCAAGATGGGAGGTAAGCATATTGGCTGTGGGATGATACCTGATGCCAATATGTTGCTAAGTATTTTTGAAAAATTAACCTTTGATTATCCTCTGTAACACTGGAAATTAAAGTTGAAGTTAAAAAAACAACCCTCTACTTTTAGCTGTTAATTTTAAATAGATTTGTGTTGAGAATATGACTTATGTTTGTTTATAGACACTGTGATCAAACTGGTGCAGAGCGGGATTGTTCCACCCTCGCCCTCTCAGGAAAACAGACTAGCGCTTTTATGGACATTGCAGCAACATGAAAGGTTTTCATCTCAGACCTACTGCATGTCCATTTGTGAATCTGTGCAGCATGAGTGTCTACTCATTTGTATGTGTGTGTGCAGTTTAACTCTTTAGCTATTTGGAACAAATGTGGGGTCACTTGAGGTCCATATTCTTTGAAGAAAGGCAACGTTATCAGTGCTTGTACCAGGAGCTGCACTGAAGATTTCTGCCACCTTCGTGCATGTTGCAATGATTCAGTGCTGGTGATTTGATTTTTTTTTTCCCCTGACAAATGCAGTCAGACAGCAAGCAATATTTCACTGTGTCAACAGATCTAAAGTGGATTCCAGCTTGAATAACTGCCGTTCACAGAAAAACAGAGATGTATTTGGATTTATCTATGATGAGTAGATTTAAATAATCCAGTAGCTGCAAACTAATTGACTTTTATGAGTAGGAAGTGGGGCATGTATTTTTTGAGCCCCACATATTCACACGTTTATATTAATAAATAAATTAATATTCACATATTTATTACGTGAAATGATTAGGGTCTATTCCAAAGCTCATAGAAAGTGCATGGACTATTTATTATATCGAAATGCAAATACGCAAAAGAAGATAAATGTACATAAGGAAAAGGAAGCGCAGAAGAGGTAATGATGTATGTTCTGTCTATTTTTCCTCTCTGTCATCTGCTCTTACTGTCCAGTTTTACAAACGTGCGGGCAGAGTTTCCTCTTTCCTCGGTTATCAATTACCAGTGTGAACGGATGCACAAGGCCAAATTTCATCCCACCCATGAGCAGACCCTCTGCTCAAATGAACAACATAAAGAATATGTTAAAGATTGTTTTCTGTGTGTTGCTGAAGACATGCGGTTTCTTTACCGGCTCACGCTAAGGCAGGCTTGTGTATTGTAAGTCTTCACATTGCTCCGTAGATTTAAATGTCAAGAGAAGCCCTTCTGCTCAGAGACTCAGACCTTCTGCATAACACAGGTCACAGAATTTTACCCAGTAAATCAAGCAGTGGAAGAAATCATTCTTTCCTCTAATGTGAGTGTTATCAAGCCCAAGAACTTGTGACTAAACCAGTATATATCTTATTGAAAGACATTTGGTCTGAAAGTAAGGCCTCCAGGAGATGATTAATCAGCTACATCCCTTAATTATGTTGCAACAGTTAATTACTCTTGCTGTTAAAAGTTGTCTTGCTTCCAATCTCAATGTGTCTGTCTCCATGGAGACATTCTTCTATGGAAAGAATAGGGCACCGTGACCTCTCTCTTCATAGAGTTTTCTATTTATTGTCTTTCTTTGTACATTGTTTGTCTTAAACTCAGGCTACAATCGTCCTGACTGATGGATGCGTCCTGATAGCTTCGTGTAAATACAGAGATTCTCTAATCAATGCAAAACAAATCTGCTTTAGATTTACATGAGTACAAGGGATATCAAAATCCAGTTCTCGCTGTTAACGTGCTGCTCTTTATAGCTAGGAGAAATCCTTATCTGTAAAATATGCTTCAATTTGGCTTCTCCGGAACCAACTTAGAGAAGGTTTCCAGTTTTGATTTCTGTTCAACTTGGCTATCAGCCTCGGGAAGAGGGAGGTGTTCTTGCCAATATTATAGATTTCACCTTCATAAAAGACATATTGAAGAAGACATTAATCTTTCTCAGGGAGATGCTTGCCTTTTACTGACACCAACCTGATTTTATTATGCTGTGATGCCAGGGAACAATTACTCAGCAGTCAGTACTGATGGCTTGAGGAACCTGCTGAAAATGGAGACTGACCCCTTTATTTTATGTATTTATTTATTTTCTGCAGGTGATTTCTTTACATTACTTACTTCAGCTTTTAAAATCTGGGATTCTGAGCCAAAGATTACTCAGGGCAGTCCATTACACCCTCCTGCTTTCTCTTTCATTGCCAGTGGGTCCTAAACACGCGCTTATACTCTGTTCAAGCCCAGATCAGTTACTTCATGTGATCCACGACTTCAGAACTTTGACATATACCTGTCTCTGACTAAGCTTGACCAAAACAATCATATTTGGCTATACATGTTTTTCTTCTTGATAAAACCTGGCTAAAATATTGGAATAATAAAAAAAATTAATCAATGCTTTAAAAATCCAATTTTACTAACCTGGGATACACTGGATAGCATTGATTAGTGACAGAGATGTTCAGAACCAATATACTTTGTGTTTACTCATACTCACACACCATCCACTGTCAGCCTGAGGAGAAGACCTTACAACCAGCATCATACTGGTTACAGGATACTGTGCTGGGAAGGGCATGGAGCTGTTTTCCTTTATTATGCTTTTCAGCTTCATCCCACCTAATTCCTTGCTTTCTCTCCATGGAGATGAGGAGTTTGATATTGACTCACATATGCGACATCCAGCGAATTTGTGAATTGGAGGGGGAGGAGAGTCTAGGCTGACTTCTACTGCCTGTGCTCACATAACATCTTAATTCACTAATGATTTCAAAGGCATTGAGTAAAATATTACTTCTTGTTAAGATTGAATTAGCCAGCCTGTAAATTGGTCAACTTTTAGCAACAGCAGTTAAAAAATACCAGTCCTAATGAGATGCCTAGAGAAACAGGAATAGCCTCACAGCATGTAAATGAAGGTCCTTTTGTCCCAGGATGTCATGTCAGATCGCATCTCACAGATCAAGTTTCAGGGGCATCCTGTGGTTGGATAGCCTGTAATGTTATTGGACTTCCTCTGGTTTCTACGTGGTAGAAATCGTCTGATGCCAAGGTGCACTCAGCCACAGTATGCATGCAAAGACAGGGGTGGAAATGTGCAGCGAGCGGTTCATGTCCTGAAGCAAGCCCTGAAAGAACTGGGATGACCCCCAAGTCCTTTCTGTCTGTCGGTTCATCAGATAAATCACTATTTGATTTAATACCTTCAGATTTCTATAAAGTATGATCATTCCGACTGTCGCTTCTCCGTACAGATATTCAGCCTTTAGCTTCAACTTGTGAAATTCTTGACCCTGCTGTCTAAAATAATAAATAGGACATGGAAGGATTTTCAGGTTTTCTCTACGCTTCTGTAAGGCTTCAGGAAAGTATGAACATACAGAAGTCAGGAGGATTTAAGATACTGAGCATTTCACAGGTTAGATTGTGTGAGGCCTCCGCATTTGGCAACAGTGGAGGTAAGTGATGAACTTGAGGAGGAGGCGGGGGTCAGTGAAACTTTCCCCGCTTCCCACCTGAAAATAGAAGTGGTGAACTCAAGGGCTCTGGGGAATGTTTGCAGGACAAAGTGGAGTCATCAAAGGATTTTTTTTTTGTTTATTTGTTTGTTTTTCTTCCTTTGCAACATTGAGATTGTAATCAAAGTTGCTTTGTGAGCCCAAGAAATAAAAAGGTCTGATTTCCTCTCCAGATTTTTGTTTTTCCCTTAACTCCTCCATCGCGCTATCCCTGGTTTGGTACCCAACCAAGTGTCAGCTGGTTCCTCCATGCAGGCAAGCGGCAGCACATGGAGCGTTAGGAGCAGGTGCTGCTGAACACAGCAGAAAAGGGATGAGCTCTGCCTCCCTTCCCCTCGACAGGGCAGTGATTTGTGCCACTCTCGTCTACCCTGACACTGATTTTTGTTTCATGAAATTTGTGGGAACACTTAGCATCTTTGTGACTTCCATCTTTCTTCTATTTTTTTTCTTTTTTTTTTTTCCTGGTGTGGCTGAAATTGGCCAAGAGGTAATTAGAAGGGTATTCGCAAATACACTGTCTCTTCTGAAAAAAAGCCAGCGACAAGTATTGGGAAGACTTTGTGGGAACAGAATAAAGAGCAAAAATATGTACCTTTTTCAGAAAAAAAAGAAAAGACATTTTGAACTTCAAAGCTATGCATGTTGAAAGTGGTGCTTCAGATAGGAAAAACAGGCTTAAACTCTCCCACTGTTTGAATTCGCTTGATAATAGTGTAGCCTTTAAGCCTTAATTGTGTTTCATTGTTATGGTCACCTAGTATCACCTCTGGGTACCTATAGGACAAATCTTTCTGTTCATAATTTCTACATCAAGTCATACATTTTGTTATCAGATACAGTAAAATTACCCACAAGAGTAAGGCAACAAGCATTTATGTGGCTTTTTATGTCTCAGAAAGCATACGTGTGTTAATAAAAAAACCAATGTAATACCAAATGATTATTTTGTTTCTTGAACAGATGCAAACAAAGACATCATTGGGCAAATTATTGATACATAATTGTACTTCATTTAGCCACTTCAGAAATTAAGAACATAAACCATAAACCCATCTTTTTTAAAATAAAACAATATTAAAACAACATTATTGGTGGCTTTTAGTTTGCAAATAAAAAGCACCTGTCAAGCTGCGACTTACAGTGAGGGAGATTCCACCACTTCTCTTCAGGTCTACCTATTCCAATCTTTATTTCTTCTCATGGTGAAGAATATTTTCTTGTGCACAGATGGAATATCCCCTGAAGCAGCTTGTGACCCTTGTCCCTTGTCCCTTCACATGGATTGCTGTGATGAGAGCATTGCTGTGTTCTCTGTATTGATCTTTGAGGTGCTAAAGACAGTGATTAGATCCGCCTGAGCTTTCTTTTCTCTAGGATGAATAAACCAAATACTTTCAACCTTTTTCCGTATACCAAGTTCTCCAGCTTCTAACCATCTTGGTGGTCCTCTGCTGGATGTGCTCCAATTTTTCATTTTTTCTTGATCTGGGAGAAATCAACACTGATTACTGCCAACAAGTTGTCTTCCATCTCTGAAGTCATCTACAGGCACCTTTTTTGGGATATGAAAATATCATTTATGTATGAACTGAGGGAAGGACAAGATTGGTCCAGCTTTCCTCCCTTTTCTCCCTTTCCTCTATTCTTATGCTTCACTACTTGAATATTTCAGGGTCTGTTTTGATTTGTATTTTACAGCATACTACATGGGGACTAGTTGTGGAAAATGCTTATAAATCAGAAACAAAGCAAAATGTATTTTACCTATTTCTACAAATTTATTGCTAGGAGCAATTCCATTTTACTTGATAAAAAAGGAGACATGTTCCATGCAACTTGTTTCAAGGTTTATTTTGTCGGTATTTACCACAGTTTTTCATCAGAACAAATACCTATATTTCTGAGATACCTTTTAATTTGTTCAGAGCTCAAATATGTGGGAAGGCAGTGGTATCATAATGGTCTGATCTTCAATGGAGTGTATTTAGCGAGGGCTGAAAGCATTTGGCAACTTCTGGGGTAGAATTCATAAGAATTAGTTGAACAAAATCTCAGTTGTTGCAGGCTTGTAAAAATTATTTTCCTGGATCATGGTCTGTCTGTTCCAGGATATTCTTTATAAAAATTGCTATTAAATGTAGCAGAAGGTAAAAGAAATTAAGTCATGAACAAAAGCAGCCTACCTGCCATATTACATTTCATTTGTGGCTTGCAATATGACTTCTATTTTCAAATCACAATCTTACTGAATTATTCCATTGTTTGTTGACAGAAGAACCTGCCCTCTCTGCCCACTCTCCCCTCCACCCTGCTCCCCTTCCCCCAGCTCTTCTTACCATTTCCCAGTAGAAAATATCACAGAATCATAGAATAGTTTGTCTTGGAAGGGACCTTTAAAGGCCATCTAGTCCAACCTCCCCTGCAATGAGCAGGGACATCCACTAGATCAGGTTGCTCAGAGCCCCCTCCAACCTGACCTGGAATGTTTCCAGGAACGAGGCGTCTACCATCTCTCTGGGCAACCAGTGTTTCACCACTCTCACTGGAAACAATTTCTTCCTTATATCTAGTCTAAATCTTACCTCTTTTAGTTTGAAGCCATTACCCCTTGTCCTATCACAACAAGCACTGCTAAAAAGTTTGTCCCCATCTTTCCTGTAGGCCCCCTTTGAGTATGGAAAGACCACAATAAGGTGTCCCTGGAGCTTCTATTCTCCAGGTTGAACAATTCCAACTCCCTCAGCCTTTCTTCATAGGAGAGGTGCTCCAGCCCTCTGATCTCTTTTGTGGCCCTCCTCCGGACCCACTCCAACAGGTCCATGTCTTTCCTGTGTTGAGGGCTCCAGAGCTGGACGCAGTACTCCAGGTGGGGTCTCACCAGAACAGAGTAGAGGGGCAGAATCACTTCCCTCAACCTGCTGGCCAAACTTCTTTTGATGCAGCCAAGGATACAGTTGGCTTTCTGGGCTGGGAGCGCACATTGTTGGCTCATGTCCAGCTTTTCATCCACCAGTACCCCCAAGTCCTTCTTGGCAGGGCTGCTCACAATCCCTTCATCCCCCAACCTGTATTGATACTGGGGGTTGCCCCAAGCCAGATGCTGGACCTTGCACTTGGACTCGTTGAACCTCATGAGGTTCACACAGGCCCACTGCTTGAGCTTGCCCTTTGAACAGCATCCTGTCCCTCAGGTGTGTCAACCACACCACTCAGCTTTGTGTGGTCTGCAAACTTGCTGGGGATACACTCAATCACACTGTGTCATTGATGAACATATTGAACAGTATTGGTCCCAGTACGGACCCCTGAGGGAACGCACTTGTCACCAATCTCCATCTGAACATTGAGCCATTGACCACTACCCTCTGGATGCAACCACCCAACCAATTCCTCATCCACCAAACAGTCCACCCATCAAATCCATATTTCTCCAATTTAGAGAGAAGGATGTTGTGGGGACTGTGTCAAAGGCCTTACAGAAGTCCAGATAGGTGGCATCCATAGCTTTTCTCTTGTCCACTGATGTAGTTACTCCATCATAGAAGGCCACTAGGTTGGTCAGGAAGAACCTGCCCCTGGTGAAACCATTCTGACTGTCTCAAATCTTCTCCCTGTTCTCCACGTGCCTCTGCATAGCTTCTAGGAGGATCTGTTCCATGATCTTCCCAGGCACAGAGGAGAGGCTGACAGGTTGGTAGTTCCCAGGGTCCTCCTTTCTACCCTTTTCAAACATGGGTGCAATGTTTCCCCTTTTCCAGTCACCAGGGACCTCACCTGACAGCTGTGACTTTTCAGATAGCATGGAGAGTGGCTTGGCAACTGCATCAGCCAATTGCCTCAGGACTCTGGCATGCCTCTCATGAGGTCCCATAGACTTCTGTATGTTCAGGTTCCCCAGGTGGTCACGAACCTGATCTTCTCTTACAGTGAGAGGGACTTTGCTCTTCTAGTCCCAGTCTTCTGGTCCATCCATTTGAGAGGTGTGGGGAGAGAGGTTTCCAGTGAAGACTGAGGCAAAAACTTGTTGAGTACCTCAGCCTTCTCCTCATCCATTGTTTCCAGTTTGCCAGTCTTGCTCATCAGGGGGAGCATGATTTCTTTGAGCTTCCTTTTCTGGCTGACATACCTGTAGAAGCCCTCCTTATTATTCTTTGTGTCCCCCGCCAAGCTCAACTCCAGCTGCGCTTTGGCCTTCCTGACCCTGTCCCTACACAACCGGGCAGCATCCCTCTACTCTTCCTGGGATACCTGTCCCAGCTTCCACTGCCTGCGCTTCTCTTTCTTGCCCTATAGTTTGACCAGCAGGTCTCAACTCATCCATGCTGGTCTCTTGCCCTCCTTTCCCGATTTCTTACACCTGGGGATCAAGAGCTCTTGCTTTCTGTGGAAAGTGATCTTAAAGATCTTCCAGGTCTGTTCTGCTCCCTTGTCCCTGAGGGCAGTTTCCCAGGGGGTCTTATTGACTAAGGTCTTGAAGAGATGGAATTTTGCTTTCCTAAAATTCAGGGTCCTGACTTTACTCTTCACCTGATGCATATCCCTCAGGACTGTGAACTCCACCAGTGCACGGTCACTGCAGACCAGGCTGCCTCCAATCTTGATGTCACCGATTAGCTCACTTGTGTTGGTGACTGTCAGGTTCAGTATCGCGTCCCTATGGTAGGGCTGTCTATTACTTGGCTTAAGAAGTTATCCTGAACGTACTTCATAAGTCTTCTGGATTGCTTACAGCTCACCATGCTACCTTTCCAGCAGACGTCAGGGTGGTTTAAGTGCCCCAGCAGGACAAGAGCCTGTGAGTGTGATGTGTCCCTTAGCTGTGTCCTGGTTTCACGTGGGACAGGGTTAACTTTCTTTCTAGTGAGTTTTGTGTTTCAGATCTGGTATGAAAGGAATGTCAATAATACGTATTGTTTTAGTCGTTGCCAGGCAATGTTTATAGTTTTCAAGGACTTTTTTCAGTTTCCCATAGAATCCGAGAAGAAGCCTAGGCAGAAGGGTAGAATGGCCAATGGAATATTCCGTACCATAGACACCATGCCTGGTATATAAATGGGGTTATCCAGGGGGTGGGTACTCGCAGTCACTGCTCAGGACGGTGCCAATTTACCTGATGGTGAGACTGGCTTTTGTCATTATTATTACTGTTGTTATTATTATTGTTATTTTCCTTTTCTAATATTGGTTCATTAAACTGTCTTTATCTCAACCAATGAGTTTGTGTTTTTTTTCTTTCCCCTTCTTTTCTCCCTCTTGTCCCTACTCTTCTTGTGGGGTGAAGGGGGTGAGCCAGCGGCTGTGTGGTCCAAGCTGCTGGCTGGGTTTAAACCATGACAAGCTGGAGTAAGAAGGCTTCGTCAGTAAGCTCCCTTGATCAGGGCATCAATGACTTTTCCCAAGCAAGCCTTTGCTGTGGCTCACCTCCTTCTCTATAATTAGGAATTAAACTTTCATGTCTCTTGATTTTGTTTAACAATTATCAATGTACTCATTTTTGCAGAAGCAGAACAGAGTAATTACTTATTGTTTCTTTTCCCACTTAAATACTGTAGCAACACAGACATGAAGAGCAGATTAATATCTTTTCACTCATATGCATGATTAATTTCTCAGAATATACTGAATTACTGAAAGGTGTCATGCCGAATCATGGTGTCAACCAACCACCAACAAAATATTCTGCCTTGTGTGTCTTTCATTGTTCATGTGCAGTAATACATTATTCTTTGTATCCCAACTGTATGCCAGAGCTCTCTATTTCCAGTGCCTGCTGAGTCGGTGTAACAGGTCCTTTCAGCCTCTAGTTCTCTCTAGAAAGAGCCTGGACACTCAGCTCGTCAAAAACCAACTGCTTTTAGAAAGGAGAAGGAGTGAAAACTCATGTTTGTTTTAATGCTTTTACTGAAACTGAGCACAGAAGTTTAAACTAAATCTCATTCATCTTTTCCACCTGTTTTTGCATTATCCATCCAATGTGTCTGCCAGCACGACAGGCAACATCTCTGCAGACAGGGTGAAAATGGCAGATGTCACCTCCATCTAACCCCCAGTTTCCCTGTTCCAAGGTTCAAAAGCATTACAGGAGATGATGAGTAATGGTGTTGATGTCTCACAGTAGACACTGAATGCATTAGACTAGATAAGAAGCCTTATCCAAAGACCACTGACAGGCCCCTTGGACCCTTTCCCCTTGGGTTTGGCCCCTGCCCCTGACAATGCTGCAACGGGCTGGTCGTTGTGAAGTTGTGCTGATGTCAGTACAGACCTGATACAGCATTCCTGAGGATTTTACGAGTTTATCTTAAAAAGAAATCTTTTCCCTTTTAAGCAGGGCTTGATTTAGGTAGCTGTGTGACCTGGCTGTGTGCTGTGAGAAACAACCATTTCTCCTGCTAGCCTCTGGAGTACACTGCTTTTGGTGTGTTCACCCATTATTTCCTGAATCGGTGGAGTGATATTTGATGACAACGTTCGGAAGATGGCAAAGAGAGAATCACAAAGATCAAAGATGACCCTCTAAAAGACTCTGTGAGCAAGATGTGCACCCATGGGTTAGGGCTAAAAGGGACTGAGAGCCGTCAACACTCTGTGAAGTCCCTGGGAATGAAGTGAGCAAAGCTCTCTTCGTTATAGCAAGTGCTCAGCACTGGCCAAGACCTTGCCCAAGGCAGAATTTCCCCATCGTTTCTTCACATACCTACTGTCTCCTGTTGCGTGGATAAAACTGATAAGTCTAGCAAAATGCAAAGTAAAAAAGAAAACCACTTAATTTTTCTGAGATTTCAGAAATTTGGGTTAGGCAGAAGTTTGAAAAAATTCAGATACACTTAAACCTGTTATTCTTATTTCTTAAAATGGATCGTATGCACCCATCCAGCTCCCAAGCATGGGAAACTGCATTTGTTCACGGTCCTTTTTGAAGAGACTCTGTACCTTGAAATCAGCATGGTGGTTTGCTTCTGACCACTCTGTGATATTCTACATCAGACTTCTGCTTTAAATAAGGTCAAAAAAAGATGCCCTGTGCCAATACTTGACATGTGAATACAAGACTCCTGTCAGCACAGATGCCAGTCCCAGCTGCATAGCTCAGCTGTTCTTGCTGATGGATGCCAAGTGGTGTAGTGGAACAACACATAAATTAAGATCCTGCATATATGAATTAAGTACTGATGAATGGAACCATCCCTATGAAGCTCCTACTTTCTTCTAGATGACATATCTGTTTACATTCAAAGAGTGCTTAGAGTTTAGCTGAGGCTTTGACAACTTTTCAATTTAAGACACTGTTCCTGCTGTCCCAGATGATGTGATGTAGACTGTTTGGATTACCCTTTTAAGCAGTCATACCCCCCAGGACTTTGCCAGCCCCATCCCCATTTCAGCTCCACAGGGCAGGCGCTCCCCTGGTTCCCAGCTTCTTGCTGGAGGAACTGGCACCTGATTTTTCCACTGCACGTGGTGAAAAATCGCCTGAGTGCTTGCCTCTAGGGCAGTACTGCCTGGTATCAATTCACAGAGCTGTGAAAAGCTAAGACGAGAGTCAATAAGACATTCCCCATTGCTTGCTGCTGTGCATTATTGATGCCAAATATCATCAGAATGATGTTAACATAGTTCTGCTCTGCTCCAGCTTGCTGGCACCAGCTGGTATAACATCAGCAGTGACTCTTTGCTGTATTAGTCAGCTCTTGTTTCTTTTTTCCTTTCAAGTTTAGTGGTTAGCTCCGCTTCCGCTTATGGATGCTCACACTTTGCTCACTGGAGTACTGCTCCGACATTCAACAGTCACTCAAACGCCTGGTGCTGAAGACATGTGATAATCTGTGCAGTACTGGGCACTGCTGCGTATTTCCAGATAGAGGAAAATGGCTTTATTTCATTGTGGGGCTGTTAAGAAAGCTGCTACTCAATTCAGGGAGCTTTGTAGAGCCTCTAATATGTCACTTACCCTGATGTTGCTATCCGTGCATTTTACACATTCTTTTTAATGGGGATGGTTTGGTTGCATAATTAGAATTTAAAATAGCAAAACAGAAGCTGAAAGACTGAAAAGGGGAAAGAAAAGAGGTCTGAAAAGCCTGGAAAACTGACGCAGGACCAGCTGAGATGAAATCTCCAGCAGCAGGGAGGGATGGTGAGTGCAACACTGCCATCTCTTGAGTACCCTTTGCAAGATCTGGTTTTCCACTGATTTCTCTTACTCAGTGGAGCCCAGTTAGGGCTGCAGCTCCACCGCACGCATCCCCGCATGCTGGGTGCTGCAGGTTCCCTCTCGAACGCTAAGGAATCTAATTGGACTTCAAACATGCTGACAGAGGAAGACAAACAGCAAAAAGGCAGCCTGGAAATAGGAGGAAGCTGATGGTGGTGTGGTTGCAGTGTTATGTGAAACAAGGTTTGTTTCTCAAGTCTTTTTTCATAGGTTTGAAGTTTTAGAGTGTTTAAAGATAAGGAGACCATTAGAACATGTAGTCTGGATGCCTGCCTGTTGCAGTGTATTCAGGTTTTTATTTTGCAGTGTGCCTTGGAGCTTGTTATGAACTAAAGGGGAGCTTCTAGAAAGGTGTCAGAGGCTGAACTGAAAAATGAACAGATTGAGAATCTCTTGGTGGTTTGGGTTACCCTCATTCTTAGAAATGCATGCGTAATCTGCAGTTGGAAAATGTCCAGTTACAATTCGCAGCTACTGCCTCCTTATGCCTTTCATTGCTAAAGTCGCGAGTCCCCGGTACCTTTGCCTCTGTGAAAGTATGTCACAGTACAGCCATGCTCTCAACCTACATTTTGCAAACCGAACATGCACGTCAGAGTGTACTGGTTTGGGCTGGGGTAGAGTTAATTTTCTTCACAGTAGCTAGTACAGGGCTATATTTTGGATTTGTGTCGGAAACAGTGTTGATAACGCAGGGATGTTTTTGCTGTTGCGGAGCAGTGCTTACACAACATCAAGGCCTTTTCTGCTCCTCACACCGCCCTGCCAGCACTAGGCTGGAGGTGCACAAACGGTCAGGAGGCAGCACAGCCAGGACGGCTGACCCCAACTGACCAAAGGGACATTCCATACCATGTGATGTCGTGCTCAGGAGTAAGACTAGGAGGAAGGCTGGCAGGGGGGCCGCTGCTCAGGGACTGGCTGGGCATCGGTCGGTTGGTTGGTGGTGAGCAACTGTTTTTGTTTGCATCACTTGTCTTTCTTGGGCTTTATTTCTCTCTCTTCGTTATTTTCCTTTTCATTATTACTACTACTATTATTTATTATTATTATTCAATAATTAACTACTACTATTATTATTAAACAGTTACTACTAAATTATTAAACAGTTTTTATCTCATCCCATGAGTTTTCTCACTTTTACCCTTCCAGTTCTCTTTCCCTCACCCCGCTGAGTGACAGAGGCTGTATCGTGGTACTTAGTTGCTGACTGGGCAAAACCAAGTAACAGACAGAATGCTACCACACTACTGCGGCCACCTTACTGCATAACTTCTGACATAGTATTCACCACCTATTTTAAGGTTTATATTCTTCAAAATATACTTTCTGTCCTCTGTCACATACTCCAGTCATAGTAAAATAATTACTATGATGATACTTAAGATACTGGTATACGAATTTAGGAATCCCTGGAAGAAATGTCTCCTTTTGATACATCAAAGCGATTCTTTAGGCTCTCTGCAGATTCAGAACCAGACTCTGAAAATATTCTTTGAGTCTTTAACAGCTGGAAACCATCTTTTATAAATGAAGTAAAATTTAAAAACCCAGAGAGTCTGGCAAATGACTGAGAAGTTTTCTGGAATACTTAACCCGAGCTAGACCCTCACTTTCTCCATGGGGGCAGAGCTCTCACTTTGGGAAATAGGGCGTGAGCTAGTGTAAAACTAATATCACAATCATATTTTTCATACAAATGAATGTGCTAATCATTTGTCAGACTACTCTAGCCTTAATTTGTCCTCATGTAAATAGATTAAGGCTGTATGCAAAAGAGAAATCATATACAATAACAGTTAGTTTATCTATTCAGTTCATTCCAGTTTATACTGTTTAGGAGGCTTGGGGGAAAAACATCAAAATACATTTCTCAGCAGATTGAGTCGCCACTCTTTAATTCGCAAATCCTGTTTGTCTCCCAAATCTCATAACTCATGATTTTTAGCGTCCTAACAATTCGGTTCATGCTGCTTTAAAACTTGACCTGGTACAGCTTTATTCCTAATCTCTAATGATGAAATGACAATTACTTTCTCCATTCTACAGATCACAAAGATGTTCTGAATGACACTTCCCTAGCCTCATCCAGTGAGAGAAAACCAAAAATTTTACCTGCATTTCAGATTTTTCATGGGTTTTCTGCAATGTATTTCCTAGTGATTTTGTAATGCAGATGAGCTGCTTTGTGCAGATTCATTTCATATTGTATTTACCCAAGCCAACTGTCATAGAATCATAGAATGGTTCGGATTGGAAGGGACCTTAGAGATCATCTAGTTCCAACTAGATGATCCAACACCTCCCACCAGACCAGGCTGCTCCAAGCCCTGTCCAGCCTGGCCTTGAACCCCTCCAGGGATGGGGCAGCCACAGCTTCTCTGGGCAACCTGTTCCAGTGCCTCACCACCTTCACAGTAAAGAATTTCTTCCTGATACCTAAGCTAAATCTACCCTCTTCCAGTTTAAAATGGTTTTCCCTCATCCTATCATTGCACTCCCTGACAAAAAGTCCCTCTTCTTCTTTCCCGTAGGGACTGGAAGGCCGCTATAAGGTCTCCCCGGAGCCTTCTCTTCTCCAGGCTGAACATCCCCAACTGTCTCAGCCTGTCCTCACAGCAGAGGGGCTCCAGCCCTATATCATCTTTGTGGCCCATTCAAGCAGGTCCATGTCTTTCTTATGCTGGGAGCCCCAGAGCTGGACACAGTACTCCAGGTGGGGTCTCACAAGAGAAAAGTAGACTCACCAAATATGCAGTTGCCAACATTTTTGTTATAAAGTTAAAAAAAAAAAGTAAAACCAACCAAAAAAAACCCCCCACACCTGTAGATAGTAAATTTCCTAAGTAGCTCTTCAAAACACACGAACAAAAATCCTTGAAGTAGCACAAAATTCACAAGTGCCTTGAAGGAAAGCAATTCCCACAGGGTGCTTTCTAGGGGGTAAGAAGGTTAAATATCCCTGTTCTTTGTACTTTCTTTATCTGGATCCATATTTTCCATTCAAACATTAATTTGCAACTGCTTTTTGATTGATGTATGGATTTTCTCTTCTGCCACTGACTAGAAGAGCAGAGAGACTTAAAATTCCAGGCTCCTGGGTAATTTTATCTATGCTTTTCATCCCTTCAGTGACAGTAGCATGTCCATATTCATGCATTTAGCAGACATGGTACTATGCAGCAAACTTGTATTTACTTGTACTAATTTGTCTGAGCTGATGACAAATTTTAGTATGAGTCACAAATCTTTAGTAGTATCTTCACTCATCTTTTGCATCCATCCATTGTCAGGGTAAAAACCGAATGGATTTAATAACATACAGGACTTTTCATTATTTTTTAAGATTAAAACCAAAGAAAAAGAAGATAAAACTCACTAAAACTGTAAGTTGTATTTTGATAAGCAAAATCAAACTATTTTTTGACGAGTTTTTTCTTTTCTGTCACAAAAGCAGTTTGATAACTGAAATAAACCAAACAAAAGCCATAACATATATGGTATTGGAAAAATAAGGTGAGCAAGGGAGAATTTCTCCTGTCTGATGTTCTGCACCAAAATTCTCTTTGTAATGTAGCTCTTGAACATAAAGCTCTGATGTTTGTATGGACAGCTTGTGCATTATTCAGTGGTACCTCCTTACCACCCTACAGTGCAGCTGAAAGGATGCTGAAGGCTCGATGAGCTGCAGTTGAATTGCACACGTTCTGATGTTCGTCTTGAGCAAGTGTAGTTCAACCGGTATTGCTTATCAGAATCCTTGGTAGTATTGCCCTAGTGGTGGGACTGATGGAGTAGTCACAACATTCGTACCTGTAGAGGAAGACAGCTGGTACTAAGGACCAGATGTCAACACTATAAATGTCAATTTGTGGTTTTTTTAACTTGGGATTAGCTCTCCTCTAGTCCTAGAGACTTAATGCTCATTTGTGCTGGTGTACAATAGGTGTGCTTTTAAAGCACACCTTCCAGTTTAGTTTCATTCAAAATGAACCCAGTTGTCATAATCTCTGAGCGTATCACCATGTAAACCAGACCACAGTAAAAAGGGAAAACTGGGAAATGTACTTCAGAAGTGCACTTCTGGTCTGAACTAAATGTAGATGTACCCATGATTTGCTAAGGAATATCTGCTACAGAATGAACAAGTACCCAGTTCCTTCTGTACTTATTAGATGTATTTCTCAAACAGCAGAAAATGAGAGCCCTGGATTTCTTTTGTAAGCTGTCAAGCCAATCTTGCCCGCAATATCTATTCAGATGACTTTGGTAAACCAGCTTGACGCGTTGTAGGGAAGTGAGAGCAGTACAGAATAAATATCAGTGAATTCCTTGGCCTTATCCTCAGACTGCTCTCCTTCTGAATTGGCCTTTTACGTTTTCTCCAAGGTTCAGCAGATGTTTAGCACAGCAGGACAGATGTGGGGATGCAGAAGAACTTGGCTGCCAGCAGTTATTAAGCCAAAAAAAAAGTCTCAGGGAGAAGGTGATATATGATCTCTGGTCAGTACAATTTGAGTCTGCTGTGTGACACTATCAAATGATGGAAAAAATTTATGCAGCAGACTACAAAGTTGGCCTTAAGTCCTGTTGCGTATTCTACTTGCTTTCAGTTTCAATACATAAAGGTTATATTAATGAAACACTCTCGAGATTAAGTCACATCCAGAGCATTTAAATCTGCAAAGACAGACACAGACCAGGTCAAAGAGTGAGGAGCTGCATGCCTGTTACCACATTGTGTTGCATAAAATCCCGTGTGCTGTGCCAGAGGGAAAGAACACATGGGTTACAGCCCCCTCAACTAGTCTTTATTGCCCTACCAGAGCCACCCTTTTCCTGTCCTCTCCCAACAAGCAACTACTTGATATTAGCCAAATAATTCTGTGTAGTTCATCCTCATTTGGCAAAATATTTGCTGAATATTTGGCATGTCAAATAGAATGGAAAAATATACTCTCCCAAGCTTTCTCTCAGTAGTTTTGCCAAGTGGGGATTAAATGAAAGAAGGGAATGCCCATCTGTTGGCCACAGGTCATATCTTGAAGCCTTTCCAGTTTTCTTTATTAAGTTCCTACTCTGCAAACTCTCATTAATTTAAGGAGAGCTTGTCGAAGCCAGTTAAAAAAATATAAAGTAAATGCCTGGTGAGTTAACATTAAAGCCTTGCGTTACACTAGTGGGTGCTGGTCCTGTTTCTGTCCTTCTTACACATGCTGAATATTTTATGCTGCTTCTTGCAAAAAGTGTCCTACATTACCTTGACTCTGTGTGCTCTGTTCTGATATCACTGGCTTGTACACGACAAAGGGAAAAAACAAATGTAGATCTTAATATGATAGGGTGAAAAAAGTAATTTCACTGCTAGAAACGGAATTGCTCCTGAACATAATCTGTGATAGTGAAGTTTCCAAAGTAACAAAGGAAAACTATTAAATAAATGAGTACGAACATTGCTTTTAATGGACAATTGAACGATTATTTTAATTAGATTCAAGAGATTAATTGAGCCAAGTTTATCACAAGTCATGAGTGATTCTGGGATGGCTGAGAGAGAGGAGGAGGGCTGGAAACTAGCTGGGAGGAAAGGACGGGGACAGCAAGAACATTCTTTGCCCCAAAGCATCAAAAAAAATCTGGGGTTCCCCAGTACCAAAACTTTGAATGTATTGATCAGCAGCAGTGGGAGCGTAAGTATTTTTCTTGAAAGCTCCATTAGAGAATCCTCAAACACTCTTCAGACTGAAACTGGTAAAACAGGAAAGGTGTAGGTCTACATCATTGATGTCTTTCTCTGAGAAGGTCATGACTGGAACTCTTTACTGGCAATAGAGAAACACAGACACTTCCAGAATGAGACTTATTTCATCCTAAACCAGACATCTCAAAGACACCAATGAATCTTGCACTGGAAGCATCTATTTTTTCCCCACTGACCTTAAAGAAAGCCTGGGGTGACAATCGTGGCTATAGTTCTGTCACAGTTATGGAAAGCCAGGTCATTGTGTATGCCAATAATCCAGTTGACTTCTTGAGAGAAAAGGTAAACAGCAGGAGAAATGTTGTCATTCCTATGCCTGTTCCTCCTCATTAAAGAGATTTGTTCAAGTCTGGCATTCATTTGGAGTTGCAGGTTCAACTTTTCTTGCCTGTTAACCTTACTTGCCTCTCTTGGCTCCATGATGAAGCCTCACAAGTGCCAAAGAGAAGGGAAAAATCACTTACTTTGATGGGTATGTTTTGCTCATGCAGCCTAGGATGTGACTAGTGTCCATCACTGCAAGGGCACACGGTGTTTAATTCCTTGTTCACCTGGTCTTTTTCCTGCAGTGATACAACCTATTCAGTCACTCCCCAGCCTGTATTGAAATATATGATATCTGATCAGTCGACTTGTCAAACTGTTAGCAAACTCCCTGACCTGGTCAAATGAGCGCTTTTACAGAACTGTCAAGGGCACAGCTGAGGAGGCAGTATAAGCTGTCAGACCATGGCCGCCCTGTTTTGAAGAGTAAAACACAGACGTCGGCTGCTCTGCGACCGTTTGCTCAGTGAGAGAGAATGATGCAGGGCACATCTAATTCCAGTATCAACATGACGTTTGGTTACTTTGCAGCCCTGGGAGTCCATGGCCCTGGCCTTGGTTTCCTCGTTTTATCCTCTGTCGTGTTCTCCTTTTTTCCCTCCTCATTATAGCTCATCCCAGTTAACTACTGACTTACCGATGGCTTTGCCTTTGAGCCTTCTTTACAGAACAAACTGAAGTTCGTAACAGGTGCTGACACCAATCTACGTGTAATACGATGATTTGGGATAAGAAACAGGAGATATCAGTTTTAAGAGCAGTTATGTTTCTGTCTCCAAGGACCACTTAGATCCAGCCACAGTGGATGCTTTAGAAGTAAGAAAGACAGTTATGGTGAAAGCCGCCTGATGCATTTGCAAAATAAAACTTTTAATTTTGTTTAGGATTTTCAAGGGAAAGTAAAAGAGTCAGGTGCTCGGTTCCCACCGAATTTCAAAGATAATGATTTCCCTGATCATACCGCTTTATAAACTCGCAGCCTCCATGTGTATTTTGCTATCTCAAATGTTGTTCCCTTTCTGCTTTTACTCTTGGCCCACAACGGAAACACTAAATTTCAATTCAATTCAAACGAACTCAATTTCCACCTTTCAGTTCCACAAAGATTTGCAATTCTTTTGTTTTACTATTTTTTTCAATTACTAATTCAAGCGTAATTTGTTGCAGAGGTAGAAACATGCAACTTTTATGACATTTTGAGAATCTCAGACTCAGAGAAACTTACCTAGATAACAGTGTGTCGTCAAAACTTGCCTCAGATCATGCCCATTTTTTGACTGAATTACAAGATGAGAAAATCAGCTTCATTGGTTTATTTTCTCTGGGTACATTTTTTAGTTTATACTTACTCTTCATTCCATGAGTTATATATGCAGAATTTTTACAAAAGGCTCTACATGTATAATTTTAAAACCACATTTCATGTAATTCTGGCTGCATTGGCAATTTACTCATCAATTTCTCGATTACATGAGGAAACATTTTTTTCGCCCTAATCTGGCCCCCAGAAGACATCTTGTTCTCTGTGTGTGGCAGTTAGACTTGCAGCATATGGAATGACAGAGAACTGAGATGTGTATGTGCAGTGGAGATCATATTGAAAATGTGCAGAAAAAGAGCTTTAAGAACTGTCTTTTCCCAGCCTTGCTACTCCCAGCCTCATCCCGCAGCTTGGCTCTCTCCTACAGCAGGAATTATGAAACAATTTTAATTCTCCGGTTGGGCTTGGATGTCTGTCTTTTTAAGGATGCTGGGTCAATCTGATCTCTTCAACAACGCATTGATTATCTCCTACAAATGTGTTTTCTCCAGTGCTCACAAACTTGGTGGTAAATTAATTACCTTGTAAAAAGTGATTTATTTTGTTTGAGACCACTACACTAAGATACAGACTTTTATCATGCATTAGTAATACCCTTTCTGAGATACTTTTCAGTTCGTTATAGAGAAAAATGCTATGTCACAAAGACAGCTGGACCAAACTTTCACCCCCCCGCCCCGCCCCAGGTCTCTCTGGCCACATCTGTGTTACTAAATAAAACACCACAGGAATCGGAGGCCCATTGGCAAGATATTGCTTGCATCTCTACATCTAAATTCTTATTATACAGAAGGTCATATGCAGCTGTCTACTGGAAATAGTCTTTGGCCATGCTCATCCCTGAGCCATAGCCACACACTGCTGTTTAGAGCAGTATTAGTTTACCTGGACAAAAACTTAACAGGGACAATGATGATGATTAAATAGCAAGGATGAATGCTGTTCGAGCTGCTGTTCATACCCAGGCCTTGAACCTGTCCAGTTAGATAATGTATATTTAACCTTGTTTCTCTTTTAAAAGTGTTGAATGTTTTGCTTTTTCCCCTCTTGGCTGTAATCACACAATTTTTCCTGTTTCTATAATGGCCCTAGAGCACTGTAGCTCTACGTCCGTGCAATACTATACAGCTCTTGATAAGGTGCAGTGCCAAGGTAAGCTGTATGAACGTTATCCGGTCTTAATCTTAAAAAGTCAACCTATCGTGTTATGAATGGATTTTCTAGCTCTGCCCTCCATGAACTTAGTCATCTTGGTGTTGTTCTCTGTTGCATGGTTCAAAGCTGTCCTGTGTCATTGCTACTGTACAGTAATTCTGGGTTTAGTACCTGTGGCTCTTTCCTTTGTGAATCATTTTGGTGAAGAACCGAGTCAAAAAATCACTAAGCCAAAGTGATTTTACCAATTAAAATGCAGCACTTAGGGGAAAAAAGTAACACGTGATCTGTGGGCCAAGGAAACAGATTTTCTGGCCATCCTCAAATGTCTAAAATTTCTGCCTGAAATGCTCCTCACTTTTAGTCTAGACATCATTTCTCTTTTTTTTGGCTTTGCTAGTTATGAGACAATTTGGCAAGCTAGTCTGAAGGTCAAGTCAGTCTCCTCAGAGCCTTTGGTTCTGCAGTCCCAAAAGTCTTACCTTCTCAATGGTTCTCCTAGATTGTGACTTTATCTTCCAACTTGTCCCCCCAACAGCCCTCTTGATTTAATTTCAAATAGTTAGCATATAAACCAGTGTTTAATGCAGTGTGCTTATACAGTTAATACCACCAAAGGGGAAAAGATATCTGGGAAAAATATATAAAGCTACCCTTCTAGATTTGAGATAAACTGCCCACAAGCCTTTGGAGTTGTGGTACTGAATTCCTCATTATTCCTTCCCTCTTCGCAACTAACTGTCCAGAACAACCATCAAGAAAATGGGGGTTTATGTTCCTATAACATTCTTTCATAACCTTCGTATAGGGCTGTATCTTCACTAGGAAAGTTAATTAAATACTCCTTTTCAACCCTATATGCGCTAAATCTATGTTAAAACCACATAGCTTTGTGCTTTAGCAAACAGTCTATGCTTGCGTATTTCAATCGGTTTACAATGGAAAAAATTGGTTATTTCCTATTAGCAAGAAGAGGCTTGACGCTGATTTCAGCAAGGAAGAATAAGGTGTTTTGTATTTTAGTGTACAGACTAGAGGTGCGTGATATGGATATTCGCCATAGATTTCTTTATGTTGGCGGGCAAAGAATAGCATGAAGAGTTTAACATCCTGGTTTCCATCCCCAATTAAAGTAATAGACATGGATAAATATGTCTAGCTGTGAGATTTATGGAAAAAATAATTGCATATGAATATGGTCAAATGGTTTGGACGCTAATTTGGAAATGATTTTACATAGAATCACAGAATCATTTAGGTTAGAAAAGACCCCTGAGATCATTGAGTCCAATGGTTAACCTAACACTGCCAAGTCCACCACTAAACTACGTTCTTAAGCACTACGTCTATAGATCTTTTAAATCCCTCCAGGGATGGTGACTCAACCACTGCCCTGGGCAGCCTGTTCCAATGTTTGACAACCCTTTTGGTGAAGAAGTTTTTCCTAATATCCATCCTAAACCTCCCCTGGTGCAACTTGAGGCCATTTCCTCTTATTCCACCACTTGTAACTTGGGAGAAGAGACCGACCCCCCCTGGCTGCCCCCTCCTTTCAGGGAGCTGCAGAGAGCGAGAAGGTCTCCCCTCAGCCTCCTCTTCTCCAGGCTGAACACCCCCAGCTCCCTCAGCCGCTCCTCACCAGACTTGTGCTCCAGACCCCTCACCAGCTCTGTTGATCTTCTTTGGACACGCTCCAGCGCCTCAGTGTCTTTTTTCTGGTGAGAGGCCCAAAACTGGACACAGTGTCTGAGGTGAAGTGTCACCATATGTTGATATGTAAGCACTTTACTGCCCCAGCCAACGTAAATTTAAAATTTCACAGTCTTAAAGGCCATTGTAACAGTGCTACAGATACTGAAACATTGTGATATTATTGAAATGGAACCTGCATAAATACCTTAGATAAATCAAATAGAGAATGTCCTTTCACCTTTGATCACTCGCAGATTTCTGTTAATAAAATTATTGATATGTAATTCTCATGTGTTCTATAAACCATTCTCTACTGAAGTGAAGAATGATGTGAAGGAATTCAAATGTCTGAAAAGCAGTTTAGATGCTACTAGGGATGCTTCACTGGGAAAAGATAACACGCTTGAATCTACCAGAATGAGCATATGTCCTTATGCTGGTAATGAGCCTAAACAGACAGTAATTAGTATTTATAGCCTTTCATTTATATGTATATTTACTGAACACTGAATATACTAAAATACTAATATAAGCTCTGATAATGCCAGTTACCTCAATCTCTTCAACCACAAGAGAGATGTACTTTCAGGAAAGGGCATAAACACCCATTGTCACCAGGAGGCAAACAAATTGCACATAATTAACACTGTTTAATCTTTTTCTTTGTAGCTCTGTATGGTATAAAATCAATTTTAGTCCACACTTTTCACCTTGTTTTTACAGTCATAGCAATATTTAATCTCAGTTGCAAGACCGGGGGAAAAAAATAACTACATAAAATGCAAACACTGAGTTAAATAAGAAAAAACAGCTGCAAGAAAAGAGGCAACTTATTTTTATCTAGTCAGAAAATGGTTTGACGTCAAAAACCTTTAAAGCTAAAATGCTTAGTACAGGCAACCCATTGAAAGACCTATTGCTCACAAACAGAAAAGGACTAGTGGGAGATGTGGTGGTCGGAGGTCATCTTGGGCTTAGTGATCATGAAATGGTCAAGTTATCAATTCGTAGTGATGTAAGGAAGGGGGTTAGCAAAACCTCCACCTTGGACTTCCGGAGGGCGGACTTTGGCTGGTTCAGGACACTGGTTGAGAGAGTCCCTTGGGAGACAGTCCTGAAGGGCAAAGGGGTCCAGGAAGGCTGGACGCTCTTCAAGAAGGAAATCCTAAAGACCCAGGAGCGGGCTGTCCCCAAGTGTCGCAAGTCTAAAGGGCGGGGAAAATGGCCAGTCTGGATGAATAAGGAACTTCTGATGGGACTTAGGAATAAAAGGAGGGTTTACCACCTTTGGAAGAAGGGACAGGCAACTCAGGAGGAGTACAGAGATCTCGTTAGGTTATACAGAGAGAAAATTAGGAAGGCAAAAGCCCAGCTGGAGCTCAACTTGGCCACTAACATTAAAGACAACAAAAAAAGCTTTTATAAATACATCAACAAAAAGAAAGCCAGGGAGAATCTCCATCCCTTACTGGATGCTGGGGGGAAAGTTGCAACCAACGACAAGGAGAAGGCTGAGATACTTAATGCCTTCTTTGCCTCTGTCTTCAATAGTCAGACCAGCTATCCCCAGGGTGCTCAGCCTCCTGAGCTGGAAGATAAGGATGGAGAGCAGAACAGCCCACCCATAATCCAGGAGGAAGCAGTCAACGATCTGCTTCTGCACCTAGACGTACATAAGTCTATGGGGCCGGATGGGATTCACCCAAGAGTACTCAGGGAGCTGGCGGGAGAGCTCACCAAGCCTCTCTCCATCATTTATCAACAATCCTGGTCAACAGGGCAGGTGCCAGATAATTCGAGGGTGGCTAACGTGACGCCCATCTACAAGAAGGGTCAGAAGGAGGATCCGGGGAACTACAGGCCTGTCAGCCTGACCTCGGTACCAGGAAAGATCATGGAGAGGATCACCTTGAGTGAGCTCTCACGGCAAGTGCAGGGCAGCCAAGGGATCAGGGCCAGCCAGCATGGGTTTAGGAAAGGGAGGTCCTGCTTAACCAACCCGATCTCTTTCTATGACCATGTGACCCACCTTCTGGATGCGGGGAAGGCTGTGGACATTGTCTTTCTGGACTTTGGTAAGGCCTTTGACACCGTCCCCCACAGCATTCTCCTGGAGAAGCTGGCGAATCATGGCATAGACAAGTGTACTCTTTGCTGGGTAAAAACTGGCTGGATGGCCGTGCCCAGAGAGTCGTGATTAATGGGGTGAAATCCTCCTGGCGGCCGGTCACCAGTGGTGTCCCTCAGGGCTGTTTTGGGGCCAGTTTTGTTTAATATCTTTATCAATGATCTGGATGAGGGGATTGAGTGCACCCTCAGTAAATTTGCAGATGACACCAAACTAGGTGGGAGTGTTGATCTGCTGGAGGGTAGGAAGGCTCTACAGAGGGCCCTGGACAGGCTGGATCGATGGGCCACGGAGGTTTATTAAACCTCCACGGTAGGAGGTTTAATAAGGCCAAGTGTTGGATCCTGCATTTCGGTCACAACAACCCCAAGCAACACTAGGGTCTTGGGGAAGGGTGGCTGGAAAGCTGCCCAGCAGAAAAGGACCTGGGGGTGCTGGTGGAGCCAGCTTAACGTGAGCCAGCAGTGTGCCCAGGTGGCCAAGAAGGCCAACAGCATTCTGGCTTGTATCAGGAACAGCGTGGCCAGCAGGAGCAGGGAAGTGATGGTGCCTCTGTACTGGGCACTGGTGAGGCCTCACCTCGAGTGCTGTGTTCAGTTCTGGGCCCCTCTGTACAAGAAGGACATTGAGGTGCTGGAGCGTGTCCAGAGGAGAGCGACCAGGCTGGTGAGGGGTCTGGAGACCAGGTCATATGAGGAGAGGCTGAGGGAGCTGGGCATGTTTAGCTTGGAGAAGAGGAGGCTGAGGGGAGACCTCATTGCCCTCTACAACTCCCTGAAAGGAGGGTGGAGAGAGGTGGGTGTTGGCCTCTTCTCCCAGGTGAATAATGACAGGACCAGAGGAAATGGTCTGAAGTTGCGGCAGGGGAGGTTTAGATTAGATATTTGGAAGAATTACTTTAGTGAAATAGTGGTCAGGCACTGGGACAGCCTGCCCAGGGAGGGGGTTGGGTCACCATCCCTAGAGGTGTTTAAGAAATGTCTAGATGTGGCACTTCAGGGCATGCTCTAGTGGCAGAGATTGTAGGTTGTTTGGTTGGACTCGATGATCTTAAGGGTCTTTTCCAACCATGAAGAATCTGTGATTCTGTGATTCTGTGAAAAACAGGTTTCTGTTTGGTGTAAACAAGTTCAGGATATTGAAAGTTGATGGTCATTGGTGTGCTTGCTTTGCTTTGATGTTGCAGCATAAACTCTGAGGGAAAAGATCTGGTTCTTTTTCCCTACAGAGTCAGATTTTTAGAAAGGAAAACTCAAATTTTGTCTGACATGTATAGCATAGCACCCTGAGTAGCAGTAACTGTGACTGTGGGCATTATTTTCTGCCAGAATGAAACAAAGTCCTATCAGTCCAATTTGTAGCTAATATGAGAAAAGACTTATTCAAAGACTTCAAGTTATGATGGATTTATTGCTTCCTTTGGACGCTTGTTGAAGTTGCTAATTACCTTCAGTGTTAAGAGCATACATCTTATTTCCAATTTAAATTTTGGGAATAACACTGAGATACATTAGAGCTCGCCAGGCACACGACAGCCAAATGGACGTGACCTCTAACATCATGGTTTCACCTTGGTACATAATTTTGAACTGCTGAAGTCACCTCTTGCTGATAGCTTTTTACCCAAGTTTACAAATTTTCCCCTTGTGTAATCTATATATCTTAGATGCTTCAATCAGAATTCTTAAAAATGCCTACGTTTACAAAAGCTTTTTGGTTTCCAAATCTTTTTAGTTCTATCTTCAAATGAGATCAAGCTGGGAATTATCTTTATATGCAAGGAAATTTCCGTTGATGAGTTAAGGGAATAAAGATAGTACTAATTGGTTGCATAATATTAAAATATCTGGAATGTACATGAAGGCTCAGGCTGTTAATTAAGATAAATTGTGAAAATAGTCATACAGACTATAATTTCCATGTAGACTTTAAAAGCAAGAAAATTATCTTGGTGAAGGAAAAATATATGATAATAAATTCATCTGAGAATCTGATTCTGCTCTGATAGTTACAAATCATCTGCTAGTGGCACATAGGTTTTGGGTTCTCAGAATTCCTTTTATCCCCAGTATCATGTCTCTATGTTTTCTACAGATAGTGGTGGTCGCTTCTAGAGGGTAATTCAGAAAACTTACCATGAGCAATAATTATGTTAAAACTATGTTAAATAATTATGTTAAAATTCTGGATAATTTGTTAAGAGTCTACCATACTCCCACTCTGTGTTTATAAACTCCAGTAACCTATATCCGTGTCATTTATACCTTCTACTTACATTTTACTCACAAGTGGAAGGTCCTCAGTGCCCTCAGACTGATTGTTAGGAAGTGTCAATTGTGATTAATTTTGCTTTTATGTGTTTAATGAACAAATGCTGAAAAGTAGCACAAAATAACACAAAAGAGGATCAGAAAGATCCACATGGTCAAGTCTAGTCCCCTGCATTTTTCCTAGCTCCCTTGTTGCTTTCTCACCACGTAATGCTTAGGGACATGGTGTAGCGGTGGACTTGGCAGCGTTCAGTTAACGATTGGCCTCGATGATCTTAAAGGTCTTTTCAACACAAACTATTCTATGATTCTGTAATTTATCTCACCTGTTCTTTAGTTTCTCTAGGAATAGAGTTTCAACTGCCTTCCTTGGAAATCTATCCAACGACAAGCTCTTATCACTAGGATACATGTTGGTGCTTACACAGTTGCCAACCCTTCCCTAATACTTGTATATCACCAGGATGTTGTAATGACTGCTGACAAGACAAAGTTGTACGATCCCCGCTGGGATCAGGGAGCTGCAGCACTAGATGCTGCTAGGGTAAGAAAAAAAATCATGCGTGTCTAGTTAAGCCTCACGTGGTTTAGTGTAGATCTCGTGATATTCTAAGCGCACTTAACAAATGCCCACTGGCTTATATGTATCTTACTCTTCTAACTGATATGAATTTATGCAGCTATTTCATCTGAGAGTCTCCAAGTGGTTCAGAAATTAAGCCTGACTGCATGCCTGTAAGACAGATAGAAATGATACTGCTTTTAATGTACAGATGAGAAAGAGAAAGCATTGGATAACGTTTCACACTGGTGAGGGAACAATTTCACTAAGCTAAAAGAGATTTCAAGTAAGGGTGACTTCATTGGGCTGGTGAGGTTTCTGAGCTCGCTGTCTGCTCTCGTCTCTCACCCCAGGAAGACACTGAGGGGGTAGATGCAGTGTCCCTCACCATTTCTTCCCAGAGGCGGTGGTGCTGGGATGCAGTTTCAGACATGGGCACCACGTGCCTCATTAGGCCAGCTTGTGTCTCTGGGCCTGTCTTCTCCCTGCTGCTGTTCCTTGTTTGCTGAGTGAGGCCAGATTTCCCCAGTCTCCTCCCATACAAATTCACATCTCCAGGGTTGTTCTAGCCCTCCCATCTCCAGTATCATATAGTCCCAGTATCATATAGTCCTTTCATATCCAGTATCTCCAACTTCTAGCCCTTGTATCATTCCCACTCCCTCATTTCCATTACATCCAATCTCACTCAAGCACTGTTCCAATATCTCAGTACTTATTTAACATCCTTCACGACCTGCTAGTATCACCCCAGCCTTCTCACCTTAGTACTCACTGTCCTCAGATCATACTATTCCACCATCCCTGCCCATTCACCACTCTCTGCAGCGCAGTAGTTTTCCTACCCAAAGACCCCTTCAATCTCAACATTATTTCACACAACCTCCGCTGTCTGTGACCATCATGAGAATGTCATAGCCCCTTTAACCGCATTCTAAAGTTCATCCATCTGTAGTAACACTCCAGTCATTCAATTCCACCGTAATAGTTGTGAGACTACCCTGGTCAACCCTAATGGCTGCATCCACTCTCTCTCTTCATCATCTTCTCTGCCAAAACCTAACTCCCGACACCATCTCTGTCACATTCTCCAGCTTTTTCCACTCTCAGAAAGGCACCTGGAATACTCTGTCCGTAGTGTTTTACACAGGAATCGTAATTATTGTCTATCTATAATCTACAGCTCATTGGCTATGTTGCATAGCAAACGTGTGCCACTTTAAAAATGCCTTTTACAGCTCTCTGTTTTGAGAGGTGAAGAAAATTGCTGATTTTCTCAGCTACACGCCATTCAAAGAGACAAGCTGAGCAATTCACTGGTTATTACACAGAAAAATGTGTTTCCTGGATCACAGTTTACCACTGCTGGAAAACTGATGATAGTACATTAGTGGGAATTTTTTAAAAGTAAAACATTTTTTGTGTTCAGCTGAAAGCTGAGGGAGAATCCCTTACCATCATGTTATGTTTGCTGCTCCTTTAGTGTGTTCTTTCTAAACACGATCTTTTGGCAGCTGAAGGTGAGAGGCTACAGAGGATGGATGGATGGTTGGTCTTAGCCAGTATATCTGAATGACTATATATTTCAAAATGTTCAAAAATATTTCAAAATGGATATTCAGTGCACACCCTCTTGATATTTGAAGATACACCATCTAGATATTTAGATCTGTAGATTTGCATCATTCAGTTATTAATTAAACGGTTACTGTCTGGCCATCCACTTGAAAGAAAATTAGTTGAGAAGCTGGATACTATCTTTATTTAGATCAGTACTTTCTTTTCTCCAAGTAAATTACAGGGGAAACCAGACTTTACGAACTAGATTGCTAGGCACTGATTGCAAGAAATACTTGACTAAGGAATGAACTGAATTTAGATGAGGGGTTTTGGTCTGTAATTGAGGAGCTGTACAGTGAGATTGTCTCTTACACTGAAAGCGCTTTGTGTGACAGCCCGTGGGTGGTCCACGGTGTACTGATTAAATTTATGCAGAAACCTTAATGTGGAACAGAAAGAAGAAGCTGTCATTGTGTTTTGCCATAAAAGATTGTATTAGTGGAAGAAGTAGCACTCTCATATGTTGGCAATATAGGCAAATTCTTCAGCCAAACTCCCAGTGAACTCGGTGGCAACTTTGCTAAGTGACATCTGAGAAATGCAGTTGCCTGCCATCTCACTGACAAACACGTACTTATGAAATAAGGAAATAAATCACTGCGGCAACTTTTGTTTTATCCCCTGAGGGTTCGTTAGTGTACAAGGATAAAACTACCATAGAAATCACGCTTCTCTTGACGTATCTCTGCATTCCCATTTGCCCCGTCCCTGATCATATGAAGAGAATGAACCGCGCGATTGCTGGGCCAAGAGTCCTTTTTTGTGGGCATCACAAACAGAGCATTCACAGCCAATAGATCCTGTGATACACTTTAAATTCCATGAGGGCTTATTCCTGTTTTTGTTGAAATCAATGGTAAGCCTCCTTTGAATGCCGGTGGTGCAGTGAGAGCCCCAAGCACTGTACGTGAGCCGTGTCATATGGAAAGCTGGAAACCTGAAGAGCAACAGGGAGCAAAAGAGGAGGAGGAAGTTATTTTGGGTTCAAAACCTAATGTCTTTCACTAAGCCTCAATAAAACTCTTTTGTATTACAGGATTGCTACGTGGGCGAAAGGAACAAATTCTTTTCTTTGATCCCTGTTTTTGAATCATTAACACTGCTAATCTGAATAGGCTACTACAACCATTACAGTTACTGCCTGCTGCCCAGAATGTCTTCCTACTTGAGATTTTACACACTTAGAGGTACCTGTCAACTAGCTAACTTTCACCTGCCTGACTTCCTGCTGGTCTACCTTTTGGCCTGTTCATCGTCACCGTCTGGCTCCATGGTGAAACAGGAGGAGAACTGAGACACAACATTCTGTAGTGAGCTTTCGTGTACAGATCCCTTTCACTGGAGCTAGGGAGGCTGCCAGATGCAGCTGGCAGCGGCCCTGTGCAGGCACAGCTTGTGTGACTGAAAGGTACTTCCATGGTGATTTCCCTCTACAGCTGAAAAGGTAGTTTGAAAGAGAGAGGAGAAAAAGAAACAGATATTGAGGATGGGATTCAGCTGCATAAACAGGTTTCTGGTTGCTGCTGAGGCATCCAAGGGCATGCAATGCACTTGCATGGGGCACAGAGATATATTGCAGGAGCTACAGGAGACCCACTCCACTCTAGAGCACTAATGGCCAAGCTGGATGCTGCCTTCAGCTTAACATTGTGTTATGGGCAACAAGGGAACATCGCTGGTAAGCAGAGCCCCAAACTCAATATTGGTCTAACTAAAGTACTAACTGTTCTTCATTGAGAAGACAGTGCGTGTGTGTGTGTCTGCATGTGCTTGCGTGTACATGGAGTGTCCTATTGTAACGTTTCACAGCCCCCATTCTTCACCAGGAGGAGTATGGTGACGATGGCAGAGACTTCTTCCCCCACTTTTTTCTGTTGCTGCATCTGATTCATGTTGGTTTATGTGTTTTTGACACAATCTGCCTACTAGCTTTTTCCTCACTGAATTGCAGTTCTGTATCATACTTTTTGTTCTCTTTGTTGTACCTGAAACTGGTTTTACCTGACTCACAAGGCTGTACTTACTCAAGGACCAGTAATTGCCCACTGTGTTCATATTTTTATTCTAGAGCCATAGATAGTTCCTTCTACACAGGAAAGCTGCTCGTTCCCAAAACTAGGGGTTATACCACACAATTGTATAAAGCCAAACTAAAGCAAGTTCAGGCAATTATTAACTCATTGCTACACTACTGCTATCACAGCTAAGACGAGCTAAAATCATCTCAAGCCAAGGCAAGCTACTACACTGTTAGGCCATTAAAAAGACTGCGGCCTTTAACCAGTAATGGTAAATGTGTTTGTACAGGGCTACAAATTCACAGCTATCAAAACAACACCATGAATCTGTGTTCAGGCAACTTCATCCTTCCCCATCCAGAAAATTAGCCCACCCACAGGATGGTGAAAATGATTTGAACATGCCTCACTCCTGACAGGCAATCCTGTTTCGCTTTATGGCCCAGACTATCATGGGGAAGACCACAATATATTAGGGGGAGCACAGGAATATTTGGATTAGTGTTTTTTCTCTGTAAATCTTCCATACACTTCAGTCTGTCAATCTGATATCACTCAGCTTGAATCCATACAGATAGATAAAAAGGACTTGTCAAAACCAAGCAAGAATGGCAAAACAGCATCAGGAATATAGAGCATCTTTTTAAACAAATACCCGTGGAGGTGGCTGATCCGGACACTGTTGATGATGGCTGAGAAGAGAAAGAGCGATGGCCTTTGGAGAGGGAAGGAAGGAAAAAGTGCCAAATCCTGTCTAGCAGCTGAGGAACAGTTTGTGAAGATCTGCAGGTCACAAATAGCTGTTGAAACTATAGGCAAAGGGAAGATCCCAAAGTTAAATCAGATCACTAAAAGACTTGAGGGTAAAAAAATCAGTAAAGCATAAGTCTCTGTTTTTCCTCTGAATGCTGTATTCCTTTTAGCATTATGAGTCTGCTTTTGTTGTGGAGAAACAGCTTCTGTCGCCGTTTTCTTTGTCCTTTCTATTTTCTTTGTCCACAAGTCTCAGAAAGGAAATTTTGTGGGTTCTAGCCCATGCTGGTTGACACACTCACATCTTACTGATCAACGAATGTCTTTGCTGAAGCTAGAGGCTAGTTGGAGAGAGTGGCTGAACTGTGGGAACTTGTGGATGCGGAGAAGCAGTGTGCAGAGAGGTCCCTTCGAGGCTGTGTCAGAAAAGACAGCTCTGGTTAAAGGCTGAAATAAAAACACAGAGGGTGACTCGTCCCCCGCCCCCGAAAACTGCCTTTTCTAACTTCCACTCTGGAAATAAAACCAAGATCTTCACACAGGCTGATTCTTTTTTCCCCTTATCTTGAAGACACCTTTATATTTAATTTAGTTTATGTTTATATTTAATAAATCTTTACTTAACAAAAAACACAATCAAAAACTCTGTTGAGTATCTGTGGTTTGAAAAGATCTAAACAAATAAATAAAAAAGCAGCATTCAATTAAATAAAGAAACAGGTTTATTTATTTTCTTGCACCACAGGAACACAGCCTTCCATTTGCAACCTGCCAGCATTTTTCTTCTTGAATTGAAATCCTGATCAGAAAAAATAGAATTGTCTTTGGTAATACCGACATCTCCATATTCAGGGACTGGTATAATACTTCTTTAAATACTTCAAATTAAGTGCTGATTAGTATGAAAGGTCCACTGGCTGTATCGGAAGTGAAGAACATTGTATGGAGGATTTGAGATGTTTAATTTCTATGGCAACAAGCATTGGAACAATGGTTTGATTTAGGATACAAAAAACCTTGACAGTTGGCTTGTTTAAATATTATTAATAATTTGTACTTTAGAAAAAAAATGCATCATATCTGAAGATCTCAAAATACTCTTATTCTCGAAGGAAAGTAGCAGCGTTGCTCTTCAGGCATAAAACAATTTACTGCTTCTTCAAGGCAACACAGCACACAGGTGGCTGTCTCAGGAGAATGGAAGTGTTGGACTTCCCCAGTGCCACTATTCCATACCTTTTCAGACCCAATAGTTTTGAATAGTTTGGAACTAGCAAAGTAAATAAGTATGAATTTTATTGGTGATTTCTATAGTAATAGAATCTGTCAGCAGTGACCAAATTTATGCGTTCTACAATTATCTGTAGAAAATATTGAATGTCTTGAACATGACACTACTTCCTCTTATCTCAGGTTTTGAATCTTCTTAATAAAGCTTATTTTAAGGAGCATGCCAATTAAAAAAGGGCTAGTTAATATGTGCATCCTCCAAAAAGGAAATTTTTTGACAATTTTTTTGGCGATGTTCTGAAGGCTTCGCATTATCACCCTGAAAGCTGAGGATAGTTTAGGGTGAAGCTTCTTTCCTTAGACTCTTACATCATTGTGGAAATGAGGTTATTTTATCAGTGGACATCCTTCAGTCCTTGTCTACTCATTGTACTGCTCCATCAGTCTTTGAAAGTTCAAGTCCTGACAGCCGAAAAATTGTCACATCTAATTTTCTTGATCCCTGAATGACATTCTACTGCCTTCAATCAATCATGGATAAGCATAAAATCTACTAGTACCTATGACAGTTAAAACAAATGACTGCCCTTACCATCCCTATGTACAACCCTACTGCATGCCTTGGAGTTGTAATACATTTAGGGACCTCTGCGCTAAGGAGCTATATGCTAAAATAATAGTTTATGTGCCCTTTTCCTCTTCCACAGGCAATCCACACCTTTCAGCCCAGCTATTCCAAACCCATCAGGCTTCTCCAAATGATATGACGCTTATTTAATCAATATTCATTTATTTACTTATTGGTTTATGAGCCTTTCAGGTACACCTTGGCTGTGCTTTATAATTTTCCTTTGCTTCTACTGGAATAAGAGCTTTCATGTTCCAAAAAAGACTGTATTTCTCCATATAAATCACATGAATTCAGGACATGGGACATTAAAAAAAAAAAAATCAGTTGTGATTTGCACTTAATTGTGAGAGTTGCTAGCACTGTGATCCAGCCAGGTTTCTGTTTCCGCCCTGTTAGCCCCGTGTCTGCAGCAGTGGTAAACAGAGGTACATACGCTAACCTGCTGTTGGAATTAGATTGAAAGAAAACATACTGTTGATATTAGCCTTAAGGCTGTAGAAAGGAATAGGTTTATGCAAGACATTCTGTCGAGACACAGTTTATTAAAAATGTGATTAGTATCAGCTGCTAATAGGAGAGGGGTAGTGTGAAACAACATTACTTATGTCGCCAAATCTATTTACACCTATTTAGAAGTGTTACTGCAGTAAGTGACTTAGAAACAGGCACAGAATTTAATGCTGAGCCTTCATCCTTCCTTGGAAGTAAATAAGAATATGTTTAAAATGGGAAAGCACTTTCAAAAGACAGAGTAAAGAGGAAAAATTCATGAGTGGCGTTATCCTGTTTTCAATTCTGAAGAAGCACTTTCTAAAAAAAATCTCTTAGTCCAGTCAGGCAAAAGTCTCTAAATAAAATTTAGCATCCATATATTGTTTGTGTATTTTTGTCTTTTTTAAAGGAGTCTGGAGTAGTTTAAACAGTTTTTTCATCAATGTTGTGTCATAACCTTAGCGTTTAGCTGATCCCACGAAATGGTGTCACTGAGAATGCCCTACGAATCTGAATAGCTATCATGTCAAGAAATAGTAAATATGATTCACTATTTCTGATCAGATTAACTTATAAGATAGAAATTTACTCAATGAATTTATTAGAAATGATTGTGCCTTTTTTGGAGGATGCACATATTAACCAGCTTTTTTTAAGCTGTATGCTCCTTAAAATAAGCTTTATCAAGAAGATTCAAAACCTGAGATAACAGGAAGTAGTGTCATGTTCAAGGCATCCAATATTTTCTACAGATAAGAGTCGAACTCATAAATTTGGTCACTGCTAACAGATGCTATTATTATAGAAGTCAGTCGCCATTTCACGAGAGATTCTGTCATCAGTGACTGAGTGATTGAGTACAAACCTAAGAAGATTTCAGCAGAGTGTAATTGGAATAACCAAATGTTATAGGATTTGGTTTTTTAAGCTGTGGACTTCTTGCATCTTTTGCACTGAGATCCTAATTATCCTTTTCGGTAGAAAAGCAAATTCCCAACCTGATTCCAAAAACCTATGCCCTACTTTGAGAAAAAGTAGATCCAGATGCTTTCTTAGGGCTTTAAATAGCCTATAAGGTCTTTTGTCTTCCCATGTGTCTGCACTATCATTCCATACTATGGAATATGTTTCAATTTTCAGCACTTTCTTTATGATCTTTGTCTCTGACAAACACAAGCACTTCTGTGCAATGAACTAGCTTGTTGGTTATAAAAGCATGATGAAGTATTCTTTGAATCTCAGACTATGTATACTTATAAAAGTAAATCCTATATTATATCTAGAACTTCTAACCACATGAAGACCCTATTATGTCTGATTTATTATAAAACGTCCATGTTTATCTCATAACACTTGACTATGATGAGAATGTCTCCTGGCCCATGCCACCTTGTGAACCAGGCCTGCCTAGAACATTGTTGCCTAAGCTGAGCAAAGCCATGTGAGGGAATATGGTTGCAGTTAAACAGTATAATCAACAGCAGGCCCATGTTTAAGTCCCTGCCTTAACCCTATTTCACCTACTGGTATAGAGGGATTCAACTGAAATGTGCTGGGGGACACAAAGCATTGCTTAAATGCAGAAATTTCAGTTCTAGAAATGACTGTGAATGAAGAATTTGAAGAAACACAAAGTATATTTTCTACAGAGAAGTTTCCAGACATGATGCTACACAGTACAGCCCTCGAAGAACCAAAAAAGCAGGAAATAAAAAATTCTGTTTTCACAGTGACGGCGATCAAACAACAGAACAGGTTGCATAGAAAGATTGTGGAATCTCCATCCCTGATGATATTTAAAGACCGACCAAACAAGGCCCTGTCAACCCAAGTCTGACTGGGACATTCAACCACGTGATCTCCAGATGTCTCTTCCAGCCTCATTTAGCCTCTGATTCTGTGAAACAGGAATTGACATTACCTGTGGAACAAAGCTGAGGCCTGTCCTACTGCTACTTTACTTGGTTCCAAAATCTAAAGACGTAGGTTGAGACCCTTGTAGATGTACTCCAGATTGCACCTGCCAACACCAGGGTACAGTGCAGAGGGCTGTGAATGTGATGACACTGTGGCAAATGAGACAATTGGCTTGGTCTTACCTAATAACTCATAAAACATGGCAGTTTGTGCGGTGGTGGTGACTACTGACTGTAAATCACGGTGTGGAAAAATCCATGTGCACAGTTTCTCTTTGAAAAACCCAGTCACACCATGAAGGTGGCTTTTATGACTGTGCAGGATGTTAATTTTTCTGCCTTAATCAAGGCCCTGTACTTTCTGCATCCTGCTGATGTATGCTGCTCTGATCTGCCCTCCATGTGTCTGCCTTTTGCTGTGCTTACACGGTGTAAGTCCTTTGGTGACATTTCCTTCACTGAATTTATGGTGGTTCGCACTGCGGGGTGTGTGCAGAGCTGCTTCTGGAACTCTGTGTTTGCCTCTTCCACAAAAGGCCACCTCTCATTTGATATGTTAATTTCAGAATTCAATGGTGTTTTAGTTAAAATAATTTGAGTTCATGATCATAGATCCTGATCCTCACAAAGGGAGGAGAGTAACGATAGCGAGTTAAGCACAGTTAATCAATTCAGTGTATATATACTGAATGCATGAACTTTTACGAGTACAAATACTAGTTGTGTTCTGGCTAATTAAAAGCAATGAATATTAAAAACTCTTCTAAGGGAACTGGAAAAAAGATGTTCCTATCTTTGTCTCTGAGAACATGAGAGGACAGGTTAGCATTCTTCTGGAGCTCTTGAAGACTAACCAAGAGCAGACTCTGGTTCATTTGTTCACTGAAGGTTTAAATAAGCTTGTGTCATGGTGACATTAAATGAATATTGATGACTGTCTCTGTGACCCTGATTCAGGAAAGCGTACTTCTCAGTTTCTTTACAGATGAAGAGATTGCAGTAATTAAACGTTTTGAAGAACTGGGATTTAATAACATAATTGCTTTAAGATAAAAAGTCTTGATTCAGCTGAGGGTTTAAGTACAGGCTTTTTTTTTAAGTTAGCTTCTAGAAGAATAGAAACCTCATCATTTTATGTGTCTCCTGCTAAGAAGAAAAGAGACGAAAATATGATCAGAGAACACTGTTTCAGTTAGAAAATGTCTTTCTTCCAAACGAAGTTACCATTGCTGGATCTAGAGATCTGAGACCTTGATAAATATTTTAGGATTAAAGAAGAAAATTCACCATGCAGACTATGATCTGCATTATTAGCATCCTGCTGTCTGACCTAAATTGAGAAGTGAGGAGAATGCTGATTGCCAACAGACCTCAAAACTTCCTAGCTTAAATGTGCCTTCTCGTGAGGAATTCACTGTATATAACGTGTATACAAACCTGTGAGTCAAAATCCATTCAAAACATATTTTGAAAAACAAGTTTAGTATATTTTAGAAGCTAAAGCAAGAGCTATCAGTCTGGACTATTTCTTTTGCTTTTTTTGGTCTTAGATTCTACGACTTTTCCTTGAAACATTCTCTAGTATATAGAACAGAAGGCACTTGTTTATGATAAATACACAACGTATTACATACTGAAGCTGCTGATCCCACACGAAATGAATAAGGTCTGTACTTTCTTATGTTAAAGTATAATTCCCTTATGTCTTTGTCTCAATTGCCAATGGCATTATATGGAAAATTAATTGTACTAGAGCCTCAGATAACTACTAAAATGATCATGTAAAGAAAAATGACATATAAAAATAATATGAACTGCTTTAATCAAACCCATTCAATGAACAAGGACTTCTGGACTACATTTCCTACTAATAGAAACCTGCTGACAACAACTTACAAACTCAGATGCAAGAAAATGCTGATTTCACCTTTAAGTGATAGCACTGAATTATTTAAACATAATTGCCTATCAGATGATGTGCAGAGTCGGTCTGATTTTTCTGCACAAGACTGAATATTTTAAAGCATTAATCATATCCCACTCAACCTCACTTGCAGCTGACACCACTTCTCAGATATGTTGGGATTTGTGGAATTTATTGGTCCGTGCCCTCTTGAATCATGCATGCTCATTGCTGCCGTGATGCACATAGGATGGCATCCTTTGATAAGGATAGCAGGTGGCTGGTTATGAAGTCCTGCAAGGCCTATGTGATCCTGGTTTGATGATGTGAGAGTGTAGATATCTCCCATAAGTTCTCAATTCCCCACTTTCATAAAAATGAAGACTTTGCCTCCAGTGCCCTGACTCCAGGCTTTGAGATTTCAGTCTGAGTTTCTTTTTTTTTTTTTAGACTGTCAGATAGCATTCCTTACTCTTCCAAGATGTTAAAATATGCCTTGTTGATGGCGGCAAACCCATAGGGTCATTTAGCCACTAGACTTCTTTGTCTACAGAGTAGGAATAGACTCCACCCCTCAGTGCTTTGGACTAAGACTGCCTGCACAGGTCGGGCAGACCCTCTGGGATCCACGAAGGGGATTATATTCAGTGACCTATGCTGTGCTGGCAGGGACATCAGAGCACAGGTACAATAATTTCTGTCCTCAGGGACATCTGAGTTCTCCTTGCTCTATGGCTCAGAAGATCACGCTCGTGGGGTGCTGGGGGAGATGTTCCCTGTGCCTTCCCTTTTGCACACCCTCTGCTGCAGAGGTCACATGAGTGGTTTAAAGTCCCCAGAATGTTTCCTTCTCTGTCAATTTAGAACTTGGTAAAAACTAGAGTTTGTAATACTCCCCCCTCGGTTATTCAGCTGCCAATGTCACAGAATCACAGAATGGTTTAGGTTGGAAGGGACCTTAAAGATCACCCAGTCCCACCCCCCTGCCCTGGGCAGGGACACCTCCCACCAGCCCAGGCTGCTCCAAGCCCCGTCCAGCCTGGCCTTGAACCCCTCCAGGGATGGGGCACTGACAGCTTCCCTGGGCAACCTGTTCCAGCGCCTCACCACCCTTACAATACAGAAATTCTTCCTGATATCCAATCTAAATCTGCCCTCTTTCAGTTTGAAGCCGTTAGCCCGTGCCCTATCATTACACTCCCTGATAAAGAGTCCCTCCCCATCCTTCCTCTAGGCCCCCTTTAGGGACTGGAAGGCTGCTCTAAGGTCGCCCCGGAGCCTTCTCTTCTCCAGGATGAACATCCCCAGCTCTCTCAGCCTGTCCTCATAGCATAGGCGCTCCAGCCCTCTGATCATCTTCGTGGCCCTCCGCTGGACCCCTTCCAGCAAGTCCACGTCCTTCTTGTGCTGAGGACTCCAGAGCTGGACGCAGTACTCCAGGTGGGGTCTCACCAGAGCGGAGCAGAGGGGCAGAATCACCTCCCTCGACCTGCTGGCCACGCTTCTATTGTCTTTGTGGCCAGGGAGACTGAGTAGTAGTGACAAGTTATTAGCGTGCAGCTATTGTGTTTCTGCAACCATCCAGTGGAGAGAGAGAAACTGAATTTCAGTGTGTGCACAGAAACCCCAATGGAAATGTTATGATTTTGCTTCTGTGTTCAGTAACCCAGAAGAAAGCTAGAGGAAATTTTCTCTGAGTGAAATTCAAATGTAACAATGTTATAGGGGCCCAGCAATAACTCACATAAAAATTTTGTGCACTTGATAGAGGATTTTTCATTTAAGTGGACTGATGGATGGTTTAAATTAAAATTTAAAGAGTGAAAGAACTTACAGATCTGAAATTTGTCAGGAAAAGCATGTAGCTGTAGAGAGGTGAGAAGTATCTCTGTCACCACAAGACAGTGAAGAAAAAATAAAGTTTTACCTTGGATTTTCACTCTTTTATGCATGCAATGCAGTATGATTTTTTTATACTTATTCCTACAGTGTTGAGTTCTGCAAACGTGTATGTTGCTGCAGGAATCTCACTAGCATGAGATGCTATCAAACCTATAAGTCCATTCTCGGTTCTGCCCATAATCAGTGTAGAAAAAAAGTGAATTAATGATCTTCACGAAACTACTGCATTGAAGGAATTCTTGGCATGACCGCAGCAGATTTCACTTGTTAACACCTCTTCCTCGTGATTCACAGGTAAAAACCTGACTGGAGTACTCATTTACTCTCCAGGAATACTTCTTTAATAACGGATGTTTTAACACTTGGAAGAAAAAATACAGGTTTAAAATGTGCTACTAGAAGCCACATGGAAAGTGTGACAGGTATTAATTGAGAGATATTCTGGTACCTTTCTACTGCGATACATTAATTATTTTGAAAGAATACCATGTTTCCACATGGGTAAGACAAAAGAAAAAGGATAGCTGTGGACGAAAACTGTTACTGAATTTGGAGAACTTGAAGAATATTTTTTTTCTCCCAAAATTAGGGAAATTCCCCAAATGCTAAAAGTTTTAGATAATTTCTATTTTATGATTTTACTATTATTTATTATTATTATTGCTGCTGTTGTTGTTAAATTTTTTTAAAATAGCATTTTTTAGTCACACTGTTCGTTAGCCAACTGGTTTTCAGTTGCCAGTGGCAGGGAAAGCACCTTCCACCATCCTGAGGGCAGAGATAAGCTGGACACCCATGCTGTGTCCATGCAACAACATGTCTATTGTTGTGCTCCAAGCTGTGGTCGGCAGGAACAGGACTGCCTGGCTGTCACCCTGTGAAAGGCCTTTGTCACAGGATTTACTGTCTCCTACATCTGCTTTTTCCCCTCCAAAGTTTTTCCTCTTCACCGCCCTCATCCCCTCTGCTGATCCCTGTTTACTCTTCACACATTTATCCTAATTTTTCTCACTTGATGCCTTTATTTGATGTTTATAACATTGCTGCCCTGGTAGTTTCTGCCTTGGTCAGCATTTCTGTTAAGCTTCTCTATCCATAGCATCTCTCATTTCTACTACTTCTTATGTTGCTTATCTTATTAGTGTAATCACAAGTCAGAGACAATAATCTGCATACACATTATTACCATTTTCTCACCTGTAACGCCATGAAATGTCTTATTAGTGTAGCAACAGATCACAGCTGGCCATCAGCACCGATGTACCCATGTCCTAATAATCACAGTGGACCAAAACTGTCAAAAAACCCAAGAAAAATTCTGTTTCCAACTGGAGTGTAGCCAGCTTCTTCAAGTACATGTAAAGACAGTGGTCTGTCTACCATTATAAACTCCCAGCTAGGATGTTATTATGAAACAAGGGTATTCTAATTCGAGAAAGTTTCTCATGGCCTTTGTAGTGTAAAAAACCTCTTCCAGGGGCACTTCAGTCTAAGCATACACAAAGGGAATCTCTCTAGCCATCATCCCAAAGGTTTGGCTTTTCTATTTCCCCTTATTCTGGAATAAGCCCCCTTGAGTGTGATGTGTCGGTTATCCCAGATGTTCCTTTCTAAGTGTATTAATGTTGCAGATGGAGAAGGATATAGAGGCATTCATTAAGGATATAGGTTGGCAGCCAAATTTATACAAGATTTTAGAGAAGATTATGTACACTAAAGCTGACTAGTTTCAAAAACCTAGAGCTTCCTAGAAGACAACTGGGAGAAATGTCTAGTGTTGGGCAAAATCAGAGAAGGTAGTGGGAAGAGGGTCCTGTCGCTTCCATAGGAAAGGTGATTCACCTCAACTTGTAAGCACTGTTACAGAAGAAAAAGTCTGAATAACCTTACTTAGCACACATAGCTATTTTTTTTCCTAATCCACTGCAAAAGTGCGGGGTATTTGTTTTATTTGTTTTCTTTTTTTTGTCTCATACAGTGTCTTGGAGTTTTTGTTTGGTTGGTTGTTTGCCTTTTTTTTTTCTTGATGCAATCAGCAGCACAAGCTTTTAGTCTAAGACTCTTTTTCTTAACATTTTACAATGAAGTAAATGTTTCAAAGAACAAGGGCAGAAGAAAGAAAAAGAGGTACATGTTTAGCCACTGAATGGAATACAATAAATTGTTCCTTGGCTAATCACAATATTGATTTTTAACATTGTACACCATCAACGAAGGAGAGAGAATAAGAGAAAAGCGGGAATTTATCTATTCAAGAATTCTAGTCATAATCTTTCACAGGATGTATAGACAGTGGCATCTTGGAAGGCAGACTTGCATTTATTAAGTAATAACTGATTTGAGACTGATACATTATCATTATCATTTGTGCAAAGAAGAATAACAAAAGGGAACGACGGTTTGTTCATCCAGGCTTAAAAATGCAGATTAAAAATAGAATCTGTCAAAATAGGTACAAATCAGGGATACAGAGATTTGGGGAGGTGCTCACAAGCCAGCTATGTTTGTATAACACTTTGATTAGTTTGGAGGAGCTTGAAGCAACTCTACGAAATCCTTACAAATGTCTGGATGTTGGTAGAAAAAGCCATACTGTAGAGCTTATTGATCTGCTGCAGAATACAGTCCTAACTTGGTGTGAATTAAATTGACTGACAACTTGTATTTTTTTTTGGTCAGGGGTTTTTTATTCACTGTTTATTTTACTGTTAATGATTGTTGGGAAACTGGAAGTTTTTAAGGCCAGGCTGGACGGGGCTTGGAGCAACCTGGTCTGGTGGGAGGTGTCCCTGCCCAGGGCAGGGGGTTGGAACTAGGTGATCTTCAAGGTCCCTTCCAACCCAAACCATTCTATGATTCTATGAAACAACTGAAGTTCAGTTTATATTCTTGGGTTATAACATTTTTTGCTGATGAACCTGGAATTTGTGATCCAAACTACGTCCCAAAGGAGATAACATGAATTAGTAATGATTTCCAATCGCTACGTGTATTTGTGAAGGACATTATAAATGAAAAGCTAGAATAAAGCCTGATCAGATTATCATCTATGATTTGCAATGTCTGCACAACCTTTACCCTTTCTGCAAGAAAACAATAAAATGAAACTGTAAAAGTTGATTAAGTAAAGCTTGTTCTTAAATAGGGCTGTATAGTCCTGTCTGATCCTGTTAAAGCTATTACAGTATTGCAAGCAGTCCACTTCAGGACAAAGGCTTAAGTTCTCCGCAGCACTCCCACATAGTGATAAACATTCCCGGCTCACTATGCTATGAAGAACAGCAAAAAGCACTGAGAAAAAAATCAGAAAATTACCGCCTTTCTGCACTGACTCGATGCAATCAATAACTGTGGGGAACTGTGGGAGATTTCCTGTGATTTCATGTTATTTCATGTTATTCTAACGTTCATCTTCTTTTACAATTTTTTTTGAAGTTTTTTTCATTTATCAGCAGTGTGAAATTGAATATGTGGAATCTCCATCGTCGGAGATGTTCAAAAGCCATCTGGACATGGTCCTGGTCAACTGGTTGTAGGTGGCCCTGCTTGAGCAGGTGTGTTGGGTGAGATGATCTCCAGAGTTCCCTCCTAACCTCAACCATTCTGTGATTCTGCGTCATTATGTTCTGGCTAGTCAGAACTGTACCAGCCTATTGCAACTGTAGACAAAGTCTGGACAGCAGCAGACCTATGCCTTCTACATCGCCATCTCTGTCTCCTACACCACCACCTGTGTTTCCTACATTGCCTGGCTGTTCACCCCCACCTTGACCTCACAGGCATACCATAAGACGCAGAAGGAATAATACATTAGCTGTTATGTGAGGTGTTTAAATCATGTTTCCTGACAAAAAGGAAATGAAATTTCCTTTACAGTTTTCAAGTAGTCCTGGAAAGGCCAGCAGGGTTTGTCAATGACCATCACCATGGATTTTGTGATAAATGAAGAGCTGCTTGTAGCAACAGCTCTAATGAGTTGTTACTTCAGGATTAGATACGGTGAATAAACATGTAATGATCACTTTTTGGGCTGACACAGGGAAGAACAGCTTTCCTAATTAGAAACCTGAGCTAAAGGATTCTGGTGGGATGATCTGCGGTATGGGCAGGAAAAAGCTTCATCTTCTGGACTGAGCAAAGTAGAGAATATGGCATGTTTATCTAATAGTTATAGCCTTCTGTCAAACCATGTCCATCTGATGCTTCTTAGACCTGAAGCAAGTTCAGTGAAATGAGAGAAAAAAGAGGGAGGAAAAAGAGAATGAAAGGGAAAGAGAAAAAGAAAGAAAAAGCAAAAAAAGCAGAAAATGAAAAGGAAAGGGAAAGGGAAAGAGAAAAGGAAAGAGGGAAAGGGACGACAAGGGAGGATTTTTAGATGTCATTACAATAATGCATAGTAATTCATATAATAATTCATATTATAATAATTCAATAATTCATAGTAGAGTCTGTTTCTTTCCATCCATTTACGTTTCTTATAGTTTTCTGTTGTTTGCTATGGGAAAGTGTGAAGAGAAAGATGTCAGTTTGAACAACGAATTTTAAAATCAATGTAAAGTTGTTTAATCTTCATTGGCAGTTTTTACACCCGACTGAAACATGATATAGTGGAAGTAAACAGATAGATGATGGAAAACTGGAGGTATTTTTCTCATTATTGCAACAAATCTTAAAGGAACGCATACACCTTTTTCATCACTTTCCCAGTTAACATAATACAATTTCCTTCAACAGCTGCCACTGTCTCGTCTGCTGTTTGAAGCAGAAGGCATGGCATTATTTGGTCAGATGCTTCTTTGTGACTTTGTTAGAAGAAAATTTAGATCACTGGTCTTAAAGGTTAAATGTAAATGGCAAATCCAAGCCCCTGTGAAAATTAGTTGCCAAACATGTCTCAATTATTTCTTTCAAAGCTTGTGCTTTGTGCCTTGTGCACAAATGTAATGAATTTTGATTATTTTTAAGGGAACTTGTCAGAGAGCTAATAACGTCACAACTTACAAATACTGATGCAGAACAAAAAATTGCCTTAGAAGTCAAATATGTTTCTGGGGAGATCTAGAATCGCATGCTCATGTGGCTGTGTCAGACAGTAGCTTGCTTACTTCTAGAAGACTCAGTTCCGGTGATGAAATCTCCCATTCTAGGTGGCTATATTTCTTCATACGATGTTCAGTGAAACAAAGGGTTTTCCAAATAGGGTTTGCAGCTCCCAGAAAATGAGACGTAAATCATCAAAAGGGAAAGTTTTGGGGAGGGGCATTTTGGAAGTCCTACTTTTGTTTATGATGTTACCGTCAACCCACAGTCTCTGAGACCTGGGATTCAGTGTGAAGCCACTCCAGGACTTTGGGCTGCGTTTCTACAGGGAAGTGGGAGCATGGGGATTTCTTGATTTTATTTTCTGGTGTCCCAGTGAAGAGGACTCTCATACAGAAAGGGAAATGGTTCAAAGTGGTCTTTGACCTGAGAGGATTCAAATTTCCGGTAAGGTGGGAAGCCATCCTAAGCTACAGGCTGCAAAATGCATGGGGCGCTCTGCCTGTCTCATCAAAGCTGGACCACTGAGCAGCCAGGAAGGTGCAAACTCCTGAGAATAGCAAGAGGCCACTTGATTCTTCAGAAAAGTGTTTAAGATATTTTCTGTTCCTCATATAACTTCTGCTTTTTTTTTAAGGACTGTACAATAGAAGTTACTTAGTCCTAGAAACAAGGACGAGATACGTACTGTAGCAGAAGAGAGAGACAAGAGAGAAACTTGACATTTCTTGCTTTTTCTCTATCCAGCTTAAGGACTTCCATATTCTTGTCTGCAAGGCAACCTTGTTTAAACAGAAATTAGTTCCCCTTCACCTTCAAGCCTTTGCTAGCATTTGCCACATCTACATTTCTTATGTTCATTATATATTGAACTTTTTACAAATGAGTGAGATTTGGGAAAGGTATCCAGTGATCCAACACTTCTTCCATCAGCTGCAAACTCCCCCGCCCTAAATCTCAAAAAAATATTCGGTTATGCCAGTGAAAGCAGTAACAGAGATGAGTGCTTTGGAAAAAAATCCCCAATATTGTCAATTCACTCAGTTACAGCCAGTCAGTCACAATCCACTTATATTCCACACATCCTTAACAAGAAAAAAAACCAGTCATGTGTTGTAGGGTATTCAGACGGCCACAGCACTGAAAACAAAGAGGCTACTCTCCACAATACTCATGCTTTAAGTATCGTGCAGTAGGAGTGTGTGTATCTTTGTCCACCCGTTACTGAGCTTTATAACAGGCTATTGAGTCTTTTGGTCTTTTCCAGTTACGTGGAGGTTTGTTCTTTGAGCTCTCAAGGCCTTTATTCAGCCCAGCAGCTGAGAAGGGATCGTGAATGACTACCGTGAGCGTAGGGACAGGGTGTTCTCTGATACTATCGTTTGTGGAACGTGAAAGGAGGCAGTATTTGTAGGACTGTTTATCCACAGCATTGGTTTGTTGATGTGTAGAATATTTTTGTGAGCTTTTTAGCGCCGATTGACATTTATTTATTGGGAAAAAGAGCTTACTTCAAGTTTTATAAATGAAATCTTTAAAGACCTAATATCATGAGAACCAGTCTAGGCACAAGTTAAAACATGTAGCTAGATGAAAGCAGTAGTACTTGGAGCAAAAACCTGTGTGGATGCGATAATGAACAATTTGGGTTTTTTAAAAAAATCATACAGTTGAATTATTTGCAGAATTATAACTAAATCCCTTATGCCAACCAATCATTCATAATAAACACTTTGAGTGACCCAAAAAAGTGCTCCTTGATCCATGTAAAGACTGTTATCTCTTATTGCATTGCACAATCTCACTATAAATAGATTTATATGCAAGAATACATATCTGTTAATTTTGAAATTACTATCTTCAAATAGCTATCAAAGACCAGGGTTTTGATTTTAATTGAAAGACTGTTCTATCCTCTTCCCGCAAACCACCATATCTTGCTTCTATTTACAAACCAAATTAATCCAGACAGCTGTGACTTCTGCCCATATTTTGCTTTTGTGCACAAATGAGTAAAGAAGGATTCACTCAGCTCTGGTGCTCACAAGTTATTTAAATGTAATTGTCATTAGATCTTTAGATATTTATTAGATGCATATATTTTTCTAGTACTCTAAAGTATTTTCAGCTCCCACCTTTTCTCTGCTAACGTCTTCCTGAATGTGACTGTAAACATACTCTGTTTACCTGACCATAAAGAAGGAAAATAACTGTGCAATTACAGCAAGCTTTACTTCCCTCAGGGCACAGCAGGATAAGTTACGACTTATCGAGTCCTAAATCCCATTTAGTGTTTTTCAGTTTGAGAAGGGGCTCTGAAACTTAAATGCTCCAATATAAAGAACATAGGTTCTAAGGGAAGCATCCGTGGAAAAGTTTTCCTCTTTCCTGGAGGGCAAGGATTCAACATTGACTCGAACCTTCAACTTCTTGGCCTTTCTCTGTCAGTACTAGCACATTTATAGCCAGATGACTAACACACGCTTTAGGCCATGGCCACTGATTACTGTTAGCAGTAGTCAACTGGTGATCAGACAACTCTCCAATAGCCTTTGAGTTGTTAGCAATTCACACAGCAAGTACTCCAGATCTGCTACTACTAACAACATACAATCAGTCATGTCAACAGTCTTGTCTCAGACCTTGGTCTCAAAACCTTTATCCCTGGGATTAAGACTCATGAGCACTTTCGGCATAAGAGGACACCCACTCAAACCCCTCTATTACCTCCTGGTCTGGCACTGGGTTTTGCAACTGGCCTGTCTCGACATTGTTGACTCTTATGGAAGCCCTTCTGCAAAGGACATAAGGATTTGGTTTGTGGCCACTTTAGTTGGGAAGACTATAGAAGCTACTTAATTCTGTTGCCTTATCCCATTGCCTGCCAGGACCCATGGGACGTGGCTTCTCAACTTTCAAATATTTAAGAATTCTTTGGCCCTTTTTGTTGATACATCACCTGGAAAAGTCTCATTACATCTGCTGTCTCCTTTCCCTTGAGGCCTGTATTACGGCATATGGTTCTCATAAAATAAAGACATTACAGGCATTAATGTTTACTGTTTGCCAAATACTTAATGTCATCATTGATACACTTATGCTTATTCCTTATACTGGAAAAGCTCACGGATAAGTTGCTTTAGAACTGGATTAAGCTGACATTTATCTGCAAAGCAGAACAAAAATGTTAACTAAAAGAAAAGTTAACAAACCCAGCTTTACTACTTCAACAGTTTTACTCTGTCCTATTTATTTCATACAAATGCCTTTTCAATCCAGTTTTAAAGAAACAGATATGCCAGCTGTCCCATATTTGACATTGATGGTTTATTTCATATTGCATCTCTTCTATTTGGAAAGGCGTTCTGACCAAAGTAATTCAGTAGCTGTCTCTTTCTCGGCTTTAAGTTCATGTCCCTTGTTCTTTGATTTGGCATTCTCTCAACTAGCCTTGTAACGATTACCCTTCACTTTGCAGTTCCGTATATTGTTCTGTATAAGGCAAAACTACTGATCTATTGCATTGTTTTCAACTGTACAGTTCTCCTTTGCGTTGAATCTGCCATCAATTCCCTTAACTGCTGCCGATGGTTTGCACGGTCTGGAACTGGCTAGTAATGATGTTGCATCTGATGGATAGTAGTTGTAACCTTGCAGCTGACTACAACAGCAGTTTATTGTGGGGAGATGATGCAGGTTATTTGAGCACGAGGACATTGTATGTCAGGCTCCGAGCTCTGTGCCGCTGCCAGCAGCACCGATGTTGCAACTAAACTCCATGTTGATAAAACAGATTCTTATGAGTTTGGTCACGGGTAACACATCTGCCAAACGTTTGATAGCTTCATGCTTTTTATCCAAACATTTTAAAGAGCTTAGTTACATATTTAGCTTGCAGATAATGCTAACATTGTTTAGATTTAGCATAGTGAAATCGTTGTCTTGGGAGCCATATGCAGGGTGAAATGTTTGGATTAGGATAAAAACAGGGCAATTTTTCCCCACAAGCACGTCTGCCAGTATGTATCACGCCCCCGCCCCCGCGACAGGGGCAGCAGCAAATCCTCTGCTGTGCAAATAGTCGGTCTGAGAGGTTTCACAGAATGTCATCAGGGAGATCCCATGGCTTATGTCACTTCGGTTCCCTCGCCATCTCCCACTTATCCTCCGTGTCTTACAGAATGATTGGCCTACATCAGTTTAAATAATTTTAATTTGTAAGTAATTTTAATTTTTCGGCGTTGCCTTTACCATCAGAAAGTTTTTCAAGGGCAGAATCTGAGCTCAGAAATCCTAACCTCCAGCACTTCTGCCCAAACGCGTAGTAAACTTGGTGCATTTCCAAGAACCTGTCTATTTAAGGGAGACTTTTCTGCTTCTCCCAGCAATGTTCTGCCTCCTCAGAAGAAAGCGATCCGACCCCCCCTGACTGCCCCATCAGATGCCGTGGTGTGAGGCCACGTAACGCAAGTCTGTTGCATAGAACAGCATCATGCTTCCAAACACAGACCACAGTCCCTCACAGTAATCAGAGACGATTATTTTAGGAACACGTTCTGAACAGAATAGTATTTGTTCAAGTTTTCTTTACATCAAGTCCTCCAAAGTCCCAATCTCACACATGATAATGCAACTTGTTTACAGATTTTTCCTGATGATTTTGTTGACGTTGCCATATTATTGTTTAAACTAGAAAAATGTTAAGTCCTCTCAGCAAAAAAACCCTGTCAACAGCCACCATCTGTCATTTATGTGTTGTACTGTGTTTAATTATGGAAACGCTCACTTAACTGGCAATTGTCTGACATGAAGTACCTCAAAATTTATTCGGTTTATTTAAAAGCTGCATGCTGTGCTCTCTGGTGTCCTAAAACTCGGAATGGGTGGTAATGTTAGTGTGTATAATACCAGTTTTTATTAGCTTCATTGTAATTTCCCAAATAAGAATCTTAAAATTGTTAGCTATAATGCAAAGAATCGAATTAGTTTGTTTGGAAAACAAAAAGCCTATGGGATGTGCTCTACGTGAACATTCTGCAAACCTGATTACCTTTTATAAACTGAGGCTTTGATTTGTCATTGCGTCTTTTGTAATACATGTTTGTGATCTTGTATTATCAAATTAATCTAATAAATTGACAGATGTGGAGAAAAAGGAAAGCTTTGCTGAAGTTCTAAATAGCTTCACTTTACCTAGTTTAGTTTTTTTGTTTATATGTAAATAGTACCTTTTTTTTGGACTGGTAATTTGATTCAAATGCAGCCAAGAAACAAATAATGGCTTTGTTTAAAGTACCTGGTACATTAGTTTCTATGAACTGATTGTTAGCATATTTCCGTATAACTTTCTATGCAAACTGAGGAAAAGACATAGAACTTCAATTAACATTAAAATATTCAATTTCAAAAGGGTAAATCAAATATTTGTGTCTTTTACAGGGATTATAATGGTTTACGGTTATCATATCCCATTCCTGTTAGAGGTTTCAGCAAGATCTGTAAATGTCACAGCATAGAACTATTCTTCATACTAATGTGATTTCAAGAACTTTGATCTACCTAATCTGTTCTAATTACCCAAACTATTTCCGGGACTGTCAACAATGAAGTACTTAGAAATCAGCATTACAATTATAATTTTGTCTTTCAGTATTATTGAAATGATTCACACCAGCAGACAGGATCTGAGAGAACACTGATAGAAACAGGATAATTCACCAGCAGATCTTAATTTTATAGAGCATTCCAGTAGAAATTGTGATTTCTTCAAGGAGTTTTACTCTCCTATCTCACCCAGTTTTTTTCCATGATTCCTGTGCCTGTTTCACTATACAGATTGATTGCAAACCATTTGCTGTGAACTCCCATGACTGAAAATTGAAGATTTGCCAGTTATTTGTGGTTTACTGGGGAGAAAGGGCCAAGGTAGCTTTAGCCCTCTCCCACTGCCATCTAGAACTGTAATGTCTGCTCCCAAAGCACACAACGCTACCAGAGGTTCACTGCCCTTATTCCTTCCCTCATTCCTTCTCTCATTCCTTCCCTCATTCAGGCTGGGCCTTTGTGTGCCACAGGAAATATTGCAAAAAGAATTAGTATAATTCATAATCAGGGGAAGGCAAGACAGAAAACACAATGTTTCATCCCAGAAGAGCAATCTGAAGAATAATAGGAGAGCTCTCTTTCTTAATCGTGCAGCAGACCTCATTCCTAGTAAGAGGAGTAGTAGAAATAGGCTATTATTAGATTTATCAGCAAGATTCAGTATATTTTGCCCTAGTCAGGTACAAACAAATGTAATCATGTGTGCAATTCACTCAAGTTAGCTGAAAGGGGTTTTGACAGAGTTAGGATGACATTTAGATTGTATAGCCTTTCCATTCACTTATTGGTTAGTGCATAATTAAGTCCTGACTTAAGTCCATTAATAATGTCTGACTTCTTTCTTTCTTTCTGTTTTGTTTTGTTTTGTTTTGTTTTGTTTTGTTTTGTTTTGTTTTGTTTTGTTTTGTTTTCTTTTCTTTTCTTTTCTTTTCTTTTCTTTTCTTTTCTTTTCTTTTCTTTTCTTTTCTTTTCTTTGGTCTTATTTGTGATTTGTTTTTAGCTCAATGGACCTACATATTCTTCAGGGTGCAGGGGCAATCTGGGAGAGTAGAGAAAAGGAGTGCTATGATACTAACTTGAATGAAATGCTTCTCAAAAATTGTGTTTGTTTCTTTCTTTCTTTCCATGAAAATTATTAAAAAATATAAAAAAAATATATAAAAAATATAAAATATAAAAAAAATACAATCATAAGACAAAATCCATAACACCATTTTTTCATATAGCTTTACCTGTTTTGCAGAATGGCTTGTCAATTGTAGTAGTGCAAAATGAGGCATGACATCCCTTCAGAATACGGTGACTTGTCATGTTCTTCGCAACTACTGTTCTTACAATGTTTCAAGACATTTTGGTCTTTGCGCATGTGTAGTGGTTGAACCCCAGCCAGCTGCTAGGACCACACAGCCACTTGTGCAGTTCCCCTGCCTTTCCCCAGAAGGGCAGTGAGAAGAGGGAGAAAAGGAGGGGAAAGGAAAAAACCCTGTGGGCTGAGATAAATACAGTTGAATAGAAACAATAACAGAAAAGAAAAAAACCAATAATAACAATAATAATAGCGACACAAGTCACTCTCACCGCCGAGTGAATTGGCATTGTCCCGCAGTGATCGCAGACACCTGCCCCCCATCCAAGCCCCATTCATATACCAGGTATGACGTCCAGGGTACGGAGTATTCCATTGGCCATTCCATTGTCCTATCTATGCCTCTTCTCAGCTTCTATGGGAAGCTGAAAAGAGTCCTTGAAAAGTATAAAACATTACTTGGCAACAACTAAAACAGTAATCATTATTGACGTTCCTTTCACGGCAATCACTAGAAAGAAAATTAACTTTTTCCCAGCCGAAACCAGGACTGCATGATAGCAATGGATAGTTTAAATTCTCACTGTTTTTCCTACTTATTTGTATATTGTTGGCAGTGTATGCACCTGGAGATTCTCCCAAGTTTTGTGCAAAATTAAAGGCAATTATGTGAACTCCACAAAAATTAGAAACAGAGTTTCTGAAAGCAGAAGAGTCATAAGAAGCAAGGATCCAAAAAACCTATAGCAGTTAGAACTGACTTTAACGAGTTGGTTAGCTTTGTTGTTTTATGACGATCACAAAAAGGGAGGAACAAAATGCATTGATTTTTGTTTCATAAAATTTCAGAAAGAATGTAGGTAAAAGCATGACAGCTCTTTGAAGTGTGAAAATAATAATCTGGTTTTCTCTTTGGTGTGAACATTTAGGTGTGTTATTTTATGGCCCATGTAAAGATTGTCACAACTGGAGAAAAGCTTAATGCAGATGTAAGCTACCTTTTTAAAAAATAGAAAATAAAAAGCCTAAGTGTTTCCAATGTCCTGGAATGTCCTTATTTATTTAAACTTCCAAATTGACCCTATTTATTTTTATTTTAAAGGTCTGAACTTTATACCTTCCATCACATACAATATATATAATTACTATTTCCAAGGAGCAGATCAGTGGGGATTGTATGGTGATTTGGTCTTTTTTCAGTCTTTTCTCTAAATTTTTAAAATTATTAACTTGAAATAAGAAAACAGTCAAAATATTTCCAAATCACTTCACTATAACAATCACTTTTCTGATTCCTTCTATGCCAATCCATGATTTTTGTTCTGAATATTATTTTGCATATTTTAGGACAAAGAGTCTTCAGAATAGCTCATCTAACTCCTTCTTTTTAACACAGCCTGTGAATTTCACTGAGTTCTCTCATGCATCGCCTAAATTGTATCTGATTTTTTGAGTTGAAGACATCCATAGTAGGTTGATCCAGCTATTGTCTTGTTCTGTATGTTGATCAGCCTAATCATGTAGAAACTCTTACTTCCAGTTCCAAGTTTCTAGAAAAAATAGACATTTAACACCTGATGGTTTCCTTCTTTCAAAACAGTATGGCCCATCTGCCAGCATGTAGGCTAGATCAAGACAGAAATCCACTGCCATGTGGTCTTCTGTTACACCAACCCGCTCTATAAATAAAAGTATCTTACTAATAGCCCAACGTAATGCTGACATCGGCCACTCTGTTATGCGTCATATTCAAGTCACCTTGTTCTTATTCCTGACAAACTAAAGAGATTAAGTTTCATTAGTCTGAAACACAAGATATTTTTTTGAGCCTTGAAAACATCCTGTGGGTATTCACCTACCTTTTTGCCAAAAATGAGAATACTAGCGTATTTCAACGTGTAGAAATGGATTGTCCATCTCTTCTAATATTAAAGTGACAGGTCATATGGATGCTGTGACTCTGTTGTGGCTATAACAGGGAAGTTTTATCCTATTGGAAGATTTTCTTCCTAATGGTGATCACACGCTAGATTCATCCAACCTTCTCTATTTTTTCCTGCACTGTCACTTATGAGAAAGTTTTAATTTGTACTTAATTTGCAAGAACCTGCATCTTATGATCTTTATTCACCCAGAAAAACGCACATCTCTCGGTGATTATGGAAGCTGGGGGTCTTCATAACTGTGGAATAAACATTAAACTGCTGTGAAGATTAGGCTAAAACTTCAAGCTGTTCAGTGGAACAGACTAAGAACCAGAAGAATAGGACCAGTCATGGCCCAAGGCTTTCAAACTAACCCTTAACACAGATGGCATTCTGCATTACATCGCTAGCTAACTACATTCTCTATCAAGTCACTTGCAGGTCACCTTCAAATCTACAAAGTCAAGAAATTTCCAAATTAAAACTTAAGCTCCATCCTTAAATCACCCTCATAATGTCGACATATTGTTATACGTAGAATGGTTATCCCACTGGTGGAGACATTTACAGTATTGGTATATAATGAAATCAGGTAAGGACAGCATGTCAGCCATAAATCCTAATTTACTTGATTCTCTCTGCCTGAGTCAGGCCACAGTATGGACATTTATTTCAGTTTGAGTCCCTCATTAGCTGCCACAGGTACATGGTGTCAGTGTAGATGAGGGGGGCTCAAAACAACCCTAAACAAAACACAGGCATTTTGAAAAATGTCCTTCATTTGGTAGTTGTAGAGTCACTCAGCTTCTCCCTCTGAGCCTGAGAAAGTCCTTTCTCTCTTGGACCGGGACATATTTGTACCACAAGTCATGCCTGGCTGAGTGCCTCTCTGACACAACCCTAATTTGAAACCTGGTAGCAAGTGTTCTCTGTACACCTTCTTCCATCCTTCTAACACAGGAGAAAATTGTCCCTCTCAACTAGAGCAAATAAGGTCAGGCAAAGCCTGCTGCTGACTCACATGAGATAATCTGCTGTAAAAATACATTTTCTCCACAAGTCAAATGTACAACATGAAGTTTGGTCGGTTTCATTAACCTAGTTGTTTACACACTCTCAGCCTGTGTAAGACTGAGATTAATATTTTTTGAAATAGAAAAGTGTTCCTACGGAATAACGATTGATTGACAATTCTGGAGAACAAAAATTTTTATATAAGAACAGAATAGATACAATAAGTGAAAGTCAATATGATTATCCCTCCCAGAGTATGTCATCTTTGAGTGTGGGCAAGAAGAAATCACTTATGAGTGACATGATAGCCATTTGATTGTTCAGTCTTTTGCCCAAAGCTGCCAACATGTATGTATATAGATGGCAGGACAAATGTACTGGTGACATCGCCTGAGAATGACATATCTTCAATAAAGCTATCTCTTTGAAGTCAGCCCAACAGACCGTTACCAGATAATAATGACTGTGAGTTGTTGCACCTAAAATTGATGTCTGCCTGCCCAGGAGGAACAAAAGGCTTTGATTTCCTTTGCCCTTTACAGGATTAGAATATTAAAGAAAAATAAAAAAAACAGGCAAAGCAATACAAAATCTGTACAATAACTATGAGAAGATAAAAATTTAATCTTATGGTAATTTTAATGCCTGAAATTGTTTGAGAACCTTCAAGCAATCTTCTCTAGACATACCTTTTATGGCATCAACCAACAAACTGATCTATATGTAGGTACAATGCTGTTCTAAGAACTGTTATTTAAAGATTTGTTTAGTTTTGGGATCATTTTGTTTGAATACTCATTCAAATAACTCCAGTCAGAGTGAAGACTGTGAAAACAAGGTTTTATCTTTTTGTTGGACCATACTCTAGTCTTACATGTATCAGCGTAGCACCATTATAGCACCAATAACTTTCCAGTGGAAAGAAATGGTTTTATTAAAGTTCTTCTGATTACACCTATAAAGCCTTGTAAAGATTAACAGTGTAATTATTTCATGTTCAGTTTTTAGAGCTGAAAGAAATAAAAATTTCTGTATATGGTAGGTTTGAATTCTCTATATAAATTTACAGTTAGCAGCACAGTTGATTCCTTTACTAAAGTGGCACTTCTGTTAAGCAGAAGCTGCTACAGACGATTACCTAGCTGATGCTAGATGGGGACTACTGTGAAAATATTCTAAGACAGGTTTCAGAGATTCCTTGCATTCACCCATTTTTAAGCTACATGGATCCCTTTGTGACAAGATTAGGTAAAGATATCTACATCCATAGACATCCGAGGTTAAATGAAATGGTCCCACTTTGCATGTCCATTTGTATCTCCTACTCTGTTAAGCAATCGCACAGTGAACGAGTCACACAAGTTGCTCTTCATTTGTGTGAGCTAAACAGATCGATCTCTTCCACTTTTATGTTATACATCATGTTTTCTAATTATTTTGATGGTTTTTATCTGAATGATCATCAATTTATCATTCTCCTTGTCGTTTTATACAAATTTAATCTAACAGTAACAGTTCTATCAATTCCAAAGACAGAGATAAGGTGACCCTTTATTCTGCTCCAATCTATCTCAGTTTATATGGAGCCTTTTGAGCATACCATTGCCGAGCAATCTGTGCTCAGCAAATCATAAAATTCAGGTCCTTTTCAGGATTGTCTGAATAGAGATTTCCATTCTACGAATACAGCCCTCCTCTTCTGTTCTAGAAATAGAACTTCATATTTGGCTTTATTCAAACACTTCACTAGTTTATGCCTAACTTGCTGAATTCTCTAGGATGTTCCATAATTTTGGTCTATTTTTGTTCATATTTTGCAGTCTGTTTGTCTTCGTGCTGTTTTTGGAATTGATTAACACATCTTAATTTTCCTCCAAGCCTTTAATAGGAACGTTAAATGCCAGAAGGTCCAGGATTACTCCCTGCAGGATCTGGCTACATTACAATCATTAATTCCCCTTTTACATGATTTAGAAACTATCAGTCAATTCTTAATGTGGTGTTTTATTTCTGTAAAATACTCTTTTTCAGGTTTATTAATTAAAATAGTGTGAATTACTAGGTTGAAATGAATCTTATCGACATTATTAACTTTATCAAGCAAACTTCTAATCTAATTTTTTAAATCATATTGGTTTGATAACACCAATTTTTCATATCCTGTTAATGACGCTACTCGATTGATTTCTTTTTAGTTGGTTAAACTCCATATTTTCTTTGGTTAGGCTTTATATCAAATAGATATGCCTATTCTGCCAGCTTAATATTGACCCAGCCAAATACTACTGGTTTGAAAACAGGCTGTATGGGAAACTGTTTAGAAACAGACAAAATGGGAAAGCCTAAAATATTCTTCAGCTGTAATAGGCAGAGTGAGCAGTCCCTTTCATTTCTTAGAAAACAATATCTGCTACTGAAAAGGAAATTAATGCCAATAAATTATTTTTTACTGTTATTGTTACGAATCCCAGAAGCCCTTGTAAGTGGTTCTACATAACAGCAGTTTGAAAGAGGGATTTTAATGAGAACCTTTAACTCAAGTTTTCAATGTTTTCACATTGTTTGATCCATTCATGGTGTATTTGTGCTTATTTTGGGGGCCAAGACACATTACATTTATTAGCATATATTTTATTTGTCATTTGTCAACCTAGTTTCAAAGCAAACTACAGCCTTTTGAAGGACATTAAGATTTTGGCTTTTTAAATTCTATCTCGTTATTTTGGTATTAAAAGGGATTATTTCATGCTTGCTTAAATCGCCCTACTTTTTACCATTTTGCATGTCTTGGATGTAATATTAATCAAAAGGTGGCCTATTTCAAATATGTATCCTAATTGTTCATTTTCTGTAAGTGATTGATTCACAGAACAGAGCTATCCCATCCTAACTCAGGGATTCATTGTAAATTTCTTGCACCTCTAAATTTTCTATTTGCATCTGGGAAAATTTCAGGTGTCCCAATAATTCCATTCTGGACCCCTGGGCACCTGAGAAAAACTGATCGCAATGCCCATTTTGTGGCTAAGGAAAGGACAAATTCCAACCTGTCATCATTGTCCTCAGCTCAAAGAAAGATAAAAGACTGGCATTTCAAACAGAAAAATCTACAGGCCAGAAACTAAAACAAATAAGAATCAAAAAAAATTGAGAGTTGATATTATTTTGACAGTTTCTGAACTGAAATTTTTAGAAATTTTTGATCTAGGGTTTTTTTTGTTTGACGTATCAGTGTTCAACTCTTGTTCAGGAAAAGAGGAAATGATAAGCAAAATAATCCTAGCTGTGACGGAAATTCTTGCTTTTGCTCAGCTTTTACTTTTTACTCCTATATTATATGGACACTACTTCATTACCTGTTACAGCTTACATATCCTTCCAAGTTATTAATAACTATCCAAGTTATTAATTTCCTGTTTTAAGGGAACTTTTAAAAAGTTTGACCAGAATGCAATTTGCTTACGGATATAAATTAAATTTTTAAAAAGTCCTCTAGAGGAGTTTAATTCCAGATTAAGATGTTGAAAAAAAAAATATATATAAATAAATATATTAAATATGTTAAAAATTAAGACCATTCTGAAGTATATCTACATGCATAGGTGCATGTGAACTCCCGTGGTCTGAAAAGCCATTATAGTTATTAGAGATCTATTCAATGGAGTCTAGAGACGAGTCATCTCACCAGCTAACAGTACCCAAGGTTATGCATACCCTATAAATCCTGAATCATATTTCCTAGCCCTGCTTTTAAGTCTCAACAATTCTAGTGTCTTAAATACTGCCAGGCACCTACTGAACTGAGCCCCTACAGGCTGAAACACCAAAACATGTGCGCAACTCAATGTAGATATCTAAAGATGAGATATCTGAGGTGTCTCGACTGAAGTCTCTGAACTGGCCCTCACCTTTGCTGTTGCTAAGGTTTCGTTTGCACTGTCAAGTAGCTACGATCCAGAGGTCACCCCTGAAGCCCAGGCCTTGGATCACCTGCACTGCAATGGGTGTCACGCCACTTTACTCCTCTTCTGGAGTTGTCTGCTTCTCTCCAAGACAGCTGCCGTGCTGGGGACAGTTAGCTCCAGGGAAAAAGGTACACGAGTTCCCTCCACCCTACAAAGACTTCCAACACTATCCCAGTGGACCTTGTGTTGCAAAGCACTGAATTATGCCCTTGCACTTCCTCAGGCTGTAGCTAAAGATCCTCAGTGTCTTGCTGTAAAAAGACCACTATTACATAGGCATGTGAGGTTTAAAGGAGACACTGATGTGTGTTGTGGACACAGGGACTGGGATTCAGCTGCTTAAATCTAAATATTTAGTGTTATTTTATGTGTTGTTGCAAAATAACCTTGCCTTCAGTTGCTGCTGCAGCAGTATATGTGTTTCCTGTCAAGTCTGTGTCATTCATGCCAAATCTGTGCAGATGGTTTGGATACATTAGGGCATATAAATGGCACTGGGAGCCAGTAAGCCATTATTGTAGTAGTTGTTTTTAATAATACAGATATAATTTTTATCACATAGTTCATAATGATAATGATAACATTGGCATGTTTTCTTTTAAATTCTCCAAGTCCTTCCATTGCACAAATTGAGGAAAAAGTAATATTTCATAAATGAAATGAAAATTCTGCCTTCATATTTGCAGGAAACAAGATGGAAATGTCAGCCAAGTACACCCTAGATTCTGAGTACCAGAAGGCAAATAAGTAGAACTCCACATTCACTAATGATACCTCACATCATTTTTTACCAATTTCATTCTTGTTTTAATTTCAACAGACAGTACAGATGGGATTCCTGCTATTTTTGTGTCCTTATAGTTGATGATATTACTTTTATTCAAACCAGCTCAGGGGCAACCTCCTTCCTTAGGGGAAAGAGCTTAACCACCAGTGCACCGTGGGAAAAATTCAGTAATTAATAAGTTGTGGAAAGGCTGCAGAGGGAGAGAATATCTCAGGACATGGAAGTTTTGGAACAGCTTTGATTGGCGAAGCACCATCTGACATCGGTGTTCCTCTGTGTGAGACAAAAAGTCATTTGTAAACAAACTTTGAGACATTAGTGATGACATTTGAGAGATGAAATCTGAAAACCTGTCCTGGTGAAACCAAAACAGAATAAATGATTCCCAGTGAGTCAGAAAAGAATTCAGAGCTCTAAAGAAATGAGTCAGAAACTAAATATACTGAGTAGGCTAAAGGCATGAAAAAAATAACTTTAGCAGTAGAAAGAAGCTGCAGGAAACTCAACCTAATTCAGTCAGTGGCTAATGTGATCAAAACCTGTGAACCAGTTCATTTGTATTAAATATGGCATGAGGTATTTTGATCACTTTGAGAAAAGTGGAATTGAATAATCTGTTTGCTAGCAATACGAATTAAGTGTTTCATGAGAAAGGCAAGAATTCCAAGTAAGGGAAAACAAGTAAAGAAACAGAGGGCCGGGTAAGGAATAATCACCAAAAGTGACAGAAGTTGCGTTGCTCCCACACTAGACGGAGGTTGCAGCTGCAGCCTGGAGTCGTGGGGCAGCCTGGAGTCTGGAGGGCTTAGAGACCCTTCCCACGGCTTTGTCACTAGGAGCACTGGCAGATGTTCTGCTTGTGGTGGTATGCATGCATAGAAGTGCATCAGCTGTTCACGTAAACGCGGTGGTACCAATAAAATGCCCTTTCCCATTGCTGAGCACTCAGACTAGAGTTTTGTGGTACTCATAGCAATTTAAAAGCTATAGATAAGCATTTAGGGTATGAGTCAACACTGCCCCTGGTTTAGTCATTAACACTTAGGAAAACTGCACATCAAATGGAAGCTAACTCTAACTAGAAAGCATTTTATATCACTCTTTTCTCTGTTCTAAATTATACTGTCAGGCTGGGGAGATTTGCACCCCCAAAATGGAGTTGCAAGTGAGATCATACTGGACACCTTACAACAAATTCCCTGCTGGCTGCATTCTTTGTCTCTTCTTCTCCTAATATGAGAGAGTCTATGGAGAAATCTTCTTAAAAGTGATAAAATATTTCCTCATGCTGAATGTGTGGGTGTGGAAGAAGAGGGAAATGTAGCTTATTCTATTTGCTAAATTTAGAGAGAGATCTACAAAGGGCATGTGCAAAAACACAGAGGTTAAAGGCAGAGAAGTATGTAGCGGTACCTGGGCTCATTGTGTATAATTTGAGTTGTACAGACAGCCTAAGAATGAAAGAACAGAATAGTATTGCAGAGGGTATGGGGGAGATATGAAAGCATCAACTGACGTGAGAAATATACAGGATAATTACAAAGAAGCTATATTTGGGAGACAGTCAGGTGAACAGCTTTGCAACTATTATCCAAGAGCAGATTCCTGTTGCGTCCAAACAAGAGGTTCTAAATTATTCAGTGTTATTGTTTCCATTCTTGCCATAGATAGTAGCAAGGCATGCAAAAGGGGAAAAATTTTAGTTAGACTTCTTGCGAGTTTCGTGCTGTGGTTAAAAATAGCAGTTGAATTTCTCAAATTTACATACTGATTTTTTATTTTTTTTCTGTGGGGATAATATCTCTGATTCCCCTCGTATCCTTCCATTGCAAAATATTAAAAAGATAAATCAGAACATTCTCAGTGGAAGGTAATTTAAAATTGATTGAAGGTGCTTTTCTTCCATATGTAGCATGTTGAGAAGGAACGGTTGGCCACCATATCATGCTCTTCTTTCTCATCCCACAGATTACTCCTACATGAAAACAGGGTCAGAGCTGTGTCTTGACAGAATCAGGAACACAAGCATTTATAAGAAATCTTTGTTTCCCAGAGGAAGAATACCACACATATTCCTGGTCAAAAAATACATCTGAAACAGGAACAACAAAATGTCTAAATGGTATTGAGAATCTTGGAAGACTTATTAAACACTAACGGGATGATGGAGGGATGGTCAGATCATTCATTTATAGGCATTATAAAGCCTGATTTTGTAGGCATCTAGTCCTATGGAATTGTTCAGAGCACTTAGACTAAGACTTAATAATTCTCTACATAGATGGTGCTCGCTTTCAATAGAGAGGTAGTGGCAGTCCTTAAGGGGTTTACTCAGAGATATTACACACTTATCAGGAAACTACCTATGGAATAGCAAGTCCAGGAGTGTCTGAATATGCTTCAGAGGAGGCATCTGCTTTTCTGCACTCATTATGGTAGGTAATTACCAGATGGAAACTAAAGGGAAAAGGAAGGCCTCCCGACCGTGTAACAAGCTGCCCAAGGATAACCAAGCTGCTGTTCTCCGTGTCTCCTAAGAGGGCATCTCTAGAGAAAGGAATAGAAATTTTGAATCACTTCTATTTTCTTGGGCCTTTGCACACCCACTGACGTGTTTCATCATGAGACGAGGAGGATATTTCCAACCATAATAGCATATGGCCTGATAACTGGTGTTGTCACTCTGCAACAGCAGTAGCTGCAGGTTCGGGTTCTTCTGTCAGAGGAGGAATTAAACCTAAGTCTCCCACTTCTGTGACAAGTGTTTCAGGTGAGACACAAATATAGAAAGAAGGAGCACTGATGCCACCAGCACTGAATGAACTCTGCTCCATTCTGCTCCATTGTCTGCAAACACTCCAGTTTGTATGACATGTCGAGATAAAATGATGCTGAAATAAATTAATTTTCAAAATCAATATGCAAATATACATATGGTTTATTTTAAGTTAGTAATCCAAATTCATCTGCAGTGGGGTTTTTTGCAGATTTGCCAGCTAACCGGATACACTAATAATTGTTGTCTACATCTCCTCTCAAATCTCTAGCTCATTCCAACTGCATCTCTTTATTTGATCATTCTTGAAACACAGCATAACTGTTTGTACCCACTGAAAGATTCATTCAAAAACTTTGGAAAAATAGGCATTTTCCCCAATCAGTACTAAATGTCTCCTTCAAAATGAAGTAGATTTTGCCTTAAAAGTGCCTGTACCATTCCACCATGAAGAGAGTCCAGATGACAGCCTGTATTTGATCAGTTGAGTTCCATGCTGTGTTAATTTATTTTATCTGATGGAATTTCCTTTTCAGCACCATATTTCTAAATCTTCACATGACTAACATTACAAGTTACAACAAGGTGCTGAAAAGTATAGACCCTTCAGCAAGATGTTTTGAGGGTAAGTGTAAAGCAAGTGTGAAGACTGATGAACACTCTGTTTGAGTAGCTTCACAGCTTAAAAGTAACTATTTTTTAAGAGATAGTTACAGGAGTTAAATTATTAAGATTCCTTCTGGGTTTATTGTGCCTTCCATCACTGATCCTTAGAGCTAACATTAGTGATAATAATAGATAATGGCAATAACACTTAACAATTAATGGTGACCTCTTTTCTCAAGATCAAATATAAATTAAGCTTCCCAATCTTCTTGAGAAGTCATGTATCCATTTACATCAATGGCCATATATTGTGTGCTCCTATTACCATTTACCACATTCTTACTTTCCCTACTTTTGAATAATGATTTCTTTTTACATCTTCATTTAAATTACATTGTAAGCTTTTGAGAGCATAATTACCTCTTCCTTTAGATTTTTCGTTGGCAAGTACTGCATTGCAGGACACTGCCATAATATTAATGATCCTGGGGACTTACCAAATTATCACAAGACTGTCAACAGTAGAGCGTGAATGGGGACAAGTTCACAAATTCAGCCAACCTTCCCAGATTTTAAAGTATATTTCAAGGATGATCCACACAAGCTGCGAGTGGATCCTCCTGAGTGAGCTTGTTTCTCTGCTGGAAGTCGTTCTCTGTCATCTTTCTGATCGCCCGTCAGCATATGGTGATTGATTAATGTAATGATGTGTTAGATCCCAAAATACCTTACTGAAATGACACCCTACCGGAGGGATCACCATTGTTGCGTAGTTTGAAACCAGGGAGTTACATGTAACTATGATGAATGATCAGGAATTAGATGTTGTTTCACTAGACAAACCATTGTTTTAATATATATCTTATCCCAAGCCATTATCTTTCACCTTAACAGACAATATTCCTTTTCTACTTACTTTCTCCTCTCAACTGTCTTCAATGTTCTTCCAAGGGTCAAGACTTCTGGCGAGAATAAGGGAAAAAGGAACTTGCAACTGATACCATAAGAACACCAAAAATCTAAATCTTCCTCATTTGATATGAAATGGCTACAAAGTATTTTTGTTCTGATCAGGAAGTCTGCATCTCTTAAGAGTCCCATTTCAAAATCACATTTCATACTACATGGAGACCTGAACCTAAGCCTTGGATCTGAAATCTTTTGCGTTGAGGGATGTTTGACATTCAAGTCCAAGTTCAGATGGTAACATATGGGCTTTACTGCTGTAATAGGTCAAACCAAGCAATTATAGGTGAGTGCTTTGCTTTGCTTTTCTCTAATCTGATATTTAAAGGTAGATGCTGTCTTCTGTGCTATCACATCCACTGTGAAATCAAAACCCCGTACACAGTGATGAAACTGAACCTCCTGAATATGTATTGGTGACCTTTCTGTACTGTTCCTTCTGAAAGCTCATCAATGAGGTTGAAAATTCAAGGCTCACAACACAAAGGTCACCCATCACTTACTTACGTTTGGGGGGACTTTGGTCAGGAATTAAAAATGTATTCATGAACAGGCCTGTGTTTCAAGAACCCAGTTTTTCACTAAGCCAACTGTCAAAAAAATGCACTATTCCTTTTCATTTATGAAAAGTGATCTGAATAGTAGAAAAGGTTTTGTTTCACACAAATCAACATGAGTTTTGAAAGACTAAGTACCCAATGAACAGCCTAATAGAGGTGTGACATAATTAGGAAATAGTTGGCACTTCCCCTTCCATTCCTCCAGGTCTCATTTAGCAGTTACCTTGCACTACTAGTTCTCAAGACTTAGTACCAGCCTGGTACTACAGTCATTATTGGTGTTGTCGTGCTGAATGTAGAAATAGTGAGGGTTAGCAGTGCGTCTAAGAAAGAAAGTTTAGAAACCAAACTCTCCTACCTGTCCCACACACTCATTCACCATTCTTCATCTTTGTTGAGTAATTTTTTGTGAGCATTCTGTGCTAGTTTCATCCGTTTTCTTAGCAATTACCCTCAAGTATGGCTTTGTTGCCTGTATTCTGTTATCTCTGATGTATTCTTTGCAAGTAGCTATATTGCAAATAAAAGAAAACCAGTTCCAAATTGCAAACTGCACAGCAGTGTTCCCTTCACTCTTGGATATAAACCATGAACAGTCAATTGAATCAATAATATGCCTGTTCGATGTTTTTATTTGGAAAAAGAAAGGTCTTTAATTATTCCCAATAATTTAGTTTCATCAAATGAACTTTACTCTTAAATTGTGTATTTTGGAAGGCAGCAACTGATATTTTCATTTCTTGGCAAAGACTAGCTACAAATACATTGAATGAGTTGTTGAATAATGATATGATTCAACTGACACTTTGCAGATGGGTATTTATGACCTGGGAGAACCTTGTTTATTTGTCTCTTGAAATCGAGCTTTCCTGCTGATTACTATTTATTAGCTGTAATACAGTGGTACCCATTTGCTGTGCCATGTACCACATGAAGAAATGTGCTCTGAGGTAATTTGGAACAAGTATCTAACAAACAGCAGGAGTGGACAAAGAAGAGGATAAGAATGGCAGACCGTAACATTATGTAGCTAGAAGATTATTTCAGATCTCCCACAAATTGTTTTTAATAAATATTATGTTATTTAGGATGAGGAAAATAGTTGGCTGATTTACTGAACACATTGTAGCAGAGGAGCTCCAAAACAACTAAGTGATGTTGATGAAACCAATAATTCACATGAATAACGAAACCTGAATTTTCATTTTAAAGGAGATTTTGCAATTTTGAAATTTATTTTCATTCTAGAACAGAATGAAGTTTTGGCTTTAATTTTGTTCTAAAAGATACAATTTTAAAAATAATTCCTTTTAAATCAATCAAAATTGTTCATACTGTTGGCATTTTCTGTTCTATATTACAATAGAATGTAGTATTCTTTTACAACTTTACATTTCAAACTGAACATTGAAATTCCATTTTAAAAATGCCAGAATGAATGTTTTGATGAAATCAAAATGTCCCAGCTTTAATTTTTTCAAATGTAATTTGAAAAATGGTAATTTTCTCATGTCATGTTTTCTGTCGAGTCCAATAAAGACAACTGTGTCATAGGCATTGTGAATGCGTGAAGGTTTGGGAAATTTGATTCCAGGCAAGGAAATCATAGTCAATCTTTTCACATTAGGGCATAGATTGACAAACGTGCTCATGTTTGGCTTGCGTAGGAATCCCTGGTGAAGGCAGTGTAACAGCTCACACAAATCTTGGTTCTGCAGTTTCTTCCTCATGGGCTCAACATTGCTACTATGGGTAGTAGTGAGTTAAATAAAACCAGGTGGGCTTGCACAGTCGTGGCCATAAATAGCAGCAATAGCTTGGTTGGGGTATAAAAATAACTGCAATAGACCACAGAAATACCTATTTTCAGTGGTATTCTCACTCTGAGTGTGGTCAGATATTTATAGAAAGAACATAAAATGCTCTTCCATGACAAAGAATGCTCTCTTTCAACATACTTTCTCAGCTTTTGGCAAAGTTCAGCTTAGGACCTCCCGGTTCTGCAGTTACACCTACGTGCCTTTTGTGATCCAGTCCTTTTCTTCCATTAATTTCTCTAATTTATTTTTCCATTATTGAATTACATGATCTGGTGGGTTGATCTTGGCTGCCTGCCAGGTGCCCACCGAGGGAACGCGGACTGCTCCAGCGCATGTCCCACACAGCCACACATCCTGCCAGAAAACCCACTCCTTCATGGGCTCCTTTTCACAGGCCACAGGTCCTGCCGGGAGCCTGCTCCAGCCCCAGCTCTCCATGGGGTCCCAGCCTCCTTCGGGCATCCACCTGCTCCAGCATGGGGTCCTCCAGTGGCTGCAGGTGGATCTCTGCTCCGCCCTGGACCTCCATGGGCTGCAGGGGGACAGCCTGCCTCACCATGGTCTTCTCCATGGGCTGCAGGGGAATCTCTGCTCCGGCACCTGGAGCACCTCCTCCCCTCCTTCTTCACTGGCCTTGGGGTCTGCAGGGCTGTCTCACACATTTTCTCACTCCTCTTCCAGCTGCTCTTCCACAGGTTACTTTTTTCGCCTTAACTCTGGTATCCCAGAGGTGCTACCACTGCCACTGGTGGGCTTGGCCTTGACCAGCGGTGGGTGCATCTTGGAGCCGGCTGCCGCTGGCTCCATTCGACATGGGGGAAGCTTCTGGCATCTTATCACAGCAGCCACCCCCGCAGCTCCTCTGCTACCAAAGCCTTGCCACATAAACTCAATACACTTTTGAACTCTACAACACTCTTGCTGGAGTTCTGCTGTCTATCACATTTCGGCTCATAAAAAAAAGAGAGATGTATTTTCTTAGAGGATAATATTCAGGCACTTCCGCATTTCTCTTTCTCTCATTTTCTGCAACAATAGGAAGATGTGCACTGTATTTTCAGCTTCCACAAAACTGCTTCCTTTCTTATCTTTGAAACTGATTTTCCCAGGAAGTGTAAATGGTAAAAAGCATGTCCAATAAACCCTGTCAAAACCAGAATTGATGTTTACTGAACCCAGAGAAGAACAGCACTCAGATTAAATTGTAGAATAGTTTTATTTCCATTCAGAGTAGGATATTAAATATTTTGAGGTGAGAAGATTCTGAGATTAAATGAAGCTATGATACCAAAAGACTCCATATTTATTCATTCTTCTTTTCTAGCATGATATTTTTGATTGAAACAACGTGTATTCAGGAGGATCTGAGCTATAAATAATGTCCTCATTGAATTCATTATACATAATAGCACATGAACAAAAGAAGAAAGAAAATCCCTTAAAAAAAAGTAAATTAAACAAACTGCTTTGTGCTGTAAGATGTATGGAACCATTTACTCCATTTGATATGTGACTTTTTATGCATTACTAAAATACTTCAGTTTCAGTAACCCCAGAACAATGACGGGCTCTCAATAGAGTAGTTCATAAGTATTGGAGTTTGCAAACTTCATCCAGACCTGTTGATTCTATTATTCCCTAATAATTTCCTAATAATAAAAATACTAGGGCTGGTATTTAAGAAACATCTAGATTTGGCACTTCAGGGCATGCTCTAGTGACAGAGATTGTAGGTTGGTGGCCTTTTTTTTTGTTTTTTTTTTGTTTGTTTGTTTGGGGTTTTTTGTGTGTGTATGGTTGGACTTGATCATAGTAGAATCATAGAATCATTTAGATTGGAAAAGACCCTTGGGATCATCGAGTCCAACCATCAGCTCCACTCTACAAAGTTCTCCCCTGCACCATATCCCCCAACACCTCATCTAAACAAGTCTTAAACACATTCAGAGATGGTGACTCCATCACCTCCCTGGGCAGCCTGTTCCAGTGTCTGACCACTCTTTCTGTGAAGAATTTTTTCCTAAAGTCCAGCCTAAACCTCCCCTGCTGCAGCTTGAACCCATTCCCTCTTGTTCTATCACTAATTACCCGTGAGAAGAGACCAGCACCAACCTCTCTACAGTGTCCTTTCAAGTAGTTGTAGAGAGTTGATGATCTCAAAGGTCCTTTCCAACCATGAAGATTTTATGATTCTATGATTCTATGATTCTCAGGTCATGCAATGACTTGCCAAGATAGAAAGCTTGCTGTGGAGGCCAATAAAATGTATTACGCTAAGATTGGTTGTATGGCATTTGTAGTCAGTAAAGTTGAGATCTCTGACACAACGCAGAAGGAGTCAATAAAAAACATTTTATTTGATGGTGTGAAGTTGCCTTTGGCAGAAGCTGGGAGGATCAGGTTGACACTTCGTCAGAATTTTTTATGGAGCGGAGGGAGGGGAAGACACCCGAGGTGGTTCTGTCAGCTGCAGTGGTGGCAATGGATATAATGGGAATTTCAGTGTTGGCAATGGGAATTCCAGACCTACAGCATGGGAGAGACACTAGCACTAGAGTGAGGCATCAGCAGCGTAGGAGGAATGCTACAGCATTTTAATTTAAAGGAGTTTTTGCCCTCAAACTTCTCCATTTTGCTATGCTTTTGGAGGCATGTGGCAGATGATACCTAAATTTTGGTAACTAAATTTTGGGCCATTTAGTGCATTGAGTGAAGTAGAAAGCAAACTGTCAAAAGGTTCCTGCGACAACACCCTTTGGTCTGACTGGTCTGACCCATTTTAAGGTTTCCCCTGAATGCTGTTGTCTCCTCAGCACAATAGAGAATAATGCTGATCATCTCTAGAACCATGCGATATTGTTTTAACAAGGTTTTTTCCTCTGAAAAGTATGGTTTAAAGGTAAACAAAATAATTTAAGAACTCAACTTGAAGTTGACAAATAGAAGGGAAAAAAAAGAGGTGAAAACAAGCAGGTTCATTTTGGGGAGAAAATGGAAACAAGCCCAGTATGAACATTTCTGTCACTGCATCTAGATAAGTACGTAGTAGAGCTACATAAATCTGTCTACTTATCTTTCTATGTCCTGATCTGTCCGTGCATCTGCATTCATTCCTTTAAGGGTATTTTGCGTCAGATGGTTCAGGAAGGGGTCCTCTCAAATAAAGTCCTTGGAAAAACCAGGACTAAAGAGAAAAAAAAAAAAAAAGATAATGCCTGAAGCACTTAGACAGAACTAAAGAGATGTGAGTTCCACTCCTACATGCGCACACACACACACGCACATATACACCTCCTTTGTGTGATAATTGTGAAGTTTTCATGCTGAGCTTGTACTGCCTAAAGAAGTTTTTCCACCCACCTTTTTCCCCCGCTGTGTTTTCCTGTCCTTGCATTGCACTGACTCCACAGACAGCTCGGGAAAGGAAAATAAATTGCATTTTTGTTGTTGCAATGTCATCAACACTGTAGGGCTGGGGAAAGAAGGTGGTGACGAGGCGTGACAGGGAGAGGTGAGAGAGGGTGTGACGGACACGGCCGGGGCAGCATCACTGTAGATTGACGTAGTAACAAAACTGCTTCTCAGACTCGGTGTTTTGTATCTTTACAGGGAGTTAAGGTAATCACTGTAAGTAACTCATAATGGAGAGAACAGAGACTGACAACTTTTTTTCCTATTAGAGGCTTTCACTGCAGCGTTGTTTGATCACCAAGTTTCACATGGAGAAAAAGATACCTAGGGAGAAAGCAAGATATTAGTTTATGTCCTGTATCTACGGAACAGAGCTTGCTACAGATAATGATGTGTGAGTAAGCTGGGAAATTTTTACAACCTACCAGTTCTTTCAAATGTATAATGAATGTTAACAATTTAGTGATGTTTCCTTGGACTTGCTTTTTATCATGTAGGAAAGCTAAAATGAAGGCATTTCACAGCTAATTGCAACAAACAACTTATTCATGTGATTTAACTTCTTTACCTGATGATAAAATTATGCCAGATTGCCTTTTCTCGGAAACTACTTAAGATTGATGTGTTAGAACTAAAGCTGTTAGAAGACCTGAGTTTCTGTCCCATGATAAAATTTGGGGTTAATAGGGGTAAATAAATCATAGGAAAAAAAATAGGGGAAAAAACCCTCCATAGTAAAATATGTTTTCACAGCACATACATTTTTTAAAAAGAACAGCAGATGTAAATTTTGCCTTTCCAGCCACCAGCATAGCAGGATCTTGTCCAACTCATTTGCTTTGGTGCAGACTGCTAGAAGAGGATGGAAAATATGAGAAAAATGAATTTTTTTTAAGTAAGTGGGACATTTCTTCCAGACAGTTTCTCAGACAGAAAATTCCACTTTGAAATCTATATTTTTCACCTTATCAAAACTAGTTCTACATTATGTTCTGATAGATAAGAGGGTGCTTAGTCAGTCATGATACAAACCTTCCTACACAAATCTTGGTAGGTATGATCCAAACAATATGATTTGATTCTTCACCTTCCGAGTTATGTGAATGACCTTGGAAGAGTTTTAAAATCAGAGTAAGCAAAATAAATGGGTTCCATTTTAAGGAAGAAAATTATGATGTTGAAGTCAGCTTATATCATAGTTTGCATTACCAAATTGTCTTGGCAGACACAGGGACAAGATTATAGTGTTGGAATGACCATGGAGGCTATTTTAACCCGGAAACATTTTGCAGTTTTTTTGCCAGCACATACAGGAGAGGAGAAATGCTCCAGACTCTGCTTCTGTCACGTAGATGCAGCAGCAGCTTGCATTCAGAGTCCTAAATGTGGGGGCAGGAAGAAATATGTAGCTGTCAAAAAAAGGTGGTAGGTAGCCCCTACATTAAGCTGTTGCCCCAGCTTAATGCCATCTTTCTGGGTTTTTTTTCAAGTCGAAATGCTTATTCACATGCTTAGCCGTGCTCCTTCAGTTAGACTTTGCTAATTCCTTTAGGTTCTGGACCTCAAAATCTCTTGAGTCCTTTTAGATGTCATCCAGCCTATCTCACATACCATTGCTCTGTTCAGGAAATTTTATCCCGTTATAAGGGCTTATATTTCCAGTAAATCCCATGACCATCTGTGTCTCCTTCTGACCATTGCCATCTGTTTCAGTTTCTGACCAATTACCTTCGTCACTCGGAGGAGTCTATAAATCACACAGAAACTAAGCCATGTGGCCTTATTTGTGCCTATCGACAGGAAAACACTTAAATCTCCTCCCGAAAAAGACGACCCCAAAATTGCTTGTATGGCAAACACTTCTGCAAATTCCCTTGTATGGAGCTTTAAAACTTTAAATCTCTCAATAAACTGTTGTTGAAACAAAAATTGGAATATAAAAGGGTAGTAAATAAAGAAAGGTATACAAAATACTTCAGGCTTTTCTGAAGTACATTTGATAAAGTACTTTGAGAGCAGTCAAGAGGTTTAGTTACTTTGACATAGTTTTATCATTTGGAAAATTTACTGTGACTCATAAGGGAGAGAAACAGTATTTAGTTATGTTTTTTTTAATGAATTACAAGCTTGGTAGGAATCGCCCTTAAATTTTGAACTCTGAATAACCTTCTTATCTGTTTGAAAAATGTCTGTCTTGCTGGAGAGAATATTAAAAACCAATCTCAAAGAAATTATAGAAATGTGCTTTTGAAACATTTTTGTAAATACTTTCAGGTCAGTTATTTGTGGGATCATATCACTCTTTCCTTAAATGTGTTTTGACATCTGTCAGTTCACGCAACTTCTCACAAGTCCTGACAAGTTGCACCAATCCCAAATTATATTTATCCAAAATTATATTTATCCCCCCATAAAAAATGTGCCAGAAAAATATTTTTGTACTATTCTTTTTTGTGGAATTCAATGAAGATACAAGCCCATGTGATTTGTGTTGATCTCATAAGCAGAAAATGATTAAGCATTTTGAAAGATGCCATCACTTTGCATTAGTTCTTTAGCAAACAATTTCAAACCCTTGTTTTCTTAATGCAGTTTTGTGTTCACAAGTGGCTCAAGAGTAGAAAGTGGGCTACTTTTTCAACTAGAAGTTGATGGGTTCCCACAAATGATCGGATAGTTTGTATTTAGTCTGGTCCTTTTTCCAATAAAGTAGTAAAAGTTTCAGTTATTCATGATCAGACTCACACTCTGGCTAAAGAATATATTTCGTGGTCATATAGTGAAAGTTAAAGATTATGTTTTGTTTGCTTACACTATTAATGTCTTGTTTATAGAATCATAGAATCATAGAATCACAGAATCATGGGGTTGGAAGGGCCCTCTGGAGATCACCCAGTCCAACCCCCTGCCAGAGCAGGGTCACCCAGAGCAGGTGGCACAGGAACGCGTCCAGGCGGGTTTGGAATGTCTCCAGAGACGGAGACTCCCACCACCTCTCTGGGCAGCCTGTGCCAGGGCTCTGCCACCCTCAAAGTCAAGAAGTTCCTCCTCATGTTTAGGTGGAACTTCCTAAGCTCAAGTTTGTGCCCGTTACCTCTTGTCCTGTCCCTGGGCACCACTGAAAAGAGCCTGGCCCCATCCTCCTGACACCCACCCTTGAAATATTTAGAACTGTTGATAAGGTCCCCCCTCAGCCGTCTTTTTTCCAGACTGAAGAGACCCAAATCCCTCAGCCTTTCTTCCTAAGAGAGCTGTTCCAGTCCCCTCGTCATCTTGGTAGCCCTTTGCTGTCCCCTCTCCAGCAGTTCCCTGTCCCTCTTGAACTGGGGAGCCCAGAACTGGACACAGTACTCCAGGTGCGGCCTCAGCAGGGCAGAGTAGAGGGGGAGGATGACCTCCCTCCACCTGCTGGCCACACTCTTCTTGATGCAGCCCAGGATGCCATTGGCCTTTTTGGCCACAAGGGCACATTGCTGGCTCATGGTCATCCCGTTGTCCCCCAGGACTCCCAGGTCTCTTTCAGCTGAGCTGCCCTCCAGCAGGTCAGCCCCAACCTGTCCTGGTGCATGGGGTTATTCCTCCCCAGGTGCAGCACCCTACACTTGCCCTCATTGAATTTCATAAGGTTCCTCTCTGCCCAACTCTCCAGCCTGTCCAGGTCTCTCTGGATGGCGGCACAGCCTTCCGGTGTGTCAGCCACCCCCCCCCCCCAGCTTTATGTCATCAGTGAACTTGCTGAGGGTGCACTCTATCCCCTCATCCAGGTCATTGATGAATATATTGAAGAGGACTGGGCCCAGTACTGACCCCTGGGGAACACCACTCATCACTGACCTCCAACTAGACTCTGTGCCCCTAAGCTCTGTCTTTCAACCAGTTATCTATCTACCTTACTATCCATTCATCTAGCCCACTCTTCCTAAGCTTCCCTGTGAGGATGCCGTGGGAGACCTTGTCGAACGCCTCGCTGAAGTCAAGGTAGACCACATCTACCGCCCTCCCCTCATTTGTCCATCCACTCATGCCATCATAGAAGGCCATCAGATTAGTCAGCCATGATTTCCCCTTGGTGAATCCATGTCGAGTACTTCTGATAGCTTTCTTTTCCTCCATGTGCCTTGAGATGATGCCCAGAACGAGCTGTTCCATCATCTTTCCAGGGATGGAGGTGAGGCTGACCGGCCTGTAGTTCCCCGGCTCCTCCTTCTTGCCCTTTTTGAAGACTGGAGTGACGTTGGCTTTCCTCCAGTCCTCAGGCACCTCGCCTGTTCTCCAGGACCTTTCAAAGATGATGGAGAGGGACCCAGCAGTGACTTCCACCAGCTCCCTCAGCACTCTCGGGTGCATGCCATCAGGGCCCATGGAGTTGTGAATATCTAATTGATCTAATTGATTCCTCACTCGCTCCTCCTCAACCCAAGGGAAGTCTTCTTCTTTCCCCGTTACTTCCCCCAATGCCTGGGACTCCTGAGGGCTGGGCTGAGCAGTAAAGACCGAAGCAAAAAAGGCATTCAGTAACTCCGCCTTCTCTGCATCCTCCGTCACCATGGCTCCTGTTTCATTCAACAGTGGGACCACAACTTCTCTGGTCTTCCTTTTGCTTCCAATATACTTGTAGAAGCCCTTCCTGTTGAGCTTGACATCCCTGGCCAGGTTTAATTCCAAGACGGCCTTGGCTTTCCTTGTTTCATCCCTGCACGCTCTGGCAGCATTCTTGTAATCCTCCCAAGGGGTCAGTCCCTTCTTCCACTTATTGTAGACTTCCTTCTTCCACTTGAGCTTTCTCAGAAGCTCCCTGCTCAACCATGCAGGTCTCCTGTGTCCCTTGTCCGATTTCTTTCTCTTAGGGATGCACCGATCCTGAGCTTGGAGGAAGTGGTCTTTGAATATCAACCAGCTCTCTTGAGCCCCTTTGCCTTCCAGAGCCCTAGCCCACGGGATCTCTCCAAGCAGTTTCTTGAAGAGGTCAAAGTTAGCCCTCCTGAAATCCAAGGTTGTAATTTCACTTCTTGATGTTTTGTGCGTAGTACCCATGATCCTGAACTCAATCATTCCATGATCACTACAACCTAGGGTGCCCCCAACCTTAATGTCCTCCACCAGTCCCTCTGTGTTTGTCAATACCAGGTCCAGGAGCGCTCCTCTCCTTGTTGGCTCCTGCACCACCTGTGTCAAGAAGTTGTCATCAATGCACTGGAGGAGCCTCCTGGACTGTGCATGCCTGGCTGTGTGGTCTGCCCAACAGGTATCGGGGTGATTGAAGTCCCCCATTAGAACCAAGGCCTGCAAGTGTGAGGCTACCTTCAGCTGTCTGTAGAAAGCCTCATCAGCTTCCCCATCCTGATCAGGTGGCCTGTAATAAACACCCACAACAGTGTCCCTCATATTTGCCTGCCCCTTAATCCTCACCCATAAGCTCTCGACCCTCTCATCATCCACCCCTAGTGAGAGCTCGATGCATTCCAGTTGCTCTCTCACATAGAATGCAACTCCACCACCACGCCTCGCTGGCCTGTCTTTCCAGAAAAGGACGTAGCCATCCATGACAGCATTCCAGTCACGTGAGCTGTCCCACCACGTCTCAGTAATTGCAATGAGATCGTGGCCCTGCGACCGTGCACAGATCTCCAGCTCTTCCTGCTTATTCCCCATGCTGTTTGCACTGGTGTATAAGCATTTCAGAGAGGGAATCGTGTGTGTAGTTTTGACCCTTGAGATGTGGTGTGCCTTCTGGCTTTCAGAAATACTGGCACACTGGCCCACGAGCACTGGGAGCCAGTGTGCCAGTATTATATGGCACCCCTTTGCACACCAAGCTCACATGCTGCTGGAAGTTATGCAAGCACAGAGCTAAAAGGTGGGTTTGCTCTAAGGAACGTAAAATATGATTGTAGTGTCCAGTCTGCATGATTTAAATGCCCAAAATGGGCACAACAGCCCTGAAACTTGGAGCAGCTGGCCTGAAACACTCCTAATGGAGAGAAAGGGCAACCCAGTCCTGCCCTGCACACTGTGCTCCTATACACTCAAAGAAAGAGGCAAGGTCCTCCGAAATACCGAAACAAACTATCCAGCCCATATGTTTCACTGATCCTCTTTTTTTTTTTTTTATATGGACTGAAGAGGCAAGGTTTATGTCTCTGGAGGCAATGCAGTTCCACCAACAGTAGAAGTCAACATAGCATATATTAGGTATCTTCATCCGTATTTTTTTTTGTTTGCTTAGCATACTAGCAGCAGTTCTAAGATCTATTCAAATCTCACCAGTCATGTCCTTGTCACCTAGCCAGGCAAAAGTGTGACAGCACTTTTCCCCTTTTTCGGGGGTCAGGTAGGCAAGAGTCAAAAGGCACCATGGAGAGCAGGGGGGACTTCTTTCAATGGCAGTGAAGTTTCCATGTGAGGGAAGATGAGGTTTTATTCCCTAAATAACTGGCTTACAATTGAAGTATAAAATGTGCGCATACAAGGAAAATGAGACTTGACAACATGACAGGCAATACTGTATTCTCAGTGCTCCAGCAATCAAATCAGCATTGAGTTTTGGCTACATCACGGTATTGAAGTTTCAAGAGAACAGCGCAGTGAGCTTGAAGGTATCTATGGAGCACTTCTCCCGGGTGTAACAGGGCGCACAAAAGTGCCTATTTAAAAACTTAACAAGCCGGTGAAGGAGGTTGACATCACAGGCTGACCAGAAGTGAAACCGGTGGCTCAGGATGCAGTGAGAGATGATAGAGCAGGTGAGGCGAAGCTGCTAACAGCCTTGGAAGGGAAAACAACTGGAAGGGAAAATAAGTATTTTGGAAGGGAGCCAATGGAAAGATGTACTTAAGTGCATCTTTAACTGTAAAAACAAATAATCCTATTGACTTTACTGGAATTACCTTAATTAAGCATATCCACAAATACTTTGATAATTTGGAGCTACAAGGAGTAAGTACCTGGAGCACCCTGTGTTGCTGGGAAGGGAAATTGTTAAAAAAAACCAACCATGATGGTTCCTTTTTAATTTGTTAGAATTAGTTACTGAACATCTAGTAATGTTTGGAACACATAGTTCTAAATTCTGCTGCAGAACGTATTCTTTTGCATTTCTAAAAGGCCAGCTGTCCTTCCAGAATCTCTCTGCATGCGATAAGCAGGAAAGGACCCTCACTGGAAAATGTCAGCCTTTCTAAATCTCTGCCATGCCAGAGAGGAAAAGATACATTTAGCTACGATAGATACACGTCTGCATTAATAACCAGCATCTTTGCTGAGGAGTCTCCCTCGAGGATGCCATGTCCACATCAGTGAAATGCCCTCAGACTAGGATGCATTTTCTTGGCAGCTGTTCTGAAGTGAAACTCGCAAAATCTGAGATGGTGATGCCTGCCAATACGTATTAACAAAGGACAGAATGAAGGGATATGCAACCACAAAAACTGAGCTCAAATGACAGAGAGATTTGACAGATCCAGTAACGCAAGGCATCTCATTCCGTGTGAAGGCTGAAAGTCTGTCCTGAATTTACTTGGTGGTCTATTATTCTAGAGCTTTTGCTGCTAAGGAAGGCAGTGATTAGTAAGGTCTACAGGGAGTGGGTAATCTAGGCTTTTATATTCCAGCATTGATTGACTCTTTCATTAAGTGCTTTTATATGACTCTGAACAAATTTATTTTTCTGGATTTCTATAGGATGTGTGAAATAGCTTTAAACCTTATCTGCAAGGTTCGCATGGTTTTAAAGGCATAGTGGACAGTTAAAATGCTTTCATAGCTTTAAATGCAAGGCATCATGCCCATTCTTACAGATACATACAAACATGGATGTTTGTATGGAAATAGTCACCCATTTCTAGGTTGAACTTGTAGCTTTTTCATTGACCAATGAAAAAGACATTTTGTGATTCCTTAGCTCTATTTTTTTGTTGTGGATGACCATGAAGCCACGGAGATCACGGCCTTGGGAAAGGAAAGAGGCAGGACACATTCTGCCTGTCTAACGGTGCAGAAGAGGCCTCACAGCACAATCATTGAGACACTCAACATTAATGTGCAGCGATTTCATAAATTCCCAGTATTCCCCATACAACAACGTAGCAAAGACAGGTTTCAACAGATTTACGACATGAAATGAATGCAGAGACTATGATAAATTCAGGTGTGTCATAAAGTTAACTACTTTTCTATACATACTTATCTGTGTACTTATGCATTTATAATTCTAGAAGACTTTTTGCCCAAAGCAGTGTTCAGACTTTCTAAGTGAACTTTTACCTTGTATTTTGGTATTAAACCCACTGATAATGCTTGAAGTGAATCTTAATTTTGCCTAAGTGTGTTACACACAAAATCTGGACTCGATATCCTGCTCTGCAGAGAAACATGGTACAACTTGGGTCACATCATGCAAGACATAAAGCTTGAAAAGAAGATTAAAAAAAGTAGGATATTGGGGGAAGGGCCACAGATGTTGTGAGTTTACTCTGAAATATTTAGTGGTGGATTTCTGCAAGATGGTTAAATTTTTTGGAGGGTCCAAAACCCCACTGCAGCACCGTGAACTGAAATGGCAATTTTTGTCACATAAGAGTTCCTAAAAAGGTTCTTCGGACTCAGTTTACCTGTTAAAAACCAGGAAATTATTCCAGAATTGTGTTTATTTGGTTTATGGCTATTAGTTACCTCTGGTACTTGTGGTTTTATTTGTCATTGTAAAGTGCTCTGGTGTGTTCAATTCAAACCATGGGATTAAACTAAAAGTCTTACAAACTTGAATTTTACAAAATATAATGGTATGTTGAAGGATGACTATGATTTTTAAAACTGGTTTGTAATCTAGGTAGGTAGTTCGAACTGGATATACATCTGAAACTAGGTGGTTTCTTAGAAGATCTTATAGTGAAAATAGTTAGTCATTTTGAGACATTTGGTGTATTCATAGAGTCTGTCTATGACTTCTGACAGGTTCTCAGATTGTTTTCTGTTGCATCTGGCAATTTCTCGTGTCATGGCCAGTAGTTTCTCACAGCCTATTCAGTTAGCTAAACCTCAGGCTAGTCACTGGTTTGCACACTGTAACAGAGCAAAACCGCAGAATTTAAAGTGAATATTCTAGTTCCAATTTCTGTTCCATGTGTACTGAAACTCTGTCAAGTTATGTAAGGAATAGAGAATTTAAGGTATTGTATAAGGAATAAGATTTAGGTAGCTAAAATTTTAAGGCAATGGTTGTTTGAATTCCTATAAATGAGTGAATTACAGCTATGTGATGAACCATTAGACTGTCATCCAAGTCGTTTCTTAACTGATCATAACAGACCATTTTTCAACATAATTCATGTTTTTGTAATGGAATAATTCGTAAAAAAGTTGGAGCATTAAGCAACACAAAAGAGCGTCTGTATTCTCTTTCAGTTTGAGTGGTTCTGTTTCAGTAAGGTACCTAGGCGCTAATTAGTTAAATCGATAGAAATGTAGAATCAAAGATTTGTGGAATGGTTTGGGTTGGAAGTGACCTTCAAAGATCATCTAGTCCAACCCCTCTGCCATGGGCAGGGACATCTTCAACTAGATCAGGTTGGTCAGAGTCCTGTCCAATGTGACCCTGAACACTTCTAACGAGGGGCATCCACAACTTCTCTGGGCAGCCTGTTCCAGTGTCTCACCCTCCTCACCGTAAAGATTTTTTTCCTTATGTCCAGTCTCTAACTTCTTTCTTTCAGTTTAAAACCATGGTCCTTTGCCCTGCCATTACAAGCCCTGGTAAAAAGTTTCTCTCTGTCTTTCTTTAAGTAATGAAAGGCCACAACAAGGTCTCCCCAGAGCCTTCTCTTCTCCAGGTTCTCCAGAACAGTTCCAACCCTCTCAGCCCTTCTATGGTTATTGCCAAATACTGAAAAATGTTTATTAGCCAGTTAAGAAAAGCTTTCCCATTGTAATCAAATTGGCTAAGTTTCCATATATATTAATTTGTTGTTAAAGGTAGGACATGCTCTGAGGGGAGATTTTTAAAGAGGATCAGGTTAGCTGCCCCATTTCCACCTCACGTCTATGACTCAGGCTCCCAAAAATTTTAAGCAAGGGTTTTACCATGGACATGTTATAACAGAGACTCAAATGTTCCAAAGCCACTTTTTACTTTCATTGATACTTGAGGAAGGTAAATATTTCATTAGCATTAGTTTTGTGTGTTAATGAGGCCAAATCTCAGGACAAAAACATCTTAGTGTCAAGAGTTCTGTCTACAAGGCTACTTTCCAATAGTCTCTCTGGTCAGGCAACGGCGTTCTCCTCCTAAAACGAATATAGAGCTAGAGAGTACGTACTGAAGTGTGTGTTTTCAGCAGGTCCTGTTAGATTAGCCCTTAGGCTGCTCTTTTTTCCTCCATTGTACTGCAAAACAGCCTAGTTTCATATGCATTATATAACAGATCAATTGATTAATTATTTAAGGTTTATTGTAATTGATGTTTTGGAACTGTCCTTCAGGGCTGGCTGTGTCTCACCTGAATAATGAGCAGAAATTAAGCAGTGATTATCTTCAGTTTTCTGAAACCATAATGCTGCCCTTTGCCTTTCATGGTGCTATGTAACTAGAGTAACCACAAGCCTCTCCATTTTCGCCTAACTCCAACTTCTCTAATGCATATTAATGAGTAGACCTTTACTTCATAGAAAGCCATAAGGCAGCGGAGTTGGAGAAGAAAGGGTTTCTTGTTTATTTAGGACTTCACACAGTGCTTCATACCTGTTAAAAATACAAAATACCACGCTGCACTGTCCTTGATGCTACATTTATGTAGCTTGTGTGCGTGATCATTCTCCAAGATTTCTCTGATTTTCAGTAAAGCCCTGACAGACAGCAAATAGGTCATATGAGGAGGGGCTGAGGGAGCTGGTCATGTTCAGCTTGGAGAAGAGGAGGCTGAGGAGAGACCTCATTGCCCTCTGCAACTCCCTGAAAGGAGGGTGCAGAGAGGTGGGTGTTGGCCTCTTCTCCCAGGTGAATGATGACAGGACCAGAGGAAATGGTCTGAAGCTGCGGCAGGGGAGGTTTAGATTAGATATTCGGAAGAATTACTTTACTGACAGAGTGGTCAGGCACTGGAACAGCCTGCCCAGGGAGGGGGTTGAGTCACCATCCCTAGAGGTGTTTAAGAAACATCTAGATGTGGCACTTCAGGGCATGCTCCGGTGGCAGAGATTGTAGGTTGTTTGGTTGGACTCAATGATCTTAAGGGTCCTTTCCAACCATGAAGATTCTGTGATTCTGTGAAATCAGAGCAAAAAGACGGGAAGCAATGGACTGTGACTGTTTCTGTACTCTGTCAATACCTTAGAGAAAGAGTTTGGAGCATTTACTTAATCATATTTTATCTCAGGTTCCAAAGCAGTGAGCATGAGGAAAAATTAACACTCATTTTTAACTAGCACTTAGAGATCCTTGGGTGACTCATTCAATGTAAGTGAAAGTTATTACTACTAATTATTATCAATTTGGGGAAATAGATTTAGTATTGTTTTCTTCATGGTTTAATTAGTTCAGTTCCCCTGTTTCTGCATATTATTTTTTTTCCTGTATGAGTTTGAGTTATTCTTGTCTCATTTTAAGAATATTCTAATTTTATTCTGATAATTTTACTCAGCTTTATTGAGTTTCCTTCCAGAGTTCTGTTGATGCTCATAGCAGCATCACTAAGGACCAAAGGTTCTTGAAGAACATTAAATAAATGGAGTCGGAGCAAAACCCCATTAGCTTTTCAGCCTGAATAAAGATGCAAGTCCTCATGGGATTGATTGTGCTTATAGTCTACTCAGAATTAAAATGATCTTTTTTTATGGCCCACAGAAGTGATAATTTGGAGTGTATCCACTCAGTTCCTCAGTGTGGACTAGACTGGAAGCTGCATTATTTAGATGGAGAATTGCTAACCAATGATAATGTTAGTAAAAGGAGCAAAACTTGGACTTCAAATCAAGGATAGGAGGAGGGAGGAGAGACAGGAAGAGCAAGACACCGTGTGATGCCTTCAGAGGTGGCATTCATTCATCTAACCAAATGTCTACAATATAAATACCCAAAGTTATAAGAGGTGAACCCTAACTCATCAGGTTACAAAGGTATCATTGTTTATGGTGAGCCTGGGTGGCTGAAGGCAGTTCCTTCCTCTCCAGGCACTACACGAAGGGTGCTATTTGCCTTAGGACAACAGTTTTGGATGTCCTCTGTTCCTTTCCTCCCAACACCACAGGTAGTAAATAACAGTTCCAGTAACTATGGCCAACTTCTTCCACTTTTTCATTACCTGGCTTCCATGTATTTAAATTCTGGAAGTTGGATGCCTCATCCCTGGAAGTGTTCAAAGCCAAGCTGGATGGGGATTTGAGTAACCAGGGGGTTGAAACTAGATGATTTTTAAGGTCCCTTCCAACCTAAACCATCCAATGGTTCCATGATTCTATGATCCTTGACAGGCAGTGTTCATGTAGAATACAGAAAGTTCAGTGATTTCCCTGAATTCTCAAAGGTTTCCATAGCACTATGGAGAACTAAGCAAAAATCAACACTGTCCATACCCACAGTAAAATCACTTTCCCCCTGGTCTTCATAGAGGACATGGTCAGAGGTACAGATTTATTTTGTATGTGGGGAGCAGAAAGGCCATTGGGAGGGAGGCGTTTTTTAAGTTTAAGAAGTTTCAAGGATAAGTAGGGATGGCTGAGGAATAAAAAAACTATGGAAGACAGGTTTCTGAAGACAGGATTGGATGAAGAATCGGAGGAAGACACAAGAATGCTCACCTTTGATAGTAATGCCACTGGATATCCTTCATGACTCTACCTTCTGTCTGGCTATAAGAAATATATTTTAAACTGAGCAGTGAAAGTAAGCAGAACAGTCATTAAGTAGTAGTACAACACACTCTGTACAGACTGGCACCACATCTTCAAGGCAGCAGCTGCCATCTTATTTTGCTTTTCAGTCCATCCGCTGGCACCTTGTGGCCTTATTCTTTTCTATTTTCATGGGAGGCAATCTGTAGTAGAAATTCTGACTTCTAGTCAAAACATATTCATTTTTTCTTTTGTTATTTTACTTCTCCCATCTCTCACGATTTTTCTCACGATCCTTTGATCCTGGCTTCTGTGCATGACAGTGAAGCAGATAATAACAAAAAAGATGTGAATGACAAAAAAGAGGGAATGGTGCCACTTTAGATTCCCTGAGCACTAATCAAGTTCTAGTTGCAACAGATGATTCTGACCACACTTCCACAGACATAAACAAAAATTTTCCTCAAGCCTCTAAAATCCTAGTTTGTCCCCTTGTTATTCCCCTGCTACTTAGTTGCTGAGTATTGCACGGTTATTTCCCGCGGTAGCTCAGAATGCTGCAGACACTTTGTTAACTCCCTTACCATCATTAGTTCGGGTTCTGTGCCTTACAGAAAGGGGAGGACTCACACGCCACGTTCAAGTGACAGCGTCTCACACCACTTCACAGGGACACTGCCAGCAAGACATTGAGGCAGACATCCTCCTTGTTGTTACCTGAAAATCAGGTTAGAGGCACGATTTTGAGTTGTAGACCTTACCAGTAAATTGATTTTATTAGAACTTAGAGAAAACAGTAACTCCCTGTGTTTTTGCTGTTATCAAAATGGTTCTGAAAAATTCTTTTTAAACAAATGCAAGTAACTAATTTTGTGATAATGAAAATATCTATTGCTTTTGTTATGAAAGATGACAACAAGCTGATCACCGCGTGTCCTTTTCTCTTTGAAACCTTCAGCTGCTGGAAACCCACTTGGAAATTTCATGGGAAAGTTGAAATATATAGTCTTTCTAAAAGGAGAAGGGAGGTTGAAAGAAGTCAGATTTTGGTTTCAGAACAGGTTATTGTCACATAATAACATATTGCAGCAAAATGGGGATGCCAAAAATATTACTGGATACCAGAATAAATCTGATAAAGCACGTAGTGCTCTGGCGAAAAAGAAAAAAAACTGTAGAATTTATTTTTTGTTGTTTTGTACCCCACAAAAAAACCAGAGAAGACTGTTTTGATTGCAGAATTTCAATCAGGATCTGCTGCTTTAAACTGCTTATACGGAGAGGAAATCAACATAACATCATTAAGCTTTATGCAGGAACCATACCCAAAAGCAAAAAAAGTGTCACTAATACTGCAGTAAATAGCAATGATAGGCTGACAAATACGCATGAGTTCACTCACACACAGACACACGTAGGGATGCACCCGATCATCTGGAGGCCAGCAGTCATCATTGCAGAGGTTTTCCACCTGCCAACATTTTTAATGTTATTTTTACTTATGAACCTAATTTATACAGCTTATTGCAGCCTTTGGCTGAAATTACCCACGTTATTCATGTACTTTTCAGAATTACAAATCATTCCACATGCTATGGCGATAGGGAGCTATGCAAAGCAGCTCTTCCTATACATACCGACAAAGCCCAGTGCAAATCTTCTCAAACGTATTTATTGGAGAATTAAAGCTGTTTGCTTATAACAAATTGGAAATCTGTGGTGCAGAAATATTATGCATAACCTTGTAAATCAGATTAACTGGTGTTCCTTCTTTCATACAATAAATTCCATAGGGAGCATCTGTTAAGGCAGTGCCTGATGACCTGGCACCAGATCAGAAAGCTTGCTGCTTTCTGCACTAATTTTGAAATCTGGTCCAAGTGGGAGCATCATTACTTAAGCTCAAATCTGTTCTACACTGAGATTAACATGCTGTGATACCTGCTCATTGTGGTCCATTAGTCCTTGTACCGTTTGAGCAGTCAGCTGTGGTGTGTTCAGTGGCTCGGTCTGCTCAGTTTGAAATGCTAATACACTTCATAACATAAACATTCAACACTGTTGTGGCCTTTTTTAAGTAAACACACCATTACAGTTGATGAGGAAATTTAAAAAAGCAAAAAGAGGTCTGAAAAATCAGAGGTGTTTATCACAAGAACTGACCTGTTTTTTTAACTAATATTTCTTTGAATTTGCCATGAGAAATACTTATTTATTATGAAGACAATGTAAAGGTTATTGGAGAAATATCTGTTTAAGACTTGAAGGTGAGTGGTGAGACACTGGAACAGGTTGCTCAGAGGAGTTGTGGATGTTGCACCCCTGGAGGTGTTCAAGGCCAGGCTGGACGGGGCTTTGAGCAGCCTGATCTGGTGGGAGGTGGGTTGGAACTGGATGATCTTTAAGGTCCCTTCCAACCAAAACCATTCTAATATTCTATGACTGAGGATGAATAACTGTGGGGGCCAACTGCAAATGAAGGCAACGTGGTTTTCATGTCATAGAATGAGAATGGAAAACGAGCTTCAGTTGTAGCTGACTAAAGGGAAGGATACAGAGTGAAATTCTGTTAGGCACCTCAAATATGGAGGTGCTGTCTTTCTTTGCCTTTATGGTGAACATTTGTTTAAACTAGATAACATAATCTAGAATTGGTTTTGTAATGATGGAGTCACTTGAAAGGAGAAACTGAGGGCTGAAGGGTTTAACTGAGGCTTAGGATCCAGACTCATGGAAGTAACAGACTATGAAGGCAACAGGCACCTAAATCATGCTGAAATAAGAGGATAATTTTTGACCTAGCTACTTAAAATGAAAAATAACTAGTCTGTAACAGTTATCAGTTTACAATAATGAAGGATTAGATAATATATACCAATGGTACAACCAGTCAATAGTGGTTGTTCAACGACTTAATAGTGGTTGAAAAGTAAGAAAAGTATTTCCTTACTTTTGGGAGTAGTACTGCAAAGAAATTGTGTAGCCAAAAAGAATCAACATCTTTGTTCTAATTTCTGCAAATTACAGGTTGAGTGATCTCTGTATTTCAGCAGTGTTTCAAATCAGATAATTATATTTCCTGCATCAATAATGAAAAAAATCATCTTAGCACCAAATGCTTGCACAAATTTCACATAGCATTGAAATCCTAGTAGATGAGAATAACTTCAGCTGAAAGCTTTATCTGTTGACACGAACTTGTTGGGCAGGGACAGTAAAATCTATTTAGGCTTTAAATTTTTATAGTAATTGTAATTACATTCAGTTAAAATGCAGAAAAATTAGAAGAAAAAGGAAGAAGTCTCTCACCTATTGTTTACAAAATAGCCCTAGGAAGATTATTTAAAAAAAAAAAATTTCCCATACTGCACAATTAGCCAGTGGAGCCAAGCAAGCTTACAGAAACACGGGGGGAAAGTTTTCCCAAAATAAGCAAAGATCTTCCAAATAACCCAGTTCTTTCACTGGAACCTAATAGTCTGAAATTTCCTAAACCTAGTATTGGATCTGTTCTCTGGCTCACTTTCCTACCCTTAATTGGGAGACTAAATAATTTCCTTGATGAAGCTCTCACTAGAGCTGCAAATTTATTTTTAAGGGTGAGAACCAATCTTTTTCAGTCCAAAAATACATTATATTTGGTACAAAAATACATTGCAAATCAAGAAGTTTTCCCCTGTGATGAGAGGGAGGGAGGATTTTGGAATTAGGTTAGCAAATGACAAAGGCAGAGGTATTCCCATTTTAGTCCGTGGTTCAGTGGTCAAGGCACTCAGCTGGCGACTGGGCTTCAGTATCCTCTTCTCTTGCCAAGGAGATATAAACCCGAAATCTCTAATCATTTAGAAGAATTGCCTGACTGCAGGGTGAGAAGTTCTGGGTTGTGGTGTACTGGGATTTACCCTGGGGATTTTTATAAAAGGCATTTTATAACGAAGCCCTTCATTGCTGAAGAACACTGTTACCAAATTCAGCATCAGGTGTTTAAACAGGTCTATGAAGTTCGCAAGAGCGTTGTGAGTTAGTGATTTTGAAAAGGTAAAAATGAAAATGAAGCTGTGAGGAAGCTGTATGTACGGAGAGAGAAAAAACCCTTTGATATCTCAGTCTATTCCCTGCCTTTTCTTTCTGTGTGTTCCTTAGTTGTAGCTCAAACTAAATTAAGTGCAGGCAGGTTCGGATTTCAGATTCATTCGTAAAAACACACAGGGATGGTCTCCTGTCACAGTCTTTTAGACCTAATTGGGACCTTTGAGTATACCTCTAAAAGGGATGTAACATTAGATATATTTCTAGCCTTTTTAAAAGTATATGTCTGTTCTGAAATGGACATAAAAATTAGCTTCAGACATTGATGGGAATCACAGTTCTAATACCCTGAGTTTTTAAAAATCCATCTCTGAAGAAAAAAAGTCAATTTTTTTTATTCCTTATCAAATGGGAATTCTTTAAAGAAAAGGACAAAAACCATTAAAATATTTTCCTTCAGGCCCACCTCTCTGGCCCATGACAGCTTCTGGCATGTTATGAGTGAATATCCTGTTGTCTCATATTCCATAGTTGACAAGAGCCTACATGTGTAAAGTTGGAAGCTTTGTAGATACAATCAGTTCAGAAAATGTTCTGGGGAGATTACTTGATCACAAAATTCAGCATTGCTCTCTACAACTACCTGAAAGGAGGCTGTGGAGAGGTGGGAGTCTGTCTCTTCTCCCAAGTAACAGGCGATAGGACAAGAGGAAACGGCCTCAAGTTGTGCCAGGGGAGGTTTAGATTAGATATTAGGAAAAATTTTTACACTGAAAGGGTTATTAAGCATTGGAACGGGCTGACCAGGGAAGTGGTTGAGGCACCATCCCTGGGTGTATTCAAAAGACAGGTAGACATAGCGCTTAGAGATACAGTTTAGCGATGGTTTTTGTCAGAGTTAGGTTGATGGTTGGACTAGATGATCTGAAAGGTTCCTTCCAACCTATGTAATTCTATGATTCTATGTTTCTATAATTACAGATCAACTATAGGGAGAAACAAAGCAAAAATATAATTTTAATAAAAAATGAGCAAGTACTGGCAGGAAAGATTACGAGAACCCATCCCAGACTATGGTTTGACATGGTACATAGGCCAAAGACAGTGGAAATAGACAGATCACATACTCCTCAGTCAGAGGGAACTGAAATCGTACTTCCAACCACTTTTCTGAGGGTCCTAATGAGAGAACATTAGTGACAGTTTGGGGAATAAAGGTCAAATAATTAGGTGGTTTTTTTCCATAGGAAAAACATTCATAAACATCAACTTTCTTGCTAACTGTTTGGGGTGACAAAAATAACTTTTCTTCCAAATAAAAAATACAGAGACACATTTCGCTTGCGTATTTACTTCATCATATCTCATTGCAAAATTATGCCTTCTTTTCTGTCTTCTTTCTCTACTGCCTTTGTCATTAACCTTATACACATTCCAGAATTTTTAGTTTAAGTATGATAAGGTGAGCCTGTTTCTATTCCCGTATTTCTAGCCAAGTCAACAATATCCTTAGAAACCGTTGCAATGTTTCTATATCTGTCTGGCATCCTCTACTTTGTCCAGTTGAATGTCATTTGCAAGTTTTATTCACATTGTTTCCCTCTTCAGATCATTAAGGAAGAAACTAAATATGACAAATGAGGGTGTTTAGCACATCAGATGAGGCCATCATCTCTGCACTTGAGCATCTCACAGTCAAAAACATTTTCAGGCCCTCTGATTATTTTGCCACCTGCTCTTTGGTCAAAAGGCTTCTACTCTGTGTCCTTCCAGGAGAGCCCAGCGCTGTAGAATAAATGCACATATTTTTAAATGCCCCCCTAGGCAAAACCTATCATCTGCAGTGTTGATGTCTGTAAGCTGATGGTTTTCCTTCCAACACCTAAGTAAACAATGGCAGTACGTAAAGCAACAGCAGTGCCCAAAGCACATTTCCTTTACTGTCAATGGCATCCTTGAAATCATGCCAATTAAAGGGCACTTGACAGGGAGATCCAGCTAAATAAGCACAGACTGATCTTCCTGAATGCTCTGAACATTCATTAATCTGCCATACCAAGTGCCAATGCTGATCCTGCGAATGCTGAAATTTGCAATGTAATGTCAACTACACTATAGGATAAGTTTTCCTTTGCTCCATCCCTTGACATTCAAGTTATTTTTCACAAGCAAATAACTTTTGGTCATGAAAAAATACGGCATGGCTCCTAAACATCCTGAAAGTAAGTATTATTCCAAAAGCGAATGAAGAGACATTCCAAACCTGCCTGGACACATTCCTGTGCCACCTGCTCTGGGTGACCCTGCTCTGGCAGGGGATTGGACTGGGTGATCTCCAGAGGTCCCTTCCAACCCTTATCTTTCTGTGATTCTGTGATTCTAACACTCCTGTTCTCTTACTAATATAATGGTGTGATACATATTCATGGAGTGGAGGACAGAAATGTCTTAACAGTTATTTAGTGGCCCATGTGAAACAGCCTGGCCATTTCAGTCCATGTCAGAATAGATTAATTTGTCCATTTGCTTCATTGCCTGAAGGCAGAACAGTTTGGGTTTTGTTCAGTACTGTTTTCTTTTCAGCAGATGAGTGTGATATAAGAATATTTTGCTACTTTGATATTGGATCAGTCAATTAGATACTATAGGAGAAAATATTTAATAAAACTACAAATAATTTGAGTTCAAAATTTCCCCCAACTGACTATCTATTCAACAATTTATATAATTTTTTTTAGTTTATTTTCCAGTTTATTATGTCATGGATAACACAAACAACCCTCCCAAAAATGAAAAAAGATGGAAAAAGATAAAAATGGAGGCTAGAGACTGGTATGGTTAGAGACTGGGGAGCAGAAACTTAACTAAAGTCCTAAATTGCCAAAAGATCAAACAATCTTCAGCTTCAGCTGTTATCTTCCAGAAAGATTTCAGGCTAGATGCAGTAAGGAATGTATCTATCTCAGAAGCATATACTGCAAGTCCGTACTCGTAGGTTTCTTATGCTTGTAATGGGATACCTACTTCTGTGTTTGATCCCCAAGCTCTCTGTTTAATATCTGAATACATCAAGACACTTCAACATGTGGTTCAGAAAATCTCTGTATTAAGAGCGCACAAGAGAAAAAGGCGAATACAGATCATGACATCTTTAAGTACTACTGTTCACTTGGTTTCCCAGTCTGAAACTTATCCTGAAAATAGACTTTTATTTTCTCTTGAGACATGGGTAGAGGAGGAGGCTATCCTTTTTATATCACAGCCTAGTAATTTCAATATGCACCCAGGACATACCGAAAATTTAGGTCTCATTCCCTCCTTAGCCTGGGTGTGTTCAAACTGATATTCTTCAGTTTCCAGAAAAGAACCATAACCATCCGTTTATAAACTATCTTTCTTGGAAAGAGGGTGGAAAAGACATAATAGAAAAAAGAGGAGAGCACAATTTATGCAACTTATAAAATGATTTTTCTGGTCAGAAAATAAGGGAGGATGTGTGACTTATTTGATGTAGAATGTGTTTGGAGACTTGAATGTGAAGAAGACTTGATAAATATTGACAATTTCAAATCTAGGCAGCAGTTGCTTAAGTTTTTGAAGATTGCATTTTGTTCAAGTACCTAAATTCTGCCTGTCATACTCTACCTCATGCTAGAATAAGTAAAGAAGAATTCAGAAATTACAGAAGTTTCTATAGATTAGATAATGATATATTCTCAAATCATCTGGTTCGTCTAAATTCTAAATTGCTGAAACAGTGTTGAAGCCTTCAATGGTTCTCCTGAAGAAAGTTGGCATATGTATAAGGTTCCAACAAACTGAAATTAGGTAGCACTACCTATATCGAAAAAGAAAGTGAAGAAAGAGCTCAGCCAACCTAAATTCACTTCTGTAACAAATAAACAATTGTTCACAAGAAATGGATATTTTTATTCTGTTGTTATAAAGAAAGGATAATGTGTGTTGTTCAAAATTAAATCCTATCAAGCTATCCTAGTATCCAGTTCAGAATACTTGTGAAGAATGAGTGACTGTATCTTAAACTAATTAAATTTTTTATTATTGCACATGAACATTCTTATAACCACACTAAGAAGATACGAATCTAGACTTCCCTGAGTGAGGTGCACAACCGACTTTAGTGTTATTCAAACTGTATTTTGCATTTGTCACCTTTCCAACAGGAGAGATAAGCTCAATGGCCTTCTTAGAGATCTGCCCTGAATCCATTTGTAACTGATATTTCCAACACTGATTAGAATTATGATAAACAGAGTATGGTTATTAAATCTGTAAACAGTACCATGCTGGATGAAGGTGCTCCTAGAACAGAATAATCTACCGCTAAAATACTGGATGAGGAATGATTAACTGAGAAGCAGTTCTGCAGAAAACAAGACCTAGATGATTAAAATGAATCACAAGTTAAACTTGAGTCAACAATGTCGTTCCATTGTTAAAAAAGGTGAATGTCATACTGAAAGAATACAAAGAGGGGTAATACGTTTTAGAGATATGAAATAGTCTTTCAATTCTACCCTGCTAAGGCAAGGCACAACATGGAAAAGTACCATAAATTCACAAAAACTGCACATCATCCTGGGTGGACAACATGAACTAATTGGAGATCAACCACAAAAAAACCCAGAAATATGAAAAGAAATGTGGAAAACAGGATCACCAGATTAAAACTGGATTTGTTTAGGTTTTGTTTTTTTTAAAAAAAAAGGAAAATTAGGTGGAGACATGGTGGTTGTCTTCAAAACTGTTAAGGACTTCTGAAAACATCAATTTGAGAAGTTATTCTCATATTTCATAGGACAAGATATAATAGGCTTAAATTGAAAGAGACCATAGAAGAACAGATAAAGAACCAGGGAAGGAAAACTTATGAAAAGACTAGTTTGGCTAGGGACAGATTGTCCAAAGTAGCCATGAAATCTGCACCACTGTAAAGAGCTTCTAAAACAAAAATATTCTGAAATTATTTAATAACGTGCTATTCTTTTTTTCTAGGGCAGCTTAGTATGCAACTCAGGAGATCATATTCTTGCCTTCAGCCCTGGTCTATTACTGTCTTTTAGAATCATAGAATGGCTAGAGCTGGAAGGGACCTTAAAGATCATCTAGTTCCAACCCCCCTGCCCTGGGCAGGGACACCTCCCACTAGATCAGGTTGCTCAAAGCCCCGTCCAGCCTGCCCATGAACACCTCCAGGGATGGGGCATCCAGAACATCTCTGGGCAATCTGTTCCAGTGTCTCACCACCCTCACAGAAAGAGTTTATTCCTAATATCTAAGCTAAATTTACCCTCTTCCAGTTTTAAATGGTTATCCCTCATCCTATCACTGACAAAAAGTCCCTCCTCATCTTTCCTGTAGGCCCCCTTCAGGTACGGGAAGGCCGCTATAAGGTCTTTCCGGAGCCTTCTCTTCTCCAGACTGAACAACCCCAACTCTCTCAGCTTGTCTTCATAGAAAAGGTGTTCCAGACCTCTGATTATTTTTGTGGTCCTCCTCTGGACCCATGTCAACAGGTCCATGTCCTTCTTGTGCTGAGGGCCCCAGAGCTGGACGCAGTACTCCAGGTGGGGTCTCACCAGAGCAGAGCAGAGGGGCAGAATCACCTCCCTCAACCTGTTGGCCACGCTTCTTTCGATGCAGTCCAGGATGCAGCTGGCTTTCTGGGATGAAAGAGTTGCCTTTCTGGGCTGCTTTCCTTCTCCAGTTTCTGCATCCAAAATCTGAGGATGGTAGTGTACTACTTGGTAATAACCTCTGAAGATACAATTCGAAAATCACCTGTACCCCTAATATATTCAAATGCAGTTTTAAAACATTATTCTAAGAAGCAATCTTTGTTAGCCATCAAGAGCAAACAATTATCCAACATGTTCCTAAAATGAGACTATCTCTAAGGAAGTAGTTGGTCACACAGTACAGGCCTTCTCATCCTACACTGTATACTTTAACAATTATTAATATGCCCCAAGAAACTTCATATTACCCCTTTCAGAATCTTTTGACAAGTACTCCTGGGAAATGCAGTCTTAGATCTGCCTTACAGTTACTAGTCTAAATATTCATAGATTCCTGATAGACCTCGCTGCTCTCAGAACTTGGATCAGGAGAGTCACGAAACCCCCTCTTGTCCCAAATGAGTGTTCTGAACATGATTGTGCACAATCAGTTAAAGTGAAATTAAGGTGCTCTCTTTGGAGTAGCCTTGCCATCATCTATAATTACTGTGGGAAATATTAGGTGCTATTATTAAAACAGACGTACAGAGTGATTGCTGCTATAATAAACACGATATGGTTATTGGTACAACTAAGCAAATGTGAGTTTTTGTGAGGCAAAAACATAAGGCTTCATTCAATCTGTTCAACAAAAATGTGTCCCTCGTTATAGTAGTTATCTGAGTTTCTCTCAGTCTAGAATACATTTTTTCTCACTACACCACTGTCAGGAAAATGTTTTTACCTCCATTTCGCATATGAGGAGATAGGGCAAAAGGGAAGCACTTACCAGCAAATTCAAACGATCAATTGAATACCTTCAGGATCTATTTAATCCCTGAATCATGCCTGGTTTTGCTGGGTGACTTCTGGTAGTGCTCAGCTACTGCAGCAGCAGAATAGGGCATCAGGTGTATTTTAGGAAAGAACAGTTACAAACCATAGCAGAGTTAATAACTGATATCACATGAAGGTATATTCCAAGTTGTGAACATAGAGAAGGGTGATGTTGTTCACTTGTAGAAGGAACCAACTCTTTTGAGAAATATAATAATTAATATCCTGAGACAGAAAAGCCAGGCAGCTCCATTCCTTGGGAACCCACTAAACCCACAATGAAGGATACGGGTTCATAGATCGAAGCGTTCCCACGGCAGAGCCCTCTCCTTTCTGACACAGCGTTTGTCTCCTGGAAGGAATAGCCTCCAGTCTAATACTGTCAGTCTCATGTGTCCTCATTGCTATCTGAAAATCAAATAAAAAATGAAAAGTATAACCCTAAATGAAAATGAAAGAAAAGATAGAGTGTCCCTGGAGTCCACTAGGAATTGTGCTTTCATTAATGATTTCATTTTTGAAAAGAAATCATGAAATGATGCAGGAAATATCTAAGGGGAAACACCTCAGACTCAGGTATACAGAAAGAGCTATTTCACGAACAGAAAGTACAGAAAATTTTTAATCTTTCCAGTCTGAAAACAAGGAGAGCAGTCAGAGATGGCAGCATGTTTCTAAAAAAATTGCCAGGCTTAAAATCCTTTAGTAGACATTAGCATCATGCAGGACTTCAAAAATTGCTCAGTGGACAAGGCCACAAAGCTGGGGACATGCCATTTAGCGGGATGGATCAAAGGAAGTGCACAGAAAAGGCTGTTTCCAGACTGTTCCCTGTTCTGACATAACAGTAATGCTTAAATGAGTCTTCCTTGTAAAGTTATGAAGTGATAATTTAAAAACAAACAGAAGTGAGGTGCATTAAACTGTGGAACTAGGCCATCATTTTCTTAAGAGGAATGAATTTATTGCTTCAAAATAACCAAAAGAAGATGAGAAAGATAAGAGAGACTTTGTTATCAGACAGATACTTTGAGCTCTCTTAGCGGAGGAGACAATAAACATATTCATTTAATTTAATTAAGTACAGTTATGTTTTGTATATATTATATATTACCTTACTAAAACAACTTAAACATTAGAATCATAGAATCATAGAATCATAGAATCATAGAATGTGCTGGGTTGGAAGGGACCTTTAAAGGCCATCTAGTCCAACCCCCCTGCAGTGAGCAGGGACATCTTCAACTAGACCAGGTTGCTCAGAGCCCCGTCCAACCTGACCTGGAATGTTTCCAGGGATGAGGCATCTCCCACCTCTCTGGGCAACCTGGGCCAGTGTTTCACTACCCTCAGTGTAAACAATTTCTTCCTTACATTCAGTCTAAATCTTCCCTCTTTTTTCAGTTTTAAACCATTACTCCTTGTCCTGTTGCAACAGGCCCTGCTAAAACGTTTGTCCCCATCTTTCTTGTAAGCCCCCTTTAAGTACTGGAAGGCTGCTATTAGGTCTCCCAGGAGCATTCTCTTCTCCAAGCTGAACTTGGAGACTCCACAACTTTCTCAGCTTGTCTTCATAGGAAAGGTGTTCCAGACCTCTGATTATTTTTGTGGCCCTCCTCTGGACCCACTCCAACAGGTCCGTGTCTTTCCTGTGTTGAGGGCTCCAGAGCTGGACGCAGTACTCCAGGTGGGGTCTCATCAGAGCAGAGTAGAGGGGCAGAATCACCTCCCTCGACCTGTTGGCCATGCTTCTTTTGATGCAGCCCAGGATACGGTTGGTCTTCTGGGCTGCAAGCGCACATTGCTGTCTTGTGTCCAGCTTTTCATCCACCAGTACCCCAAAGTCCTTCTCATCAGGGTTGCTCTCAATCCCTTCATCCCACAGCTGGTACTGATAGCAGGTGTTACCCTGACCAAGATGCAGGACCCTGTATTTGGCCATGTTGAACCTCATGAGGTTCACATGGGCCGGCTTCTCAAGCCTGCTCAGGTCCCTCTGGATGGCATCCCATCCCTCAGGCATGTCAACTGCACCACTCAGTTAGGTGTTCTCCACAAATTTGTGAAGGGTGTACTCGATCCTGCTGTCTATGCCATTGATGAAGATATTGAACAGTACTGGTCCTAGTACAGACCCCTGAGGGACACCACTTGTCACTGACTTCCATCTGGACATTGAGCCATTGATCACTACCATCTGGATGCAACCACCCAACCAATTCCTCATCCACCAAACAGTCCACCCATCAAATCCATATTTCTCCAATTTAGAGAGAAGGATGTTGTGGGGGACCATGTCAAAGGCCTTACAGAAGTCCAGATAGACAACATTCATACCTGTTCTGTCCACTGATGTTGTCATTCCATCATAGAAGGCCACTAGGTTGGTCAGGAAGAACCTGCCCCTGGTGAAGCCATGCCGGCTGTCTCAAATCTTCCCCCTGTCCTCCATGTGCCTCTGCATAGCTTCTAGGAGGATCTGTTCCATGATCTTCCCAGGCACAGAGGAGAGGCTGACAGGTTGGTAGTTGCCAGGGTCCTCCTTTCTACCCTTTTCAAACATGGGTGCAATGTTTCCCCTTTTCCAGTCACCAGGGACCTCACCTGATAGCCATGACTTTTCAGATAGCATGGAGAGTGGCTTGGCAACTGCATCAGCCAATTGCCTCAGGACTCTGGCATGCCTCTCATGAGGTCCCATAGACTTCTGTATGTTCAGGTTCCCCAGGTGGTCACGAACCTGATCTTCTCTTACAGTGAGAGGGACTTTGCTCTTCTAGTCCCAGTCTTCTGGTCCATCCATTTGAGAGGTGTGGGAAGAGAGGTTGCAATTGAAGACTGAGGCAAAAACTCATTGAGTACCTCAGCCTCCTCCTCATCCACTGTTTCCAGTTTGCCAGTCTTGCTCATCACAGGGGGGTACACTTTCTTTGAGCTCCCTTTTCTGGCTGACATACCTGTAGAAGCCCTCCTTATTATTCTTTGTGTCCCCTGCCAAGCTCAACTCCAGCTGTGCTTTGGCCTTCCTGACCCTGTCCCTACGCAACTGGGCAGCGTCCCTCTACTCTTCCCGGGATACCTGTCCCAGCTTCCACTGCCTGTGCTTCTCTTTCTTGCCCTATAGTTTGACCAGCAGGTCTCAACTCATCCATGCTTGTCTCTTGCCCTCCTTTCCTGATTTCTTACACCTGGGGATCAAGAGCTCTTGCTTTCTGTGGAAAGTGATCTTAAAGATCTGCCAGGTCTGTTCTGCTCACTTGTCCCTGAGGGCAATCACCTCACGGAGGTGGTAATGTTCTAGGGGGTAGGCTCTTTATTTAAACAGAGATCTAATGAGTGGAGCTGGTCTAAAAACCTTTGAATGAAAACTTCTGGTCAGAAAATACTTAGTAGCTGAAACTTAAAAACCTCACAGAAAAGAGCTTAATTAATTTCTTAATGAAACATTGAATTTATTTTTAAATGTCAAAATATTTTGGTTAATTAGTTTTGAAATAAAAAATAAACTAGTTTCTGACTCAGAATATATATTTTTGTTTTATTTTACATTGTGGAAGGTGATATGGGGCTTTTATGAAATGATAAAATGGTCAATATCTTCATTAAATATCATAAGATCATTTCAAAAATTATTTCAACCACACTGAATTGAATTTTAACAGGATTAGAAGTGGGTGGTTTTTGTTGGCTAATATTTTTGAGATTATGAAAACATTTATTTTCCTTAAATGTACAAAACTGAAAATCTCAAAACTGTTCACAGAAAAAGAAATTAAGTTCACAGCCAGTATGATGTTCCTAGTCAGTATGATGCTTCTTTATATTGAATCATCTTGTGCTATCTTCATCTATCAAGCCACCAGTGATATAGGCAATCCTTTTGGGTCTGAGTTTTATGAACACTTAGCAATTGATAAGTGCTCTTTGAAGAGCTTTCAGCTTGAGTAGAAAAGATGAACATCCAAGGAAATAGATGTATGAGGTCTCCATGATCATATAGATAACTAAGGACAGAGTCCTAACTGCGCTCATCAGTGTTTTATGTCCCTTACAAGGCCTCAGCTGTTAGATCATGCACTCTGAATCACTTTGAGATTATCTGTGTTTAAGGAAGGCAGGTACAGCAATTTTAAGGATAGATTAGGTCGTTTTCTTAAATTAATCACTGGGGGAATTTTTGCCCCATGCTGCTCCTTTGCTGTTTTCTAGTTCTCTGACACCTCTCCAAGCTCAGGCAGATCCAAGCCCTGGCTGCTTTGCTTGAGCAGGCATTTCTTTGGAGAAACCTTCCCTCGACATGATCGCTTGTTTCTGCATGAGGAGCAACAGATAAACCTTCTTGACAACTCCTGCCAAAGAGCATAACCTCACAGCGAGACAGCTCTTGTGTAAGAACTAATTGCTTATAACAGGCCATATTTTCATCAAGAGGTTTTCCATCTTGGCTTCATACAGCTCTGTGCCACACTTCTGCAGCAACCCTATGAAGTAGCTTCATAACGGCTGTTGCAATGTGTGGCACCAAATGAGGCATGATGCTGGAGATATAAAGTGGTGTCATGCTGAGCAAAACCTACTGGGACTTGTTCTGGATTAGTGTCCTTTCAACAGAGCAGCACTTAGCTACTTCTATTCCAAATGTTAGAAATTAGTTTACAAAGACAAGTAGTATCCTTACAAATCACAGAACCACAGAATGATAGGGGTTGGAAGGGACCTCTGGAGATCACCCAGTCCCACCCCCTGCCAGAGCAGGGTCACCCAGAGCAGGTGGCACAGGAACGTTTCCAGGTGGGTTTGGAATGTCTCCAGAGACGGAGACTCCACCACCTCTCTGGGCAGCCTGTGCCAGGGCTCTGCCACCCTCACAGCAAAGAAGTTCCTCCTCATGTTGAGATGAAACTTCCTGGGTTCAAGTTTGTGCGTGTACATACTTATATATATGTTTCCATGAAATTCAGACTTTCAGATTGAGTATCTTATGAAGGAAGAACTCAAAGGCCTTGAAGTTGCTATCTAACACTCAAGATAATTGAAGTGGAACAGCTAGTCTCTGACTGATTATTAAGAGAAAGATCTGGTTGGAGATATTTAAGCAGAATATATTTTGAAGAACTGTTCTTCTTTAAGGTGGTTTTTAACGGGCTTGCTCCAAAATGACCTTTTACTTAATATAGAAACTGAAATCTCATTTTAAAATCATTTAAATAAAATATTTTGATCAAATGAAAACAGGTTCTGATTTTTTTTCTTTTTTTTAACACATAGACAACTCCAGAACTTCAGGCCCATGTGGTTTGATTTCATTTGGTTTGTATCCTTTAGAATTAAACAACACTTTATTGTCCTGCTCTATTTGCAGACAGAAATGTGGCAGGAATGCTGTGATTTTGATCACATTATATCAGTGGCATGTGGTTGCTGTAGCTGCTCAAGAGATTTGGTATTATGTCCCTATTCTTGGTAGTGATGAAACTTTAAAGGGCTCCTACAGTCACGGCAGTTAAATGTGGACAATATCTGGTAGGTACCAGTAGTAGCAGGTACTGTTGATGGTTTGCCATGATTAATTTGAATTGTAATAGTCAAAGAGACTTCTAATGTTTCCATTTGGGAAACTATTCTACACCCCCACGTTCTTGACTTTCAGGAAGATCATGCTAGTAATCAACCAACACGTTGCCTTTCAAAAATATCTTCCATTACTCCCACATGCATTTCCAAAATTACACCTACTTAGATTTTTTTAAGGTATTTCTGGCAAAGTTTATCCTCTTGATGCCAATGAAAGCTAGTAAAAAATTAAGCTCACTATTCCCTGCATTGCTTGCAAAACATCTACTGAGAATTTTAACCTAATTTAGCTTCTTTTCTGTGGCTCAGATACAGCATAGAATATTATTCTGTTTTTTTCTCTTTGTCTGTAAAAATGATGGTAGCATTTCTGCTTAAATAAGTCGGCAGCTAAATGAATGACATAATGCATTCCTTCAGTTTCACTTGAGCCTCCTCTTCTTTGACTTAGTGAATTTTCACTGTGTCCTACCCGAAGCAATTTTACATCCTAAGCCTCTCCTAAAGGTTGATTCTCATCTATGTTCACTGAAACTCACTTATAAACCAGACAGTTATCTGACAACAATTTGCATGTGCAGCTAATGATAAAACAGCTCACGTATTCAAAAAGAAACTGTGACACCTCGAAACTCGCTGGGCAGGAGAAAAAGTACCTCATTATCCCATTTGGCTGTAGGGACTTTTTATCTCGTATTGATAACCTTTATTGTGATGGAGCAAAACCCAGTGTATTTTGTTTATTATTTTAAGATTACAAACCTTGCTGTTTTGCTGTGTAATGCAGATAAGATCTTAATGTTTTATGTTCAGATAATTTAATTGGCTCAATTGCCGGGCAGGAGGAGCAGCAAGAGCAGCCTGCAGTTTGCCTGACCCTTTTCTATCAGATTGAAGTATTATTATGTACTGTACTATATTAAGCTTCATCTGGACAAAAGCACAATCTGTTCTTTTTAAGCTTCTTAATAGTTTCTAGTACTGATTCATTGAAAGTGGAACTAACAGATTGTTACAGTTAGACAGTAGGTGGGGATGCATATGCTTGAGTTTTGAACAAAATTCCAACTCTGAAGCAGGGAGGAGTCTTTTGCACGATGATGTAATCGACTTTCTTTTTTAAACATGCGGAGACATATGGGAGTAGCTTTTGAACTGGGCTTAGGGCCAGAGGTTCAGGTAGGCAACAGGCAGGATTCAGGCTGGCATTTTAAAAGAACCCGGCTGCCGGTTGTTGCCCTGAGTATAGGATGTATTTACAAAAGCCATCAACAGCTAGCAGCTCTGATTACGCCACCGACAGACAAAGTTGAAGAGGAGGTGAACATCCAGTAAAATACTGATAGCTCCTCCAGCAGAACCAGTCACAATATAGGGGTGCTGGTTTCCAAACGCTGAAATGGAGACGGAGTTTGGTGGGAGAGGAGGAGCTCAGTATAAATTGAGCATACTTCAGCCCCAGCTTGTGTCGTTTGCTGAGTCTTTTCTGCTGAACTGGAACTAGCCACGCAAAAGTAAATCAATCCTTCCCTTCTGTTTAAATTTTCCTTAGGATCTTTCTTTAAATTTAGAAATGGAAACAAACTAGCTACATGGACAGATTTCCAGGACACAGGCAGCTTCCATCACAGGGGAGTCACAGAGGATGTTGCTTTGGTTCCAACATAGGGCTTCTGAGTTAATTTTCACTTGGAAGTGAAATTACAAACTCCTCCTCAGAGTCAGGTGGCCTAAGTCCTCCCCTTGTCCACCCATGTGTGCAAGAAGTCCCTGTATCCTTCTCCTTGTGCCCTTCTCCTGTGTCATAGACCTGGCTGAAGAGTGGGAACTGACCTGTCAGTGGAAAATTGCTCTTGCTGCAGCAGTTTTACTAGTACTACTATGGAAATATCACAGTTCAAGAACCAAATGTCCGCAAGGAGCCCAGTTCCATACAGAAAGCATGGAGATGCTCTTCCACTGTGTACGTCACATCTCATCCTCAAGGAAATGATGTAATGTAACTTACCCAGTTTCCCACTCCCATTCCCTCAGTGCTAGACGAATACCTTCATGCACGTACAGGTTTTCCACAGAAAGAAAGATAGCTCAGAGGAAGTTCATCCTAATATGTGCTGTGAAGGAGTTTAGCAGAAAAGAATTCATTTTTTCATCAAGGAGTGTTCATTATCCCCACAGTATAGCTCAAATTAAATATACATACCTCATCCAACCTCTTGCACAACAGGGGGATCCACTATGAATAATTAATTAAGTAGAGTTTAATCAGCAATGATCATGACAAGAGCTCCACTGGTGTATTTGTATGAGCATCTTGAAGCAAAGCTGCTTTCTGTTTTCATCAAATCTCCCTTGAGCTCTTGCTGTACAGCTATAGTTTTCCCAGTTGGAAAACTCAATCACTCCCAGGTTTGGACTACCAGGATGTTCTTTTTTCAAATGTTAAGAATGTAACAGTTTGCTAAATGGCCTTGGTAGTTTAACGTTTCCCCTCATTTTGGATGACACATTGCTTTCTGTGTGGTTTCACAAAATCTCCCTGTCTTGGTACATGATGAGACCATGGCGTTTGTGCCAGAGCAACCTTTATTTGACTGGAAAATGTTTAGTGCACTTTGTGTTCATTGCAAGACTTACTATTTTTCAGTACTGTAATTAAACCTATTCTCAGCTTTATAGCAAGCCTCAGGGTAACAGTTTGTACGCTTGTAGCACTTTCAAACGAAGAGTGCAGTATCTGGAACATTGAAGAGATCCAGTTCTGTAAGTCAATTAGAGCTGGCCAGGAATTTTCCATTGACAGGTTTTTGACAGAAAATGAAGGCTTTGGAATTTCAGTCTCTTTATGATATACTATTGAACATTTTTTCCTCAAACTTTCATCTTCTATGGCAAAGTTTAGTATGGTCTTTTTTATTTTTTTCCTTTTTATTTTCTGTTAAGAAAAGTGAAACAGAACATTTAATGTTGATCCAGATTGACCTAAATGAGAATAATTTTAAAGTAGTGTATTTTCTGTCAAACAGCTTAATTTTATTTTAGACGGCCTCAGGGCCCAGTGGGAATTAAATGTCACTGGCCCCCATTTTTCCTTCAGACTGACTTCTGAGGCTATAATGCGTCTTTCATGAGGCAGCACGTTCTCGACCTCTAGCTGAACTGCTTCAGCATCTCATGGGAATCACTTGGTGCTCATGTATCACTGGAAACACAGCTTGCCCTAAGAGCGTGACACATGGGGGAGTGCTGGGCACCTGATTTACAACTCCCAGGAAACATTGCAAAAATTCAAAAATTGAAAAATCCTATGACATTTTGTCCAGGCAAAATTTGCATAGAAATGGATTTTCCATCAGGCCTAATCACAGCAGGGAGGAAAATGAAAATCATATTAGCTAAGGAGATCTGCATTCTGGTTGCCATTCTGGTCAGGTACCATTTGGAAATTTCAAGGTCTCAGTGATGCGCTCCTGATGGGAAATAAAATACTGGTATTTCCCCTCTTCTGCTCTTTGTCTCTTTTGGCTATTCAGGTGCTAAGATCTTCAAACTGGAGACAACGTTTCTCACATTCATGCTGAGCCTAATACAGCCCCTGACTTCTAGTGACAGGGGCGATTCCCAAGGTGGGCAAGTTGAATGCTTGGTGGTTCCAATGTCCAAGGTCACAAAACCAGATGACAGACCAAATACAATTGTCTGATTCTCAGTGCTTTACATGCATTCTCACTACGAGTGCTCTTCCATGCTCGTAGGCATGCTGGCAAAAGAAAGCATTTTCCTTACAGATTCTTCCATTTGCAAACTAACAGAACTAGGAGAAGGATCAAAGGTTCCTTGCAACAGCATTACTTTAACACTCTCAGTCTTATGAATTTACTGTCTGTGTTTCTGTGGAATGTTACTGAGGGGTTAAGGCAATATTTTGGAGAAAGATTTCCTGCCTCAAAGGCCTTCTTATTTAAATGAGACATGAAACAGATTTAGACAGCCAGATGGAGGAGCACAGGGAAGCAGAGAGACAATCCTGGTCAGGATGATTGTCAGTGGTATCAGTACACCCACAGTTTAAGTACTGTGACTTTTATGTAGGCCTGCCAATGAAGAGATTTTCTATGGTGAGACAGAATAAAGAATGATAAATGTATCTATCTGTTAATATTTATTACCAGTTTATCCCCTACGGGCAGAATAGAGTGAAAGAAAATACTAGGTTTTTCTTGTTGGGTTGGTAGATATTTAATTAAAAAAAACCAAAAAAAAAACAAACCAAAAATCAATGCAGAAGTACATTTTGTTCACCTGTGATCTTGTGATCTCTGTAATGCTAATCTTCAACTTTGCCACTCATTCTCCTGAAGTTCTTTCTTCAAGACAATAGGTTTTACCTTTCAGTTTAATTAAAAAATTGTTGCTTTTCAGTTTCCTTTATGAAAAAGGTCATGTTGTTATGAGTCATTGTTTTGTTTTCTTATATTTAAAATATTACACCTAAAAATTTATTCTGAACGTGTATTTTTAAATTTTCTGAAGTAACTCCCAGAGCACTTGACCACATTCAGGCAACTGAAGAGAACCAGAAGAGATTGCAATTTACACATATATTGTTGTACCGATTGTGGCCCAGATCCTCACAGGTATCGGGTACCTCACAGGCTTTGGTTTCAGTAGAGGTGCAGGCTCCTAAAGAGAAATGAGGTTTCTAGGAAAATTTGTTGATCTTGAAAAATGAACTAGTTAAAATGTTAGTTATTTTGTTGAGATTGGTACTGTGATCTCTGCGCAGGTATGTTACGTATTCTTTAAAATATTTGCTGTTTCCAAAGCAAGAAATGCTTCTGCAAATTTTGATATATGCATATGTGTTTCTGTTTGTGTTTAGGAAACTATGGTGAAAGCGGAATGGAAGCTTTCAAAGATATGGCAGCCAAGGAAGGGATCTGCATCGCACATTCCTACAAGATCTATAGCAACGCTGGTGAACAGAGTTTTGACAAGCTGCTGCGAAAGCTTCGGAGCCACCTGCCCAAGGCAAGAGTGGTCGCCTGCTTCTGTGAAGGCATGACTGTGAGAGGGCTCTTAATGGCTATGAGGCGCCTGGGACTCGCTGGAGAGTTCTTGCTGCTGGGCAGGTGAGTAATGCCATGCAATTATAGCCAGCCTCTTCTCTGAGTAGGGCAAAAAAAGAAGACAGTCCAGTCAAGCATATGTAAAACACATACTCATGGTCTCGGCTGTACATGCACATATCTAAAAGACAGAAAGTAACGTCAGCCGTGTCGTAGTGGCACATACTCTACAAAGACATGCATCATTCTCATGACATGCCACGCAAACGCAGGTCTGCTTGGCCAGTCTGAATAGCATTGTGTAGGGGAAGGCTGACACACAAACATTTGATTCGTATCATCCATTTTGTTCACTGCAGTTTAAAATGCATCATGTAGAGCCTGAAGCTATGCCTCATGAGAGTAACACTGTGTTAAGAATTGCTGATGTGGCCTCTGGGTGGATGTGAACTACATCTTTGCAAAACAAGGTTTGTTAACCATCAAGTCTTCTTCCTGAGCCAATGTGCGGACCTGTGCCTACTGTCCTAAAGGCAATATATAGGTAATCCTTTCTCTTATGTCGTCCGCATTTATATCAGTGATTCCTTCCCTAACCACCAAAGAGAGAAAGGAAAACTCACTCAGATGTGTCACCAAGCAGGAAAAGACACTGGGCTAGTAAGCAGAGAAGTAAAAGCTGTTGATGAAAACCTAATGGGATCTTTGTATTTGCCACATATTCAACAAGTGGGCCCTAAATGAGATGAGAAAAATGGTGTATTTACCACAAAATGGAGCCTGCCAGGAGTCAGCTAATGTGGCCTGTTGCCTTTCCAGAGTATTATTAGAAGGTTGACCTGATGCTGTCCCAAGAATGAAGCCTACAGGGACACAAATAAGAAGATGTCAGTGAAAACAGCTGTCCTGGTGAGACCCTCAGGGAAACATGTAAGGACTGCAGCTCTGCCCAGCTGTCTTGGAAGCTGGGATGCTAAGACTGTCCCACTGGTAGGACACCAGCCTCTACTCCAAGTCTGCCCTGTTGCACACAGCTGCCCGTCCCCCTGGGGAAAGGGGAAAGCAAACAGGCAACAGCAGGGACTCCTGCCTCTGCCCTTACTCTTTGCTATCAGCCTACATTTTGGCAATTTCAGATGTGAATTTCTTATTTTTTTCTCTGTCTTATGGTAACTGTGTTCACCCTTCCTTTCAAATATGTTTTATCTGTAGGCTCTTCCATGCATTATCTTGATCCTTGTCTGGACTGACACCCAAAGGGACCACAGCCCTCAGGCTGAGATTCACCCAAACATATTTAGATGTCTACAATTTAGATACTTCCTTGTGAACTAGTCACCACTGTTCCCTCTAGTGTTAAAGGAGAAAAATGCCGCATTCTTATGTATGTCCCTTCTTTGTCATGTGGACATTTCAAATAGCTCAGAGAAATCACGTTCTAGAAAAGGGCTTGTACAAAGACTGTCTTGATAACTAACTTAGGTGGAAAATCCTACTTGCTAGTTGTTTAGAGTAAAGTGGAGAAAATGCCACCTCCGTTATCTCTATCCGAATCTGGTGCCACATGACCTTTGCTGTCTTCATTTATCTTAAACACAAGAAGTTGCCAATTCTCTGCAGCAGTACCCAAGTTTAGAAGCACGTAAGCATTGTTTTCAAAAAACGTGTTGGCCCTTAACACCTTCAGACTCCAAACCATACTTAATTTTCTATGGGATTTGTTTATGTACAGCATGGCTAAATTTAGCCCTCCAAGATGCTTTTATGAATAAAGACATCAGGAACTGGTGGTGGAGCAATACAGCTTAGCTCTTAAGAAAATTAAAGTCTAGAGAAAGCTGGCTTTGATTTTTTTCAGTGAAAAATACCTGTTTCTAGCTGCAGTGGGAGCTGTCATGACCAATTATAAGAAAGCTGTAATTCAGTATATGACTTTCATACAGTAAATTGAAAGTGATAGCTTCTCTCAGAAGTCTAAACTATAAACCGTTTGAACTTAAAACAAAAATCCTTGATTCTACCAGGCCAATTTATGTGTGTCCATGCCCGTGGCAGTACTATAAAATTTATTTGTGAAAAATGTAGCACAAACTGGAAATGTTTATAAAGAAACAAAAAGAGGCGTGTAGGGAATTTTTTTCTATCCTTTCTAATTATTAACAGAGATTCCAAGGTAAAGGCTAAGAAGTGGCTACTCAGATATAGGTTAACCTGGCCCCAGCCAGTAGCTGCTGGGGACAGACGTAAACTTCCTACGGCTGCATCAGAGAGCTGAAGACAGCTGGAGTGATGTGTTCTCTCTCCATATGGCTTCACACCTGGGAGATCGCAAGGATCTAGGAACCTCCCATCTCCTTTCAATAGATTTGGTTCAGATTTGGTATTAAAAACAGCTCTAAGCCAGAAATAAAGCAACCAGTTTTGTCTACTGAGGACTTTTGCTTTGTTTCGAGTCGCACTTAGTCAGGAAAGCTGTTTTATGTCCCTGCAGTGCAGCAAGACTCACGTGCGGCGTGTGGGATGTTGCAGAGCCATTATTTATGTTCCACAGAAATGTTCATTCTAACAAAAATATTCTCCTTCTGCTGTGGGGTAATCTCTAGGTTTCTCAGCAGAGGTGAAAAAAAAAAGGCAAAAGAAAAAGCAGGGGAATTGCTGGAAAGCTTCTTGACATAGATGAGATGCAAGACAATAATGCTATTGTCTATTAATGGCCTGCGTTCCTGTAGGGATTTAAAGCTCTGTTTTCCAGAACCTTGATGTGCTGCGTGCTCTCTCGCTTTCAGCTGTTTGGCTCTGTTGGCTGTGAATGTTCAACTGTTGGTCCAGAGCTGGGCTGTTGGTTGGTTCTGTGAAGAACAGCCTAAGGCACTGACCTGGGATGTATGTGACACCAGGACAAACCCAGATCTTACAAACAGATTATATTGGGGACTATTTTGTGCATCATTTATAAGGGGAAAAAAGGCATTTAGCAAGATTTTGAAAAGAACAGATGGTTCAGAGCACTCAAAGGGGAAAGAGCTACACCTGAAATAAAAGAAGTCTCATGCAACTAATTTCTCATGTGAAGCTATGCAGGAAAATGGACTAGGATAAGATTTGTACTTTCATTCATGCTCTGATACTGGAGGTGCTCTGGGCTGCCCATTCAACTGAGAAGGCTGTAAAAGGACACAAGTGCAGGGAGAGTGCAATGGGATCACAAGGAAGACTTAATCTACTAATGGGTTCTTATTTGTTACCCCATAATGCATTTTGCTTCCCCCTTTTTCTCTAAAGTGGGGAATTATTTTATTTTATTTCCAAATGCACAGAAAGAACTAAAGTCCCAAAGCTACACAGTAGCTGTTATGTGAAGCCACAAGAAATCAACGTTTCCACTTCCTCTTAGCTTTTTTTTTGTTCCATTTCTGATTTGCGTTTACCCCTAATATTTCTAATCTGAAGTCTTGCAAAAATACTAAGATTTTTGGAGGGCATGGATTTCTCATAGCACCTGTTTTATGCTCGGATAAACAGAAAATGGAGTGGCCAAGGAGAGTACGTATCACCCTGTAGAGCCCCAAGGGGAGGAGAACAGATATCCTTCAATAAACACGCTACTCCTGATGTGCTATGCAGTTCCTGAAATTGCATTGGCTGCTTGTGACAGAGATGAAAGATGGCAAGTCATTCGTGATTGTAGCATTCCAGAGCTTTTTTGATTCATGGAAACATTTTAAATGCTCAGCAAATATTTACCTCATACACCTTGAGGAATTGGACTTAACCTCAAATAAAAAGGGTGAGCGTGATGACTTCCAAGCGTGAAAAAAAAAGTTATTTTAACCTAACTGTTATTCAGCTTAATTGAGATTAAGGACACTGGATTTCACCTGTTTGTCCTTACTGCCTCTGTCATCCAGAGGTCATATGCCAGGAGATATCCTTACAGATAGAATTCATTAGAGAATAAATCATACATTCATATACCATTATAACTTTGGAACATATTTCGGAAAGAAATATGGAGTATTAGTTGTGTAGATAAAACCACCTTGATCGTAGGTGATTTTCAGCTGTTCCTCATTTTATGTCACAGTCATCCTCATAGCTGAAATTTTTGTCTCGTTGTTCATACACCTTCATCCTCCTCCTCTTGACTGCTAGTTTTTTGATGTCTGGACAAAATCTCTGTGAAAACTCTCTCCGGTGATAATTTTATCTCATACCTTTCATCTACAAGAATTCCAAAACATCTCTCAAAATAACGGAATGTTACAGTGCCAGTTCACAAGGTTTTTCATAATAGAATACAAACTATTAGCCACGACTGAAATTATGCGTATTGACTACAACTGTCCTAAATAAAATGCGGTCAGAGAACAGTAATGCAGTACTGGATAATTTTATTCTTTTTTTGCTCGCTGGCATTGTTTTATCCTGTAGCGACAAACACTTTTGGGATGGGATTCTGACACGGTGTTGGTAACAGCACTGTCAGGCGTAGTTACCAGGAAGCAGTTTGGACACAGATACTCTGTTTTGGGATAGAAGAGTGTTAAGATGTATGGATGCCGGCCTTATGTGCTTTTTACCTCCAGATGAGAGAACTGTCCCTGGTTTGTTTTATTTAATAGTATAAAAGTAGCTACTGTACAAACCTACAGGGCAAGAGATTGAATTTTTGCACAGGATTTATGATTCCAAATGCAATGCAGTAGGACTTTTCTTACCTTAAGGAGAGGAGAAGGGAGATGAGAAGGGAAAGTAGAGACATATAGAGATAAAAAGGCTTGGTGAACATCTCCAGCTTCCAAATGGCATTCCAGAGGCAGTATTGATCTGTGAGGAATTACTGGAACTCCCATATGCTTCATGTTCCAGTATGTGTACCATGTGCCAGACTTACTCAGGTATTAACTACCTTCTTCAAATAAAGACAAGTTAATTAAGATCATCTGGACCTTCTTTTATATATAAAAATAATAATAATTAAACAGAAACAGTAAAAAAACCAACAGAGGTGGAAATGTTTCCTTAGGCTCTAGTACTGATTCTGATTTTCAGCTGAACAGTTGGAGAAATGTAGCCAAAATTTCCCAGTATGACTTAATCTCCACATCACCCTTAGATAATGATTCCATCAAGGGCTTACAGAAGTGTTATAAAATTGTGTATTGGTTACAATAGCTGCAACAAAGGGATGGGGAATCTAGAACTACAGGGAATTGCACAGAGTTTCCATGCTTCCTGGAAGTGCGGTCACGACCTGATGACTACGTCCTTAAACATCCTTGCAAAGACTGAGAATCACATCCTGCATTTTCAGAATTCACTCTGTTCTGTGACGAGCAAAAGTCTGTGTCTCAGGATAAGGCAAACCCTCCCGAGCATGCCATCACTGGCAGAGCATGTCCAACTAAAGGTGGATAAGGCGAGGACACCGGTTCCAGCAGCGTGATGATCACGAGCAGTTCAAGTGAGGCTCTGCAAGAGGGCGGAAGGGCCAGTGAAGCAGTGGCCATTCTTCTCCGAACAGTGCACGTATTCTCTAACTCTCACAAATCACCTCTCCTAATAAAAGACACCTGCTTAGCTCCTGAGGAGATGGATTGGAGGAAATTGTTATTGATTCTGAGGCTCACAGATGCTGTGGCAAAAAGAGCTATGTAGAAGGTGAGTAGTAGAGATGAGGATAAGGAGGCAGAATAAAATGTGGGGGACCATTAGTTCCAGGAAGTCCCAAAAGTAATTTGGCTGATAGGAAACTCAGCAATATATGAAGAAAATCTAGTTAGCGACCAAAAAAGGCAGCTATTGCTGAAGGAAAATTAAAGTAAGATAGATGATCTGAGGGAAATGAGTTCTTTTCAATAATTTAAAAAGAGATCTTTCGTGAGACTTGTAAAAGTGCCTGTTGGACAAAGAAAGATCTCACTGCAAAGGGTGTAAAAATTTCCCTCCTGAAAGTATGCTGTACGGCGTGGGTTAACTTGCCTTTTTCTCTGTTTGTACAAGTCCAACTGGCGGGGAAGTTCTTGTAAAATAAATGAGGATACGAAATTTTGCAGACCTGAAATAAGCTCTAAATTAAATTTTGGTTATTTCTGCTACTTCAGGAAAACATTAATCTGCCAAAATTCTTCTGTCTAGAATAGTTCTAACTGGGTAACCTTTGACAAAAATGCAGAAGCTGAATGTAATGTAAGTGTGCGGATCTCTTCTCCAGGGACAAAATTAGCGGGTCAAAAAATACTTTCAGAGTACAATCATGCAACCCCAGCCTGCAGGAGGAGTCTGCTCCCTTTTGGTCCAACCCACGGTGGATAGGAGCCTGCTGCAGCCTCACCCCAACGTTCTTTCCTCTGAGGCAATTGTCTGCTGCCCACTCATTTATTTATCTCTCAGTTCTCTTGTTCAGACATCAATGTGTAGCCCAAGGAAGCAGCAAGCATATTATACCTAGTAATTAAATGCACTGCAATTAGCAGCATTAAGTCAGAATCTTCATTGCCACCCAAAAGACAAAGAACTTAACAGTAAAACAAAGGTTTGCTTTTCTAGAGCTGTAAAAGAGATTAGGCAAGTGAAAAGCTGTCTTCCTTCCTGTATCCAAACAATGTTCTTAGAGGTACAGCAGACTAGAGGGTAAAGAATAACTTAGTTTTGAAAAGGAGCTTTGTAGTCTCCATTTACCTGGCCGCCTTGTAGCTTGGAGACCCTCAAGGTCTCTCAAGGTGACCTTAGAGACCCTCAAGGTGAGCAGTAGCAGCCCCCAGCTGTGTCCTGCTGCAGAGAGAAGCAGCAGAGTGGCTGGCCAAGGCTGTTTGTGTAAAAACTGAAAGGGGCATCCTTTTCTTTCTAGGGTATGAACCACAAAAGATTAACATAAGTAAGGACCCCACAACCTATGTTTGAGGATTTTAGGGAGACGAGTGAGGCAAACATCTACACTGAAAGCAAATCAATCAAATTGATTTTCTTAATCTTATTTTCCCTTTTTAAAGTCCCCCCCCTTTTTTTGGGGGAGGGGTGGGTGGGTGGGGGAGGTGATCTATCCAACCCGTTTCTAATAAATATTGCATCTTGCAGTCCAGTTTCATAGTCGCTGATATGGATGGAGGTAGTGGGGGATGGCAGTAAGTGCTAAGCATGTTTGGAAGAATATCTTCATTTTGCCCTTACAGGAATGCTGTATCTTCCCTGGGGAGTGTGTGGGTGTGACATGGTGTCAAGCAAACATCAGAAAATTTCCTAGTGTGCATATTGGCAAGGGAGCACACCTCCTATTTATGTCAATAAGACTTGCGTTTGTCTCTGAGGGGAAATTCAGGTCCTACACATCTGAAAACAATAACATTAGAAAATAAACATGGCTGTATCAGGTCACATCAAAGGTCCACCAAATCAATGTGCTGTTTCTGGAAGCGGCGAACAGTAAATGACTGGCAAAAAGTGCCACCAGGCCAGGATGGAGCAAAGTTCTCCTGGAGCATTCTTAAATCTACCACTGATCTGCAGTTCAGGAACTTCCTAAATCAAAGTTGGTGTCTTTGTAGGAGAAGCTCTTGTGAGGTGGACTGCTATGAGTGAAAAGGAAGACGCACAGACAGGGCTAGATCTTGAATGCAGACTTTAGTCCTAGGAGATATGAGCTTTAATACTAGTACTGGCACTACATTTATTAGTGATTTTGGATGTGTCATTACATTTATATGTCTTTGCTTTTTCTCTGTAACTGACTTTCATGACTACTTTAGACAGTGAGCAACTCAGGCTAGATTTTACTATGTACCTGTGCTGCCCTTTGGACTATGAGGCTTCAAGCTCTTTTGATTATTCAAGTATTACCATAAAGCAGCACCATTTCAGTGAGCTCAATAGGCAGTCTTGCTCAATAGGAAACAAATAATTAGTTGACATTGTTAATGAATATATCCTCATGACATGACAAATCGTGAGCATGTCCAATGAAATTATTTACTTCCTGAAGGATCAGATCTTTCTTATCTAAGACTGGCATTAACAGCCAAGGGAAGGCAGCTTTGTCAATCAATACACTTGAGTTGTGCCTTAGCACTGTAGAAAATGGCAGCGGCTATGAACTCAGGGTGTCATTCAAGTCTTTCACTGCTGCACCATGGGTTCACCTCTATGTAATTCATGCTTAAGCCATCTTCGGATGGATCTGATTGCAATCTTTCAAAGATAAAAATTCCACAGCCTCCTCAGGCAACTGTTTCCTACGCTTAACTACTCCTTATACTCTTTGTAATGTCTAAGCTAGCTTTTTAAACTATTTTTTTAAACCCATTATTTCTTGTCCTATCCATGTGAACAAAGGAAGTAGTTAATTCCCTGCCTTTCTAAGACTACTATTTATATATTTGAAGACTTATGCTTACCCTCAATCTGCTTTGACAACTTTCAGTATGAAAGGAAAACATGTTTTACGCTTTGGAATAACATGAGATTTCTGTTCTCCCAGTGGAAATGAGACACGGGGAAAAGCACAGAAAAAGAGGTGGCAAAGAATCCTGAAGCATTTTATAAGATTTATTTTCATTGCAAAAGTACAAATCCATGAGATGACCGACACAGCTGAAAACTAGACAGTGAGGTAATATCCAAGACAGATCCATATTGCCAACTGACCCATACTTGCAGTTCTACATGAAATCAAGTATGGGAAAATGAAATCATTGCTGGGAAATTGTGTCCATTTGTGGGTCCATCTCTGTTCTCTCACAAGTAATACGCACTTCTGATTTTACTTTTGATATTAAAGCTCTACTCTATCTAACAGCTTATTAAAACTCAGAATGAAAGAAGTCCACGGGTGGCTCACTTAAGATTGTTCTCTTCAAATATATCTTCGGAGAGTGACAGGCAGTGCCCACAGAGAATTTTCTGAGCTGAGCCTATTTTGAGGATGAAAGACACTCTTCCAAGTCTAAGAAAAGAAACTAAAAATACTCTTGGAACAATGAAAACACTTTCTATTTAAGCTTGAGAAAAGAAGAGATGCTTTCTTCTCAAAAACAAGAATTCAAGAGGTGAAAAGAAATTAAGATCTTAAATTACAGCTTTGTTATTCCACCATTCTGTGGAGGCTCCATGATAAAAGGTAACTATTTAAAACATTAAAACTACGACTGAAAATGTGATCCAGTATATATTCCTAGAAAGATTTAAAAGTAGTCTGAAGAGGTGGAAAGCCAGTATTGTCCTTGAGATTTGCTGATCTTTAGAACAGCTATAGACTTTTGGTTAATGAAGAGATCCTGAAACGATCTCCATTAAATGCTTGGCATGTGTTGTCCAAAAAAATCCTAAACCTATTTCTGCTCCTTTAAAATTAACATTGTGGCAAATAGAGGTTTGCTGGAAGGTACTGATTAGCGGTTAAGATCTGTTTCCTTTCTATTATCTTTCTCTGTAGTATGTGGGTATGTTATTTTCCATTACTTCCTTTTTTTCTCTCTCTCTCTTTTTTTCTTTTTTTTTTTTTTTTTTGGATTTATCTGCATCATCCCAGAGTCTGCACCTAGGAATAGTGACTCACTGCACACACACAAATCACACACACATGTCTGGCGACAGAGAAGGTATTTATGAGAGGAGAAGATTCAGGGGTTTGTAGCTCCCTATTGCCACCTCCGGATAAAGAGTATGTGTTCCAGATCCTGTGGTCCAGAAACAGCCTGTTCTCTCAGAAAGTCTCCCATCGTTTCTGTTCACATCTTACTTTCTGTGTCCCCCAGAGGTCCTTTGTGTAGATAAACAGGAGAGAAGCGTGTGGTAGATAAAGGGAAGGAAGTACTGGGTCACCAGGATTCCTGCAGTTGTCCCAGCTTCGTGGCTATTGTTACACGTGCTCCAGTTTTAGATTAGGGAAGGAAAGTTGGAATCAGAAAGGCAGAGATGCTTTCTCCAACTCCACATTTGAGATGATTTAGGAGTACTTAAAACACCCCGAAGATCTGAACATAAACACATTACCCACGTGGCAGAGATTTATACCAAGGAGCCCATCTCACTAACCCTGCTGAGTGATTATGGAAGAATCTTACTTGGAGTAATGAAAACTTCTGATTTGTAAACTTGTGGTGTAATTCATTTTCCAATCACTCTATTAAAATGACAAAGTAGCACACACAGCAGCGCGTTTCCCCCTCACTATGGCTGAATTGATAGTTTCTAGGGAAGCCGTTGTGTCTCCAGAGGCTAAGGCTGGAGGCGACTGATAACGTGGATGAAATACCAAAACTCTCTAAACCTCATTCTGGTGGAATTCAGTTCACTACTGCCTCGAAAAGACATTTTAAATCTTGGCAAGAAGATACTGCTTTCAGGAAGAGCAGATAAAAAAAGCCATGTACTATTTCAAGGAATAAGGCCCAAGCTGAATTCTGTTGATCTTTTCCTATTAATTAGAAACACTGTAATAACAGAATGGATTAAATGAACAGTATTTTAATTCAAAAGGCAAAGTTAATAAAATAAAATCTGTATTTACTAAGGGGCTGTATCCTTCAACTTTTATTCACATTGATTAGTAACAATGAAGGAAGTGGAGACTGGCTGAATCATAACGAGTAAGTCATCCCTATCCTGGGAAAATGTATAGTTATAAAACACTGTGATTTAATACATTTTAACTAGTATGCTGTTAAACAGCCTTGTCTCTAAGTGCTGATTTTCACAAATCAATGTTAAGCTTGGATGCTGACTCTTTTTAACCATGATTGACCAAGCAGATTTTTAAAGTAGTTCTACCAACACATACCAAAAGGAAAATTATTCCTTGTATCCCAGCAGTTAAAATAACATAAGTTAAGCATGTTTCTGTTTGAACTGTTTTCCAAACTCTACATGTGGTCAAAAGTTTCAGGGTTTGGTGAAATCAGTTCACTTTTCATAGCCAAAAGTGCATCACCTGGAGGTTGTCTGAGTAACAAAAAGTGCAAGTTAACCCCCCAAAACCTGATTTTAAATGAGCATTTCTGACATGATGAAAAATATACTGTAATGTATTGTCAGCTCAACAATATGTTGAGGAGCATGACTGTCAGAAAATGCAGGATTAAATGTTAGCTGTACACTTAATAGAGATTTTGGGGGGGTTAAGCAGAAGTGACGTACTAAAACGTGCTGTGTAGTTACCTGCTCTGACCACAGGTATTTATACAAACATCTAGAAACTCCTGCATAGAAGCGAATGTCCGGAAACCAAAACATTAACAGCAGGTTGTTCATCCGGTTTTGTCAATAGCTGATTACTTGAGATGCCCTTATCTAGGAGACCAATGAGTACACAGTTGTTGTTTTTTTCCTTTGGAAAAAAAAATAAAAATCAAAGACAGAATTGCTTTTGAAGCTGTCATCTCTTAGCTGAAACTTTTAAGAAGGTTTATGTATATTTTTTCTGTTTACTATAAGATATATAACTGATATTATGCAGCAATAATAAGAAAATAGATAGCTAAATTACTTATGCAGCAATTGCTCTGTCAGGAACCTAATTACTTCTTGCTGCTCCATAAGTCCTTGTCATGGGGGATCTCCCAGTACAAGGGCTCGGGTAAAGGTAATTAGTGTTTTCTAATCATCTCCCCCCATTATTTTATGCTACATTAAACTTTATATGCCAGTTTCAGCTACTGGCAGCCAGAAGCTCCGTGGCAGTTTGCTGTTTCATTCTGGTTGTGCTCTTGTAGCCAGAAGACTAAATGATTCATGCTCCACACAGCATTAACTCCTCTCTCCCAACTGAAAAACAGAAGAAGTGTCCTGGGAACAACAGCAATAACAAACGGCAGCAGGTACCACACAGCCTGTGTTTCCTCCAACTACAGTGATTCAGTTGGGAGGTGCAGAAAGATATACCCACAGGAATGCAGGCAACGTCTTGCCAGCCGAAGAGTGTAAACCACACGTCTTTCTTCTGAGCTCTTCTCCGAAGTGCCCAGGAACCCACCTAAGGTCAGGATATAGATCCCAGGCTGGGAAACTGTGGCTTTTTTCTGAGGCTTTCTTATAGCAGCTGTACCTGGCTCTTGCATTTCTCAAAGCTCATCTTGAGCTCAGGATGTATCCCAGGGAAAGCCCTTTGATTCTCTGAGATGGACATTCACTTCTGCTCAGGAGTTTCTGGATGTTTGTATAAATATCTGTGGCCATACCCATCAGAGAAAAGGACCTATTTACTTCAAAATAAAGCAGTAAAGTGTTTATATCATAATTTCATTCTTAATTCAAATAGATTTTTGTTTGGACGTTTCATAGCACTGATGGAGATGAGCAAGACTGATCTCATCTAAGGCCAGTGCTAAATTGCTGTGAGCTCACTTAATCAGTGGAGAGGTACAGGCATGTACACGGGGTGATTCAGATCTTTGGTAAGGCAAGTTGTCTTCTGCTGTCCCTAGAAAAGGGTATTTAAGGTGAATATATTCAAACATCCATACGTGCTGAGAATCAGGAAGATAAATGGCCATTGTATCCCTCTCTCAGGTGGCATACTGGCTTCTTGGGAAAACAAAGGTGCCGTTGTTCTTCAGGTGGGTGGGCAGATGCGAGGTGCTCCCTCTGGTACAGGTTTAATGGACACCCGTCCTTTAAAAGTGGGGGAAGTCTATGGAGGGAGTCTATTCAAGGGTAGGAACTTATGTCCAAGAAAGAGAATTTTTCACCTTGAATGCTTCTTTCCAGAAACAGTATAGCAAATTCACGTTCCTGCATACTCCTGCACCTTCTCTGTGCTCAGAGGCGTGTTCTGGCATCTTCTGCTGCGTTCTACCTTGAAATGGAGCTCTCAGTTAAATGTGCCAAGGGACAGCTGAGCCTACTAAATGAAGACCAAATGTTTCCCCACTGACTATGAGGAACTAAGTGCCCAAAAATCCTCCCAGCTTTGGGAATTCCCAGCCAGGTCTGTCCTGGAGGGTACAAACTTCACAAGTTTGAATGAGCTGCTATTTGTGCATCTCAGAAGGGAAATTTCAAGGAAGAAATTTGACTTCTGGCCTTGATTCCAGCCCCAATGATTCTTTCTGGGGATGTCATCTGAGGAGAGGCTGAGGGAGCTGGGCATGTTTAGCTTGGAGAAGAGGAGGCTGAGGGGAGACCTCATTGCCCTCTACAACTCCCTGAAAGGAGGGTGCAGAGAGGTGGGGGTTGGCCTCTTCTCCCAGGGGAATAATGACAGGACCAGAGGAAATGGTCTGAAGATGTGGCAGGGGAGGTTTAGGTTAGATATTAGGAAGAATTACTTGACTGCAAGAGTGGTCAGGCACTGGGACAGCCTGCCCAGGGAGGGGGTTGAGTCACCATCCCCAGAGGTGTTTAAGAAACGTCTAGATGTGGCACTTCAGGGCATGCTCCGGTGGCAGAGATTGTTGGTTGTTGGTTTTTGGGGTTGGGGGTTTTTTTGTTTGTTTTTTTGTTTGTGTGTGTGTGTGTGTATGGTTGGACTCGATGATCTCAAAGGTCCTTCCCAACCATGAAGATTCTATGATTCTATGATTCTATCATTTGTAGTTGTTTAGGTGGCTGGGAGTTCTCAGAGACAGACAAAGGTGAATCTGGATGCACAAAACTACAAAATAGTTTCTAGGATTGCTCTATGTTCCCTGTGTGTAGCAGCTTTAATGGTCACCCTCTCCCACAGGGCTCTTAAGGCATAATCCACAGTCTCATGCAGAGTTATTGTTTCTAAAACTTTATATGCTTTTAACAAGTGAGTATTTAATACCAGGAGAAGGCAAATTATTTTTAAGATTGTCTGCAAGGGTATTTTTTGAATGACTGTCTGTTGAAGATGGATTTTATAAAAGCAGACTAAGGTTGTGCATGGCTGTTCAATTTGTATCATCTGTGTCAATGGTCGAGAACCAGGAAACTTCATTTTCAGTGTTCAAAACAAACCTTTTTTTTTTTTAAAAGATACTAACTGATCAATATTCATTGATGAGATTGCTACATAATTTTTATTGAAACTTTATTGCCAACAATATTGCATTAAAATATTAATTTTAGAAAAAAAATGTAAGATTTTATTTTGATAGTAAAGAAGTCCTCAGCTCTAATAATCCATGTTCTTTCAAAGTACTGAAAAAAAAATAAATTCCAGGAGCAAGAAAACTTTCTAGAGTTCTACAAATTAGATTATTTTCAGTACCACAGTTACAAAACTTTGCAGCTAGAAATTTTTTTCTTTTATACTATTTATTTTTGTTGGGCATTGCCCTCCTTTCTTGTGATTCGCTTCATTTCATTATGGTTGCATCATGTTGGGGATGTCGTTCTCATAACTATTCTAATGATAGCTTTTAAACGGGCTCTCAAATCAAGACATAGCAGCTGTAAGTAATACCAATAAACATTTATTTTCTTTGACTGCTTTGGGTGGTGGGGTTTTTTTTTTATTGTTGATGTTTTTCACCTCAGAGAAAAATTCTTTTCAAATGAAATGCTAAGCTTATTCCGTGTCAGACCATTGGGAACAGTAATAAGCAATGTTTATGAATTAAGCTTCTGTCCATGAGTAATTCAGGGAGAGATATGATTTCTGAAAAACACTTTTTGCCTTGCCAGTCTATTACCGCTGGGACCTGCTTCCTATCTCCACAAAATGTCTCATCCTCCGTCATATCTCTGGGTATTCTCCTCTAAGCTCCTTCTAAAAGCATAGCAATAGTCAGCATACTAAAAAGATCAACTGTCATATTACCTCATGATATTATTTATGCGTATTTTGTATTTTGTATCTTCATGTATTTTTATGTTCTTTTTTTTTTTCTCTTGTGTCTATTTTATGTCTGAGGATTTTGTATCGCCTGTGCCTGCAGAGGTCTTAACACCCCAGACTCCTAGACTGTGTCTATGAATTTTTAGTTCTAATTTTAGTTCTAATCTAAGAACTAAAGAATATAGTTCTAATATTGATGATAGATTCAGCTCACTGCTCCTAATTAAGTAGTTTCCCATCTGTTGGTTTCAGGCATTAAAATATTTTAGTCCATTTACTCCTTGTCTGAGCCTTTTACAGATGAATTTTCTGTCACATGCTTAAAAGGACATGGGGAGTTTGTCCGTTCATGAGAAAACAGGTAAATCATTCACTTAAATCAGAGATTGTTCTCAGCCGTTCCTCACATAAACAGTTCCAAAACACATAGATGCTGTGCGAAGCACAGTGCACAATTTGTCTTTTATTTCAGAATTAACAACTTCATTGGCTATCTTGTTATTAGATCTTGGAAAAAATGTTCCAATGGTCTTTGGTATTTAATTAAGGTATAGTAAATGGTTTTATAAATTGAATTTTGTATCCTAGTGGATATGGTTATTGAAAAAATCAATTGAATGGAAATAGGTATCTTAATAAAGGCTTTCCTTCTGCAGTTGAAACAAGTTCTGTGCTTGGGTGAAAGCTGATTAAGGAGACTTCTCTGGAGTCTTAAATTATCTTTGTCTTGAACTAAATGCTTTGCAAAAAAACATAAACCTGATTTTGCCGTACTTTCCTTGCCCTTTACCTAAAACAAGTTTTCAGAAATTAAAAATTCTTGTTTATGAAATAGTCACAGATTTTACACCATCCATTCAGTTTCCCTTTCCTATATGAATCATAGAATAGAATAACAGAATCTTTTGGTTGGAAGAGACCTTTAAAATTACCAAGTCCAACTATTAACCTGGCACTGACAAGTTACCACTAAACCATGTCCCTCAGCCCCACGTCTACCCATCTTTTACATACCTCCAGGGATGGTGATTCCACCACTGCCCTGGGCAGCCTGTTCCAATGCTTGATAACCCTTGCAGTGAAGAAATTTTTCCTAATATCCATCCTAAACCTGCCCTGGCACAACTTGAGGCCATTTCCTTTTGTCCTATCGCCTGTTACTTGGGAGAAGAGACCGACCCCCCCCGGCTACCCCCTCCTTTCAGGGAGCTGTAGAGAGCGAGAAGGTCTCCTTTTCTCCGTCACCATAGACTTGTGTGTGATTAAGTGGTGTAGTAGCTTGCTAATCATTTCCTCTTGGATTTTGGGGGTTCATTCTTCTCCCCATCCCTGTCGTCCAGAGAAGGGCACTGAGTACCTAGTCTTACTATTAAAGACTGAGGCAAAGAAGGCATTAAGTACCTCAGCCTTTTCCTCATCCTTAGTCACTATGTTTCCCCTCACATCCAAAAAAGGATGGAGATGCTCCCTAGTCCTCCTTTTGTTGTTAATCCATTTATAGAAACATTTTTTATTGTCTTTTACAGCAGTAGCCAGACGAAATTCTATCTGGGCTTTGGGCCTTCTAAATTTCTTTCCGCATAGCCTCACAAAATCTTTGTAGTCTTTCTGAGTGTCCTGCCCCTTCTTCCATAGGCCATAAACCTCCCTTTTCTTCCTGAGTTCCAGCCAAAGCTCTTGGTTTAGCCAGGCCGGTCTTCTTCCCTGCCAGCTTGTCTTTAGGTACATGGGGACAGCCTTCTGCTGCTCCTTAAAGATTTCCTTCTTGAGGAATGTCCAGCTTTCATGGACTGCTTTGCCCTTCAGGACTGCCTCCCAAGGGATGCTGTCAACCAGGCTGCTAAACAGGTCAAAGTTTGCCCTACACAAGTCCAAGGTGGCAGTTCTACTAACCTCCCTCCTTACTTATCCAAGAATTGAAAACTCATTTCAATTTCATGATGACTCTGCCCAAGATGGCCTCCAGCCTTCATGTCACCCACAAGCCCTTCTCTGCTCACAGAGGTCTAGGATGGCATCTTCCCTAGTTGGCTCCCTCACCAGCTGGGTCAGGAAGTTCTCTTGACACACTCCAGGAACCTCCTAGGCTGCTTCCTCTCTGCTGTATTGTATTTCCAGCAGACGTCTGGTAAATGGAAGTCCCCCATGAGAACAGGTGGTACTGATTGTAAGACTTCTCCCAGATGCTCTTCAAGTGTTAGATTAGAGAGACCAACCAATTACTATGCATCAGAGTCCCGTCCCAGATTATTACTGAGGACGTATTACTTATTACTGTAAGAGGAATTCGTCATTCATCAATTCACAGTTCAATTTCAGTGTTCTAAAAAATGTGTTGAGGTTAGATAGCTCTGCCAGTGCTGAACAATATTTAAGTTACTATTTTGAACAAACCAACCTTATTCACAGTGTTCATTAGTGGGCTGTTGTTAACAGCTGGACTGTGATTTTTTTACTGTTTTGCCTCCATCCAGCTGAATGTTCAGAAACACTAACCCAGAGACTATTAAATATCCACTGTAGAAGGACATGCACAGAGAAATCGTTCCCTATCTTTGTCAAGTGAAAATTTAACCTTAAACACTGTTTTCAAAAAAATCATACATCTAATGAGAAGGCTGGAGATTTCCATATCTCTTCTTCCATACTTTAAAAAACGTAGTACTCAATTTCTTTTGTGAAATTCAATGAATTTTGGCATCTTGAACAACAGTAATCTGGAGTGGAAAAGGCAGAAGATAACTGATATATACCACAACAAAGCAGATTCATGAGTGCAACTGAGTTATTAAATTCTTGTCTGCAGACGTTGATTACATACCTTTCCTCATAGCATCAACATGTCATGAGGATTGTACAGTGATCCGCATTGTTTTCAACCTCTGCTTTGTAAACCTATAAGATTCATCCACTACTTGAAAAGGTCATTACCATCAATAAACTCACATTTATTATGCATGCTTCTGTCAACCAGACTCCCAGGTACCTAAATATTAAAGTAAATTATTATTAATAAATCTGTATAATAATGTAAAACATTCAAACGAAATTGCGATTTCTGTCTCAGAATCTTTCATTTCACCACCTAAAATCATTAAAGCAAGTTCCATGGAATTTAATAAGATAGAGTCAGGAAGTGAGGCAGCATTTCGGAATTGTACTCCAAAAAAAAGGATCTGGATCTCCTTGTACTTGATCTGCTAAAATGTATTTAAAAAGCAGTCAAAGGGTGTTAAGCATTTCGGTAGCAAAAACAATCTATCTACAGACCCTTCTTTAACTGTCCTATGTGATTTGCATGAAACAAGCTTGGGGGGTCACCTTCAGTAACAATTAGGACTTTCTAGAATGAAAAAAAATAACACAGAAAAATCCATTATGCTGAAATTAAAAAGTCATTGTAAGAATGTGTCTGGTTTTTACCTATGTCTGATCTCCTCTCAATATGTTGAAAGATAATTGAACAGTTGCAGAGTTCCATGCTTATATTTTCAGGAAGAAATTTGTACTTGAAATATCTTTCCAATATCGGCTCTGTATTTTCTTTTTACAAAATGTCAGTAATCATTTGAAATCAAATCAGAAAAAATTAAACTAAACTTTTCATGCCACATCAAACTTTTAGGGGTACTGGAACCTGTTGTGGCAATATTCAACTTTGCTTCCGGTTGGAAAGGTGGGGGGATGTTTTCAAGTTCTGATGAGAAAAGAAATTCCACATTCAAAAAGGGCCTGGACTGTGGATCCTAAGGGACAAGTTTTATTGGAATAACCAGATCTTTTTTGCTCTAGCCACTCTAGCCATGGTAAAAGTGATCATTTTTCCATTTTGTGATCCTGGTAACAGTGCTATTTTTGGATACTCGAGGCATATACGTATTGTATACTTTTTCTCACTTTTGACATTTTTCCTTTGATTTTGTGTTTATGTGCATCATCTCTCTGATGACTTCACCGTCCAGTAAGAACAATAAGTAAAGTAATTGAGAATTATCATGGAAATCTATGTCAGATGATAAATAAGCACTTTACGAATGAATATCTCATGATGACACTAATTTAAAAACAAGCTCTTTAAAATTGTGCATTTTGTTATGACAGCTGAATTGCTGGCATGCCAAGGAGCTCACAACACAGAGAAGCTTCAAGTAGGCTGAAAAGCCCAATGACGGAGAGTCACTGGGTTAAAAATACCAAAAAGTGCTTTATGCAAGTGTGATGTATCATTGTAAGGGAAATGAGGTGTGTTTGTTCTGAACTGAAACTCTTGGCTGGCTGTCTATTTTGTAGGGACATTTGGATGTTAACAGCAAGGGAAGAGTTGCTGGGTTTTATGTACGCCAGATTTTTACGTGCCATGGTCTCCCATTCCTTGAATCTGCAAACATTTTTCAGATGTCCCAGGTGTTATCTATTAATGAAGGAGACCATGTCTGATGTGTTTGGTCCTGGGACAGCTGGGAGACTGCAGTCCTGGGCTTCAGGTGGGGCAGTGCCGTCTAATCCTCTGTGTTGAACACATGGGTTCATTGACTCTGAAATTATTACAGTATGGGTACGCTCTCAGCCATGAAAAAAATGCCTTTTCCATCCAGTCCTATTCAACTCTGAAACTATTACAGTATGGGTATGGTCTCATCCATGATAAAAGTGCCTTTTCCACACAGTTCTATTCACTGACCTCTTTTGGGGAAAAAAAGATGCTGATGACTCCTGAGCAGACTTTCAAGATCAGTATGAGCCAACAAGTATGAAAGATACAGTAGGTAGCATTCATGATGTTTATTTAACATTTGGGTTGAAAATCTGCTATAAATCATCCTCTCTGTTGTCTATAAAGGGAAACCAGCCAATTAGCTTAATCAGCTAATGTTAGACTCCGAGATAGGATGTTTTGAATAACCTTCAGAGTTTCAAATACCTTTAATAATGGAAAAATGTATTTTCATGCATTAACTCAAATGCATTGTTGGACTTCCTTAATAGCTGAAAATTGTATTGCCTAACTACCAATTGCACCATTTTCAATGAAGTCGTAGGCTGTATGCACTGTAAGGGTAAATTCCCAATTTGGATTTACATGAAGACGGTCTCTAAGGAAGGGTGTGTTCACACAGGGTGAGTGCCATGGTAATCGTCTGAACCTGGACTGTATTTAAACACCTTCAAATGTAGACAGAGGAGCCCACGTGCATCTGCTTAACTATTACAAAAGTCACTTGTTCCTGCTCACGTGGAAAGTCTGTGATAGTGCTTAAAATAAAGCCTGGGCTTTGCATATCCTAAAAAGAAACCTATCCATTTTTCTTCATACTAAATGTCTCTTCGGTGTCCAAATTCTATATGTAAGGCAGCTGTCCTTTATGACTATGGATTACTCAGAAGACATTTGGGTGTTCAAAATCACTAATAAATAAAACAACACCTAAGATTTCTTATGTATATGACATTTTCTCTAACTGCAAAAGAACCCAAAGCCATTTTTTTTTCCTTCCCCTTTGAAAATGTCTAATCAAACCATTTTGGCCTTCTTTGATTTGAAAGAAATGTCAGGTTTGGGGTTTTGTCCTTGATCCCATAATTAATTATGACAATGGATTTACAATCACTTGCAAAATATTGTTCATAGTAGCTAGTAAAAAAACAATATTCCTATTACTTACATAGATGATGTGCAAACTTTAAAGTGTGAATTCAGCTAATGAGAATAAAGCTAATAAGATATGTATAAATTTATTTAAATAGCACATCAATTTTCTTTTTGTTCTCAGAAGCCTTGGAGAACAATCAAAGAGAAACATGATGGGGAGATCCGATGTCACATGCCAGAATATAGGCAAATTAAGTTGCTACTACTCATTCTCTGAATAACAATGGATTATAGCTTCCAAAATTTAAGCATAAATATAATATGAAGAAAAGTGGAAATAATGGATAGAGCTAGAAAAAAAATTGTATCAAAAAAATGGAGGAAGACTTAGCGTAATAATATATTGGAAGATAGAGGGAAAAACTGATACACTCGGAAGAATGTAAACAATCATAAACTGAATGGAAAAGGGAAAATGAAACAGAGAAGATACAGAAGGGAGATGATGTTAAGGAACAAAGACAAGTACTGTGATAATGAACCAGGTCATCAGCTGTGTCTCTACTTGGAAAAAAGTTTCTTTAGCAGGAATTGAAAGCTTCCTTATCTCCCACCACCCCAGTTTCATCAAGGAAATATATTGAGGATTGACAAATAAAGGAGGTTTTTTGTTCATCTGTATGATAACCCCAAACACTTACCCGAATTAAACTGGTGTCTCAAAGTGCCATCTGCTAGCCAAGAATGAATCTGAAGGTCTCATTTCCTTTTCACTCTCAATATGTGACCATTCATCTTACCAGTACAAGGCTTTAAAAATTCACCATCAAAATCTACCTGAAAATAATATAATGCCAGTTCAATTTTTATCGGTTATTTTTCTCCTATAACTTCAAAAAAATAAATAATTATGAATGTTCCCAAAAATCTTAATTGGTGGTGAACAGTAATCCCTGTGCCAAGACAAACATTTTAACTCACAGACAAAAGGAGATGTGTTTTGGAACACAGTTTCCACTTGTGCGTGCATGAGAGTGTTAATTAGGTACTGCTGAAACTAACAATTCCCAGACACCTCTCATCACATGAATTTTGTAGAAATGTGAGTTTAAAACCATCATCAGGACTTGAAAAAGGTCCAGACAAAGCTATTACTTATAAGATGCAGTGTTCGTATTCATGGCAAGCCAATAACGCATCCAATTTGATGCCAATGGAATGTTTTGCAGCTCAACTTGTGATTATTTAAGTACCAATACAGAAAAGTGGCAACACCAGTTGGCTTTTTAGCTGCTGTCGTTTTATATGAGATTTCAACAGGAAGCAGAGGCAGCTGGAAATGACTTACCAAGATCTCCTCCGTTGTATTTCATTATCGCCTAGTGGCACACAAACAAAATCAGTCTGTTGTACTTTGTGGAAGTTTTACATTAGGAAATTGGGCAGTAATTTCCAGCCCAAATGGCTGCAACCTTGAAGTTGAAGGATTTCAAGTTTTTTTCAAAAGCTTCAGTGGTCACCATGCATTGGCTATGCGGATTTTTTGTGGCCGTTTAGCATGCGTTTAGGTTTAAAATCTGGCATCACCAGAATTTCTCTCTGTAAGTGCTAACAAACTGCAGTCTGGGACAAGGTTTTTTAAAAGTTATCCATAGGAGCTGGCTGGCTCAATTCTTTGACTAAAGCTATAGCTAAGTTAAGGTAAAGAGACTTACAGCTTAGAATCACAGAATCATAGAAGGTGTTGGGTTGGAAGGGACCTCTAAAGGCCATCTAGTCCAACCCCCTGCAGTCAGCAGGGACATCTGTAACTAGATCAGGTTGCTCAGAGCCTCATCAAGCCTGGCCTTGAATGTCTCCAGGGATGGGGCCTCCACCACCTCTCTGGGCAACCTGGGCCAGTGTCTCACCACCCTCAGTGTAAAGAACTTCTTCCTAACGTCTGATCTAAACCTGCCCTGCTCTAGTTTAAACCATTGCCCCTCGTCCTTTCGCTACATGCCCTTGCAAACAGCCCCTCCCCAGCTTTCCTGTAGCCCCCTTCAGGTACTGGCAGGGGCTCTAAGGTCTCCCCGGAGCCTTCTCTTCTCCAGGCTGACCACCCCAGCTCTCTCAGCCTGTCCTCACAGCAGAGGGGCTCCAGCCCTCTGATCATCTTCGTGTCCTCCTCTGGACCCACTCCAACAGGTCCATGTCCTTCTTAGGAGGACACGGAGCTTAAGAGGAAAGAGTTTGGTCAACACACTGAAGCAATATTATATGTATGTTACGTAGATTAAAACTTTTTTATTTAGGTAAACATATCTCTGATCCTTAGAAAAGATCTGCAAGGACACTGACAATGCCTTCAGACTGGATGCATTTTGCTTAATTTCAGCCAGCTAAAAGTTGGATATCTGACCTAAGCTGGCAAATTAGCTGTGCTCTATGTAAATGGAAAGAGAGAGACGTTTCTGGAGGACAATTCCCTAAAACAGACTCCTCCTGTCCATCCATCAGTTATAGAAGACATCCAAAAGGTCAGTTTTAGCCATTGCATTTTACCCTGTCTGGCCCTCAGCTGCCACTGCGAAAAGGTCTGGATGTCCTCTCAGTCCTGTTTTGTATCTGCTAGCCTTTTGCAGATGTCTGCCATGCAATAAGGTGAAGTAGAGACCTCTATACTCAGTACCTCAAATTCCAGTTGATGAGATTTAGCTAGATAAAACATTTACAGGTGATTTAACATTTAAAAGCTAACCTCATCCCTACAGTTTTGAAAATATCTCTCTCCCTCCTCTCCCCCCAAAAGGACCTATAGATTTGCAATAATCAGCAAAGCCGTAGTAAAACTTAGCAGGATTTCATACAAGCACAATGTCAGCTTCATAATCAAAGAGAGAAATTCAGACATTTCTTTTTCTTGAATGGTATGTAAAACATACACTAAAATAAAAAATATGTTGTCTCAAGTATATAGGAATTCTTCAAGCATAGTGTAAAGTAGAAGAAGAATGCAGGAGGAGGTTCATGTAGCAGAGTTATCCTCTATCCCAGTAATGGGTCTTTTTTTAATACATTTTTGTAATTTTCCATAGTGGATCTGTTTACCAAGTGCTTGGAGACTGAATTTCAGGCTAGATATTTGATTAGTATGAACAGCACGGGTATTAATTTGCCTAGAGTCTCAGAAAGGGAGTAGGCAAGCACTTCAATCAAAATATATTGAATAAATACAGTGGCTTTAATCCAAAAAATGAGTTTTGTTTTACATGAAACAAGCAATAAAAAATTTATATATGTTTGTTTGTTTGTTAGCAAAATGCCTAAAGAAATAGTCATCAGGAATAGTGGCCACCATGTGCTGCCAACTCTAGAATTTATTTTCGAAAAATTCTTGATAGATATGACTATTTGCATATACCACTTGCGCTGTTTTGGTTTTTTTGTTAGTTTTTTTCTTCAGTCTATAGTTCAAGATTTTAGAAAGTATTTCATGCATGTGACAATTATTTTTTGCAAAAGTTTATGTGTATGTGTGGGCTTGGGGAGTTACGTGTAGTTATTTTGAACATATTCGGTTACTTATTTCTAAACATTTACATGATTTAAACCAGATTTTTGACACTCATCTCCACTTTTGAAATTTAAACACAGACCTTGAAAAATGTTATGCATATGCCTAATTTTAATTGTAGATAGGATCTGAGAGATCCTCAAGCCGAATTTGAAGTTTATTAAGCAATGATTACTGAAGTTTTTAGCTTGCTGATGAGGCACCTATCACTAAGGATGATGGGAGGTAAATCACAGCATCTGATTCTGCCTGCTTAACCTGCTCCTGGGCATCGGCAGTCGAGACAGGCGGTGGGGCGGCCGCAGGGTGACGGAGCCCTTCATTTTGTTGAAACACTGCAGTAGTCATTCTATGAACAGTGCCAAATGTCTTTGCGGGATCTTATTATACATTTCTAAAATATGTGCATTAAAACAAGAACGCAACATCAATTAATAAACAAACAAACAAAAAACCACAGCCAGGTGTCAAGTCTGATAGCTTTGCAAGACATGCCAGTCAGAAACCGTCTGTTCAGTGTCTAATAACAGGCTAGCTTTTTTTTTTTTTATTAGACTTGTTTGTTTCAAATGTTTTACAACAGGAATGTGCTCAGTTACTTGTTCTGGAGCAAAACATCTTTTAAGAGTGGTAGGGAGCCCTCACGTTTGGTCATGGTTCGGAATGGATTTCCACATGCAGTTTCTGTGGCTTTAGGTACTTCAGTGACTTTCGGTTGTATCGTGTAAAATATTTCTGTTAAGTGCCTTTGTTTCAACTTTTTATTGTAATGTTTGGAGATGGCTGTAAGTGTAAAGTGAAGACTGGGGCCTTGCTGTGCTAAATAATATAATGTGCCTTTTCCTTAATTATTTAGATGTGCCAAGACGTTTGCTAACAGGACAGAAACTTTCAGGGTGTCATTTAACTCTCAGTTCATCCTGATTGTAATGGACTTTAATCGACTGAAGGTACAGTGCAAAATTCACCTGAAGTGTTACTTCTGAGATTAGTTTTTAAGTGCAAAGGTTATTTTGTATTGTTTTTTAAAAGATTTTGATTTATAAGAGACGGTTTTTTAGAAGGTGCCTCGCCAGAAAGGATTTTTTAAAATTCTCCTGCTTCTTGCAATATGGGAAAACACTTTTGACGTAGCAGCACTTCCTGACAGAATAGAGTACAAAAATTATAGAAACAAGCACGAGAAGTCGAACTGAGACCCTGTTTCAGCTTGCATCAGTTTGTCTCCAATAGTTGTTTATGCTTATCCGTGCTCATCTTGGATATTCAGCTCCAAATCTGAGCTATGAATTTTAAAAAATTAGGAAAAGTCAGATAAAAAGCGGCACTGGCAAACGGAGAACAGGAGGTACAGTAGCAGAAACGGAGTACCAGAGGTCGGCTGTGTGTAAGTACTCTGTAACCTTCAGCGTTCGTCAGCAGTTCTGCGTTTGGGTGCCGCTGCCAGGTGGATGTCACAAACTGTGGGTGCCACATGCACACAGGGAAGAGGATGAAGAAGTTACCAAAACTGATAGGACGGACTGTTGCGTGAAAAGGGGCAAAGCGGTTTTAGCAGAAGATAAACCCCCTTGCGTTCTAACACTCCTCACCGAGGTGGGAGGCTAGGTGCGGCTAGGTTTAAATTCTGAGTGATGCCCAATTCAGCACTATCAGTCCAATCGCGTTTAATATGTATTAAACTATTACGATTTGGATACACTAATAGTGGACTGCACCTTCAGTCTAGTCGTGCTCATGAACTAGCACGGCCACTCTCGAGTCTTTGGTCGCGTTCAGTGAGAAACCAAAACGACTAGCTACTTAAAAAAGTGCAGTTTATTTAAACAACAGATATATAGGTTCTTAGGATTGCCGGTGATAAATACACTGTCTGCAAAGCACGTGCAAATGAAAGTATTGTTACATATACAAAACGCGCGACAAAGTTATAAAGATACAGCCTGGCTTTAAATGTAAAAAAGAGAGTCTCTAGAGAAATTTCTAAGTTTCCCGAGGAAGCACTCGGTATAATCTAAGTCTTACCCAAAGGCGTCCCTATGGGGGGGGAAGAGAGGCTCAGCCCGTCGACTGATCCCAGAAGTCAGTGATGTAATTCTTTATGATGGTGTCTTCCCTGGGTATCCCCCCTCTCTTGGGCTATTTTTATACTATTTGTTATCTTCAAGGTGGAGTTTGAGTGACTTTAGTCATACATACTTTTATCATGATTGGTGTAAATTTCTCTCGCTTCACAATTAAAGGTATAGTTTACGAGAAATTCAGGGCGCAGACTCAAGAAGGAGTGGTCGCACCTTGGAGGCGGGTAGCCTTCGGGATGGAGGTGTGTTTTGGTATTATAATGACATTATAATGAGCAAAGTTCGCACAAAGGACAGCATTTCATCAAAATTTGACAAAATGTTGGCTCTGAGCATCTAGCGGGCAGCTAATTGGCAGCTTATCTGTTTCATGGTATCATCCCATTCCTGTATCCGCTATACATCATAAGGTAAAGCCACGGAATAATTGCATCCCGTCCCGTACCTCATGTAGCTTATCAGGGAACCACAGATGTTGTGTCCTTCATGCCAGCTGCGGCTATTTTCTACCTCAGAAGCCTCTTGATTTTATACTTTTCCTTAATGTGTGAACAATGCTGTACTTTTGTATTTTTTAGCCAATTTAGTATTTATTCCACATAATCCACCCCGTGACTACAGTCACTCAAGCTCCACGATACGCAATACTGATAGGAAAGATCACATGTGTTCTTGTGGTGAGGGATATCAAGTGCAAATACATCTCGTGGAGTGATCAAATGAGTTAAACTTCTCATCATAATCCAAAGTCTAACATACAAAACAATTGTCAAAGCGAAGCACAAAACAATGAGTATTAGTAAAACAACAACAGGATGGAGCATCTTGTTATAAAGTCCTGTAACTGTCGGTGACCATCCAAAAAGAGTATCTCCCCATCCATGTCCTCCGTCTCTCTTGACTCTTTCCAGCACTCGGTGTATTTCTTCAACATCATGATGGACGGTAATCAAAGTTCTCTGTCCATTTTCTTGGGCCTCTTTCAACAGTCGCTTCAATTCATCGTGTTGTAGTAACTTCTTCACCAGTGAGAGATTCATTCCGATGGGGGTAGGCAACAAATCTCGAATCAATGTATAATTAGATTGTAGCAATTGAAAAGATGTAACAGGAGCTGAATAATTGAAGTCACATCCGATAATGTTAGTAAAGTTACAAACACAAAGGTTTGAGTGATTACTTATATCAACTACTATGTCATCTATGAATACAAGACTACAGGGAGACCTCATGCAAACACACCCTTTCCCAATATATACAAGCACAGTTTCTGGGGTTTCATCGGGATGTATCTCAAAGTGACAAACATTCTGGTTGGTGTCAAGACAAATGTCTTGTGCTTTCAGGGTATTACTCTCACAAATGAATCCTTGTTGGTCTCGTGAAACGCATGCGTCAACATCAACAGTTTGCCACTTATTCTCATTTTGTTGTGCCCACACTCTGTGCTCTATTGGATAGAGTATGGCTCCTTGGTGATTCAACCCCAGCGCAATGATTGGGTATATGGTGTATACCAAAGCATTGCGTATTGTTAAGACAAAAGCTGTGGCCTTGCTCTCAATGGGATCATAGGTGAAGTTAACCAGATACCACCAGGACTGAAATTTTTTCTCAAATTCAATTGCGTTATCCCATATTACTTTTCGAATTTCGGTGGGCAAGGTGCCTTCTTCACCTTCCCTTATGATTGCGGCTGTCATAGATTGCATCCACAATTGGGCTTGGATACAACTAAGAGCCAAGGAAACATTGGTTTGGGTTGTACCAAGTGCATCTGTGATCAGCTGATGGTCTTTTTCACCCGTTTCTTCCCACTGAGGCAATATATTCGATAAAAGCCATTGGTGGTTTCCCAATGCTAATAGAGAGGACTGTAGGGGACGTCTTAATTTGTCCAGATCAGTAGTGGTTGTGACTAGTTTGTTGGCAAGTATCTCAGCATCTATACTATTTAAGACTCCCAGGCCTGTTCCTAAGATACCAGTCACATCCCTCTTCAGTCGTTGTGAAGTGGCAAAAGTTCGTCTGCGTAACCATGCTGACCATCCTGCATAAGATGTACTTAGGAATGGTAAACAAGTGGGTTTGATCGCAGAGATTTTAATCTGCATTGACAATTCTACTCGTTTGAGGGAATATGTGGGATTAAACAGTATCTGTTGTTGACCTGTGTGTTTAATAACATAAGGGCCAATGTTGAAAATGTAAGGAGTTAGACTAATGGAGGGCTTAGAAGGTACGCCTTTGAGAGTTTGTGGGGGTGTAGGTTCTGGATTTATTTCGGCAAGTTCAGGTGTATTTGAGTCAATCATAAATTCAAATAACAATTCTGTGCCCCTGTAGCCCCAAATACAATACACTATTGTAGGTTTGATAAAAGTGAAATTGTGCCAGCAATCTGAATTTGGCTCCATAATTTTGTAACAGTCAGTGTTGTATTTGTCTGGTTTGGTAGAGTCTACATAGATGGTTTTAATTAAAGTTGGCCTGTGGTGAGTAGACCCATTGATAAATCGGCAACCAATGTGTATTCTCTTTCCAAGGGTGGCCTCGATTTTAGCCATTTGAAGTGAATCATTCCATCTCCATTTATCTCTGGAATATACTTCACTTCCTTGTATAACCAGAGTGGAGAGATTTAAACCCCTTTTGTTTCCTGGTGTTCCGGTGCTTGCAGTGTACCGTGACAATGCATTATCCCAAAGGTCAGGTGCTACGTCTATCTTGAATTCAAATAGCAGCGCTATTTCATCCTGTTGCCAACGACAAGTTACAAGAGTGGGTTCAACAAGAGTAAAATTATACCAGCAATCCCACTTGTCGGTGACACAGTGCTTTGTTGTCATTGAGCGTGGGTTCTGAGGGCGAAATATCTCTATTCTCATGGCCTTCTCATGGTTTGAGCCGTTGATCATTCTACACCCTACTCGGGCTTCCACCCCTGCCTTACCTTTCAGGACTGGGTACCAACTATTCCAGGTCCACTCATGTAACACCTCATTTTCCTGTAGAACTACAGTGGCCAAACTCAATTCTCCCTTTCTAGTACCTGCCATCGCATTGTGTTTAACAAAGGCTTGAGACCATGGCCACTCTGGGTCTCTCTGACTACAAACAACAGGGAATAAAAAGGTAAAACTGAATAGCATCAATTCCATCTGCCAATTCATCATTTTAGAATTTGGGCCTCCAGGTAGCCATACATAATAAAAATAGTATTATTGCCAGGATCAATGTCAAGATTCCCTGGAGACACTCAAAGGTAGCGTAGGCCAATCCGTCTGTACAGCTCATCCAAGGTTCCTGTAAGACACAAAGGAAAAGAAAATCTGCTCGGTCTTATTCGACCGACGGGGTTAAAAAGAAGGCGAGATCCACCGGGTGCTGATCCGGTGTATCTTCCCTGAACAGTCCTTGGCTTCCCATGCATAGGGATTTTTGGGAGTAGCTAGCACCATTGGTACCGTCCCAATTTGAGGCATTTTCACTAGCACAGGTTGCCCAGGGTGAAATCTTCTGGGGTATTTTCCCGGTTCATTGGGAGCCTTTGGAGAGATAATATTGGCAGATACACAGAAAGCTTTCATTTTAGGACAGCCGTCTCCACTCCATCTGTTATTTAATTGATAGATGGCATCGTCCAATCGCAAATGCCAACCAGGTTCATGAGTTTTTGCAAAACGCTTAACCAATCCATTGGTGCGTTCAACAATGCCATTAGCCTGGGGATAATAGGGAGTATGAAATACCCATCGAATCCCTTCTTCTTTGGCCCAATCTTGTACCACCGAAGCGGTAAAGTGTGAACCGTTATCACTTTGGATTTCCTCGGGAAGGGGAAGTGTGCTGAACCACCCTTTTAGGCCTTTCACTGTGTTGTCCCCGGTAGCTGATTTGAAACTGCTGGCCATACTGAGGCTGGAGATAATCTCCACTCCTACCAGGACATATCTTTTCCCACCTGATAATCTCAAGGGCCCAATATAGTCAATCTGCCATGAATGCCACAACGTTTTCTTGTCCCGAATGTGTAAGGGAGGCGCCTTACTCGGATGATCTTTGCTGAGTCGTAGGCGACATTGTGAACAGGCGGTTACTATTTGTTCGCACAGCTTAACCGACACAGGCCACCCCCGGGCTAGACCTTCCTGATACAGGTCAGCACGGCCTGTGTGGCCACGTTTAACATGTAACCATTCAAGTAAGCGTTCCCATTCCTGACCATCATCTACAATGTCAATTTGCTGTAGCCGCGTGAGGCTATCTACCTGTTGGTTGAATTGAGCAGTGATCGAGTTTGAACGATCATGGCCTTTTACCCAACCAATGTGCAATGTTCTCTGTTCTCCTATTTCTAACAGTTGCTTCCAACTGTCCGTCTCCCAAATCGGGACTCTGTTCACCTGCCAATCATTGGCTGCCCAGTGTCCTATCCATTCAGTGGCTCCTTTAAAAACAGCATATGAGTCAGTGTAAATGGAGGTGGCTCCATGTTGTGCAGCTAGTAGGACAGCTCTGAGTTCCCCTACTTGTGCACTACCCTCCCCTGTTTCCATCGCTCTTTCTCCCGTTGCTACTTCCAGTGCTACGGCCTTATATTTCCACTTATTGTTTTCACGGTGAGATGACGCATCAGTAAACCACACTCCTGTAAGATCACTGCCTTCCTTCAAAGGAGGAGCTTCTTGGATCGGAGATGGTCTATTTGGTGGGGATTGGAACAATAGGGCACCATCTATATCCTTTTGTAGCTTGGATACTTTGATACTGCCTTCAGAGACTGGCATGATTTCATTAATGCCTTCTAAATAAGCATACCACTTTCGAACTGTAGGTTTCTGGGCAATGCCAGCTGGTGGTGTTGTCCCTTTACGGACCACATCTAGGAGGCGAAAAGGTCCCCGAATGATCACACTCTGTTCTCTTCGTATCTGCTCTGTTCGTTGCAACGCTCGCACTAGGGACAGTAAACCCTTCTCAAGGTCTGAATATCTGCTCTCAGTATCATTGAAGGAGTGAGAGCTAAATTCTAATGGTCTCTCCGGTCCTGCTGGTCCTTTCTGCCATAAATTACAATGGGAACCATGTTCACTGAACCCCCATTCTACGTGGACAGGGTCAGTTGGATGTATAGGACCAAGCTGTTGGAATAACCTTAGCTCCTTTATTAGTAATTGCAGAGCATTAGTGTGTTGTTTAGTCCACTCCCAGGATCTACCCTTTTTGAGCAAACTATAAAGGGGGCGAGCAATGATGGAAAAGCCAGGGATGTGTTTACGCCAATAACTTAAAGTTCCCAGAACTTGCTGTAACTCCTTCACGCTGGATGGATTCTGTCCATGCTCTATTTTTTCCAGGGTATCCTGAGGGACAGAAGCAGCTCCCTTAATCCACCAGACCCCCAGGAATTTAACTTCCTGTGCAGGTCCCTGACACTTTGAGTCTGGAATTTCCAATCCTAAATCAAGTAATGTTTTTCGGATGTTTTCCATCATGTCTTTTACACTTTCTTGGTTCTCTCCCCCTATTAGGATGTCATCGATATATTGGTATACCGTACATCCCTGTGAAACAGGAATCGCTGATAGCACTTTAGCTAAAGCATTATGAGCAATAGTGGGGGAATGTTTGTATCCTTGTGGAAGTCGGTTAAAGGTATATTGGACTCCTTTCCACGTGAATGCAAACCGCGCTTTGTCCTGCTCAAGGAGGGGAATCATAAAAAACATGTCTTTAACATCTAAGGCAGCCATCCAAGGATGGGCAGCTCCTTGTATCATTGTCACAATTTCCGCGATATTTGGAACTGCGGCAGTGAGGGGTGCAGTGTTGGCATTCAACTTTCGGTAATCTACTGTGAAACGCCATTGCCCGTTTGGTTTCTTTACCGGCCACACTGGTGAATTATAAGGCGAGTGAGTCCTCTTGATGATGTCTCTTTTTTCTAAATCTGATACCACCCCGTCTGCTCCTGCAAGTGCAGCTGCAGGCAGTGGATACTGCCGGACATTAGTGATTTTAGAGGGAGGTAAAGGCATGGAAGTTTCCAAGAGACTCAATTTCACTGTGTCTATTACTTTTTCGCATCCTGCAAAACTCCACACAGTTCCATCTGGGAATTTCCACATTCGCCCACGCAGCACGTCAAATCCTAGGAGGTTAGTACGTGAGGCACCCACTAACACTTCCGCCCTGGTCATCCGCTGCTCTCCCGGCAACCAGAGGTTAATTTTTGCAACGGGGCATGTTTTTACCACACCATCAATTCCTGCGAAGTTGACTCTGCGTCTGGTGGGATTTATACCTAGAAGTTGTGCCGTTTCATTAGTGATTGCAGACATTTGGGCTCCGGTATCAATAATAAAGTTTACTGACATCCTCCGGGGTCCGACAGGAATGGCGATAATAGGTTCAGAATCTTTATGAGAGAGCCATTGAATAGCTAGTACCCGCCGGACAGGGTGGCTCACTGCCCTCCCCGGGGATAGGAGTTTTTTGACTGGGACTCTGACAAATCAATCAAATTACGCTCCGGTGCAGAAGGCACAACTTTCTCACAGCTTGGGGATTCTCTGGTTAGACTTTTCTCCCCAGCCGAATTATTCTTTCTAGTTAGAGATTGGACCAGTGTACGGAGATCTCCCGTAGGGACACCGTGCAAGAATTGTCGGGGCACCCCTAATTGTAGGGCTTTACGCCACAACTCATTCCGGTCCTTATCAGGCTTAAACCTTTCCACCGGTTTGGGGTTTTGAGTGTGAGTTCGGACTTGGCGAACCTTTCGGGGGTGTTCGGAGGATTTTTCGCTAGTTAGGCTGGCCCAGCCCATTCGGCGCCCATATTGGTCTATTTCCTGTACATATTCATTCCAGGTGGGCATGTAGCGACGCCGGCCCCGCCCATGAGCATCCCGAGCCTCTCGTATACGATCTTGAGTACGAACAACAAATGGCTTCAGGCAATCGGGAAGACCACGGATGAGAGGGGCTAATCGATCGGGGTCGATAGCAGCTGACATTGGGGATTTCCGAAATTCCTCTCTGTCATACATGGCTTGCAGACAAGCTGCTTTCCGTATCGCCGCAAACAGTTCAGAGTAGCCTGTAGCTCTAATCTCTAATGGCTCTCCCCTCTCTCGCGGATCCATACCACCTGCCCAAAAGGCTGCTCGAGCGGTAAGGGAATAATTATGATCCCCGTCCCGTGTAGTTAAAAACACTCCTGGTCCCCAAGAGTCTCCTGCTTCTTCCTCACTCAACATAATTCTATCTCCTCCTTCAGAAGAAACTCGCCACACATACTCAACAGCTGATTCTTCTGGCCGCCTCGAATATTTTTCCCTTATTTTCGCTAACTCTGTTGGTGTCCACGGAATAGTACGCACAGTGTTGCGGACTTCCTCATCATCCTCATCAACTGTGGTTTCAGTTTTAATCAGAGGTCGTAAAGGAAAGACTCGAGATTTCACAGTAAAAGTCCTTCCCTCCTCATCTTCTTCCTCATCTTCACTATTAGACCAAAAATCTCCGGTCTGGGTTCCAGAATTTGGATAACACATTAATTTACGAATCTGTTGGACCTGGGTCGAGGGCTGCATTTTATCTAAGAGCCCAGTCACCCTTTCCAATAACATTTTAAGTTGGTGATTTTCACTCCAAAGTTGAGCATTCCGGTTTCCTAAACATTCATTCTCACTCACAAGCTTATCAACTTGAGTTCTTAATTTTTCTCCTGTCTCCTTTTGAAAGGCTAGTGATGACTTCAACACCTCATTCTCCGATTTCAGGGTTGCATATTCTACAGCTGAAATCAGATTAGGAGCAGGGGTTTCTCTAGCTTCTTGTTGTGCACAAGATAAACAGGCGCCTAACACCGCACAAATCACACCTTTGCCTTTCCCCGCTCTGAGCTTCTGTGAAACCCGACACTCTTCAATACGTTCCACCACTTTCTCTTCATCCTTCCAAAATTTACGGGCCCACTCCTTCCCAGCCTGGGAAGGGGCACAATCATATTTTTGCAGCAGTTTATCCATGGCAATCCTGCCGACTACGCCAAAATTTCTGTTGCGTGAAAAGGGGCAAAGCGGTTTTAGCAGAAGATAAACCCCCTTGCGTTCTAACACTCCTCACCGAGGTGGGAGGCTAGGTGCGGCTAGGTTTAAATTCTGAGTGATGCCCAATTCAGCACTATCAGTCCAATCGCGTTTAATATGTATTAAACTATTACGATTTGGATACACTAATAGTGGACTGCACCTTCAGTCTAGTCGTGCTCATGAACTAGCACGGCCACTCTCGAGTCTTTGGTCGCGTTCAGTGAGAAACCAAAACGACTAGCTACTTAAAAAAGTGCAGTTTATTTAAACAACAGATATATAGGTTCTTAGGATTGCCGGTGATAAATACACTGTCTGCAAAGCACGTGCAAATGAAAGTATTGTTACATATACAAAACGCGCGACAAAGTTATAAAGATACAGCCTGGCTTTAAATGTAAAAAAGAGAGTCTCTAGAGAAATTTCTAAGTTTCCCGAGGAAGCACTCGGTATAATCTAAGTCTTACCCAAAGGCGTCCCTATGGGGGGGGAAGAGAGGCTCAGCCCGTCGACTGATCCCAGAAGTCAGTGATGTAATTCTTTATGATGGTGTCTTCCCTGGGTATCCCCCCTCTCTTGGGCTATTTTTATACTATTTGTTATCTTCAAGGTGGAGTTTGAGTGACTTTAGTCATACATACTTTTATCATGATTGGTGTAAATTTCTCTCGCTTCACAATTAAAGGTATAGTTTACGAGAAATTCAGGGCGCAGACTCAAGAAGGAGTGGTCGCACCTTGGAGGCGGGTAGCCTTCGGGATGGAGGTGTGTTTTGGTATTATAATGACATTATAATGAGCAAAGTTCGCACAAAGGACAGCATTTCATCAAAATTTGACAAAATGTTGGCTCTGAGCATCTAGCGGGCAGCTAATTGGCAGCTTATCTGTTTCATGGTATCATCCCATTCCTGTATCCGCTATACATCATAAGGTAAAGCCACGGAATAATTGCATCCCGTCCCGTACCTCATGTAGCTTATCAGGGAACCACAGATGTTGTGTCCTTCATGCCAGCTGCGGCTATTTTCTACCTCAGAAGCCTCTTGATTTTATACTTTTCCTTAATGTGTGAACAATGCTGTACTTTTGTATTTTTTAGCCAATTTAGTATTTATTCCACACGGACATAAATCATCAGGGCCCAAAATGGTAATTCTCTTCCTGCTTGCACCTCCTTTCAGGATGCAATATCCAGCTCTTGATCTGCAATGACACAAATTGCTTCATTCTCAAGTCACTTTGGGTCTTGTCTCCTTTTTAAAAGCCCTTCTGTAAGACAGAGAGCGCAGAAGTCAGCTGTGCAGTGGTTTTGGGGTGTGCGATGCACTTTGTGCGTGACACACTTGAACTTCATGTAGACAGTATCATCATTCTCATCAGCCGCGATGGAGAAGAAACAAGCGATGTATGACTCAACCTGAAACGCTGCAAACCATGTAGGGATGCCACCCATGCTTAGCTGCATGTCCAGCAAAGGTATGTTTTCATAAAGAAGCTGGGAACCTGACCCAATATTTTGTTTAATCAACAGTTTATCTTGTTCGTCCCATCTTTCCCTGAGTTCCTGTTATGATGTTACTCCAGGGAACCCTCTAGATTTCTTGGTCCCTTCATTCTATTAGTGCTTAGAGATATGGTTTAGTGATGGTTTTTATCAGAGTTAGGTAGATGGTTGGACTCAATGATCTGAAAGGTCCCTTCCAACCTATGTAATTCTATAATTCTGTGATTTTAGATGTCTGCACTTCTGTGGATATTTTCACAATTCTTAAATGTCATATGGATTTCCAGTGTTTCACCATCTCCTCATTACCTAGCTACTTCTCTCTCCACCGAGAGGTCTCTTTCTCCCTGTTTACTTCCCAGGCTGAATGTTCCTGGCAGTCCTGCCTGAAACTCTGGCAGCAGCAAACGTAGCACTGCAGGCTGCAAGATGCAGACGCGTCCTGAATCCAGCCGTAATGTGTCGTGACTCAGCAGTTCGAGTGGGTACCAGCCCTCTTCCACCCACGTCAGCCCCAGCAGGCGTAGTTTAGGGCATACGTGCCCCCAGGGCAATTTGTGTACGTAATTTGCACTAGCACAGAGTCTGCGTAGGGTGCAGGTGACTCTAAGCCTAATGAGCTATGTAATTTGCTCAAAAAGGCTTATGAAAATAGTTAATTACCTCAGAATATAATCATACATTTGTGTTACTAAGTAACAGATGTTGCCATTATATCATTTAAATTTAAATAATGATTAATCTCCACCTACAACAGATGAAATACAATAAGTCATAAATTTACCTAAAGAAATTAAATGGTAGAAGCAGCAGCTTAGGTGTTTAAACACATGGCAAAAGATTATCTTACGCTTAGAAGGAGTGGCCTGTATCTCACAGTCAGGGAGAGGTGAGTTTTCGTTAGATTTCTCTGGTTTTATATACCTTCTCGGATGCTTCAGAGGGACCAAAATGAAACTAGGATTTATTTAGTAGGAGTTTTCAGGAGGTTGAGGTTTATTTTTTCTAAAGCTTTAGTAACCTTTGTACACAAAATCTTTAACCTCAGGCAAAAGTGGAAGTTGTTTTTTTTTTTTTTTTTAATTCTGCCTGAAGAAATCGCAACAATCTGCCTAAAGACAGGTAGGATTAACCATAATTAGCAATCATACAATCTTTAAACTTCACTAACAGCAGCATCAGCAAGCCATTCTCTTATCAATAAGTATATAGCTGTATTTAAATCGCACTTTCATATACTGCTACAAATGAAAACGGCTTATTATATTACACAGCACATTAAAAGCATTGAATGTAGCCCCGAACCATCTGCAACTGATCTTTCCACACAACTAACGTTAATTTGGCTATGGGTCACAACTAACTAGTCCTGCTTAAAAGGGACAGGGCTCATTAACTCAGTAACAGCACCACACGGTTTCACCTACAGCGCTTTTGGGAGCCAGGCTAGTATCTACCCAATATTGCATTGTGTTATGGAGATATGCAAGACCTCTCAGATCTGCCGCCCTGTCTTCTGCGTCATAGACTGAGCTGGAGCTGCCAATACCCAGAGACTGTCGTTCAGTGCCATCCAGTGATTGAAAGGACAAATGAATCCAATTTCTGTGAGCAATGTCAAGCCATAGAAAACATTGCTGGCTTCAACGCTAATGGGAAGTTTCCAAAAATTCTCTCTCAAAAAAGTAGCACTTAGTAAAAAAAGAAAGTTGGAGTCTTTCCCTTGCACTACGGTTGCGCAAATGGCATAGGGAAAGAAATTTTCCCTACCCACCAACGGTGGAATTGGCATATGTTTGATGGGAGAAAGAATCACCATGGAAATTGAAGTAGAAGCGAGGATGAATGCTCATCAAAAAGGACAAGATTCCTAAGCAACAAAGTGGAGTACCTAGAGAGAGCAATGCAGGAGGTGAAACAAGAGATTATAGGAAAAAAACCATAGGCATAGACAGACACTACAGAAATGACAGGGTGACATAGTCATCAAGGCACAGCGCATTGGTACTCATGGACACGGTGTTTAGGAAGGTAGAAACACAAATTACTGTCATGGGGTCATATCCCAAATTAATTATATGATAGACTTTATAGAGATAAGAAGGGAGATAAAGCATAAAATAAAGTCTGTTTAAGTAGAAACAGTCTTGTAGCAGTTGAAAAGATTCTACTAGTTTGGTGCTGGATATCAGCTGTACTTGGAAACAGAAATAAGCATTACCACAATCTGGGAAAATTTACTTCCCTAAAACAGAATGGAGAACAAATATAAATAGTAATGGTGAGGGTCTCCTGTTCCTGAAAGTGTTAGCCAGGAGACTGTTGCTTGGCCAATAAAAAGTGTATTATTTTAGCCCTGTTTCCAGCAAACCTGTCTCCTACCTGTTTCCTACAACTGTGTCTTCCTTAGAGTCCCCCTTGTTTGCTGGTAACAGGTCAAAAATAATTCACCTAAGAGCCTTAGATAAAGTGGCTGATCATTATACAGAGCTGTGTCTCAAGATGTGTAGAGAACTTTTTTGCGCCAAACAGGACTATCCAACAACTCAAAAAGCAGAGTTTTAATAATGAGTGATCAAAACCAATGAAGAAGAGAAATTAGGTCTTTGGTATCTCTAAATATGGGGATAAAGCAAAAAATTCTGTAAAAGTAGTAGAGCAATTGAAAACAAGCAATTAAAAGTTCTTCCTCCATGTAAAGCAATAGGAACCCAAGGAAATAAGATGTGAAGTTGCTATACAGTTGAAGTGGGACAGTGATCAAAGGTAATCTAGTTATGGTCCAAAAGCTGAATAAATGCTTTCCTCTCAGTTTTCAGTGAGGATAATGTGGCCCAATATGAGAAAAAGATGTCCGTTGGTTTAGTGGGTATGGAACTGGAATTCAGTCATGAGGTGGGAGTAAAACTGAGGATGCATCTTAATCCTCTGTTAAAGGCTGTCTTGAGGACTACATCAGGACTAGATTCTCCTGTCTGGAGTACACTGACTGTTAGTCTGGAAGCTTGCAGGCTCCAGAGTGGTCAGAATGTAATGTTCGGAGCACATGAGACCGTATCTGACCGTGCTCAACGGATTAACAGACATATGGACATGCCAGGAAAGACTTCCTTGTGTTTGCATAAGGCAGTCCTATGGACCAACTGCGGGTAGAGAGAGGAGAGGACTTGGAGTACACTGATCACACTAATTCTGCTCTATCAACTTGATTGGGATTAGCCAATGCACCCAATGATGAAAACTAGCAGTTTTCCATCCCAGAATGTTGCTGAAACTAGTAAATGAAGTTGTGGGGGTAATAGCAAGGCTTCTTGGTAAATGAAATGCTGTATTTAGTAATGGGAATGTCCTACAGATAACTAAAGACTTGTAAGTTTTGCACCAAAGTATACAAACAGAAAATGGAATAAAAATAAATAAAATGCAACATACTCACCAAAGGTAGATTGCACAGGAATTACCTGCTAACTTTCTCTGTGAAGACAAATAATTCTCTGTCAAAAGTGAATCTATTCCATCCATCACCCATAAGGTGGCTGGTATAGTGCCAGTGAAAAAAAAGTTAGCTGAAATGAAACGAAGTGTAAACATTTTGAAAAATCAAAAAAAATGTCAAGACTACTAGTTTTGTTGAAAGAGAAAATATTACAATAGAGGAAAGGTAAAGTTGTGCCTTGGGGCCGAGTTTATTATTTTCACAAAGGCACATTGCACAAAAAATAAAAGAGCACTAATGAAAGTTGCTTATAAGTCAATACTGAGACACCCTGCCAAAACAAAGAAGAATCAGAAAATTGAAAGAGAAGACAAAGGTGGCTGTAGTAATTCAAATGAGGCCAACCCCCACCTCTCTCCACCCTCCTTTCAGGGAGTTGTAGAGGGCAATGAGGTCTCCCCTCAGCCTCCTCTTCTCCAAGCTAAACATGCCCAGCTTCCTCAGCCTCTCCTCACATGCCCTGCTCTCCAGACCCCTCACCAGCCTGGTAGCTCTCCTCTGGACACGCTCCAGCACTTCAAGGAGTGCTGGAGTTAAGGGAGTAGAGGAGGGAGGTGACCCTTCTCCTCTACTCAGTACTGGTGAGAGATAACAAGTGCTGTGTCCAGTGCAGGGCTCTCCTGTCTGAACATTTTCTTAGACATTTTTTGTGTATCAAAGTAGTGAAAGCAAGACAGCAAAAAACAAGTTTACAAAACCCAATCAGCTTTCAAAGAGAGCCTGAGCAGTTTATGAAAGGGATTACATCACATGGTACCCCTGTCACCAGGGAACCGGTCTTAGTGAGCCAGGAAGGCTCTCCCAATCCTATGTTTCTATGTGTCAAAATGAAAAGGGAAAAAAAAAGAAGATTGCAGGTTTTTAGTGAAGCTGCTGAGCCATGAGTGAGTCACAGACTTGCCATGAACACTTGTATTTCTAAGTCTTCTAAATTGCTTATTTGCAGCTCAGCAGGAGCAAGCCAGAGACCGCAGTAAAAGCTTACCCAAGTACATTTCCAGAGGCCTTAATTCCATCAGAACTCGAGGATAGTCATTGTTTTACATTCATCTTAAGTATCCCGTGAGAAGCAGCCATGTGAACTCATGCCTTTCATGGGGAACGATGGTTAACTCTCACAAACGTTTTAAGGACCAAAGCCAGTAACACTTATTCTGCTGTTTCTACCACACTTAGTGTGAGAAAACAAAGGCATTCTGACAAGCAATACAAGGACAAGAGCAGCTATTTAGACTGCTCAAGAGATCCAATAGAGAAAGAGATTAAAATGGTTGAAGAGGATCTTTTACAAGAAGGACCTCAAGCAGAAGTGAGCAGGCTTCACAGCAGATGAGGATAATCTGACTCATTAGTTAAGTTGCATTGACTAGACCCATAATAGTAACACCAGCATATTTTGTAGTATCCTTGTGACATTTACAGGTTTGCCTCTAGCAGGTGCAACCATTTAAGGTTAATAGCACATAATTATCTAATTAACATTTGGGTCTTCTAAAGTTCCTCTCCTCCCAATGCCCAAAATATGACAGTGTATGATAACATTCCCACTGAGCCACATTTGGCACTGCTACTGGATATGGCTACCCTTCCCTATGAAAGGATATCCTGTCATATGCCCAAACCCACCATACTCAAGTTCATCTTCGTATTGACGCATCATACTCAAACTCATCTGCCCACGTTCCCTCTGCTGACACATTGCCTAACTATGAGCATGGGGCCCTTCTCTGCAACCTCACATACTCCTCTAGTATAGAATGAGACAAGGTGATGAAATCTTAGCATTTGGGAGATTTACAATTAGATAAAATGAAGCAGGAGAAAAATAAATGTGGGGAATGACAATTTATGGCTAAAGGATAAATGAGATGACCTCTAAATACATCAGTGAAAATCAAAAACAATTGAACACTAGAATAAGATTGGAAAACATGACTGCAGGAAATATTTGGTGACACTTTTCACAGTCATTAAGTTTTTCAGGTGCTTAAGTGCTTTGCTGAACTGAGGTGTAATTAACTGATATGAAAGGAAGAAAAAGATTTGAAAAGAAGTAAAAAGAATATTTTTTTCTTTAGATTTTGAAATAATGCAAAGACCTATTAGTTCAGTCATCTAGAAACTTAGAAAGTAAAACTTGTCTGGGTAGGTATCTCTTTGTGTTATTGTTCAGGAATTAATCTCTTTTTTTTTTGTTGTTTTATATACAGATTCTCTCCAGTACAATTTCACATCAGCACCAAAAAAAAAAAAAAAATCTAGGTATAATGAAGACATAAAATAAAGCATTATATTTAGCCCTTGAAAGATAGTTATTTGACTATTTTGAGACATCATTCTATACAATATGTAAGACTACAATTTTAAAGTATATATATGTTGACCACTCAGACCAATACTTAGAGATAGGAAAGTCAGAATGTTAAATTTAGAATGTCTGGCATTTTTCAAAAGTGTTAAGGGCCAAGATCTTCCCTTGCAATCGTCCAGCTAAATCCAATCATCCAAATTGTTAAATTATCCAGAAGAGAATTAAGAAGACTAAATGAATGGATTTGTTTTACATTTAACAAATTATAATTAGAATGAATCCATAATCCCTTTCACTGTCAACTTTTTCAAAGATTAAAAATTAATGAGGTTTTTTCTTATCTTCCCTTTCACGCTGAAACTCTCATAATGTTCAAAAAAAAGTTTTGTACTGATTTCAACAGCTGTATGATAAACCTACTGTTTTTCATCAATCTTTTCCTGTCTCTTGCTTTGTTACAAAATAATTCGTTTCTTTCTTCCAGTGTCCTCTCCTTCTGTACTACACTTTCCACACCGTCTTGACTTTTTGCTATGCTGCATTTTTATATTGTCATATAGACAGAGTTCAACTAAAACAGATTAATCTAATCCGTCAGGAACTAAATCTTCCCGTTATGAAAGGGAGAGCCATGTCCCTTTTATTCAACAGTTTTGAGTTTGTTAAAAAGACAAATTATAAAGCACTAGTCTCTTCTTGTCAAGTGTCTGTCCTGTAATTTAGGTGGCACCTCTGTGTGATCTCTCTGGATTAGTAGAGCCTAAGGGTGAGTTTTATGCCACTTTACCTACACGTTGTCTGTCTCATATAATCTGGTCATTTAGTCTCTCTACGGTTGTGTAGGTGGACGAGTCGTGCTCAAGACACACAGGCTTAAAGGTGTGTCTCGTGAGTGAGTGATTCATCCCTCTCCATTAATATCGCAACTAACTTTCAAGTAGTTTAAATAAAGCAAGACAATCCCGTCCTAAGTGGTTAGAAACTTTTTGCAGATACTGTCTTTTACTTACAAGTGCTTACCCAATGGCCCCATTTCAAAGGGTTACAACATCTATAGATACAAGAAAGTATTCAACAGTTTTTGAAATCTAGGGTACCTGTTTCCTGCCAGTTTGCTAATACAGTATCTCATTAGATCCTCACTAGATTCTGATCTGCATTATAGTCTCATTTTTCTAGTCTCACAAGTCTCTACAATCTGGTCTCATTTTTCTGGAAAAGTTTTAAGAAGCATGCCCTGATATCCAGTATAAACAGACCCTTCCTTTTCATGTTGTAACTTGCAGTCTGCTGGCAGTTTGCTAAATGAGCAAAGCGCTTTGAGGCATAAAGTTGAGTCAAACAGGAAATGAAAAAAGATACGTTGACTATGGTCCCTTTTAACAAAAGGATTTACGTTCTAAATGATTTTCAACAGTGATACAGAATTTTAATTTATTTTTTCAATATAACTTAAACTTTAGAACTAAATAGAATGGCATTCCTAAAAAATGTCTCTTCTGATTTTCAGAAAATACTAAGCACTCATCCTCTGAGATAGATGCCATTATGTGGTCTCAGGATGACCGCTGAGGGCCACCACAGGCACCTTGTATTTTCCATCCTTTCTAAGTCAAAAATTCCTATTTGTGTGCATCAGTATCAACAGATATCATCATCAGAGATACAGGGTAACGTTGCAACTGCTGCCTTGCAGTAAAGTTTTCATTTCAGCAAAGCCGTCCATATCAGATCATGTTCACTTGGCACCTTCTACAATGCTCATGAATCAAAAAGGCAAGTGAACAGGAGCACACAACCAGACATGAGTGTGGGAAGCCAGGATACCATCTGCGAGTATAAAACGTGCCTGCCACCGGCGTAGCCATCACACCTCCAGCTCTTGGCTGAATTACTAGATACACCTATCAAAACCAACTGTTGCAGATAAGCCACAAAGAAAAACCAAAATACTTGTTGGCCGGGTCAGGAATTTTCACTGCAGACTAGAGACTAACATCTTTGCTAATAAACGTCTGCCAGACCATGGCATTGTCCCTACTCCAGTTTGATATTCATTGCATGTTTTCATGTCATATTCTCCAAACAATAGGTAAATATTGAGAGTGGGATTTAATTCATTTTAGCTTAAGCCATCTGAAACTTCTCATCCTGGTTGTACTGTTTTACTGCTATTTGAAGACCTTGGAGGAATATGTGGGTCTTTTGTGCCATCAGGTTATGCTAGCACAGTTTACCTTTGGTTGGCTACTTTTCATGCAATCTTCTGTCAGGATGGACAGCAGACACAAACCTTTATAGACACTCAGCTCTGTGACACAGGATCTTTGGGATCTTTTTGTCAGTAAGTTTTACTAATTTGCAGCTGTTCCCTTCCTCCCTCCCATTTGTGACTGTCTTTCAGAGCAGTATCTCCACGTAGGGTATAAGACCCCAGCGAAGCTACCACAGCATTAGTTTCTCCTGCTGCCACGAGTGATAGAAGGTCTCTAGAGAAACCCTCCCTCAAGCAAAGGTGGGTTCTGTATTTTTTAGCACTTAACTTCACTGAAATACATAATAATAGGGATTTTCTCCCCCTCTCTCCTTAGAGTCATAAACAGGAATTACCCACCTTTGTAGTAAAGTGAAGCAAGCTTATTGGAGAGGAAGCACAGACACTTTCAATCATCTGGTGTCTTAAAGCTGTGGAAAACTTTGTGGAAAGAACTGATATGATTGCGCTCCCTTGGTGCAGGAAAGCTCACTCAAAAGAGTATTTTAAAGGGAAGGATTGTCTGCGACTCACATTCTGATGGTTTCACAAGGAATTTCTGTGCAGTCAGCATAAGCTCACATTCTGTTGGATCTGGAACGGGTCATGCCTTTCCCAGCAAGAAACTTCTCCATCAGAGCTGGAATTCAGCGGCATGAACTGAATGTCAGAGTTTGAGTCTGAACTGAATCCTCTTGACAGCTTTTAAGCAAAATTATATTTATTCAACAAAAGCAGCATTTCATGATCATTATCTTTTCTTAAAGCAGTAACTGGGGTTTCTGGCTGCCACCAAGGTAAAATCATCACAGCTTTAAACCCTCTTTTCACATCTAGTGACGCCACCTCGGCCATGAGTACCTCATGGGTTACTCATCAGTTCCTTAAATATTGAAATGCCATGAGCTCTCTGTTTTTAACAGATACAATAATACTTATGTCATTAAAAATCACTGAAGCAGAGTGTAAGATATTTCAGGTTTCTCCTGGTCAATTTTGGCCTTCCGTAGGTCTTTTATTCAGGGGAAAAAAAAAAAAAAAAAGAAAAAAAAAAAAGAAAAAAAAAGCTAACCCTTTGAAACATCAACAACCACTGCCCTGCAGTAGCAACTGTACTTATTTTTGAAGAGAAAATATATGCCTTTTCTTCTGTTTTTTCACTTGAAATAATTGCAGGCTTTATTCCACACCACCAAGATAAATATTATGAGAATGGGCATCAGAGTGCAGACTTATCCTTTGGTACTTCATTAAAAAATCATGCAAAACTACAGATGCAAGAGAAAGTGCCATCAGCTGGAATAGAAAGAGCCATATGCCACTAAAAAACAGGCTGGATACATGGACTATGCTGCTTTTTCTTGTTTCCATACTAGTACTGTCAATGCCAATAACAGTAACAACTTACATTTGTATAATCACTCTTATTCCAAAACACACGCCAAATCATAGGCCAAATTATGCTTTTGGTTATGTGGCTTAGTAAAGGCACAAATGCTTCCATTCCACTAGTTGCGCTAGTGCCATGAAGAGCAATTTTATCTTTATCCTTCACAAGGAGTGAAGAGTGATAATATGAAGCCCTCTTTTGATTGGGATGCAAAAGTACTGTGGAAACACAGAATAGAAAACATATTTTTGTCAGCACTTAAAGAAACCTTTTGAAAATATTAGCTAGAAATTATACCTCCAAAAAATATGTTTCATCTGTGCAGAAGTTATAGCAGAAAGCTATAGCGTTTGTTGCTTGCAACAGCTCCTTCCTCAATGGCTTTCATCACAAAGCTAGCAGTGCAACCTTCTCCAAAGACTGGGCGGTACAGGCACATCAAGAGCTCCTACGGGTAAAAGATAGAAATATGATAACAACATAAGCATTATTTGAGCTAGCTAGCTGCTAAAAATGTAGTGAAGGCCACCCTCAGAGGCATCCTGAGAGATACTGAAGCCTTGCCTTGAGTTATTCAAGAGCATTTTCTTGTGAATCATTCTGAATCAGCACATTTTTTGGTCATCCCCTCCTTCCCAAGTACCAAGCACTTCAACGCGTTTCACTGCCTGGTTGAAGATCTGTTGCAAAGTACAATGCCATTTTGCCTCATCCACAGTTGGCGGAATTTCCATTTCTGGGCTCTCAGCCTGGATTTTGCCAGAGCATGCGATAAATCTGGCCAATGGCTTTTTGGGTAAATAGACGAAAATTATCTTTTCTTTCATATTGCATCATTTTTTATGTTTCTGCCCTTTATCCATCTTGCTACCAGAGAAAAGAGACAAGCTGACCAAAAGGTAATGCTTCTTATAAGAAATTTTCCAATTTCAATTTCTTTTTATCTTTTCACACTATGATGATCCCTAAGCCAAATGCATTTTCCTGTGAAAATGGAATGTGTGTCCAGCTGAGCCATTACAGATCAAAACATTGCCTTTTTTAATGTGGGAAAACCTCCAAGTCTGGAAGACCAGCATTCTCAAATGCTGATTCAGAGCAGACAATTTCTACCTTAGATATTTCTGGAACAGGAAGACCTGGGTCCTCTCTATCTTAGGACAACACTATAAACGCCACTTTACAATCACAGAGTACAGCTTTATGTACCATACCATCATATAAATACTACCAAACAAATATTTTTTTGTTGGATGTTCTGGACATTTCTAAAATTAAGCTATAACCAGAGCATAGAAGGCTCAACCTTCAATTTACTTGAAGACATGATTCTTCCTGTTATTACACCAATTTAGTGCTATAATAACTTGCAATCAACAAACCTTTATGTGAAAATCACTTTTTACAAAAGAAAATGTAGCAGAATATTGTAGCCACAATAGTAAATGGGTTAAGAATTAGGAAAAGGAGAAACTTAGATCCTCGGAAAACCCAATGATGAGACCCAAGGAAAGCCTAGGGAGTTCATTAGCTCCCTTTCAAATTCTTACTTTTTAATAAGCCTAACAATGTCATACAGTGCTACGACTTGTCTATGCATTAAAGTTTGCCTCTAACTGGCTTGGGAGAGCATGATTTTATTGACTTGCTTTCTGTCATTTAATAGCAGTCATGTAGTTGTTATTGATCTGCACCTGAAGCAAAGCAACGTCTTCACTTTCTCTCAGAAAGTAGATATGTATGGCCTAAAATTATCTTACCAAAATGGAGCAATAAATGTTGTGCATAAGTTGGAAACGTTATATTTAGATATCCTGCATAAAGGACTATTCTTGATGACAAAAATAACAACTGTGTCTTAGGCTCCCTAGCATGGAGCACAGAGAGGACCCAGAAACAAGAGCTCTTTGTCCTGAATGGGACCAATTTGCACCTTAGGCTCCAAAGTCAGGAAAGTCTCTAATGTTGCTTCTAACATTAGAGTTTGAAACTCCAGTTTCTCTGTTATGTTATTGGAGAAGCTGCTCATGTTATTGTAGAAAACTACCCCCTAGTTGGCCTCAGCTGAGGAAAGTTCTGCTGCAAACTCTCAGGACACTGAACAGGGTTGAAGAAAGAGCTTCTGCCACAGAGGTGAATAAAACATAATATGGAATAAAACAGTAAGATGCCAAATTTCTGTTGTATTTGTTTCTTTTCCTGCATTTCTGTGATCTACAGCTAAGGCCCACCAACTGCTCACATACAGCCGCCTTCATATGCATTTGGACTGGCTTTCAAAATCATCTTAGAAAGCTTATAAATGCAAACTGAACAATAAGATTTTCAGGCTATGCCACAGGAGTGACCTAGAAGTCAGCCAGTAAAGCTGGAAGAGGGTTAGAGTTGAAATAAATTGTATAAAAATATAAGTTGCCAATTACTCTGCTTTTGAATGAATGCTAGAGCCAGCAAGCTTTTATTTTTCTCTTTTTTTAAGCAAAGCGAAATCTGAATCTTTGAACCTTATTGGCAGAGTTGTAAAGCTGGGTTTATAAAGCGTTTAAGACAGATATGGCTGGATGTACACCAGTAATTGTTCAGTAATTAGAATCTCTCACTGGGTTTTATATTGGTTGCATAGAAATAGATACCACCTTCAGCTGAGCTATGAAATTTTTAAGGAGTCCCAGTGCCAGTTCCAGAAAGTGCTCAGCATGGGCAGACCTGTAGGATAAAATCTACATTAATTCTTGCAAAGGCCCATGAAACCGCAGCACAGGAATACATTAACAGAAGGTGAACATCTTGTCCTATTTCACTGCCTACATTGTCACTTCAAGCACCAAGGAACTACCAATTATTTTAATTATCTTCTCTCTGCTAACAATAGTGCTTGACTTCTTAGGTTTTTGTAGATCTTTTTCTGGAAGACGGATACTTTGTAAATGGAGATACTAGCCCAGGACAGGTTCTGATGCTTTTACTCACGCAGGGTAGGAAATGTCTCTGGAAGTAGTTCTGCTAATGATGACAGAGAAAGGTTTGTTAGCAAGCAGGCACCTTCTCTGAATTATCAAGGCAGAAGGTAGAACTTCTTTGGATGTCAGGAGACATGCACAAAAATTTACTGTTTAAAAAATATCTTTCAATGAAGGACACGTTTCAAGTACTTCACCTACTTGAAACAGACTTTTGAGCAAGATACTTCTGCCAGGAATGAGAACAAAGCTGGTAAGGGCTGCTCAGGGGTGTGAGGAAATTAAAGTAGTAAGTAGACTTCAATCTTTTTTGCTGTTGACCTAGTAGCACTTAACTAGTATATTTGGGTACACAAGAAATCAAATCCTGGTATCCAGATTAATTCCTTTGTTAGAAAAATAAGCATCTTGATATAACAAAGCCGTGGAGTGCACTGCCCGATGTGTGAATGTTGTGGGCCTTGTAAGGGGCTGGGGTTTTGTTATGGGGTGTTTTTTTCTGGAACTTCGATGAAGGTCTCGCTGTTGTCATCAGTACCAGAGATGACCTCAAATACCTAGAATGACCTCATGACTGAGAAAAGTTAAATCCCCAGGCTTTGGGCTGTGTGTCTTGATGAACTAGATGTAAACGACAAAGTGTTGAAGGCCGCGTGCGGCAAAATAATTTTCAAAATCATCTTCAAGCAATGTTACCTACACTCAACCTTACATCAGTGGTTTAAAGTCAAAACAATTGATAAGTATTTTTTAAAGGAAAACTGTGTTAAATTAACCTCTCGTAAAGTTTATTACTTGAATGGCTAATAGCCATTCTTTCTCCATCTCAAAGACAAGTTTTTGTAATTTGCATCTGCCTTGGATACTTCTGGTTCAGCGGACTCTTGCTTTTTCAATTGTAAATGGTTGTTTTTTTCCCATTTTAAAGAAAACTAGTAAAATTTTACATTTAGACAGCACTGCATGAGAGCTAAGGGAAGATTAGAGATGATTACTCTGTTTTTCTGAAGCTAGAATACTAGCATGTAAAGTACAGTTTCCCTAGACAACTAGATAGTCCATCAAAAATTTTAATTCATAAGCCCTGTACTTGCAACCCAAACTTTCCAAGAAGACAGTACAGAGTTATGAACAAAGCAACAAAAATAAAATGTCATTTTGTGAAAGACAGAAGTAGAAATGTCATCCTGATCTGTAGAACTTGGGGGAAAAAATTGCTCATGTGGTTTGGCATTTTTCATCATGTATCTGCGGCTGGGCAGGAACAGTAGGAGCTCTTTCATTGTTGTTTCTTTGGGTTTTCTTTGTTGTGTTTGGGGTTTTTTTGTACACATGACATAGTATGACTCAAGTTGCCCTGACTCTGTTTCAGGCAGGCAGTTTGGTTCACTGGTAATGTGTAAAAAATCAAACTGGCCCTCTGCCAGCATATGAGTCTTGAACTTAGATCGCGTTCACTGTTATACTACTGCTGGTACATCTCCCGTCACTCTCACTGTAAGTGTATTGTTCCTTGTCCATATGTTGGTACATGTTCCTTCATCCCTGTCAGTCCCAACTCCTTTGACATAGTCTGTGTCACTTTCTATGCCTCCTGTGTTCTTCCTTTCTTATTCCTCTTTCCGGTGTTTGTTTCCTTTTACTCCTTTTTCTCACCTTCTCTCCCTTCTCACACAGCTTTCAGAAAGGAGTGTGGTTAATACATATCTGTCCTAAAATAAGGAGAAAGGTAGACATGGTCATCTGTTCTCCCAGCTCATACTCTCAGGTGGGTGGTGCTGGACATGGATCTAGTCAACTAAATCTCACATGGAGACTACCCATCTTGACTTTCATATTCCCTGCTTCTTTCTACTGTAGTCACCTCTCCTTTGTAACAATCATCTTGAAAAACAGCTCTTCCCACTTTGCTTCAAGCTCCCTCAATCATGCTCAAACCCAGAAGCCTGCCTCCACTATGTTTTAGGAGACCAGTCCCTTCTGGTTTCTCTCCATTGATATTGCTTACACTTTCATTGGCCTCCATTCCAAGTTTTCTTTTAAAATTTTCTTTTCCTTGTTGATTCAGTAGAGGGAAGGGATGGAGGATAGAGGGACACTGACAGGCTTGAGGAGTGCAAAACTCACGAATTTCAACAAGGCCAAATGCAAGGAGTAACCCCTGGTATCAATATGGAATGGGAGATGAAGGGATTGAGAGCAGCCCTGATGAGAAGGACTTGGTGGTACTGGTGGATGAAAAGCTGGACATGAGCTGACAATGTGCGCTCCCAGCCCAGAAGGCCAACTATATCCTGGATTGCATCAAAAGAAGTGTGGCCAGCAGGTTGAGGCTCTTGTGAAACCCCTCCTGGAGTACTGCCTTCAGCTCTGGAGCCCTCAGCACAGGAAAGACATGGACCTGTTAGAGCAGGTCCAGAGGAGGACCACAAAGATGATCAGAGGGCTGGAGCACCTCTGCTATGAGAAAAGGCTGAAAGAGTTGGGGTTGTTCAACCTGGAGAAGTGAAGGCTCCAGGGAGACCTTGTTGCGTCTTTTCAGTACTTAAAGTAGGCTTATAAGAAAGACAGAGGGAGACTTTTATCAAGGCCTCTAGTGACAGAACAAGGAGCAATGGCTTTAAACTGAAAGACGGTGGATTTAGATTGGACATAGAGAAGAAATTTTTTACTGTGAGCGTGGTGAGACACTGGAACTGGTCACCCAGAAAAGTTATGGATGCCCCATCCATACGTTGCACGCCAGTGTTCAAGGCCAGGTTGGATGGGACTTTGAGCAACGTTATCTAGTGAAAGAAGGCCCTGCTATGGAAGGGAGGTTGGACTAGGTGATCTTTAAAGGTCCCTTCCAATCCAGACCATTCTATGGTTCTATGATTCTATGATTTTAGACTACCAAACCATAATCCTGTTGTCTTCACTTTTAGCATCATCAGGCTTCTTGACTACAAAGGAGCAACAAACAAAAGAAGGCAATGATTGACGCTTACTCAGAGACTCCATAAAGATCTTAACGTCTGGACACAGCAGAAGGAATTATATATATAGATATCTCCAATGCAACTATGGAATGGATAAACTAACTGATGAACACAGATCCCTGTTCTGTCACCAAGCGCTCTAGAGTTATGTTTAGAGAGCTTCCTGATGCCATCGGAAGGTCCAGTTTTTCAGATTTCAACACCAGAGTCACTTCGTACAGTTACAGGATGTCCCTGCGCTGCTGTGACATCTGAGGCTTGGGCAAGAGTGTTTAAGAACAAAAGAGATGGAAAGAAGTGTCTGAATAGAAGACACTGAGTGAACATGGAGAAAAAAGAGTATTATTCAGCAGATTCATTAATACAGCCTTAGCTAAGGAATGCTTTGCTATATACACCAAACATCATAAATGTCTTACTTTATACATATAAACCTGTAGGAGCGTTTGCAGAATAAAGTAGAAGCACCTATGCACTGCTGAAATAGAGTAACAACTTTGCTTTCTCTTTGAAAAAAAAACCTAGTCATTTTTACCATTATGCTATCTTTACATTTTTTACAAGTTGATAGCCAAAGAAATGAATTCATTTTTGGAACCCTGAAAGAACAGAAGATGATTGGAGTTTATATAAGCAATTCTCTAAATGAGCAGTTTCTTAACCTTAGAACAAGAACATGATGACATCAAATCTGAGAGTTCAGTACAAGGTCCCTTGCCTTTGATTTATCTGGGAAAAAAGCGTCTGGAACTGAGTAATACTTCAGAAGACAAAATGAATAAGAACCTAGTTTTGAGATCTTTTCGAGTACTGTAATCTAGATCTTTAGAAAGCACCCGAAAATCACCACTGTACAGCAAGTCATAGTTGTTAGAAAGATTTTGTGGATAACTTAAAGTGAAGTGTTAAATCATGGGCTGGTTGACACTTCATAAAAAAATTGCACTGTGGATTATTTGTGACAGAAAAAGATAATAGTGGCTCCTTGCTTTTAACATGTGTGCATTTGCGTCAGAAAGGGGTGGGTTTGGCTACAGGAATCAGTAGACAAAGAATTTTCTTTCTACAATAGAATTTCTTCGAGGAAAAGCATTGAAACTCTGCATACATCTACACACATGGGTGTTTTGTGTAATGTTAAACACTTGCCTCTCTCTTTTTGAGCTGCCAGGGTACAGGGGGCACAGTAGTTTTAGGCCACGCTGCACCTTGTAGTAGCACAACAATATTATCACAGTGAGCTCTGCAGCAGAAATAATGAACCACCATACCCTTTTTCTGCCTTGTCCTCATTCCTGCACTAGTGCTGGTGACCTTTAACCAGTCTCACCAAGACAATATTTGTGAATGAGGGAGTGCGGGAAGTCACCCTGCCTCCACCATCCTTCCTCCCTTCACCATTGTCACACAGCTTCTCCCAGCAACTGAGGCACAAGGAAAGGGAAATGGGGAGTGGGACAGGCACAGAGCTAGCAGAGCCATCAGCTTCAGTTACGAGTGATCTAAGACTAGGTATTTCTTATATGACCTACGTGATTGGCTCCCTTTTCAAGTAATATAATGGTAAAGCTTTGGTAGAGTTGCCAAAGGCTTTAGCAAAATCACTGACTTTTGTGTTTCTGGAAGACAGGGTACACGTGGTCATATGTGTAGAAAATTCACAATAAATCAGACACTTTTCAACTTTTTAAAACATTATTGACAGAATTTCCAAAATGAATCAAGGTCTTAAAAATTCTGAAAGTGGATGTCATGAGTAGATTGATCTCCTCTGCCTTAGAAATGAGATGGTTTCAGCTAGTCCCCTTGGACCAGAAGTAGGGTATCATTTTCTGTTTTAGTGTAATTGTTCCCAGCAGGTTTTTTTAGGATTGTTATGGTTGGATATTTTTTCTGTTTCTGTCCAATGACTAGTAAGGGAGTCATTAATCAGACATTGACATCTATTTTGTAGACATTTACTTGCTACGTTGATCCTAACTCACCTTTTCTTTGATGTGCCTATACTGATGTCCTTGGGATAATTACTCGCATGAACAAGGCCTAATAGAGTCAGACATGAAATTAGACACTAGAGACAAGATTCTCCAAAGGTATAAATCAGCACCATTTCAATGACTTTGATGGGACAATATCACAGCTCCAAACTGCATTAACATTAGTTTGGGTAATGCAGCAAATATTAAATAAATCTTGGGAAAGATTAAGAAAAAAAAAAAAGTTTATCTCTCTCTTGTGTGTACTAAAGCAGGGTTTCAAATTAAGCCGACAATTTTACGGAATAAATATTTGTCCACAAGAAGATAGAATTAGACCACAAATGCATATTACATAATGCAAGCTCACAAATAGCTGTCAAATAATACTTTTGACCTCATCTGTCAATTAGTTTTGCAATTCATGGGTTGACTATGATTTTAGCTACCAGCAAGTCATCCAGATCTCAGATTTGTGTGCAAGTATGTATGTGTTTATTGCAGAAATGCAGGACATCCTCACAGAGCTGGAATATGTGACACAGGATTTACTGATTCCTGCCGAAGAAGCAGTGGGAAGACGGGTGGGATACCCTTGGGCATCACAAATGGAACGAGATGCTTATAATTCAGCAAATGAATCTTTGCCCTGTGGATGTGTATTTAGGAAAATATGAAAGAAAATTTAAAGAGTTTGGGGGCACTGTTTTACTCCTTAACCCTCCTAGAGTCTTGCTTGGTATGAGCCTTTATCCTTCCCAGTCACTAAGGAATGACCTAGATGTAAAAGGTCTACTTGTATTTCAGATGTCTCATCATCCTGCCTGGCCTCCAGCAGCCATTCGTCCCTGGCACAGATTTCCCACCATCCCTGTATTGTATCAGCCACTCCTATGCGGATGGGTTGTAGACCATTTTAAATGGCTCTAGACGTTTATGTCAAGTGCCCCGATTCCAACCCTTTTTCTGGACTGAAAAACTGCAAGTGTCAGGTGAGGCACTGAATACTCCAACCTTGCTCAGCACTGGTCAGGAACACATTTATTGTATTGTGAAAGCTATTGAGGTTCCATAAAACCCTCTGTTTGCTTTCAAAGATGGAAAGGAGAGAACTGCATTTTCCTTCAAGTGGCTAGTTCTGCACCAACAGCCCCAGGCAAGTGCCTGAGTCATTAGTGTACTGAATACCATTGAAGAGCTGCAGAGGATAACCAATTTCTCTGCAAAGACCTATTTCTATTAACAAAGTGAAGTAAAATATTGATTGTACGTAATACCGGCCTCCCAAATGAGTACTACAAACACTTGACTATAACATCAGCCTGACTCATTTTCACTTTCTAGGGCAACTAATATGTACAGGGTTTCTGTGTAAAAAAATCCCAGGAACAGAGACCTTTAGGCAGACTGCAGTGGAGGCACCAGGGGCATTTGTACTTGATATACAAAAAAAGAAGCTTGAGGTTCTAGTCTAAGAACAGCGACTTGAATCACAGTGTCCCGTATCTGGAGAGCGCCCTCAACGTCGTCACCTTAAGGCAAAGAGGAACCTCACTTTGTCTCTGACCTGAGAACTGGAAACTGACCAACATTTCCTATTGAAAATGAGACAGGAAAGGCTTCCCAAAGAATTCCTGATTCGGATGAATCATCTACAGAATTTTGCTGGAAAATTACTAAGCACCTTATCCTTGCGTATCAAATGAGATGATTACCTTGGCAGGTTGCCTTGTTTCCTGTATTGATATTTTCTGCTCCCTCTGGGAGCAATGGCAGGGATAACCAGTGACCAGACAGTCTCCCGGGGAAAGAAAAAGATTCTGAAATCTTAAAAATTCAGACCAGTCAGCCTGTCACTAGGAAGTCTTGCTTGCAAAGTACGTTTGCGTCTTTCAGGTGAGTATCGTCACCTGGCTAGCCAACATTTTGCTTATCTGTTGGGTTGGTTTTTTCTTGTGGTTCTTTCAAAGTGAAATCAAGACATTGACACAGGAAATATTTCTATTCCAGTTCTATATTAGCTCTTTACTGACCAACACACAAACAGTGGTCACAAAATTACCTTATCTCTATTCTTACAAGCTTACATGTCCCTTGCTACCACACAACATCCTTTTCTATCAGCATTCTTAATTATCAAATAGATATTATTGATATGGAAGGTGGTGCATAGGTACAAAAATACATGACATCAGAACACTTCAATTAACAGATGGAAGCGGGCAATTTATTAGAGTACATATAATATAAATATCTAAAGTCAATGGAAAAGAACAGAAAGAGAAAACTCGTGAAACCTAAGCAATGTTTTAACTGAAACCCATGTTTCAGTTAAAAATCTGTTTTAGCTGTATACCTATGACCAGTTGCCCCAAGACAATTATTTTACAGTCATATCTTCATATCTTACGTAAATACTGCTTTGCTTTCTCTTTGCTTTGGAAGCAGCATGTCAGGACAATATTGGCAAATTGACAGTAATGGCGATATCACATTTAATTACATTTGTAGATCTCAGATGTAAAATCAAAGGAAATGCACAAGTAAATTTACTTGCTTTACAGTAGCAGCCTGATTTTACAAGAGAAACAGCACAGGCTAGACGCAAAGTGATGTCAAAAGCACAAACTAATGCAAATACAAAAATTTCTAACAAATAATGCACTGATAAGCGCAGGTGTTTTTGTAAAAGCAGCCAGTAAAACAATCTGAGACAGAAATGTAATTTAAAATTGATGATCTCCTTTGAACATTGCAGCTCAAAGCATGAAAGCTGTGTATCCCTGTGCCCACTCTGTTTCCATACGACATACAGCTGGGCTGAGCTTTTCTGAGTGAGCTGTCCTTATAATCCACTCAAATCAGTACAGTCATAAAACAAATGAGGATTATCAACATCTACTGAAAAATTATGCAGCTTCTGTAGCTTCTAGATTATCTTTTTATTTGAAATATAAATTCCGTTGGTTAAGCAGTAACTTCAGGATGCTCAATACTTGAAACTTGAGTGTTTACAGCTCTGTGATGTTGTGATGACCTAGTACTAAGGAGCTTCTATCTAGCTTCTAACCTTTGTGGGGGAAAAGAGGTGCATTGTGTGGGGGGATGTAGAGAGAAGGAAGAGACGTTACCAAGGTGCCCATGGCACGAACAAAAGTCTCACACATCTCAGTAAAAGCACAAAAGCCGTTTCCAGCAGCTTTTGCTCACACTGCCAGAAGCATAAGTAGGACTTGTGCTCTTCTTCCTGAATGAAACCCCTGTTCAGATCACATTGGCTGCATTTATGCAAGCACAGGTGGCAATACCAGATGCAAGCTCTTTAATTCTCTTGGCACCACAGCAGTCTTTCCCTGCTCAGTGGAGGAATCAGAAGCACCAGTATTTCCCAGACCAGCAAACGGCCTCGGTCCTCTCTGTTGTATCCTGTGAGGAGGCTGTCTTCCTCGGATCTGCAGAGGCAGTGTAGACCTCTGATTTGGGCTCACCTCTCACATCTGATGGCATTGGTATGTGAATTCCGACCTGATGAACAGTTTCCAACACCTGAGGCTCAAAATTGTAACTCCTGAAGATTACTGTAATAGGGAGGGAATTTGAACTTGTTTAACCAGAAAACAAGCTTTCCAAGATACAAGCAGGCTTTAAAATAGAGGTGTTTGATTCCAGCTGTTACTGCAAAGAGGTAATTGTCCTCAGCTGCCTTTGCAACCACTTTGTGTACTGGAAGGACTCTAAACAGGACAATGGGCATCTTCCTCTGCAGTAGTACTTTGCTAGGAGAGGCTCCAGATAAACTGCTATCCTTGTTTAATTTAATGAAGCTTCATGATACATTAAACTCTGTATTCTTTTGTATACACATTGTACTCATATACATGGGGATACATACAGAAAAAAAAAATGAATGTTGGAAGGCTAAAATCAAGGAGAAATTTTAAGACATCTTCCCTGGTTGGCTGGAGGATTACTTACGCAGTTGACCAGCACTGGAACAAAGATCACGTCAGCCCAAAAAGAAGCTGTGTGTCAGAACGCCTACTTTTACCAGAAAATTAAACTAATTGAAAATCTGAAAAAATAAGCGAATTAGTTTTTAAAGGTACCTGCCCGAATATAAATATGCGTTTCGTTCCCTTAACCATATGCCCTAGTGTGCTGGCTTAATCTGTCAATTTGAACAGATTTGACAGATCTGTTGAATCGTTGCTTTTTCTTGATTTTTCCTGGTTCATAGAGCACGCACTAAAATGAGCAGGATATTCCTGGCAGATAAATTTTTATCTCAGCAGTTCAATAGATGATGTCTGTCAGGTATCCAGCCTTTTATCTGTTTAGGTCTACAACACATTTCCATTAAAAGAGGCAGGAATATAATTACGCTTAGGAAAACAATACCAGAATTCTACCACTTTTCTGGTATTATTCTTTCCCTTGTTTGCATTATATGAGGGCAACTGAGCATACTTACAGACATTTACATTTACATTACATTACAGGCATTACATTTCCATTTTCCTCAGACAATTTCTATTTTTGGAAATGCCCGTTGACCAGCTACACTCTTTAGCCACTATGTTCTGTCCGTGATAACTAGGTATCAATTGTTGGCCTGACATATGGTACAACCCCAATCTGTTTTTCTCAAAAGGAATGAGAAAGTAATGAGGTGTGTCATCATAAAAGCGAATTGTATTTCAGTGTTACACAGCTTGCTGTGTCAAGCCCTGATCTTCCTCTTGCCCACTGATTTTCCAGCCTGTTCTTTGTGTCCAGTTTGGTGATAACAGAACAATGGAGCAATGGTAAGCACTGGATTGCACTCACTTTTAGCAGATTTTTGTGAACTGCTCGCAGCAGGAGAGGACATTAATCCAATAAAAATGAAATGACACACTTCTGATTTCATACCACTTGATTGTCATGAAACAACCCCTGCTTCCCATTGCTGTGAGAAGATAAGAAATGAATCTTTAATAAATAGGTACCCTGTGATCAAGAGAACATCTTTTTATGCAGAAGAAGCAACGGCTTCAGTTCTTACTGGTTTTTTATTATCTTTCATTTCAACTCATCAGAAATATCTATACAGATATTGATAGAGAAAGCTCTGTGTGTAGCCATGGTCCACAGGTCTCCTATTTAGCATACACAGAGCAGCCACACCTAACTCTTTATTCAACCTGAATGCGTATTAAGCCTTCAGTTATGTTCCGATTTATAAATTAACACTTTTATCCTCCACTATGCCTATGATCATGTTTCCCATAAGTTGTTACACAGAAAGTGAATCTTAGATTATGAGTCTGATCTGCGGGAAAAACAAATTAATTGGTTGTACAGGTAGTCAGTGCCCATCTGAAGCCACTGCCACAATCAGTAGCTTTGGCCAGCTAGCCCACCAGTGCAAAGGTGGAAATTCTAGGTCTACATCTGTGACTGAAGTCATTGTTTGATGTTAGTGTGGTCAATGAATGAGAAACAAGAGTGGCCTCTGGATGTAAGAGAAGTTCTTGGCAAGTACTCCTTGAGTTTAATTCCATGTAGAATTGTGCATTGCAGACTCTCCTTAGCCTCCACACATTGTATGGGAAAGTTATTCTTACTCCGTCTAATTTAGCATTTGTTTCTGCAGTACATCCATCCCTTCCACCCATGCAGAGTCCCATTTAAGTCGATAGGACTGTGTCAGTGCAAAGGTCCATGATAACAGATTGCAATGCAAAATTGAGACACAATTATATGCCATATTAGTTTATGCAATGTAGAAGAATAGAGAAGATTTGAAGAATGTCTCTGTTGGAAATGAAAGATCAAAAATGCACCACTGAGCTTAATTTTTTTTTTTCTAAAATTGGATTGCGGACATTTGGCACATGAAATAACCTTATAACAAAGCTTCTATAAAACATTTTAGACCTCTGAAGCTAAAAACTATGATCTTTTTAATGCTGTTAAGGAGAAGCAAAATTCAAAGGCTAACAAGTTGTAATTGCTTTTTGAAAAGAAGGCTGCCTAGAGCGAAGGTTATTTTGGTCCATTTATAGTGTGTACTGCATTTTCTAGCTAAATTATAGAAAATTATATGCCATGATTTTCTTGCTGCCTTCAACTAGCTTTATATGAATCTCACGGTTCATCTTTGATACTATGTTGCATTGTACCAATTGTATTAAGTTTACAAAAATGTTGCTCCCAAACACTCCATATTTCTGATAATTAGCCTTCTGCAGAGACTAATGATGAGCATGCTATTCTCTTCAGTGCAAAACTCTTCAGAGGTCCAACCTTCTGTATTTTCTTTGTCTCTGCTACTTAAAATACTGAATAAAGTTTATGTTCTTTGAGGTCAGTTGTGGGGGAGAATAGATTAATTTATTATAACCAGAACCACGGAACAAAGAAGCAATGGAAAGAGTGTTTCACTACTTTGTAATAAAAAATAAACTGGCAAGTAGGTCAAGTTCGCCTCATTTAATATACTCAAATCGTTGCTCAATTCTTGGGCAGTATATAGAAAACAAAAGAAAAGTGGAGAATGTTTCAAATATTTTCTCATTCAAATAAAACCACCTAACTCATAACATGCTTTAAAAACATTATATATTAAAAATCAACTTTCATCAATTGACACTTAATTGTAATGTCACTGCTTTGGAAAGGAGTACGGTATCCTTTATATTTAGAAACAACTTCAGACAAATATGATCATTAGAAACTGTGTTCGTTTTGTGGAAGAAGATGAAATATCATTTGTTTTCGCCTTCTTCCTCTGAACCCAAAGTTTTATTCCATCATCAGTACTTACATCATCGCTGGCATGTTTTTCATAGAAGTATGAAAAAGAAAATGTAAATAATATCAAAAGAGCAACCCTCTCTGGCATTATTTAAAAAATAAGCATAGTACACCAATATAACATGTTGGCTTCTATAAGGAAAAGTCGGATAATAATACTTAGAACCACATGGTAGTGAAAGAATTTTGGAATCAGGTTTGCTGCCTGCATGGCCGAGAGAAGCACAGTGTAAGAGTACTGAGAATTAGTTAAGATATGTGAGCCCAAAATGGTGTGGTAAAATAGGATGAGACAAATTTGGGAAAGGCAATCTCATTGGTGAATACTGAATGCAGTATATCCAAATGCAGCCTCTGGTTCAGGGAGCTGATAAATTGCCAGTAGCAGGAAATGAGCATAAATTAGCAATGGAAAGATAACTGTGTACTTACAGCCACTTCTGGAAAACACCAGAGGCAGCATACTGATCCCCACGTAATTTTGGTCTGACCCACCGTGTTAGTGCTTATGTTTTTAGATATTTACTCTCCTTTCTACCTTTTTTAAGCATAGTCTGAATTTTCTTAGACGTTGGAACAGCTTTCTTCTTACTGGTATTCAAATAGGCACTCTGAATATGGGAACTTGAGAGCCAAAGTAAGATATTTTCTGTGTTCATTGCTTACCAACAGCCATCATGGTTTTCCAACTCAAGTGGAGCCATTTTATTGCTGTTCTAGTGTCTATGTGCACAGGGTGCATTTCTGTGTCTTTGGAGCTATTTGTTTCTGTGTGCTAAGACAAAATGGTAAGAGACAAGACAGCCTATATTCCTGCAGCACAGGTTAGCGTCCCATAGTGGGTATTGGATGAACACACATATACGTATGTACAGACACAGAGAGATGGTGAAAGATTATGGTCCCTGATGGGAATGAATAGGGCTATACTCAGGGCTTATTTTAGTCTCACCTAAAAACTTATCCAGTGACGCTGGGAGATGGTCTACAGACCCAAAGTTTCTATCACATCTCTTGTCAAACTGATCTGCTTTGCCTAGGTTGCTCAGTGTGTGTACGCCTGCTTCGAGACTTAGGGAGAAGAATAAAAGGAGGTTGAAGTGTCTTTAGCTGGTTCATGTCTTCCAGCTTTTTATCACTGTCTCATTTGACAGAGAGAGTTCATCCGGGAGCCTTTCCCAGTATTGTGGCAAGGTTAGGATGAGGACAGCAGTCAGCCAGAGGAGTCCAAAGCTGAGAAGACAGAAGTAGTCCTAGAGGCTTAAGGGAAATTGCTGAAGGACACAGCTGACTTACATCTCAATCGTTGGCTGAGGCTCTTTCCATCAGCATTCACAGTTTGGGTGTCAGGTTGACAGTTTCTACACTAACGAATAATATAAGTGAATGTATTGGCTTTTTATATACTACTGTCTGGCCAACGCTCTTTTGCCTATTTCTGTCCAATTTAGCCCTAATTTTAATAAGCTTTTCTTACCTCTAGACTGAATTATTCCAACTCGTTATACACTGCACACAGCTAAGTCTCAAAACCATCCAGAAACCTCCAGCCTCTGCAGGACATTTCACACAGCTTCATCACCACCTCAGTAGCCTGAAGTCTCTAATCTGCTTTTAGCCCCATCTACTACTGCATCGGGGCAAATTAAAAGCTTGAGTAGAGAGTGTGTTGGCTTGTAAGCCAATGTTACAATCTTCTGTGCTCTGAAGGCTCCTGAACTCTGTATTCTTACCTCAGACTCTGCCTTTCCTCCTGAGTCATATAAAGAGAATCACATACTTTTTAATGTTTCTGACTACATTAACCACAGAATCAAAGCATCACAGAATGGTTGAGGTTGGAAGGGACCTCTGGAGGTCATCTTCTCCAATGCCCTGCTCAAGCAGGGCGACCTAGAGACCAGAGCCCAGGTCCATGTCCAGATAGCTTTTGAATATCTTCAAGAATGGAGACTACACAACCTCCCTGGGCAACCTGTTCCAGTGGTCAGCCACTGTCACAGCAAAAAAGCGTTTCCATAGGCTCAAACAGCACCTCCTGTGTTTCAGGTTGTGCCCATTGTCTCTGGTCCTGGCACTGAGCACCACTGAAAAGAGCTTGGCTCCATTTTGTTTCTACTGCTCCCTGCAGATATTTAAATACATCGATAAGATTCCCCGTGAGTCTTCTCTTCTCTGGGCTAAATAGTCCCAGCTCTCTCAATCTTTCCTGAGAGGCACCATTCCCTTATTCACCTCTGTGACCCTTTATTGGATTTTCTCCAGTACATCCATGTCTCTCATGTACTGGGGAGCCCAGAACTGGACACAGTACTCTGGACGTGGCCTCAGCAGGGCAGAGTAGAGAGGAAGGATCACCTCCCTCCACCTGCTGGCAATGCTTTGTCTAATGCAGCCAAAGATGTCATTCACTTTCTTTACCACAAGGACACATTGCTGGCTCTTGTTAAACCCAGTGCCCACCAGCACCCCCAGGTCCTTTTCTGACAAGCAGGTTTCCAGCCTATATTGGTGCATGGTGCTGTTCATTCCCAGGCGCAGGACTTTGCACTTCCTCTTGTTGAACTGATGTTCTTGATTACATCCTCTTGAGACAAGATACACCTTGCAGTGCATGAGACTGAGTGAAATCCCATAACCATAGTCATTCTTTGGCATTTTTTTTCCTGTGGATAAATGTATCCACATGGATGTGCAGGTTTCCAGACTTTATGCCACTGCCCTAGCCACTGAAGGTTGTATAAATCACCTGAAAATGTCAACCTTGAAGGCTAATATCGAGGGGGTAGAAGCTGTGGCACGCAAGTATGAGAAGAGAAAATCTGATGTTTTCATTTTGCCTATCTTTTTTTTAACAGCAAAAAGTGACTAAGAAGGGAGCTATGACAGCTTCTAAACTGGTGGGAGAAGTCCTTGACAACTGAACTGCACACAGAGATCATAGAATCATAGAATATCTTGAGCTGGAAGGGACCCATAAGGATCATTGATATCTCATATCCTATTGTAGTGAACAGAGATCTAGTCACTACCCACTAGACCCTTGAGAAGATTTAGCTCTCAGACAGCAGAAACTTGTTTAAGTTATGCACATATTTATCTAGTGTAATTTGAAATACCCTGTAGTACACTGATTTCTGGCTGCAGAAATGTGATTGTGTTCCATAGGTCCTTATCTGCCAGCCCACACACGTCTTGGATGTCAAAGACTTCTAGGTGCTTATGTAGGCAACTGAACTGAACCCTAGTCAACACATACCGAGAAATCTAGAGAACAATCTGTGTTACCCTGTAAGAGAAGCCTAGGGCTCAATTCAGTTGTCTACACATTGGTATCTGGAGCTACTTGAGGTGCTCAAAGATATATAAAACACCTACATGAGGCTGCGAGATATAGCACAGGACCTGTGGGAGACTTGCACCCTTCTGGAGTGGCAGAAGGGAGTCAGGCAGGATACCTCACCATACCCGAAATGACACCAGATACTTGTGCTTATGCAACAGAATCACCCCTTGATGCTGATTCACTACAACAGGAGTCTATATGCCTAATTCACATGTAGACACTTACATGGAGAAACCTAAATTTATATGCTTTACGCTGGGATTGGATATCACCACTACTGTCCTATTTGTTCTGTTCATTCTCATGTGCCTGCTCCAATCACATTTAGTACCAAAAATGCAAGGACTGTTACAAATGAAGCATCTGCTTTTCTGTGTAAAATAAATCTTCTCACAGAACTCCTGTACAAACTCCCATAAACATTGATTGGAACGTTCTAATCAAATTCTTCATTCCTCTTAGCTTATGAAGTCACAGGCCTCCTAAACTTGTTTTCCTAACACTTTTCTTGCTCATATGACACCCACAATTATTTCTATGATTCAGCCACTGCTGACCATCACTATTATCGGAGAAAGTCTTAAGTGTTCAATTAGAGCTAATGATACACTTTAAAACAATAATTTACATTTTGTAATGGCAAAATTTAAAATCAATATATATATATATATAACTCCTCTTGAGACATTGGAAGCCTCCAGCATGTTGTGCTACGTGAAGCAACACTTCAATTTTGGGAACTCACAGGTGTTCAAGTCCCTGCAGTTTCAGTGCGTTTTCCTTTTTAAAACGTAGAAACTAGATAAAAAAATATAGAGCTGCCAAAAGGAAAAAATTAGATTTTGTTCCCAATGTGTAAAACTGAAGGATGCAGTTTTTCCTATAAATAGACAGAAATTAATTCTAAAGAAAGGTATCCTTAGAAACTATATTGAAACAACAAAACTATTTGTCACATAAATAACACCAGAAAGCTGAGAATTAATATATACAACATGAAGATCAAGAATTATCCTGCTTCGAGGTTACTATTTTTAACAAATAAATCCAAATCCAAAGATCATTACATAATTTTTTATCATTTTCCTACATCCTATTTTACTGATGGTTAAATTTTCGAGCACTTAACAGCTACAGTCATATCTGTTTCGGTCAGAATGACAAAAAAATCCAAAGGCCCAGAATTTGCCCCTTTGTCAGCAAAGTAGGTTTGAGCCTAGGTAAATTCAGATGTCAAGAAGGGAGAAAAATATCATGGCTAATGTGCTGATCGGAAGGGAGATTTACTATTTCTGAAGCTCAGCTACCACTGTGAGATAATTGAGAAAACAGAGCTTTTGCTCTGAGTTTGTTTTTGACTGAGTTCTTTCTCCAGATAAATTTAATTTATCAAGGAATTGAGGTAATAATGGGAGGCTATTTAAAAAAAAAATTTTGTAGAATGTCAATCAATTTAACTAATAAATTAACCCTTTTTTTTTTTTTTAAAGTAGGAATTCAGTGTGCAAGGAGAATTCAAGATAGGTCTGTCAATATATGTGCTGTTTCCAATAACTGGCATAGAGCAGCATGTATAAACTTGCTATTTTAAGGTTATACATTATATTTAATTTACAATGAACTTTCTGGCTTAGTAGGGGAAGAAAGTGGTAGATGAAACCTGGGTGTGCAACTCAGCTGACTCTGATCTCAGGGTAGCGAGAAGGCATCAGAGAGGCATTCTCACTTGGAATCCATTCAAAATGGAACTGCTGAATCCTTTCATCCAATCCAGAAGAAACTCAATTACAAGAAGTGACATTATACAACATAATAAAAGTAGTGTCAGCTCCAAATCCATGAAGGCTTGTTGACACAGGGAATGAGTCAAACTGATGGGACCATACGGTGAGAAGGAGTGTGTGAACAAGCCTCCTTGTCTTCCATCCAGAGGAGTTTGTGGCATCATTCTTCACTGCAAATACATCTCACACCCTTAAATCCCATCCATGCAGTGCCACGCAGACAAGATGAATGGTGGTGAGCAAAACAAGGTGTTCTATGAAGGGAGGTCCTCGATGTAGCTCTGCCACATCTAGGTACAACCCAAGCTTGCTAACACTGAGCAGGATATTTTTTGCTGCCACAAGGATCACTCACATAGTTTGTCATAAACAACATGAATCATTACACAGGAATTCACTTTCCCACAATGGAAATTTAAAACAATTTATTCAGTGATTAATTAAATTGTGAAATAATTTTAGCTTTCCACCAGTTTTAAAGCACCCATGCGGAAAAGACCGCAAATTCGAAGAGTAGATAGTAGATACTTCTGGTGCCAACTGCAGCATTTCTTTTGACTTCAGTTGGATTTGAATAATTTTCAGAGAAGAGGCAGGTCATGAAAAATACATTATTTTCCTCCGATCAGATAAGCGCTGATATACAAAGCCCTGGGTAGGAATAGTTCATACTCTGCTATACTCTTGGCTCCACAGAGGTCTATTCAAATTGGAACGGGAGAAGCTTATTAAGTAAACATGCAGATCCTATATTACAGGAAGGATAGATGAAATAATTTTGTTCAATTGACAGATTGGGAGAGAGCTGAATTATTGCCTCCGAAAGAGCAAGGCTGAGGGTTGGGTGGGAGAGATAGAAAAGATGAAAAATTAAGATTCTTAAGATTTAGAATCATAGAACTGAACACTGCCAGGGATGGGGCATCCACAGCTTCTCTGGGCAACCTGGACCAGTGTCCCACCACCCTTACAATACAGAATTTCTTCCTGATATCCAATCTAAATCTACCCTTTTTCAGTTTGAAGCCGTTACCCCGTGCCCTATCATTACACTCCCTGATAAAGAGTCCCTCCCCATCCTTCCTCTAGGCCCCCTTTAGGGACTGGAAGGCTGCTCTAAGGTCGCCCCGGAGCCTTCTCTTCTCCAGGATGAACATCCCCAACTCTCTCAGCCTGTCTTCATCGCATAGGTGCTCCAGCCCTCTGATCATCTTCGTGGCCTTATTTCTTAAGAAAGAATAATTTATTAAAAAAAAAAAAAGAAAAGAAGAACCAATATCAGCTAGCTATGAGTAAAGAAGAGCTAGAAATCAGATTTTTCAATGATGAAAACCCTAAGTTCTGGAGCAGCTTTCCAGAGAAGAATTATAAGGAAAATTAAGTAATTTAAGGATGGAGCCTTTGTCCAGCGCTACAGGAAGCTGTTGCCCATGAAAAAAGACAGTTGAATATGATAACTCAGATGTGTTCTTGTGTGTTTGCGCTAGTTAAGAAACTAGTTAAGGACACAGAGTTCAACATTAATCCATCATTATCCTGACTGCTATGTGATTAGCACACTCCCAGGCATGATTTTAGCCTGAACCCAGCAGCACTTTCCCGGACAAGAGCATGGTTTGGGAAATAGCACATGACAGAAATTGTTCTCAGCGGGCAGTATGGATGAGACCATCTTGCTGAGGGGAGAGAGAGAAAGAAAACATTCAGTCATGGGCAAATTTCACAGTGCCGTTTGTCAGCAGTGCCAGGGAACGGCCTCAGAATGTTTTAGAAGTAAAAACGTATCCTTTAAGTTTTTTTATTCCTAGTAACATAAATAGGCGTTGTGCCTAGACTGGAAATGTTCAAGCAGGGGACTGGCCTTTGGAGGCTGGAAACAGCCAGCTACCATCGTAGTATTGCAAAGGGATTTCCAACCCACCAGCAGCAGTGACCAGTTTATGGTGCTAAGCTAGTCTGCACAGTAATGTGCTTATAATTATTTATAGAATTGGCTTTTTTTTTTTCTTATTTTCTTATAAAATTCCCAAATTGGTCATTATATTCCTCCCAGGGATCTTGCCAGAGAGACCAGAGGTCAGGTCTTTTCTTCTCAATCCTTTGACTCCTAGATGCAGGTTATCTAGCATAAGTTAGAAGTATTTTGGTCCTCTTCCAGGCTGCGTTATAATAAATTGGTAAATCTTTTATTCACGACAACTCTTGTTAGCCCCTAAATTTACAGACGCAAACTCTCCAGATGGCCTTCAATGCACATAATAGTAGACTGAAGGGTTTATTGCAGTGTAATTCCAATTACCTGCTTTACAAGTATGGTGTCTACCTTTTATGGACAAATAAATCTTTTCATGTAATTAGTTTTGGGTTGTGGTTTTGTTTTATTTTGTCTTCTTTAATTTGTTGTGTTTTTTCTTTTTTTCCTTTCCTGAGCAAAAACTTACAGTTGCTGCTACTATATCCCGGGGCATAAAGAATAAGTTCATTGATAATAACTCCATTTGCATAGTTTGCAGTATGCTCTGTTTTACAGCTTGAGTTCAAAATATTCTTTCTTGTGGGCTGAAATAATTTTAAACTGTTTCATCAAATATCGGATAACTGTAAGAGGAATCAAGTTCAACTGAATGCCAATAGAATTTTTAGCATAAGTTACTTGATACTTGCTCAGTCAAACTGTCATGTTAACGCTTCAAAGGGGGATATCCTTTATAAGCTTCTGATTTGGCAAAACGTTTATCAGGACTTTATTTTTAAATAAAATGTTTGGTTCCAAAATTTGTTGAGTGAACAACTATACCGTATCAGGAGACTAACAGGAAACCAAATTTAGTCTCTTTGGTTGCTCTCCTTAGCTTTTTATATGTTAAAACACAGAAAGCTAAGCTACAGGGTAACTTGCAATTTATTACAGCTACCGGAAGGACTAGTTACTTCCTTATCCTCCTAGTTAATTCAACATTACCTTAACAGATCCGTAACTTAAATAAAGCAGGTCCGATTCCTGAATCAGAAGAAAAGAAGACAAGCTGACTGAGTCCAAGTGAAATCAAAATTACAGCTCCCAAGTAGGTGATTCTGCAAAAATAGCAGGGCCTGCTCTTTGGTCTTTTAATGATCCGCAATGCACCAGGGCAGCCACTGGCATGTAGCTGAGCTACAGCAAGGACATCTTCCACACTCGGATGCGTTCATCCATCTTCATAATTTCTACTTCCTTGCACAGACTTAGTGTTTTTTCTACAAGGCTGCTTAGCAGCCTCTTTGAAACTGTCACTAAGTTGGGTACCTGAAACGCCCGTATCTGGGAAGGGATTTCATACACAGTGGCCATCCTGCATCATGACCCATTCTGACCCAGCATGTCAGAGTTTCTGTAGCCATTTTCTCAACTTTTCAAAAAACTTTTCTCCTCCTGTCATAGATGGTTTGAGACAAGGGCTTTATTTTTATTCACCAGTTGTGTAGTACTTAGTATACCACAGCCCTGGTCCATTATCGCACACTGACACCAAGTGAAGAACGGGGATCTGGGGACTGCACTCTGGCTAGCAGTGTCACCTCCCACCAGTGCACAGAGTTACTGGTTTAGCCCAGTGACTGCTCTATGCCTCTGAAGGTGCTGCTTGCCAACCTGCTGAGCAATACAATTAAATATTATTCCACTGTTTTCTTTGAGCTGGGACATTTTTCTTTTCTTTTTCCAGGATCCCAAGTAGGAACCCTCTTTATCTTTCCCTGCGTTTTGCCCAAAGCGTGAGTGCCATGTCTCCATCTCAATGTGCTCCTTGCCATACTCACTATATGGCGAGTTCTCGTTGAGAAGGATGTCTTCTATATACCTTGCAGTTTCTGCTCTCTGTTTTTAGCTCTTATTGCTTCATTTGTAGTGGGAGCTTAAGTAGCCTTATTTTGGAATGGGCTATTTTGGGAGTATGTGACACTGATATGACTCACATAGCTATAGTGCTGCCATGGATGCCTATAGGCTCTTCAGGAAGGATAGGCAAGCAAGGAGAGGCAGGGGCGTGGCCCTGTATGTTAAGGAGTGTTATGAATGCTTTGAACTTAATGATGGTGATAATGAGACTGAGTGTTTCTGGGTAAGAATCAGGGGCAGGGCTAACAAGGCGGATATCGTAGTAGGAGTCTGTTATAGACCGCCCAATCAGGATGAGGAGGCAGATGAAATATTCTATAAACGGCTGGGAGAAGTCTCAAGATCGCGAGCTCTTGTCCTGGTGGGGGACTTCAATTTGCCAGACATCTGCTGGGAATACAATACAGCAGGGAGGGAACCGTCTAGAAGGTTCCTGGAATGTGCTGGGGATAACTTCCTGACACAGCTGGTGAGAGAGCCAACTAGGGAAGGTGCCCTGCTGGATCTGTGGTTTGTAAACAGGGAAGGTCTTGTGGGGGATGTGAACGTTGGAGGCTGTCTCGGGAGCAGTGACCATGAAATGATAGAGTTTTCGATTCTGTGAGAAGCAAGGAGAGGGGTCAGCAGAACTGCTACCTTGGACTTCCGGAGGGCGGACTTCGGGCTTTTCAGGAGCCTGGTTGACAAAGTCCCCTGGGAGGCAGTCCTCCAGGGCAAAGGAGCCCAGGAAGCCTGGGTGATTTTCAAGAAGGAAGTCTTAAAGGCGCAGGAGCAGGCTGTCCCCATGTGCCAGAAGACAAGCCGTCGGGGAAAAAGGCCGGCCTGGCTAAACAGGGAGCTAGTGTTGCAACTTAGGGAAAAAAAGAGGATCTATGGCCTCTGGAAGGAAGGGCAGGCCACTCAAGACGACTACAAAGAGGTAGTGAAGCTATGGAGGGAAAAAATCAGGAGGGCCAAAGCCCAGCTGGAACTAAACCTGGCTTCTGTTGTCAAGGACAACAAAAAAAGCTTCTATAAATATATTAGCAATAAGAAGAGGACTAAGGATTATCTCTGTCCTCTAGTAGATGGGGCCGGCAACATAGTGACCAAGGATGAGGAAAAGGCTGAGGTACTTAATGAAGTCTTTGCCTCAGTCTTCAGCAGTAGGACCAGTTGTTCCCTGAGCACCCAGAGCCCTGAACTAGAAGACAGGGATGGGGAGCAGAATGAAGCCCCTGTAATCCAAAGGGAAACGGTGAGGGACCTGCTTCAGCACCCGGAGGTGCACAAATCTATGGGGCCGGATGGGATCCACCCAAGGGTATTGAAAGAGCTGGCGGAAGTGCTCGCCAGGCCACTTTGCATCATTTATGGGCAGTCCTGGACAACCGGGGAGGTCCCAGCTGACTGGAGGTTAGCAAATGTGACACCCATCCACAAGAAGGGCCGGAAGGAGGATCCGGGGAACTACAGGCCAGTCAGTCTGACCTCGGTGCCTGGGAAGGTCATGGAACAGATCCTCCTCAGTGCCATTACACGGCACGTGCAGGAGAACAGGGTGATCAGGCCCAGTCAGCATGGGTTTGTGAAGGGCAGGTCATGCCTATCAAACCTAATATCCTTCTATGATAAGGTGACCCACTTAGTGGATGAGGGAAAAGCTGTGGATGTTATCTACTTGGATTTTTGCAAAGCTTTTGACACCATTTCCCACAGCATTCTCCTGGAGAAACTGGCTGCTCATGGCCTGGAAAGGTGTACTCTTCGCTGGGTAAAAAACTGGCTGGATGGCCGTGCCCAGAGAGTGGTGGTAAATGGAGTTAAATCCAGTTGGTGTCCGGTCACAAGTGGTGTCCCCCAGGGCTTGGTGCTGGGGCCGGTTCTCTTTAATATCTTTATCAACGATCTGGATGAAGGGATCGAATGCACCCTCAGTAAGTTCGCAGATGACACTAAACTGGGTGGGCGTGTTGAACTGCTTGAGGGTAGGTTGGCTCTGCAGAGGGATCTGGACAGGCTGGACCCATGGGCTGAGACCAATGGTATGAGGTTCAACAAGGCCAAGTGCCGGGTCCTGCACTTGGGTCACAACAACCCCATGCAGCGCTACAGGATTGGGGCAGAGTGGCTCGAAAGCAGCCCGGCAGAAAAGGACTTGGGAGTGTTGGTGGACAGCCGGCTGAGTATGAGCCAGCAGTGTGCCCAGGTGGCCAAGAAGGCCAACAGCATCCTAGCCTGTATCAGGAAGAGTGTGGTGAGCCGGACTAGGGAAGTGATCATCCCCCTGTACTCGGCACTGGTGAGGCCCCACCTCGAGTACTGCGTTCAGTTTTGGGCCCCTCGCTACAAGAGGGACATTGAGGTGTTGGAGCGTGTCCAGAGAAGGGCTACGAAGCTGGTGAGGGGTCTGGAGGACAAACCTTATGAAGAACGACTGAGGCAGCTGGGGTTGTTTAGCCTGGAGAAGAGGAGGCTGAGGGGAGACCTCATCACCCTCTACAACTACCTGAAAGGAGGTTGTAGAGAGATGGGGGCTGACCTCTTCTCCCTGGTGACAAGTGATAAGGCGAGAGGGAACGGGTTCAAGTTACGTCAGGGGAGGTTTAGACTGGATATTAGGAAACATTTTTTCACTGAAAGGGTTATTAAACATTGGAATAGGCTGTCCAGGGAGGTGGTGGATTCACCATCCCTGGAGGTGTTTAAAAAAAGGGTAGATGGGGCACTGAGGGACATGGTTTAGAAGTGGCTCTTGTCAGGGTAGGCTAAAGGTTGGACTCGATGATCTTAAAGGTCCCTTCCAACCTCAGCAATTCTATGATTCTATGATTCTATGATTGGAACCAGCATTGCTCTTTTCTCATCCTGATGCTCTTTTTGTAACAATCAACTTGTGACACCATCCTTACTCTAGTGCTTCCAGCAATGCATGCTGTCACCACTCATTTTTGAGTGTCTGTCCAGGCATTATAGTCAGTTACTACTGTAAATGGGACATTCCTTAAAACCACTGTTTACTTTCCAGCCCTGACACCTTGCTTCCAGGCTGAGAGTGCAAGTCCAATAATTGATTGGGGGTGGGATCTTAAGTTGCTACGTCATGTCACTGTACACAGAGACTAAAGAAATCTGTGTACAAATCCCAGATTTTGTGGAAGTTATTTTGCTTGTCTTACAACAGGTGCTTACCTGCTACTGTATTTCACAGGCCCGGCAGATGTCACAGGCTCACTCACATCTGAGATGAAATCTTCAACAGTAAAACTAATGAGATTCCTGCTACATCGCACAGAGATGTAAACCCAGGTTTCCTCGTGTTTGAGAATTAGTGGCGTTCAACCCTAGTAACGATGAGTATGCTTCATACTGCAGTTTTCAGAAATGTCGAGTGAAGTGAAGCTGAACTGACTACAAGGACTTCAGATCATACTGGCTGCTTGACATTCCTGGGTGCACAGCTCCAATCTGAGTAGTGGTTTCAGCTCTATTCTTGCTCCCCAGGGACAATTGTTTACTTAATAATGTATTTGCATTTTGCAGTAGTTGACCTTATCCTTTCTTTTTTATTGCTCACTGTGTTCCTCCATATGGCCAAAATGGAAGACAGGAGAGAGCTGATATGATGGTTTTATGTTGATTACGGACCCCTTTTCACAGGAGGAATCCTACCAGATTTTCTTAAATCAGTTAATTAAGCTGTGTAGGAAAGGCCCTACATACCAGCAGAATAGCATAGAGAAGCTCAGTATAAGAGTAAATCAGAGTCTTAACTTGTAACCGTCCTTATCTATTACAGAGAGCAAGCAATATCCTCTTCATTACCTCTATTCTAGTCTTGTCCTATTGCGCAATAGTTCCTGCGACTTCAAACTGACTGAAGCCCTTTGGCTCTCAGGGGGTTGCAAGCAGAGTTAGGCACTCGCTGCTCACTTTGCCGTCCTCCGTGTTCTGCCTGACCACCGACCTAAGGGGTGGGAGAGGTCCACGTCCATGCCATTAGGCTTATCGAGGGTATATTGTTCCGCTTCCACCGATCTGAACACAGTCATCATTTTCCATGCCCAAATGGGGATTTGCAAGCTAGACATTCATGTATCTCAATCCTCCCACAGGTTTAATTAGGGAACATGCCATAGAAAACCTAATAGTTACAGGACTGATTCACCCAAAACCAGCCACCGTTACCACTTTTGCTGAGGCAGGTAGTCAGAGATAATATTTAGCTTTCATAGAATCATAGAATCATAGAATCATTTAGGTTGGAAAAGACCCTTGGGATCATCGAGTCCAACCATCAACTCCACTCTACAAAGTTCTCCCTTATACCATATCCCCTAACACCACATCTAAACGAGTCTTAAACACATCCAGGGATGGTGACTCCACCACCTCCCTGGGCAGCCTGTTCCAGTGTTTGACCACTCTTTCTGGGAAGATTTTTTTCCTAATGTCCAGCCTAAACCTCCCCTGCTGCAGCTTGAACCCATTCCCTCTTGTTCTATCACTAATGACCTGTGAGAAGAGACCAGCACCAACCTCTCTGCAGTGGCCTTTCAAGTAGTTGTAGAGAGTGATGAGGTCTCCCCTCAGCCTCCTCTTCCTCAAACTAAACAGTCCCAGCTCCTTCCATCACTCCTCATCAGATTTATTCTCCAGGCCCTTCACCAGCTTCGTTGCCCTCCTCTGCCCTCGCTCCAGCACCTCGAGATCTCTCTCGTATTGAGGTGCCCAGAACTGGACACAATACTCAAGGGATGGCCTCACCAGTGCTGAGTACGGGGGGACAATCATAGAATCATAGAATCATAGAATTGTTGAGGTTGGAAGGGACCTTTAAGATCATCGAGTCCAACCTTTAGCCTACCCTGACAAGAGCCACTTCTAAACCATGTCCCTCAGTGCCCCATCTTCCCTTCTTTTAAACACCTCCAGGGATGGTGAATCCACCACCTCCCTGGACAGCCTATTCCAATGTTTAATAACCCTTTCAGTGAAAAAATGTCTCCTAATATCTAATCTAAACCTCCCCTGACGTAACTTGAACCCGTTTCCCCTCGTCCTATCACTTGTCACCAGGGAGAAGAGGTCAGCCCCCATCTCTCTACAACCTCCTTTCAGGTAGTTGTAGAGGGTGATGAGGTCTCCCCTCAGCCTCCTCTTCTCCAGGCTAAACAACCCCAGCTGCCTCAGTCGTTCCTCATAAGGTTTGTCCTCCAGGCCCCTCACCAGCTTCGTAGCCCTTCTCTGGACACGCTCCAACACCTCAATGTCCCTCTTGTAGCGAGGGGCCCAAAACTGAACGCAGTACTCGAGGTGGGGCCTCACCAGTGCCGAGTACAGGGGGATGGTCACTTCCCTAGTCCGGCTCACCACACTATTCCTGATACAGGCTAGGATGCTGTTGGCCTTCTTGGCCACCTGGGCACACTGCTGGCTCATATTCAGCCGGCTGTCAACCAACACTCCCAAGTCCTTTTCTGTCGAGCTGCTTTCAAGCCATTCTGCCCCAATCCTGTAGCGCTGCATGGGGTTGTTGTGACCCAAGTGCAGGACCCGGCACTTGGCCTTGTTGAACCTCATACCACTGGTCTCAGCCCATGGGTCCAGCCTGTCCAGATCCCTCTGCAGAGCCAACCTACCCTCAAGCAGATCAACACGCCCGCCCAGTTTAGTGTCATCTGCGAACTTACTGAGGGTGCATTCAATCCCTTCATCCAGATCATTGATAAAGATATTAAAGAGAACCGGCCCCAGCACCGAACCCTGGGGGACACCACTTGTGACTGGACACCAACTGGATTTAACTCCATTTACCACCACTCTCTGGGCATGGCCATCCATCCAGCCAATCACCACCCTACTTAATTTTTACAGCACTCAACCAGGAGAGAGGAAGTTTGCCTCCTGGTCTCTCCACAGTCCAAGGGAGACTGGACTTATACTTCTCAAGAAAACACCCCAAACCCAAAATAAATTTGAAAAAAATGTTAAGAGGTTTTCATCACACCTCCTTCATCCAGTCTTGTGTATGCCCAGGGAAGCAGGCTGCACTGGGACAGGGAGAAAACATGAAAGCCTCAGTGAAAAGGGTGCCTGAATGACATACAAAGGGATGCTGGCTGGGTTTTTGGCTCTACTGAGAGGACTGAAGGTGTAGTTCGTGTGAAATAGTCATTATACAGAAGATGAAGGTAGGGACTAGCCATCTTCTTTCTTTATAGTGAGTGATTCTTCATAAAGTTCCTTTCTGGATCTACTTCTAGTCACATAAAATAAGACAAGAGCAAAACTAACTTAGACAGAAATGCAGAAATTATAAATATTTCTGAATTGGTCTCATAGAAGGTTGGAGTTCCCCTGTTCAATACTGTAGGCAGCTATTAATTATTTCATGCCTTAGAGGCCACAGTCATGAACTGACACTTCACTGTACCCTACAACAAAACACAAACCAATAGGACTGTCTGTATTTTAAGAGACAGGAGAGAAAATTGTGTCTGTCACAAAGTTCGGAGTCTCCAGTCTCTGATAAAATGAGACAGAGATTTACTGCCTTACATCTATTTCAATGGAGATCTACATACTTTTGCCTTTTTTTTAGATTAAAAAGATTTTTAAATTAAAAAGAAAAAGTAAATGAACTTCTGCTAACTATTTCATTTAAGTTCTCAAAACACATTGCTGTGTACAGAAGATATATTATCTGGGTTCACCTAATGGTTTGCACTGTCCGTCAATCTACCCAGTTATAGTAAATGTTTCAGAGGGTAGAACAGAATTAACATTTTATTTATAAAATAATAGGACAAGAAGTTTAGTTCGCATACTCTGAATTAAGTTATAATAAAGTAGGTAATTCTAATTACCCTTCAATTTAAAACAGATGAATGGAATTACAATTGGTTTATAAAAGACACTTAAATGAAACCCACAGTATTTTTGCAGCTGGTTCTAATGAATCAGCATCTTACACAGCACACCTGTATGTCAGTAGAAATCTTTATCTTTCAAGAATGAATCTTTGGGGGAAAAAAAGCAAACAAAACCCTTTTTGTTGGTTTAACAAAAAGAACAGCTGCTTCATTATAAATTCTCAAGTCTAAGGAGTTCTCAAATCTGATGACTGTCCAGCATCACCGAGAGCTTCATTTTAACAGCCTGGGCTTCGTAATGTGCTACTAGATCAAGGAAACATCAAGAAACAGTGAAAACAAAATACATCATGCAAAACCTGACATGTGCTGTTGGGAAAGGGACTGGATCAAAGAGACGGCACCAGATCAAAGAGATGGTATGATGGCACCATGCTGTTTCATGGCAGAATAGATGGCTGTTGCAAAAGCGATGAATGTTAGTAAAAGACATGTTGGTAAAGGAAGGTGAAATAAAAAAGATAGGCACTTGAAGGATGCTCAGTGACCATGGTTAGCTATCCAAACCCTCTATTTCTTGAACACCCTCACCCCACCCCACCCCGACCCCCTGCCATGCATTTGCTAATAGAAATAGCACTTCTGTAGTGTTGTCTTTTAGATTTGGAGTTGGCACCACTGTTGCCTCTTTGCTGGGATGTTTTACAGTTGTCATTTGGCAGTTACAAACATCCTAGAGAATAAAGTAAAGGAAAAATTATCCCTCTCTCATAGAACTAACCACAGTCATTGTCTTATGCTTTCACTGTAAATACTCTTTGTTTTCTTCTTTTTTCTATTGTTTTCTGTGGTTGCAGCCTTCAGTTATTCCTTCCTTCCCATTTTCATTTATGCTATATGTGCCATTAAATTCCAGTCTGGACATTTCCTGAGTTATATTTTTTCAGTTTGGCACTGTGGATGCACTCTTGCTCTATTATTAAATTCACTTTTGTGTGTGTGCTTCTACAGCCAAGACCTCCTTCCCTGCAGAAATACTTTGAAGATCAGCAAACCCTAAATTAAAATGAAAAGAGAATTCTCTGCTGTCTTTCTATGAGCCACTGGCAGCGCTGTGCCTTGAGCCAAAGCAAAGACCTAGGAGCATAAAATGTTGTTGGTTGTATTAGTTTGGTTGGCTGAGTAAAAACTGTATCTTACAATGTTAATGTTGCTCAGGGAATGATCCAAGTCTTTGCTGCCAAACACAGTCCCCTGAAAGTGTCCCAAGACAGTTGACAGCAATCTGCTGGAAAACACCAAGAAAGCCATGAACAGAAGAGAATGAAAATAAAACCTCCCCTACATTCCAGATGCCCTCTGTCTTTTCCGTATCACAGTAGCTGTGATCAAAGCCTTGTGTGTTATTTTGCTGTCAGAAGTCTCTTAGCAACTTAAGTTCTTTTTTTTTTTTTTTGACGGAGAATATTGGTGCTAAGGCAAACTTTCTGAGTAACATGGGGATGTTGTACATGCAATGTTCTGGATCAATAATTCCCAATTTTTGTAAGCCAAATTTAATACCAGCCAAAACAGATGCCACTGAGAGAGTGTACATCAGGAGAATTTATTATCAGTGTGGGTTGTGTCCATATATTTGGCTCATACCTCATGGTTTGCAAACCACAGCCCAGATTAGGAAAATAACATCTATTCACGTATTTTCATGGGTTTTCTTCCCCATTTTTTTGGGAAACAGTTTATCATATCAACATTCTCTTCATTTTTGCAATGTAAAAGCATCAAAAATCTTTGACACTTTTAATTGCATTGAGTATGGAAATTTGGCATTCTTTTGCTTTTTTTCTCATGAATTTCAGAGGATCAAGCTGGGGTTTTTTCTATGAATTAAAGTTGTATTTTTACATTGAGGATCTACGTTTATTTGTCTTGTAAGGGTCTTCTTTTTAATTCCCATTGCCTAATTCTTCCTCCTCACATAAGCACCTTGATTTCAGAATAACACCAAGCTATTTCAAAAGCTGTTTTATCAATCAAAATTTTCTGTGAGTAATATAAGCACCTTAGATAAGGTAGTAGTTATATTTTAGAAGTCTTTCTGAGTTGGGCAATCCTCACTTAAAGCACTTAGATTTCCTTTACTATCCTTTTGGCACACCTTTAGAAGGCAGTCTGGGCTATAAAATTTCAAAATGTAAGAAATCTTCAGCTGCGTCAGACCCTGACTACAAAGTCTATTTTGAAACAAGTTCCTACTATAAAAAGACTTCGGACTTCTTTTTTCCCTGAAGGTGCTGCTTAAGGCATCTTTGTCTCTTCACCTTCCCACATCTCTTCTTCATCTTACATTTTTATGAGCTGTTCAAGTGGTTAAAACACTTATAAAAATATAGATGATATAAATATTGACATATACGTATGTATGTATAAATACAGACAAGCACGAGTCTTGGGGTTTTAGCCCACAAAGAATTCAGACTTAAGCTCCCACATCCTAAGCGTGCTCTGATCATCACTCTCACTAATTACCTTTCTCGTTAAAGATAGCAAATATATTATCTCGCTAAACAAATTAGAATCTCATTCTTCCAAATCTATATAAAGCTGGATGGTCCACAGCATAGCAGAGATTTTGGGAATATGAGCTCACAATAAAACCCCCAAATATCACAAAATGCAGTGATGAGATAATCTTATTTTAGCATCAGGCATAGCAGTATTGACAAGTTTCAAAACTTTTGAGAGCTATGAAATTACCAGCACAAATTGCTTTATTTTTGCTTTGTTGGAGCTATCGTTCACAGCCCTTGTTACACTAATGCCATGTGGGTAAACAGGGAGTTGTAACGCCCCAGACTATTCCAGCCTTAGAGATACTCTGATTTATTGTCAGAAACAGAAAAAACAAAACAAAACAAAACAAAAAAACCCAACAAACCAACCCACAAATATTTGTGTAATCTATAGGAGGACAAGTGGCTGCTTGCCCATGACCTCCTTGGCCTGAACGTTAGGGGGAGCCATCTGCACGGTGCCTCTTCAGACCTCAGTTGTGATCGCACTTCGTAATTGATAGCATTTTGTATTAGGGTATTTCCTCAGAAATTATAAAACTTTTCCCACTCAATGTGTGTAAACACTGTGGAGGAATAGAAGTCAAACTGGTTTCTGTGTATCACTGTGTTCTTTCCTGAAAAATTTTACATCTGCGATGCCTGGTCTCTTTTGTCACAGTATTAGTTGAACAATTATTTTACATTTTCTCATACTTTATTGCTTATATACAGTTTCACTTCTTGGGAGAGGTAAAAAAGAGAGAAGTAATGCTGTATGGCACCTACTTATTTACGGAAAATGGTTTTCTACTGCTATATTCAGGCCCGAAGTTATTGCTCCTTTCTTACACTAACACTCTGCCTTTGCTGGCCACGTTTGCCGTCTAGACCTAATTTTACCTCATGCGCTGCAACTAATTTGACTAAATTGTAGCTCACTTCTGTCCACTTCTGGCATTCCTGTCTCAGAGGATGAAGTACGTGTGTTTCCAACAATCACTCATGGCTGAGTACTGTGCAGTCCGCACACCATGGTTGCCACCTACCCACCTTCAAAAGGTGAACTGTGGTTCTGCCCCTACTACATATCTCTATATTTTCAAACACAGTATTTTTTCAACCTAAAAAAAAATTATTCTATTTTTTCTTGGTATTTTTTCCGGTATTTTTTTACCCGACAGCATTTCCCTTTTGTCTTTCCTGTCCCTGCTATAGCCCCAAGAAAACTAAAACCACCCCAACAGAAATACAACAATGCATTGCTGAATTTCTGTCCGACTGCACAGGAGAAGCTAGTTTTCCTATGAACACGCATTCTTGGCTGGGCAAGTGTCAGCAAACACTGTGATTAGCTCTGGGTAACCACCTCCCCACAGACCACATAAGCAGCTCAGTGGCAATGGTGTTTCCTTCCATAGTGTATTCAGAACAAATACCTCCTTTCCTCTCTCTGACAGCTGCCTTCCACAATGTTTTTTCAGACTTCATATCGTTGAGACCACTACGGGTTTGTTATATTTGCTTGACAGAGGCCAAAAGATTCACAAGATATTACCAAGAGGGAAGGGATACATGGACTGATAGCCTAAGAAGAAGAGACTTCACCTCTGAAGAAACATGCTAAATAATAACTTGCCATAGAACGCTGCAGTCATTTCACCTGTAACAAACCAGAATTCACAAGGCTGTGGCTGCACCACCCTCCATCATGTCCGACTTGAAGACCCTTACTGGAAAGTGTGTTCGTAGAATTGTAGAATCATAGAATTGTTAGGGTTGGAAGGGACCTTAAAGATCATCTAGTTCCAACCCCCTGCCATGGTGAAGAACTTCTTCCTAACGTCCAGTCTGAATCCACCCATCTCTAGTTTTAATCCATTCCCTCTAGTCCTACCGTTACCCGACATCCTAAAAAGTCCCTCTACCAACTTTCTTGTAGGCCCCCTTAAGACACTGGTAGGCCACCATAAGGTCTCCTCGGAGCCTTCTTTTCTCCAGACTGAACAACCCCAACTCCCTCAGTCTGTCCTCATAGGCGAGGTGCTCCACCCCTCTGATCATCCTCGTGGCCCTTCTCTGGACATACTCCAGCACGTCCATATCTCTCTTGTAGTAGGGTCTCCAGAACTGGATGGAGTACTCCAGGTGGGATCTCACGAGAGTGGAGTAGAGGGGGAGAATCACCTCCCTCGACCAGCTCCCCTCTCTGCCCAGTCAGGACAGAGATTGAACTGAGCTGTCAATAAGTTCCTCAGAAGTTATTCTGAGCTGTTTAGGTTTCAGTCTCCTCACTACTTCTGTTCTACTACATAGAAATTACCAAAATGTTCTGTAAATCCCTCACCTCCCAGCTTAACGGTATAACCATCAAACTGGTTAGTCATGGCCGTGCACACTTTCTGTTTAAATTGCTTCTGGCAGGGTCTTATTAAAAAACAATATCAACATATTACTTATAGGAAAGGGAATGCCAAAAGAGATCTCATGATGAATATTTGTTTCATTTTATTGAGTAACAATGGATGAGGATGACGATTACAACAGGATTAAGAATCAGCATCCAATGAAATTTAGGCATTCTTTGGTGAGGTGCTCAGACTTCTGTCTGAGATTAACAAAGGAAAATAAATGAATTTATTCTGTTTGGTTTTTTTAAGAATGGTCAGGACAATCTCTAATGCAGAGTAAAAAGTAAGTAGAAGTAAATAAAAGAACTGTGACCTTTCACTAAACATTATTTTAAACAACATACATTTAAAAATAAACAAATAAAACTCTCAGTTGAAATAATCACTTCTTATTTAATTATCACAGAGTAGCATTCAAAAGATCAGTAAAAGCATTTCAAACACCTCGACCTGCAGGTTTGCTACTATGCGCCAGAGTTTTGCTGACAGGATTAGCTGGTAAGAAAAGCCACAACAACTTTGTTGCAAATTAATTGTGATGAAATGGCCCAGAAAACATACGCCAATAGACTTTGAAATGAAAATGAATTAAAATTGGCATGCAGGTTCTTTCTATTAAACTTTTAAATGTCCCACAGGGTGGACAATTAGGAAGATATTTTTTTCTTTTTCTTCACATTGCTTTGTTTCCTCTGCTCGTTTTGAGGTTGCTGAAAATGGTAGTATTTACCTCAGTGAGAGCAGAATTGGACTAGCTAGAACATTTTGAAAATTTCTCAAAGCTTTCTTTGAGAAGGTCAAGTAAGTCCATTGATTTACTTTTGTTAGGTACTTCTGAAGACTCCACGTAATTTAGCATTAGTTTATGGCGGAAAAGATGTGTATGTAGAATAAGCAAAATAAACTACTTTAAAAGGGTGGAATTTTTTTTCCTTACCATAATTCTGTTTAAAATAAGGCTGCTGCCAGCCTATTACCTCAATTCTTAAATAACATAACTCTGCTGATGAAAGCTGCTAGTGAGACTTGAGATCATGACCAAAAGTTGCCATGGCATTTATTTGGTTGTATGCTCTGAAGTTACTTAGGCACTATAACCTTAATAATTTTACCCCTTTTCATAGGTACTTCTCCCTTCACCTTTTCTCATGCTTTTCATAGTTAGGAAAGCAAGTCTATGCCCTTAATTAATATTTCTTTTATGCCAGTGAAACAGAAGAATATCTCTTGACATTCTCATTCAAGAAAGTACGTTCAGTGTTCAACATGGCTTAGTGATCTGCTGTGACATAGATCTCATATTTCCTTTTAAGTTTACATTTCCTTGGTTGCAAACTGTTGTTTGGCAGCATGCGCATGGATTCAGTCTACTGTATTGTGTCTATCTAGTGAAAGGTTACTTTTTCTTTCATTTGACAAACAGATTTGATTTCATCAATATTTGTAATGTTACAGAAATATTCCCATGAACTTTTATGAAATGTCTAGAATATTGTAGGCACTGAACTAAAATTAGGGAACTAAATTATGGGGCTAAAAAATTAAGATATAGAAAAGCAAAGTATATATGCAGAGCCTGTGTTGCTCTTAGCCCATTCTGACCAATGTGAATCAAATTTCTGGAATATGTACTCTCCATCCATAAAATGTGGAATCAATGATCCAGTACTTGGAGTATTCAGACTAGGATTTGGTTTAAATACACTCTAACAGATAAATTCATTAAACTACTCCCAGCAATAAACAATGTTTGTTTTGCCCATAAAGCTAGTCATAAATAGTTGAAGTTACAGAGTTGAATACAGCGTGTATTCACTGTATAGTTGAATACAGAGTGTATCCTCAGCAAGTTCACTGATGATACCAAGCTGGGAGGGGTGGCTGACACTCCAGAGGGCCGTGCTGCCATCCAGCGTGACCTGGACAGGCTGGAGAGCTGGGCAGAGAAGAACCTAATGAGGTTCAACAAAAGCAAGTGCAGGGTCCTGCACCTGGGGAGGAAGAATGCTAAGCACCAGTACAGGTTAGGGGTGGACCTGCTGGGAAGTAGTTCTGAGGAGAAGGATCTGGGGGTCCTGGTAGACAGTAAATTATCCATGAGCCAACAATGTGCCCTTGTTGCCAAGAAGGCCAATGGAATCCTGGGCTGCATAGGGAAGACTGTGGCCAGTAGGTCGAAGAAGGTCATTCTCCCCCTCTACTCTGCACTGGAGAGGCCACAACTGGAATATTGCATCCAGTTTTGGGCTCCCCAGTTCAAGAGGGACAGGGAACTACTGGAGCGGGTCCAGCGTAGGGCAACTAAGATGTTTGAGGGACTGGAGCACCTCCCTTATGAGGAAAGGCTGAGAGAGCTGGGACTCTTTAGCCTGGAGAAGAGAAGGCTGAGGGGAGACCTTATTATGGCATACAAGTATCTAAAGGGTGGGTTGAAGGAGGATGGTGCCAGACTCTTTTCAATGGTTCCCAGTGACAGGACAAGGGGCAATGGGCACAAGCTAGAACATAGGAAGTTCCGTTCAAATACACGGAAAAACTTCTTTACAGTGAGGGTGACAGAGCACTGGAACAGGCTGCCCAGGGAGGTTGTGGAGTCCCCTTCTCTGGAGACTTTCAAGACCCGCCTGGATGCAGTCCTGAGGGATGTGCTCTGGGCAATCCTGCTTTAGCAGGGGAGTTGGACTAGATGATCTCTAGAGGTCCCTTCCAACTCTGAAGTTTCTGTGATTCTGTGATTCTGTGAAGCCATTAAGAGTCTTGCCCTTGACTTCAGTGTGAACCCTGAATGAAAGGATATCAAATGGAAATGTGTATATAATGTTTTAAACAAGGGATCTATCCCTACAATTATTGTGCCATTTAGAGAGGAATAGCTAGAAAAATATATTAGCACACGTGAGCTGCATAAATTACCATTTTAGTTGGAGACCTTTCAATTATCCAGCTGTCACAAAGAAAGGCCTTGCTATGTATTAACTGATAAATCATGATAGGTTATGCTCTATTATCATAAGTTATCATTGGTTTAGGACATCAAAGGCCTGGATACACCAAGGAAAGTAATAAAAAATTTCAGATGCAATCATACTGCCTTGCAGTATGTCTTGCATATTACTTTGAAATGTTAACAAGGTACTTCTCAAATGTCACTTTTCAAACAACCTCTGTGAAATATGATTGCAATGCAGAAGAGCCTGTACTTCATGAAGTTATAATTTATCTAACAAAAAAGAATCAGGTTTTGGTTTTGCATTGCTATTTCCTAAAATTTACATAGTTCATGTGCATCTGTGTATAATTGAATTCTGGAATGTATTTTGTAATACAATTTTTAAAATTGCCAAATAACGAGCTGTTGTCGTATTGTACTATAGAACAGGTATTTAAGTTTTCTAGATAACCCCTACATGCAATTATTTTTTCTATAGGTTATTAACATTCATTTATTTTCAAAGCCTTTTCTACCATAGTTATAGCCAAGAAAACCCAAAAGAGTATCTCAATATTTGCAGATGAGTGTGCAGGTTTGGTGACAGATCTACATTTACAGAGACAGACATAGAGGTGCTGATAAATTTCACATGTGGTATTCCTTGGTGGTAACCATAGCCACGGTTTTGAAACCTAAAGCCTGCTTATGATGTCTTAAGGGCTTTGCGTGAGTATAAACATTCTTTTCGGTAGTTTCACCCCAAGCAGGTTGAGAGTCCTATCCTAATCCTTTCTTTGCAGACTTATGGTTAGATACAGATATTGTGTTAAATTACACATTTTTACTCCAAGTGCGATCATCTCATCACATTTGTATGCTTTTTCTCTCAAGTATATTCTGGATTGCATCAGTTTTCAACATTATATGTTGGGTACTTGCATTTTTAAGCAAATTTCTTATGCAGAAGGCAATTACTCACCCAAGGTGCAGATCACCCCTGGGCCTCATTCTTATTTTTGTGAAGGCCAGTCTCTGCCAACTCAGTACAATAAAGGAGCCATAAAACTGCTCCTCAGCAAGAATCAGGCCCACTTCAGCAGAGTAACTAAGCAAAACGTAATGGTCCTGATCTAATGGCTTCTTCTGGTCTTTGTATCTGTGAGTTCTCCCACAATATTTTAAAATTCCTTCTCCACATGGGTCATTGCAGCTTAAAGAAATCTCAGCGGTATTTATGCTGAGAGAAGTTCAGATTTTTTCTGACATCCCAAAAGATGGTCAAGAAGCCACTGGCTGCACCTTTTTTTAAGATTTCCTTATTTTGGAAGTGATTTAGGAAAAAGTTGTACGACTTACACTCTTAACTTCACCCAAATTGGAATGATCCCTTATGCCTAAAGACCACTTTGGACCAGAATTCTATTGCTTTCTGCTATTGACATAAATCCTCACCCATTAAAGTGGTAGAACATGTGACTTAGTGTTGGCTAAACTCTTTCAAAATCTGCTTTGGGTCTTGTCTGAATATAAGATTTTTTTACTGAACACCATTGGGGAGAGAATGCTGGGCTTGGTGAGCTGTGGTTTGGGTATAATAAAGCAAGTTCTGTGTATTTATGGCACTAAATTTGTCATGTTTGTGGGGACGTCCACACAGAAATCAAGGCAATGCCTCACTGTGGGAATTCTGGTCACTTAAAATGCCTAACTCCAAGCACCGGCCGGCTGGAGTTGAGTGCACAGACGTGCATTAGTTGAGTGCACAGACATGCATTCTCTTCTGAAAATGATGCTTCTAAATCTGTTTTCTGTGGAAATGAGGAATACAAGCTGCTTCAGCAAAAGAAACACAGCAAAGGAAATCACTCTCTGATTCCACATTACTTTGTGCCACCAAGATACGACTGTATTCCTGTGTAGATCTGCTCTGAATCTTGTAAGAGATTTGTGTTTCACTGCAGCAAAGCATCCTTTAGTCCAGACTTCTCAAGTCTGGAGATGTACATATTGTAGATTAGCTCTGTCATTTCAGCATATTTATTATGGCACACTATTTTCAAGAAGAAGCTGGCTTTGAATGCGGTAGAGCAGGTGATGAAATCGTCAGGCTGCAAGGTCTTTGACACAGTTTCTTCCTTCTGATGACAATGAACTTTTCTAGTGACGTTCCTCCTCTGATAATCATTAAAGCCTGCGTCTACCTCCACAAACAGCTGACTGAAAGAACTTCACGTTTATAGCCTATGACACCCGAGTTATTCTGAACTGAGTTTTAGAAGATGAAGGGCTTATAAAGCTGTTCTATAATTCAATTCTCTGACTATCTGCGGGTAGTACCGACGTGAGTTCAAGGGAAGAGCTGGCCATCACACATTATATTATCTGAAGGCAGGCACTGAATTAATTAGAGGGATGTGTCTTGATCTGAGCACAGAGCAAGGAAGGCAGTCCTGACTGATCTCAGCGGCAAAGCTTCAGGTGGCTTCAGCAGGAGGAGGATTTCAGCATATTTACCCTGCTACGGTCATTATTCTTGGTCCGACTTGGTTTCCTATGTTATATCTGGCTCATTTTGCTGAACAAGGTGTTAAAAAAAAAATCACTGAAATTACTGATTCCCTGGGAGACGGTGGATATTAATTTCTTTGTATTTTTGATTAATTAAATGTGTGCTAATTATTGCAATTATTGGCTTGAAATTACTTTTTCTTTCTCTGAAAAAATGCCACATAACACCTGTCATTTTAAAATCTTTGCACACAAAGAATTTGCTATCCGCTGGAGAACTACAAATTTTATATTAGTCTCTCTAGATTTACTATAGAGCATACGCTGAAGTCTGGAGATTTAAGACTTACAAAAAAGTAAGAGTCTGCTTAGCTCTGTGCTATTAAATGAATGGAACCTTTCTACATATGTATGGTTTTAAAATAGGGGCTAAAAATACAAATAATGTTGTTAACATATTGCCCTCACCATTTTCTTCCATGTTCACATTGTTTATGTGTGAGCACAACATTGAGATTCACCCCAAAGTTTGTGGTTAGTTAAAAACAGACAAATTGTCTCAAAAGTAATAAGGCTTAGTATCAATATTTGCATTATTATTCAAAGTAAGTGCTGAAATATGACATATATTTATGTTTTTTTTCAAATTTAAGTCTCCAAAGTTTCCTTGTTTATACATCCAAAGATTAAGTATATTACTTATCATTAAAAGTATTCTTCTACAGAAACAATAAGATGCTTTGAAGTACATTTCATAGTGGTATAATAGGATTAATAATTTTACAAATATATACCAAAAAAAGGAACGTAATAGTTGGTATACAGACATAGGAGTTTTTCTATTACATGCTACTTTTTTCAGGCTAAAAATGCTGTAAATATATACTCATTGGAATTAAATACAGATTTATGTATACTTATATAGATATATAGATACATATGCCACGTGTTAAATCAGAATTCATGGCAGAGAGGAGACCCATGGCAGTGGTGAAGAGCAGTGCCTGTAAGTGCATATACATATGTATATACATATGTTTATGTGTATTGAATTTTTTGTTACGTAAGTGAATAGTTTTACTTAAATCAGATTTTTACCCATTTCTGAAATATTTTTTAAGTAGTAAGGCTCTTAATTATCTGTTCATTCATATGACTATGTTGGAATTTATCATAAAGACTGTTGTTGCATACCCATAAAAGTGGTGCTTGGAAGTCTAATGGAGAATCATTCCATTACTGACGGCCCCTGGAAACATTAATACAAGATAATTCTGATTCAGAATAAGCTATTTTCCTCCTGGTGGCCTTGATATAATGAAAAATCCCCTCAGTCAGTGCAAGCAAGGTCAACTGTGAGTAGAAATATAGCATTGGCTTGTATTTAGTGCTGCTGTAGAACAGAGAATCCTCCTGCACTCAGGGTCATCCCAGAGATGTTTCCATTTCAGGTGCAGGGGATGCGCAGAAAATAGCTTTGTGACAGCGTTTCAAGATAGTAGAGTTTTGCTTATCATTTCTACCAATACACGATTCCTGTACATGACTTTTTGTGTGTGTTTGCTCATATAGGCTAAGTCGGTACATAGCATTGCATTGCATTGTTCATTACATTTCAGTGCCTGAGAAGCTATACTGAAATCAGGCTTTCTAAGGAAGATAAAAATCAGTATTTTCACAATAAAAATACATATTTGATTTAAAAGTTTTAAAGATGAATCTTTTTTTTTCTTTCCTGTATTTCTTCTGTTGCTGACATTATGTAACTGGTGTTTTTTGGCTGTCATTATGAGAAATTTGCAGTTTGAGGAGCTTAGAGTGAATTATAAATATGAGTCAACAGCATTAGCATCGTTGAAAAGAAAAGCTGCTGCCATGGTTGGAAAATATACGTCAAGGAGTAATCTTTCTACCCTATAACAAAGCAGTGATGGAAGAAGTTCTAACGTCTGATGGCCAATTCCCAAATAAATTTTAAATTTCCTACAGCACACACTCCTTCCTTTGCTTTTACTCCTCCTTTTGGCAGTCCATATCTAATGTGTAACTGGAAAAAATAGTTCCTATCCCTCTTTTCCTAACATGTCATCATGCAAAGAAACCATTCATCAAGCTTTCTTCCTCTCTCCACCCTTCTTAAGAAGCAGTGTGGCCAGCAGGTCAAGGGAGGTGATTCTGCCCCTCTACTCCGCTCTGGTGAGACCCCACCTGGAGTACTGCGTCCAGCTCTGGAGTCCTCAGCACAAGAAGGACATGGACCTGTTGGAGAGAGTCCAGAAGAGGGCCACAAAGATGATCAGAGGGCTGGAGCACCTCTCCTGTGAGGACAGGCTGAAAGAGTTGGGGCTGTTTGTGCAACTCGGAGAAGAGAAGGCTCTGGGAAGACCTCATTACAGCCTTTCAGTACTTAAAAAGGGGGCCTAGAGGAAAGATGGGGACAAACCTGTTAGCAGGGCCTGTTGCAATAGGAAAGGCTTTAAACTAAAAGAGGGTAGATTTAGGCTAGGTATCAGGAAATCATTTTTTACAGTGATGTTGGTGCATCACTGGTCCAGGTTGCCCAGAGTGGTGGGAGATGCCGCATCCCTGGAAACATTCCAGGTCAGGTTGGACGGGGCTCTGAGCAACCTGATCTAGTTGAAGATGTCCCTGCTCACTGCAGGGGGTTGGACCAAATAACCTTTAAAGGTCCCTTCCAACCCAAACTATGATTCTATGATTCCACGATTCTACTATTATTGAAGACTCAGCAGTTCCTCCTGGTAGCTACAGGGAGAAGGCCGGCCGCAGTATGGGAACTGCCTGCTGACTTCAGCATGGGAATGTGGACAAGTATGAGAGGGTCCCCAGCCTGGGATAGGACATCTCTCTGTCTATACAGAACACAACAGGAGAGTCCACATTTAGTCCACAGAGCTCCCATTTTGGTGCTCATTCCAGGTCACATCCTTGACACCGTTTGTCAGCACTTTCAGAGCATCCCACGGTAGCACGAAGTCTGCAGAGACAAGGACCAGCTGGGCGCTTCCAGGAAGAATGAGACGCAGAATGACAGCAAGCTTAGAAGACAGCTCTTGAGAGGAAAGTTGGAAAGAACTGGGTTTATTTAGTCTAGACAAACATGGAAGTCTGGGCAAATGGTTGCTTTAAAACAAAGGCAGTAAAAAAGTGAGGGGCTTAAATTGTAGCACAGTTTTACATTGTATCTTAGGAAAAACAACCATAAGACCTTTTAAAGTTGTCTAGGCATAGAAAATGCCTTTCTTCCTCGTAATATGTCAAATATTTTCTTTCTCCTCACTGAAGAATTATTCATGACTCAAGAGAGCATACTGCAAAAGTTGAATATCCTTGGTGTTTTAAGGGGCGGCATTCAGTGAAATTTCTCTTCAGCTCAGGGGACAGCCCATACAACTTGTGTGTACGGTTATAACTTCCTCCAGTTATCTGATTAGCTACGAGAGCTTGCAAGCATGAAGACGCGGCATCACACAGTGGAAACTATTTTGCCATAGACCGGCCTGCAGTCAGGCCGAATTACTTGCAGCTCTGGACTACAGATGCAGACAGCTGCAAAACTCTCTGTTTTCATGCAAATTAGATGTCGCTAAAGACTAGCAATCTCTCAAATTGCCATCTCAACCTTTCTCAGTTTGGGGAAGTTTGGATACTCTGCAAGTAATTAGTACAGTAATCCCGTGCAAGATATCTGCCAAATTCACTGCATAGCTACTTCTTCTAGATATCATCTTGTAGAAAACAGTGTGTCATGCTGCCTAAAAATAATCAGTTCATTTCTTTCCTTTGAATTACCCTTAAATTCATTTATCTTTATAATATGCATGAAAAGGAAGACAAAGATGAGGAATTGCAATCTAAAAAAAAAAGACAGGCAGCAAGACAAGAATCCCCATTCATTGCGTACACAGTAATTATAAAATGAACTCATCAAAATGCAACAATTTACAGCTCTCACCAAAAGCAGGTCCGCCCCTCTGATATTAATTAAACAAATTTACCTTTGCAAGACTGGCAGTGCTTTGCAGCAGAGAATGAGGACTCTTTAATATTTTTAGAGCTTTTAAGATATAGAAAAAACCCTGAAAGAGCAGGGAAATACAATGAAAGGAAAATTAAAGACAGGCACTCAGTCCACAAACTCCTACACAGGTGGAGAAAAATTCTCAAATATATTCTCAAATGCTATAGGTCAGATTTTCGGCAGGAGAGTGATTACACGTGGGCAGAGCAGCAGTTTCCATCATCATTATGTGGCCTGCAAACAGATTTTTGCATAACAAAAAAGACCAGTCTGCAGCTTAATGAATGTACTCATTAACTGTAATAGCTTTAGCTATGGACTGAACGGGGAGGGACTTTAGAGAAAAAGAAATCAGCTCAACTGATCCCAAGATACTGCTGCGTTTTCGATTTAGAAAATAAGTGGAACTGTTTACAAAAGGGAGGGTGGGGAGTATATTTTTGTTGTATGCGTGTGTCTCTTAGCATTTTGTCTAATCTTAGAAACAATGGTTTTGAAATGTGGGCTGAATATTCCAGGCAGTTTTCACAGGGATCCTAAAGCTGCATTCCCCAGCTCACTGTTACTGACTCAAGACGTTTCAGTGACCACAGTTTGTCCAGAGCCAATAGCTGGAAAGTTGCTTTTGGTATAGCGAGTTACTTGATGGACCTATCCAGTAGACATGTCTTGGGATCCATGTCTTGGGATTTGTGTATGTCAGAGGCAATATGTACCTTTTTACTTTAAAAAAATAATAAAAAATCCTACAGTGGTTTCAGTGATGCAGAGCAAAAAAGCATTAAAATAATTTGCAAACAGCACACACATATTGCATAGCATTTGCATTAGGTGCGGGTAGGTCAGCTGGTTCTGTATGGAATGCATTATGTCATGAAGAAATTTGCATGTGCTTTGGGAAAAACCAGCTTAAAATACCTACTTTTCACTTTAGCGTGTATCATCGTTTGCTGCTTAAGCAATCCAAATAAAGTCTTAAGACCACACACCCTTTAAGGACGATGGTCTCACATTTCAGTATGTTAGATGTAGTATGGAAGGCAGAAAATGTACTCTAGCTCCTCCCCTGTAAATCTTGGTAACTTGATCGTACACACCTGAAACCTTGGTGGAGTATAACTGATTAACTTTTCTAAAGTGAGCAGCTAACAAAAATCTCCCTGATGGCCAAAAAGTCCTATTTGCAATTCACTGCTGCTTGACTTATTGTTACAATAAACTTAAAGTGACTTTGTAGTCAAAGTCTCATATAATGCAGCGACTGAAAAGAGTTGCAGTAGTTTTGGGAACTGCCAATCTGCACGGTGTCACGTGGTTGTTCTGCTCCTCTTTTACCATCCGACACACACTTGCTAAATTTTGAGGCTGATTATAATTTTCATAAACTCTTCGAGTCAAGCATCATGTATTTTTCTCTATAGATTCATTTCTCGGCACAATGAAGTTCAAATTCTGATTCGCGCTGCCAGGACGCTGAATGGAAAGACAACAAAAACATAACAGGCATTGGCATTGTTCAGGAGTACTTAAATTTGAAGCTGTCCTTGAAGGATATGGTGGTACTGAATGGAAAAATAATCATTTATACTTTCTATTTAATCTGTTTCTCAGTGTAGAATTTTCTTCTTTAAAACTTTTCTAGTCCAACTGGCCTTCAAAAGTTGCAGACTTTCCCTGCTTCCTTGGATGGCTTCTCAAGAATCTGAAAACATTAATTGAAGTCAACATTATAAAGAAAAATCTGAACCATATAACTGAGATTTAAGAAACGTCATAAACAGTATAAAAGACTTGTAATGTTTAAAAATAAAACCTGCATCCATTTAGTGTGTAGGCAAGTCAACTTGTGCAGTCACTTTGCTGTTGTTCAGATCTGATGTCCTATCATTGACTAATTGCTATTAGAGTGTCAGTTCCCATGACTGAGGTGATTTGGACTTAAAAGAGTAACAAATCGTACCTATAGGGACAATAATACCAAATGGCCGCTATGGATGTTCAAAACTGAGTGGGCGGCCTTAAACTGCCAAACCGGTGTTTACTTCAGACTGTTGGCCAAAATGTCTAAATTAGGGAACACAGAATTTCTCTTCTGTTTTAAAAACACAAAGGATTATCTTAATTATACTGAGCAATATAGTTATTTGGGGAATATAGGTAAACCCCTTCCTTTCACAAAGAAAAAGAGATTAAACAATGTCTTTTTCTTTTAGAGTAATTTTGAGAAGACTGAGAATTTAAAAGTAACAAACAAGCATTTCTAGTTCAGAGAAAAAATGCCTTTTCATTTAAGATAACTTGACTGTGTAAAATGTTAGATAGCTCTAATTAGGAGATATTTTTTTTCCCCTGTTTCTTTCATCTTGTGCATGAGCAAGTGTTTTTCTGTATGGTTAATTTCAGTGCTTCCCCTCTAGAACAGGGGTGCTGATTCTGCTGGGCACAGCTGTGTGACCCACTGCACACTCCTGCATACTCTGACTGCATCATTGGAATTACATGTGTGTGCAGTCAAACACATGATTAATCCTAAATCAATTTCTGTTGTTTGTTGACGTTTCCCGTAGCAACTACAGAGAGAAAAAAAACACAACGACAAGAAAAGAAGGTCAAACATCATGAGAAGCTGGGGAAACTGAGAGGGAAGGGCATTATTTTAACTTTCTTTGCATTCTTTCTCTAATACACTGGGTTTTATGCAGCCATCATTCCCAGACATACGTCAAACCTCATCATAAGCTAATACAAATGCAAGGCAGAGTGGATGTCAAGAAGTCAGGTAGATTACTGTCCTCCCTTCGCTAGGGCTTCCTGGGCTGCATCAAGAAGAGCGTGGCCAGCAGGTGGAGGGAGGTCATCCTCCCCCTCTGCTCTGCCTTGGTGAGGGTGAGGCCGCATCTGCAGTGCTGTGTCCAGTTCTGGGCTCCCCAGTTCAAGAAGGACAGGGAACTGCTGGAGAGGGGACAGCAAAGGGCTGCCAAGATGCTGAGGGGACTGGAACAGCTCTCTGATGAAGAAAGGCTGAGGGATTTGGGTCTCTTCAGTCTGAAAAAAAGACAGCTGAAGGGGGACCTTATCAACGCTTATGAATAATTAAAGGGTGGGTTTCAGGAGGACGGGGCCAGGCTCTTCTCAGTGGTGCCCGGGGACAGGACAAGGGGTAACGGGCACAAACTTGAGCACAGGAAGTTCCACCTAAACATGAGGAGGAACTTCTTTGCTGTGAGGGTGGCAGAGCCCTGGCACAGGCTGCCCAGAGAGGTGGTGGAGTCTCCGTCTCTGGAGACATTCCAAACCCGCCTGGACGCGTTCCTGTGCCACCTGCTGTGGGTGACCCTACTCTGGCAGGAGGTTGGACTGGGTGATCTCCAGAGGTCCCTTCCAACCCTATGATTCTGTGATTCCGTGAAGGCAGGGCCATTTATATCAGATGGATGTTTGTCTGACTTGTTCTCTGACACCCCCAAAAGTCTCCAAGCTCTTCTAGAGCCTCATGATCTTTACTGTAAGGAGTATTTTCCTGGTGTCTAAAATGAGTCTTCCTCCTTACAGTTTAAGTCGTGAATGCTTACATCAACATGATAAACAAATTATGATCTTTTTGCTGCAGCTTTTTATGTACCTGAAGACAGTTATCACATCTCTCCCCTAGTATGGTGTTTGGTTCTTTAGGCTACAAATCTTCAGCTAATTCAATCAAGACTGTTTTCTAGATCACCTTCTAATTTTTTGGTTGACGCTTTACCTCTGCCACTAATCACTAGCTTTTTCTTTTTTGAAGTTTGATGCTAAAGGCCGTCCTGGATTTGTCTTTAGTAGCTTTCTTCCTGTAGTGAACTGCAGGCCAACACTTTCTTTATTCTTCTTCTCACAATAAAATCATTAGAGAACTGCTCTCTGTTACTTCTGATGTCCCTTGTTTGTTGCGGCTAGTTCTGTGCCTTGACCTTTCTCATTTTATCGCTACCTAATGTTTTCCTTTCATGTTGATCCTTTAAAACCTGAACTTGCTTCTGCTTTTCATATATTTCCATCTTTGATATGGGCACACTAGTGTCTTACTTCGTCTCCTATCCTTCCTCTGCATGGCACTTTTTAATTCAGTCCTTTTAATTCTTCAATTCCTTACACATTCCTTACAACAGATCTAACCTTAAAATTTTCTAGGCTTCATGAAGTCTACTATTTTTCCTCTTTGCTCTTTTAAAAGTCACAAATGCTATTTTTCATGATTGTTCTCACCCAATTTGCCTTTTGTCTTAACCTTCTCAAGCAGTCCCCACCCACTGATTAGACACCTACAGCAGAGCCTCTGCTTTCTTGTCACCAGGTACAGCTTGTGTCCAAGTACTGCCTTCTAGGCTTTCCAAGAACTTGATAGACAAACTACTGCATTATTCTCCTACCCCTCATTATCAGTAAGTTCTGTGCTTTGGAGAATGTTCTGGTAGCAGCTGACAAAAGCCTTTCTCCCCATCACCTCCCAGATTTGATGGCATTAATCAGGCACTTATCACAGGAGGGACCATATACTTGTCACCTGTAATCATGACCAGCAGTCAATAACCCTAATTCCTTCTCTGTTCTGCAACTCTGCAACTGAAACCCTGATGTATGAGGCAACGCCTCCTTCCTCCTCTGTTTGCCTGCTTTTCCTGAACACATTAAATCTTTTTTTATATTATCTATTGTATTTATGTGTGCCTAATGATCTCTTCTGAGCAATTTTGTTGTCTCACACAAACCTTATTATGGAATTAAGGGTTTCACGGAATCACGGAATCACGGAATCTTCAGAGTTGGAAGGGACCTCTAGAGATCATCTAGTCCAACTCCCCCTCCAACTCCCAACTTTCCACATTCTCTTATCTAGTTCAAACTGACAGTAGTTCTTTTCCTTTGTCCTGTTTACAGTGATGTGCAACTCTAGTCATTTGCTAGTCCTGTAGGAGGTGTCAATCAGCTCTGCAAACCCCTGAATCCCTGTTATCCTCGACAGCAGATTGACATTAGTGGCATACTCCATGCTGTTGATAGTCACGCTACTTACCTAGTAGATGTGGAGCGCTCTTGAATCAACGTCCATCTTATCTGTTTGAAGATGTTTTGTGGAATTAAATGCTTACATCATTGTTGACAGGGATTGACTAACTTCACCTTTTTGTAAATGTTTTTTGGGAGGGCCGGCAATTTCTTGACTGCACTGTATGAGCCCAAAGCAGTCATCACCATCATGCATATTGGATGGTCTTTATAATCATTAAGCGTCTTTCTGATAGCCTCTTCATAATGCTCCAAACATGAGCTTGTTCCTGTGGTGCTTCACCTGAATGTTCTCCCCCCTCCATGGTGATTCTGTCCAGAAAAAAAAAAAAAAAAAAAAAAGGACTTCATTCAAACAGGTGGAGATTTCTTTACAACAGACGCAGTCCTGCATCTCATTTTTCTTGGGTATCAACACTTTAGTGTCAAAGATTGCTTTTCCTTCCTCCCATAATCCCTGTGTATGATAGGCAAAGTGGATTGATGCCAGCACAACAACTGGGGAAGACCTTACTGGTGCTGGCTGTTTCACATGGAAGATGGGAAAGATGGGAAAGGGCAAAACACAGAAAATCCAGGAAGCCACACTGAAGTTTCTCACATTTTACCATAGCAAACATAATCCTATAACGTCTGCACCTCTATCTTCTGTGTACATACAGTATAACCGGTCCTACAGTGAAAGCCCTGCTTGTTCAGGTACCCTTAGCTGGAGGAGTCTGAAGACTTATTCCCTACCATTAGTACCCAGGGTTGTGGGGGAGGAAGCGAGCAGGCTGCTCACGATCCATGATCATGGCTGTGCAATCCCATCACTTAAACAGGGTCTCTTTTGCCTCAATTTTTCTGTTCAGATGTTTAAAAGTAACTTTATGTATAGTAATGACCTAAAGCATTGAATTATTTTATTGTATTTACGTTTATTCATTAATTGTTACATTTATTCATTAGTAAATTTTGTAAATATTGGTGGCTCTGTCACGTCATTTATTGGACCCTTTCTGTGATATAAAGCTATGTTGTGATTTACTGTAAGTAAACTAAGCAGACCTTAAACAAAAGAGCAGAACTCTTCCCCTCTGTTTGCTGAAGGATATTTTTGCACTAAAATCTCCATTGGCCTGGCATGTCCTTCGAAACCCAGTAGCTGGGACAATGTACACAGGCAAATAAGATCTGATAACAGATAAAGAACATTATGATAATGGACCTCGTGTTTCAAGTTCGTCTCTTGCTAGTACTGCAACAGTAAGAGCCATTTAGCCATTTTTCTCTTTTTCCTTCATTCTGGGATTTCTTATTTTTTTTGGTGCACAAGAATTTTCTTAAATGGTATCTTTTTCTTTATTTTTCTTTTTTTGCTTTTTTTTTCTTTTTTTGCTTTTTTTTTTATGTTATTAACATGATATATTTTATATATATTAACATGATATATTTTGTTTGATACGGTGGGTTATTATCCTGTATCGCACCACCAGGCTTTAAGAAAAATGCACCAGGCATTATTCTGACGGCCAAGACTATAGACACAAAAGATAAGGGGAAAACACATCACGATCCCGAAAGACCATTTGCCACTGTGCTGAGTGTGGGTGTAATATTGAGGGCAGCCAGATCTGCGCATGTCACAGTCCTCTTACCTTGTTGACAGCTTTCTACCCTGGCCAGCTGATGAACGAGATACACGCGTTACTGCGTACGCCTGACAGACATCTCAGCAAGGGGCTCTTACTTTTGGTGCTGCAGCTGTACAACTACTGCTTTCTTTCACAGCAGGGTTTCTTCATGGGCAGTTCTGTCTTCAAGTCCTGGAGGGATCACTTTAAGGACATTTGCCCATTAGTTAAAAAGCAGCACCCTCTCTTTCTAATAACCAGAATCACCTAATCAGAATAAAACTGGAAAGCACAGTGTCTGTGCAAGGGAGAAAAAATGAACTTGTGTAGTGACCTGCTGAGGATATCCATGCCCTATTTAATCTATTTGGACTCTTTCATAATCATTACTGGAATACTGTTCACCTGGGATTATTTTACTACCTATGAGGAAGCTGTTCTTAACCCCTTGTTCACCTAAATATCCTATACATCCCACTGCTAACATAAAGAAACATCTCTTTCACCAGCACACAGTCCTGCACTGTGTTGGTGGTAACCAGCCTTCATTATACTCATTTGGAGCTCCTTGCCACAGCCAATTTCTGGTGCTACAGCATCACTCAGTTGAACCAGTAAATTTAACGATGGGTAATACCATTTTGAATCTGTCATAATGCAACCGCCAATGGAGTGCAATGATGTCAACAGCTACTACAGAAAATGAAGTCACTAGGAGAAGAAAGAAGGTTTAAGGAGGGACAGGCAGGACTGTGACATTAAGCAGGTATCTCCCTCTCTGTCCCCTCTCCCTCTTCTTCACGCCATACTGAGTTCAGAGGGTGTCACGGGTCTAATAGCCCAAACACATCTCTATCATCCTGTCACTGAGATCTCATAAGTGTTGCTCCTCTACTGTGGGTGCAGAATTTAAATATCACACGCTACTGGTGCTTTTTTATACTAATGCAAGCCCGTTTTCCTACTCCTCTTTCGCTGGCCTTTAGATATTAGTTTAGCACTTGCCTTGCCACCTTGTCTCTCTGAGGCTCTGTTACCTCCGCGCTGTTGTCTCTGCAATACGCACTGTGGGTACGTCTTTTATATAACTCTCCTAAAAGCCTTTTGCCCCAGAAGCTAAACTGAAATACTCATTTGAATGACAAGCCGCTCTGCTGAATTAAGAAGTCTTTCTGTGGAAAAGTTGAGAAGAAGGGTTGTGTAATATGAAGTTGTTATTTCTGTCTTATTTAATGACTTGAAGTTATAAAATGGTATCTCTGTTGCAAATCTTCTTAGAGGCGATAACTATTCATAAAGTAATACTATAAATTTTATAACACTGCTGGATTATATCTACAAAACTGTTCCTCTGAAAAATGATAAGGACATTAATTACAAGAAAACAGTTTTTTTATAAGTTTTTTACCAGACAACTCATAAAGCTGGGATACTGACAGCACAGCTCTAATTCTCTTAAATTCTATTCAGTTTAAAAAAAAAAAAGCACACTACGGAAAACCTATCACTTCCTGCTGTCAGATTTTATGAGGATGGATAAAACTGCTTAAAAACTTGCCAAGGATGAAGATGAATGTTTCAAAGAAAAGGTTGAATCACTCATAAATTTAAAAAAAAAACTTCTGTGGCTTTTATCACAAAACAACCCATAAATGGTTCTAACTCTTTGTCCAGTAAATAGTGCTGGTGGAAGGTGGGGAGTGTTTGCCTGTACTGAGCATCCCGAGTGTGGCGGGAACATTAATACCTGTGTGCAGCCCTGATTGGATCTAAGCTTGGAGGTAGACTTTCCAAGTGCCGTATTGGAGCAGAACACCAGTGCTCACCTTTCTCCTTTCATGAATGCCTATTTTACTCTTTTGTGCCGAGTAAATTCGTGCATTTGAAATCTGAAGTCTGTTTAACAGTCCCTTCATGTCCGTTCCAGACACTGGATATTACTTTTGCCACTGGTGGAGCTGCTACTTGTTGACATTGCAGCTGTGCTAGTAAGATGTGGTCAAGAGTCCAGGCTTCAGTGAAAACAGGGTCTCGTGCAGAAGGAGTTACTGTCTGATGTCTTGACTTCTGCGTGTTACCCATGTAGGGACCAGGGAAGGTGCAGGAGCCTTCCCACGTGCTCTGCGATACAGGAGCAAAGTTTAAGGCAGGCAGCGAATGATCAAAATAGAACAACATACCGATAAAGGTCACTTACCTCAGTTACACTATGACTAACTTAAAATAGTTAGGGCTAGCTCTGAACAACTCGTGAAGTTTTACAATAAGACAAATTAAGCTTATTTTTTATCCTTCAGTTATTCGACCTTTGGGATTTAAAGGTGCTCTTTATAGTCATTAACATCAGTGTCTTTTAGAGGGGAAAAAATCCCTATCAGATTCTTCTGCAATTCTCTAACTGTAACTGAAATATCACGTTCACCATAAACCAGCAGAAACCTGCAATGCTCTAATGAGATACGTACACCTTTAGTGCAACTTTGCAAATGTCAGTACTGTCAAGAAAGTCCATTGTGAAAACAGGGAGGGGGAATTACCCTGAGAAATTTGTGACATTTTGTTTGGTTTCAGTTTTCAGTCACTTCTGACTACTTGCGGTCAGAGTGTTGCATGCAGAAAGGTGAGCAGAAGGGGTTTAAAATTCTGTGTGTGGGACAGTGTCACGGGAGCTCGTAATTCTCCAGCCACCAACAACCAAGAAACAGAAGCAACACGTGGATCTGCGTGATGCTCTGCCTGGCTTCGTTAGTCATGTTCTCAGAGAGGATTTATTGCTTGAGATGCAACGCCATACTGTCTCAGCATCTAAGCCCTGAGCTGGTATTTCTGCTTGAGCAGCGTCAGCCCATTCGAAATGTGCTTCTGGCTCTTTGTGCCGTGCTCCGTTGTGCAGTATAGGCATGGTCTGCGACACAGTCCTGCCCTCCGCACTGCCAGAGGTCCTGTCCTTGAGGTCACCTCCTTTCAGGTAGGAGTAGCATCATCCCGGTTCAGTAAAGCACTGAGTCCAGGATTTTCTCCCCAGAGCTCAGTGAGGCTTAGCATGACGCAGAGATGTGCTTATACCTGGCAGATTTCAGGATCCGTGATTTTTAACGTTGCTTCAATTACCTGAAGCGGAGGATGAAGAATATATCATCTAAGTAGAAGGTGCCAATGACAAGAAAATGCAAGGAAAAAGAAAACACTGAATTAATCTACTAGAAGTATTACAGATGCTTTACTAAACTCCACTCAGAATCACAGGTGTGGGTGTGCGGTCTTAGACTCTGAATTTTGTTTTTAAGAAAATTATTTTCATATTCCTTTGAATGGTTAACGTTGCCTGTCTTTCATTTATCTCTGCAGTGATGGCTGGGCAGACAGGTACGATGTGACAGAAGGGTATCAGCGTGAAGCTGTCGGTGGAATAACGATCAAGCTCCAGTCTCCTGATGTGAAATGGTTTGACGATTACTACCTACAGCTTCGGCCAGAAACCAATCACCGAAATCCATGGTTTCAGGAATTTTGGCAGCACAGGTTCCAGTGCCGGTTGGAAGGGTTTCCTCAAGAGAACCCTAAATACAACAAGACTTGCACAAGTAAGTGAATTTATTTCTTCTAGTGTATAAACCAGCATGACTGAATGTCTGGTGTAAACGGTTCATGTTGGAGTGATGCAGCCTGGTCTGGTGGAAGAGTGAGTGGTGTTGGAAGGAAAGAGGCTTGAGTCACCATCCTGGCTCTTTCCAAAATGATGACAACCACAATTTTAAAAGTATTCAGATCTCTAAAGAAACAAACAGCTAGCGAATCAGTACCTAACGCCTCTCTATACTTGAAAAACTTGATTCTACCTTACCTTCATAGGCATCAAAATGCTTTCAAATGCTGTAATCCAAAATTCAATGCTTCTTTTCTGGAACAGGGTTAATCATATTGGTTTACTTCACAGGAACAATGAGACAGCTAATATACTAAAAGTTATCTGAAGTCCATCTGGTAATGATGACTATTTGTGTACTTCAGGTAGAAGACTAGCTGGCTTGAAAGATTTCATTAGGTTTCCTTTCAGCCATGAGTCATTTCTGGAAATGCTACTTTAAGCTGATCTTTTTCATTAAATTGTACTGATTTAAGAAAAAACTGCCACAACATTTTGTCATTTTTGCAAAACAGTGGCAAAACCATTTTTTCCCAGAAAAATGTAGTGTGTTTTTCTGGTTTCGTTGGAGTGATTCCAGAGGAGGGCCACAAAGGTGATCTGAGGGCTGGAGCCCCTCTGCTGTGAGGACAGCCTGAGAGAGCTGGGGTTGTTCAGCCTGGAGAAGAGAAGGCTGCGGGGAGACCTTATAGCGGCCTTCCAGTCCCTAAAGGGGATCTACAGGAAAGACGGGGACGGACCCCTTATCAGGAGGTGTAGTGATGAGACAAGGGGTAGTGGTTTTAAACTGAAAGAGGGGAGATTTAGATTAGATATTAGGAAGAAATTTTTTACAGTGAGGGTGGTGAGACACTGGAACAGGTTGCCCAGGGAAGCTGTCAATGCCCCATCCCTGGAGGGGTTCAAGGCCAGGCTGGACGGGGCTTTGAGCAGCCTGGTCTGGTGGGAGGTGTCCCTGCCCAGGGCAGGGGGGTTGGAACTGGATGGTCTTTAAGGTTCCTTCCAACCCAAACCATTCTATGATTTTTTTATTACTTCTGTTATTTACTCTTTATTTCATGAGATGCCAAGCAGTACCAAGACAATGGGCATCGTGTCGATGACAGGCCATAAGGTGGTGCCAGTCTGGACATTAGCCCAACCACAGCTCTAAGTCCCAAGGGACCTTTCCTCCTAAAAATGTCGATATCTTCCACACACCCATGAGAACAAGAAATAGCTTTAAGGATCAAAGTCTTGGATTTACGTAACAAAAACCCCCACCTAAGTCCCACTTAACATCCTTCAATTTGTACAAGGTTGCAGAGGAAGTTTGTGCCTGAGCTGGAAATTGAATCTGGGAATCTCAAAATCTCAGTGTGCACCTTCAACATTCAACTGACTTTTCTCCGTTATTTTTATTTTGCTACCCTTCCAACACAGCCTGACACAGGTTTTATTTGCACTATTGACAGCTACTGCATATTGAGCAGTAAACTTCATTGATTTCCCCATAATAATGTAGATCTCTTTCCTGAGATGTCAGTACAGTGGGCATGGCTGGATACAGGCTAATAAAGACCTGGTTTCTATCACTGGGCTGTGTTAGCAATGACATTTCAACTTGACTTTTCTAGGTTTCTTTTTTTACTTACTTTTTACCAACACTGGGAGAATCTAATTTCTGTTTTATATGAAAGATTGCGAACAGTGAAACGTAGTTGCCTACAGAGTCTTTTATAGTGCCTAAATTACAATTCACCGCTGAAAAAAAATTATCTCAGGGATGCAGGGAGATGTTATTTTCAACATGAAGTCACCCAGTCATGGATATGAGACAACTTAATCATAAAGCTTGAACAGCTCAGTTTGAACAGCGCGCATCGGTGGACAGTTTCCCACAAAGAGATCCTGAATGAGCCACAGCTCAAATAGGTTCCTAAAACCTGGGGATGTCAAACACATGAAGAAACGTGCAAGAATCACAATCTGCTGATTTGCAAATCAAGAACAGAGAAAAGGACTAATTTCCCAAATAGATTCTTCTAATTACTTTTCCCTCAGCTTTATTGTTGTATTCAGTGCTGGGCCATGATGGCTATAGTAAAAGAAAGAAAACTAGATTATAATAGTTTTAATTGTTTCTTATTGCTGCGGGGCAGAAAATGTTAATTCAGTTGTGGCGTTCCCCAGATTAACAACACTACGCGCAGCAATCAATTAAAACTGCCCATTTAATCCATGTTTTCACATGGGAAGCTGTTAGTCATCATGTTACTCAGTTTTAGAGGTTTGATTTTGATCTAGACCATCTGTCAAAATTCATGTGAAGGAAAGGTTTGCCAGAAAGATGACATGCAGGTTTATTTAATGACAATTTTTTGTGTCATAAGTGCTAAGGCACCTGTGCTGTTTTTCTCATAATAGCCCCCAAACTAGGCAAGGGTGCATGGCAAAGTGAAGAAATATTGTGGATTTACCAGCAGGAAAGACACAAATGTATTCTCTGAGAATTACAGGAGTGAGAGATTTTGATGTTGGGAGTTCAACCTCAAAATTAACATGAATTTTTGAGACTGTCGTGGTATTTTTTCTTTCTATCTCATTTACTATCTTCCACATGACTTTGAAAATCACGTCTTTATATCAATTCCTACATTGATATTTGGTTTCTTAACTTCAGGCACTCAAAAGTTTTGAGTCTTGAATTCCCTCGTTTCGGACTTCACAATTGTAAAGATGCCCTCAGTGGTTGCAAGCATTTCATAGACTGTCCTGATAGTTTCTGCACATGATGAATATATTAGTGCTGCTTCAGATTTATCCTGATGAGAAAACAGGGCTGTGCCCTTTAGTTTATCTAACTGGTTACATTAGTAACCTCCAGCAGCGGATAAAGGTGTTTCTCAGGATTCCAATTAAAGAGATTGCATTTATTGAGAAATGCTGGAGACAAATAAAAATCTATTTCTGCATCAAAAGACATGCCATTCTTTACTTTTTGGGATAATGGTAAAAAGATAAGCATAAAGCTGATTGGTGTTGATAGATGAGGTCATTGTTAAATGGAGGTGTCTGTATAGAAAGCAATGACCATTACTTTGGTGGGGAAAAAAAAAAAAAGAATTATTCTCCACAACCTGGTAGTACTATCATGAAAAATTAAACGATAGTTAACAGTATAAACAACTCATTTAAACAGCGAGAAAATATGCACAAGGAGGTATGGCTGAAATCTGAATAGATAATTGACTTCACCTGTGTCCTAGGTACAAACTTAGTTGTTTAAACCTTTGTATTTACTTTGCTAATCCCTGCTTAGTAAAATGGTAGGCTACATTTACTTCGTGACAGAAAATACATGAAGTCATAAGCCAGTGAAGCCAGATCCAGTGACTTTGTGAGGGTTTTTTTCATTCTTTGATATAAGCTACCCATAGAGAATGCCGAGCAGGTATTATGATGAAATGAAGACACAATTTAGTAAGATACGCATAACAAATCTGTGAAATCAGCCAAATAAAGAAAATCTAAAAAACAACCTGAAATATTTTTTTCTCCGTTCATTTCTATCGGGCACTAAAAAGTCTCCATCCCTTCTCATACACTTAGTTCACACCGAGATGAAAATTTTAGCACCAAGCCCACTTTTCGTTTGCAGATTTGAACATAGTTAGTACAAATGGGTGCCACTGCTGTCGCTAAGTACGTTGATTTTCTGCCCAACTGGAGCACTACAGAAAGTGAGATGTTTGCAGACTTATCTGACTTGATTTTCAGTGTAATCAGTTCCGTGCCACAGGAGAGCTGCTGCAAGCCACCTCTGAACGCCAAGAGCCACAGCAAAGAATTTAAAATGCATCTTTAAAAGGAGACATGTAATGGCCTCTGAACACAAGGGATTTTACAAGAATTGGATTTGGCTTCCCCTCTGGCACCAGTCAGATATTTTTTTATTATCTAAAGCCACAACTCAGTGAAGTTCCTAAATAGGTGAGCAAGTTGATCCAGATGAGTAACCCCACTCGACGACCATCTTCAGGCCAGAAAAGGCTAATCCAGTCCTTTGGTATCAATTGCTCTTGGACCTCTGAAGACTGGGGGTGTGTGCTGGCTTTCTTACCGACAGGCGTCTCGTCTCCACCAGAACTCAAATTCCTGGTCCTTTTTCCTCCTAGTGAGAGCGTTTTACAAATGCATCTCAACACAGAGTCGAAACAAAACCCAAGGCAAGCAAAGTATGTTGTGAAACTCTGGCTCAACTGACATTAGTGGAAAAAGTCAAGGCTTCAAAGTCCCCAGGAGCAGAGAAGTATATTTATTACATTTACCCGTCTGTTAAATGAATCTTTTTGCCTCTGCTGCTGATCTTATTTTTCTCATGCTGTGTAAAAGCCACAGGGGCAGATGGAACAGTATTTATTCAGGTGTTACTTAAACACAGAGAAAAACCATAACACACATCCCAAGTGTCTGTGGTGTAAGTGTAAGACAAGAAAGAGCAAATAAATAGAGGCTGATGCTGATGAAGCAGTTTTGAACCTTAGTTTGGCTGGCGGAGGTTACAGACCAGAAAACAGCTGTTAGTTTTGTGTGAAGGCACAATAGAAACAAGAACCTGAAGGAAGGTGATGGGGCACTTGTGCAGGTGCTTACATCAGGGTCCTGACATTAAATATTGTGGTTCAAAGCAGTGAGGTAGAAAACAGAACGGGAAACGATGGAGGCTGGGTGATCACAGACGAAGATCCACCACAGAGAGGAGAGAGAGGGCACCGAAAGTGAGGAAAGCAACTTGTGTCTGACATGCTTGGGAGCAAGGAGGCGGTGGCAGGGTTTCACAGGGAAGAAGAACATACTCGAAGTGATGGACGGGGAAAATGAGATCTGCAGCAGCATTCTGAGGGGGTCTTTGCCGGATGCAGAAATCCAAATATTCCATTCATGATTTAACCATGTGGCTCCTCCAAGACAAAAACACTTTTTCCAAGGGTGTAAAAACTAGCATAGAAGAAGGATGACCAATATATCTCCAAGCAATTAAGAACAGGATTAAGAGTGAAAGAGTTTATTTGCAGAAAATGAGATTTGGGAGATTTGGGATAAAACCGAGAAAAATTTTGCAGCTCAAGGTACAGTAGGGCACATAAAATGCACATGTAAAAATTATCTACCTGTTTGCTGAATCTCATCCAGCTCCAGCTACTTTTAATGAGGTCAAAAGGACCTACAGAAAATCCCAGAGTTTCAGCTGAACAGAAATTTGGTTTAACAAATGGCCCTTTTGGGTTTCCATATAGAACTAAGGAATAAAACATCTTTGCACTGCAACAGGCTAGCAACCTCTTGGCTAAATCTAAGTTCAAGTGCCAAAGTTGGTTTAATCAGAACCCAGCCAATAAAAAAAATAAATGCTGTCAGAACAGAAGGGTATTTTCTGCATTACAAGTAATGTCACATTTAAACCTCATATTCCCCAAAATCACCATTCTTACCTTTTTATTTGTAGATTGCAAATGAAAGCAAAACAAAACAAATTAAGTTAAAATTCATTTGTATTTTTTAAACAGTGAATTAAAGGGCATTTTAGTTCTCCTGAACACATGCTGTCTGTCACTCAGTTTGATACTTGATATATTATGTCATGCTTGGGCACTGGCAAGCTGTCCAGCCCTCCTTTTACGGCTCATGTTTCAGACCTGGAGCTCAAACACCGTTTACCATTACTTTTACAGTGATGCTCGGTCAGGTCCAGAAATTTCCAAAGGCAGATCAGCTGTAAAGCACAGATCCAGATCTGAGTTTTGTAGAATCCTGATGTAATCTGAGCCCGGAGCCTACACAGACATTGCACATCTTTTGTTCAGCGAAACCAGCAGCGTGGCACTGACTGCTATATGCTCGTTATACCTATTTGAAAGACTTTTCGGTATGCATTGATCCTGATTTTAACACGCCTGTAACTCAAACCCTTGTATAACTTCAGTCTTCTCACTGCTGTTACTGAATTCATGAAACTCCTCCAAAATCTGACTACAAAGCTACATCTATTTTTCTTTCACTTTATGCTCCCTGCCTTCCTCCTTTCATATATTCAATATATTTGATGATATACTGTAGTACTTTGATTTTATTCTTTATATTATAATTCCTTTTCTCACTGCCTTTCTGAACCTTTAAAGCTATCTGGAAGAGATTAATATCACTGTACAGGTACCATGTCTATCCAGCCCTAAGAATAAAAGTAAATTGTAATTAAATGTATTCGGATTGTATACATTTCTTATTAGGTGGATGAATTGGAATAGCTGCTGTCATTCTTTTCTTTCAGCAGTTCGACTCCCTGTGTAGATTAAAATATTTCATATAAGTGTGTTTGCAAGTACAGAGAGCTTTATGCCAGCATTTAATGTGCTTTTGCACCTGTAGGCATTGTGTTTTCTTGTAATTTATGACCGAAGAAATTGAATTCTGTAGAAGGTGAAAGGATAGTAATGTTGTTAAGAAAATGGTGTGAAGAAATAGATATCTATTTACTTACGTTCTCCTAGGACTTACCGTCACTGTTACTCTTTTTGCTGATTTTACTGAGCTTGACAACCGAAGCCAGTACCGAGGCATCCAAGGGTCCAGGTCAACCTCTAGGCAAACCTGTAAGAGCTCTGACCACGCCTTGCTCACGTGGGCTTAAACACTTGTAAAGCACCAAAGTCAACTGGAAAAAAATCTTTTGAAAATCCTCTCTGCATTTTAGGCCACTGAATTTAGTCCCTCAGTCATTCTCAAATTTAACGTTTTATTGATAATCACCCCATAAAGTATAACAGTGCTAGTATGGGCTTTCGGTTGTGAAGAGTGAAAGTTAGAATTGGTCAAAAACCTTTGGAGGGGGGATTGCGTTGGAAAATACTTGCTTGTCAAATTTGAAAAATGCTCCATAGCAGCATGTTGATTCAATGACACACACTTCGAAAGAAAAGCATTGAAATGAGTCATTTTTTGTTTTCTCATTTCATTAGCACTGAAGTGTTTTGTTTCAAGTTTATAATTTGCTTTTACATTGTTCCAGTGTTATGCTATGTTTTTTGCCTCAGCATCAAAATGACATTTGCCAGTGTTGCCAAATCTCTTCCCTTTTTCCTCTGAATTTCCTTTTCAGAAAAGATAAAATTCAGTCTAGAGTTTATTTATTTATTTTGAATGGAAAAGGATATTTGAACTACATGAAGTTTCCCATGTAGCAGAAAATAAGTTTGTTCGTTAGTCCAAGAGCCTGTAAGAAATTAAATTAGGGTATAAATAAATAAATAAACGAACTATTGATTTTTAGCAGAAGAATACACCTGGAACCTTACAAATAACGGAGAACTGAAAGTTACTTTTTTTCACATTGCTTTAACAGAATGTTCTGGTGACAGATTTTGGAAAAGCTTCCAAAATGAGTCTTCTTCTGTGTCTTTAAATAATGTTAACTTAATTAGGTATGAACGCTATGCTCAACCTTGGTTCACATATACAGACTTTCCTCCATTTTATAAAACTCCCCTCATTTTTTCACTGAAGAGACACGTTTCTGGGGTGACCGACCTGGTCCCATGCCATCCAGAACATGCAGATGCCGGGAAGGTTACTGATGTGCTCCCAAGGAGCACAACTGTGACAGCGTGGACGCGTGACAGACCTAAGAGGTCCCACACCATAACCTGCAGCAGGCAGGACCCGCTATGTCCTGGCTAGAAAAGGCAGCCTTTTCACCTGATTTTTTTTTTATTTTATTTTATCTTTGCATTCACTAATGCAAAGGAAAAAAAACAAAACAAACAAAAAAAAAACCAAATAACCAGAAATGTTTCCTGGTGGACTTGAACTTCAGCTGTCGCTAACAGAAAGTGAACGTGGGACTATTTGCTAGCAAAACTGGAACTCGTTTCTGCCAACACATTGTCTCTCAAAACAAAAACTAACACAAAGAATTGATGAAGTCTTTAAAGACATATTTATGGAAACTATATGGAAACTAATTCGTGAATTAGTCATAGGGAAACATTATGGGATAGCTGGAGACCATAGGCTATATTTCTGGTTTCCTCTGTGGTGTCCTGTAAGACGTTTTGATCATTGCGAAATTTTAAAATAAAAAAAGTGAAACACTACACATTTCCCTTTATTTCAATGTTAAGCTCATTGAACAGCAAAAAAACCCACTCTACACTTTGAAAAAAATATTGTGTCTCATATTTCATTCTCTTGTTTCTCCCCAGAGAATGAAATAAGAGGGACGTTGCCTGGAATGTAAAGTATTATCACTTTTCTTTTTACCCTTCCTCCATTCTTTAAAATTCAAAGTATTCTCAGCTTTGGAAAAGTTAGAAAGCAGGAAAAGCATATTGAACCATGGTAATTTTGCACTCTGGCACATCCCTGCTTGATGAGGCTTTGTAATGTCACCAGCTGGCAAACAGAAAAAAAATTGTATTTCATCTTCCTTGAGGGTAAAAAATAGCCGAGGCGGGGCGAGGGAGGGGAGGAGACAACTGACAAATTTTACATAAAAAGCACGTAAAATACTGAATTTTGTTGAAGAATGTTTTCTGTTTATTTGCATGCTAAGTAGAGGGGGAAAAAAAACCAGGGAAATTTCATCATTCCCTGCGAGAGATGGTTTGGTTTTGTTTTTCCATCTTTAGGGGAGGTATATATATACGCATCGCCCGCAAAGTGCAGCCCCAGAGCGGCAGAGCGCGGTGAGCCCGGCCCTGACCGGGGTGGCAGGAGCTGGGGTCTGGGGGGAAAGGCTGGAGCGTGGGAACAACCCATCGCCCCCCGTGCCGAGGAGCGGCTCCCCGTGCACCGGGACCGCGAAGGGCCCTTAAGTGCTGCCTTGGCTCCGTGCCCACAAGTGCGCTGATTGCTTTTTAAAATAGATCCAAGAAACGAACCGTTGCCAGCTGGAATCACCTTCTTCATCAAAGAACATGGTTTTTTTCCGTCATCTACATATTTCTGTTCTGGAGATGTGACAAGAGGAAAGAACACATTTGGATGGGGAGTTCAGCTCTGGGCAGTCTCCGCGCCGTCAGTCACGGGTTCAAGGCAGGTTTCAGAGCCAGCCCTCCCCGTATAAACTCCCGGGTTCATGCCAACAGGCTGCCTCAGCTCAGACTGCGCGGCTGTGCCGTGCCCGTACCAGAGCTTGCCTTCGCATGGCCCCAGGACGTGGAAAAATTCATAAATTCGCGAGGTGAATTCACGAGTGCTGAGTAGCACTGCGCGTGGTCGCCCCGCAGAGCCCACATTTGTCCTCTGCCGTGATAGCGCTGCAGCGTCCCAAACTGGGTCACCCCCAGCAGCGGGGGCGGAAAAGGTGCAGGTTACAGTGCGCTGAGTTTATACCATTCTCAGCCTGTTCTTCACCTTTGATATCGTCCTGTAATAAAGCTGGGAACATACAGATGTATCCCGACACACAGAATATACATTTAAGTAGGAAAAAGCGTGGATATTAACCACCTTCTCCAGCGGCAGCAAATTCCTAAGCTGATATTTAATGCATTTAACCATATTGTAGAGGCTCACCTAAATCCTGTATATAGATTCCTAAGTGATCTACAGAATATTTACATACGAATATTTCCCATGAAATCCAGCATGATTTTACTTTCACTTCAGAGATAGCTCGATAGCACTTAGAAACCCAAGCCAGTAACAAGCCCATTGCATTAAGCAGAGGGAAAGAAAGGAAAATAATGAGTAGTAGTCTTCTTCCTGAGGGATATTTAGCCTGAAGTAAGATGGCACACAAAAAGTAGTCGAAAGGAAATATTATTAGACGGGAAACTGAAGGATGGATGGGTTATCGGATTTGTGAAAGAAGGGACAGGATTTGTGTATGTAATAATTTGTAGACATAAATGGCTGTGTGGCTGCAAATCTGGAAGTGTCTCATGATCTCACAGCTTGGAAAATAATAGGATAAGCCCTTATTTACTTATCAAAATTACTTGGACAAGAAAGATAAGGGAATAAACAGAACAGAATTGAAGGATCTGCGCACGTCCTCTAACCACTGAGATTCCCTCGTTTCTTAGAGAATTCCACAATGTTTGATCACTAATGATTGCAAGTACTGTCCCGCTTTCCTCATTAGATATGATTTCACTCACCCTGCGTTCTCCCATTGCCTTGTACACCTTAATTGCAGGAGGCACATTTTTTTATTTCTGCAGTAATTTTCATGATACATGAATACTTATTGGTTCTGAGGTACTGCAGTGCAGTTTACTTTCTATAATCATCTGGACATTATCACCAAATTCCACACAGATTTGTAAAGAGGTTGATATTATTTCAAACAATGTTTACGGGAAAATGAGCTACGTCCTGAAAAAATCGCTCAGTCTTACCACAGAAAAAGCACTTAAGCCTGTCAAAGTTGCAATACGAGTGGACTGGAGAGCTACGAAATGCAGCTTTGTACCTGGCCCACACACACGGTCACCTCCGTACCTCCAATCCCGCTGTCTGCAGCGTCCTGGGAGAGGCGCTGAGTCTGACTGCAAACTCCGTGGGCCAGGAAAGGTTCATAGCTTGGGGGAGATTCACTCTAAACTGGGTGTAGCCTGGTCCTAGGGTTTGAACACCCGTTCGCAGCCGTGGTGCGTTAGGTGCTCTCCTGGGGCATTTTATCTGTTTTAGTGCCATTTGAATGAAATTTGATATGTCGTTTCGAAACCGTGACAACCAGTCCAAAGCGAAGCACAGTGAGCAGGAAGGATTTGGAGATTGGCTTTGAAAGCCCTCCCCGAGCTGAACTGAAACATTCATGTGAACATGTCCTGCTTATCCCTACATGAGAACATTAAATGGCATCACACTAGCTTTTCCCACCCACAGGAAAGCAAAACATTTTCATTTCCTTCCTTGCAAATTTTTCTCATATGGGAAAGTACAAAACGCAGAAAAACAGATCTTTTATAGATATGGGTTTTTTTTACTCTAATAGAAAATAATTCTATTATGATTATTATAAACAAGCATACGGGTTAGAGTTTGTGGATATTTATTCTCTGCCCAGAAATTCTGTTGTAACTCCTCAACTTCTATTATATTTTTTCATTGTTCTTGATTAAGAGTCCGTAAAGTCAATTCCATTGAACATTACTGGCATCATCATCATTAAATTCATCCGTGCCACATCTCCATCTCATGAAGACCCTGTGTCAGGAAAGGTTCTTGACTGAAGACAGCACTCGTGGATGAATTTAAGATCTGTGTTTGAGTTCTAGTAAGAACAATAAGCACTAACACTTGAGTGAACTATGTGTTTAAGGTTACCTAAATCATACCTCTTGCAGACATAGATTTAAAACATTTTTACTTTTTTTTTTTCTGGCTGAGAGACTACCTTTCAGCTCATGTGTTCAGCCTTCCCTTAATACCACTCCTATGTTCACTGAGGTCAATAGCGTTACGCGTATGCTTCAAGTCTGACGTGCCTAAATACTTTGTGAAATGGTTTGGAAACCCCTTCCAGACTTAACTATTTTTTTAATGCTGGCATTTTTTAGGACTGTATTGTAGTATATTATAGGACAAAAATTTTCTTTTGTCTCAAGTTTTTGAGATGTTCCCCTTAACTACAGAGGCCGGAGGTACTGTAAACCGACAGTTGGAGCTGGCAGGTTGGATTTGCCCCTCTATAGCAAAGGGAGGCGGTTAACATCTCGGGGAAATGTTTTCTCCAGCTGCAGGAAGCATATTAAAACTCTCACAACAGCTAATTCCCCCACGACTCCGCTGACGATTGCCAGCAGCTTCTATGAAGAGCGAAGCAGCCTCATTACAAAGCATCAGGTGAACTCAATGAGGTTCAATGTTTAAAGAAAGTCATAATAATAATTCTATAAGCACAAAGCCCAGTGGAGAGTGTTCCTGTAAAAATTATCACATTTTTAAGCAATCCTATGCAATAAAGCAGCCGAAATATTGTTTCATAATAAAGACTATTGCTGATGCAAATCTGATTCATTCTAATGGCTACTGTAATTAACTGCACGGTTTGAGAGCTGTTAATTTTGAAGATGAATAATTGGTTAAACCAAGTTTTGTGTATTGCAATGTAATGCGCTTGTTCAATTTTCCACTTAATTTCAATTAATATGGGTTTTACATGTACTCCACTGTTGCAGTTTTTCTGCCTATTATTTTTAATTAGGAAAAAGCAATACCTTGGTAGAACAGAACAAATGAGCAACACTGTGTGTTGTTTCCAGGGCTTTTCTTCCATTACAGATATTTCAGTCTCATATCACTTCACTGTCCAAAATGTTAATCACTGCTCCTGGGGTGGGCTGGAACTGGGAGTGCCAGCTCCCGCGTGAAACAGAGGGAAAAAAGGAATCTTTCAGTTGCCTCATTCACTTACTGATCTCTACCTAATGATTTTAGTTTGCACTATGTATCTTTGCTACCCTTCCTGATGTTTCCACTACTCAAATATGTTTTAGTGATTAGAACTGCGTGGTGATGTTCATGTTCACCACCGAAAAGGCGAGCTTGTAGATGCACCTGTTTTTTGATGGGATCAATCACCAGCTGGAGACCCTTACCTCCACAAAAGGTGCCTAGACATCAGACTGGATGCTTGTCTTCTGAATAGATATTGTTAAAATAGGTGAGGTCCACCCTCAAAGTCATACATTAGTCTTCATTTCTTTCAAGAAAATAATTGTCTGTCTTGTCTTTTCATGGCATGAATTACTTCTCGCGTTGTGCTGCCCCTGCAGCCCAGACAAGCTCCATCTCTGCCGCTGGCCTGTGCCTCTATGGAGGCAGAGCTGCCACTCTCATAGAGCGGAGAGAGAGATCTTTGCATTGCCTTTGCTCCTGGCTGCCCACACACGGGACTCCCTGGCTCCTAGGGATTGCTGCTTGACTGATAAAAGGAGGGCAAATGTTCTAGCAGAGACCTTTGTTTGTCCTCTCTCCAGAGCCCAACCTTTCCAGGGGTCTGACAAATTCCCAGCACCGTTGATGCAGTTGCTTTATCTCTGACTCTTCTCGCTTCCCCAGTATTAAAGATCTGGCGGCTGGAGTGCAGCTGGCAGCTGTACTGATGACATACGAGGCACAAAACCTCCAGCCTACTCTTCCTTATCTGGACTGGTGCTGCCGGCAGAGCAAATCTGTGCCATTAATAACCCTGGGTTATAAAAACCAGGGCCTTCAGGGTGCTGGTGAATGAATTTTTATTGTGCATTTTACAGAAGCTTAAATAGAAAACAGAAATCCAGACATTATGTTTTAAAAGCTCAACAAAGTAAGGTTAACCACTTCTGGCTAAAGAGAGTCATCGCCTAACCCACATCCTCACAGACATTTTAATGCATTCATCTGCATTGCATCACTATCCTCACTTCGTAAATAGAGAGGAGAAAGAGACATAGAAGTAGGAGGGTTATTAGTGGAGGAACTTTCGGTACAGTAAAGGAGTTGTGCCAAAGTCAGTCTGTTTGCTCAGGATTGGTTCCCATGTCTCTGAAACAAAAGTGTTGTCTACAAGGTCACTACGGAATAGACCCCATGTTAGCATTAACACCTCAACAAAAGATTTCTGAGGATCTGGAGAAATTTCTGCAGGGAGAAACTCCTGGGTTTTCCAAAACATATTGACTTGGAAGAGAAGCAGTCGAAAAAGAACATATGTGAGGTGTAGAGCTGCATAGAGCAATGCATCAGCTAGATAGTAAAATATTTAAGGAGAACATCTTCTTTCATTCCTTTCTTTTTTTTTTTAACGTGATCTCTGTAAGAACATATGCTATGAGCTGTTTAAGACACTAAAAAAGACTTTTTCCACCATTAATAACCAACCCAGCAGCAGATGTCTGAAGAGCTGATCGTATTTCAGCCCCATGCACTAACCACCCACTCTGTGGTGTTCCCTGTCAGGCCAGATGACTCTGAGGACGCAGCACGTTCAGGACTCCAAGATGGGCTTTGTAATCAACGCAATATACTCGATGGCGTATGGCCTCCACAACATGCAGATGTCACTGTGCCCGGGCTACGTGGGCCTCTGTGATGCCATGAAGCCCATAGATGGTCGGAAGCTCCTGGAATCCCTCATGAAGACTAACTTTACCGGAGTCTCTGGGGACATGATCTTATTTGATGAGAACGGCGACTCGCCAGGAAGGTAATGTTGACATTTGTCAAACTCTTTAATACCAGACATGTTAACTGCACGTAGTAGATGCATGCCGACTTGACATCAGAGCTAAGATCCCATACTTTTATTTTCACATTTCCTGAATTTATGTCCTTATTTTCCCATAATATTTTTTTTTTTAACGTGCATCTTTTATGATGTTTAAGGTTAAGGACATGAACTTTCAGGCATACAATCTTCCTGCATGAATTTGCATTCTCATCTGTACCGTTTAAAGGTACTACTTCTCACTACAAACCATCAGAGCTTCAACTTTATGTTCATACACCACAACGGCCACGACAGCATTGCTCCATTTGTCTGGGTGTTTAAATTATGTGTTTGATTGAGTGATAAGCAATCATCGCAGAAATAGTTCTTTTATGAAGAAAGGTAAAACAATATCAGAAATATTGTACTGATTGTATTGGTTTGTCTGGGATTCCTTTTTTCCACCAGAATTATTAAAAATCTCCTTCCATATCTTCCAAATAAAGCCTTTCCATTTGCATAACAGGCTTAATTATTAATTCATCCTGAGCTTCCATAAGGCACATTGAATTTAAACAAAGCTTCTTTTGCTGAAAACTTACATACCTGTATATACATACATCCATGAAATATAAGACATAAGACACTATATAAGATGGATAGGAAAAGGTAAATCCGTTGGTCAGAGAATTTTGATGTTTCTGCAATTTCAGAACTGATTTTTTTTTCATTTTATTCAAAAACCTGTGAAGTCAGCATTCTCTCCAAAAGAGAGCAGTACGGCCACCTACAAAGCAGTCTGTGTCTCTGGAGACACAAATTTTCAAACTCTTCAGACTCAGACTCCAAGGAAGTGCACTGTGAGCTGGTAGGAGAACTCAGACACAAACTGGCAGAAACCCAGGAAAATTTCAGATGGAAATTTATTTTCAGCATTGTTTTGGTGAGCAAGGCTGTCTTCCGCTAAACATTTCTATTTTTACGAATAGCTGAATTCTGAAGAAAAGTGCTCAGTCTAGATTTTTCTGACCAAATTGTTTTTAAAAGACGTGCCCCAGACTTCTTTTAAAGATTTCCCACTTGGTTTTAATGCTGCTCAGATGCACTGGACTGCATCCTATCTTATTCCTACCTGTTCCACTCTTTTCTTGCTGAAAGACTGAAAACTGCCACAAATAAGTGATATGTGACCTGCCACAGATAAACCATATGTGGCATGACAGCACCAATGACAATATCTAAATGTTTCAGAGAGACCTCTAGCTTTACCTTTTCCTCGTGTTGGCATGCTTAATAATGACGATTTAATTCCCTTTGTTGCAAGGAATTTAATTGAATGTCTTGGGTCCTTTAAAATTCAATTCTAAGAAAGACGATGAAGGAATTATATCATGTGCAGTCATTTCTTCAGTCACAGTAGGACATCAGTGTTTCACTGAAGAGCATGGGGACACCTTGTTGATGGTGCACCTCAGGGTAACACAACTTTAAGGAAGTCCAGCCTCACTGGATTTGTGTGAGACACTTTAGTGCTCTGTCTACTCAAACTCATGGACTGTGTGCGGCGACAAAGTGGCCCCACAAATGGGGGGCCCCAAAATGGTTTTGAAACTCTTCTACAATAGTCACATCACTAAATCCCATCTACATGCTAAAATTAGCCACGATCGAGCCAAAACTTACTTTTCATGATTAAGGCTTAATAGGAAGCTCCATCTCTAACGCCCAGGTTTCGAGCAGTTTATAGTCCTTTGAGCACTGTCAAACTCTGTTTGCAATGGCTGGGGGATGGTGCAGTCATACTGGAACAACTCATCTCCCCTGTTCACTTGCATTGATAGCAGCGTCTTCGCTTCATAAAACGGAAATATAAATCCTCACAGCTGTACTGTGGTGGCGGCGTTAAGCAGGAAATCAGAACATAAAAAGCCTTTCTGACCTAGATAGCTCAGGATTTTGATGTATGGCAAAAGGGTTTTTATATTATACAACAGATGATTAATCCCACAAGATGCTTTGAATCCTGGCCGTATTCCAAAGTCCTTTATGTGTATGTTGAGCTGTAAGTAGATAGACACTCTAGTGGAGGGCTTGTTTTAGGTGAGAAAGAAGACATGGAAAAAACAAAATGAATATGGAAGCAACAGCCATGATTTCCCAAGAAGAGAACAACTATCTGCAAATACTATTGAAACTCCAAAGAAGAAACTGAGAACGCAAGAAAAGGCAAGAAAAACAAGATGCTGATGTTTTGGCTGTGCTGCCTACAGAGTATGTATTCTCAGGAACTTCATGGCACTTCTGTTTTGAAAGAAGTGGTTTGCACCGTGATTAGGGCACTGCTGGAAATGTGCTATTGCACCATCTGGTCTCTCCTATCCTGAAGTGACAAACTGTCCCTGTGGTGTCTCGAGGAAGCTCCAGGGAACCAGTGACTCGTGAGCCTCCGCTATAGCAATGGACTTACTGAGTCTGGCTGTTACTATCAGTCCACCAACGTTGTTCTCCACAGAGAAGAGACACAACATATTGAGACAACAGTTTATTTTATTTGTTAGGTTTCTTTCCAGTATTCCCCTTTGGACGTATGTATGGAACTACTACTGGAGGGATAATTGTTTTAGGTCCTGTGGCCTGTTAAGCACTGGCTGTTCATCTGCCCATGAAACTCTGAATTGACAGCTGTAGCAAAGCAATACTCAGAGGAGTGTCACAATGTCCTGACGATGCTGAATAAAGACTCCACAGTGGCTTCTGGGCTAACTTTTTGGTTAGTCTGTTTAATCCTTGAACAGACTGTTACTACATGAACCTCAGGGGGGAAAAAAAAAAAAGCGTAAAAGCCTGTTTATTCAGGTTTGTGTGTGTGTGTTGTCTGGATTCAATTCATTTATGTCAGTCTGGCATTGATGTCTCCAACTTTGATGAGGTCATTCTCAAAGCTGTGGACCTTTCCTTCTTTGTACAGAATGGGAAGTGAAATATTCCAATATTTCTTCCTAGCTCTGTGGTTGCTCATTCCTTCTTCTTTTGGAAAGACTCAAGAATCATATGATATGGGTCATATGGGTCATCACATTACCCATTCAGTCAGGCTCCACTTCCATTTTCTTTCACAGGTTGCTTGCAGTCCTGATCCTGACCTGTGTCTGATTTTGGCATTGAATCCCCGCCACAGTTTCCCCACTGTGACAGTTAGACTTTGTTTCCTGATGCAAAGCATCCTGAGGTCCATGGATGGAGAACATTATTGAATAGTTTTACTGTAATTTTTTTTATGTCAGCATGGGAAAAATACTGATGTCAGGTATAGCATGGCTACTGCTTGTCAGTTTTAAAAGTGTTTCCTCAAAACTTGAAAGAGACACTTGGGTATCTTACTTAAGAGATTATTTGATTTAATGGGCGGGTTCTTTTATTTATCTGTACCTCAGACTTCACAAATTGCACTCTGACAACATCACTCTTAATCCCGCCCTGTCCATATGCTTTGCCTATTTTGTGCCTGCTGCCAGGAAAAAGTTGTCTCCTGCTTTATGAACCAGGCAGGTTTTCTAAACATATGATTGTGTTCATCTTCTCAGTCCATATCGTTTGCTTATTTTCCACCAGTGAATTTCATCCAGCTTAGTCAGGTTACTGCAAAATCCGCTAAAGAGGAGCTAAAGAAAAGTATGACATCATGACTTCAGGAGCTGCCCAACTTTCCAAGCTTGCCTTACAAGTAAGCGCTGCAAGAACTGGCCTGTAAGGCAGAAAGTTGGCCTGGTGTTCAGCATGCCAGTAGGAGGCTAGTGAGTCCTACGTCACTCCACAGACTTTCTCTAAGACTCTCTGGGAGCTAAAAATGAAATAGGAGGAAGAGGAACATGAACCTGAAAACTCTGATCAGCCCTAGCTCTGTGCCCAACTCTTCTGTTCCCAGATAATAAGGTGATCTGACCCAAAAGCAGCCTAGGACTGAGGCATGAATACTCTTTCTTTTCCATACCATACTGTACAAGGAGTTAAATGTGTTCTGATCACTGAAGAATTACATAAAAATGGAGGGGACTGTATGGATGGAGGAGAATAGCATTTGGTGCTGCAATGCTGTAGAAGAAAAAGGCCAAAAAAAAGGCAAGTCTCACCTTAATTCTTCAAATGCCTGGACTACAAGGTGCCTCTTGTCAAGAAGATCTCCCTGAAGCCTCCTCCAAGTCCCAGAGTTCTGCAGTGTGTGCCTGAAGAACATTGCCTGATCCCTCTCTGGGTGCCACACCAAATTGCATCTTGCAGTCTTACAGCACAGGACATTTCTTTTGATCCTACAGGCCTAGGTTGCTTCTACCTCACTTCAGGAGCTTACCCATCTTCAGGCTTCCTCTCTCACGAGGGGAATAAGCCCCTGCAGACAGTGAGGAACGCTTAGCATTGGGAATTGCCGTTATAGGTTTGGATTTCTCTGCTTCTGCTATAGAGGGAGCCTAGGACACGTAGGGTTGGCTTCAGAGCTGAAAGTTACACAGGATGAATCCTGTCTGGCTCATTTCAGTGTTTTCCTTAAACAAATAAAGTCATTTGCAGGAGCTCAGTCATTTAACCCCAAAGTGTTCAGGGAACTTTCATGGTGATAGTAGAAAACAAATTAAAATACAAAGGAAAAGAAAGATGAAGATATCACGAAACTTACTGGGAGAGATTCAAGGGCAAGCATAATGCTTGAAATTTTGTCTTCTTTATTTCAAAAAACTTGATTTTGACTGCATAGTGTTCCTTTAATTTGAAACGTTTCGTGATGTTCTCCTCAACTCAGCTATGTCTTCCCTTTGTGTTCCCAAAGATACGAAATCATGAATTTCAAGAAAATGGGGAAGGACTACTTCGATTACATCAATGTTGGCAGCTGGGACAATGGTGAGCTGAAAATGGATGATGATGAAATATGGTCAGAGAAAAATAATATCATCAGATCTGTGTGCAGCGAACCCTGCGAAAAAGGCCAGATAAAGGTAAATACTTTCTCCATTTACTTCAGTTGTGTAGAATGCATGGCCCTGAAATTTGAAAGCAAGTTTTTCATGACTCTTACATGGAGACAGTATCCCACACCTTAATTAACACGTGCAGAGTTATGTAATTAGTTCTTACTTGTATCATAGTCATCTCACTATTTTCATAAGTTGCCATTTTCTTGTACTCCTGTATCTGTGAACTGCTGACTTTTTTATACTTATATTCCAAATGCTTTAGAACGGATATTGTTTGGGGTTTTTTTGCTGGGTATTTTTACAGCATCTGATTCAGTGGAGTGTAAATCCCTGTCTAGGACTCGTCAGTACAATTGCAGGTAAATTATAAATAATAATTGCTACTATTTCAGTGCTAAACATAGACACCTCGAATGGAACATTATTACTCAGACCTGAAGCCTGTGGTATCATTAGAGAACATTGATAACTAACACTACTTAGAACTTCAGGAAATGTAGGTAACATTGTTTTTTAATCCTCATACCTGTTTTCCTGCTTTCCCAGGGTTTTGATTTTTTCTATCCTCCCTTTCCATGTTGCAGTAAGTAAGGAGGGTAGCTGAATCTGTCATATATTAATTGTACTCTATTATCCTTCAGCATGCCCTGACACTTACTGCAGAACAGTCGAAATACTGCAAGTCCTTAGCTTACCTTACAGTCATTTATACAAAAGCCTCTGGACTGAGGGTTTGGGCATGGACAACAGAGTGTCTCAGACTGAAAAAAGGCAACTGTAGTTTCTGACATGTCTCACTGGAAGCTGGATCATTTTTCTCCTGTGTCAATGTGGCATACCTCCAAAACTGGGAAGCAGCTACAGAGAGGGGCTGATGGAAGGCTGACCATGTTCTGCAACTCAAAGTGACTCTCTTCAGTCTCAGTTTTCCAGAGCTTTAGGACAGAGTCACCATGTTTTACTCATTAACTGGCCTTTGGCAGTAAGAGAGTTTCAGCAGACCAAATGTATATATCTTCAGTGTAGACATATACAATTAACCAGATCAGGAATCATCTCATCCTCATGTAGGCTTTGAAAACAGTCAAGATGAATCTTGGTGTAGAATCATAGAATTGTCAGGGTTGGAAGGGACCTTAAAGATCATCTAGTTCCAATCCCGTTGCCATGGGCAGGGACACCTCCCAGTAGACCAGGTTGCTCAGAGCCCCATCCAGCCTGGCCTTAAAAACTTCCAGGGGCATCCACAGCTTCTCTGGGCAACCCGTTCCAGTGTCTCACCACCTTCGTGGGGAAGAACTTCTTCCTAACGTCCAGTTTGAATTGTCCCATCTCTAGTTTTAATCCATTCCCTCCAGTCCCACCATTACCCGACATCCTAAAAAGTCCCTCCCCAGCTTTCTTGTAGGCCCCCTTAAGATACTGGTAGGCCACTATAAGGTCTCCTCGGAGCCTTCTTTGCTCCAGACTGAACAACCCCAAGTCCCTCAGTCTGTCCTCATAGGCGAGGTGCGCCACCCCTCTGATCATCCTTGTGGCCCTTCTCTGGACATGTTCCAGCACGTCCATATCTCTCTTGGAGTAGGGGCTCCAGAAATGGATGTAGAAACTCTTCTTTCTCTTCACCGACGGTAAAATGCACCCATATAGGACCGTTGGTTCAGACAAGAACATACCTTCTGCAGATACAAAAAAGAAGGTGGGATGAATTACTCCATCAACATCAGAACAAGGGTCTGATGTTAGCCTACTCCAGCGACAAAGTCAAATAAGTGAGAGGATAAACACGGACAAACAGATAATAACTTCAGACCTGGGCATCTCTGAGCTACTTTATGATCTGCTGCCACAACACAAGTGATGCGAAGTATCTTGTGATCTTCATTAACGCAGTTTCCTTCCACTCTCTGCCCATTCTTTCAAGGATTCTCCCATGAGGATTCTTCACTATGAAGGCCATTCATCACACACTTAGACACATGCTTGAAATCTGGTGTCTGAAATATTCTTTATGCTCCTCATTAGGTTATTGATTATGAATCTCAAAGTTTACTTCACAGTCCTTTATCTTCATGGTCTTCACAGATGGTGGGGAGAGTTTGACTCTGCCAATCTCCATGGTGGTTTTCCTGCAGAATTCTGTGGGATTGAGTTGCTATGGAGGAATTTGAAACATTCAGTGCAATGATATTCAACACTCATTAATATTTGGTACCTCCATCTGAAGAACTAGATAAAATCCAAACACGACCCAACTCTATACATTTGAAATAGTGCGGACATATGATTATTTAAATAAATACACATTCAAAGGATTGCCCAGGTGACAAGGGGAAGGGAAAATAATTTTTGTTTTCAAGATAATTATTTTTGCTGAAAGGGATAGTTTGTTTTACAGTTAAGAGCTACAACAAACAATTGTTCAAGAAATGAAAGATAAAAGGATGAAGAAATAGCTGACCAAGCAATTTAATACAAAAAGTCTGACCTGATTCTGAGTAGTAGAGAACAATCATTTTGATTCCTAGAGAAGGATACATAATCCTTCTCTGGATTAACCCCCAGTTAGTGCTGGGTAAAAAATAATCAGTGTATCAGTTTTCTGATAGATTTGTCAAATTCCAAGTAATTTATAGATGTTGATTTGATGACGTTTAAAAGAAAAGTGTAAACGAACTGTTTTGATAAAAAATGTAGGCATTTTGATAATAACATATGGTTTCTATTTTGCCAATTTTTTTCTTGAGTATTTTACACATTGAAAAAGTATGGATCTTTATAATGCATCAAGTTTATGAAAATATATGTCCAAAATCTGGTACAAGTTTTCTAAGAATTGATTTTTCCCAGACACAAGAAATTTTGTCATTTGTTCAACTTTTCATTCTAGTTCAAAATGAAAGAAATCCCAAAAAGTGAATTCTTCTGGAGGACAGATATTCTCTTTTGCAAGTAGCTCTAGTCTCAACACTTGCAGAGCAAATCACTTATGCTCCCATGGCCTTTCTACCAGTTTAGCTATTCAGGTGTGGCTTTTTTTCTTTTCATACTCTACAATCTTAAAAACAAAACAAAAAATTGAAGTTTTCAGGTCCCCATATTGTTGATGAAAATGATACAATTTACACTTTTTTCACTACACCATTGCAAAGAACAATCCAGTTCTTTTTGATTACACTCCTTTATTTATTAAAATTGCAATAAAGACATTTGGTTTTGAAGTCACCTTCTAAATTCATCATTGCAAATGATACATAAGTCAACTTACTTCTTATGCTATAATAGGGAGTATTCATTTATAAATTGTTTGGGAAGAGCAGCGAAACTGGGAATACTTTATTTCAAAAGAAAGACTTATTGACAAGAAGCACAGATGTTTTCACTGCTCAGACGATAAATAAGGATCTTGAAAAATCTGCTTCTCAATCATGAGCATGCACTAACATTTGGCAGTAAATTATAAAATGAGAAATCAGGTCAGATGTTAAAACGGATAAAGATAACATTCTCACTCTTAAATGTCAATTAGAAACGCAGTAATTAAATAATTCTGGAAAAGGCATGTTCAGTTTCATTTCTGGAAAAAATCAGTTTTAAAAAATCACTTACAGCTAGATGAAAAATAAGCACCAAAAAATCTTTAGGTAACGAACCCTCAGGGAAATAACGCTGTTGACGTGGTTCCCTGCATCGACCACAGTGGAGTGAATTATATGCCTTGAGTATCATGCACTGGCTTGTGTAGGTACATTGCCAACCATGAAATTTTGAGTTTTGCTAATTCTAAGAGGGGAAAAAATATTTTATTGCAATTTGTGCTACCCCTTATACTTCTGTGGAGTTGATAGTTTCTTTCTTCTGGTACACACATGATGGGAGAACCAAGACCTTCTGTTATATTTTGTATAAGCAAACATATCATAAAAAGGAACTCCCTTTAAAACAAAATTTAAAAAACCCTCAATCAAAAAAAAATCAAAAAATTGAATTAGCAACTGGGGTAGCATGAATGTACGTTTATGCTGCTAAACCAAATGTCAATTTTTGTCTCAGGTGATCCGTAAAGGAGAAGTGAGTTGCTGTTGGACCTGCACTCCTTGTAAAGAGAATGAGTATGTGTCTGATGAATACACATGCAAAGCCTGCCAGCTCGGCTCCTGGCCCAATGAAGACCTCACAGGTAAATGCGTTGTGGCTGTGCTTATGTTGTCAGTGAAAAAGTTCATCTGCTGAGCTGAGGAAACAAATGCCAGATACAAGGGAGTATGAGGACTGTTTCGGTCAGATCGAACTCAGTGATAAAGCTGACATTTGAACTGCGGCTGGTATCTGCTTTCTCCTCTCAAGCTGATTAAGGAATCATTGGTGTAATTCAGCTGCTTTCTAAAGACCTGAGTTACTAGATCTGGAAATAAAAAAAATTACTCCTGGTTTTGTATTCAACCCTGTCCTAACACCTAGCTGGTGGTGCAGATCTTGTCCTTCCCCAAACAGGTAGAGAAATTATTAAAGGACGTCAAATTTCAGTTTTATTTTCTCCCCAAGCAGGTACACAAGAGTCATGCAATATTTTCTTTTTTAATCTGAAAAAGTTGTGAACTAGTTACTGTAGTTACTGCTGCTAAAAGTGCGTGTGCTCCAAACAGACTTAGCTTTGCATTAGTCCTTCATTCGCTAGAGCCTGCTAGAATACAGGGTTCACGTGCTCCTTGCCATGGCATGGATCTCTACGCTCTTGCAGAGTACCAATTTGCCTACTTTAGAGATAAATTACTCTGACACTTGTATCCCACAGCCTCTCTTCTTTATGACTAATAAACAGAATTCAAGTATTCAAACGCTCAGAACGCACACCACTTCAAAACGCTGTTCAGGGATCAGGTTCTCATTGTGCCAGGCTCTCTACAGACAAGGGGAGAAGAGACAGGTTTTTTCCAGAAGAGCTCACAGACTCGGTGTGCATACAGTTTCTGTGGATGAGGGGAGAAATTTTTGAGGTGAAAGAGAGGGAAGACAAAGGGAAAAAGTTTGTTGGATGAATTTTTATAAATGAACAAGTGTCAGGCAAAGCTTGGCCTATAGGCAGATTACTATATATAAAGTTAATCCTTCCTTGGTAAGGAATGTTGCATTGCTGAAGTATATGAACTAGGTTAACCAGTTACTGCAAAATATCATTTAGCCTTGAAACTGATGGGGTATTTTTCAGAAAATGTCAAACATGAAACTTTCCCTGAGAAAAAGACTTTTGACTGAGAAAACTGAAAAAGCAATAAAATGGATTTGCAAGTGCTCCTCCAGCCGCGCTCCCCCAGCCCTGCCTCCCCCGGCACTCAGCAACCAGCCAGCAAAGTCACCTCATCCAGGGAAAGCTTTCTTGTGCCAGGTGAATGGGGAAGGGGAGAAAAAGAGACCTGGCCCATGTGCCCCCCAGAGCAGAGTACTGAGGATGCAGTATAATTTATAGAATCATAGAATCTCATGGTTGGAAGGGACCTTTGAGGTCATCGAGTCCAACCAAACAACCTACAATCTCTGTCACTAGAGCATGCCCTGAAGTGCCACATCCAGACGTTTCTTAAACACCTCTAGGGATGGTGACTCAACCACCTCCCCAGGCAGGCTGTTCCAGTGCCTGACCACTCTTGCAGTCAAGTCATTCTTCCAAATAACTAATCTAAACCTCCCCTGCCGCAGCTTCAGACCATTTCCTCTGGTCCTGTCGTTATTCACCTGGGGAGAAGAGGCCAACACCCACCTCTCTCCACCCGCCTTTCAGGGAGTTGTAGAGGGCAATGAGGTCTCCCCTCAGCCTCCTCTTCTCCAAGCTGAACATGCCCAGCTCCCTCAGCCTCTCCTCATATGACCTGGTCTCCAGACCCCTCACCAGCCTGGTCGCTCTCCTCTGGACACGCTCCAGCACCTCAATGTCCCTCTTGTACAGAGGGGCCCAGAACTGAACACAGCACTCGAGGTGAGGTCTCACCAGTGCCGAGTACAGAGGCACCATCACTTCCCTGCTCCTGCTGGACACGCTATTCCTGATACAAGCCAGAATGCTGTTGGCCTTCTTGGCCACCTGGGCACACTGCTTGCTCACGTTAAGCTGGCTCCACCAGCACGCCCAGGCCCTTTTCTGCTGGGCAGCTTTCCAGCCACTCTTCCACAAGCCTGTGGTGTTGCTTGGCTTGGGATCTTGGGACCTTGGGATCCACCCAAGGGTATTGAAAGAGCTGGCGGAAGTTCTCGCCAGGCCACTTTGCATCATTTATGAGCAGTCCTGGACAACCGGGGAGGTCCCAGCTGACTGGAGGTTAGCAAATGTGACACCCATCCACAAGAAGGGCCGGAAGGAGGATCCAGGGAACTACAGGCCAGTCAGTCTGACCTCGGTGCCTGGGAAGGTCATGGAACAGATCCTCCTCAGTGCCATTACACGGCACATGCAGGAGAACAGGGTGATCAGGCCCAGTCAGCATGGGTTTGTGAAGGGCAGGTCATGCCTATCAAACCTAATATCCTTCTATGATAAGGTGACCCACTTAGTGGATGAGGGAAAAGCTGTGGATGTTATCTACTTGGATTTTTGCAAAGCTTTTGACACTGTTTCCCACAGCATTCTCCTGGAGAAACTGGCTGCTCATGGCCTGGACAGGTGTACTCTTCGCTGGGTAAAAAACTGGCTGGATGGCCGTGCCCAGAGAGTGGTGGTAAATGGAGTTAAATCCAGTTGGTGTCCGGTCACAAGTGGTGTCCCCCAGGGCTCGGTGCTGGGGCCGGTTCTCTTTAATATCTTTATCAATGATCTGGATGAAGGGATTGAATGCACCCTCAGTAAGTTCGCAGATGACACTAAACTGGGCGGCCGTGTTGATCTGCTTGAGGGTAGGTTGGCTCTGCAGAGGGATCTGGACAGGCTGGACCGATGGGCTGAGACCAATGGTATGAGGTTCAACAAGGCCAAGTGCCGGGTCCTGCACTTGGGTCACAACAACCCCATGCAGTGCTACAGGATTGGGGCAGAATGGCTTGAAAGCAGCTCGACAGAAAAGGACTTGGGAGTGTTGGTTGACAGCCGGCTGAATATGAGCCAGCAGTGTGCCCAGGTGGCCAAGAAGGCCAACAGCATCCTGGCTTGTATCAGGAATAGCGTGGCCAGCAGGAGCAGGGAAGTGATCATCCCCCTGTACTCGGCACTGGTGAGGCCCCACCTCGAGTACTGCGTTCAGTTTTGGGCCCCTCGCTACAAGAGGGACATTGAGGTGTTGGAGCGTGTCCAGAGAAGGGCTACAAAGCTGGTGAGGGGCCTGGAGGACAAACCTTATGAAGAACGACTGAGGGAGCTGGGGTTGTTTAGCCTGGAGAAGAGGAGGCTGAGGGGAGACCTCATCACCCTCTACAACTACCTGAAAGGAGGTTGTAGAGAGATGGGGGCTGACCTCTTCTCCCTGGTGACAAGTGATAGGACGAGGGGAAATGGGTTCAAGTTACGTCAGGGGAGGTTTAGATTAGATATTAGGAGACATTTTTTCACTGAAAGGGTTATTAAACATTGGAATAGGCTGTCCAGGGAGGTGGTGGATTCACCATCTCTGGAGGTGTTTAAAAAAAGGGTAGATGGGGCACTGAGGGACATGGTTTAGAAGTGGCTCTTGTCAGGGTAGACTAAAGGTTGGACTCGATGATCTTAAAGGTCCCTTCCAACCTCAACAATTCTATGATTCTATGATTCTATGCTTGGGGTGATTGTGACCAAAATGCAGGACTCGGCACTTGGCCTTATTAAACCTCATTAAGCTCAGGTTCACATCCCAGCTGGGCCACCAAGAAGCCTCCACATCCCGCTTTGCAGGGACCAGGCCACTGCACCAGGCTGGTCAGTTTATGAAGGTCAACTAGTGCAAATGGTCAACTCGTCAAACACCTTGGATCTTGTTAACGGCTCACATCTCTGTTTCAGTGAGCACCTGAGGTTTTACCCAATGTAGACCAGCTGGACAAGGGGTTACTATAATTCAGTTAGGAGGGGACTTGCTCCGAGTGCCTCGTCGGACCAACAAGGGACCAGTTCTGTGATGAGAACTGCCCCTTGACCTGGTGAAGTTTGGGTAATTAGCCTCTAAACCACCATATGTAAGGCAAAATGGAGCGAACAGCCATCAGCTTGGCCTTTGGACTCTGTGCTTTGAGCTGGGTCCCCAGGCACACAGGTCTCCATGCCTCAGGCAAGGCATAATTGTGGGCTTTTGGGAGGATTTACCCCCTGAAGGTCTTTGCCCTCAGGATGGAAAAGCAGGATGGAGTGGCACCTCAAAAGCTCCTATAGGATAAGTCATTGATTTTCCTCCCCCCTCTGATTTTTTTAAAGGAAAGCAGTTGTCTTTTTAGTAAAGCCAACTGCTTTATGTATTACACAAGCTGCTACATTTTACAAACCATTCATCTGGCTTTAGACGTGCATTTTATGGCTTTGAAGGGACCAAAGTCAATATGCATACAAAATGACATCAGTGCCAAGCCATGTTCCTCAGGAGATCTAGCCCTTTTTCCTCAGCCAGGCGCAAATTCAGCAGGCACTGTTTGGAAACTGAACCCTTGTCCTCCACGAGCACAGCTGATACAATATCCACTCCTGGTGGAGGACACCCATCACCATAGCTTCATGGTTGTGTAGTCCCCACTTAACTTACTATTCACATGATGGCTGGATCTTGTCTTACTTATCTTTGTACCGAAAACAGATTTTAAAAAATGTGTTCCCAGGTTATCATAGAATATATTGAGCAGTATTTTTAATGATCAAATTTATAGCCGCAACTTTCGCAGCTTGTAAAAAGCTGCCTCTCAGTCTTGTTTACAACATAAGATTTAGTAATAAATGTGAATTAAAAACATGGAGAGGGAGATGTAATTTTATTCTGGCAAGGAAATTTCCCTTCAGTTTTATAAAGCATACACCAGTCTCCTTGAAGTGTCCCTACATCTGACACTGCGGCAGTCTGTGTCTCTCTGCTGCTTGATAAAGCCATGTCTTAGGTAATGTCAGCTCCACAAGGCTACACATATAAAAAGCTCTTTGGAATAAGTCTCCCTTGCATGATCACCTTCAGATGAGAGTCCTGTAAATATATCAGCCACACGCCTGAGAAGGCTTTCAATGTGGAGTTGCACCTCACTGTTTGCCAGAGATCTGAACTTGGATAAGAACATTTTTGGAACCCTTTCTTGGCTCACACAACAAAACATTGCTCCGTCTTTCTTATGCTGAATGACCAGAATCAGTCTTTTGCCACAAACTTCACTGTATAAAATGTGAAATGGCAGTGATGTTGCTCACAGAAAAGAAGATTAATGCTTTTTTTCAGTCACCTGTGGGATATCAGAATTCAGATGCAGGAGGGGAGAGGACAGAAGGGATGCAACACATGTAGGAAAACAAAAACAAATTTATTCTCAGAACAGAAGACATTGGAGTTCTGAAGTACAGAAAGGTACAGGAAGTCCAAAGGTAGCGGGAAAGACAGGTGTGAGGAAGAGTTTCTCTTGATCAAATCAGTTGCTGGAAAATATCTCCATCTAGAAGTGAAGCTGAGGCAAGAAAGGGAATATTTAGCTGCTCATATTTTATTTTCCCACAAATTCCAGTTTCATTGCGTATGCATGCAACATTCTCCAGGGACCAGGTTCCTCCTTGCACAAGAAATCAGTCATTCTCTTCCTTTTCTCCAAATTCATCTGTACCATCGCAACGTGCACCCCAAGTCATTTTCTTCCTCCTTGTTTAGTATCAAAACACGCTTTCCAATCTACTGTAGCTCCACTTCTTCCCCATGCATTGTCTTAGCAAAACCCATAGGTCATAGCACCACTTCATACATTAGCATGGCCGGCGTGGCTGAGTCACATACTCAATTAGAGCAGTAGAAACTCACAGACTGAAGTCCAGAAGTATATGCCAACCCCTCCACTATTCCTCAAAGCCCTTCTTCACATTATATTCACATTGGAGGAAAGAGAAATAGACGCCAGGCATGTTTAGATACAAATGAAAGGATTTTCTTAACCCTGAGGATCAAAACTAAATTAAATAAAGTTTTCAGCAGCTTGATGAGAACGGCTTTTTGATTCTTCAAAAACCCAAATGCCTTTGAGGTTATGGCCTTCTGCATTTAGAAAGGGTGCTTTGGAAAGACCAGATAAGTTTTGTTCAGCATCTCAGAGCCTTTTCACAGGAAGTAGGCACATCTTGGTCCAGTTATCACAAGTGTTGGTTTAAGGACATTTTTGAGGTGGGAAAGAGGCAATTATTCTCTCTTTCTGTGATTCAGGGACCGCATACAACAATAACAGAAACAAAGCTTTGTCTAGTGACCTCGGAGACTGCAGGGAAAGTAGATGATATTAATTTCAGTGACACTTGGATTATCTTCAGGCTGTATTGACATTTTTCTCATTCTCTGTGTACTCCAAATACGCTGGCTATTTGATTTTCTTAATTGGATTCCCATGAAAATAGGAACTGAAATATTTCACAGCTCTTGAAATGTTTTCTTTGCCATTCAAGGATAAGACTAAATGTCAGAAATATATATTTTTACTATAGTTACAAAAATGTTTTCACGAAATAAGGTACAGTAAACCCAGGAGAGCAGCGTCCTGATCTTGTCTGCCTGTCTGAGAGAGCCAGACAAGAGCCTGAATGGGAAGGACTGAAAAAAAGGGCACCCTGCCTCTATGTGACACAACAGCCATTTCAAAGAGCTCTGACAGCACTGATGCTGTGTCCCATTTGGCTTGTACCGATCTGGATTCCTTACTGAGAAGCGAGGATGGCTGCCTCCCTCACCCTGAGGGCATTGCTCCTACCGTCAGCGAGAGCCGCAGGGAGCGGACGGCACCGGGAGCTGCTGCTGCCTTGGCTCCAGGCAATATCTGCCACGGCTCATGCCAGCCACCCATGGGACCAAGGGCAGGGGCGATGCTCGGTGTCGGATCTCAGCAGATCCCCACAAGGGCTTGGTCTGCTCTTCCTGCAGCGCGCTGATCCGGGCTGCGGCAGAAGCCACAGGGGTCTGAGGCTTCGGTGTCTCGTAAGACTGGGTCCTGCCCTTCCCCAGCAAGAAATATCATCCATACCTCGCCTGAAGTATTTTCAAATGGTGGCTACTTGTTGCCATGAAACTGCTTTCCTGTGTTGTTACTTGCAATAAAGTTACAGCCGTTGGTAATTTCAGCAATCGTCTGACAGTTATGAGCATGAGGCAGAACACAATTTAGCCTGTGCTGACATCGATTTTGCTGCTGAAACATCACTGGGATCTTGCGTTTGACCATAATTGGTAAGGCTGTAATTCAGACTGACGGCAGAAGGACGACACAATTTTTATCTCGGGTTTTTTTTTTCAAGTGTTATAAATGCACATCAGCAGAGAAAATGTCCAATTTTCACCCTGATTTTCTGTGCCCTGTATTTCTCTTTCCTTTTTATTTCTTACTCTTTGTTTCTTATTCCAAATGAAATGCAAACATTTCCATAAGTCACTCTCACATCGCCCTCTTGGAGAAAGCAGATGAGGATGAGTGAAGGGTTCAGGTGGCAATATAATGACCGGGATCTCTGGCTGTCATTTTCTCCCCTCCCTTGTTGCTGGGTTTGTGGACTTTTGTTACCTCAAATGCCTGTTCCAGGTAAGGTGTGGACTTGAGCTTCCAGTCCATTTACAACTCAAGTCTCCAGCAGGAACCACACAGTGCTTCAGGCTCAAGTGAGGTGGCTCAAGAATGCTGAGCTCAAGGAACAGCTCTCGGAGGCTCCTGGGCTGGATGAAGGGGGACTCACCAACAAAGCCAGAAGGATCCACTTGTAGTTGTGCCTTACATTATGGAAAGTTTGCTGAACATGACATATTCCAAACAAAACATTTACAACATGCAGAGCCGGCATTTTTTTGGTGAAACTTAAATCAAAACATTAGAGCTAACATAAGGATGGACCTGATTGTTGCAATTCATCAGTTGCTCCAGTCATTCTGCACATTTGTGTAATTAAGGACTCATTCCCCATGTGGTCACAGAGTAACTTTAATGTATTACTCTAAGATTCATGGTCTTGCCTCTTACTGCAACGCACAGTACATTTCAGTTTCTAGGGACTTAGGCTCCTGAAGTACAGCTGCCCCAGCTTTTGCAGTTTAAGACATGACCAGTTCCAACCCCTGCCCTGCAGAGGTGGCAGAATAAACACCTGCAGAGTTCTCAGCTGCATCCATTGACTGTGCAAACCCACCTTCACCGATGATTTCAGTAAACATGCCAGCCTGGGAGCTGCAGCAACTAAGAAGCCAGCACATGGTCACCTCTGCTATTGTAGCAACTATGAAAGGTCCCACCAGAACACGACAAAGAACCAGTGACCATAATAGTTTACGGTAACTACCAGAACTTAGTTCTGAAATGTTAAAGAAGTCCTCTCTCACTTCAGTTGGTCCGTATTCCATGTGGTGGTCACAGGGCTGCTTTCTCACCCAGGACTCGCTTTTGACGTGTCAGTATGGGTAACGATTTGTGGTTTTATAAAAATAAAAATAAAAAAAATTAAAAATGTTATTATGAAAGCTACCCTGACAACTTCATGTAGATGTTTATTCTGACTCCTACATTTTTGCATCTCAGCTCTCCATATGTGAAAACCCAAATAACTAGTCAAGATATTCCCTCTCCCATCTTTTGGGATTGTAAATAGGGAAACATTCAGAAGCACTCATATAAAACATCTAACAGCGTGACATCGGTACATTTTGAATGACGTGCGCTAAATCCCATGTGGACACTCTCCTTCACAACTAATATGGGTCTAGGTTGCTGTTTAGGTTTCAATCTTGGTGTTTGGACTCCTGATATTCTTTGAAGGGTCTGTGAAAACTTGCCAAGAAAACCAAGTCTTTTGTCAACGGGTTTAACTCACTGCCTAGGATGCCACATCCCACTGAAAAATACTTAAGACTTACTAAACCAGCAGTAATTTTCTGCCAGTTTTAGTCTCCATGTGCAGATTCACTGAGCTTTAGTTCATGATGTCAACTTAAAAGCTTTCACTGAATTCCCTTCCCTTTCCAGAGTACATCCTATTCACAAGCCTTAGTCTGTCACGTTTACCTTTGGAACTAGTTTAATTACATATTTCATATTGCCTACCATGAAAGGGATTTTCAGTACTAATACAGTTTTATGGATGCTGAAGGCATGGTAAGGTCTCTTAGGCGTCAAGGCTATCATAACAAATTAAAACAGTGTCATGATCAAATCCACAGAAAACCCAGACTATAATACAGTGCTTCACATCTGTGAACTCTTTTCCCATATGAACTAATTTTAAAACAATATGAAAGATCAGAAATAAGTGTCAAGTTTAGCTTTACAAAGAGAGTGCCAGGTACTAATAGACCTATGGCAGTGGTCAAGCCTTCAAGAACTCTCCTCTCCTTATTTATGGCACAATGTTGCCCATTCCTGAAGCAGCCACGTGTTTTTCCAAAATATTAGATTATTTTTCTCTCCCAGAAAATCCTCATACAGCCTTATCTGTAATTTTTTGGTGACTCTTTACACTACTTTCATAAAACCTTTCTCCAGCAAGTCAAATGGGACTTTGATTTTTTATATCAGCTTGTCTTGTTATTCACATGCATATCAAGTACCTTGCTCCCACCGGCGACGTTTCTGGCCAGAAGAACAGAGAGGCAGTTTTATGTCAATTTTGCTGGGGCTCTGGTCCCAGAAGCAATGCAGTCTTGAGCACAGAGTAGAACAATGCTACACCTGCTCCAAATTGGACCAGCTCCTAACAGCCTTTCCACAAGCCAAAGATTGCCTCAGCACACTGCAGGGACCACAAGACAAGGCTGCTGGCTCGGTTCCACTTGGAGTTTCTGAGCCAGCCAGGAAAGAAGGCTTTCCAGGTGCGTGGAGATGATGAAGTGTAAGAGGTGGGCTGTGGGGCATGTTCTTGTCCAAATGACCATTGAGCATACACATATTTAGGGGACAGGAATGAATTCTTCTCTTCTTACCATTTTTCAGCTTTTGCCTTGATGTAATCCTGGCCATCAACCTAACCTGAACACTCACAGCGCAGTTTTCCCGTATTTCTTTTACTTGATCTAGTTGTCCCTTTCTGCAAAGTGCCATTGTCAGAAACCATTAGCTGCAAAGCTATTATATGAAAACCTCACCAATCATTGCTTTATGAAGACTATGCAGTCCTTAAATCTTAATTGAGCAATAAATCATTTCGTAGTTTAGCATTCTCCTTGTAAAGTATACCCAGCGATGGGGGGGGGGAAATGGGACAAGTTTTCAACTCCTTTCTCAGGTATTTTATTAAGAGAATGTAAAAAGAGTAATAAAGCGAGGAAGGCATGAAATAGTCTGAAACTAATGAGAAATGCTTGGTTATGATTCACCTCTGCTGCATTAGAAACTGAGCAAAATTCAGCCCCTATATCATTGTCTGCCTGTAAAGGCCAGCTGTCAGATAAAGACCTTTTCTCTTCAAATTTCCTGTCCAAAAATATATAGTAGTATTAGAAGCTGGCAACAAATTGTTTCCCCAAAACATTAATTAAATTTTAGTAAAATCAGAAATAGATTTAGAGGTCACTTACTCATAAAACTTCTTGGGGAAGAACCCCACGGAGGGATATCTGCACACACCAGAGTATGGTTTCTGGTTTTCACTTTTTCTCCACCACTCTCACTGGTATAAAATGTTGATTTTAATGATATGATTCCTGTGCTACATTAATCTTGAGAGGTCAGAATGAAATACTGAGTCTCCCTCACACTAATAAGGGAACCCTTTAAAACCAACAGGAGTCAAGTACGTATCATCAAGTAATGCCTAATGAGAGAGTTTCCTAAAAATCTAAATGTCTTTGTTACATTAAGAAATGGTATTAACTTTATTATTGCAACAGAAAACTTTGCACATCAAAGCAGTTAAAATACGGATCACAAATTAATCTGCATTTAGTAACCAAGAGCACAATTCTGTTACACTGGAGTGACTGCAAATTTCTATCCTTTTACTGCACCAATGTCAAAGATTTATTGACCCTAATCCTTCTGATTCTTCTGCAAGAATAAACTATAATTTTGCCACACAGTCTATGTATTTTTTTAGATAATATTAATTGTCTAGAGATATAGGATATAGAAATACCGTGAGATGAGTTAAGCCCAATATCTACCAATACGACTTGGAATGATTTTTACTACTAAGAATATCAGTGACAGCTTTGGAATAACTTTAGGCTCCACCAAAAACAAAGGAAAAGTCAAAGAGTAGGTCTTGCTTGTAGAAATTCCCAAATTATAGTCCTTATGTCTACATTTACTCCAGTTCATCAAGTCATTGAGGGTCCAGGTTCCCTAATTAATTTGGATTGCTTGGCCAGATGCCCAGTGCTGAGTACCCTCACTGCTGAAAACACAGATGTGAGCACCCATCCCTCCCTCCCCACGGGGTGAAGTGCCTTGCTACCACCCACCCCGAGTCAGGCTGACACCCTTCTATCTGACCTAGCCAGCAGACAGCAACCTGATGACAACAATCCTAAATTTTGAGGTAATTTAAATTTTGCAGTCAAGCTTAATACAAGTATAGGGGAAACGAAAGCTTTTAGTTGCATTTCCTCCTCTCCGTCATCTCCTTCCAGCAGTCCTGCCCTGGCTGGCAGTGCCAGCGTGTCTACTATTGTCAGGACGTTACACTCCAGAGCGTCACGGTCCCTCCCTCTTATTCCTTTTCACTCCCAGAGCTATCCAGGCTTCACAGTGCAAAAGGAAAGGAGGGATGGAGGAGGGACACCAGCAACAAGTTTTCTGCCAACTTTTACTCCTGTCTATTGCTTTGCACACTGTGGAATGAGAAGCATCTTTGCCTTTCCATAGCATGCGTACATAGAGTGACTTATTAAACCCATATATAAACTGAAAAGCAAGTGTCCTCAGATGGGGTTGCAATGTTTTAATCCAGCTGTGACGCTAATTTATTGATTTCACTAGTTAGATGAGGCTTTAATTCCTCAGAAGTCCCAAAAGGCTGAATGACAGATAAAGAGGCGAGCAGGGTGTGCCATCCCAGATTACCTGTCATCTGCAACTCTGATCCCAGAAAACTTGCATTAGAACATAGGCAGCACATCTGAGAAAGAAGCACTCGCTTTTTCTTGACAGCTAGAATCTGTAGGATTCCTCTCCATAATCGTTAAACAGGTACCAATATCCATCATAGTGTACACTGTAATTAGTAGGATTGACATCTGCTCTTTTAAGTGCATATGTTACACAGACAACTTGGAGGCATTTTGCACCAAGGTAATGCAACTTGATTCTGAAATTTGTTCATAAATTACTATATTTAATATAATTTAAATGGAAAATGCCACTGTGATATGAGGTGACTTATCTTAATCAGCTTGGCAATTTTTTCAGTCATCGTCTTATACTGCAGATAAACTGTATTACTGAAATAAGCTGTCACTGAAAAGTATTTATTGTGCCATTATATTAACATAATCTTAGCCTATATTTATTATAATGGCACTTTACTGAAAGACAAAAAGAATAGTAATATCAGGAAAACGTGTAACTGTACCATTAAAGAATCTCGATCCTACATACTCCAGCTTACCTTCTCTTTTCTCTTCCTGTAGGCTGTGACCTCATTCCAGTCCAGTATCTCAGATGGGGTGATCCTGAACCAATCGCAGCAGTTGTTTTTGCATGTCTGGGTCTGCTGGCCACCTTGTTTGTTACAGCTATATTCATAATGTACCGTGATACTCCAGTGGTCAAATCATCCAGCCGAGAACTTTGCTACATCATTCTAGCGGGCATCTGCTTGGGTTACTTGTGCACTTTCTGTCTCATCGCAAAACCTCAACAGATTTACTGTTACCTTCAACGAATTGGCATCGGCCTCTCCCCAGCTATGAGTTATTCTGCTCTAGTAACTAAAACCAACCGCATTGCAAGAATCCTGGCTGGAAGCAAGAAGAAAATTTGTACAAAGAAACCTAGGTTCATGAGTGCCTGCGCCCAACTGGTTATTGCATTTATCTTGATATGTATACAATTAGGCATAATTGTTGCCCTCTTCATAATGGAGCCACCCGATATAATGCATGATTACCCAAGCATCCGAGAGGTCTACCTGATTTGTAACACCACTAACTTGGGTGTTGTAACTCCCCTTGGATATAATGGATTATTAATTTTGAGTTGCACCTTTTACGCGTTTAAGACGAGAAATGTCCCGGCTAATTTCAATGAAGCAAAGTATATTGCCTTTACAATGTACACCACCTGCATCATTTGGCTGGCTTTTGTGCCAATATATTTTGGAAGCAACTACAAGATAATCACCATGTGTTTCTCAGTGAGTCTGAGTGCCACGGTGGCCCTCGGCTGTATGTTTGTGCCCAAGGTCTATATCATCCTTGCTAAGCCTGAAAGGAACGTACGCAGCGCATTCACCACATCGACCGTGGTCCGCATGCACGTAGGGGATGGAAAGTCGTCTTCAGCCGCAAGCCGCTCAAGCAGCCTGGTGAACCTGTGGAAAAGAAGGGGATCGTCTGGTGAAACCCTTAGGTAAAGTTTGCTAATGTGGGAGTGTGGGGAAGCAATTACGTTCTTCTGAGAGCTGCTAATAGTGGAAGGACAGAGGGAAATATATTAATTCCCTTTGCCTCTGCACTGGGTGAGGAGTGAGTCCTCTCCCCCACTTCTTTAACAGTTTTGGGTTTGATTTAGTCAAAAAGCTGCGCAAAAACAGGGGACGGAGCAATGGGCAAACAATTACAAGGCTGGAGGTACTGGCTGTGTCAACTGTATAATTAATACAGGGAGAGAAACAAAATCTTAGGAGAAAAAAACAACAGAACAAGAAATATAACTCATTGCCTTGTCCCAAATGCACCCATTTACAATCTCTTTCCCTTGAATGAATTGTATAGTGTCTGTATTTTGCCTCTAGTCACAGCAGTAAGACAACAGGGTTGCTGCTAGTGCTACATAATCAAGATGGAATAATAAACACAAGTGGCGTCATGAGCCACTTTCATATGACTCTTCTGTTATACCTTTTTATCTCCTATTTCCTTGATTTTCCTTTCTGGTATTATCTCTTCCTGCTTTCTTTCTTTTTTGTCCTCATCTATCTTCTCTTCTTTACCTTTCTTGATACCTTTTTCTGTATTCATCCTCCTAACCCCACCAAGTTCAGGTGCTCACAGCTCCAACTCTTGCTACCCTTCCCGCCGCTGAACAGATACTCCCTTGCGAGATATTTCTTTTTTTCTTCCCAAGGATTTATTTGAATTTGGTGATCATGAAGGCAACTTGTGTGTTCAGTGTAAAAAAATTAAAGGGAACATTGAAGAGAAAGGAGAGCTCTGGAGTGAAAATACTGTCTTGCTTCATAGACCATGCAGAAGTGCGCCCAGCCCAGTGGTTCGTTTTCATCTTTTGATCCCTTTCACTTTTGATATGGGCGCTATGTGGATGATTTAGGTTATTTAATTGTTGGCATAAACAAATATTTCTGCTTATATGAAAGGGCAGAGAGAGAGTTTTTACATTCCTCAGCTATATATGTCTAGCCTGGAAGTGACAAATAGCTAGATATTCCTCACTGAAGCACGCACGGATTTTAGGATTGATAATACAAATATTTCCAGATATGCCATTGTTCACAACTGGAGTTGGCATAGAACAAGGGCAATTTGTACTTCCATTTTTTTGTGAACCACAATGTAGACTTGAGGGAAGATTTTATTAGTAATACCTGCAGGATAGATGACGCCAAAGCGATTATTTGTTTCTGTCAGATTATTACTAATGCTTCTCTTTCAGTGACTTTGAATCGGTACAGAAATGGACATTCCATTACAAGATATTTTATATCTATGATCAGTTAATGATGGTATCTTCCAGTTTCTTTCCAGGCGCAGAGTAGGATGCTATTTTAAAATGATAAATCCTTTATCAGCTTAAGTGATGGTTCCCTGAAATGTCCTTTTCTACAGCCTCTGTCTGTGTGCCTGAATGACCCGAGGTGTTCAGGTTAGAAGCCTGTTATAACAACTTCTGGGCCAGCTAAAAGAGACATTCTTCATAAGATGTCCTCAATAGGAGGACATTCTTCCTCTTTGAGATCATTACTACTTTTCCTGATTTTTGCTGCAGAGCTTATTTGCCATCTCCAAGATGAAGCAATAGATGACGGGAAGATCTTGGGCTTGGGAAGGATTCGTTTGTCACCTGTTAAGGCCCAGTTTTGGAAGATATTGCTCTAAAATCTGTGGTTTGTTCTGAAAAGTAAGGAGTGTACCCTGCTATTACACATCCTAAAAGACAAGGTGTATTTTCTTCTTTTTGAGGACTCTGTTTCCACTTCTTTATATCCCTCTATGTGTAGATAATACCTGCGGTAGAGTTACCAGCAGAACATAACAGGGCATCATCAATAGAGATGTCTTTTTCAATAGCAGTGTCTTGGAAATGTTTTCAATCCTGAAGAGCACTGAGAGTGCCCGATACGTGTGCCTAGGAATGAAAAAGGCAGCACAAAGCTGCTATTGCTGTTGACAAATTTACCTAGATATAAAGAACTAGAGAATTTCATTTGAAACCTGGAGAAAATCTTTCATGTCATCAGCAGTGTTCAACACTTAAACCTGCAGCAAAGACGACACTCCTAAATCTACGTGTCTGAATCCTAGGGTGGTGAAACTGTGGTGGTGCCAGTGAGTTCAGCAGTGCTCTGTCAGCGTTTGCCTGAAGGGTCTGGGAATCCAAGAGCAAATTCATTCCATCGATCATGGGAAATTCTCTCTAATCAATGCCCACTTGGTTGCATGAAAGAAAACAAAACAGAGTTCTGAAATGTGCTGAGTAAATTTAAAATGCTGCTCAGGACTTCACCTATGTCTGATATCATAGAAGCATAGAATCATAGAATCATAGGGTTGGAAGGGCCCTCTGGAGATCATCCCATCCAACCCCCTGCCAGAGCAGGGTCACCCAGAGCAGGTGGCACAGGAACGCCTCCAGGCAGGTTTGGAATGTCTCCAGAGACGGAGACTCCACCACCTCTCTGGGCAGCCTGTGCCAGGGCTCTGCCACCCTCACAGCAAAGAAGTTCCTCCTCATGTTGAGATGGAACTGCCTATGCTCAAGTTTGTGCCCGTTACCTCTTGGTAATCATCTGCAAGGAAGAACAGAAAGCCACTTTCAGCTCCAATTCTGCTTACTGCAGAGCACGAGCAAACAGAGCCCAACCATTTTACTTAACATTCAAACTCTTCTTTAAAAAAAAAATCTTGTTGCAGAAAGTAATATGTTTCAAGGTATTATTCGGTACAATGCTCAAAAGCTTGTTTGGATAGTTATTCAAGTAAACACTGAAGTACTCAGAATCAAAGGAAATATGCACTAGAGCTACATGGCATTATTTAAAGAGCTCAGAGGGGTTTTATTTAAAAGAGAGTGAGTCACTGTTGAATTTTAAAGAAACATGCTATTTAAGTCACCAGTGCATAGAGGGGCCCCTATCATTAGCATTTTCCTTCTTGACACTAATTTATAGCACAGTGTAGTATTGCATCAAATCATTGTCAAACAGATAATGCCAAAGCTCCATTCAGCGCTTTCACATCAGCTGCAAAATGACAGATAACAAGACTGCTTTTGCCTAAATAAAGCAATGCATCTGTTAGAGTCCTAAATGACTTTTTGCATGGGGTGTTCTTCAATTAAGAAAACTCAGGCAAGCTGTGGATATGTGTTGGAATGAATCTTGACGTTCTGAAATATGTAGAAGGAGAGAGCAAAAGTATTCATTACCTAGTGAAATGAAAACCATTTCATGTAGGCCATTGTGATTCAGCAGTACTCACCAAGATATATTCTACCCTCATTTAAAAGTAGGGCTAACAAACCAGACATTATCGGAAGCGACTCCACAAAGAAGGATGCCGAACACTACACAGCTGGAGTCAAAGCCGCACAACCCGTGTAGAGAGGCATCTGGACCTTCTGCTTCCAGCTGTCTTACCCGTTCATTTCGTAGGGACTAGGAAGGTTATAAATAAATTGAGCAAATCTTACCTTAAGGTCCAGGAGCTATTCTCCCATATGCTACACAGCCCTTTTGCAAGAGTCCAAAATACAGGGCTAATTCATTCTCTCCGCATTCTCACGTAACTCTGTATCCCAGGTAAGATAAGGACTGTATATTTCTGCTACAAGAGCTGCTACTATGATATTTCTAGCCAGGACTGCACCCCAAAATGTCTCAGTCATGCCACCTTGGCCTGGGAGATAGAGCAGATGTTCCAAAGTTTCTCTTACCTTTCTAATATCTCAGCCCTGCATTTCACACAGTAATTTAACCACTGTATGTTTATCTTTTCTGGAATGTGTCTTTAAACGGCCCAAATCACACACACTCCGTTTTCCAAGCTTACATACACCAACCCTTTAAACATAAGCATCTCCCTCCACCTTCCTGTAGAAAAGCAAGTTTGCTTTCCTTTAAAGCAGGTAATAAACTGTTCTGAGCGACCAGCAAAGTGTTAAAAACAGTCCTAAACACTGTCTCTCCCACAGATATGTACTAAGCAAGTCTTAAAAATCCTACCAATATTTTCCTCTCTGCCCTTTAAATTTCTCCCAAATCTTCACAGTGCAACCAACGCTCCTCCTTTCCATTTCTCCCACTGTTGGTTTTAGATGCCCAGTGGTCCGTGCTCTCAGCTGCTTCTTTTGGAGGTCCCCAACCTAACTTCAAGGTTCCTCAGTTGCTTCAGCAGCAAACTCTGCTGTTCCAGCCTGTAACCTGTTACGGGAAAATCAAGAGGAACCTGGCATCCTTCTTTAGATCAAGCTCTGACCTGGACACAAACAGCAGAGCTGTTCAGGCACTGAGGTGGGAACCTCTGAAAGAAGGGTGAGCTCAGAAAACACAATTGTAGTCCCAAGGGAAAGCTTCCTGCTTGGAGATTAGAGGCTTAGTTTGTACGAATCCCCTTTTATTTACTTTTGCAGTATCAGAGAGAGGCAGAAGAAAGAAATTAGGCAGCCAAAGGTTTTTTTTAACTGTCGGCCATTCTGCCTGTGATGATGTAGGACTCATTTAGGTTTCTTCTACCACATTCCCAAAAGACAGAAGCCAGTAGGTACTCAGTAGAAGCCAAAAGTACTCTTCTGAAACAATACAAGATAGATTATCATCTTCTAAATCAGTTAAGATCACTGAAAGTAACTATTAGTTTAAGCAAAAGGGCTGAGCTGTACTTTCAATCTGTTACCCAGGCTGGTAGATATGATCGTTCAACAGGAAAGAATCATTACCAGCAAAGTCAGATAGTGTTAGCCATGTTCAAGATACGTTGGAGGTTTGGGGTACTGTGCATAATTCCTTCATACAGATGTGAAGAGCACAATACTAGGCAACAGAAAAAAGATGCACATCGATTTCTGCACTTTATCACAGACACTTATCCACAGCAACTCACAAATCTCACTGAGATTAAAGCTTATCAGCCCAGTGTGGCGGTGATGTTTTATTCTAGCTGGATTTACTGCATGACGCAGAGTTTCCTAACTAATTAAACACAAACTATGGCTGTCAAAACAAATGAACTACTCGTTTGGTTTTTCATGTATTATCTTGCCCTCTTAAGAAGTTAGTCTACCACTGCGTGACTGCAGAACTGGGCATTGCTCTGTATACAGCTCCAGAAGTGATAGGACCGACAGCTTTCGTTCAGGAGTGGGGATCCCTTGCTCTAGTGAGACAACACTCACCCTCAGGTGAACCACTAGAAATTTTTGTCGTATAAATCACTATTTTTTTGTTTTATCTTACTCAACTTAGACAAAGATGCTCACCCATCCCGGTGCCAGTTGGGAGCATTTCTTCTCCCCCTCGAGCCCTACACGGGTACAGTAATAGGAGCTTGAGGGACCAAGTGCCTGCCTTGCACAGGCACCAGGAATAAAATTCTGGTGTCCAGGCTCACATGCCGTTAAATGCCATTCCCTGTCTCCTATGAGAAAAACATGATAAGCAAGGTAGATTTTTCCACTGGACTGGATTCAGCCCCAGACCACCAGTGGCTATAATTAGTGTTCACATCAGACAGTCCCAAACTGTGCCATAATGAAATATTTTGGAAACAGTTTCCTACCATCACACTGTGTGCTCTGCTTTCTGCAAGGAACAGCTGTTTTTCCCCCTTATCTCTTCTCTCTCTTTTTGCCTCTTATGACTGACTATGTCTGCTTCATTACAATTCAAAGAGGAGCTATTTCGATCCACAAAATAAGAAAAATATGCTTGGATCAGCCTAGAAGCTGCCATTCATGGTTTAAAAATATTGCAGTCTAAATATTACATCATACATCAGCACATCATATCTCAGCCTCAAAATCTTGGGATGAAATTTTCAGGAGCCTGAATTGAAATTTCTCCAAAAAACATACCCTCTTTTCCTCAGGAAATTTTTCAAACTAAATTTTAATTCAGAATCTGTTTGAAATCCATTTGAAGCACTGAAAAAATAAAAAACAAGTGAACCAAAAATTTCAGGCTTGAACTAACTAGAGCAATCTTAGCTGTTACAACTTTCAAGGTCTGACTACTGCTATGTTACATTATTAGGAAAACCCGGGGAAGACACTGAGTTTCCAGACAAATGGGAATCTCCGTCAGAATAAACCTCTGCCACTGTTACACTCCGTGCCAAAGGGCTCCAATTTGCAATCCATGCAATTCCCATTGCCCAGATATCAAATTTTGACTGATTGAAAGCCACATCCATGAAGAAGTGGGTAGATATGAAGCCATGGCCATCGAGCTGTGATCAAATGCTTTTAGAATATGCGTGTATGTTATTAGCATGAGGATTTCAGATGTAAATGCGAGAGATTCAAATTCCTTATGCCTCAGGAAGAAAAGTTGCCTGAGAGATGAAACAGGGCTGTTATTTAACATGGAGCTTTCAGCCCTGTAAAGAAGATGGTTTACAAGAAAAACTGAGGGAGTTTTGTGGAAAGCTGAAGCTGGGTCACATTCCTCACGTGTACGCCCATTGAGAAAGATACTGATCGTGAGTTTCTGCCACAGCGTATTCTACTGGGACACATTTCTTATAGTACAAGTGCCAATTTTGTCTTCATTTATATGCAGCTTGAACAATCTCTTTGACACATTTTGAATGGTGATAAAAGAACAGTACACTTCTCTTCCAAACTAATGTGTAAAAACTTTTTACTTACCAGACTTTATCAGGGCGTGGGTTACAGGTTCGTGCTCACAGTTTTCACTACCGAAGGGCTGAGATGCTCTTGGTGATGTGGTTGGTCACACGGTACACTAAGTCCAACCCTGCTCCATCCGGTCCATCGCCTGGCAAAACCAGAGAAAACACAACTTTCCCAATCCATAGAACAATAGTCACAGACTTCATAAAAATCATTGGTTCTGCAGTTTCGGCACTGGTTTACTCATAGAACCATGAAGCCAAATATAGAAGAGGTTCTAACCTCATGCTACTGAGCTCGAGACTGGTGTATCACGTCTTGTACGGAGTTACATCAGCAGCCTGCCAGTTATGCCAGGGTGGATTGCTTTTCTACTGGAGCCTGGTGGACCCATTCTGTCTTGTATACAAGAAACACTGAGTGGAAAAGGCAAGGAGTTCCTAGAAAGTTCCTTTCTAGCCTGCTGAAAAGAACAATGATTTTTAATGTCAGGCAATGGCAGAAGAGAGACCCCAGCCTGGCTCTCTTGTACCCCACAAATGCCCCGCCCATCACTGATCATATTAGCTTTACAATAAAAGACCTTTAAAAATTTGGGTTTATTTCACTGACAAAAAAAAAAAAAGGGACATTATTTGAAATCATAAATCTTTATGGAGTAGGCAAACAATTTATTAGTGACTTAGGTTTATTAATCAACTTTTGTGTGTGTGGACAACCAACCAGGAGATTATCAAAGAATGTGAATCAGCAGAACTAGTGCTTAAGAAGTTACATTACAGAAATGACTGGCACCATCCTTGAACTATAGCAGTGACCAGCTTTTAGCCATTGCTCATCTCAGAGCAATAAATCCCAGGGGAAGCTGAAAAGTGAAAGTCCTGCATGAAACAAGACCAGAGACGACTGTACAGCAAAATATTTTACTGAGAAATCATCATGTACCAAAAAACAAGTTAATTTCTGCAGATGCTGTTTAAGGGAACCAGTGACTACAAATTGCAAGAAAGCGCTTATATGGCTTTGGATTATGAGACGATGGCAAAAAAGTGAGGGGTAAGCTTCTCACATCACGTAATGTCATTAGAGTAGGTAACAAATTACACGAGGTGAAGGTTTGGCTCAATGGGTGTTGTTCCTATTTAAAAAAACCCAAAATCTAGCCATAGGGATATAACAAGTTATTATTTGTTTGCTTCATAGCCTTGCTAGAAAAGAATTTTGGTGCCTGCAGGAAAAAAAATATTTGACTCCTCAGAGGAAGCCATTATCCTTTTGACTGATTAGTCTGCATTTATTAATGAATCAGTTCCCGAGTGGATCATTCAGAGCTATTTTAATCTAATATGTTACAAAAATTTAGATTGAGAGATTACTGAATGGTTTGAGTCTTCATTTTTCCCTAAGTAATTTAGTCTTGGTGTCTTTTTGGACAAGCTTGATACTGCGATTAATTAAGCTTCAAATATTTTGAAATGACTGAAGAATATTTTATGAAACTCAATGAAAGGTATTAGGTCTGAAAGATTTTGATAAATTGCTACTAAAACATTCCATCTGTGTAATGAATTGAGATTCTTGAATGCCCTGATTACAATGATTTTTAATTTGTGTACAGTGCTAGAGTCATTGTTTTGAATTTTCCCCTCAACTTAAATTTAATTAAAATACTGATTGATTGATTGATTGATACAAATTGCTTGTCTGCATTAACTGAGCACATGTATTCAAGCCTAATTTTTTGAATTATTTATATTATTAAGACAGCGTCCCCATCATTTTGCATTAAATATCATAGCTGAACTGTGCAAATTAAATTATGTTGTAACCGGTTCCCTGCCTACTGTTACACAAATATGCTCTAGATTGCAAAATACACTTTTGCTGGTGTACTACAAAAAAGACAAGGAAGCAACAGTGAAGATGGGACCCAGCAGTTCGACATCTTTTTAGGCAAAGAAAGAAATGAGGAGGAGTTTTTTATTTTTTAACATCAGCTTCTACCCCTTTTACCTTTTGTTTTCATCCTCAAGCCTGTCTTAAAATTTTGGTGACAAATAAATGTCCCCGTATACTATATCAATATTCTTCTTATCAGTCATGCTGAAGAGCACCCAGACAAGCCAAGCAGACGGTCTCATGTCCATCGGCACGCTTGATGTAGCTCCTGCCACAAACTATCATCTGACCTGAGCACAGGTTTGTCTACCAAAGGAACTTCTGGTTCTTTCCAGAGCAAACTTTGATATGAGCTGGCATTGGCATTAATTTGACAAAGAGAAGACTAGGACATCCACCTTCCTTCCAAGGTGCAAACAAGACATGAGCCAGTCTGCCACTGTGGAAACACATGCATGAATTACAAAGAATGGTATTTGTACTTAATACTGGAATTTGGTATGGACTGCTAGAGGAGCTGGAGTTTCAGCTGACTTAGAACTGCATTTGGTTACAGATATTTTTTAATGACTGACTGAAATTCAAGGCAGCTGTCAGTTAAAATATATAAACACAAAAGTCTCTTTTAATTTGCTGTAGTTTCAATGATAGGGTTATGTATTGCAGTAATTATCTGGTTGCCACTTGATGATTTATAACAATTATCCATTGACAAAAAAAAAGAAAATTAAGTCATTTTACAGTCCACTATCCAATAATGAGGTAGCAGAAAAAAAAAAAGGTTAAAAATCTAACAAACAAGCACTAAAGATGCAAAACATTAGAAAACAAAATAGAGTTAATATATTAAATATACAGAATAGCATAACGGATCCAAGGAATAAAAGTATTGGAAAAGAGAAACTTCTTTTGTACAAGTCAGGAAAATTTAAAAATGTCAAGTTAAACTCAATGCCAAGGTAAAGCATTTAAAGCAGGCCCCCATCCATGGATTTCACAAACCTAGAGGTGTTTCTAACATTTAAAATGCTTCAGAGCAAATGAGGTGTAGCTTCCCTTTTCAACATAATGAAGGAAATCATGAATAAAGTAATGAGACCTTCCTATGGCATCTCTAGTTACATATACGAGAAGAAGAGAGGAGAGAAGTTCAGCATAATGAATATAATGGGTTGAACAAGAGGTTTTGTGCAAAGATGACCCTAGTGGACAAAAATTCTATACAATGGTTTGTACAACATTTCAGAAATACCCTTTCTGGAAGAAAAATAGACACACTGGCAATATTTTGCTATCGGTTTAGTCTTCGCTTGAGCCAGTATAAAGTTTTGTATATCATTCCACTAAAAATGTCATTTTAATTCACCCGCTGCAATTACATACGATTGCTTAATTAGAATAAGTTGTAAAAAAAAAAAAAAGAAAAAGAAAAAGATTATGCTGCACTTGAAAAAAATAAATTTTGAGTTTGGCTTTAAAGTAATTTCGCTTGCTGAAATTGTGCTTTTAAGCAAACAATGTTTATACGCTGATTTTTTTTTAAAAGGAACAAAAAGTGCCATGCTTAATAATATATAATTTATTTTAGCCATTATATAAACGGGGAAATGTCACACAATAGGCTGAGACCCCTTTAGAAGTATTCAGTGCGATGTAACGCAATGTCAAGATAGCATGACCAGTCTCACAGAACTGATTTTCAAGAGCACAGTATTTTTGTAGTTCAAAACAGACCCTACAGTAACAACGCTAAATGTTTTTCATATTTCATTCCTTACCATTTATGCAGAAACCTTCATACACTTACTGTCTTCCCGCGTCTAAAGGCCAGCCTTAACTCTGCTGCTATGAAACACAAGTTCTTCATCATTTCTTAATATCGAGACCAAGTTATATTGCAGGTGAAAAATACTACTTGTATGCAAGATCTGGCAATTAAAATCTATAACTGGGTCTGGAAAAGTGGATGGCTTTGTAACACGCAGCAATCTGTCCAAGTTCCAGGCAAAAGCATGTTGAAAAGACTCAGTAAAAACAATGGAAAGCAAAAAGACAGTATTTCATCAATACGCTGTAAAGCTTTCTGAATCCTCTCTCCTCTTCTCAATTAATTTAATCTTTTTGGGCGTTAAAAAAGTCTTGCTTCAGGTTTATTCCAAAATAGCCAAAATGAGAGGTTTGGGGTTGAAATAATAGCTATCACATGCATTGATTATTGTTAACTTGTGGAGGAAAGCTTGACTCAGAAAGAATTTTGGACACCTAATATCATTTTCAGTATCTCCGACCAAAAATTGGAATCTCGTTAACTAACAAGGATCTTAGGAATTATCTCTGCAATGCTGAACTTAAGTTACCAGTACACGATTAGCGACTGCCCTACAATGACATCTGGCTGTAATTTGGCTGTACAACCTCCCTCCCCTTAAGTGTTTCTGTGGAAACATCACTTTTCCCACCCTTGCAACGTACAGTTTCACCAGGGCATCACTCCTGTGTCGATTGGAGCTACTCCGTTCCTCTGGGGTTAGCAGTGTGAAGCACACATTCGGTGCTCAATACTTAATAAGATTTCTGCATGCCAGTACGAGATTGCACTTGAAATATGGATTGATGACACCTCTGCATCTGCAACACAGCAAATAAACTTTGCTTTGCATTTCATTAAAAAAAACCAAAGATATCTTGAGACATCTTTTAGTTAGCTGAACTTTTTTACTGAAAAAGGAGGGAGGAAAAAAACCCCCATGTCTAAAAGTCAGTTTCTAATCGCTGACTTATTTTTTTCAGAGGACAAATTACCTTTCTCTCGGCCCAGGACTGTTTCTTTCTCTCTACCAATCCCCTCTGGAGAGAGCAGAGGACTGCTGTGTGAGACAGAGAGATGTGACACAGTATTTGGCAAATGGACAAGCACCACAGTGATTGAATTACTGGGAATTACTTCCCAAATTTCCTGTCACTGACCAACACTTATAAAAAGTATTAGCATCTATCATTAAGAATTTTTCTCAGGACAACTCGCCGCTGTGTAAAAAAATGCCACAGCCCATGATGCCACAGCCAAAGACCCCAAAGAAACACTAAAAATGACCCAAAAATCTGTAAAATCCTTCAACATAATTTAGTAGCTGCCTTTCTGTACAGAAGCAAAGTCTTCTCTCTCTTTTCTAACCAATGCATAGTCCTGGAATTGACAATGAGAAAAGAAATTGATTCCTGCAAATACTTCTCACGCGGTAGTGTTTTATGCCTCCTCCATACACTAGCTGAAATACCAAATTAATTTTCACAATAGCATTTTTCATGACAACTGCAAAGAAATGTTTGAGAGTTTTTTCTCTCCTTGGATTAAATCTTTTCAAGAAATCCTTTGTTTTAACAATGAGGAACGAGGCATTTTTCTAATGCAAGGTATTCTAAGGCAAAATAATGTCTTTTTCCTGCTTTAAGGTGAAACCCCTTTTTACACAGAAACTCTGGTGTGCCTTTCCAGAATGGTCACCCAAAAAACTTTGCAGCTTCCACGCACTGGTTAGATGCACCTTCCACTCTAGGCGGGTTGATTAGAGTTTGGTCACTGTTTTCATAATTACATGGATATTTAGCACTGAATGCATGGCAGTGGAGCAGTTACTGTGGTTCAAGGATTTGAGGCATTCTGTGACAACACACTATTTATGATGGTGTAATTTGTTCTTGAGTGGATGGAAAAACTTGAGAGATTCATAGTAGTCTCTCCATTGACTTCATAGCAGTGGAATTTATGCTAATGACTGGGGAATGGGCAATCTGGGAGGGGGGTTTCTTTATCTGGGTCACATGCATCCTATTCAGGGGTTCTTCATGATGGAGTTACAAAGGACACTCACCTCTTGTTTCCTTCTGTTGGCTACTTTTTAGTATTCAGCTTATCGTGAGCATTTAGAACCTCCAAATTCCTTCTCTTAGTCTTGACTTTTTCTCCTTCCGTCTTGCTGGGCACAGAGTATCTCTTTTGGTTGTCAGGTCTAAATGTAATTGTGTTTCCTTCCTGCTCTTCCTAAGCTCTACTTTCTTTGATGTCTAACACCTTCACCCCAACTTTATTTCCTTTTCTTTCCTCTGAAGCTTCTACACATTCTTTTCTCTTTGCTCTTTCTCTCCGGCTACCCCAATTGAACTTGTATGATCCAGTTTGACTTCCTTTGTATTTTTCAGTGAATTTATCTACTTTCTAAGCCCCTCCACTTTTTCCTCTGCTCTAGGAACCGACTTTCATTTAATATGTACATGTCCTGCGCAAGCTTCGTGCCTGTCTGGGAGCACTGCATATACCACATTCTGGATTGCCTTAAAACCTTGGTAGCCAGTCTGCAAAGCTCCTGTTATTCCTCCTTTCAGTAAGGTTATAATTTGTAAATTAAAGGACTTATCTGCACTGCACACACCTCATTTTACTGTCTCCGGTTCACTGTCAGGTTCACTAAGCTTCTTCCTCAGTTATTTACGCAATATACGCTGCCTCTGAGGATCTACTACAACTGCATCCAAAGTTTAGCCTGACTTTGTGTGTGTACTCAAGTTATTTCTCTTTTACAGGATTGTTCTCTTCAAGGTACCTTTTGCTATCTAGATCAGGTTAATGGACAAGCAATAAACAAGTCATTTATTCTGTAATGTTGGCAGTGTTAAAACCTACAAAACTCCCCATGGAAGTGTGTTAAATACCCACAGCGTGGCTCATAGCATGTGAAAAAGGGATATCACAAACTCTTTGAGAAGACATCTGCAGGCATTTTGCCTGAATTTTATTAAAGCATTTAAATATGTGTTTCAACACCTAGCACAAGGATTTGTACAATTAGGGTGAAATTCACCACTGGGAAGAGAGCCAGCGTAAGACCTCTTCAATGCTCACATCCCATTTAAGTGCTCAGAGTGTAAACGATGACCGGGTCTTACCCTAGTATCCTATGCAGGGATTAATTAGATCCTCAAGTATTAAACTGTTTATCCAAATGGATTTTTCATCCAAGTGCAAGGTATGGTATTTAAAACATTCATAGTAAAGCACTGGGTTTAGGATCGGGATTGATCTCACTAGACTTTATGTCTACATCTCAGCAAGTCATCTAGCCTCCTCTTATTGCTAATGGAGAGAGAAAGGCCCAAGACATGAACCGTGAGCCCACCCAAATTCTATCCAAGCAATCAAATACACTGATGTTTGCTTTGACAGGCAGAGAAACAAGTCAAACGTTACAGAGATGGAGGATCAGAGAAAAAGATTCAGTTAGGATTGAGAATGTGGCCACCAGCTTTCTCACTGATCCTTAGTTTAAGTGTTGTTTCCCTTGAACTGTTTAGCCAAAAAGTATTAAAGACAAAAGTTTAGCATGCTATCCGTTCTGTAGGATTTTTTAGCTCCTCCTATATATATATAAAAAAAAAAAAAAAAAAAAGAAAACGGTGAGCACGTCTCCTGCATAGCCCTGTTTGCTTTAGTGCAGGTCTGGGGTTTTATGCAGCTATTCCACCGCTCCCACGGCTGCTTTGCGCTATACCCCGCCACTGCCACAGTAGCGTTCACGTGCATGGCCCCTTGCACAGCAGCTGCCACAAAAAGCTGAGCACACAATCACTTCTTTCTGTTTGCTCCTGTTGTTGTCGTGATTTATTAGGTACAAAGGCAGGAGACTGGCCCCGCACAAGTCGGAAATAGAGTGTTTCACCCCAAAAGGGAGTATGGGGAATGGTGGGAGAGCCACAATGACCAGGTAAGCAAACAGCAAGTGGCCTCAGGGCAGTGTGATATGTCTGTGAACAGGAGGAGCAGCCCTGGGACAATGCCAGGCCAGATCCTCTGTCTGTAATTCCTGTGCATCCCATACAGTATGTCTAGAAAAGAAAAAGAAAAAAGAAAACACATGGCCACTGCTGATTTCTGTGTTCCATCTGACCACCAAAAAAACCCTGCACCCTGTTCATTTGAGTGATCCGAACCACGTGTCCTGTGTGATGTTGTCGCATTATGGTGCTCTGGGGAGGAGAAACCTTACACCTGACTCATTAAGCCAGTAGAGCAGATGAAGAGAGAAAGCATTCAAACTTGGAGCGACCAGCTCCAGAACTCCTCTGGAATAGTGGTCCTGCTACATATTAGGGGTAACATTAGGTCTAATCAAAAGAGATTTTAAAAAGAGCAGAGAAAAACTGATTGAGGAAAATGTTTTCAATACGAAAATGTTGGTTCTTCTCAATCAAAATATCACGTGGGAAAGTGCTGAGTTTTACAGGGGTTTTAAAGAAAGGCTTCAAACTAATTTTAAATAGAATTCAAAACACCTTTTTCATTACTTTCTCCTTTTAATTTAATTTATATATTTCTCTTCAATTTTGTTTTGGCCATTATATATTCCATGACATTATACACCAATGTTACAATTTTAATGAATATCAAATACTATATGTTTTCAGTGGTACTGGTATGGACTGTTCCAATATGGCCATTTCGATGTTTTTGTATTGAAATATTTCAAACAATTTAATTCTGTGAAATACTCGGAGATTTCGGCTATTCGTCTCATTTTGAGTCCAGTCAGACTTCCAAATGTTGAACTCTCCCGTAGGACAGAAAATCCATTTCTCCAGACATCTCCACTAATAAATGAATAAACCGCATGTGTCACAGATGGTTATAAATCTTTCATGAAACAATACTCTTAATAAGCACTGTATCACTGCGTTACATTCTACTGCAAGTTAGAAACACTTTGTTTACTGTTTGTTAAAAGATCTACTCATTCCATATCGACCCCTGTAAGGTATTTATCAATGTAAGCTTCGAGCACAGTATGGCCAAATTATACCTTTACTTTTCCCAAGTGTTACATCGCAGGTGAATTTTATCATTGCAGGAGGGTGTTCAGTGAAACACTGGCACGGTGTTATGTTCCCCTTGGGCACGACAATATTCACTCATGTACATAAGGCTATCAACTATAACGCACACACCTGGGGACTCCTGCTGCTTAAGTAACATCAGGAGCATTCACCGCTGAGTGTTGTACGAAATGTATACACCCCTGTTATTATCTGTCAGCTGGGATCCCGTTTCTTGTCTGTGTGTTGTCTGGATATTTTTTTTTTCCTACATTGCATTGCCTTCAGTGATGTTTATTCTTCACTTAAAAGCTATCTGGAGTCACTATATAAGAGAATTTTGAAGAGAAGAAAAGTACGTGTAAATGTCAAACCACTGTATTTTGTTGTACAGTATTCAGGTCTGTTTTGCCTGGCCATATATAAACACTTGAAAAACTTCTTTTTTATATTTTGTATCTTCACAGTGAAGAATCTGTTTGCATTCCAGACTGTAATCGATCTGAGTCAAGTAGAGAGGAGAAAAAGGTTCCTGTTAAAGAGGATGCCCTAACAGTCAAAAAGACTGGAAACTGTGTCAGTCTAATAGTTCCACAGCAAGACTGTCAGCTGCAAGACCTACTCAAACAGTTAAGAACACCTGCTGCGTAACAGGGAGTGCAATTGCATTCGATGGCTGTGTTTTGTTGTCTCCAGCCACAGTGTCCTGGCCAGTGGTCCTTGTCAAATTCCATGAGCTGAGTAGAGTTGCCACTGAATGGCCTGGGAACCTCCCGGAGAGAACGTAGGTGTTGCAGAAAGGGGAGTAGGTGCCGTTCCGCTGTCTCAGTGAGTATCAGACCAGGGCTAGGAGTCACTGGGACGAAGCGCAGATGGAAAAAGACAGATGCAGGGGCCTGACCCTTTGGGAATCATGAAAAAATCTCATCGTCTCACGGGACGAAGAGGTCCCATGCTACTGACCAAATCCCACTTACATCCTTTCAGCATTAAAAATTCTGTGCAATTTCATATTGGGTGGTATCGTTCAGCTCATGTTCTCAAATCCCTCGAGCAATATTATTTTTGTGTTCTAACCCGACTGTGGATATTTTTCACATCAGGGCCTAACTATCTCTATGTATTAGTCTTACAAATGGCTTGGGATTTTTCAAGATGAAAAGTGACACAAAAATAGCAGTAATGGGTACACTACGTGATGCTTTGTAAGGTTATTCCTGATTAACAGAAGTTTCTACGTCCTGCGTCACCTGTGAGCATCATTCACATACATCTGATAAAATCAATTATGGAATGGGATGTTTTATGAGGCTTTCACAAAGCAGGCATCACAACATCTTTTTTTTTTTTCTTTTTTTTAAGAAACTGCTTAATAATTCACAAGAGTAACTTTTCTGCTGATAAGTCCCATGTGCATAAATACCTCTGTAATCATTTATCAGGCACACCAAACACCTGAAATATCTCCAATTGTATGTTCTTTGCAGAGGACAGAATTCAAATACATCTCCGGGATACAACTGGGAGAGTTAAATCTTTTTTTTTTTTTCTTTTTTTTCTTTTCTGTGCACTGCTTGTGCTCCTGATTTCAGGGTCAGGTAAGCTGATGGTTCCTATTTTTCCCAGTTTCCTTTTCATACCTTTAGCAAATTATCAATGAAAAAAAAAAAAAAACCCACATTGATTAAGCAATGCTGAAAGCATCTTGAAGCTTTGTGCATCAGGAAACAGAACTCACAGTTCAAGAGATGGCATCGTCCTCTCTCCATCCTGCGAACGGGATGCTCCAGCGTAGCAGAGATGCGCTCAGGGAGCCTTGAAGTGACATTTTTCAGCCGAGAAGCAAAACCCAGCGCTAGCTGCCTTAATTAACAATTGCAATGAGGTCACGGTAATAGAGGAAAGAAGCTACATCTGGTATCAAAATAATTTTTGCATTTTGGGTCATGATGATAGGCGTCCAGAAATGTTTCATTCAGCTACCAGGCACTTCATTTCCCATTCTAACCAGGCATGCTGCTGAAGCAGCTGCCCGCGTCAGCGTCACCAGGGGCTGCTCTGGGAGGTCACTGGTAAAGTTTCTGTCCATCAGCTCGCTCCCACTTCGTAGTTTCTTTCATCATATACATTAAAGTCATTCATACAACATCAGCTGTGCCTTTCATATGGAAAGGAGTTATCAACAGATTACAGTTCGTGGAGTGATATAAATAAATGCCCTTGCTGTTGTTAACCCAAAACAACTCTCTGTTTGCAAAATAATTGCAAAATAATTGCAAAATATGTTGTTTACTTCTAGAACTCAGGACAAGACAAAATGAATTTTTGCCCTGTTTCATTCCTCTTTTGTGTTTTGTTGTTATTTATCTCCATAGAACAAGCAACATGGGAATAATTTAAGCTAAATGACTTGAGTGATATATCACTACCAGGCTGTTTGTGTGTGGCAGAATTGGCTTTCACCCAGGGAAACAATTATACAGGCACGTAGAGCTTTCCTTAAAAGCTATTTAAAAAGAGAGGAATAGCAACAACATAAACCTTTACAGTGGTAGAGCTCACCTAGTTTAGACACCTTGAGGTTCTACGTCCAATTTTAGCCAGTCATCCAGGATGTCATCCGACAGTCCCAGGAGAAACTACGACTTCTTCGTAGTGGTATATGGGAGTTCGCCACTTCAACCACTTATTTCATTTCAGTGTTTTTAGCGGGTTGCAAGGCACTTGCATTCTCCCAAGGATGAAGAACTTGGGTCACTACAAGCAAAATTCATATTGATCTGAGGTTGGCTCAAGTGACAAGACTGGAGAAACAAAATACACAGGCACCCGTGCTTGCATGCATCGCAGGCACACACACCAATCACCCCTTATGAAGAGTCAGGTTTTAATTAAATCTACAGATAGCACACAAATCCTTTTCAGGCTGGATAATTATATCATTGAGTCTTTAATAAGGTTTCAGCAGAGGACTCTAAAAGGACAACCGCTGCTTACTACTTATTTTGAACAACAAGAGTTCCTCTTGGCAGAAAATGTTATGGACTAAATTAAGTACAGACATTTATCCTACTTTCCATTGCCACCTGCTTCTCTGGATAAGACAGCAGGACTTCTCCGTTAAAGACAGGAGTTGTGTTGGAGTTGCTCTGCACAGTGTTGGAGCAATAACTTAACTATGTCAGCTTCTTAAAAACCAAGATATTGCTTCAAGTTTGAATGCAACACTACTTCAGCCATTGAAACATCTAAGCATAACTTTCCTGACAATTTTAGCTCAATAAAATTTAGACCAGTGACCTGAAATATGAACTTTCATGCATGGACTTATCAATTAAAGAATTCGAAATTATTCCCTATTATATTCATGTGAGGACAGGTTGCAAACAGGCCATGCAGGTCTCCATCAAGTTGTTGTCCAGTATCTGCTTTCAGTTGTATCATTTGAAATCTGGAATCAGATCCTGATATTGGTACATGACAGAGAACAAAAATTCCCCTAAATTTTTGTATTAATCTCTCTTGATTCCTACTGTATTCCACTTTCTACTGGTGAATAATACCATGTAGTTATGCATTCTAAGCTTGCTTAGAAAATAATAAATTCCATCATTTTAAACCAATTTTCCTATTTCATTTAAAGATATTAACAAGAGAATAAGCGACCTATTTTCAAATTATATGCACTTCCAGTAACTGTTCCAATACTAGTCCCCAGGCCCTTATCACCAGAATTAATTTTAGCATCTTCAGGTAATTAATGAGAATGGCACCCTTGCTAGAGGATGAGACTTTTCAGCTGCAGTGACTATCAATTCCTCTTGCTGTTTTTCATTTCTTCTACATTTTGAAGGACCTCGCAAAGCACATTTGTTTTAATAGCATCTGGCTAAAGAAACCCTGGTGGCAGAGCTATGCGCCACCTCATAGGCAATTGTACCACAGTGCAAGAAATGCTAAAACAAAACTTGTGCCACCTCAACCAAAACAAAGGAAAAAGTGATCCTCCCCAGACAGAAAAAAATAATTTGTGTAAGGGGAGAGGAACATCTTTACTAACACCTAAGTATATAAAAAGCAGTTAACACCCCTTACGAAGACAGAACAAAGCCCTAAAGACAAAAAAGTGCCTCTAAAAAGATTAAGTAAGGGAAGAAAATGAGAGAAAATACTAATTGCTATTCTGTCAGCAGATGGACAACTGTAAAGGAAATATTTGAAATATCAGAGACTTCAAAAGCTCTCTTGTTTATACCACTTTCATTTCTTATACGTATTATATCATGGCAGGTCTAGCAGGGAAAAAGCCTAGCTATCAAAATCAAAGCAGCTTTTAGTAAAGAGGCTGGAGAAAACAATTAGTATGACTGGTTCTGAGGAAATCCTTCGCATATATAAAACTGAACATAATTAACCTATAGTGAAAGAAAAGGAAAAATATGCTATGCAAAAGGTTTCATTTTACAAAACAAAAAAACAAACAAACAAAACACAACAAAAAACCCCAAAAATATTTTCCTAACATTTTGGTTTGCGAATTATAATTGGAGTTTGCTCCTCTCCAGATACGACCTGTAGCCTGCTCTGCTCTGCTCTGCTCTACTCAGTGCAATGTGCCAGCAGAAAAGCAGAATGGGGTAGAAAAATCTGTATTCAGCCAAACTTAGCAGCGGAATTCCTTTAGGATCTCAAAAGTGTAATTCTGCTGTTCTCATGTGTTTGCAAGAAAACTCTAAAATTCCACTGACCTAAAGTTTCCCATCATCAAAGGGTCATGGCAGATCTGGGCATAATAAGTGTAAACCATTCCATTACTAGACATCATAGTCTGTGTCTCTGATCTATCTTTATTTCTCTATTTTTAAACTGTGTGCATCACAGTGGGTTCCAGTTAACCTGACAGAGTAGCAATATACAGTTAGAGCAGAATTGTAAAGTACTATCACTGGAATCTACGGGTAACCTAGCTTCATACCAATATGTGAAAACAAGTGATGCTCCTTTCACAGAGGTGACAAATGATCGCACACCTCAGTCCAGTGTTGACTTTGTAGTAAGTAGGTGCAGCATGACAAAGTGGATGATACATTTCCAAGATAACAATTCCAATTATTGCTGGGCAAACTACTAGGATTTTAACTATAGGGTTCATTCCTTACTGAGAAATTGCCATTTGCTTCCTACTCAGTTTTTTTTATATCAAGGAATTTGCAATGAATAATCACCAAGTCTCTCAGGCTTTTGCACAAAATTTACATCAAGCTACCTCTCCTTTAGAGGCCTAGGAACTCCATGAGAGCCATATCATAGAATCATGGAACCACAGAATCTTCATGGTTGGCAAGGACCTTTGAGATCATCGAATCCAACCAAACAACCTACAATCTCTGCCACTGGAGCATGCCCTGAAGTGCCACATCTAGACGTTTCTTAAACACCTCTGGGGATGGTGACTCAACCCCCTCCCTGGGCAGGCTGTCCCAGTGCCTGACCACTCTTGCAGTAAAGTAATTCTTCCGAATCTCTAATCTAAACCTCCCCTGATGCAGCTTCAGACCATTTCCTCTGGTCCTGTCATTATTCACCTGGGAGAAGAGGCCAACCCCACCTCTCTCCACCCTCCTTTCAGGGAGTCGTAGAGGGCAATGAGGTCTCCCCTCAGCCTCCTCTTCTCCAAGCTAAACATGCCCAGCTCCCTCAGCCTCTCCTCATATGCCCTGGTCTCCAGACCCCTCACCAGCCTGGTCGCTCTGCTCTGGACACGCTCCAGCACCTCAATGTCCCTCTTGTACAGAGAGACAGCTTGATGTACAGATGTGCAGCTTGATTAGTGTTGGGCACAGCGCAAAGGCAGTAAAGGAGTGCATCAGTCAAGACTGACACAAAACCAAACCGGGATTCAGGGGGGCCGATGACAGCTGCTACACTGAAGCTTTTACTGTCAGCTGCCCTTGCCCAGGGCTGGACACATCCCCAGATTTCATCCTTTTCCTTTCCCCAGGCTCCTCAGCCTCCTTGATAATTGTCTCCTGAACAGTGACCAGGGAGGGAGTAACTTTCACAACCTCTTACAATCTGGCCTTCAGTCAACTGAAAATGTCTACAGGCACTTAGTGCTCATGTGCACACTTAGAGCTGTAGGGTTTGAACATCTATACTAAGCCGGTGCTCGAAGTGAGGAGGGGCACTAGAATATACCTCTTACTTCGGGCAAGCATTTCTATTTGCATTGGCTAATCCTTCATGTTAAGGGCATTTATTTCACTTCTGTGGCAGGCAGGTCTGTCACAGATCCCTCTGAGCTCTGAACTCAGCAGGAGTTAAGGGATCCCACCAGGGGGGATGTCCAGGACTGGAACTCGGCCCTCTCTTGCTGCCAGATCAAAGTTACAAGTGCTGGGTGATCCAGCCTCCTGGTCCAGCTCAAACTCAGTAGGAGCTGGGAGGAGGTCTCGTGGTCATCATACCAGAACTAGAAGCAAGATGTCATCTGATAAAGGATCCAGATCCTGCTCCTGCTGCTGTCACCGAGCTCCCACTGAGCTCAGGACTCAGCATGACCAAGGAGACAGGGCTCTCAGACAGCTCTCCACACCCACCAAGCACGTGTTCCGGTGAGAGGAGCACACAGTCCTCAGAGGCAACAGTTTTCCTCTGAGGACGTTACAGATGTTCGTGCCAGCTCCTGTTCAGCTCAGAGTCACATGCACAGAGATGCAAAGAGTCAAAGTGATCAGTGCTACAGGTTAGCTTTGGCTTTTCCTGCTTCCTCTGATTGAGGTACGGCAAAAGGAAGGGATTTACTGAACAGCAAGTTACAAGCCACCAGTTGTTCTGCCTGGCATTTTGCGGGTAGGTGCATAACAGTTAACTTCCAAGGTCCAGATAACATCCTGGTGATCGCTGCAGCAACAGGGTGAGCCCTTATATAGACATACAGGTCATCTCCCAGTCTAGCCTCTCTTGAAATACCCACTGGTTTGCGTTGTGTTTGTCTACTGGATTCTGTCATGCTGCTTTTGAAGGGGAAAGCTGTTGGCATATGTTGTGTTACATGATCCATCATAAGTCCACGTAATGTAATCGTGGATGTGAACCTACAAGGTTTTGTTTACACCCTGCATGCAACCTTTTTTTCTTTAGATGACTAGAAGAGCTATTAAACTGATAGTGCATGGCAAGCCTCCACACGAAGGCTGGTATAAAGTCATCTGTGTTTAGTAAACTGTGTGTCTTGCAAACTGTTATACTGCAGGCTAACATGTGTGAGTATATCTATTTCAGGCTTAAAAAGCAAACAAACAAACAACAAATTTGTGATACTGTGCCAGGGTCTCCAATGTGGTTGTCTTTCCAAAAATCCTAAATGGCTGCAGCAAATGTTTTGGAAACCAGAGGGAATCGTGTAAAGTTCTGTTGCATTTTATATATAAATCACGCTTATTTGTATGTGGAGACTATGTTTTTCCTATTGATATCATTTCAGAGTCATTGTCTGTTTGAGTTAAGAAATATTTCTAACGGTCTTTCTTGATCCCAAGAACTAGAGGTTAATGTACGTATAAACACCAGCTCGTCAGCCTAAGGAAGATGTAAAAGGAAAGGAGTGGTTTTATACTATGTAAGTGCCACAGCTGGCTCTCCTTAGGTAACCAGAGGAGAAAAAAAAAAGCAAAAAAAGCGACTTTGGTAAAGAGCAGGGCATGATGGGATCTGAAGAGAACTTACCCTAAGAGGACTCATTTTGCAGGAGAGAGGAGCAAACATGTTTATTGCTGTCTCCAAACTCAGGTCACCATGAGGAGCTTCTTGTATATGATGTCCATTATTTCTTTCCTATGAGCAGTATAGTCTTATTCTCTGAGCTGACCTGCAATTAAAAAAATTAAGTTCTTTAAACTAGTGGTGGCTAATTTACCAAGTAGCCTGATGAAGAAGAGGTCACCCATTAGAAGTGTCTCCACCCACAAACAGAACAGCCCCCTTCTGAGCGTTGCTCCAGTACTTCCAAGTTCTGGGATATAAACAGATTTTTTCCCCAGGCATAATGGGCTATGATTCTCCATCTCCCAGTCTACACTCCCTGCCCCAGACCAGGAATCCATGGCCATCACCCTACATCAATGCTCCCAGGCCAGCCCACGTACCTGCTGCCTGCAACCTGGCCAGTCCAGGTCTCTCAGCTATTCCCTTCAATCACGTACCTCTTCCTCACTCCTCCACGCATCCCTCAGTCCCACAGCTGCCCTTCCTGACAGCAATCCAACAGAAGGGAAGCCATCAAGCTGCTCCCTCCCTCAAGGTGGACACTGCCTATGTCCTGAGGGCAGCAACAGGGGGGTCAGCAGTGGCCATGAACTAGCACAGAGCAGGTCACAGCTGGATGAAAAAATGGCCTGTGAAATGAGTTGGCCCACTCTGCTTGTTTTCCAAGAACATGATAGATATAGATGTATTGCAATAGAAATAGATGCAGATATAGATGATATAGATAAAGTAACAGGCATCTTTATGATGAATATAAGCTCCAGGACACCACATACCCACGGTATAGGTACAGTGATTACATTTTAAACTTTGATGCAAGTTACCATCTTATCTCATTTCTGTTTACAGCTCCAACGGGAAATCAGTTTCCTGGGCCCAGAATGAGAAAAGCAGCAGAGGAGCACACCTTTGGCAGCGGTTGTCAATCCACATCAACAAAAAAGAGAACCCCAATCAAACTGCAGTGATCAAGCCTTTTTCTAAAAGCACAGATAGTAGCCGACATAGTAGCAGCGCTACGTTTCCAGAGGCCAGTGCCAAAACGCTTTACGATGTTTCGGAAGCAGAAGAGCAATACCCAGCTCAGTACCGACCACAGACTCCCTCGCCTATCAGCACCTTGAGCCACAGAACTGCCTCCGTTAGCCGAACAGAAGATGAGGCCCCTACCTTCCAGTCAGAGCCTCCTCAGAGAAGTAGCTCCTCTCAAGGGTCCCTGATGGAGCAGATCAGTAGCGTGGTTACTCGCTTCACAGCCAACATCAGCGAGCTGAACTCTATGATGCTTTCAACAGCCACTCCAGGGACAATGGTGGCCACTCCTCTCTGTTCTTCATACCTGATTCCACGGGAAATCCAGCTCCCTACGACAATGACCACGTTTGCAGAGATCCAACCGCTTCCTGCCATTGAAGTCAATGGCGCTTCGCAGTCAGATAGGAAACCTTCAAATGGCAGCGTCAAAGAAGGCACTTCAGAGACCCCATCAGCCAAGCAAGACCTTGAGGAGTTGGTAGCTTTAACTCCTCCTTCTCCTTTTAGAGACTCTATCGATTCTGGAAGTGCATCTCCCAGCTCACCGGTTTCCGAATCAGCTCTCTGTATCCCATCCTCCCCAAAGTATGACACGCTCCTCATCAGAGATTATACTCAAAGTTCTTCTTCGCTGTGAATGTAGTTCAAGACAATGTTGGATCTCAACGACTACAAGCAAGTAGTGAGGGGACAGCCAAGCCTTCAAGATCTCCAGTGTTTATGCAGACAGAGTGAGAGGCGTTGGGTCATCTTGTGAGAAATGTAGAGGAAGAAGAGGAATTACTTGAGAAGTGGAAACATCAGATTAATTATGCTGTTTTAAAGACAAAATGACTCTTGGCAGATTATCGTGGCCTTAAAAAAACATGGGCTTTTCAGAAACACTGAATCTATTTTTGAGGGCTTATAAGGAGTCTGTTAAATCAGTTACATACCAAGTGCTTTGCTTTAGTATTACAACGAACCGTGTGTACAATATACGGGGAGGGGGGGAAACTAGATTGTAAACAACTGTACAATGGCTTGTTTGTTTACTCTGATTCCTTACCCAGAAGTGAACCTTGATCTTTTATCAAGAATAGAAGACCAAACATTGAATGTACATTTTCTAACAGACTCAAATCTGGGACCAACCTGTCAAGCTTTCTTTTTTTTTCTATGAAGATCTCAAAAAGCAGTAATGTATGTTCGATAACTACCAAACTTTTTGCTGAAGCGTATTGTGTCCGTGATGCGTTACACGTGGATAACACTAAGCTGAGGCTTTGCAGTGAGTGACTGCAATATGGAGGGCTTTACAAGTGACTTCTCAACCTACACATTTGTTTATGAAATTCTCTTCTACCAGTATCAAAATTTCGATTTGTTAGCATTGGATTCACCTTCACAGCAACAAAACCCAAGGAAGATTTCCTGACTATTTCACCATGTTGCCAACTAATAATGAAGTAGCAAAAAATATTTTCTGGAGTACTGTTTTGTAATTCCCTTATCAGGGCAAGTTGTTGAGGTGAATATTCTCTTTCTAGCAGCACTACCAAGCTATATTATAGCTGTACTCCCTACTGAAATGACTACATTTTTATGGATGTTCTTATGCTAACATTGCCAGTTAAAATATTTATTCGGGCTCCCATAATCTGTGCTTGTAAGGAACAGGTAAACACCCTAAGGATTTTCTCCATACTTTGAATGACAGCATTTTAGGAGACCTATCTGGATTATGATGAATGCTAACTGTCAGTGGAAAGGTTGTTGTAATCATAATTCATATATAGGGAAAAAACCCTGTGTCAAAATCTGCTTAGAGGTGATTTAGCTACTCTTTAATAAGCAACAATTTTAACTTTATTTAGCTGCTGATGCCTTGCAGCTATGAACTGTGACAAAACGAACAAAAAAACAAACAAACACACAAAAAAAAAGAAAAAAATACTTTCAAAGCAATACAGAGTAAAGGTTAAAACAGAGAAGACCTAATGAGATATGAACCAACAGAGTCTTTCTTTGTTTCTTAGCAACTCACAGAAGAAGCAAGGGGATTCCTCATATTTTTTTCCTATATCAAGGTAGTACAGTTTAATGCACTTCATACTGTCACAGCACTTTTTTAATACAGGCAGGGAAGAGTTTTAAAGTTTGAATAGAAGCTAAATAATTTTTGATAGGTGTAGTTACATAGAACTTGTAAGTCAGGCCCTAAACGCACGCTGTATTGGCTCTCTCCTTCATGACATAGCTGTCCTCAGGTGCCAAACTTTTATGGGTTAGTTTTATTTTATTTAAGGATAGTATGAAGTGGTGAACAATGTGCTTCAATTCAAAGTTGAGTTGATGTAGCCTTATATAGAAGACAGCCTCATGGAAGGGAGCCTTGAAATAAGGCTGCTATGTTTCATTTTCAAAACCTTTAGATCTTACTTATTCAAAGACAACAAGCATTTTGCAATCAAAGTTCATACCTCCTTTTTCTCCCTCATGTTCAAAATAATAAATATTTGATCAAAAAAACCCAAAAAACAAAGTAAAAAAGAAATCACGTTCACATACTTTAGCAAAGAGCGTTTTCTATTCCTTTGGGAAGCTCGTTTCACCATTATTGCTGCACCCCAACTTGCTGCTCAACAACATTAAAATAAAAAGTAATAGATGGCTGAATCCAGGCTAACACCTCACAGAGGTACTCTGGTGGCTCTGTACGTCCTGCACAAGGCAGCGTTACCCAACCGCAGTCTGTGGGCATGCTTGTTTTGCCAGCTACGGTCACTTACTAGCTGTGCCTATAGCACGAAGCGGCAGGTCACAAACCAGCTCTACTCCAAAAGGCAGGTAGGCACATCAAGTCATGACTGTAGGTCCTTGTTGCTCATATGTAGCTCTTGCTTCCTCACTTGACTGATTAGCAGAGACTCCGTTTGTTTCCAGACCAGAGCTTGGTTTTGCCCTCCTGGGTTAGAGTATTAGCATGTCTCATCGTTCCCCACCTGCCCATGACTTCAGGAGAAAGCATCTTCTTTCATAGGTTACAACCCACGTGTCAGGGAAGGGCATGTCCAAGCAGTCTGGGACACAAACATGCTCATTTAGGGAGTCTGGACCACTTAAATATTGTTCATGGAAGACTTATGATAATATATGTTTCCCATCAGTGCAATATTGTTTTGATATACACAGAGCATACTGAGATAGTGAATTTCAGTTGAATTTCAAAGGGATTCTATTAATATCTGTTATCTTATACTTTAAGTTGTTGACCAATGTCCTTATTAGGACGTTCTCCATCTTGATCTTTACCCAGCCTTTTAGGTTCCCGTTTCCGTAGTCTTTTCTTATGTTGGTGGACAGTTAATATTAACGTATTCCTGCTAAAATCTGTGGGCTTCACCCCACTATGAAATAATCAACAGTGGAAACAAGGATTATACAGAAAGACATAAAAAACTTCTCTTAAAAATAAAATCAGTAAAAAGGAGTGAGAAATAGAAACTGACAAACCATGACACAGCATAAATATACCTCTTCTGCTCCCAGATTGTAATTCCGCACAATCCTGGCCATAGCTATTGCTCAGAGCTTCTTGACAACTCTCACATATCATTTCAAGATGGTGTGTGTATATATATGTGTGTGTGTGTGTGTGCGCGCGCACATGCATACGTGCACACACACAAACCCCTCAATCTAAACCTGAATACATGTTTTAAGAGGCTAAAAAACTAATGTTACAAAACCTGAATTTTAAACACTTTTGCTTATTCTCACTTCAGGAGGACTCTTTTGCATTTTTTATATATCCATTAGCCACAGCAGAAATTTTAATTGCACAAGGAACCAAGGATGGGCACTGCTGAGATTTTACCTCCCAGTTGTCAGTCTATCTTTAATGAAAGATAAGTCAGCCTTAGTGGCATTTAAAGAAGGCAAAATCCATTTTAATTTTACAGGCTGGAGTGCCCCAGTGTCACCTCATATGATATGTTTGGATTTCATCAAAGGTAGCAAAGGTTTTTTGAGGAAGAAGATAACAATTATCTAATAACTGCAGGCAAAACAGGTCAGTGGGAGATTTGCAAGACTGGAAAGTACTTTGTCAGTGGGTTTGACACAAGAAAAAAGAAAATTATGCATGGCAGACATTATGATTTCATTACGCTGTTTGTATGCCAGTCTCTGTTTAGGACATTAAGATATAAAGGCAGGGGTTTTCAGCCATAAAAACAATGGTTACAATCAGGAACACTTTCCAATCTAACTAAAGAACGTGCAAGTACCAACTGAATGGCTTGAAATTGCCTTCCAATTTAGTGCTGCTGCCAGAAAGGGAATTAAAGGAGTTGAAACTATTGTCATTCTTGACCACAAAGACCTCAGAAAATCACTTGTTTCTTTTGTGCTTGAGGCCAACCCTGAAGAATGGAGGTGTGACCACCTCTGGAACCTGTGCTTTTGAAATAAAGGAATCGCTCTGGCAGGCCGGTTGGGAAGAAGTGTTAGCAATACTGAAGAAGAACTGTATTTTTTAATTGGCTCTGAAGAATAATTGCATGACTTTGGAGATGTGCTTCCTTGTATTTCTATCTGAACATTTGGTGCCTAGATTCATACAGATACCTTAGACCAGAGATTTTTAGACCATGGTCCACAAAGCACTTGCTGATGTTTCATGAAGCCTGGTTGATCACAAGGTGCTGGCTTCTTCCACTGATTTCCAGCTACAAAAGTGAATTAAAAGTTAAATGCTAAGTAAAAATTAACTGTTAAAAGTTTTAAAAGCAAAAAAAAAAAAAAAGTTAGCTGCTTGAATGTTTATTCAGTTGCCGCGTTTGCAAAAGGAAAACTTCGTGATCAAAACTGAGAGAATAAGATCTCCAAAGAGAGTAAATGGGAAGGCCAATCCATGATTCAGACACTGGGTGATAGTGGAGTTCACCTGGGGATGTTTTCCTTAGAGAGACCAAGACCAGACTGAAAGGCAGCATAGCTGTGGGTGTAAATTCTGTAGAGGAAAGTGTGCAACTGTGCTATTCTGCTTAATACATCATTTATGAGGTGAGAGGAAAAAACATGACAGCAACAGACAGCATTCCAAAAATGTCAAGTCCTTAGGGAAATCAGAGCACTATGCTCAGGATTAATAATGTGACCGTGACTTTCTTAATGTACTGGAAACCAGTGTCAGGGCTGACCCGAAAAAGGACTTTGGTGTCTAAAGTTAGGATTTGAGCAGAATTGAATACCTATGTTTAAAATTCAATTTTAAAACCGCTATTCAACCTCCACCTTACTCAGAAATCTAGCATTGTGTGTCTGCGTGTGCTCAGAACTACCCTGATCTTGACACATCTAAGGAGCTTTGCACCCAACTCATGCTAAAACCCATCAGGGATGCAGAAAACAGCGGTTCCCAGGTTTAATCCCTGTATATCCCATAAATGAGTACACAGAGCACCCAGCACACAGGCCAACAGGATCCTACTCCCTCTAGAATGGAGTAGAAATCACCCTTTGTTTTAAGGCTGTGGGTCTGGTTATGCTGCTGTTTTTGTAATAGCCTTCAGGTTAGAGCAGTCAGGCAGAAGGTGAGACCTAAATTCAGACCCAGCCATTGCCAGAGGTGATTGAAATCTTCCTCCTGGCTGGAAAATGCTCTGATGGACTCTGTGTTGGGGCACCCTCTGTTCATCTCGCTAAGGTAACTTCACGAGATAGAAAGAAATTCAAGAGTCTCAGAGTAGCAAAGGAACTCTGCACCCTGATAGGACATACGCTTTGTATAATTAGGGATGGTATGTGACCGTTTGATATACAATACTTTAAAAATCTCGGGAGCAGAAACCGGGTGAGTATCTTAACTACAAAGAAGTGGAGACAACGTTTTTTCTGTGCTATGTATTGGCTAAAAAAAAATAAATACTTCCCTGAAAAGTGCTTTAGTGACAGGAGGGGAGGACATGCCCTTCCCTACCTCTGGGTCTGCAACCATCTTGTCTTCCACCTGGAGTTCTCAGACTCTTCTGCGGACAGGGAGAGTCTGAATCTTCCTGAATAGGTGAAGGAATTAAACTGAGACTGCAGAAAAAAGGGACTAATTTCATTTTTCTCCAGCCATCTTTTACAAAAGCCACCCATCATTGAAACAAAAATTATAGCCCTGTCTGGAAATGGGTCACGGTTGGAAATTAGTATTTTTTGTGCATATCTTTCCATACTGGCTCAAGTAAAGTAATCTCAGACATCTCTTTCCTTGTCGCATTGCTTTCCTGGGCACCTAACTCTTCTCGAAAACTTCACAGTAAGGTTAGACATTTAACAAAGGGTTCTGGCCTCCACGCTAGAGCCAAATAGTCTAAAACAATAGTTATTGCATGGCATAACTTTAAGTGCTGAAGTCCTTTACTAGCACAGGCCCTTTATCTATTGAGGTCAATGGAATCACTCCAGGTTAACACTCGCGTAAAGAAAACCAAAGTTTGATAGTGGCCAACCAAATCTAAATCTTGGCTATTTGCTTCAGCAGAGAATAATAACAACAGGATGTTCTTCCTACTTCCTTTCGGATCACACAGCAGATGTATTTTATTAGGGTCATTACTGAAGCAACTTGCTAGGCTTGGTGAATAGTACCTTCCCACCTTTCTTCTTTATCATCGCTGCTTTAGCAGGTGTCCCCATGGGAAAATCGTACTTTGACTAAATGTGTTCAGGGATGTGAGAGAACATGTCCAAAAATAAGAATCAGGTCACAGTTTTCTGGCAGTTCCATGAATCTCATAAAAGGAAGTCAATAGTCTCCATGAACAAGAAAATCATTCATCTGCTACCCATTTCAGTGTGCACTGCATGTATGAAAAACTCCAGCTGAATTATCTGGATTCACTTTTTTTGCTGTGGTTTACTATTATACCCTCTGTCCAGATCCCTGCATTTGCCGCTTACAGTTTTATACTGTGAAAAGGAAAAAAGATACAGACCAGTGAAGCATAAAGGTAAGCAAAAAATTCATCTAGTGATGAATTGGTGTATGTGGCTGGTTTTGTCTCATCTGAGTAATGACAGTACAAACAATAATCACTAAGTCACTCCGATCTGCCAAATGGGAACAAATATACTATGTATATTACATGTACTAATAGGATTATATGGCAGCTGCTGGTGGTATTTGTAATTAGAAATCTATATAGAATATAGATGTTTTAGAGAGACGGTGCCAATTCTAAAAGATTTCTGTGGGCTACAAGTGCTTGTAATTATTTTTTTTTAATTTGCTAATAACTTATGAACAACTGGTTTCAAACATTCTGTGAGCGTTTGTTCTTTTTTATGTTGTTGCTGCTTATACTATTAAAAAATAGAGAATGTAAAGTTATTATTTTGATGTGAACTGAAAATGATTTTTCATAAAATTTAACATTTTTATCAGCTCTGGTTTTGCTTTCTACCTGTACAAATGTAATTTATTTTAGCATTGAAAAATGCATTTGCTTGTTTCTCGATTGTCTACATCATGTTATAGTTGGTGTTTATGTAGAGTCAGGTACTTTTTGAACAGTATTAAAAAAATTCTGTGATATGACTGAAAACTGGATTTTTTTCTCTGAAATACTTAGTTACATTTTCAGTGCATTTTTCTGCAAATCATGTGTGCCTATACACATTCTCGTCAATGATAGTCTCTCTCTCCCTGTTGTTTTAGAGGATTAACTTTACATCCATAAATAATAGTTACATGCCATCCTAGTGCACTTTGATCTTCTGTTTTGAAACAAACGCAATCTCATTGATGAGATATACATGGATTTTCAGGTCAAGAGGAAATAGTATAATGATCTAGTCTCAAACAACAGAAAACAAGGCTGTTCAACCGAGAATTCCTATATCAAAGTGTTATTTTTATAGCTGTTGTAAGATACCATGGCAGGTTCACATCTAATCTTGAATTGTAAACAGAACATCTGAGAAAATTTTCTATATGCTTTAATAATTTGGTTTCTAGCACTCTGCTGTTGCCACCACTAGAAATCCGTGCCTTACCTCAAGTCTGGCTACATTCTGTTTCCAGCCAACAGACTGTGTTTTACTTTCCCTGGTAAATGGGGAAAAAAACCCAACCCAACCCAACCCAACCCAAACCAAAAAAAACCAATAAACCCCCCCAAAATCCCCCCAACTTTCCTATTTAGAAATCTCCATCCCACTCCAAAATCTGCTCTTTCTTAGACAGCCGTGAATCTGGAATAATTGCACTGCGTGCAGTGAAGCAGCAGAGTGTGAGCCGCAGCCCTCAGATAAAAGACTCTCATACATACCATTTCCTAAACACATCTCCAGAGAGACGGCTGATTTGCTTTATTTGCTGTTGAAGAATTGAAGGGAATAATTTCATAACACAATGGGACGTAAAGTGCCCATCCCCAGGTAAAAACAATGTGAATTCATATCATGTCTTTGAACCACCTAAAAGTCCACATCCCAATGCAGAATTACATGGCAGTTCTTTCAGCAAAACAGGCTGCTTTAGGTGAATAATATTTTATCAAAAGAAACAGTGCAATTACACTTAGGAGACAAGGATTTTGAAAAAATATGCAGTAGCCTGCTTCATTCCAGAGTATTTTTTTAAATCATTCTCTGGAACACTGGATCCATATATGCCATGCTCCATCACCACCTCTCAGCTGTGTTTCTTCTGGGTTTCTGTTATCACTGCAGTATGATGACCTTCAGAAACTCATAAAGTAATAAATCACACCAGAGACTTAATCACAGATCAGTGTTTACATGAAAGGAGAGGGGTTCGATTCCATTATAGGCCTTCAGAAACATCAGGGCACTTAGTGGCGAGAAAAGAAAAAGCTCATTTTCTTGGAAGTTTAGAGTCTAATTTCTCTGCCTGTCAAGAGTATGATCTTTCTTTCATGTTTGGTCCATAAATACCATCACATACCAGAGAAGCCTTGCTGCCAGTGCTGCTACAAAAAAAAAATTAAAAAAAATATAAAAAAAAAAAATCGCTGTTACCAGTGTAGAAGGTTGTTTTCTTAAAAAGCCCCTTCTGGTGATATTCACCCTATTCCAGCTGCCCAAGTCATGAAGCAGCAATAGGCAAAAAGTGTCCTTAAGAGAAGCAGCACATGAGTAGATAAGCAAGTTCAAGGCTTCCCTAGGCCTTACGCAGATGAACTAATACATGGGCTGGGTGCTCCTTTCCGTCTCCCATCCTCCTTCTCCTCGCAGCAAGGATGAACCTTGGGAACAAGCCTGGAATTTTAAGAACTGGAATCTGCCTTCGCGTCTGCTCAGGGGCTGTTTAATAACTTGTTTTCCTATTGTAGGAGTTTAAGACCAAACCACAGTGGAGTGCACGAGGCTTTTGCTACGGCAAAAGAATTAGACTAGATTTCTTTCACATATACAGAAAGCTTTGTGATTTATTTACATTTTTTCAGGGAAATTCAGCTTAAAAGCCCCATCTGCTTTTATTTGTTTGGCTGCTTGTAAGCCAAGTCTTACAATTTAGACATTTATTATTTCTTTTTTTAGATTAAAACAAAGCAACCAGCACGCTTGTTCACTCTGATTTTGTAACAGGGCTTCAAAACTTCCCTCTACGTAACTTACCACACACAACTCCTTCCCAAAGGTCTGTAAGCTGGAAGCTTCACTGACAAGTGTTGCCTGGGCTTCCTCACATGTGTTGTGAACACATATATGTTCACATGAATATGAAAAGAGTAAGGCCAGATTTGTGCTTATTTGGTAAGGTAAAGAATAGGCTGAAGTGCTTGTCACAAGATTTATGCGGTGTGTTATACACATCATGGGCTGTCATTTGGCCCTAATGAGAGAAATTCCCAGAACCTGGGTCTCCTCTACTGAGCACCTTCTGCCCGCGCCGCCATTTGGGGAGCTCCAGAGCTTCAATTATGAATGGACTTAAATGTGTGTAAGTAACGAGGATGTCAGCTGAATCTCAACTTAAGAATCACTTTAGACTCACATTTAACTAACCGTGTTGGTACGTCACTGATGAGTCTGGAGAGGAAGACACAAAGAGGACATGGACTCTTAAGAATCTCAGTCTAAGACTGAGAGGACAAGGTTGGCTTCCGAGGACAAAAAAACACCACAGTGCGTGCACAAACTAAGGCGTCAACAGCAAGCTTGCAAACGAAATGCCAGCAAGGCAAAATACGAAAAGGACATGTTCTATATCTATATAGAAAGAATAAAAGTTACATATGGGATATTGAGATAAATTGACTCCGACAAATAAGGAAAAGGACACCAAAACCAAAAATTCAAGGCTGTATTAGAAGTGCTTGCTGATATATTACTAGAAGAGTAATCATGAGACTGTGAATTTAGGAAGCAACTAAAGAGGCCAAGACAACTCTGGAGGTAGATTGCCCAAAAAGTGCTAAATACCACGTTGCCATGAAGCAGACTGTGGACGGGAGAGCATTAAAGAGCAGGAGAGAAATCCTGGAATGATCTTAATAAGGTCGCTGGATTTCCATGCCAGTGTCATACTGAAAATCTGCCACAAGATATAGACTGTTGAGAAGACAATATTTCCTTTCAGATAAACTTGTCCTATTTCCTCTTCTGAGTGTTTTTCTTTGTTATTTTCTGACCAGAAAGATGCTGGGCAGTTAGATAACTGCCATAGGAAAATCCGGCAGCAAGTTACTGCAGCAAAGTTGAAAGCACAAAGACTTGCCACATTGTCCTTTGGGAAGATAAGGCTGGCAAGCGTTGTCCATATACGAATACCAAATGTCAGAAAGCATTCAGCCAAACAGCAGGCTTCACCAAGCCGCGTCTTAAAGCCATATAATAGAGTGCCTTGGCTTGTGCCACTTACAGTTTATCCCAGCTGCCTTCCAAATAGCCCTGGGAGGCTTGGAACGATGACTTCATGAGGTTACAAAATACCAGGCTTCTTGGTTGCGCTGCTGCTCCAACAGCAAACGGCATCTGTTGGGGCTGGGGAAAAGCACGACGACAGCCCAGACATAACACGGCATGTGTGTCTCCAGTGAATTAAAATCCTCTAACCGCAGATGAAAATCCGTAGCTGAACACAGCTACAGAGAAGTCACTTCTGCTGCAAATACCCACAGAAATAAAGGGGAGCTCATCGGGCAAAACCAGCTTGAATTCAGTCCAAAAGGTGCGCGTTTCTTGTATTGTGCGGCAAAACTTCACCTGTAGCATTGTGAAAACAGGCTGAATGCCAAAGGAAAGGAAAGAAATCATGTAGCATTGCGCAGAAAAGGCCAGCTCTGCTGCGAAGGATTACATGAAAATATAGGAATTGTCTTTTGCTCTATTATTCCGGAGTTATCTGCTGATGACTGACCATGGAATAGTGAGTTTTTAATTCCTTCATTGTCCTTTCACTACCCCAAGCAGAAAACAAATTCACAACGTGATAACCGACAGGGGATGTTCGACCACCTCATACTGCATTGATAGCAGCTGCCTTCAAAATAGCCTGGGAGATACAAGGAATGAGTCAACACTGCCTGAGAGGGAACATGCAGCCAGTGGAATGAAGCAGAACACCACATATGTTTTACCGAACGAGGTAAAAAAAAAAAAAAAAAAAAGACTCAGATTACAGCAATGTCAATCCTGAATAACTTCACTGAAAATACTGGCAATGAGTGTGAATGAGCCTTGTGAGTGTGTAACGGATCGCAGCCTGAGGCTGTGCTCGGAGTGACTGGCAGTGTAATACCTGCTGTGTTTGTTTTTTCTTAAAATGTTTCCGTAGCAGAAGTTTGCCAGAGAATGTGCAGCTTTTGTTAATTAGTATTTGTTTTCCCAGCTTTTATATTTGATAATTTTCAATAATTTCTTGTCTGTGAATTTTCCTAGAAAAGTTGTCCACAAAAAACAGTGTACCTGAGTTCCATTGTAAATCTCCTAAAACCTTTTACTTTTGCTATTTTAATCAGTCCTTGGTAATTTTGTATCAGTACTGCCAGTACTGGTTATTTTTCACTTAAACTAAAACCCTGAAAAACAAATCCCAGTTCTAATTAAGCCAACGGGAATTCAGCCATAGAAGTACTTAACCAGTGAGTAAGTCTGAAGTTTATTGTTAACCCTATTTGTGTTGGAGCTGATAACAGCCCATGGGCATCACCAGGGGCACTGTTCCTGGTAAGGAACAGCTGAAGGGGGATAATTTTCTGCGTGTTCACAGAAATACAGCTCCTGACTAGAGCTGAACTTCCTCCTGACTAATACCCTGCTTTATTCTGCACCAATTACCTTGGATACAAAGCTAGTTTTCTGGGAAACCAAGTTCACTAGGACACTCACAGGCTACATTGTGCCAGTCTGTCTCAGTGCCAGAAAAACGTTCCCATTCATCTTAAATTTACTAGGATAGACCAGATATAAACTCATGTTCTCTGTTTTAGGACTTATTCAAACTTGAAACATGAAAAAAATCAGGGTGGAACACCAAGAGATCAACACAGTTGGATCAAAACCGAAGGTAATGATCACCCTGTGGTCAAAAACCTTCTTAATTTAACAAATTTCAAGTCTCATCTCTTCTTCTGTCCTATGGGGAAGAGGTGAAGCTCTCCAAACCAGTATTCAAGTCCAGTCCCAAGGAGTTTTTGCCACGGCTGCTGGGACATCAAGCCCCAGCCATCAGGCCAACTGCTAAATCTCATTCTCCTCAGCGATGGCAATCGTTCGGATGGAGTTATCAGGCAGTGGGAGGGTATTTAGCTGGGTTAAACACGTGCCATTAATTCCTAATACCCACTAGCTAGGTAATAAACGTGTACTTTTTGTATACGCTATATGTTTTTTGCGTAGGGTGTTTGGTACATGGCTGGTTGAGGTGCCATTTTATGCAGCCTTCAGCAAATAGTAAGGGGTGCTCTTTCTCGGAGCACTTTGTGTTTTCTAAAGATGCCATTTATGCAAACACTAGAATTGACTTATTTTATTTATGATTTTTTTTCAACACTAGACAGCAGTAAAAATATTCTAATTGTTCATCATCTTTGTTTTCTTGCTTCTCTTTAAAACCTCTTTCTAGCGCCGATCGGATGCCGTACATCTGCAGCGTGTCAGCCCACGTTGCACAGCACCCGACAGGTGAAGCGTGTTACCTACACAAGGAAATAACACTGGGTTTTTTTGCTCCACCCACACATCGAAACAAAAGTCACGGAATAGGTCAAATGTAATTACAGTTTTTATGACATGGTTTCATTCTTCAAACATTTCTGTTTGTTAGTTGTCAATTTAGACTCGGCAGACAATAATAAGGTTTCTGATACTCAAAGCCACTGTGATGCCACCTATGACGATTCAGTTTGGCATTTTCAGTGAATAACTGGATCCATAGTCTATGTGAATCACTTTTTGTAATAAATATTTTTGTATGAGAAGTAGAGAGAACCAAAAAGCGGATCCCTTATGGCAAAGTGGTACAGATCTTAAAAGGAAAATTTACTTAATTGCTTTAGTGTTATTTCAGTATTTTTATCTTACTAAAAATATCTCAGTCATAAAGATGGAAAGGATAATGGGGTTTCGTTCATTTCTCTGGGACATCTCTTCGTTATTGGCATCAATACACAGAGTTACTGAGTCAGTTGGCCATGATCGCCCAAATTCGTGCATGTTGATGGCCTAGCGCAGCTGTGTGGTAAAAAGTGCTCTTTCAAATGTTCTACCCTGAACTTTAAGCTATAGAAATTTTGCCTCCCATTTGCACAAGCTTAAAGCAGACGCACGGTCTGTTATACATCAGCCAAAGTACGGTAATTTAGCAGGTTGAGTGGTACATGACAACCCCCCCAAAATCCAAAGCAACTAAATTTCCTTCTTTCTAGTGTAAGAAAGGCAGGTATTGCTTTTTCAGAGGAGAAAAGCAGTTTCCATCAGAGGTGACATGATAAGGGAATGACTAAGACAAAGAGGCTCCAGCAAAGGCTTGTAGAACATCTCTTATCACACAGACAAAAGGACAAACTGATTCCTCCTGGATTAGTGTCTAGAAGGGGAGTCAAACATTTAACCAGGGCTAACGACATTGAGCAATCTTTTACCAAAAAGGAAAGAAATAAACTAGTCAGATAATCCCTTTGGGTGTAGCATAAAGAGAAGTAAACAGAGGCAGGACATGCGGGAAGAATTTTGGGCGCCTCGGACAGACTGTGAACCCTGGAGTACCCAACCAATGGGAAACAGGGGTGGGAAAAATTCGGCCGGGATTAGGGAATAAAAAGGTGTGTTTCAAGAACTGGAAGTGTGCCTACTTGCTAGGTCACCCGCTCTTGCAAGAACGTAAATAAAAATGTGCTTCACAGAGGATTCTGCCTGAGCCTGTTTCATTCCGACCGGAACTTGTTTCTCACACTAGCATTCCCTTTAACTAGACACAGTTGTCTGTCTTTAAATATTCAACATTATGGAAAGTCAAAAAATAAGCTGACAAAGGGGAACCAAGTTCCAAATTAATGAGTCTGCTAAAAGGAAGAGAATTTTGATCCACTGTAAAAGAGATCAAATCGTGGGGAAAAAACATGAATAAAACGCAGTACGTGACTTCTGACTTTGAAATCACATTAGCTGCGTTTCCACTTTTAAAAATTATAATAAAACTTTGCTTTGCACTGGTAATAGTTAGCATTGCAAAATCCGAGTGAAGACAAGGCAGTGATAGCTTTTTATGCGGTGCAGCAAGCTGAGGTCAGCTCATGGGGGATAATTTAAGGCTGACCCCGAACACACCCTGTGAACCACCCCTCACACCTGGAACTCAGTGGGATTTAGCTAATTATCTCTGTGACTTGTAAAAAGACGGAGTCCTGTTTTGTCATGGGAAGGATTTAATGGTCAGCTTAAAAGGTCCGAAACCTTCTCATCCATCCTACTTCCTCAGTGCAGCTTCATCCAGCCTAGGCTCTGCAGGCAAATATTCGGATCCAGTGCAATAAACCTTTCGGCTAGAACCTCAGCTTTGCCGTTTCTACACTTCCCATCTCAACTGCCACTCGGCTAAAGTATTTGCAAAAAGAGCCTGTAAGGAAAAATATCTTTGCAAAACCCTTCCTCGGGGTTTTATTTCCAAATAGGGTTATTTAAGCACTGTTTTTCTTCTGTCTAGCACGGCCCCACTTCCTGATGTCAGAAATCCCTTTGGTGGAGCAAGAATGGTGCTGGCTGTCAGCTCTGTGGGTTTTACTGTCTTGTCACATGAGAGATAATCCTATTATTTCTTCCTTGAACTCGCTTCGTAAGGATGAAGAAAATGAAAAGCTATAAACCAACAGATAGAAAAACGTAATAAAACCCACAACATATTATGTAGTAGAGAAAGCTGCAAATATCAGGATTTTTTCAGGTGACACGCTTAATTACAACCTTCTCGATTCCTTTTTATGCCTTATTACTTGGCTTGGATGATCCTTAGCTTCAACAACTCCTCTCTGTGTTGGAATCAAACCTCTAATGAGACACTATAGTGTAAATGATTTCCCCAAAATCCTCTACAAAGTCTATGCAGAACAAAGAATTGAATTCATCCCAAATTCTAGGCAACACCCTTAATGTATATGCTCTTCTCTCACCCCAACAAATCAGTAACACTTTGGCTCTTCTTGGTTGCTTGGAGCCAGCTAAAAATTATCACTGAATGCTCCCCTAAAGGAGCTGGTTTTTTCCCCAATATGCGTTTCTTCAGCGGGCCATTTAAACTTGGCAAAGGACTACAGCCAAAAAAGGCTATCTCATGATCAGCATCTATTATCTCCTCCTTTCAGCTCCTTTTACTTGCTCCTTCCCACAAATATTTGTTATGCTAGTCCTTCTTTTGTGCTCCGGAAATATTATGGTGCGTTATGGAGAGGACAGTTTGGGGCTTGATTGTTTTTGTTCATGTACTAGAAATAGTGCTATGGCCCTTTCACAACTGAATAAATACTCTGGTCTTAATGCAAACGTATATACAGGTAGTTGCATCCTGGCAGATGTACTGTTTATCCATAACATTATTCGTTTATTTACTCTTACTGTGTTTCACATAAGTGGTTCACAAATCCCAAGAGAGGAAACAAAACTTTTCAAAACTTTGTACGTCGGCCTTCATTTGTATCATCCTCAAAATTATTCGCCTCAGAAGACATCTGCTCCTTAAGGTCACTGCTAAGCATCAGATGTCTTTCAGAGTGGATTAGAAGTACTCCTGCATAACATCCTGTTGTGTGACACCTTTTTTTTTGTTTCCCCAGCATCTGTGAAGTTACTATTGCCAGACGCAGACTGCCTTATGAACTGGTGCCCCTTCTCAAACTGCGTCAGCCATACCGAGTTAATGGAGAGCGTTTCAGCGGAGTGGGTGGGTGGCGAACCACACAGAACTGTGTCGCATTCAGGGAGCCTTTTCCTTCCTTCTTGTCTAAAGCTGTTACCCAAGCCTCTGCGGTTACCAAGGAGCAAGCGCCTCTGGAACCTGTTTACCTTAGCCCTCCGGTAGCAGGGGATAACTCTTCAACAAGGCCAGTGTAACAAAAGGATATTACACCACTGTTCTCCACAGAATGGGGCAAAGAAATGAAATAAAATTAAAAAAAAAAAAGACGGACTGCTGAGAAGGAAACCTTCTCCACTGGAGAAATACGAGATGCAACACTATTTTGCTGATATTCTTTGTTCTCGTCCATGATGGTTATCAGGGAGATACTGGATTGAGTTTGTAAATAGAGCAACTGGCAAAAAGTACCACTGAATTCGCCAGGACTGTATTGATTTACACCAGCTGGGCAATGGAGGAGGAAGTTAGCTCAATTTTGCTAACAACCCTAGTGAAAGCTAGCTTGGCTTTCATTCCTTTTAAGCCAGCTTGGCCAAAAAGACTGTAAATCCTAAATAGGAGAGTCAGGAGGAGAAACAGAAAGCTCACAGCAGGGAAGTGATACTATCATGAGGCAGGGCTGCATTTAGCACTAACGGGTCCACGCTGCTCGCAGCATTAAGGTGTTGCTGTATCTGAGAAAGCTTTAAACCACCCAGGCTGGGCAGTGGCAGCAGTTCACCAGAGGTACCACCGGATCTACCTGTCACCTAACAAACACTTAGACACCGACTCATGCCGTGTTTTTCATTGCCACAGCTCATCTGGTATTGACAACTGCCCTGGGTGGTCTAGTGCTAGGGCAGGTGTCCCTGCACCCTCTGCAGGTGCAGTGGTGATGGTACCAAGAACGACGCGGGAGCTCAGCTCTTTAAAATAAAGTAGGCTCTATATCCCCTTGGCAGGAACAAACACTGATGTCTGAGTAGCCTTAAAAATTGGTTTGTGAGTACTTTGGAAATTTCCTGCCTTTTCTGTATCTACGTGGGTTCATCTGAAGGAGATTCTCGCTCACTTAACAAAACAAGATGCCTGAACACCAGCACTGAGCTCCTCTCCTAATCACAACAGCAAACACAGCAGACTGTTCCCTAACCTGCTGCATTTTCAGTTTTAGATATAGATTATAAAATAATCCCCAAAAAACCTGCACAATATGAGCAATCCAAAATTGTTCAGCTGAAGATTTCTGCACATCACTGCTTTTCCCTGGAACAACAGAAATGCATAAATTCATGCATGACTGTGTTATCTCACATCTTACTACCTCCATCTGCTGTTTTGCACGTGTACTATCACTTTCACCTTCCAAGCCTGAAAAAAAAAGCAATTATGTTTTGACCAATAAAATGGGTAGATCCCAGACCTCTAATAATAATGGCTATTAATACTAACAGAGAAATTGAAAGAGCCCTGCTTAACTGCCTTTGCATTTTCAGAATTTCCAGAAGTTAGTATATCAACATCAGGCAATCTATGCGCCCCATCACAATTCCTGTCGCTTCAGATACAGAGACACTGTTTTTCTTAGCTTTGGAGAACGCCCTGTGATCCGTGACCCAAGCAGAGTGTGCTGGCTCACATATATATTTTATTTAGATGCTGAAAACGACACGGTGAACTGCCAGGAAATTTGCTAAGAGCTAGTGTTCAAATATTGTATCTATTTATTATGATAAGATATTAATTACAGTAATTGTTTTTTCTGCAAATATCGTATGTATTGTATGACATTCACCTGGTTTTGAAAAATAAAGGATGCTGGTTGAGGCTCAAGCCGTCTTAAAGCCTCAATTCTTGCATCTTTTTTCTGGTTCCTTGAGATTAGTGTTTTCCATCTGAGAAGTGTTTCCTTATGTCATGACACTAATACTGTATAGCAGAGAGAGTTTCTTTTGTCCATTTAACAAGACAACATTTGTAGCAGATTTCTGCTTCTGATTTTTTTTTTTTTGTCATACCATTAAACAGAATGCAATTTTTCATTTCAGCTACTAGGCAACTAACAATTTTCACAACAGTCATCAAAGTTATTCACAGAGAGGAGGAAATCCAGTGAAGAGACATGTCAGATGTCTGTTGCTTATTTAATGCCTTGCTTGCAAATGAGGAAATATAAAGTAATTGAAAAACAAACTGGAAATTCGTGTCGTCCATTGCATAGTATATGCTGCCATAAAGTAATTCATGGTGTTAGGAGAATCAGGAATGTAACTGCTTAAGGATTTAAATTAAAGGAAGAGGGATGAGGAGCGTGTTCTTCTGGGTTAAATATGCTTCACTGAGACTATAAATCAAACATAATCAATAGCAAGGAACCCTAGTGACACATTCTTGGGATCCACAGAGGAGTCACGAAAAAGAAGCAGTTTGGAAAGCACTCCACCTTTAGAAGAGAGATTTTCATGAACATTGATTTTTTGAGACTTTTATTTGTTGAAAGTTATGCAAAAGCACTTGGCTTTGGCAAGACCAGCTAAACCAGCACAGGTCCATCATACTAACTTCATAAAATTCATTCTAATGGCAAAATCAACAGTAAGTGACATGAGGAATTCTCCGCACAAAAATACCAGCTTCAGGGAAACTTCAAAATCCTAAATCCTAAATCTCCTAGTCTTCATTTACAAATACAGGGTGATCATGTATCTACCTTCTTTACAAGGCATTAGGAAGATGTTTGGAAAACACTCTGAAGATGAAAACGCTTATATAAGCACTAAATATACCACTGCCAAGAATAAGAAAGACAGCTCGTACATATGTCACATTATACACATAAAGGACAATGTGCTTGAGAATGTAATTGTGCCATGGCTATCATTTTACTATTCTGTCATAGGCAACCTGACACAGGTATCTGATCGTACGCTCCAACTTTCTGAATGTTACAAGTGACATAATTTTTCTCAGATTTTCTTATATTGGCACTGGGAACTCATTTGAAGAATATCTATTGTCATTGTTAAAACAACTCACGCAATTATCAGAACTTCAGCTCTGGTGAAGTAATCAATAGTCCTCATAAAATGTTACTTTCTCAGACAACCCCAACCCCAAGAATTACTTTACTGCAAGAGTGGTCAGGCACTGGGACAGCCTGCCCAGGGAGGGGGTTGAGTCACCATCCCTAGAGGTGTTTAAGAAACGTCTAGATGTGGCGCTTCAGGGCATGCTCTAGTGGCAGAGATTGTAGGTTGTTTGGTTGGACTCGATGACCTCAAAGGTCCTTTCCAACCATGAAGATTCTATAATTCTATGATTCTATAACTGTCTCAGACTGGCTGAGAGAGTTGGGGTTGTTCAGCCTGGAGAAGAGAAGACCATAGAGTAGCCTGAAGGGGCCTACAGGAAGGATGGGGAGGGACTATTTATCAGGGGGTATAATGATAGGACATGGGGTAATGGCCTCAAACTGAAAGAAGGTAGATGGAGATTGGATATCAGGAAGAATTTCTTTGCTGTGAGGGGGGTGAGCCCCTGGCCCAGGCTGCCCAGAGAAGCTGGGGCTGCCCCATCCCTGGAGGGGTTCAAGGCCAGGCTGGACGGGGCTTGGAGCAGCCTGGGCTGGTGGGAGGTGTCCTTGCCCAGGGCAGTGGGTGGCACCGGATGATCTTTAAGGTCCCTTCCAACCCGAACCATTCTGTGATTCTGTGATTCTGTGACTTTGAAATACGTTTTTCCTTGAAAAAATTACATAACGTTATCACAAATTCTTAACAATAAGAACTAAGATCCTTTCTCATTCTGCAACTGAGACCTACTGTGTCCTAGTCATCTACTGGGAAAGTCAAAATATCTCGTAATCTTGGGGTCTATTGTATTCCACAGCCTTTTTTAGTCCAAAATGAGATTTATTTTCAGTATGTGCTATATGAAGTCACAACAATTATACTTTGTACTGATTCCTGGTGGAAAGAAAAAAAGTTCATATTTATTGAAATGAGGAAAAATGTGAGGTGGACTGCAGTAAATCCAAGGATATTCTTTGTACCTCTGTCTTCTCTTTTTCTACATCACTATGAAGTGGTAAATTATTATTATTGTGTTGTGTGAGCTGGTGCCCAGAGAAGCAAGATGGCCCAAAGTGCTACTCAGAGAAGTAAGATGGCCCAAAGAATTATCAACGGCATTGACAATAACATAACATTTACTGATAGAGATTCTCTTCACGTTAAACCCAAGCTGTTGATCAAAAGATAGCATGATCCTTTAGCTAGCAGACCTTGGTAAAACAGTCCCAAGCAGTTCTTTAATACTTTTTCACAAAATCCTCCCGCTGTATGCCACCTGGCCATATGAATCCAGAGGGTGAGAGATGGGTTTGGAAACTGGGGTTTAATCTTCACTGGTTTTGTGTACAAAAATGAGCAAGACCCACAAAGCCTGACTCTCCAAAAGTGATGGCTGCACTTGGTTTTCTCCATGCTTTGAGCATTCTCTGGCTTCCCCTGGAGCCCCACCGAAACCCAAAGCCACGGAGCCAGGCATTGTGATCCTGTGAGGGTGTTGTTCACCTCCCGCTATGCACAGTCAGAATTTAAACCTACAATCAAACCCTGCACTGAAGTATTTCCAGAAAAGTCAAAGCATCATGCTCATCGTTTGGTGTTGCATTTCTTTTAAAATGCTTTCAGCTTTTGCTTCTGTCTGTATTTGTTTAATTTTGTTGCTCTGGCAGAAAAATGTAATTTCCAAGCTCACCAAAAGAACCACTACCAAAATGTCCAGCTCATATGGCATTTTTGGTGGTTTTGGTGAAGTTTCTTTTGTGTTCTTTCCCTTTTTTTTTCTATTTAAAATGTATAGCCTGCCATACTTAGAAATATCCCATAGTTAAAATAGCAGTGTAAGCTGACAGTAAATTACACAGATGGATACTAGTGTGCACAGGTGGATCCTTTCATAGAGGAAAACACTCTGCTGGAAAAATCTCTATTGCAGACTACCCATAAGGATTTTTTTCTCTTGCTTTAGATTGTGTTTCCCATTCTGAAAGTACGGAATAATACAAGTACAAAATGAAAAAAAAAAGAAAAAAAAAAAGATGAGAAAGTAGATGCAGACGAAAACAAAGATCATAACTCCAGATCCTGATTGTGGAACAGCCAAAGGAACGCGTGACCTCGTTCCTGAGTCTGTAGGTGTAAGGATGCTGTGAGTGTGGTCATTATCAAACATCCAATAAAACAACTAACAGTTCACTTAACACAGCGTAGATACACAGTGTAGGTGCAGCATTTACATGACTTGGTATTGGAAGACTCTCTGCAGGACCCTCTATTTTAGACTTGATGAAAGTGGAAGATCTTTTTTTTTTTTAGTGACATTCTTACTGTGTCTACAATAAGGTGGCTTCTCTCTTCTTGTGGCAGAATGCTGATGGAAAACCTCAGAGACCTGGAGCAAGGATGCATCTGTACTCCCTGGTTCTGTGCAACTTGTTCCTCCTGAAGAATACTAACTTGTTTTGGTCCTCTCCTCCAGGACTCCCTCTGAATCTCCAAATGGCTGCTATGAAGCCACAGGTGAACTAGCAAGTAATGTAGTTATCCCTACGAGGGTGCTAGTGTAGAGCAACTCAAGTGCAAGGTGAGACAGCTTTCACTGTGAGCTTTCTTTGATCTAAAGGGTTTAAAGGCCCTGTACGCTGCAAAAGTAGACATGCTTGCTTGCTCCTGGCAATCTCCTTCTCTATCTACGGAGATGCTCTGGAGAACTTGGTGGTGTTTTTCTAATCTTCCTCTGTCCCATTCCCAGATCTTCTCTTCCTGTGTAAAAAGATGACAGTTTGGCTGAAACGTATTCTGCAAACTAGCATGTTGTTCCAAGTAATCACTCATATACGTAACCGATGCCTATATAAACTCTACAGCAATTACCACTTCTTGAACTGAGAATGAATGAGAGGTTCTGACCTTCTCTCAGAAGATTTTTGAAGTCACTGCACTGTGCCAACAAATGTTTTCATTGCCAGAGTGATGAAAGCAAGAAGGCTGTACGCCGATGTGTTAGATGAATGTAGTACGTCTTCATTACAGAATCCTGCCAAGTGTCAGTTCTGGAGCACAGGATCAAGCTGATGAGCTCTTCTGAATTAGTTATTTATTATTTTATCCTAGCAAAGATTTGCAGTAACAGCCATCTCAAAAAAGGATAACACATAAAAACCACAGTGGACATAACTGATGAGTCAAAATTTCTCATAAGCAATACCTTCCACACTGCACATACGGTACGCTGGGTAATATGTGTGGTATGCTGGATAATACTGCGTTTGTAAAACTAACAGGATGTTTGTAAAGAGAACTGCTTACAGAGGTGCTGCAAGTGAGAATTACTTTCAAGACGTGTATAAACTTTCTAGTGCTTTCTCCAGATTTTTCCCTCTTGTATTCCATCTCCTTCTTCCCAAATTTCATAGAGATCATTGCCTTTTCTAACAGTGGTTGATTTGTTAGCAGTGGAAGCGCTTGTTAAGGCTAGGGGTCACTAAGACACATCCCATCAAAGAGATGTGCCTTAACTGTGATTCCTAACCCTTGTTAAGATTCAGAGCCCTTCAATTACACTGTTGGTCTTTCTTTCCAACACATCTGTGTTAGTCTTTCTGAAATCCTGGTTGTCTTCTACCTTTTGGTCAATATTGTTTGTTTCAGAAAATTGAAAATCTATCTTCAGATAGGAATAACTATCTTCAGTGTTGTTTCTACTGTTGCCTGATTTGCTTTTACTTCACCTGCTCTGCGTCCCACAGTATTTGGATGGCTGCTCTTGCTTTGTGTTTTTAGTTGATGTCATTCCCAGTGCACAGGGGCTCCAGCTCTCCTTGGCAGCAAAAGACTGTCCATCATGTGAAGCAGACAACCACAGCGCTAGTCTCTGTGTTTTCTAACCCAAGAGACGAGTCAGCACTGCCTCCTCATTCCAATCTGCGTTGCCATTGCCATCAGTCCCTTTACTACCAATGCCATTTCCATGTTGTATTGTGAGTACACAGAACGGCACATCTTGGGCTCATGTTCCCGTCTGGTCTTGAACTGCTTGAATTTAGTGGCAGGCTCCGTGACCCACTGCTTCATTGGGATGGCTGGGATATGCTTGTCCTTGCCGTCCTTGCCTTCCGTTTCCTGATGCCAGCCACAACCCACGGCAACATGCCATTTCTTATCTCATGGTAAAAATACATCAGTAAAAATCCCAGCGCCCGGGATTTTCTCTAGGTGAGGGTGTTCCTGCATCTACATTGACCACCTCTGCAAGGCAGACAAGATCCAAAGACTTTCTCACCCAGCTGTTCCTGTTCAAAGATTTTCAGAGGAGTAGGAAGTTTATGTCACTCAATATACCGTACGACTTTTATCCTGTGTAAACCTAGTGGTTTACCCTCATGGTAAGCACTGGCTTCTTCCATGTGGTATGTTAACTGTCTTTCAACCAGTGCAGCTAACCCGGCCAATGTTGCACTGCTATCATGCTCAGTGCTAAACCTTCAAGCTTCTCGCCAAGTTAAAGGAATTGTGCATGTCAGTGAGCTCAGGGACAGTTTGTGGAGTTTCAACTTTTGTTTGATCCCCAAATTTCCTCCTTGAAGCACATGTTTTATTAAAATTTTGGCCAAGTGTGCCATGACTTGTCTCCCTCTTCTCCCACATCAAGATTTTACTTACACTGAAAATTTACTAAGTAAGGATCTTTGTTGAAGCTGAGTTTTGCACTTGATGCAACGGCTCCATTTCAGCTCCTGTGATCTCCAAGGAACAATGTTTATTACTTGTCCCCTTTGTTTCTTTTACTAACAGCTTCAGACTGCTTGTGTTGAATACACCCTTTAGTCAGCCACATTTTCTCCAGTCTAAAATCGCCTTTTATCATTTCTGTGGGTTGATATTATGCCTAGTTGCACCATCTACCATGAAATAAATGGCTCTTTAATGTAAAAACAGACCATAAAATGCAGCATCCTTCTTCTTCAGTGCAGTGAGAACCTTGGGATCTGCTAGGCTTGCTGGAAGTGCTCTCCTCATACTGGCTAGCGCAGAAAGCAAGGTTTGTTCATTTATTCGTTCTTTCTTTTTTCCTTCCATTCTTTCTTTCTTTCTTTCTTAGCATAGGATATTAATTGATTCTTTTCAAACCCTATTTGCTTCACTGGCCATAGTTCAGGCATTTTTATTTCTGCTTCCTGGTTGACTTCTATGATGTATAAACCGGATCGTGCTATTAATCTTCTTGATGCCCTTGTCCCTGTCCAAAAAAAGGGGTTTTTTCTTAGTCCTGTGAACTTGTTCTAAGCTAGTGACTACTACTGCCTTCACTCTTTCAGCGGACAAATTCTTCTGTCCTTGATAGTAAGTGGGGTCTCTCTGAAGCAATATCTGTTTCTCTCAGGATATGTCTTAAAACCTGGAACCAACTGCTTTGCATATGAGACTGCCTTTAAGAAGGCGGTGCAATGCCTCATTAACATAACATGCAATGACTCCAATGGTCCATGTGGATGCAGAAGTTCTTCCCCCTGGTATGTATTCTCTCTACTGCTGCCTGGTTTTGGCTTTAAAAATAAATTTCTCTCTAAAGCCTCATTGCATAGGGGGTTGCAACACCCATAAGTCACCTTTTTTGGCTCTTTCAGAATGTTCTGCATTATTTTTGACAGCAGGGTCTCATTCACTCCTCATTCTTCTTCTCCAACAAACAAACAAAAAACTATAACTTACTTTTCTAACTTCTTTTCGTATTTTTTGTTCATGGATGACAAAGATTCAGTTCTTGCCTTTTTTTGTTTGTTTGTTTTCATCTTCGTGCTGCAAATCCGGCATCTTCAGAAAGCTGAGCCCCTTTATACCATTCTCTTAATCCATTTCCAGTTGTTCCCTTTTGCCTTTAGATCGTATTTTCTCTTGTTTTGGGTTTTTGTTTTTTTTTCACTAGCGGGTTCCAGATACATAAATACATGCATAAATACTAACACATGAACTCCAAGCATGTAAACTAAAATTGAATCTTTAGCCAGAAATCTGTTTATGTAGACAGTCACCTTCAGCCAAAGTTCCAGCCATGCCCATGCAGTTCAACTACCTCGTGTCCCCTCTAACATGTTTTTTTCTCCACTTTAAATGCTTCTTTATAAATTCTGTAGAGATCACAGCACCTTGTCTCTTCTAATCCAAGGTCTTTGCACAGCTTCTGTTTGTATCAGAATTTGTGATGAACTAGTGACCTAATCTCCATCATAGCAGAAAAAATCCTCATTTGAGAACAAAGCAAGATTAAAACCTAACTCTTCAAAAACATTCTTATTTAACTCAGTCAGGACCTGAATCCACATATGCCATAAGGTACTGCCATCTGCCCAATTATCTCATCCTAGGAATCCACAAAGATATCAGTTGCAAATAAAAATTAGCAATTTTTAGGAATACTCTAGAAATCTGAATTCAGGTGAAAACTGTCAGCAAGCCAGGCAGAATGTGCTTTTCTACTGAGTTGTGGTATTTAATGGTTGCTAAAATAGTAATTATAAAAAGAAAAGATGATGTGTTTTCATCTTTTACTGAGTTTAACATTTGAATAGCTCACTCTTCTTAAATTAATTCATCTTTAGAGATACAGCATATGTAACAATACGGAACTTATTGCCAGTATGGAAGAAAAACTGTAAGGACTTGGGTTGTGTGTGGACAGTAACAGCACGGACTGCTCTTGGCGCGGCTACCTGACACTCTCCTTCTTATGCACTGGCTGTAGAACAAGACCCCTAAAAGCTTAGTAGAGTCAGGTCAGAAAAAACAATTTTTAAAATGTCTGGCCAATAAATGCAATTACGCTTTATTTCTTGGCTTTAAATAAGAATACAGGTTACTATAACCGTCACTACTGGTGGCAATTATCTCACAGCAATTTTTTCCAAGCTAAACAATTAAATAAGAAAATTAAGTCCATGTGGAAGTTGCAATCCAGATAACGGTAAAGCAATCTCACCCCTCAGGGGGACTGTCCCACTGCTTTGGACCATTTAAACCTGTTATGGTTACCAGTAATTGAGACAGTGTATCACACACTCAGATCATCAGGCACTCAATGTTTATCAATATCAAGATATTGATAAAAAAGTTACAAAAAGTACTGTGGTACCAACAGCGCCTTGAGATTTATATCAAAAAGGGACAGTAAAAACCTCATAGATAAGTATAAGTATTTACAAGAATCCACTGGAAAAACAAAACTGTATGTCTATGAAACGTCTCAGGATAGACATGAAATATGCCAAATTGACGTTTGATCCATGATATAAAGGAACCAAGTGAGTATGTGCTCTCAAAAATAAGTATGTCTCAAGTGTCCTTTTTGGACAATGAAACTGCAAAATAATGTTTTCAAATGTACATGGAGATGAAGATCCTACGATTAATTAAAATTAAGACAACGTAACTAGCAAGTGCAATACCAGAATCAGAAACCACTCTGTTGTGGTTTGGGCTGGACTGGCCCCTAAATGAATGACAGATGCCCTCTTTACCTCTCTCTTTTTCCCTTCCCAGAAGAGAAGGGAGACAAAATAAGGGAAAGACCTATGGGTTAAAAAAACTCCTAAAACTACTTTAATGAAATATTAATAATGACAAGAATATCAAAGAAGAAAATAATGAGCTACATACAATATATACAAAACCCTAGCGCGCTCACAGCATGACGATCACATCACTGGCAATGCCCCAGACTGGACTCAGTGACGGACTGGAACTGGATTCCGGATCTGGAGTCAGGAATGCACAGATCGGGATCAAAGGCAGATGAATAGACCAAGTCGTCCTCAGATGCCAGACACTGAAGAAAGAAGCTGACCCCTTTGATCCCTCAGCTCCTACACGGAGCGTGGGGCAGATGGGATGGAGTACCCTGTTGGTCAGTTTGGGGTCACCTGTCCTGTCCGCTCCTCCCCGCAGGTGGGACCCCTCTGCGCGCTTCTGCTTCCAGCCCTCCAACGGGGCAAATAACGAAGTGACCTGACCTTGGCTGTTAGTAAGCGTAAGCAAGAGCCTCTCTGCATACCATCCCTTGGCATTAACTATAAACATCAGGTGTTGTCGCTCTGGAAGCAGACACTGTCTGAAGAATATGCCGTTATTGTCAGAGGGTTAGAAGAGGCTCAACTGAAAAGTAAAATTACTGAAAAGACAATTGTTTCTGTTTTATCTCAAACCAGGACATGCTCCTGCTACAAGGGGGAGCGTGCTGTGCATGCTGCCATCCATACAATGCTCTTGTGAAAAGTATCTATTGCAGGACAGTTGAAGTCTGATATACTGGAAAGACGATTTATTAGTCTTTATATGGAAGACAGATTTCTGCAGCGGATAGAAATACATTAGGTATTATAGCTCCTTTCATCTTTATGTATTAATGTATTCCAGTTTGGCTATTCTGGAATAATATATTCCAGATCTGGCATACCCTTACTGTAATGGAGAAATTTTCTATAATGCTGACCTATTATAACAGACACTAGATGCAATCTCATGCATTTATGTAATGTTTAAATGGATTTATTCAAATTGGTAAAATCCTTTCTTTCGTTCCTCCAAATAATGAACTATTAAATGTTATATTGACAAAAACTTATAGACTTTTCTGTGCTAATGCATTCCACTCTCAGTCCACAGGGTGAGAACATTTTCATAGCATTTTTTTGCTGATTAATTGCTCTAACTGCAGTGAGGGCTTTTATCACTCCTCTGCCAGAGATGAATGCTGCTGCTAATCAGGCTGCACTTGGTGCAATTGTGCCGCACAGAAGAAGATCATGTTCATGATGAAGTGACCCAGAATTTTGTAGGACTGCTGTAGACGGAGAAAAGGAGCAGCGGTAAGCAGTAAAATAAGCAGATAAGGATGCAAACGTATAGAGAGCATCTCTGTTGATGACGGCTGTCTGATGTCTCTCGGTCAACAAAGCAGCATGGCTAAGGTGCCAGTGGCACGTCCACTGGCAGCATCCCTGCTGTAGATGCTGTTTGCCAGCCCTGCAAGGAGACATTTTCCTGCTACTTACTACGTTCCCATGCACTGCAGAGGTGTGAGTGGAGGGATTATTCCCCATATTGTGAGCCTTGGATGAAAACATTTCCTTTATAGGATCAGAATTTCATGCCAGTGTTTGGGACCAAGTCTGCACAGAGCGATACTTTATCCCTTTCTCCCTCTTTGCCCTGGCTACGGGTACAGCATGGTGGTGTTCTACGTCAGTAGAGCATTAAGGATGTAGACACAACTAAAGCATTTTTCATGTAAAGGAGAGGATAATTTCACTTATCTCTATAAAAGCTATAGGTGACATTTCCTTTGGACTCCACAGATAGTCAATGCAAAGAGGCAACTAATTCCAAGGGGAAATTCAGCCTTCCACCTTAGACATTTACATATGGACAGGAAAAGCTGCTGTCTGGAGGTGTCTTGCACTCTATCTTTCCATGTAACAGGGAACATATATAACTAGCATAGACTAAAGGCTCATCTTTAGACACCTGCAATTAGGTGAGCAGCGTTACTTTTACTGTCACTTTTCACTGGGAGGTAATGTGACCTTTCTCAAAATCAAATTTCTTTCTGATAGTAGCATCTATGGGAACGGAACTGAGAACCTATAAATCTGACTGCAATTCCCAGTCCATTTAATTGTCAATTAGAAAGACTCGGTATTTTGCAGAGGAAGAAGAAATAATTCAGGTGTCTGAATTAACTGGCTCAATGGACAAGGAGAGAACAGTGGATGTTGTTTACCCTGAGCTTAGCAAGTCTTTCAACTATGTCTCTCATAACATCCTCATAGACAAACTAATGAAGTAAGGACTACACAAGTGAACAGTGAGGTGGACTGAAAATTGGCTGAGCTTCTGGACTCAAAGGGTTGTGATCAGCAGCACAAAGCCCAGCTGGAGACCAGTCACTAGTGGTGTACCCCAGGGGCTCATGCTCAGGTCAACATCTTTGTTAAGGACTTGGATGACGGGACAGGCTGCACCCTCAGCAAGTCTGCAGGCAATACAAAACTGGGAGGAGTGGCCGGTGCACCAGAGGGTGGTGCTGCCATTCAGAGGGACCTTGCAGGCTGGAATATCAGTCCAGGAAGAACCTCATTAAGCCCAAGAAAGGGAAATTCCAAGTCCTATCCCCAGTGAGAAATAACCCCAGGCACCAGGGCAATCTGAGGCTAACAGCCGGAAAGCAGCTTTGCAGAGAAGGTCTGGGGGGTCCTGATGGACACCAAGTTGAACTTGAGCCAGCAATGGACCCTTGCAGCAAAGGAGGTCAACTGCCTCCTGGGCTGCATTAGGCAGAGGGTTGCCAGCACGTCAAGTGAAGTCAGACACGTCTGCAGGGCTGTGTCCAGTGCTGGGCTCCCCAGTACAATAGACACAGACATACTGGAGTGAGTCCAGCATAGAGCTATCAAAGTGTCTGAGGGCGTGGAGAATCTGCCATCCAAGAAGAGGCTGACAGAGCTACGACTGATCGGCCTGAAGAAGAGAAATCTCAGGGGGAATCCTGTCAACGTATAGAAGTACCTGGCATGGGGGGAGGAAAAAGAGATGGAGCCAAATTCTCCTCAGTAACACCTAGTGACCAGACAAGATGTGGTAGGCACAAACTGAAATACAGGAAATACCACTTAAATGTAAGACAAAACTGTTTCATGGTGAGTGTGGTCAAATGCTGGCACAGGCCACCCACAGAGGTTGTAGAGTGTCCATCCTTGAAGATATTCAAAACCCAACTAGACAAGGCCCTGGGAAACCAGCTTTAGCTGATCCTGCTTTGAGCAGGGGTTTGGACTGGCCAATCTCCAGAGGTGTCTTTCCGTCTGTTCTGTGATTTTAGGTGTGTAGAGCAGAAAAAACATAAAGACCACTTTTACCTTCTCTTACACCACAGGCTTTGAGGTGAAATGACTGTGAAATACCTTAACATTTCTGAAAGGAAGTAGTTTGGAGGTTTTTTGCTAGATTTCTAAATGCTGTTGCAGACACTGAGCAGACAAGTGTGAATAATTTGGCTTGTGTGGTTCTTGCACAATATTTAACTGTTTACTAATGACTATATCATTTGTACACTCTCCATTTTCTTAGTCTGCCCTAAAGTCTGAAGTACTAAAATGCTCTTTATACTGAATTATTCATCCCAGATTTAGCTTGCTGCTTTCCTTTCTCTTTCAATATCTTCCTTAAAATCTTCTCTACATATCATCTTGCCTTGGTCATAAAAAGTCAAAGAAAGTCCTTCTGGGCCTCCTGTTTATGAGCTGTACATATTTTCCTACCTGTGTCTTTGTTTAGTATGTGTCACAGACGTCTGTTACGCTAACGCAATTGTTCTTGTACCTTGCTCACCTTCTTTTAACCACATACGCTCTTTTGGAGCGTTCCTCCAAGAAGCCAACAAGGTTTGATCTCTCACAGAGACCAATTATTTTAACTCCAATTATTCTCACTCTCAGTATGATTTGATAGAGAACACACCTCATTTTTTATACATTTCTACTGTCTAGGCAGCTTACTAACACTTCTCCAGAAGTTTTTTTCCTCTTTGTGTTCATTAGATCTCAGCAGCGTATCCAAACTGCTCTCTACTTTTTGTTACGTGCAAGACCAGGAGTTTGGCTGTAGCCTTTCCAACCGCCTTTGCCCAGAGCTTGCAGCAACTGCAGCCAGATGCAGCTGAGGGGAATGGCTGTGCTGTGTCACTGCCTGCTCCAGGGTCTGAGCCGGAGGGTCTTCTTTGATGAAGGAAGAAGCAGTGAGATTTCGTCACAGATAAATTAGGGGGGGTGGGGGGGAAACGACAAAATGGAGTTCACTAAGAATTTTGTTGAATTTCACCCCGTAATGCCTACACTGTTTCATGTTTTTTGAAGTCGTCTTAAAGAGGAGCTCCAAACATCTGGAGCCTTTCAGTTTTAATGACATTTCCCTTAGTGACAGACTTAGAAATAGCTCATCAAGCGTAATGACGGCAGGATGAGTTAAAATATGGTGTTATTGCCTCTTCTGAGCTGCTAATGTCTATTTTGTAGCTGATAAATTCCCTGGGCTAAATTACACCCTTGGATAGGAAATGGCTATCACAAAAACCAATGGGAGTTTGACATGGTCATCAAGGGATGATAAGTAGCCCTCAGGGAAAACAATATAAACATATTGTCTTTTCTACTGGTCGATCCCACTAATTAAGAAATCAGAATGTGATAGAAAAATATTGATGGTGAACAGATGCATTTGCTGATGATTATTGCAAGTCTAGTCTCTAAAGCTAACATGTACAGCAGAGCACTCAATATTTTACCATGAACTTTAGAAGTCTAATTAAGTGTTACTATCAATTCTCTGTAAAGCACCAGAAGTGTGGCAAGCATTTTGCTAAAGGTCACCTCTACCTATGAAACACTCTGTGTCCAACGTAGCTGAAATACAGGTAATACACTCATTGGCACATTGCATTCTCCCCTGCTGTTACGTCCACATGTTTTTCATCTTATATTGTAAATTCCTTGGGATGTTATCCAAGCGGCTGTGATTCTAGCAGCCCTGGACACCATAGATGGGATTCACCAATTTTAGGTATCTGTGGTATAAGACAGTCACTCCAAAGTCTCCATTTATTGAACATGTTAAACCAAACTGGGTAAGTAGTCCTATCAGACGACTGGAAACTGAAACACATTAAAAATGAAGCTAATAATGAGCACGAACTTGTCACTAATATGCAGACAGTCTGGTCTCACATTTGGGTTGAGCACAGAGTACCAGATCACTCCTAGAGTTCAGTGCTTAAAGAGATGTGCTGAAGTTAAGCTCCCTAAATCAGAAAATCCTGGACCAAAGCTAAAATCCTACTTGCATTCATCAAACAGGGTTTGATGTTTCAAAGCTTCTGATGCCTCCTTGTTGTGTGTTGTGACTTTTCAAACCTGAATGAGCCATCGATTTAGGAATGAGTGCAAAAGGGTGGGATTCATTTCCTTGAGCTGTCATAGACCAAATAATACGTCACAAATTGCCATTTTCCTTCATACTTAGTTATGCATATTTCCTAACTTATTTCTTTCTAAGATATCTATACTCCATGATGACCTGGAATCACTTTATTCCAATTCTGTGTTTTCCTTTCAAACTGAGTGTATTTGGAAGCATCATCTGTTGCTTGTTTGGGGAAGAAAAGGTTAAAAAGTATTTGTCTGCAGCTGAAACATGAAGCACTGGGAAGAAAGTGCCTTCTATTTCTTCCTCCCACTGGAACATATCAGTAGCACATGGTCTGCGGACTTGACACATAAGAAAGCATCTTGCTTTTATAAATTTACCTGAATGGAAGTGATTGCTGTTGATGTTTGTTTTGCTCAACAGTATATTAACTGTAAGCTTCAAAAAAATATCTGTCAAAAGACAGGTGGAGCATTTTGAACACCTGTGTCCCAGGCTGGTGCTATAATCATTGATGTGAATTAGGAGCGTCTTTACAAGGCTTTATCTCAAGCCTCTGAAAACAATTTTACAGCGAAGTAAATCTGGTCTGTGTGCTGGTAACACGGTGCACTGAAATTGAAATGTATTTCATATGTCAAAAGCTGGATCCAATAACGAGTTAGAGTCAATGCTTAGAGTTCAGTCATAGTGGGTTACCTCCTCAAGACTGAGAAATAAATTTCCCAAGCCAGCAAAGATCCATAAATCCTGCCCTTTCTCCAAAGAGCCCAAGGGCACAGGGAGTCTACGAAATGTACTACCTCACTGCATGCAGGATGTAGCGCAAAATTAGTTCCATCTCTCACCATGAAGACGATGCTGGAATAACCCGAAAAGTCCTAGAATAGAAGTTAGCGAGGCATCACCTTTTAGGAAACAGTGGTGATAAACAGAATTACTTCTGTATACAATAGTCTCTTCAACTAATGCTATGATGGCTTGTTTCTGCACTTTTGCAATAGGCATATTTAAGACCTTTGGTGAAATAAACCTGAGGAGAATAAATACTTGATATATAATCCTACTGATGTCACTTCCTTTAGCAATAGGCTTTTTTCTTTAAGAAACCAAAGGGTAAGATACTGCCTTGGAAAACAACTGGCTTAGGGTAGAGGCACTGTGTCCTTATAAAGTGTATCTGTGGTCTTTCATGCTTTCCTCTGTGCTTTTCTTTAGCTCTCTCAAGGTCAGGCTCAAAATGGAATATTCCAGAAAAAAGGAAATAAATGAGAACTGCATATTGAGATAGCTTGTTGACTTTGTCTAAAGAAGTGTTTAATCTCAGACTAAGATCCTTTCATGCTTTAAAATACTTTGCTCTCCTTCTAGTTGTTCACTTATCATCATGAGAGCTCATCTACTTTGCAGAACACACAATTTCCTAAATCCCAGTGACTTACAGAAGTTATTTGTTGGATGAGAAATGGCCCAGGCATGATCTTCCTGACAAAACAGATTTTCTCAGGAGCACAGCCGGACTTTGAAGAATAGGTGGAATCAAAAGTTGAATTTTTAGTTCACTGAGGCTGTAGTAAACTCCTTAAAAATCTTTTAAGGGACTCACAATGGAGTCGGTGCCTACTCAGTTCCAGAAAACAAGGTCAATGGTCCAGGCACACTGGGGCTGCCACCCCCTGGTGTCATAAGAAGTCCACAGGCAGTAGGAGCTGCCCTTTGACAGCATTCTATAGGTCTTATCTTGGATGAAGTGGTTTCCCAGGCCTTGCCACCTCAATTCGCCAGAGGTCCCCAGTGCTCCCCTCCAAGTGTCCGTGGGGTCAGGCTGTTTCTCACACAATTCACCCTTAAACATCTATAAAATTTGTACATCCCTCATGGTGCTACCCATGACTTCTGTCACCTTCTCACCCTGTAAGTTGTTACATCCAGCAGTTTCTCATAGTTTGTTCAGCCAGCGAAGCCTCAGGCCAGGGTCTAGTCATCAGCCTGCCCACCTCACCAGGGGCATTCTTATTAACGAAGAGTCAGATTTGATGATTTATTTTTCCATAAAGAGTATTCTGGAGGTAGATGCTGCATACAGTACTGTGGTATATCCTTGACATGTACAGGTTAAATGACTATAGTAACGGTGATACTTATTTCATTTAAATGTAAATACTCAGAAATGAGTCATCCGAGTGGGCTAGATCCAGGTGACTCCTTTAAATTATTCAAAGGTAATGAAGAAAAAATGGACAACTCTGATTTGATTGGACCCCATCCTATCACCAGTGCCTTAAGAGACATTGACTAGACCTCTGAAAGGAGCTTACATTGACATATACCTTTTATTTAGGTGATCTCAGATGCAATGAGTTCAACCTTAAGTGCATTCAGGACTAATTGGTCATCTTATTCATTGCAAATCATAGGATGGTTAGAGTTGGAAGGGACCTTAAAGACCATCTAGGTCCAAGACTCTTGCCCTGGGCAGGGCCACCTCCCACCAGCCCCGGCTGCTCCAAGCCCCGTCCAACCTGGCCTTGAACCCCTCCAGGGATGGGGCAGCCACAGCTTCTCTGGGCAAAATATTAATTAGAGGTCATTTTCTGTTTACTACTTTCTCAAGTTAAATTATTCACTATCTGGATTTGTTTGCTGTTTCAGCATCGAAAGCCCCCCCCAAAAAATGTTTCTCAAACTCTTTGCTTTGCAAAAATAATTTGGTGTAAATCTTGAGCTTGCACAGTGGAATCCTCAGAATACTTGCTTTAAAGAGAGGAACTGCATTTCAAGCTTAAAATGACTCCACTGAAATGAATCCATCAGTTACAGTAACAACGCGGTAACCATGCTTGATAGAAAACGCTTCATGCAGAGTTTGTAGATAATATACAAGGTGACTGTGAATAATTAGATCTGGACACACGAAACAAAAGTAGCAGATCCGCCTGCAGCGAAACTTCTATCTTGTGAAGTTACTTCTTCCCAAGTGAGCTGTGACCCTCCAGGGTAAGCGGATTGTAATCAAAGTGACTAAGGACTATAGACATTAGGGGGATGCTCAGGAAAGATGAAAAGTCAGCCAAATAATTATAGCTCTGAGCGCTTTTGATTACCCTCCACATGATCAAAATTACTTATTCAAAAAGCTAGGAGCTTGGCCATTGAGTCCCTTATTGCAGTTTTTATCTTGACATTTAAAAAGTGCCTCTTAATTAAGACTTTTTTGGATGACTTTTGTATTCTAAAAATAGTATTTTTCTTATTGTTTATAAAATATATATTTAAATACATTTAATTCATTTTATATGCTTTAATGATTCAGAAATTTAATAATTCCAGAAAAAATTATTTTATGGAAATAATTATTTTTTTAACAATTTTGTAGTTTAAGAATTCAAAGCATTTCTTGCAGAACAGAGTTCCTCTTTTCCAGCCATCCACATTTGAGATTCAAACCATGCATGTTTTGTTTAACCTCCATTGCTATGACAAACTCTATCCAGCTGGCCTTCTGAGTGACAAACAAAGCTCATAATGATGCCAGATGAAGGAAAAATTACTTAAAGCCAGAAAGCGCTTTCGAGCAAGTTTCTTACACCAAAAGTCACGGAATTTTCTCTCTTTTCCAGCCCAGCATCTTGGAAGCTTCCAAATGAACTCCCAAGTCAGCCAGTCTCCCCAGTAAAGCATTTGCAAACTCTGCCCAAAACGTGATTCACCTCCCAAGGATTACTGTGACGCAATTTTCACATTCCTGCAAAGGGCCCTCTTTTCTTTGGCACTGCAAGATCTCTCAGGCAATAAACCAACACATTCAACCTGCAAACTGAACAAAAACAGAGGTGATACATGGCTAAAGGCAAAACAGGTCCCGTTCAAACCTGCGTGAGAAAGAACCGGCAACAGAAACTCTCATCTTCTCCCTTTCTTTCAGCACAAATACACACTAAGTTGGCGGGGGGAAGCTCTAGTCTGGGGGTTTTCTTTATTGAAGTGTTTGTGCATCTGTCTTTAGGACAATCAGACAAACGCGAACACTTATCTCTGGACCACAGTATATAATATACAGACCTGGGAGGTAAATCTGTACTTCTGCTCGCAAAACATGACAGACAAATTCTTACCCCGGATTTGTGGATGAGTATTTCCTCTAGGCGTATGTGCCCATCTACTGGTTCTTTTCCACCTCATTTTAAAGGTCTTTATTTGAAAAGGCAAAAATTTCACACCTTAAAGAAAAGATATATGGATCCAAGGATATTACCTGTAAATTAATTTGTGAGCCACAGCTTCACAGCATCACAACTAATCGATGGTTATTCCCCTATTTTACAGCTGGGAATGCGTCGCAATGACAGGCACGATTTGGAGGGGAGACAGGACCAGATCCACAAGATCCTAGTGTTTAACCACTCTGCTGTTTCCTTGGTCTGGCCATTCAACAATTCTAAAACCTACAGGAAGATACGATTCGGGCAGGGTGAAGTTCTGCTGATGCCATTCTCATCTGGTACCTAATCCTATTCTCATCTGGTATCCTCTGCTACGAACACTAGGTGAGACCCTCTCATCAACAGGATAGATACTATTCTGGCTGCGCGAGCTAGAAAAATGGCAAGAACTGCAAACTCTTTTCATGCTGAATTGAACTCTGAATCACCTGTACCTGTAGCGTTGAGAAAAAACAGGTCAATACAATTTGCAACGGATTTTTACCGATGTGTTTTGCACTGTGAACACAAAACAAATGTTTATTTCGTAAATCATCTTTTGTTGGGGCTTTCTTGTAATATTTGGTGCATTTTTGTTTGGTTTGCATTGTGGGTTTTTTTAAGTCCTGAATGTGCAAAACTTGAAATGCGTCTAATAAAAATTACCAGCTCCTAGGCACTGGATTCAAGAGAAATGAAGCAAGTGGGGAGAACTATTTTTAAAAGTCAACCACAGGAAGGGGGCTAATTTGGCCTCTAGGGTGGGTCAAAGGTAAATTAATTTTTAGAAATGAGACATAGCGTGGTGCAAAGTCATCAAGCTGCCTGCCATCAGAAGATAAGATTTCAGCTGCACTTTGTCCTTTTTAGGGGGAAGATTCAGAACTGACAAAAACACGTGATGGAAACTGGTAAGAAAAGAAACATGAGTGAACAATAAGATCACTTAAAACCTGTCTGTGAAACCCCTGATTAGGACTTCTCTTGCTCTTTCGCTGTGTGTCACTTCTCTGTTCCTTCTCTCTTTGAGTTAGGGTTGCAGGTCATGTGAAGCCAGCTATTGGACTCCTGTTATCAGATAACCAGCACAGCCTCAGGCTTCAAAGTGAGCAAACTTTCTATCGATTCACGTTTCTTCACAAAATACTGGTAGGTCACTTTTGTATCAGCAGGCCATCAGTGGCTTCTGTCCAAAACATCGCTAATATCATGGTGTTACCAGGTACTGACACAGACTAAATAATTTAAAAATAAATTGACAAAAAGGCCTAAAATTGCTAAAATCTAAGCGAGCTTTTGGTTGGTTAGACACAAGTATGACTGTGCGGAGTGTGTTTTGCTGCCTGATCCAGTGGTAGAAGGATCAATAATCATGAAACCAGACCTTCAGGGATGACCTATGCCATTCATGGTTTGGCAACAGAATTGCTGCATCACCCCCGCATTGCCCACCCAAGCTGTTAAAGAGCCTTTGCCCCCCTTATTTCCTTATCTTGAATAGCTAGTACTGCACTTAAGCATTAGAAAACAATGTCTTAGAAATCCCCCTGAAACAGCTCTGATGGGTGGAAACATCCTGTATTTATAAACACCATTTGTAGAGTCCAAGGAGAAGCAAAAAGCTCCTTGATGGAGCAATCTGCAAACGCTACACCTAGATAAAGGGTGGCACAGCCCCCACAGGTCAACAAACCCTGCACCCATCTCGCCCATCTTTAAGCACCTAAGAACAAGCTGTGCTGCTAAACAAAAGAGTGCCAAAAAGCAAGATGAAGCACTGGACCTATATGATTTGCATTACTGGTTACTCTCCTCCTGGGTTTTTTTTGGACCATTACAACTAGGTCTCCCCACGAAACATCTGCTACACTCCAAACAGTGTGAAAATGAGTTAGTAACTGATAATTGGTTTAGCAGTACAGACAGTTTAATTTACACAGTCAAGTCAGGCACATGGTCTCAAAGGTCCTTTCCAACCATGAAGATTCTATGATTCTATGGTCACGCATGTTGAATATAGTCAATAATCTCTGAAGTCTAGGATCTGAGTTACCCTCTGATGGTTTCCTCTCCACTGACAAAAGGTAGGAATGTACTTTACTGATCTACGTACCTCATTTAAGCACATAAACTTGTAGCTTCCTACAATCTGGCATTCATCATGTCGTTAGTAATACACTGGCAAAAAATGTCTAGGTATCATCTCCCCATTTTGCTGGTGGATGTTCATCAAAATTATAGGCAGCAAATTCCCTAGAACGGCCACGCAACCAGCTGCCAGCAGCGTTGCAAGTTTTGTGTCTTATGTTAAGCATAAGAAAGGAGTTCTTCAACCTAAGCGTATGAGCAGAAGCTGTGCAAGGGACAGCAGAAAGCAATTGCAAAATTTCTGGGAAAGGCTGTAAGATACACACTTTCTGCCTGAAGGCAGTGCCCTGCGTATCAGCGCCCTTGGAGAGGAAGTGGCTGCCGTTTGCTGCTCTCAGAACTGTGAATCAAGAGTTAATCATCCTTCTGAAGTCACAAGCTGTGGTTTGACTGCCTCAGCTCAAAGATCTTTTCTGAGTCCTGGCTGCTAGTTAGCTAACTGCTGTCGCTTATTTCAAAGCCATTTGACGTGAGGAGTAATACTCGATGTAATTAGATCTATTGATCGTAAAGGCAGGGTTTGTAGGATGCATGCATCACTGTTTGGTTTTTTTTCTTTTTTAAACAAAACCTGCAAAGCTATCTGAAAAAGAAACACTAACCTATTTATTATACTTGCTCTCTGGTTGCAATTACCTCGCCTCTTTTCCCAGTTCATTACCAAACCCTCATTTTGCAAAGCTACTTTAACAAACCTCTGCTCTTTATTTCCTACTTAAAGCTTACCCCTTATTCCTTTCTGCAGTCTCTATTATTACACCGCAACGATCATCAGCGTGCATGAAGGCATTTGTCAGGTTCCAAGAAATATTTTGTTTGCAGCTAGGCTCGTGTATATGCATGAAGCATTGGTGAACGAATAAATTTCATTATCTTTTATGTTAGCACAGTCAGAAAACAGCTGAATGCTGCTTGAAAAACAAATAGGCAACAGCTCAGGAAAAACCATTAGCAGGACAGAACACAGCTGGCTAGTGGAGACCCATGAATGTATGCAGCTTGGCCCTTTGGCCACTGTAAATGCTAGGTATTGTCTCTGGGAGGTATAGGTAATGGGTTGGACTGCAGCTGGATGATTATGCCTTTGATAAATTAATACACATCTTTGGAGAAGATTTTGGCTCCCAAGTAATAGGAAGAGACCCCATTCCCCTATCATTTTTTCCTGTTTGGGACCACCTGAAGAACATCTCTACTTGGTAATTACTCTGGTTTCTTCCCTGCTGAATCAAAACGTTAAAGCACTGCCCAGCTCCACTGACGGTGAACTTCCGTGCCTATCTATGAGCTGTACAAAGTCACATGTGGAGTCTGTGCCTTCGCCCCACTTCCTTCTTCCGCTACCCTCTTCCTCCACCTCTCCAAAGGAGGTGACTTCACTTCATACGAAGTTGCCATGGAAGCTGCGCTCTGCTAAACACTCTGCCAGGTGTGTGTAGCTCTCACTATTATGAATGAGAATTGCATGAGCACGTCAAAGTAGGAGGAAATCCCCCTGGGTTTTATCTCCAGCTTGTTTTCCAAAATCCAAATGACTTTCTTTGTGTTTCATTACTGCACGTTTTATCGGAAAACTAGATTGTTTTGCCATTAAAATCTTGGCTGGCAGATCATTCTTTAGAAAAACATATGTTCATTTTCTTTTTTTTTTTTTAAATAAAACCAGTGATATAAATATATTTAAACTGAAAACAGTCTTTCCCAGTTATACCCTGGGACTAACGGTTAGCGCACGTTCTTCGCACCCTAGAAGTCAGCAAGACCCATAACTGGTGATGTGACTCCATCTCCATGAGACAAATATCCAGTAGCCGAGATGGCACTGAGACCGTCTCAGCAAGGTCCATGACATGCACAACGACAAAGTCCTCTGACTCTTCCCAAAATGAGATGGTGGTAAATAAACAAGCCAGCATCAGGAAACTTCACATCTAATTGTTTGAACAAGGTACCTAACACCCATGTTGTCATAGAATCATAGAATCATTCAGGTTGGAAAAGACCCCACTGAAGAGTGGTCAGACACTGGAACAGGCTGCCCAGGGAGGTGGTGGAGTCACCATCCCTGGATGTGTTTAAGACTCGTTTAGATGTGGTGTTGGGGGATATGGTGTAAGGGAGAACTTTGTAGAGTGGAGCTGATGGTTGGACTCGATGATCCCAAGGGTCTTTTCCAACCTGAATGATTCTATGGTTCTATAATTCTTTCTGGGAAGAATTTTTTCCTAATGTCCAGTCTAAACCTCCCCTGCTGCAGCTTGACCCCATTCCCTCTTGTTCTATCGCTAATGACCTGTGAGAAGAGACCAGCACCAACCTCTCTACAGTGGCCTTTCAAGCAGTTGTAGAGAGTGATGAGGTCTCCCCTCAGCCTCCTCTTCCTCAAACTCAACAGTCCCAGCTCCTTCCATCGCTCCTCATCAGATTTATTCTCCAGGCCCTTCACCAGCTTCGTTGCCCTCCTCTGCCCTCGCTCCCCCACCTCGAGATCTCTCTCGTATTGAGGTGCCCAGAACTGGACACAATACTCAAGGTCATTTGCTTCTGCTTTTGAGCAATAGGAATGTAAAATCTCAGTGGACTGGTGTTTCATATACTTTCCGTACTGGTGAAAAGAAAAAGCACAGAAGCATCCAGATCGAGAGATTTGTACCTAACAAGAACTATTTTTCCCTATAAAATAAAATAAAATAAAAAATACTCTACCAAAACAAACATCCACTGTTAACCTTCACGCCAGAGGAAGGGGAATCATTAGAAAGAGAAGGAACAACCCACGGACGAGGTTAATTACATGCTTTCATGTACTACTAGAAAGAGTTTGGATGCTCTAATAAAATAGCTCAGATTCTTTGTGTGCTTCATTTCTAAATTCAAAACTGCCAAAATTCAGTCCGAGTAGAAAACCTTCTGGCAAGATTGCATGAAATAAATGCTGAGATTCTTAGAATTAACACTGTTTCAGAATTATTATTATTTTTTTCTGCGTACAGAAAGAAAAAAGAGAAGGCTTTCAGGATTAGCCTTCATGGTGAGGTCTTTTACTCTGTGGTAATGAGTGATTCCAAGCTGCTGTGCTTCCACCCACACGCACACCGCAAATGTTAATTTCGTTTTAACCTAATAGGCTTTGTCCAGCCTAGCTGCTGGGTAACAACGACGGCTGCTTCTTGCAAGCCAAGAACACAAGAAAAGTGGGTGTTACAGGATGAACTGTTGCTTAGTCCCTTTCAGCAGCAGCTCTCTCCACCCTCAGAGGATGGTATTTTAAACCCCGTGCACTTTGCTTTGCCTGAGACTTTTGAGCAGTGCTCGGCACTGTGCTCTGTTTTAGCGTTGTAGGCGCCAAGCTTTTCTCACAAAGGAGGGAGCAAGAGGACAGCCCAGGTCAGGCAGGGAGAACATCTCTACAGCTGGAGCCTACAAGCTGCGGGAAACCCTCTGCTCACATAAACATCAGTGTGCTTCTCAAGGGCTGCTCCGCAATTTGCCCAGAAAACTCAGGAATCCAGGTATCGAGTATCATTCAGCATCACTTTAGCACTGTAGTGCTACACGTTTTTTTAGGGAGAAAAAAAAATGCACAGCATTCTTATTGACTGCTTTAGGAAAACAAACCTCTCACAGGCACCCCTTTCTTGAGAAGGAGAGTTATGGCAAACACTAAATCCATGGAAACATGCTTGGGTTCACATCTGTCTGTAAGCTTTAAGGCTGATAAGCTGCAAATTTTCACATGCAGTTGGATTCGTGTTCCTGAACACGGAGCTACAGGCACTCTCCCAGATGCTCGTGCCAAACCTTCTGCCCTGGTATCCCACCCCTGCCCCTCCAGCCTCAGCGTGAGCTGCGATGCCAGGCTGTGGGCTGCAATAGCAACATGAACACCAGTGAGATCTCTCAGAGCCCTAAATTATACTTTTTTTTCCCCTTTCTTCTCCCACCTGTTATTTGTCCCAAACGTGTTTTTAGGTCATGAGGTATCTGGGCACATCAGTTTGCCTGCAGCCTCCAGATTCTGTCAAGATATTGATAATCGATCTTCAAACTTCTTTGAGGGTTATGTCTAAAAACAAACCACTGATCTTGCTTGTTCTGCCCTTCTGGGATTTCCTGTTTTTCTTCATTCTGTGCCTCATGAAACCACTCAGACCTTGACTCTGTTGCTCTCCCCTGGACAGATGTAGGGAGCTCTCTCTACACAAGCAACTCAGGCAGGAGATGCAACCCAACCACCACCCCAAAACCTCAACTGTAAGCCAACAGACAGCAAAATTATAGATGACCAGTAAAGAAGGAGTTGATCCAATGTTGATAACACGTTTCCATGTCTTCTGATTTTGTTTTTTCACGCTTGCTTAAAAACAACACTCAGAACAAAGCCAGCTGCTGCAAAAGAAGTGAAGTGAAAACACTGAATTTAATGTCATCCTGGAGAACACAAATCTATTGCGAAACTGGTTGTGAGAAAGCCCTTAGTTTGCAAAATGCTTGTTTTTCTAGACAGGCTCTTGCTCAATCAGTCCTGGCTAACAAATTTCTTTATGATATCCCTAAAGCAAAGGCAAGTGCTGGGTTTCACGGATTTCAGCTTTTAATGCTAACAATTAACAAATCCTTCCTACTAGGTACGGGGCAATCACGGGGTTGTAAAAGCAGTCCTGACTGCTTAAATATTCTTATATTTCCCACATAGGCGCACACCATATTTTTGGGTATCTGTGTTACCCTGCGGTTTGCAGCAGGATTTGATATGGTGGCACACTCGGCAGGGGAAGCTCTTCGCTGCAGAGGTCAGTCTGTGCTCAGCAGCTCTTCCGCGGGCAGGGAGGTAATTGTCCGGAAGAGGAGGAGATGTAAGTGCGGGAGGTTGTGAATTCCAGAGGCGGGGAAACAAGTAGCAAAGCAAGAAGGAGCGTGAAGAGCAGCGAATGGGCACTTCGCACTGGGAAAGAGAAGGGTAAACTCTTCTGACTCCTTCTGCAGGTGAGCAAAGAAACGATACAATCCCTTGACATGTCTTTGGACAGAGGTGTCATTTCTTTTTGTGAAATGAAGTACGCGGCTGTATTCAATCCCTTCTGCTACGAATGAGCTCTTGGAGAGCCCAGAGCAGGGACTGCACTTCGCCTCTCCGGGGAATGGGGGAGGACGACCTGGCAGCAGAAATACGGCACCAGAACCGGGGGAGGCCTGGGCGCTGTTTGCAGAACTGCTGCAGTTTCACAGTTGCCGATGCTTCTAATCTCAGTACAAACACACCAGCTGGGGTTTCTTTCTTCCTTTTACAACTGTATCACACGGAGGTTTAACCTTTCCTTTCTCAAACACACAAAGCTGCTCGCACCCACTGTCACACAGAAACCCCTGGCGGTGTGGACCTTACAACCTCCCCTCCACCCCAAGGCCTCAGGCCAGCCAAAAAGCAAAGCAGCAGGCACAAGATAATCCCGCCAGGCTGACAAAACACACCCGAAAACAGAGGCATTTGTGCTGACCGCACATCTCTGCTCTCTTCTGACAGACACAGGCCGCTGTATTTCAGCTGAACCTCGACGTGCCCAGACCAGACCCAAGTACATCCCTCCAGAGAGCTGCGCTTCAGCAGCCAGCTGGACTCCGTGGTGCCCAGGAATGGGAGAGAGCAGTGCCAGCAGCCCGGACGTACAGCAGGGTGTCCACGGGGTCCATACTGGAGAGAGCCCTCTCCTGCCCACGGTATGCCACCAGTGAAGGAGGGCTGATTGCTTTCCCACACCCTCAGGCTATTCGAAGGCTGTTTAAAACTCACAAGACCTCTCACACTCTCCTTCTGCGTCCAACCTGCCCCTGTACCATGGATATGAGGCAAAGAGACGACTGCAGCTCTAAATCAGGCAAGCATCATATGCCCCATGCATTCGTTGAGGGCTAAATAGCACGGTTTCATCACCCACTTACAGCATCGCAGAAAGACATTGGGCAAGGCTTTCCGTGTGGTGTCATCATGAAAACAGAGCCAAGGTCCCCACAGTAGTGTGTGGTACAAAGATGACAGACAACAAGAGACGTTCAGACGGGATATTAGGAGAAGTTTTTTCACCATGAGGACAGTCAGGCAGCAGGACAGGGGCCCAGAGAGTTTCTCCACTCTGTCCTTGCAGGTTTTCCAGACCCAACTGGATAAAGCCCTCAGCAACCTGACCTAGCCGATCCTGCTTTGGCCAGGATGTTGTCGTAGAAATGCCCAAAGTCCTTTCCAGCCTGAATCATCCCACGATCCTGCACACTTTGGACCTCTTCTTTTGCAGGGGGGTGGAAAAGAAGTCCGCAAGTGCTGTTCATTAAAGCCTGAGGTCTCCCTGCTCCATGCTGTTGCTTAGGAAGATGAGCTTCCCTTGGCAGGGACTTCTTCTCCTGCTCCTGCAGGAACCTGCTGTCAGAGACTTTCTTCTCTACCTGAAGAAGGTAGTGGAGGCCGTGTCGTCAAAGCAGAAAGCTAAGTAAGTCTCTGCTTACATATATTTTGTCTGATATATTTGGGAATGAAGGGAGAACAAGGAGAAGCCAACTTAGTTCAAGCCTTCACAACCCTTAGAGCCAGCAACTTCAGCAGATGCCTGCAGAAGATTTCAAAGGAAGGAGAGAAGGGGAGCATACCCTCTCCTTGCTTTCTGTTTCTACAAATGGCAAGCGCTTTAGGCCACACCTGCAAAAGGTACAGCTGCATCCTTACATATGAGAATGCAAGCACTGTTCTCAGCTGGTGATCATACGTATGTTTGGCAAGCAGGTGCCTCCCTGTATGCACATAATTTGTGAGCAGAGATTGACTGCTCTTTGAAATTACCTCATCCATAAGCTGTGGCATCAAAACAGTGCAAAACCCAGTGAGGAAAACCCAAATAAAGCTTCAAATGACCATTTCTGAAATACACCCTATCAGGCCTTACCTCACTTTAAGGGAGAAATTACATCTGTTGGATGTGAACTTCTAGCCATCACCTTGTATTGGACAATCAGATAGCCACTCCATCTTCTGAGGACATTCAACTTTTCTACCCCATCTAGAAAAGACTGGCCCCATTGCTGTATGTGTGCTGTGTCGAGAAATGGCAGACACCTGATTTAAAAGCAAGATTCGATAAGTGCCGTAAGATCACAGGAGCAGAGGTGAAAAGGCAGCCCACACCTGCATGGAGTGGAGCGGTGTGGCTGCCAGCCCCACGCCTGGACCAGCCTGCGTGTCCCGTGTGCCTGTCCCCTGCGCTGGCTTGTGGCTGCTGTCGAGCAGAAGGAGTCCAAGACGGTGACGACACCTGGTGTCCCTGAGCATCTTTGCTGTATGTAAAGCGCTGTTTTACTGGTACCTCCTTGAATCGGTGTTGGTACTTCCTTGAGCAGGTGCTGAGGAGCATTTAGCAGGTCAGGGGAGACAAGAGGTTTTCTCTCTCGACCTGAGGAGTGTTAGCTTTATTCCAAATAACATCAAAATCTGAAACAGCGGCATTCAGCACCACAAAAGGAAGTTGTTTTCATGTGCTCTGAGCAGGCTTTTTCAGCAATACTGTGGACTCCCTGGGGAGAACGACAGTGATTCCTTACTACTTCAGTGACCAGGAAACCAGAGGGGAATTTTGATGTACCCAGTGTAAAACCAGAAATGACGTCCGTGTCATTCAAGCAAGGCTTGGTTTTGTCAGTACTCAAAACAAAAATCCCCATGCTTTGTAAAACAGTATCAGCGTTCAGAAAGAGACGTTTCCACCATTGTACTCGTGTGCCAAAACCTGTTGTGGCCTTGGAATTACCGTACTGAAGTCATCATAATTTTGGGTAGCTATGAATCGAGTGATATTTGATGCAAGGCTGGAAGACATGCTCTCCAGTATCTTTCCCAGGTTTCTGCGTCAGTAATGACTTCAGGATAGCACGAATGCATTCTGCATTTTCAATATCTCATCCAAAGCGTCCACGTACTGCGAGGCAGGGTGAGAAGACGGATTTCTAGTGTCTCTTAAACAGATGGGTCGGACCCTGCTCCTGACTGCAGCTTCATGCATCTATTTACACTTATGTAAAATGGAGGTTAGATGCAAGGAAAACAACCCGGGGTGTGGCTCTGTGCTTCAGGTCTCATTCCTCTCCTCCCATCTCACCCCTGCTGCTTTAGAAACTATGGCTAGTGTAAATAAATGTCACCTCCTTACAAGAGCATCATTGCGCAATGTCTCCAGAGGACACTGTTGGGGCTTCTGCTACGCGATGCCATGCAAAGTTTCTATTGAATGTGGATCAACACAGGAACATTATCAGCATGAAAATAACCAGATCTGCAGGGCTTAAAAGCTGGAGAAAGTGTGGATTTTCAGTCTTACAGAAGCCTCTTTTCCTGCTTTGGCATTTGCAAATATACATGAAGTTACCTAATAAACCAAATGCATTAAATAATCCAGTGTTGATAGCGCAACCGTACCTAGGAATTGTAGGGCTCTCCTGGAGTAGGTCTTGTACAAAAACAAAATAAAGAGACAACTCCCAGCCCTTGTGCTCCGTCCCCTGTGATTACCCACGCGCTAGACAAGACAATAGACGGGGAGTACAAACACAGACATAGTGAGAAACTAGCCCTCAGCTTCTTACCCAAAGTGGTGTGAAGCAATCCTAAGGTTAATGCAAGCGAGCCCTGCAGCTCTGTAATAGGTCTGATATTGCTTCCAATAAAGCAAAAATTGCTTTCAAGAGGGAACAAGCCGAGAAGAATCAAAGCGGAAATGAGAAGGGAAAAACTGAGAACAGCAAGATGAAAAAAAAAACCCCAAACCAGAAAACAAAATGCACTGGGCAGAAGAAGGACAAAGAATAGAGATGGTAGTTTAATAATTTTGAAGGCTCAGGCGATGCAGTGACATGTGACTCCAACCGCTGGCAGAAAATTGCATGCAAAAAACCCGTAATTTTTGCCTCTGATTCTAAAAAAAAACAAATGCAAAAAAAGACAGAGAAGGTCTAGTTCAGCGTGGGTGGTACGTCTGTTTTGTGGTGATTAAGACATATCTGCTGCGGTACAGATAAGTGAGGGTTTGCGGCATGTCCCTCTGCTTTCGACATGGCAGCACTTCCACCTGCGTGAACTGGCTCCCACTTGACCCGACTTCGACAAATTTGGAGCCCTGGAGCCTCCTCTGCTCCATCACTGTCCCCTCCTCCCCTGGCTAACTAACACTGTTGATTTTAACAGAAAGGCTTGTTGTGCTTGTGCACTATATTTTGTGTTTATGACACCTTAGCCTCCTGTTAGTTATCTCTCGCCATACAATGCAGGTGTGCCAATTCAGAGCATCACAAGACACCTCATTCTTGTAATTTCACATTTAAAAGTAGTCAAAGCATCCCTATTCGTGTGGATGATACCCAAAAACCTTATGTATTTGTGTGCTAATGTTCCAAAGACTGTTGTGGCACAATCTCAGAGCACTGGCATGTTCTAAGGCATCTCAAAATAGGTGTAAATTCCTTTTAAGAATCTTGGACATAACATTTTTGTTAACCATATCTTAGAAAATTACACTTGAAAATTATGGGAACATTTCCTTTTTTTCTAAGAAAAATGAATGAATATGCACTGAATGGCTTGCTGCAAGTTTCTCAAATGTATTCATAGCTAAAACTCTCATATTTAAAGATGAGATAGACTCAAGACAACTAACTCAGTGGCTTTATAGATTAAAAACAGAAGCAGCAGCTTCTGACACTCAATTTATTCTATTAAAGCCAACACTAACTCAGGATTTTCTCTGAAGAGAAACTTCAGTCTCTTTAAAGAAAGAAAATTATCAACTATTGAATAACAGAAATGAACAGCCTAGCGTTGTTATTTTCTTAGTTTAGCATTATTCAGAAAATGGGCGATTTTAAACCTGGTGGCATACATTCGTGAGATTCTTTCGGTTCCCACTGTGGGAAACAGTGGGAACAGAAAGAGGCTCCGTCAAAAGGCAATTCAAAACAGGAGTCTACATTAGGCTCCTTAAAGTATCCTAAATATGTTTTATATGCATGCCTACTTATTCTTGCAGAATGGCAGGACTGGAGATGTGCCTCCGGGTGACCGAGCTCAGTCTGGGCTGTGGCAAACAGGCCCCCGGTAATCCTTCACCCCGCTCCACCCTAAGGGCGCTCCCAGTTTCCCCCCCTTCTTCGGAATAATCCAGCTGCTTCCAGGTTAGGAGCCGCCTTCTGATTTCCAAACCGAATTTTGACCTGGCCAGTATGTGCCCACCTGCTGCTCTGCCAGCAGCCATTTGGCTTCATGTTACACGGGTCCTGGTGTCACCTCCCCCAGAGCATTAATAGCCAGCAATGGCGCGTCCTGCATTTCATAACTGCCTGGATGCAAGGAGTGAGCGGCAGAGCTGATAATAAACTTCTTTATCTCCTTTAAATGGCGACAACCAAAGTGCACTTGCAAAACCTGCGATTTGGATTGAAGTCTGATTGCATCTGTGTCTCAAATGAGCTGAGGAACAGATAAAAAGCTTTTTAATTTCATACATAAAACAAAGTGAAAAAGTCCACGGCAGACTCCATTTTTTGGTGGCCCTGGTGTCGAAGGAGAAAAAATCAATTAGACACTGAAGTTGGTGATAAACAGGAAGGCAATTACAAAGTTTTCTGGGAGAAGACATTACATTTTTTTTTCCTGCCAACCTTAAGGTTTGATGGAAAAATGGAACGTTTTGCGTTGGCAGCATTTCAGAAAAAGTCTTACAAACTGACAAGCTCTTGACACTTTAAAATGCATCAGTTGTATAATCCACAAGGCAGCTTGGAGTAACAAGCAAAGAAAGAAAAAAAAAACCAAAAGGATCCAGTGTTTGTTTTCAAAACTCAGGGTGGAAAAGCAATAATGCATATTTGGCATGTGCACATAGAATCAACTAAACCATGTCCCTCAGCACCACGTCTACCCATCTTTTAAACACCTCCAGGGATGGTGACTCAACCACTGCCCTGGGCAGCCTGGTCCAATGCTTCACAACCCTTTCAGTGAAGATTTTTTTTCCTAATATCCATCCTAAACCTCCCCTGGCGCAACTTGAGGCCATTTCCTTGACCGATCCCCACCTTACTACAAACTGCTGTCAGGTAGTTCTAGAGTTCAACGTGGTTCTTTGGTACACAGAGTTTACCTGGCATTGGTCACACCACACAGTTGCATAGGTGTATTCATCCTACGCAGCCCCATTTTAAAAGTAGGCAGGATTTCAGCTGAGCAATAGCTAGTAATAACAGAAAGGATGTCCGCTAAGCACTTAAAATTGCAAGCATCCTTTGGTTTTTCATTCTTTCTCAAATAGGAGCATACCTGATATAGGACTGGAAGGTTTCTCACAGTCTGCAGGCAGCAGTAAATAGCCATAAGATGAGAAGCGTTGGTACCCGGGTGGGAGGTTTACCTTGTTTGGTCTCAGTTTAACAGTTGACAAAGCACAGGAATGACTTCATAGGATCATAGAACGGTTAAGAGTTGGAAGGGACCTTAAAGATCATCCAGTTCCACCCCCTGCCCTGGGCAGGGACACCTCCCACCAGCCCAGGCTGCTCCAAGCCCCATCCAGCCTGGCCTTGAACCCCTCCAGGGATGGGGCAGCCACAGCTTCTCTGGGCAACCTGGGCCAGGGGCTCACCACCCTCATAGTGAAAAATTTCTTCCTAATATCTAATCTACTCTCTTTCAGTTTAAAACCATTACCCCTCGTCCTATCACTACATTTCCTGACCCAGAGTCCCCCCCCATCTTTCCTGTAGCCCCTTCAGGGACTGGAAAGGGCTCTAAAGTCTCCCCGGAGCCTTCTCTTCTCCAGGCTGAACCCCCCCAGCTCTCTCAGCCTGTCCTCACAGCAGAGGGGCTCCAGCCCTCTGAGCATCTCCGTGGCTTACGGGTGCTTTCTGTTCACCAGCTCCTACCAGGCAGTAGTGGTCTGTGCTGCCTTGGAAATACCTTTCCACCTGCCAAGTAACCGTGCTGCACAGACCATAGCACCCCTTGCTGCGCTGAACGTGCCTTTGCCACCAGTTTCTGAGGAAGCAAGCACCAGTAAGGGCCTCCTGGATGATTTAAGCTCCCAGAAGTCACACGGGTGCACGCACAGAGGACCTGTGTGCTACGACCAAACTTTGCATCTCGGTGAGTGAGGCAGCGCCCAACTCCATGGCACAAAACCGATTTGGTTTTGCAACAGGCAGCAGAGTTGGGACAAAACCCCCACCTCAGGGCAGCACTGAATGGATGACGATTTTGTCTAGAATAGGCAGACCCTTGTGCAAACCAGTGCTTTCAGCAACCGCTGCCCTGCACCTCAGAAAATACAAATGTGCCAGAAGCCTGAGAGAAGTGGGTTAGGTAATGAGTTAATTAGTCCTAATACGGAGTGCAGTTCAGCACTGCAACAAATCCACTGCTGTGACTGTAATGAAAGAGATGCTGCCGTTCACCTCCTCCAGCTCCTTCTCGCCTCTCTCCTGCCTTCCCTCAGACCCAGGGACCACCCCGGGTTCAGCGAGTGGTTGAGTGAGCCGATGCAATGGAAAAATACTCCTTTTTTTGGGAGGGTATGTTAGGTTTTTTTGTCTGATCACTTTGCTCACCTGCGGCTGCTCAATCTCTGGCTTTGATGCCTCAAAAGCACCTGCTGGGCCTGGTGGAAGAGGGAGGGAGGGAGGCAGGGGCAGAGCAGGACTGTTCTTTGCGCCGGCAGCCTGCAATTACACCAGCTAAAGCAGAACATCAAACTGCAAACAAACACCAGGAAAGGGAAATGAGTTACCATTTTACCTGTTCACCTATTTGAAAGTTGACTGGAAAGACTAAATAGAATAGATTTTCTTGTTTAATTTCAACATGATACAGCTCTATTGCTATCAGGATTTCTACTTTTCGTGGCCAACCAATTTCCCATCTAACACATGCATTTTAACATCAACTTGCAGGACACTAGATTAATTTAACTTCTCTGTCCTTTTTTCCACCAGTTCCTCACAGTGAAAATAATAGTGTTTACCTATGGAGATGTGTAGATAATTAATTATTTCAGGTTTGTAAAATCCTTTATCCTTTGAAGATTAAAATGCTGATACGTAACAAGCACTCAGAAAAGCAGTTTGTATACAAGACGTGATGTTTCTGGAAAATGGCATTTCTCTTCAGTGAAGGCAACTCTGAGAGGTCACTTAAATTTTTTTTTATCTTCACCTTCTTTCATTGAATCACGGGGCTGGAGGGCTCTCCAGGAGGTCACCATCCAGTCAGTACCAGTTTATATCTTCCAGTACAGGCTGGATGTGCTCTGGGGAGGTGCTTCTGGACTCTCAGCAGCTCAGCCGTATCTTTCTGAGAGTGGCCACACCAAACTGGACCCAGTCATCGAACTGACACCTCCTTGATTCCTTGATGCTGTAATATTCTACAGATTTAAATACCTGAAAGAAAGAAGATGTTCAAGTCAAGTTTGTCTATATTAAAACTTACTGAGCTCCTGGCAGTTTTGAAGATAATGGGATTTTCACGTTGCTTTTAATTACAGCAATATTTCCTGTTATTCTGCCCTAATCGGAACATCAGCTGGATATTTGAATAGTATCTTAATCAACATGGAATTAGAATTTTTATTTTAATACTCATTATGATAACCAAAGTAATAGTTTCCAGGAAGACCCCACACATATTTTCTAACTCTCTAAATAGGAGCGCAAATTCAACACAATTAAATTAAGAAATGTTTTTCCAGGAACAAGGGATTTATATGTGTACACACACACACACATACATGCAGGCTACGCATTCAAGTATTCTGTGTATCATCTTTCAGAAAAAGCTGGCAGAAAAAATAAGTCATCAGTGGACAAAAGCCAGGAAAGCTAACTGAAAGGCGATATTTATATTTGACTTATGGGATTGGATTCCACTATGATTTCCGACCTTGCATTGTGCTGTAGGAAAAACCAGCCTCCGCTCACGTCCTTCTACAATTTGGGTGCTTCAGCAGCAATTGCAGTGAAGAGGGCTTCTTTCCCCCTACCTCCAGCCGTTCCCAGCCCCATGCTTCAGCAAGATGGGCTTCCAGGTGGGCCAACACCACTGGTCTGGAGATGTGCTAAAGCCCACCTCGGTGAATCGATCTGAATTAAAGATATCCTCCCATTCCCTTTCCTTCCCCCATTTGTTTGCTGTTTTTTTATTCAGCTGTATCGTTTCCCCAGTGCATCTCCCTGTGCTGCACCGCAGCCAGGTGTGTTGGTGACCCTGGGAGGAATGATGCTCTCAGCCAGAGAACCCATGGGCTCAGACCGTGCTAAAATCCCACCCTGATATTACTTATTATTACTATGATTATTATTATTTAGGCTTTGGACAGTGGACAGACACTTTAGAAAGCTACCTTTTTGACCAGTAGAGCCAATAAAGAAAGTCATAAAATAACACTGAGAGAATTTGAGGAAATACACTGCCTGTTTCTGAAAAGAATAATCTAAATAGAATTCTTCCACACTGCTTTTGTTTGTTTTATTATTAATTCCTGCATTGGAATAAATAATGAATTCTCAAAAAAACCCCCCAAAACCTTCTGAAAAACAAGAGTTCTTTTCCAGACAGCTACAAGCTTCAGTCATTCATTTAGATCTCCTAGGCAAAGTGCTGTACATCAAGCTGCACATACACGCTCGAGAAACCATCCTGCTCGTTCTGGTCACAAAATTAATTCCCATAATTGCTAGCAACGGTTTGGGTTGTTCCATAGAGCAAGTGTCTTCCCTTAAAAAACCCCCAAGTTCATAGGTGCAACAAACGAATACGTATTAGATATCCCCTTCCCAAAAACCTCCCTAAGTAAGGCTCTGCAGTTTCACTGCAAAGTAAACAGTGAGTTCAATCACACATAAAAGCATATAGTGCTAAGCTGGTTTAAGTACTCTGCAGTAAAAAAAATGGTCAGATTTTATCATGAGATAATGATCACATATGAATTAATGCTCTGAAAAATAAGTCTCTGAGTACAGCTCTGCATTTTTTAAAGGCACGTGATTAGGACACTGCTCTTGCAGAGAGCCATCTGCAGAACAGCAACAACTGTCTCACTAAGGAGTTAATTTCAGAGCCTACACAGGACCATAAAAACGCTCACATTCTTGCACCTTTCCAAAACAGGCAAAGGAAAAGGCAGTCCTCAGTTATGCTTAAGTTCTGGAGTTTTTAAAATTAGTTCCATTATACTGTGCTAACAGCTTCGTCAGCAGTAGGGGTGATGGTACACCCATAAGTGCAGCAGGGTTTGTAAGGAGACATCATTTTTTTCTTAGATGCATCTAAAATAAGTGGATAGCTTTTGTGCACAAGGATCCTTTTTTTTCAGTTCAGTTTTCCCTAAAATTAGCTTTCTGTGAAGCTAATGTTCACAACAATTGTTCACTCCAATTCTGCTCTTGAGCTGTAGTTTATTTTGCCAGTTTGAGCAAGGTGAAAACTCCCCGTGCCTTGGAGCTGTCAGTTAGTTACTTTCATGGAAAAAATCCTCCCTGGCTCACAAACAACACTGACGTACCTGGGTTTGTCAGTGAAATACAGCTTTAAATTAGTACCACTGTGTGTGTGAGACACGTGGGACATCTGTGTTTGGTGATAGACTTGTCCCTTATCGTTACACTCAGGTAAACTGTTACCTGCTCTGTTGAAGACAAAATGTTATCAAATCTGTTGCAAGACCTCCCTAAACTGTGTTTTATCAGCGTTTTACAAAGCTCCTGAGACTTATTGTCCCCAAGGGGAGTGGTTGGGCTAGTGACCTCCTGATAGCTGCAGTGTGCACTGGTCACTATCATGGAGGGTGAACCCCTCAGAAATAGACAGTCAAAATCCTCCAGAAAGTGAACAGTTTTCTGCTGAGTTGAATCAGCCCAGCAAAGGATCCAGCGCTCACCAGAGCAAGCTCAGGGATCGACACGGACACCAGCATGGGGGGAAAAGAGAGATTTTCCTTCGGTGACAACAGATCCGAAGAGTAGCTGTTGAATGCTTACAATCAGAATTTTGGCAAATAATGCCAAATAAAGTGTTTATTTCTAGCCAGTCCCAGTGACTTTGACCTGTCACTGCCTGAACAAGTAGAAGTGGTGAGTGACTGTATGGTGAAGTGATGTGAGGAATAGCTATTTCACTATATTTCACTATTTTTCACTATTTTTTTTCTGTGAGGGCGGTGAGCCCCTGGCCCAGGTTGCCCAGAGAAGCTGTGGCTGCCCCATCCCTGGAGGGGTTCAAGGCCAGGTTGGACGGGGCTGGGAGCAGCCTGGGCTGGTGGGAGGTGTCCCTGCCCAGGGCAGGGGGTGGCACCGGATGATCTTTAAGGTCCCTTCCAACCCAAACCGTTCTGTGATTTTATGAAATGATCTGGCTGAAAATAATCTTGGGAGCGAAAACCCCAGGGATGTTTTTTTCACTCAGGTCAGTTCCCCAGTCTGGGAGCCGACCATGACCCAAGTGGTAATGAGCCATCCACAGCTTTAAAGGAGGCAACACAAAGATTACGTGCCTGGAGTGCTTCACAGAAAGCTAATTTTAGGGAAAACTGAACTGAAAAAAAAGGATCCTTGTGCACAAAAGCTATCCACTTATTTTAGATGTATCTAAGAAAAAAATGATGTCTCCTTACAAACCCTGCTGCACTTATGGGTGTACCATCACCCCTACTGCTGACGAAGCTGTTAGCACAGTATAACGGAACTAATTTTAAAAACTCCAGAACCTAAGCATAACTGAGGACTGCCTTTTCCTTTGCCTGTTTTGGAAAGGTGCAAGAATGTGAGCGTTATTAAGCTGAACTTAAACCACCTCTGCCTGGGCTCAGCGACGATTTTACAGCCCCGTTATGTAAAATGCACCTTATTTGTGATAATCTGTTGTGACTCCAAGGCAATTAAACAGAAACCCTTATGGTTTTGTGCAATGACAGCCTGCAGTGGCTACAAACTGAAACTGAAAATTGAGGTTCAAAGCACAGTACAAATGCAAAGAGGCAGGATCGCCCAACCAGCGTCCTGAGAATGAGATGAAGATACCACAGACCTTTTCTGCTCCTGCATATAAAAGGTGAAGAACTGTAACACAGACATTTTCCGAAGGTCACTGGAAACTTTTGGGTTGCTTTTGGAAAGTGTGGAGCCAAAAAAAAATCTCATTGGTGAAGAAAGGAGCCAGGATGATGCTGTGTAGCCACATCTCATTAGAGAGTCTTGATGAGTGTCAAGTGCACATGCACTTGTACGGCAAGTCCAGCAAAATTTTGTGAAAAAAAAAGTTAGAGCTCTTTTTTATAATGCCCATAACAACACTATTGACCAACGCAGTCTTAGTAAACTGAAACAGCCTTCATTTTCTTGTCTGTGACACGGAGTAAATTCTGCTTTTCCTAACAAGTCAGTGCTTCAGGATCCCTAAGAGACTGTCCCAAAAGAAGTGCGATATGTTTTTATCTCTTTGCCAGCCTGAGTAAAAGCATCTATTAGCTGGTCGTTCTAAGAATCAGCAACAAAATGTCAAATAAATCCTTCCCCAAAAGGTTGAGAAGATGGCGCAAAAGCAAAGTGATGGCGATAAAATAACGTATTTCTTAAAACATTTAAAATTTACTGCTGTAATTCCTAATGTCCTTATTTAAATCAATATCATAAAAACCTAGGACACTTCTAGTTTAAACCTAGTTCAGCTCATAAGTGTGTTAGTTAAAGCTGAATTGTTGAAATCAGTAATGAGTATCTACAGGGAGATTTATAGCGTTTAACACAATTATTTTAAATTTATATCCATATTTGAGCTAGTGCATCAGTTTCATAGCCAAAATAGCACTATATGCATTTATTGTTCCCCTAAAAAGGGTTATTTTTTAGATCATTCTGTTTTAAAAATGAAGGTATATTTACTCATTAGTAAGTCTTTTAGCCTTCTTGATCGCATATGTAACTTTGAGGATGTGAAAGCAGGCACATTTTGAATTGGGAGAGACAGTGGGACAAGCACCACTTCCCTGCACGCTCAGCCATGCACTGGGCTCACGCTTCGGTGGAGACATCTCTACCCTTCCACAACGCCTGTCCTCTGCAAACAGTCTGGTTGCTGGACGCACAAGATTCTGCACGTCACTAAAGCTTCTGTCTTGAGGGGGAATTTTCTGCCCTTTTTGCTGACTGCTGCTGTGCACAAAGAGTCTCAGAGAGGGCGCAGGTTTTCGAGGTCCGCACCCCATGCAGGACGTGCACCGCATGGTTTCCTGTCTGTGATGTGCGGCTGGTGTGGAAGCTGTGAGTCACTCCGTGACACTAAACCCGTGGTGGACAAGATGCCTTGTCCTCCACAGCTGCAAGGCGCTCGCCTGAAGTAACACCAGGGTCACCGAATCACAGAATCATAGGGGCTGGAAGGGACCTTTGGAGATCATAGAGTCCAACCCCCTGCCAGAGCAGGTTCACCCAGAGCAGGTTGCACAGGATGGCATCCAGGTGGGTTTTGAATATCTCCAGAGAAGGAGACTCCACAAAGAGTCTGGGCAGCCTGTTCCAGTGCTCTGGCACCCTCAAAGTAAAGAAGTTTTTCCTCATGTTGAGGTGGGACTTCCTGTGCTCCAGCTTGTGCCTGTTGCCCCTTGTCCTGTCACCAGGCACCACTGAAGTGTCTGGTCCCAAGAGTCTGGTCCCACCCCACTGGCCTGCCCCTCTCTGCAGGGGACTTCTCCAAGTGCAGAGAACTAGGGCTGGGTAGCGGGGCAGGGACTCTGGGCAGGAGGCTACCCTTTTTGGGGGAAAGGTGGGCTTTGGGGACGAGGATGTTCTTTGGGGAGGACTCCCTCTGGAGTGAAGGATATTTGTTGGGGTGGGGGATGCCTTTCAGTGAGGAGGATGAAGGAGGACGCCTTTTGGGGACGTGGGTGCCCTTTGCAGGAGAGGACACCCTCTGGGCAGGAGGGCACCCTTTGGGGAAGAGGCACTTTGGGGAAGAGGATGCCCTTTGGGGAAGAGGACTCCTTTTGTAGAGAAGGAGATCTTTTGGGATGGGCAATGCCTACTGTTACAGGAGGACACCTACTGTTACGGGAGGACACCCCTTGCAGGAGAGGACAACCTTTGGGAAGGATACCCTTTGGGGAGGAGGCCACCCTTTGGGGCAGAAGACACCCTTTGGGGAGGAGGCACTTTGGCGAAGAGGATGCCCTTTGGGGAAGAGGACTCCTTTTGTAAAGAAGGACATCTTTTGGGGTGGGCAATGCCTTTCTGTAAGGGAGGGTGCCCTCTGAGGATGTGGGTGCCCTTTGCAGGACAGGACGACCTTTGGGAAGGACACCCTCTGGGGACCAGGACACCCTTGCGAGCTGTGCGAGGGCCCATCCCCTCGTCACGGCCCTGAGGGGGACACACCGCCTTCCCCAGCGGGGAGCCCGCCCCACCTCTGCGGGAGCCGGGACCCACCGACGCACGGACACCCCCCGCCCTCCACCCCACGCCCCGCAGGCCGTCCTGGTCCCCGCAGCAGGGTCAGGCGCGGAGGCCCGGCCCCTCCCGCCGCGGCGCGGCCGTCCCGGGGCGGTCCCGGGCCCGGGGGCGGGGAGGTGACGGGGTGGAGAGACCGCGGCGCCCGGACCCATTTCAGCGGCGGCGGCGGCGGGTGGTGGCAGCCGGCGCCATGGCGGGGCGCGCGCTGTGGGCCGCGGGGCTGGTGCTGCTGGCGGCGCTGCCCGCGGCGGTGCGGGCCGACACTCCGGCCAACTGCTCCTTCGCCGACCTGCTGGGCGCCTGGGAGCTCCGCGTCTGGCGGGGCGGCGGCCGCCACGGAAACTGCTCCCAGGCGGGTGAGACCGCGGCGGCCCGGACCTGTTCCTCTTCGGTCCTGGGGTCGGGGGGTTCCCTCTGTCAGCCTGAGAGGGGAGCGGGCCCGGGGCGGGGGGAGGCGGCTGCTCCGCGCCGTGAGGGCCTAAAACCGAAGCGGACGGCGGGTGCCCGGATCGGTTATAGCGGGTCCGCGCACCCGCTGCCGGCTCTGCTGCGGGGATCCCTGCCGGCCTTAAGGCAGAAAAAGGTTAATTTGAATTAAGCAGCGTGGAACGCTGGCCTTCACCTGGCTCCGGGTGACCACTGTGGGCAGCGCTGTTATTCTTCCACGTGAGCTTTCTGTTTTATTTGTTTCAATTTGAACTCAACTAGGCCTCTCCAGGAGCACCACCGGCTCACGCCGGTTTGCTTCTTCCTCCCTCACAGCCCACAGGTCCCTTCTCTCTCAGCTCAGCCTGCCCTGAAAGTGGCTGTTCCCAGCAGCGAAATGGCTACTGCTTCTGGTGTCCCCATGCCACCTCCTGGGAGGCCACCGGCTGCTGGCGCTTGCTCCCTGGGGAGCCTGAGAGCATCAGAAGTAGAAATATCACTTCCCTTGCAGGGATAATAGTAGTGGGGAGTTACTATTTGATTACTGTATGTCAGTGTTATTTGAAAAAATAGGTATTTTATGTTTTAGTAAATCACCTCCTTTTTGGTCAGGTGAGGCAGGTGGCTGTAGGAGCAGTGGAGGTGAGGCGCGTGGTGGAGTCGGAGCGCTGGTGTGAAGGGACGTGGGGTGGCTGGTACCTCATCCCAGGTGGTTTAAGGGAAGATTTGTCGCTGCAGACACAGTGCCCGAGTGACACAGCATCCTCTGAGTGATTATGGAGTCCTCTGTAGCTGTGTAGCAAGTTGCTTTTAAATATGCTGATGTTTCCCGGTGGCAGCTCTTTCGTGCTGCTGCTAATTAAATGTGCAAATACTGTTTAGGAGCACGTAGACCCACTGACAGGTAATTCAGGCTGAGAGAGTTGGGGTTGCTCGGCCTGGAGAGGAGAAGACTATGGTAAGACTTCATTGCGGCCCTTCAGAACTTGAAGGGGGCCTATAAGAGAGATGGGGACAAAGTTTTTAGTAGGGCCTGTTGCGATAGGACAAGAGATAATGGCTTTAAACTAAAGGAAGGTAGGTTTAGACTAGGTATAAGGAAGAAATTCTTTACTCTGAGGGTGGTGAAACACTGGTTACAGGTTGCCCAGAGAGGTGATAGATGGCCCATCGCTGCAAACATTCAAGGTCAGGTTGGATGGAGCTCTGAGCAACCCGATCTAGTGGATGTCCCTGCTCATTGCAGGGGAGGTTGGACTAAATAATCTTTAAAGGTTCCTTCCAACCCAAACTATTCAGTGATTCTATAAGCAAAGTCCCTGAAGTGTGTTTGCTTGATGCCTTTTTGCAGAAGCCTGTATTCAACAAATGTATTATAGCACCTGTTGGAATAAAATAAATGTTGGAACGTTCTCTGTACTAATTTTTATTTTCCTCTTCCACACAGTAATCATGCAATGATGTTTGTGTTTCTTGCAGGGCCTGTGGAAAGAAAGGTGCTTGTGAATCTTCAGAAGTTAGATGTGGCTCAGGATAGTCTGGGCAACTATGGGTTCTTCACTTTGATTTACAATCAAGGCTTTGAAATTGTGATAAATGACTACAAATGGTTTGCATTTTTTAAGGTGAGTTAACTTGGTGTGTTTTGCACCACTGACTTGCTAAAATTGCCTGTAGCTACTCTTCTCTTTAGTCCATGAGTGCTACAGTGGGGCAGTTGGGGCACTTCGTTATCTTTTCTCTGAGGTTCGCCTGGATTACTAGATACAGGAGTTTTGTTTTTTTTTTTTAATGTAAGGAAACAGATATCAGTGGCTGGGTAGGGAGCAGAGGGAAGGAAGGAGTATATATTCCACATTGGGCATTATCTGAAAAATCTGTTACAGATGCTGCTGCTTTCCCTTCTGGGCATGCTTAAAGCAGTTGAAGGCCTTCATGAATCTAACTTTCCTGGTAGCCTGGAAATTCTTTTTTTTTTTTTTTTTTTTTTTTAGTTTTCTTCCTGACACTATGGACCCAAGTGAAATAGCAAACATCATTGCTTTAATCTTTCCTTAAAGATGTTTTGAAATGCATGAAAACTTTAGAAAGGCCATCTGTTCTGCTTGCTGGAGGTTTTCTAGAATCTTTAAATTTTATTTCAGAATACTACTTTAATATCTAAGGAACCTTTCTGCTGCCTGTAATTGTTCTTTTGGAGTAATACTGTTATCTCCAGTCCCTGTTACTGACTTCAGATCGAGCTGAAAACAGTGCGGGTAGGCAGGGGGTAGACAGGAGAAGACCCACTTGCTGAGGAGCACTCTGCTGCTGTCCTGATGAGTGGCATTATGATTCTGGAGGGTGGCTTGAAGCAATCTCTGCAGGATGACTTTATTACCTGGGAGACATATCTTGTGCAGCAAGACTGCTCAGTTGGTGAGTGCAGCCCTAGGCAGGAGCAGTGAACACGTTTCTTGTTTCTTTCAAGAAACTTGATCTTGTATCTGGCCTCACATGAACCAATAGTAAACACCCAGGCCTTGTCCAAGCATAAAATCTCTAAACCTTGGCTAGTAGTAAGGAGGGTGAAGAAATTACTTCTGCTTTAAATTATCTTTCTGGGAGCCATTGTAGATGGTTTATTTCACAGCAGGTATTTTAAAGTCTATTTTCAGATGTTACCAAAAGTGAATGATCCACTCTTCCAGGAGAACTGTAATCCTTACTGAATAGAAATGATGTACGAAGCTCTGGTGTAACTGTGGCTTCTTCCATGATGATTGGAGTTGACTTAAGTTAAGGGAAAGGGTCATGTAAGTTGATTTACAAAACTAATGTTGAAGTTCTTTACATGCTCTTTGTTGTGGGTTAGCCCCAGTAGTCAGCTAAGCACCATACAGCCATTTGATCGTTCTTCCCCCAGTGGGATGGGGGAGAGAATTGGAAGGGTAAAAGTGAAAACTCGAGGGTTGAGATAAAGGTACTTAATTAGGTGAAGCGAAAGCTGCGGATGCAAGCGAAGCACAGTAAGGAATTCATTCACTACTTGCCATCAGCAGGCAGGTGTTTAGCAATTTCCAGGAAAGCAGGGCTTCATCATGCATAACTTAGGAATGCAGTTGCCATAATTCTGAATGTCCTCCTTTTCTCCTTCTTTCCCCATCTTTTGTTGTTGGGCGTGATTTTGTATGGTATGGAATATCCCTTTGGTCAGGTGGGGGCAGCTGTCCCAGCTATATCCCTTCCCAATTTCTTGTGCACCCCCAGCCTACTTGTTGGCAGGGCTGTCTGAGGAGCAGATGCTGTGGAAGCACTGCTCGGCAATAATGAAAACATCCCTGTGTTATTAACGCTGTTATCACAAATCCAAAATGTGGCACTATATGAGCTACTGTCAATAAAATTAACAATCTGCCAAAACTAGTGCACTCATAACTGTAAATGTTTAAAATAAGAATGCTTCTGCACAGGACTGCTTCTTACACTTGAGCAAAAGCAAAGTATGAGAGAGAAATACCTGATAGACATTCTAACATCTTTGTAAGGTAGCAACACTAAATTGCCATGATGTTCACTCCTTACCGGTTTGGCAAGTAATAAAGCAAAAACTACAGACCCTGAAAGGTACTCTAGCTGGGCAGAATTACTCTGAAACTTCTCTGGCAAGGACATCTCTGTGAGCTTCCCTGCAGTGGGAGGGCCTGCCTCAAAAATGGCAGGAATTGCTGCCTCCCAGAGGACAGTGGAGCACTAAATGTTGTAGTATTGTCCGGGAACTCAGGCTTCAGGTGTCATCTCTGGCAGGTGGAATTCAGCAGCCATTGCTGGCCTTGGTGGTCTTGTCTGAGGAGAAATTTAATCAAACTAGTGGACTGGGAATCCTTAGCCTGATATTTTACACTGAGAGGTAGAGTTGCTTTACAAGCCAGTATGGTGAACAGTTGAAACAAGTGTTGATTATCAAACTAATTCTTGAATGTGAAGAATTTAATCATAGGAACAGTGAGTGGCCTGCTCTGGAATGTAAATGGAGCACCAGCTTGAAGGCAGTTGAGAGTCAGTGAAGGCTTTGTTGCTGCTATCTGTACCTTGTGAAATACATTACTGGAGGATGAGAGCTAAGTCAGGTGACTGATAAACGCCGATCTCCTGTATTCCTCTGTGTTTATGAAAACGTAAATGCATTGATTTGCAAGGGTCCTCTTAATTGACCAAAACTGCGTTACAGAATAATTCAGGTGGGAGGGAACTTCTGGAGGTCATCTGATCCAACTTACTGCTCAAAACAAAGTAATTCGAATGCACACCTGAGCAGTAGCAATGCACAGTAGCTTGCATTTCATGGTCAGGAATGTGTCTTAGCCCTTTGTAGGCAAATAGATTAATTGTTAGTTTTGCAGTTGTGTTTGGTATTGTGAAATAGCAAGCTTGTTTGGCTCATTGTTCAGTAGTAGGGAATCCATCAGCAAGACGTGCTTAAATTAAAGGCTTTCTTTAAATATTATTGAGAGGATTAAAGCCCAGTTTGGTTACCCTCTCTATAATTTTGCTGCTGTAAAGGAAACAACAGATTATCAAGATGCAAGTATAATGTCAGAGAAGCACAAGGAAATACCACAGCACTTAGTAAATGCATTTATTTTTTTTTTCTGGAAACAGCTAGTAGACTTCATTAGGCAACAACTTGCAATACTGTCTATCTGCAAAACTGTTATTTCACAATTGTCAGTGGGGACTTGGTGGGAAGAGGTGTTTCCTTATGAGCTGCTTGACCTTGTGACATATATAGGTATGTGTAACTGTTTATTTTTAATTCAGTAAATACTGCATTACATATGAAATAGAAAATATCTAGTCCTGGTATAAACTGAAAACGTGGCTTCTGTCAAGTGTGGCTAATGCTCTTTTAGGACCTATTCCATCATCTTCTACTGTAAAGCTTCTAGGGGACACGTAATAATATATTCTGCTCAATGCATGCTTCAGAGGTTTTTGAAGAATGATTGCCTGTTGTTTACTTTCAGGTGCAAGTGGTAGGAGGACTGTAAACATAGCAGGCTTCATTTGCTTAGTGTTGGTCCTAACGTAGAAGCCCTTGGAGTAAAATAGGTTAAATGAGAATGCTAAGTGGCAAGGGCCTTCTTCCCTGGAAATGCAGCAAGAAGAAAGCATAAAAGCAATCTCTTAGAATATTGCTTAGCCTTGATCGCTGTTGGGAATGTGGAAAGTCATTAAACAAAGTCCCTTTGGAATTCTTGGAAAGGAAGAACTGTCTTCGCTGGCATTCTCTTGCTTTACAGCAAGAAGGTGCACAACTAGTAAGTTTAATATGCCGTAATTTGCTATTGTTTTTACTGTTTGGTAAAATTGCTTAGTTTTGCTCTGAAATAACCTTCCAGTGTGTATGCTGTTCTGGAGTAACTGCTTGATTGTGGAGTAACTTTTTGGTTCATGGAGCAGTTTGTGGTGGTGGAGCAGCCATAGCACAAGAAAGCCTTGCACATCTCTTCCCGTGGCTGTGGGTTTGGGCTTGTCGGGAAAGTATTCATTGCTTAAAGGCCACTCATAAATTTCAAGTTCTGTTTATGTTGCACTAAAGTTAAATTATGTGACTAAAACCCCATCATGGTGACAGGACAGATAAAGCATCCTGATTTACCTGCTATGATGCTTTAACACTTTCCTCATATTCTGCCATTGAACAGAGAGGATGGAGTTGCGAAGCAAAATGAACAGCGGTATTTATGCTAATACTGTACTTCATGTGTTTCAAGCATAGAAGTGCAACTGGTGCTAATTGAACTTACTGTGTGTTTTTGCTTAACGTTAAAGAATGACGCTATTAATTACTAACAAGAATGCTCTGGGCTTGTCTAAATGGTGGCTTTATCAGAGCTCTGGTTCGGTGTGGGTATAGACGCAGCCTGTTTGATGGTGCATGTTTCAGTGAGTTTTTAATAGCCTTACTACACAGACAGCTACTAAAATTTTCGTAGGGCCTCACTGCCTTTGCAAGTTATTTGTTCTTTCACCTGGAGACTGTGGGGAAATGACTTTCCACACCAAAGGAGTGGATTGGGTGAGCTTGCCAATGTATTTTTTTCCCTCAGTTTGCTTCAGTAGCTTAAGTAAAGAAGCTCTAGCAGTGTTTTATTTCTAACTATTGTTGTACATAGACTTGTCCCTCAAGGCTTGCCAAGTTAAATGCAGCATCCTACTGTATTCCGCTTCTCACAAGTCGCGGTTACTCTGCCTGGTGTTTGTTTGCAGCACAAATTAACTTGTTTGGTTTATGGGAATGCTCTTTTTTCTTATTTAGTGTGTGCTGCTGAAATGTCTGTATACTGAGCTTGGATGTGAAGTTAGTGTACGGACTCTTGGCAGAAGTTTGAACATGTGCTTCTGCTGGATGGTGTAAGGATTCTGTAGGGCTATGCAAGATGTAAGGCTTTAAAGATTTTTTTTTTTTATGGTTTTACCACCCCAAGGGATGGTAAAAGAAATAGGAACAACATAACATAAAAAGCTAGAGTGAGGCTGAAATGAAAGTTGAGGCTAACTTGTTTCAGTTATTTGATATCTTTGTGATAATTATTTAATGTTAAGATTACAACTTGGAAGGGAGACAGTCTCATGAGATCCTTACTGTTTTTTCCTTAAGCTAAGGGGTATTACTTCTGACTTCTGAGATGTCCTCTAGCAAAAAACAGAAGTCTGGCATTTTTTCATATTAAAACATTAGCACTACTTCAGCAAAAGAAAGATTATAGAATATTCCACTACTCGAGTTACTAATCTTTTCCAGACTGACTTGGTGACATCTTTGTCACATCTTTTCCTCTCTTCCCCAAGGCCCCCAAATTTGGTTAAAACCAAGGACTTCCGTTCTGAAATAACCAGCCTAGACAAGTGACAGTAGTTAATGTTTAAGTTTCAGAATATTAAAAAAAGAAATCTGAATGCATTTCATTCCATGTTGCTAAAATACGAGTGTTAAGATTTGCTAATGCTGTTTAATCATCCTGCAAATCAACTGAAAGTTAATTTTTAACCTTTCTTAGTTGGGATTATTTAACTGTCAGTGTGCAGCCGCTGCCTCCCTACAGTGCATAAATCTCTGAACTGCAGAATGTTCCCTAGAGGAAAGAAGATGCATCTGTAGCTGATCCTTGCTTGCATTTTCTATCAGGTAGCAAGATGCAATTGTTTATTCTGATAATAATGATCTTCTGTATTTTTGTACAGTAAGGCGTCTGCAGTCCTGTTGCAACTAAGTATGCGCTTCCCATATTAAAACGCATAGGCACACTTTTAAACTTGATGTCAAATGAGTGGTAAGTCTTTCCACCAGGCTTAATGCATTGGGTAGTCCTGCCTCTGGGAACTGGAGTTGTCTTATTGCTTGAACATTGCTTAAATTGAGAACAATAGATGTAAAAGAATGGGATGGCAGCCCGTGTATGTAGCACTGCTGAATCCCTGTTAAAATGCTGTGCCCAATAAGGTCTCCATCCTTGCTTGCTTTCCTCTTAGGGAGACAAAAAATTTAAAGAAAGATTTAAAGAATTGCATTTTTTTGTTACCGGGAGTAGAATTGAGCGTGCAATTAGATTATGTCATGATGACCAACGCAGGAAAGACTTTACTAGAAGTATACTGTACCAAAAAGGTTATCTGAGTTCAGGTATGTAATAGCAAGCCTTGAAATGTAGGTACATGAAGCCTTTTAAGGTTAATGTTGCTTGGCTAAATTCTGGCATTTGGCAAAGTCCTACGGGTTGTCAGACTTGAGAAAAATATGCATTTGAAGTAGAATTAAAGCTTAAATGTTTTCAAACCTCAGAATTTGAACTGGGACTATAGTTTGGGTGCCTGTCTTGGCACTTGAGTTGTTCTAGATTGGTCAGGTCACCGGATGACGTTTACTTAATGCTGCAGATGTGAGCATTGACTGACAAAATTATCACATGTGGCATGGCTACAGTGGTCTTTAGCTTAAAAATGAAAACCATCTTCTTAAGCCTGCAGAGGAAACGCATGCAGCAGTTGTCCGGCAGTAGCTGGTGGTCACAGCTGTGTGGCTGTTGTCCCACGTGAAGGATGCGATTCTGTGCTGGGTTCCACAGATGTGCTGGGTACTGTGCTGGCAGCTTCCATTGAGTCTGGCATTGTGATTGGCATCCACCTGGGCCAGTGGTGGCTGTTCGTACAGTGGTGCCATGATGAACTGGTGCAGCCGAAGTTACTCACACTCCTGTATGACTGTTGTTTGGGTAGACATACTCATAGTAGGTCCTCTAAAACTGGTACAGTCATATTTTCTAGATCTACTCTGTCAGAGCTTTCTCTGGTTGCAGTAAGAAGAAATGCTGCATGTGGTTTTAGCAATGAAATATTGATTTGATGGTGTACCTTCTGGTAGTAAGCAGTGGGTGTCATTGTCATGGCACTGATGAGTTTGCTGTCCCATTTTAGTTCTAACGTGTGGCCCATTAGGGACTTAACTAGCTTGTAGAAATTAAGCATAAGCATTGGGGTTTTTTTAAAGGTTTCTCTGCCACTTCTCTACATAAGTGGCTCTCAATTAAAAATCAGAGCAGGGAAAAAATAAATTGGGACCTTAGGGTTATATTTTAATTTCCTAGATGAAAATGGCTTCTGGAGTTCCAATTCCCTTTATGCACTTTCCTGAAAGATGAATTGCATAAATGGTGTGAATGCTATTCTGTTTATCTGTCAATATCTTAAAAAAAGAATAAATTCAATCTCCAGAAAATTGAGAGGGATTTTTTTTGGGGGGGGGAGGGGGGGAAGCAGGTTGTGGTTTTAATTTGCTATTTAACAGATAACTGCTTGCCTCCTTTCTGTGAAGATAAGTCCCAAATCTGTTCCACTTGTTTTGATTCGTAACTCCATGCTGGGCAGGATCTGCATCTGCTTGTTGCAGGAAGTGGGCCTGTTTCTTGAGTATTCAGACTTGACGTTCCTCAAGTATTCAGATTGAAGGTCTATACTTATCACGAATGGTTGTGCTTGGTCTTGTTTTAATCTGTGGCAGCTTTTAGATAGAAAAGACAGATCGGTATTAATTTACACTGTCATGTAGAGCCAAATAAAGTGCTCTCACAGTAACTTACTAGTGTAAAGTCAGTAACGTGTTGCTTTTGGTAGTGTGTGGATTTCTAGCAATGCTGTTGTGAAGAGGGTATTGCTCCAAAGTCATCTCTGGACCTTGCCCGTGGTATTTGGCCAGGTGTAGTTATTTCCCATATTGCACAATCTTGTACAGTAAGACAGGATGAATAGAACAAGGTAACAGCTCACCCCCGTCCTGCCCCGGTCAGCAAACACGCTTGCCTTGCTAGACAAGCAGGGGTCTGCAACCTCTGACGTGGGGGCAAAGCAAATTCCCATTGTTCTAAAACAGTCAGAGGATTAACCTTTAATTTTATGCCTCTGATTGATAGGCTTAATTATTTCACTATGCATTCTCCTTCAGATTCCCTACAGAGCCTGGACGTAGTCGCAAACCTCCCAGTCTCTTTATTTACTTTATTTTCCGTGTTGTAGCATTTCCATCACTGTAAGCCACCGCCTTCAGTGAAGAGGCTGAGCAAGCACTTTGTTGAAATATAGGTACAAAATCTTTGAACCGTTGTAGATATACGACTCAAAGGGAATGGGATTTAATAAAGTATTTTTGGACTAGAAAATTTGGATTCTGCGTAAGTGATTTCTGTGATTAGAAAAGTCAACTTAAAGTGTTTGTTGCATGGGGTGTTTAGGCTCTGGGTAGCTTTAATACAACACAGACTTAACCTTAAGAGATGAGTAAAGATAATCTTTTTTTTTTTCCTTCCCTGGGTCATTCTGCTGTCAAAGAATTTCTAATCCAGGAAATTTAAGCTGCTGGGCAAAGTGTTAGTGCGAACTTCTTATTACTCCTCTTGTGTGGCTGAATAAGGAAGTGTTAGGGCTTGGGACTTGAGGTTTTGGTAACACTCCCCTCACCGCCAGCTTTAAATGAGTTGCTCTCAATGGATCATCATTTCCTACTGTCTCAGTTTGATAGTTCAGGTGAAATTGTTTCATGGTGTTCTTCCACCACAACTCAAATTTAAAGTAGTTGCAGGAAGTCTCATCTTGGGTTCTGACTTCTAAAACAGAAATGCTATAGTGCAGTTCTTCCTGGGAGGTTACTCGGTGAGACACTTGCTGTGAGCCTTTAGTATCTCAAACTTTTGCAGCGCGCCAGGGTTAGTTTGACTAGTCACATATTTGGTGCAAGAAACCACAGGGCCTTGAAGAGAAGGATAAGTACTAAGAGGTCTTCTACATTTTGCCCCAAAAGTGACTGTTGAACCCAAACAATTAGCACCTGTTAGATGATGCTGATACTAATGCATGCTTTGTTGCTAAAAGTGCAAGTCACAACCTGTTTGTCTTCCTCTAGCAGCTCGATAAAGACCAGTTTCTTTCTTCTGCTGAACCTTTTTTTGATGCTGCTTTGTTTTGAAACCAAACATGATGCTGGTTCTTCTGGAATATACATTTGGCTGCTTCCTCTGAAATACGGGCAAGCAGCAGCTGGGTGGGGAGGGACTACTGCTGTGCTAACAAATGCATATACCCGACACAAGCATCCTCTTCGCGTTACAGTACAAAAAGGAAGGCCAGAATGTAACCAGCTACTGTAATGAGACTCTACCAGGATGGGTCCATGATGTACTTGGCCACAATTGGGCTTGTTTCAGCGGACAGAAGATTTCTTCATCTGCCTCAGATGTTCACGTAAACGAGGTACCTCTCCAGAAGCCCAGAGGAAGGTAAGCAACAGATAAGTGACCTTTTACTGGAAGAAAACATTTGCTACCTGTGCTTCAGGTTTCAGCTGAAACCATATGGACCAATTCTGTTACTGAGGGCAAAGTTAATGCCAGTGATAATGTTGGGAATAAACCTGAATGCACAAGACCAGAGGAGGGTGTGCCTTTTGCATCATATTTTCTCCTTCAGTCTGTGGTGAAGTCCTGTTAGAAAAGCGGCATGTCTAAAGATGATGATTATATACTTCTAGTTTGTCTCAAATTTCAGAAACCTTGCCTTGATCCAATAATTGCATGTTTCTTTATCAGTACCTAGCGGAAGATGTTTCCAGAGTTAGTCTTTTTCATACTCAGTTTAGAGAACACCTTTACTTTTCAATCCTAGTCCTTTACTTACTGTTTTCTTTGGTCGCTTTTGTTTGCAGACTTTCAAGCAGACGTTACGTGCACAACTTTGACTTTGTAAATGCTATCAATGCTCGCCAGAAGTCCTGGAGAGCAACAAGATACAAGGAGTATGAGAACTTTGCCCTGGAAGAACTAACTAGAAGAGCTGGGGGTATCTATTCCAGGACTCCAAGGTACTAAAGCCTTTTTGGTTTTGCCATAAACCCCCTCCTGCCAAGAATCTGCTTCTGTTTGTCCTGGCTCTTCCTAGCTGTGTTTTGGCTTGTAGTTCAGATGTTTAATCAAGTTACAAGGCCTTCCAGCTCATTTTCATGGAGTGCCAACATATTTCTTCATTTGAATGATTATTCTGAGCATCTGTTGTCTCAAGCAGTTTAGACAAGTAGGGTCATCTACCCTGTAATCTTGCCCAGTTACTTGCTGCTGAATTTGTATGTGCAGGGAAGAAGTGGGGACAGTCTCAGTTGCGATCTCACTCTCCTGTCTACCCATCAGCTACTTGCCACAGTTAGGAGTTTCTGCTTGACCACCTTCCTGGTTCTGCTAGTTCCTAATAGCAGTTAAAAAGCGGTGAAAAGCGCTTCATTAAACATGAATAATAAAGATTTTCTGATGGAATTCCCTGGTCACTTCGATAATTTGCCATGCCTCCAGTCAGGGTCCTCTGACAGGAGGGTGTCAGTGAAGAATCATGAAGTAGCCCTGAGAGTGCCTTCGGGGTCTTGCAGATCACATGGCAGAGAGTGGTAATGGGGATGGACAGATGGTCCTCAGAGTTCTTTGCTCTGCAGATTCCCTTTACAGTTGTTTTACCTGCTTTTTATTTTTGCTTTTTTCACTCTGATACTGCTGTGGGTAGGAATGCTACTTACTTTTCCAAATTTTTATGTTTGTAGAAGAAGGTCCTACTATACAATAAAAATTCTGATTTGCATGAGAGTATCATGGCAGATTTTGTGCTTTCATCCTATAGGCTTGTCAACTTGTACATGGTCTTAAATACAGTAACCTATTTGGAAGCTCTCTTGCACCACGCGGTGCTGTGGCAGTATTTTGTTGGCCCTCTCATGTTTCAGAACAGACTCCAGTGCCTGGTGTTTATGAACAGCACTTGATGGCATGGCTTGCGGGACAAGCATCAGGTTATGTGAGAGCTGAATGCAGGAAGCTCTTGGCTTGCTGATATATGAGCATCACTTGACTGCAAGCGGTGGATGAGGACAAGTAACATTCAATGCTTCTTCAATAGTCACAGCAAAACCTTGCTCCAAGGAAGTTTCCAGGGCCAGTGGGACTGCAGTTATTGAAGTGTCGACATACGCCATCTCTGTGCCTGCAATTAAACAGTCTTTGCATGTCTAAACTGTCAGTGCATGCTGGCAAAGTGAGGTGCCTTCTGCAGTCAGATATTCCACAGACCTCGTGATGGCAGAGGTGTAAAGTAGCTGTTGCAGAGCTGCATTGCTACAGTCACTGAGAGTTACCTCAGCAGTTCAGATTGGTTCAAAATATTTGACCTCACCAGCTTGTTCGTAATACAGTTCCCTCAGGGAGGGATTTGAGTAGGTCTTGCATCCTTCTGAAACTAATCTCCTGAGACTGACACCCACTCAGCTTAGAAGGAGACTATTTCAAATTGCTTAGCGTGAAGTAAGTACAACTAGTAAGAGCCAGAAGATGACAACTGAGCGTTGCGTGATTGCTTCCTTGCCGAGGGTGTGATATGTTACTCAGAAGCATTTTCTTCTCTTTAGACCAAAGCCTGCACCTCTAACACCTGAGTTACTCAAAAAAGTTTCAGGCTTGCCAGAATCCTGGGACTGGAGAAACGTGAATGGTGTCAATTATGTCAGCCCAGTTCGGAATCAAGGTAAAAAAAAACAAACCACAAAACTCTGAAAGAAATGCTGTAGAACTCCTTTGACGTAATTTGCTATTAACGAGAAGGTTTGTCTAGTGTCTTGCAGTTGACAGATTGCACCTTTACTATGAATAACCTGTGGGAACTGGGTGGAGTCCTGGCTGACAACACTGAGCCAAAATAGAAGGTGGCAGTGGCTTATCCAAACAGCAGTGTCTCTTGCTGTTCGGAGTGAAAGCCAATTACCACAGTGCCCTGCATAAAGACAGCTGTCAAGTTTTGTCCAAACAGTCTCAGTCATGGCTTTCTGCATGCTGACAGAACTGATGTACATTTAATTCTTTCCCTCATTCCCACTGATGTCAAATTATCATGCAGCTTTAATGAATAAACCCATGAAAACTGTTTATCCTATATCCAAATCTTATCATCCTGATAACTGTGGGAGTTACTTAAAGGGCTGGTTGCAAGAAGAGGTGTCAGTCACTATGAAAAATGCGGACACTGATAGATACAGTATACTTGTGAAAACTATTTTTTTTCTGCCCCTTTGAATAGGAAGTATTTATCTCAAAGTAGAGGTAAAAGAATACCATTCTGGTGTATGTTTTATTTTATAGGGAGTGCTTTTATAGCACTGTGGTGTGAGATATCTCAATTAGATAGTTACATACTGGAGGCCAAGAGTGGACTGCTCCGCTTCCCTGATCCACCACTTCCAAATAAATTTGTGTCCTGCCAGTAGCTATCTGGTTGCAACTTTGAGGGGAAGGGAACATAACGTGGTGGGGAGGGGATCACATAAATCACTGGTCCCTCATTTACAGCTTAGTTCTTATGCCAGATTCAGCCAACTGGACTCCTGGTAGCAGAAGAGGTTTGTGGGATGTCTAGCTCACAAACTGACACAGGGCATCACTGAAAGTTGGCAACAGGAAATGTACAGTCCTGTGTAGGTGTGAGTCCTGTACTCTCTCCCCGTGTGAGCTGTGAATATCCCAAGGGCTCATTTACCTTCCAAACAGTTGGACGCTCAGTCCCAAACTTACCCTTTCTCTGTTGTGTTGCTTCAGAGTTTCTCTAAATGAGAACTAGTCTGTTGCTTCCAATAATAAAGCTGCCTACACATTTCCTGTAATCTGAGAATCCATGCTGAGTATGTTAAATGCATTAAATGTAAATATGCATTCTGCTCCATTAAATAAGAGTTTTAGCTTTTAGGCTTTCAAAAAACAAACCAAAAAAAAAAAACAACCAAAAAAACCCACCACCACCAAAAACCGCACAAACCAAAATCACCAGAAGATGACCTTCTGCAAAACAGTGCCGACATACAAATTAAGTCTTGCTTGTGGTGGCTTGTATGATTTTCTGAGGCATTGGATATTAATGTTTCATTAGAATGATGGTATTAGAAAGTCTTAGTTGTATGTCATTAAGATTATTGGATGACTGATTAGAAAATGCCCTGGGGGAGAAAGCTGCAAGCAGTAAGATGTAAGTTGTCTGGCACGTGCAGAGAGAACTGCATGAATTGCAAGGTCATGGCTTCCCAGATCTCACATGCTTGTGGAGTCACTGCTCTTTACCTAAGGAGGAAAAAAAGTACAGCATCTGAAGTGGACAGAAATTAAAAGGGAAATGTGCATTCTCTGTAGAATACCTCGAGATGTGGCAGGCTTCATGCAACTGCAGTTGTCTTGGACTGTAATATTTACTGCCAGCGTGTTCAGCATCCCTGTAGTCAGGAGAGTAAAGGTGGAGCTCTCAGGTTGTTTATAGAACAGTAACTGCGTCTTTGAGCCAAGAGATGTGTTTTCTTTGAAGATAGCCTTGTCGTTACTTGTTACCAACTTTACAGGAGAACCTACAGATTTTGTTAGCCTTCGAGTGTAGTTCCCATTTCTTGCTGACTGCTTCCTGCAAGCTTTTTCTGCAGATCAAAGTAGGTGAAAAGCGTGGTCAGCTGATTCTTCACTAGATGTGCTGTGTCTTCTCCTTTCTGCTCATAATGTAGCAGCCCTTCGCAGTAGAGTGAGTGGAATCTGATGTGGATGAAGCTTTAATTGACTCTGGAAGAGAATTTGTGGCAAGTCTCACAAAAGCAGCTACTCCTGCAGCTGTGTTGGCTCTCTGCTGATACAGTGTGGTTGTGCTGTAAGCCTCAGAAATACCACTGTGGTAGCAGGAAAGAAATTTAGCAACCGCCCCAACAGACTTCACACTGAAATGGTTGTGTTAATTGTATTTTTTTAAGTTTTTGCACACAAAATGCAACAAAGCGTTCTGCAGCATGGCCCATCTCGGATGCTGTGACTGTACGATGAGTGGGAGGCACCTTTCACTGCTTCTTTTTGCCCCGCTGGGCAAAGAGCGTTCATGCGCAGCCTGATTTTTGTCCCTTCTCTTCTGAGATACGTCTAACTGAGAGAAGGTGAAATTTCACAAAGTCTTGCTTTTGTAATAGCTCTGCTTTTATACACCTACACAGTTCAGGAGAGAGTATTTTGTTTTGTTCCTCAGGCCTCCCTCCTTTTCATAGCTCTGCAATATTTGCCTTTCCTACTGTCAGGAAACAAAAGGAAATTGGTGACAATCAGTAGATAAAATAGGACCTCATCCAAGTAATTGTCCTTCTCTGTGATGCTTGTCATTCCATTTCCAAAGGCTTTTAATGTGTTCCAGGAAGCTCCTAGGGAGTGAAGAGGCCTAAAACTAGAAGCAATACTAGATTTTGATGCAAAAGTAAGGAGACTCAGTTCTCTGCCAGGAAGCAGAAGGGAAATTAAGGTGCCTCTGAAAAGCCAGTGTAAAAATTACATGCCTTTGGGAAATAAGGGGAGCTGGGATGAATCTACTATGTCAAACCTGGTATTTATACCACTAGACTTTCAAAGGTCACTTATTTTAGGGGTAGCTCTAGAGGTGGAATATTTTTTCCACAGGAAATTACAGTGTTAAATCCATCGATAGGCTGAAATTATCTAGAACAACATTGTCAGCATTCACTTAAAATAGTTGATTGCCCCTTAGCATATGTGCTTCATAAAGGGTTATAGTCTGAGGCAGTGGGTTATGAGCCTTCTCAGCCCTGCAAATGTGGTCCCTGTAGGTTTATTCTGAACGAATAGCATAGCTCGTAAATGATACTGCTGGAAAACACTGAAGAGCAATATATCGTCTCTTGAATAAGCTCAGTGTTCTTTCAAAAGTTGTTAAACTGTTTGTTTGGGTTGTTTTTAATTGCATGCTTAAAAGCTAAATGGATATTTGAAGTTTTTGCTCTGTCAGTATTCAACTTCTAATCACTGCCTGGTAGGTTTTGACTCTTTTCAGTGGACTCCAGCGATAGTTGTACCTGAATGCAGGTGACTTGCCTTGTTTATGTTACTGACTGCTCTTCGTGGTTCCTTTTTCTCCTCTCCACAGGCTCATGTGGCAGCTGTTATGCATTTGCCTCCATGGGCATGTTGGAAGCAAGGATACGTATCCTCACAAACAACACTCAGAAGCCGATCTTTAGTCCCCAGCAGGTTGTGTCTTGTAGCCAGTATTCTCAGGGTAAGTACACTGGCGTATACAGAGCTAACTTTCAGTAATGTTAATGCTGCAGAAGGAGGCAGGATATTAAGAAGTTCCATGTCTTCCCCATCACCCACAATTTAGTTTTTTCATAAAGTCTCTGGCAGTCTGTACTTTTCAGTAGCTCTTTTTTTGAAAGACTGCAGAAAATATTCCAGAGTTGTCAGCTCACCTTACTGTCGGGCCCCGTGCTCAGGGTGCTGTTGGATTTTAGGTACATCTACCTGGGAGATGGGGAATATCTAAGGAGCAGGGCTAAAAATATAGCTAAATGGCAATGCACGTGTAGAAAGAGCGGAACCAAATGTCCTCCCAAAAGCATATTCAGAGGGAGGAGGAGCATATGAGGAAGGGGAGATAAGCGAAAGCAATGACTAAAGCCTTCCAAAGGACAGTACCTGTATCAGGACAGGTCTTTTTACGGCGTGTAGCTACCTGCTTTGCTTGATGGGGCAGTGTCAGGAGCAATTGGATGAGAAGACGGTCCATGCATTAGTGTTCCCAGTATAGCTCCCATTGATGTTAACTTTGTCTGGTGTGTTTCAGAAAGCTAGGTAGCTATAGTTAGCTATAGCTAATGGCAATATTAGGAGTATCTGGGGTCACTGCAGTTTGTGTTCAATACTGTGTGTAAAAGTATTCCAAAGGATTGGAGTAGGAGAGTCTCCCACATCAAAAAGTTCTCCAAGGGAATAAGCAGATATTTTTCTGTTTAGGTTGCGACGGTGGCTTCCCATACCTCATTGCTGGAAAGTATGTCCAAGACTTTGGTGTGGTGGAAGAGGACTGCTTCCCGTACACAGCCCAGGATTCTCCATGCACTTTCAAGCGCAGCTGTTACCACTACTACGCTTCTGAGTACCACTATGTCGGTGGTTTCTATGGAGGCTGCAACGAAGCCCTGATGAAACTCGAGCTTGTGCTGCGTGGGCCCATGGCTGTTGCCTTTGAGGTTTATAGTGATTTCATGCTGTATAAAGAGGGGATCTACCATCACACTGGGCTGCAGGATGACTTCAATCCTTTTGAATTGACCAATCATGCTGTCTTGTTGGTGGGCTATGGTACAGACCCCAAAAGTGGTGAGAAGTTCTGGATTGTGAAGAACAGCTGGGGCACCTCGTGGGGAGAGGATGGTTACTTCAGAATCCGCCGTGGCACTGATGAATGTGCAATTGAAAGCATTGCAGTGTCTGCAACTCCTATTCCAAAATTATAAATGCAGAGGTGCCTTGTCCCCAGCCATAAGAACATACTGATTTGTTAGGCTGCTGTTAAAATCAGTCCCCTGGCTCGAACAGGGGAGCTTTAATGAAATTTTCCAGGATAGAGCGAACAGTTTCTCTAGTTGAGAGGGTGAACGCTGTTAGCTCTGCTCTGTGCACTGAAGGCTTCCTCTGGAGTCTGACAGTAGAATGCAACGGCTGTTTTGGTTAACAGTGGTGATAGTTACTCATCACTAGATAAACATCTTCAGTCCTCAGTTGCATTTTCTTCTGTGGACCATCTTGAACTTCAGATCTCAGAGGGAAGCATCTGCTATGATAATCTGTAACTTCTCTGAAAGGACACTGTAGTGCCTTACTTCTCAGAAAGCAGGAAGCCACTGCAATTTAGAACATAAGTGTCTATTGGGAAGGGAATGGGCAATTGCACTGATCAACAGGAAATTTTAAAGCTTTAAGTGTCCTGCAAAAACTGCATGTCAAACCCTCATGACAATAAAAATCAATTCTACATTCCAGGCTGTACTAAATGTTCCAGTTCTGGATTTTATTGCTGTGCTTTGCAATTGATCATCTCAGAGTTCAATAAAAATTACCCCACTCCTGGAGGATTTTGTACTTGTGGAAGTAGTTGGTTCTTTATTTCAGTGAGCTGTCTTAAGTTTTGAACTTTCTGTCAAGATCATCTTACTTTATCAGGATCTAAACTGGTGGGGAAAGAGGAACTAGGAATCATCCAGCTGAGGCCAAGTTTCTCACAGCAGCACCAAGTAAGGTTGTCCAAGAGTCGGTCGTCCTTGCTGTGGAGATGGGAGAATTCATGGAGTAAATTGGCTAATTCCCCAGTAATCCTGTTTAAATCCTCTCTGTTAATCTGTTGCTATATTCCTTTCAAACATACAAGGTAGAGAAATAGAGTTGGGGGTGGGGGGATTGCAACGCTTGGGATTAACCGTTCTGTTCTAGGTGAAACTCGGCTGCAACACCGTACTTGGTTGATGCAGCACTGGTCTTTGCTGTGCCCCACGTGAGTAAATGGGAGTGGCTGGGAGGCGAGCCCCAGTTTCATGGGTAAAAGATGACTTTTTTAGTAATATTCTGTTAAAATAATACGTCACCAAACTAGTTAGTATTTTTATATACAGAAAAACAGTCTTGTGGGTTTGGGGTTTTGTGGTTTTTTTTTTTGTTTTTTTTTTAGGGTGTAGGGAAATTTATAAAACACAGGAAAATGGAACAGTTGTCTGTAATCAAACTATCCCGTTTAACTTAGAAGGGCAAACTTCTGAACAGAATTTCACACGAACTGCTTCACTCTCCCTTGCTCAAATTGAGGGGCAGGGGCAGGACAGCTTCATGGTTTTGGATTTCTTTTTTTGAAACCCCTGCCAAAAAATACCAAGCCAAGTTTGGAAGTTTAGAACTTGTGTACTGTCAGAACGAGAACCTCTGGAATAGTTTGCAAGGTGCATTGGATTGTTCTAGCTGGAGGAATTGGAGGCAAAGGAGCAGGGTGCTCGTTCCTTTCCACTTGGATTATTTGGTGTTACTGGAAAACTGAGAGCCCCGTGAGGACTTAACCCCTTAGTGGCAGCTGCATGTACGTCATGAAGATGTACAATTCTCCCACACACCTCTGCCTAAAATACACAACAAAGCGCAAACCTTTTCTCTTGCGCTTCTCCCTCTCTTCCTCTTCCTTCTCCCACACCAGTATTTTCCCTGGGGGAATTGTTACTGAGGTGGGAGAGGCAATGCTGCTTTCCTCCAGCAGTGTGCGCGTGGTTTGTGTCTGCTGTGTTATGGGACGTAATAATGGTGCGATAGTTGATGTGCTGATAAACACGCCTCAGTAGGTCATCCACTCCCCTTTTTCCAGGCGTCGATTTGACTTACAGTAATAAAACTAAAGCTGAAAATTGCGTGAAATAATCGAGGATGGAAGAAATGGTTGCCTGTGCTTTCTTTTGGAAGAGAAGACTCTTGGCTGCCGTGCAGTGCCAGCAGCGAGCTTCCTGCTGTGCTGATTACAGCTACCCAGCGTGGCCCAACCTGGACGGCAGCGTCTCTGTGCATCAGCAGCCACGGTGACGCCAGTGTAAGCTCTCAGGAGGGGGAGAAGGTGGTCGTCTTTGTGCAGGCTTGTCCTGCCGCCTGCAAGTGCCCGTGGCTTCGCTACATGGATGCAATGCATTTTCAATATCGGGTGTATTTGGAAGCGTCAGTTCTTAATAAGCAGGTGTTCTCATGAAGTTACGGCTTTGTATGGATGTGCTAGGTTCTTGTGTTTCTTCAGCATCTGTAACACTTGAGATTACCTTGAGAATAAGGATATAAAAGTTAGGTATTTCTTACTATTTTTACTGTCCTTCAGCCATTAGGAATCAACTCATTATCATCAAACTGCTGCTGACACTCGTGGTACTATGAATATTAAAGCACTTCCTATTCACCACGCCTCATATCACGTTAGCTACGTGCCTTGTGAATAACAGCATGTGTTATTTTCCTAGAAGTTCCCGTGTCTGTCTGTCACCGCTTGCGTGTGGCAGCTAACACGAGGATGGGAGAGTTCTCAGAGCGGTCTGTCACCACCGCTGCCCCCAGCGACTGTCATCAGACGTACCTGGTTGCCTCTGGCTGACTGCGGTATGTGAATGTCCCTTTTTTCTGCATTTCAGAGTTGCACAGAGAAATGTCAGTCAGCCTGACGGAGCTAGTATGTGGCCAACATGACATATTTGGATTCTCAACTTTTGTTTCGGGTTGTGGGCCAAGTACAGAAAGCCCATTCGTCAGCCACGGGCTGAAGACCAGCCAAAGCGTTTCCTTCCCGCAGGCCAAAAGGGATGAAACAGCAAGAATTGGTAAACCTTAGTAGTGAGGAGGTACCGCTCCGCTTTGTGATGGTGCAGGCTGTGACACAGCTTCACCCGCTGGGACTCTGACAGCTCCTCCGAAGTTGAGGAGCGAGGCCAAGAGGACAGGCTGAGAGAGCTGGGGGGGCTCAGCCTGGAGAAGAGACGGCTCCGGGGAGACCTTCCAGCCCCTTCCAGTTCCTAAAGGGGGCCTACAGGGAAGCTGGGGAGGGACTCTGGATCAGGGAGTGTAGGGATAGGACACGGGGTGTCGGCCTCAAGTTGAGAGAGGCTAGATTGAGATGAGATATTAGGAAGAAATTGTTTGCTGTGAGGGCGGTGAGCCCCTGACCCAGGTTGCCCAGAGAAGCTGTGGCTGCCCCATCCCTGGAGGGGTTCAAGGCCAGGCTGGACGGGGCTGGGAGCAGCCTGGGCTGGTGGGAGGTGTCCCTGCCCAGGGCAGGGGGTGGCACTGGATGATCTTTAAGGTCCCTTCCAACCCAAACCATTCTGTGATTCTAAGTTTGGCTGTAAGGAATACAGAGGACTGGAAATAAATTACTGCCCACAAAATGGAGAGATGTGGGTCTCTGCAACTTCAATTTACCTTTTTTTAAGAGGCTATAGTTTGGTTAGATGGCTTCTACGTGTAAATGATGTGTTACCTGGAGCAGCTTAAAATGGGAAACAAGCTATCACTCAGGAGAATAATTACGGGTTTGGCAAATACGCCTTGCAGTGAACAAGTAGGGGCCCAATCTGTTTAACTTATCAAGGAAGGTTAATAGGTAGTGTCATGGCTGATAAATACTAACGGGGAAACAGAGCTGATCATCAGCCCAGCAAACAGAGATATTAAAAGTTCGGTGTTTTGAAAATGAATACATGCAGAGGACAAATAAGCTCTATCTGTTTAACAGCAAACGTAATAAATCCTTAAAATCTATCAAGGGCTGTGGCGGAGCCTCCATCACCGGAGTCGGGTGATTTTCTAGTTCAAGCACTTCCCCTGGCACAGGAATGGCTCCGGGAGTCCTGCCGTAGCTTTATGAAGGCGACCTGGCTCGTTCGTCATGGCTTCTTTGTCATCGGAGGACTTGAAATGCAAGGCTTTTAACTTTTTTTTTTTTTACTTTTAACTTGCAAAGTTGTCAGCCTGATTTTGCACCGTAAACTGTATATAAAGCGACAGCAGAGAGATTTTCCTGGATTTGTTCAAACTCATGAAATTGGGACTAAGTAATTTTAGAGTTGTATTGGCCCAGGGGTCTTGGGAAGACAAGGAAAACCACAATGTACACCAATGGAGCATATGAAAATAGCAAGCCTGGGAGAATATTACACTTTGATAGCTGTTTTCTTGTTTGTGGGTTTTTTTTGTTTGTTTGGTTGTTTTTTTTAATGAGCTGCGCTCTCATCCGTTGCTTTCCCCTCCATTGCTGAGGGCCCGGAACTATTTGTAAAGGGAGCGAAGACCGTTGGGCTGCTTTAGAAGGTTTTCCTGTGACCTCAGAAAGTACTGAGCTGTATTTCTCAACTACTTGCCTTTCAAGGTGTGATTAAAACAAGGTGGTAGGTATTGTTAATGGCGTACTTGCAAGGATGTCAAATGGAGAATTTTGAAAAGCCTTTTTTTCTCAGTTTTTGTATTTAAAATGCTGATTTTTTTTTTTTTTTGAGAAGAAAAAAAAAGAAGATAGACTAAGGAAGCATTTTTTCAGTGGTTTCGATCTAGAAAAGAGCATCCTTTACCAAGTTGCTCAGGTTTTGCTTTCTTATTCTTCCTTTCCCCTCTCGAACAAGCAATTATTTTTTTTCTCCAACAAATCATTAATTTCTTCAGAAAAGCCATTTTTGGTGTGTGTTAAAATTCCCCTTAAAACGTCAAGGCTATAACTGATTTCACTTTCACCTCAGTGGATGAGGCTTGTTTAACTCTGCTTTAGTCGATCGGCAGGGAAGGAGATGCCTGATACCGCTGGGAGTCTCTTGCTTTGGGTTGAAATAACGTGGGAAATGGTGCGGGCTCCAGAATGTGCTGAAGAGCACGGCGTAACGCCTGGAGCATCCCGGGGATGCGGTACCGCAGCAGGAGAGGAGGGAGGTTTCGGGGGGTGTGTGTGTGTGTAGGTGTCTGTCCCCACTGAGTGTCTCAGCCGTATTTGTGCCGCTTCACCTGAGGGCAAAACAGCGCTTGATTTGTAAAATAAAGCGTATTTGCCAGGCCAGAAAGCCCACGGGTGCTAACGCTCTTCTGCCCAGGGGGATTCACGGCTGACTCTGGTTTTCCCCCACCGCAATGGATTACACGTGTGGACGTATCATAGAATCATAGAATATCCTCAGCTACTTTTTTTAAAAAAAAAGTAGATCTCAAGCCGCTCTCAGTTTGAACCTTGAATTTGAAATTGTGAGGGAGAGCCCCAAGCGTATCTAAAGAAAAGCCCAACCATACCCTGAACGATGTGGGCAGCCTGCGATAACCAAAGAAGCTTTGATGACAGTGTGAAACAATAAAAGGTGCTGAGCTACCCCTTCTGAACGGTGAGGTTTCAGTAAAAAAGGCTCACACCCTGTTTGGCTGAGGGTGCGGTGTGATGAGAAGAGAGTCGGGGAGTGCAGCTCCAGCAAGCAGAGGTGTCTCTGCTGGTTGCGATGCCCTCTGGACATGCTGCAATGGCTTCTGGACGTGCCGCCGTGCCCTCTGGACGTGCCGCGGGCTGAAGCAGTGTGTGAGCGTGTGCGTGCGTGTACGTTCAGGTTTCCAAAAAAATAAGAAGCGTTTCACGGCAGCTGGGAAGTTATTAATGACCCGCAAAATTAGGAGGTGGTCAGGTGCAGTACATTAACAGAGCATCGTTTGTTATCGGTTCCCTCTGAATGACCGGGGGGCAGGAGGAGACGTTGAAGCCTTTCTGTGCAGCTACAGGGAAGGAGGCGTGTGCACGTGCAGAATTTTTCTGTATCTGTAAGGGGAGAGGCACAGACACGTACTTCTGCCCGTTACTCCTAATCGCTTCATGTGGACCTGCTGACTTGATCCTGCGGATGCCATTTGGCATGAGATGCACAAGTTTGAATTAATCTCTCTCATGGTAACTTCGTACTAGGCTGACAGTTTAGCTCTTTCTTCACCAAGGACATTTTGGTATTTGCACTTTAAGATATGTATATATGTGCACGTTTATCCTTGATGTGATCCCTGGGACCTCTGAGTTACCTCATTAAATAGAGAATATTTTTAAGGGTTGTGCAGAGGAGTGATATCCCTTTAGCAGTACGACAAGTGATAAATTTTAAGTATGGTCATAAGCCCCAAAGATATTAAAAGTGATGTCTTTGCCCTAGGAGGATTTCAGAAGTTGGGAAAACATTGTGCATTCCTAAATGTCCGGTAATTCCAACCTTGATGCTCTGTATGTAAGATGGGAAAAATTTCCAAAAATGTTAACTAGCTGTACAGAATCCTTATGATTACATGGAACAAAGGGAATATAATATGTACGTCGTGTGGACCTCATTTGATTACCTTTTCTATCACTCTCTCTACTTATTCAACACTCGTGACGGTAGTATAGTATAAAATGATGGCCTCTTCTATTGTTCCGTGTAGGAATTGGCCAGAATCAATACAGTTTTTTGGTCTGGACTGTACATGGGATTCCCTAAGATTTTTTCCTCTCATTAGCGCTGCCTGAAGGAAACTGAGTATCTCAGAAGATAAATCTTCCTGAAAGTAGACACGCCGTGAGTTCTGGGAGGTCGCTGCTTCGCCTGGAAACCGGGATGCCCAAAGCAACGTTCTCCCGACTTTTGGCTCGCTGCTCTGCTCTCGGTGCTGCTGCGGCCCCGTTGTGAGCATCTTCTTCTGCATCACGGTCCCGCTAAATCTCTTGAGCCCGCTTAAAATCCTGATCCTATTTTGGGACTCTCTCACCTCACCCTGCGGTTAGGCATAAGCTGGAATATTCCAAAAGCTCAGCGTTTGCAGATGGGGGTGACCGAGTCTGCAATCTGTGCCATACTATTGCTTTACACAAACATTCCCTTCTAAATCTCATACATTTACAAGGCTGCTGAGGCTCTGAATTTTGTCACTCAGTTACGTTTCTCCCTCCTTTCCTGGAGCCCTCTATTAACCTTGGGATTATATGCACAGGTTTAAATTTCAGCAAGATCATAACTGCAGGAAACTGCATCCAGTTGTGGGGAAAAAATAATAGAAAAAAATCAATTACAAGAAATTGACTAAAAGGCCAAATCAAATACATAAAACTCAGCAGTGGGATGATAAAATATAAGCAATGAAATGCTTCTTTTCACAGAACTTATCTATTTTCCGTATGTGCTGCCCTGAGGAAAGAAGTGGAAATAGGGTGATTGCATCTTCCTAATTGCTGGGGCCTGATTTTTCAGCTGTAACATTGAGAGGGTGATTATTTTTTTTTTCTTTTTTAATTAAAGAGGCTGGCAAAACAGAACTTGATGTTAGCTCTGTCTTATCCGTTTTTCGATTTGTAATAGCAGCGTTAAAACTGCTCCAAATGGCAAATGCGTGGGACGGACTGGGTGTGGAAGAACCAGGAGCTGGGCTGCAGCAAAGGCAGGTGCTGATGGCACCTGGGTTGGCAGCACGTTGAGTTCCCAGCACATCTGCATGAGGTCCATCAGGACACCCAGAACAGGCAACCTAAAGCAAGGGACCTCCTAAAAGAAGGAGAAATCTTAAAAAAAAAAAAAGGATGGATCACCTACCTACCTATGTCATTTACAGGTGATGTGAAGAAGGAGAGGACAGATCCTTTTCAGCAGCATCCAGGTAAAAAGACTGGATACTTGAATAACCAAATGCTGATGCTCCGCAGAAGTGGGACAGAATGGAGAGGACAATCACAACCATTTTCAGCTGTGAAGCAGTACAAGAAAGACTCATCCAAAACCAGCACCTGAAGGCTAATGTAAGGATGAGGAGATGATGAGGGCTGGGTAGCCGGCGTCCCTTTTCCTTCCTGTTGCTGCAAGGCCAAAGCGCTGGGATATCCACGGCTATAGGTGTACGGGCTATTTGACCCTACAGCATGGCACTTCTAAGAAGGTGGGTGTGAGAGTGTTGCTATACGTTTTGAAATAAAATCGCTTTCCCCTCCTGTAGATCTTGCATGGAGTTTCGCTGCGCTGCTGCTACGGGGAAGCAATGTTAATTACTGCAAAATCTCGGGCTTAAGAGTTCAACTGCAGGTCTCCAAGTACAGCTCCCTTCCTCAGCATTCGTTTGGGTGGTGTTTTCAGCCCCTGAACAATCACGTATGGCAAAGCTTGTGTTTACCTTCTAATTCGTTAACACCCTTCCCTGCAATCCCACTTCCACAAAAAAAAAAAAAAAAGGAAAAAAAGAAGTGCTGGCCCTGCCATGGCAGGTGAGGGCCCTTTTATTTGTGTTATGGATCAAGGGAGAAATCATAGCTGGGAGCCTGCTTCCCAGTGGAAAGGGCAGCTGTCTCTGCTAAACTGACTTCCAGAATGGGTAGGGGGTTTTTTTGCTCGCAAAGAGTGCTAAAAAAGGGGTAAAAGTGGCTAAAAAAGGGGTAAAAGTGGCCAAAAAAGAAGTAAGAAGGTAATGCATTCTGGCATTTCTGAATTACTTAGTAATTTTTTCTGATTTTCTAATGTGTTCATAAAAAGCTAAAAAAAGGGAAGACTCTAGCAAAATATAAAGTTTCAGCTGCTCGGCAGCATGTCCTGGCATTCCTTTTATAGATATAAATATATTTTAAAAAAAATAGAGATATATATACACACACAAGCAGAAAGGACTTTTTTCTCTCTTCTTTTATATTTCAGAACGCAGCCAAACGTCCCGATCTGGGAACCCTTCGCCAGATGGACTGAAATCCGCAGAGTGTTACTTACCCTCCTTATCTCTAACCTCCTCTTGTCTTGCCTGTTGAGATAAGCCTTCCCGGAGCAGGCTCTGGCGAGCGGCGTTCAGCAGGCAGGAGCCCTTCTTGTGGAGCCCTGAAGCGCGGTGCCGAGAGCAGGCTAAACAATGAGCCGTAAAGGGTGGAAGGAGCTCAAGCCCAGCACTGTCTCTATAAACACTTCTACTGTGTCTTATTCCCTTTTTAGTGTCTCATCTCTGGGCAACAGGAAGAAAAGCGGCCTCCTGGCTGCTGTTTTGGGATCAAGTGGTTCTTTCTGGAAGGACACTTGAGCTGCTCTTTCCTGGGAGCATGAGTGAGGGTGGTGGGCACGGGGAGACCTTTGGAAGCGTACGGGACGGACTGTAAATTCCCTGCCGAGGGGCAGGAGGCCCTCCAAGCCTCCAATGGAACGCCTCAAACACTCGCACGGAAATAAATAACGCAGGCCTGGCCTTCAAAGAACTGATAAGGCTCACGCTTCTGGCACCTGGAAGCGTGGGAGAATCGTCTTGTGAAGACAGGATCGTTCTGCCACTCGTGTGGTGAGCTCGCTAGTTCTCAGTTCTTGAGGTCATTGTGTCCGATGAGTGACCTTTGCTTCATTATCCACAAAATGCATATGAAAGCACACACCCTGCATACACTAATGAAGATTACAGAGATCATGCTAAACATGTATGACCATGGCACTCATCTCTCCACCCAAATCATGCCACACGTCACCTGGGAGAAGGCAGAAACCTGAGACGAGGCTGTCCTGGGCAAGGGGGATGGGCGGTGCCAATTCAGCAAACATAAAAGGGGAAAATAAGTGCCCCTGGGGGGAACAAAGAAGAAACAATAGAAGAAGATTGTGCCTGGGAAGATTCTTCCCAAGAAAGAAGATAGTGCCCGGGAAGATTTTGCCAAGAAAGAAGGAGATTGTGCCTGGGAAGATTCCCTGAAAAAGATGCTGGAACTAGGACTGGTGATCTCTTTCTGTCTTTTTCTCTGTCTTTTCCTTTCTCTATCCCTCAGTTTCTCTTTTCTCTTAGAATTGTTAAATAACAGTTAGAGTTGTTAAGTAATGACCTTAAGTTAGACCTTAAGTACCGCTTGCCATAAGATGTCCTATCCCTGTTGTTCAGTAGCACGACGCACACCTCACCACTTGCCATCATTTGTTATGTACCTCACCAATTATCGTGGACCGGTTAAGACCTATACTAACCATTTTGGTAAGCTAATAAATTTTTCTATATGGACCTTGAGATTTATCTCACCTTGGTCCGCGCCATTGAGAACTCACAAACTTGAAGTCACTTACCCAAACGCTTTACTGAGAGTGGGACGTGACAGGAAGGAGAAGCAGCACAGGGAGAGCCTGGAGGATGAGGGGGCACCAATCAAAATAGAGGCAGGCCTCGCAGAGGACAGCAAGAAAAGGTCTTCTCTTCGTGTCCCAAGGAGTCTACGCGGAGGTTGCTGAGAGTGGGGAAAGCTCAAAAAGTTGCTGTGAGCAAGATTAAGGGGATGTGAACCTGTGCTGCAAGGAGACGGTGGGCGTATTTTCACCTCTCTGAATTCCCCAAACCATGGCTTTGTTCTAAACCCTGTTGTACTAAACCCCACCTTTAACATCGCGGTTCCTTTTGGTGGGCCGAGAAAAGGCGCAGTCACATTGACTGATGTGGACAACACAGGAGCCCTGTCCCGTGTAACGGTCAGCTCGGTGCCTGGTCCTGCTCTCGGAGGAACGCGCAGACCTGCATGCCCCACTGAGCCATTGCACCTCTGGAAGCAAAGGGAGTTTTTTGGGGCAGCAGCTCTGAGGTAGCCCGGCTGGAATACACCAGGCGAGGAGCTGGCTCTCCGGTCAAGAGACTGCTCCGTTAAACCTTTCATCGGGCAAAAATGTCTGCTGCTTTCATAAGAAATGCTGCCTCTGAGCAGGAGGAGGGTTTTCTCAATACTTGGCATCTGTGACAAGGTTTTTCAGTTGGCTTTTGCGGGCTGCACGAGGGCGGTATTTGGCCATCGCAGCAACATCATCACCACGTGAAGTCAGCACAGCTCTTCAGGACAGACCGTCCCCTTGTCTCTGCGGGGCAAGGAGATGTTAGACCTGGGGAAACACTATGTGTTTTGGTTGTATTAACGAAAAACGAGATCCTGGTTCTGGCTAAGAATGAGTACAAATGAGGCTTCTGGGCTTTGCTATGTTATTAACTGGGGTCAGTATGGACATATAGTCAGATCTCGGGCTCAGTTCCTCATGCAACTGAAACGCTGTGGCAATACATTCACAACGTGCCTTGAGAAATGATTTTTTTTTTATTATTATTAACAATGGGCACTAATATATTTCTGTGTAAAAACGTCCACAATTATTATATTTCCTTAGGAATTAAAACGGGAACACAAAAAGCCTTTTTTTTTCCTTTTTTTTTTTCTTTTTTTTTCAAAAAACCCACCCAACCCTCATCTCTGCAGGTATAAAGCAATTCCTTTCTTTCTTGACCTTTCTCTTGAAGGGAGCAATAATAATGTTTCGGTCACTCCCGTGAATGGCGTTGTGATGTGTCCCCAAAAGGTAATAGGTATGCGGTTCAACGTGTCTCTGCCTCTCTGCAGTCAGTAACAGGGGAGAGGTTGCCGCTCATTTAGAAATTCTCTAAACTGGGTCATTACTTGTGTTGCGTTTCACTTGCACGTTGTGCTCCTACATCTAAATATTGGGGGTTGGGCTGTGATGAGACACGCTAGGCATCGGTAATGACTGGGTACCACTTTGTCCATCTGTGATTCTGGGTCTTGAATAACCACGGAAAACTCTTCAATACGCTAAAGTGAATTTCTGCAAATATTAAATTGCCACTAGAAGAGAGAAAACAGGGCAGAAGTTCAGGAAATCATCTATAATTTTCAAGGACTTTACTCTTGGGCAGATAACCATTACTTACAGTGAACAAATCCTGACTCCCTGAGCAACGTCACTGGTTTCGGTGCAACCGTTCAGGCCACAAAACATCCGCCTCTATAAGTAAGAGTGTAGGATCTGCCTCCCTTTTTGGGTAGACAGATACCCACAGGCAGCGGACCTTAACAAGCATTCCAAATAGATGTTGAAAATTGCCATCAGCAACGGGCGTTTTGCGCAACTTCTGTGCAGCTGTTTTCAACATTAAGGGGTTCGGTTCTTTTTTTTTTTTTTAAGCGCCTTTTGTTGGTGTTTATAATAATAATTTTCATGAGTCTGCCAGCCTTTTTTTCTACTGCTGAGTACGGCTTGGTTTGGATCAATACTTTCTTCATAAGAACTGTCAGTGGGGCCTCAGGAAAAGGAAGGTAATGGCACTGGTCATCCCACACCATTGTGTGGTGTCCAGGCGTGCTCAACACACCACGGAAGTGACCAGAAAGGTCACTTTTGGATTTGTAAAACTCTCCACACCTTCTCAACAGCAGTTCTGTTCTTGCAAACCTGTTTTGGCAATCAAGGGGACACTGTTTCTTTCACCAGTGATGAAACTCTGATGGCCTTTTAGCCTCTGTTTTCTACGTAGTGCATCCAGCACTAGATGCTGTAGAGTTTTATCAAGCTACCTGAAGTCACTGCTCGCTTTCCCACAGCTCCGCTACGCTGGATGTAGCAGCATCTGTGGCTGAGATGAGACCTGAGGATGTCAGTTTTCCTTCTCCTCATCGCCTGAGTCCCAAGTGGGTGTTTAATTTCCTCTGAAAAGGAAGACTCGCTCGGACTGAACAAAAGCCTTGATACATGAGTGCGTCAGGACGTGACCTGCTGGCTGTTGAAGGGTTTAGCAATCCTGTTTGTAACCTGCCGTAGAAAGAGAGACCACAAAGAGAAACACAGGTCAGAAACAGCAGAGAAAGGGGACTGCTGCAGGTGATTCCTTACCGTCTCAGCATGTCATTTACTAACAGCGACGTTTTGCACAGATAAACTGCCTGGCATACTGTAGGGTTTTAGAGCCCCCACACTGCTGCACAGCTCACCTTCGTGCCCATGAACAGGTATCTCATAATTAAGCATCTCCTTGTGCATGACTGCATTTCAGCCTCTGCAGACGCAAAATGTACGGACAACGGAGTAGGAATGTGACTTGACTGCAATATGAACTAGTCCCTAAACCCATTGCACCAATAATCTGATTAATTCAGCATATCAGCCAGCTATTAGAAGCCTCTGAGCTCTTCTTCTGAGATACCCACAGGCCTTAAATTCTGACTTGGCAAGGTACTGTGGATACTTCATGTCTTCCATGAAATAGTCAGGACCACACAGGATCAGGCCCTCTGGGTATTCATTTTTCCATGCCAAACATTATTACATAGTCTATTCTACTACTTCAAGTAGTTCTAGCACTATTCTAGCTCTTGGGAGCTTTGCTGTGCACACCATCCCTTCTGAAACTGTTGCAGCAGGAGACAAATGAAGCAAAGAGGATTGCAGCCGACAGTGCCGTATGAATAAATTGCTTGATTTCTCATATAATGGGTAACCAGTGTAAGGCACCTAATCCATAAGGACCTAAATAACTTGATGGACCTGCTCCTTAAACTGAATCTATTCCTGAATGCCTTTTTTCCTTGGTATTAGAAATATTCTTACATATTATGACCTTCCTCAGACATCTGGAAGAAGCCTCAGGTTTGCAGTCTCTGGTCCTCATGAGGGACTTCAGTCCCCCCAATATCTGCTGCAGAGACAGCACAGCAGGACACAAGCAACTTGGAAGGTTTCTGAAGTGCAGTGATGGCAACTTCTTGACACAGATGTTCGAGGAGCCAATGAGGGAGGATGCCTTGCGGGACCTCATGCTTATAGACCAGGAAGAACTGTATGGTGATGTGAAAACTAGAGGCAGCTTTGGCTGCAGTGACCATGAGAGGGTGGAGTTCAGGACCCTGAAGAGAGGGAAAAAGGCAAAAACAGGGTTACAAGCCTTGACTTCAGGAGAGCAGACTTCAACCTGTGCAGGGATCTGCTTGGAAGAATTCTCTGAGAGGCCCTGGAGAGAAGAGGGGTCCAGGAGAGCTGTTTGATTTTCAAGAATCACCTCCTCCAAGCTCAAGAATGGTCCATCCTCACGTCCAGGAAATCAAGCGAAGGCAGCAGGAGGCTTTCACGGATGAACAAGGAGCTCCTGACTAAAGTCAAACATGAAAAAGAAACATACAACAGATGGAAGCAGGAACAGGTGACCGCTGAGGAATATAGACTCACTGTCCAAGCGTGCAGGGATGCCCCTGTAAGTGCCAAGGAAACTGGCTGATGTCATTGTGAGACCACTCTTGATTATCTTTTAAAGGTCATGGTGAGCAGGAGAGTTTCCTGAAGACTGAAAGAAAGCACATTTCACTGGTATTTTCAAGAAGAGCAAGAAGAAGAATTCAGAGAACTACAGGCCGGTAAACATCACCTTGATCCCAGAAAAGGTGATGGAATAAATCCTCCTGGAAGCCATTTCCAAACATAGGAAGGGCAAGGAGGTGATTTGGAGTAGTCAGCATAGACTTATAAAGGGGAAATCGTGCCTGACCAAACAGACAGGCACCTATGATGAAATGACTGAGTGTGGACAGGCTTTTGATGCTGTCTCCCATAACATCTTCATAGACAAACAGATGAAGTATGGGGAGGGTGGGTGAATAGGCAGTGAGGTGGACTGAAAACTGGCTGAATGGTTAGGCTCAAATGGTTGTCATCAGCTGCACAAAGCCCAGCTGGAGGCCACTGACTAGCGCTGTACCCCAGGGATCAATACTGGGGCCAATACTGTTCAACACCTTCATTACTGACTTTGGCAATGGGACAGGTTGCACCCTCAGCAAGTTAGCAACTTTGCAGATATGAGGTGACTGATACACCAGATGGGCACGTTGCCCTTCAGAGGGACTTCAACAGGCCGGGGAACTGGGCAGAAATGAATCTCATGATGTTCAACAAGGGGAAATTCCAAATCCTGTAGCAGGAGAGGAATAACCCCAAGCATCAGTGCACTTTGGGGGCCAACCAGCTGGAAAGAGCTTTTCAGAGAAGGACCTGGGGGTCCTGGTGGACAACAAGTTGAACCTGAACCTTGCAGCCAAGAAGGCCAGCATCCTCCTGGTCTGCATTAGGAAGGGCATGGTCAGCAGGTTGAGGGAGGTGATCCTTCACCTCTATTTAGCATTGGAGATACACCAAGAGTGCAGTGTCCAATGCTGGGCTCCCCAGTATGACAGACAAGGAGGCCTGAGTCCAGCAAAGGACCACAAAGATGGCTAGGTATCTTGGAACATCAAGGAGAGACCATGAGACCTGGGACAGTTTCAGCCTGGAGATGATAAGGCTTATGGTGATCTTATCAATGTGTGTAAATACCTGAGGAGGTGAGTAAAGGGCACAGGCAAAGATAGAAATTCTATTTAAACTAAGAAAAAAGGGTTTTATTTTGTGTGTGGTCAAACACTGGAATAAGTTGCCCAGAGAGCTTAAGTCTCCAGCCCTGAAGATATTCAAAACCCAACTGTACATGGCCATGAGGAACCTGCTCTCACCGACTCTGCTTTGAGCAGGGGAGTTGGACTCGATGGTCTCCAGAAGTAGCTTCTCACCTCAGAGATTCTGCGATATTTTAAATTACAGTGAATACAACTTACACACTATACTCCCAATGACCTTTTATGAGGTAAAGGGAGTATCTTTTGTTGTTTCGTTCCATGGTTTAAATTGGCAGTTTGAGGACCCAATCCTTAATGGAAATTATTTAAGCCAATGCACGTTAATTTAGGATTTATTCTTATAAGCCTCTGTTTTCACTGATGTGATTCAGCCCTGTTGTTAATGATTTTCTCTGTGGAGAACAGGGTAGAGTAGCCTCTAAGCTCCTGCTGTGAGGATTGCATACGGACCCTCATAGGAGGGCGTAATACAGATTACTATCAGAAACTTTCTATCTTACTTTAGACATATCTCTCTGTAGCACTGTAACTGTTCGATCCTCTTCACGCAAGTAATTCACAGGACCTGAAAAGGGTTAAACCTGCTGCGCTGTCAGTTTGGTCCAGGCTTTTGTTGGTAGCTCCATGGTAGCAACCCTTCGATGAGCTGATGGTTCAGTCTACAACCTCAGCCAGTGCCTCTTACACTTCGTTTATTGAATCAGACACACGACAGTCTTCGTCTGGAACTGGTGCGTTTTGGACTAATTCTGTGCTGTATGATGCCGTCTGGCCTCAGGGACAAGCCATTTTAATTTTCCCAGAGTATTTCTGACCCCCTGTTATTAGATTTTACCCATGGCAGACACTCTGGTCCTTCCCCTTATTGCTTTTCCAGTTGCACTGTGTTCATGTATTCCCTGGTGACTGTTCAAACGCACTTGCTGTAAAATGGACTGCAACCCATCTAAGATTTCGCTGCAGGCTCCAAAGGATAGACCTTAACTCAGATTTTATTAGGCTGTGTGGATCTATACGAAAATAAAAAATAAAATAATTCAGCCTTTCTCAGAAAGGCAATTACATCAAATTATTATTATTTTTTGAGTCTGGTGGAATAGAAGCACGTGTTTGCATCTGAGCACAGACCACGCTTACACAGGTAACTAAAACCATCTGGGACGCCCTGAGGCATCGGTGCAGGGCTGGTGGATGCGGAAGGTGTATTGGAATGTGCACCAAGCAGCCAAGCCAGGTCCCTTTATCAGACTGAGAGTTTGTAATCGTGGGAGACCCTCAAGCTCTCACTCTTTAAACACATTGGTTCATGCACCTACAGGCTGCTAAGATTTGGAATCTCTTCCCCCGTGTTCTCACTGGTTTCTCTGCCCCGAATTCTATCTATCTTGCCTTGAAGTCTGATCTCGCGGGATTGCTAACTCTAGAAACAAACCCATTGCTCTAGGAGGCAAAATTGTACCCTCAACTCCTAACTCATGCCTGTTTAAGCCTTTTTTAACAGGGCTGTAGTTGTGCTGGAGGGAAAGGTTTCATCTGTTTTGGAGAGGTGTGGTTGCTGAGGTAAAACAGACACTGCCATAGACTCTCCCTGCCATCCAGACCCAGTTTTGTAGGACAGCTGGAGCATAATTCCCAAGATGTAACACTTGGGCATGCCCATTAAGTCTATACTGGTATGTTATTGATGGAGTGCTTTCAGCCAGGGTATAGACTGAACTTTTAATGAGTGAGAATAATTGAGTGCAGGAGTTATAACTCATTTTAGAACAATAACATGACATCTGACCATAAAAGCTAACCGGTACTTCCATTGGTTGCATAAACTTTTGTTTAGATATTCCTTGAGGGATCCTTCCTGATAAAGTGTTATTTTCTGCTAAGTTAATTATACGTTAAGGAGATCATAATTTAATCAAAGGAGAGGTTTTGCTATGTTTGACAAGTCAATAACCATTCCACTATGGCTATGTTTGATGAGTCAACAGTAATTTTTAACTGACTCTCTTCATCACAACAACAGTTGGAATGGAAGAAGGGAAAATCCAAACTAATTAAATCTTTCTAGTCTAAAAATAAAACTGGGGGAAACGCACCATTTTGTTAAAACAATGCATTTCTCTGTAAGAGATTATTCTTGCCATGACTGACTATTCCCATAATGAAGTCAGTGCTATGACTGAAATGAGGGAGACAATATATTAATAAAAGATGAACAGTCTTCTGTGTAGCTAACAACTTAGTATTTAATCCACATCCCAGGATTACTTGGGATATGGAAGTCTGACAAAAAGCTGTGTAGAATTTCAATGTTTTGTATTTTTTCTAAAACATAAAATAACCCTCTGTCATATTAATTTAATTTATCACATCATATGAATGTATATATACGTACATACACACGTATATTTACCATTTCTCTGGATTATGGTGTCATTTATATTCTATGATATATAGGCGAGATATGATACAATATAAGGCATAGGCCAATCCCTTCTAGACATTCAGAGCTACCAGGTATAATAGCGATACTCGCGGTGTAAAACCCCTAGATAATTCATGGTGATCCTTTAAGTACATATATTTTTAATAATTTCAATCTATTTCCTTGTGCAAGAACTGTTACCTCATGGTTTCAGTAACTCAGACACGTTGTCATTTTTCAAAGGTATTTTCGTAACAACTGATGTCCTTTTCTGTGGCATATGCCACACAAAGAGAAGGAGTGATAAAACCCAGGATGCAGTTATGCTGTCCTTGCTTCCTGTGGACGCAATTGCATCTTCAATTTTACGACTTCTCTCAGAAAGAAAGATCTCTACGAATGACAAAGGAGTAGTAAAAAATTCCTGAAAATTATCAGTGTAAAAGGAGTTTCACTTTTACGCTGAGCCCAGCACAGCCTGTAACGCTTCAATTTGATGGAACTTTCCTAAATGTTATTATTTACAAGAGACGTGTGGAGTTTGTATCAATTCCTGCCAATTAAAATAGTGTTAACATACTCTATGAATACTAGTATAAGTGTTAAAATAGAGATAGCAGAGCATGGGGTGACACTATTGTGGCAAATAGCATAGTGGATAGGCAGGGAATAAAAAAATAAACCAGCATAGATATACATAATGTCACATGGAATTTTAATTATTATTTACATTGATTTAATAAAGTTTAAAATGTATGTCTTTACCAGAGAAAGCACAGACAACCAAAATATAAACACTGAAATATCAACTAAATTGGTGGTGGTGGCATGTTTACATCTTCTTATTGGCTGGACGTTGTTGAAGGACCTGACGCAGCAGAATTCGGGCTCAGAGATACCATCTGGTTCTCCCAGATAAACAAGTTACTCCCGTCAGCTGAGCCATGCTAACTACCTACCCCTACCTGTGGGTGGCAAATGCAAGCTAATAGGGTTTATATTAACTGCCCTTAACTGTTGTCTCAGCGAAGACAGATTGCATCGCATCAGCTCCAGGCTAAGGACGCGTCCCTGGACACCACTGCCTGCAGCAAATCACTGAGTCACCGTAACCTGGTTGTGTGCCTGAAGGGATTGGCTGGCATCGTCAAACAAGTCTTGCAGGGATCTCTTAAGACACGAGCAGACAAAATTACCTGCCTTCCCACATGGCCGTGGGACCGATGGGCCAAGGCCAACTGTATGAGGTTTAACAAGGCCAAGTGCTGGGTCCTGCATTTCGGTCGCAACAACCCCAAGCAACACTACAGGCTTGGGGCAGAGTGTCTGTAAAGCTGCCCAGCAGAAAAGGACCTGGGGGTGCTGGTGGAGCCAGCATGAGCCAACAGCGTGCCCAGGTGGCCAAGAAGGCCAACAGCATTCTGGCTTGTATCAGGAACAGCGTGGCCAGCAGGAGCAGGGAAGTGATGGTGCCTCTGTACTGGGCACTGGTGAGGCCTCACCTCAAGTGCTGCGTTCAGTTCTGGGCCCCTCTGTACAAGAGGGACATTGAGGTGCTGGAGCATGTCCAGAGGAGAGCCACCAGGCTGGTGAGGGGTCTGGAGACCAGGGCATATGAGGAGAGGCTGAGGGAGCTGGGCATGTTCAGCTTGGAGAAGAGGAGGCTGAGGGGAGACCTCATTGCCCTCTACAACTCCCTGAAAGGAGGGTGTAGAGAGGTGGGTGTTGGCCTCTTCTCCCAGGTGAATGATGACAGGACCAGAGGAAATGGGCTGAAGCTGCAGCAGGGGAGGTTTAGATTAGATATTTGGAAGAATTACTTTAGTGAAAGAGTGGTCAGGCACTGGAACAGCCTGCCCAGGGAGGGGGTTGGGTCACCATCCCTAGAGGTGTTTAAGAAACATCTAGATGTGGCACTTCAGGGCATGCTCTAGTGGCAGAGATTGTAGGTTGTTGGGGGTTTTGTGGTTTGGGTTTTTTTGTGTGTGTATGGTTGGACTCGATGATCTCAAAGGTCCTTTCCAATCATGAAGATTCTATGATTCTGTTTCGGGAGCATTCAGCAAGAGGCATCTATAAAAGCCAAGTCACCATGGATTTAGGAGATCTGGGTACAGGTTTTGCTCGTCAAGATGCTTCAGTCCATGCTTCACTGTAGCTCAATGAATAATCCTTCTAAATGCAATGAAGCCTCCTGCATGCTCACCCCACATCTGAACACCTTGCTGAACACCTTGCTTGTAACCCTACTGCCATCCTGGAGTGACCTTTATCAAGCCTATGAGGAGCTTGTTGTACCAGGGCGTTGCTGGGGCCAAGAATTTAGCCGTATTCAAAGAATTGGAAACTAAACAAACACCACGATTATCCAGAGCTATTTATAGCTAATGCTAACAAAAACTTTGGAAGAGACATAAAGCCTCATGCTTCTGGGTGTAGGCCAATCTCTAACTACACTTACTAATAGCCTTAGACCTCCAGTTACGTAATATCTGCTCACAGTGACCTTCCATGCACTGGTCTCTGAGCATTGGCCATCATCGAAGAACGATAAAAGATCAGATGTAATTTCAGCCTCATCTAAAACACCAATTTTGTCATTTCATAAATTACTAAACCCTCTTAGCCTGTTCATTTTTAAGCTCTAAAAATGGGAAATCTTCAACTTTAGAGGGGAATCATGAGTGCTTAGGAGCGCTGGGCATTGGATGCTCTCTGAAAACGGCAGTGCTGCGAAGGTAAGACTCACAGACCGCACACGGACAGTAGCAACAATAATAAGCTCGAATCATGCAAAGGTAGTAGCTGGAGTGCACTAGTTTGATTCTCAAATTGTAGTTTTTTATGATGTCCGTAGCTAACAAGGCTAAGCCCTTTAAAATTTTTTTTTCAAACAGAAGGATACAAATGACAGCTTGTTTTGGGAAAGAGAATTTGTCTTATTAAGAAAAGACCCTTTATTAAAAATAAAAAGCTTCAAGGAAAAGAAGACATTTTCCTCCTCAAATTGCCTGTTTTCCACTTTGTGTGTATACATATATACAAACTTTTGAGTTTGAAGACTGATTATAAAAGATTGCATAACATAAGTGTTCTGAATTCTTTGCCTACTAAAATCCAGCTTTTTGGATAGGTGACAAATTTCTAATGCCATTTCAGTGCACATTCAGATAAGAACTCCATCAAATAATAACTCACTAAGTGTAAAATATGTTTTGCGTTTTATCAAGATCATCAAGAAATGTAAAAATCATCCATGGATGAGTTTCACACAGTATTAAAATTCTGGGGGTTTGCTATCAAAACTGTTAAAAGAATCAAACACCTCGAGGGGTCTCCAGCTAAGCTGCCAAGTTGAAACCGTCACCGTGTTCTTCGTTTAAAATATAGGTTCAATCATGTCAGTGGAATGATTTACTCAAATGCATTCAGCTGTTTGCAAGTTTGTTATCACTTATTTTGGAAAATAGAGGACCGTTGAGACACTGGCATTCATATGCTCTAATGCTGTTACGCTTTCATAACTTCTGATTATCGGAGTCATGGGATAAATCTGGATTTTTTGCACTTTAGTCCATTTGTATGAAAAAACAAAGCATGAGCTGTGTGCTGCATTCAGCAGATGTGAGCATGCTTATAGGTACAGACAATCGCAATTATGTTAATGAAACTTAAAAATACTTATCTGTCGTAATTAAATTCACACAGCCCTCCCAGCACAGGCACATGTAAAGATGCTTTATGTTGCTGTAACTGCCACTCCTAGTGATATAACTGCGTTCACACGGACTTACATTGATTAAAACCAAATTGCATCCAAAGTTAAAGTTACACTGGTTTAATTTTTGCACTTCAATGGAGGCGTGAAACCTCCGAAAGGAGATTTCTGCTTTTTTTTTTGCACCGACTGGCATTTTAAAGACGTCTGGAAACAAGCATGGGGTGATACATTGATCACAGAAAGTGTGTAAAACTAGTGTACAACAGAAACCCTGTCCTTCCAGCGAGGCGCGAAACAGGGAACAGGGGCTTTTGCATGACTTTTCCTGCAAAGCCTTTAGTAGCCAGACTAATCCCAGCCACACCTCGTGCTGACCTTTGCAGACATTCGCACAAAACTTTCTGGGAGACTTTCTTTCCCCAGTCCCTTGCTTACTTCATCTCCCAGCAGGGCTGCCGGCTGGACCTGGTGATCCTGCTTCCGTACAAAGGGAAAGAGCCTCCACCTACCTTCTCTCCTTCCCTCCCCGGTTCCTCACTCCCTCTCTCCCCCTCGGGCTGGCAGGATTCCTCGGGCAGAGCATGCAAGCAGTTCGCAGGGAGCAGCCGCAGCCACAGGAAAGATGCAGAAGCACAGTCAGAAGGAGCACCTCTACAAGCTGCTGGTGATCGGGGACCTGGGAGTGGGCAAAACCAGCATCATCAAACGTTATGTCCACCAGAACTTCTCCCCCCACTACCGGGCCACCATCGGGGTGGACTTTGCCTTGAAGGTGCTGAGCTGGGATGCTGAGACTGTGGTACGGCTGCAGCTCTGGGATATTGCGGGTGAGTACAGAGAACCCTTTGCTCCATAACCCACCCAGAGACAATGCAAAGTATAGACCCAAACTCATTGTCTGTACCTCGGACACAATCTTTACGTTGGAAACTACCTGTGTCCGCGCGGGGAGGGACAGGAGGCTGAGGAGATAAAACTTGAAGGGCAGATTGAAATTTTGGTGTTTCCCTAAGGCCAGCAGACTCCCAAACAAGGAGTGCCAGCGTGAAACCTGCCCTGTCGGGTTTTTCTCCCAAGCCCTCAGACACGTGTGGGGCCGTGGGCGCCTCTCTCCAGATGCCCCAGTTCTTCCCCTGCAGCTGCTGCCCTTCAGCTTCCCTCATTAGACGAACAGGTGATGGGAGCTCTGTGATGGGAGGGAGAGCAACAAGAATTTTTGTTACATCTATTTAACTTGGTGGAAGAGATGAGGGATTCAGTAAGATGGTTAAAATTATTTTTATAGTTTAAAAAAAAAGGGAAAAGTATCACTGAGTTACTTTATCAAAATACCTTCCTTCTTCCTTTCCTTCCTCTCTCTTCTACCTTCCTTTGTTTGGCCCAATGAAATGTAAACAACTTCTGACGTGCTTTGAAGAGAGAAGTGTTTCTATTTGGCAATAATCCTGGTTGCTAAAACGCATTTACTCGTGTTTACTTGTCCTTATCCCAATATCAAGCAAAAAAAAAAAGATGACTTACTCTCTGCTGGGAGAAAAAGAATAGAAGTCCATCTATCTTTCCATGCTTACATAATTCAAAAATAAAGACTTTGACATTGTTGCTCTCAGTGCTTCAGAGTTTTAATATTTGGCTTCCAATTAAAACCACAACCTTTTTTTTTTTTGCCGCCCCACTTGCTAGGAATTAATCACTTTTGATTCAGTCTGCAACATAACAGTTTATCTTGATGGCACATTTCGCACGCTGTAAGTAATCATCTTCCATTTAGTGTACGCGGGAACTCAAGTACAGCTAGAACACAATAGCTTACAGCAAAAAGGAGGGCATTTTTAAAACTCGGTTAAATTTAGAAGTTAGGTTTGTTAAGTAAGGGAGGGAGGTGAGCATTATGTCAGCTGTTATGCTGCGGCCTGGGCTGTGGGCTCAGTCATCTACTCTGGAACGGCACCGAGTAAAACTAGTGAAATGAGAAAATTCTTGACATTCTTATCGGCGGAGGGAGTGCCTTTCTTCTACGCCGAGCTGCCTCATGTCTCAGCTCTGAATTTGGCACCAAGGTACTAAAACTTATGCAACAACGCTACTTTATGCAAAACATGCATCACCTCCGCTTTTTTACACATCAGTATGGTCTTGTGGTTTTATGATATTAAATACATATATGCTCAGTTTTCCTTATTAAAAGTTGGAATAGGGAAGCCATTGCTTTTATTGCTCACCGGTGACCAATTATAACAGTAAATACATGCACACCCAGCAAAGCTTTTCTGTATGAGAAAAGGCATTTAATAGTAAATTCTGAATGCATCGGGAGTGAAAGAATGTATTTGGTGTGCCTTGTTTCAGAGATTTATTACACTACTAATCATGTGCTGGCGGATCATATGATGTAGCTTTCAGTCAGGCTGCAGAAGCAATTACACCGAGTTGTAGTACTGAATGACTAGCATGCTTTCTGAGTTATCACACGTGACAGAGAGAATTACAGCATAGTACTAAATTTCATATGAATTGCTCAATTCAAAGCGTCTCTGTGAAGGTCAAGACAGTGGCCGGCAATAAAAATAGTTGCTGTCTCAGTTTTAATGACTTCTGTGTAAGGAGCTTTAGCCGTTGATAGATACACGTAGAAAACAAGTTCTGTAAGCAGCACACTGAATTCAGATCAGCGTGGTGCTGGCATAGAAGTTATCACGAATAAGGCACCTGCTTGCTGAGAAAAAAGGTTGCTTAAAAATGAAAGCGGAGTAAAACTGATTGGAAATATGGAGAGAATGGAAGTGGCTGGTTACATATCATCACTTGCAAAACACAAATAGGCGACGATAAGAGGGAGGAAAATATAAGCTCTGGTCTCAGCATGTCCTCTCTGTTTTGGTAGGACCTCTGTTATTAGGTCATGTTTAGCTTTGGGGGCAAAGCAATAAATTTTCGGTCTCTAACTAAGCTGAAGGATGTTGGCTTAGCACTTAGGGCATCTTGAACTGAAGTAAATGCTGCAAATGTATCATGTATGAATATATATGTGTATGTGCGTGTGCCTGTCTCTCTATTTGTGTGTGTGTGTATATATATATCAGGCATCATTTTAGCTCTTACATCCTTTCCTCTCCCTCCATTATACAGCAAGTGAACTTACTGCTAAGCGCGATGAGTGCTCCTCCTTGCACTTCGCAGCGTGGGTCGGTGGGCAGTACATTGTTTAACAATCAAGAAATAATTTTCTCAAATATGATTTGAGTAAAATTAGTATCAAACTTATCTACATTATTAGTAGGATTTACTTATGTGGTGATTTCACGGGGGGTGACTTCATGACATGCTCCAGCTGTGGTAGGGCCAAGCAGTTTACCCTTGTTTACCTTCACAGACATAAGAAGAAAAAGCAAATTTAGTTCATGTAGTGCCATCTAATTGCAGAGTTAAATATAGTTTATAATTCTGTAGCAGTTTATGTTTCTGTATTCTTTAATTTGGTAAACAAAATGATAATAAGACGTGATAGCAAAATGCTGAAACTGTATTTATTTAGATGAAAGATAAATGCTGAACAATAAGGAAAACTAGCTCTAGAAAAATTAATTCAAGGATAAGGTAGGTTCTGCATCAGATATTATTACATTAAGACTTGGTTGGGTTTTTTTTAACAGATAATATATTCCTGAAGCTATGGGTGTTAGACAGGAATAATTAGACAAAACTTCATGGTTTATAATGTCATGATATCTCTAACACACCAGCATGAAAACCTATCGATTTATGTCTGATTCAGTGAAGTGCCCGAGTTTCAAGGGACTGAATTTTCACTACTGTGTGTGGGAGGAGATATACATGGTAAAATTCTCCTCATCCTTAATTACCTCCCAACAATTTTATTTAATTGAATGTCCCAAATTCTCAGTTTTGGTGTTCACGTCCCTGTTGAAGCGTGTCATCACCTCTACTGCTGTGTCATACATCTTTAAATCTTGCTCCTCAGTCAATTTTATTTTTTTTCCTTATCTTTTCTGCTGCCTCTGTATGAGTATCCTTTAAATCCGTTAACAGATTGTTAGGAGAAAAGCTTTAAAAGAAACTCTTAGTCATATTTTGAATGAGGCTGCTGTGGCGGGGGTGGCCCTGCAGGTGCAGGCCGGGACAGATTTTGAAGAAACCAACTATTGCAGACAGCCGATCCAGCTGTATTTCCCATTCGCTTCTCTGCAAGGCTGCTCTCAGTGCTACTGTCTATGTTTCGTGTCCACACGGCCCTGAGATTCCTCTGAAGACCAGCGTCAGCCGCAGATTTACTGTGGGGAGCAGCTCTGCAGGTGCAGCAGAGGGCAGAGAGCAGCACCTCGGGGCCTCCCCCGTCCCCTGCCAGTTTTTCACAGCCATGTCAGCGTCACCGTTATCTCTCCCTCTGTGTACGTGTGGGCTGCTTTATTCGTTGCTACCGAAAAGGCGTTGGTTTGCTTTTACAAGGCTGGATCAGTCTGGAGGAGAGAAAGCTCGAGGGAGACCTCGTAGCCCCTTCCAGAACCTAAAGGGGCTACAGGAAAGCTGGGGAGGGACTGTGGATCAGGGAGTGATTAGTGATAAGATGAGGGGTAACAGTTTTAAACTGAAAGCAGGGAGATTTAGATGAGATCTGGGGAAGAAATTCTTTCCTGTGAGGGCGGTGAGCCCCTGGCCCAGGTTGCCCAGAGAAGCTGTGGCTGCCCCATCCCTGGAGGGGTTCAAGGCCAGGTTGGCGGGGGCTTGGAGCAGCCTGGGCTGGTGGGAGGTGTCCCTGCCCAGGGCAGGGGGTGGAACCAGGTGATCTTCAAGGTCCCTTCCAACCCGAACCATTCTGTGATTCTATGATTCTATAATCTCACCTCATAAAGGGTTGGACCGACGCATTGGACACATCCACACAATACCAGTGGCAAAAGAACAGTTTAATTTCCTTTCCCTGCAACTTTCACCTTTGGAAACAGCAGTCTTTGCACAGATATAGGCAAATGTCCCTGCAGTTGTAAAATTCTTAAGACTGTTATGCTCCAGAAGGAGTAAGCAGACTGTTCACTAATGCCAGGCACAGCACGTCCTCAGCAGTCCAGCTGCTAAGCGTTGTGGTACAGGTGCGTAACTAAGATAGTCATGGTGCTTTCTAGGCTGAGTTACCTTGAAATTACTGTTCTGCAAACATAAATAAGTCCCTCGCTGTGGTGGTTTTGTTTCAGTCTAGGTTTGTGGGGTGTCGCTGGGCCAGATCCTGCTCACAGCCAGCTTTTCCACATCCTGCGGTGGTGAACACCACCTCAAGGCTGGCTCGAGTTTCAATCCATAAAGACAATGACTTAAATTCAAGGGTGAGAATTCAGAAAGGTGAAGAGAAAGGTAAAAAATGTTTGAATGTTCACAAATTCCACCTTCTCAGTGTTGGCTAGAAGCCCTCTGTAAAGCACGGTGGTTCCCCAGAAGCTTTTGCCTCTTAAGATGAGGGATGGTGGGAAGAAGTAAAACCCATTGTAAAACTGGGCATTAGGCAGCTTTAATCCATCTTTATTCTGTAATATATTTCAGATACTGTGGGTGCAATGGTGGAAATTATCTGAGTTTTAGAACTTTATCGTTAGTTTTTATAGCTTTATCAGAGATGATAGTGGTTAGTGAAAATTGTAGATTTCTGCACAAGTCATGCTGGCAAATTTATGTGGGGTGCATTTTTATAAACTGAAAATTCAGCTGTCAATTGCTTTAAACCCATGAAACGATACCTTTCCCTGCTGCATAGGGGCCACTGAGATTAGGATCAATGTGCAGGCAGGTGCCGTTCAGACAAGGGAGTCCTTCCCTTTAGTGGAAATCTTGTTGCTTTGGCACCTTGGTCTCACTGGGTTCACTCCAAAGCGGGGTAGGATTCATCTGGTTTAACAATGAAGCATCTTGTTCAGAACCACCTGAGTGTAAGCTGGGCTTGCCAGGGGTTGAGGGTAAAGATTAAATACTTCCATAATGAAGCTTATGTGACTACTCTTCAATGTCTGTCCTTGCTGAGAAGATGCCCTCTAGATATCTCTTCTCCGTCTCTGACTACAAAGGGACCCTAATCTTAGATACACCCAGTTAATTTTTTTTAGAACCTGAATTAGGGCAGGAACCCCAATGTAAAGCACCGTCTCTGTGGGCAAAGGCCATCAGACTCGTGGCAAAGGCCACAGCCACCAGATGCCAGTGGCCTTGCAAGGGATGCAGTCAAGTACAATGGGCCAGATCAAAAAAATATTTCACAAGTTTCTGACCCCTCCAATGAAAAGCAAAACCCACCTTCCCCAGTCCTTCTTGCAATAAAGCAGATTCTAATGTTCAAGGCTGCCTGCGAGACACCGCTGAATACCTAATGGTTGATCTATTTTCTAGACTAATTACTGCCTCAGCCATTGTGTTGCTGAAAACCTAAGGCCAGGTTCTGACACCTTTAATACATCAAACAGTGCCTATTTTCATGAGCGATTCTGATAAATGAAAAATTTTTAGGCACCTCATCTATTAAGATAGGCATTTGTTCACATAAGTGAGAATCTTTGGAAAAAAGAGTCCTCCTGCATTCTTAGACACAATATTTAGCTCTCCAAGCACAATGCAAACACTGGAGATCATTTTTTTCATAATGTAAATTGAATAAAAGTAAAGCCATTATGCAAATGACATAAAGCTAAAAGTCTGTCGTTTACAAACCACCCCTTTTTCCATTCGAAGTTGCATACTGTCTTTATGACAGGTATGTTCATATATTAATCACAACTGATGGGGAAGAAGACCACTTCAGAAAGGGTTTAGGCACTTTATTCAGCCAGCAGCTCCATTCTTTCTCTTTCATTGAAGTGTTTGAATACGGAAATTGGTAAGCTCTGTCTTCCTGCATAAAGCTGCTTTTACGAACATGGTGGCTTTTCTGTGCAGTGAAAAACCTAAGTAACTGCAAAAGCAGCTAGAAGCAGAGGGAGGAATCAGTGTCATAATGTTTGTCAGAGCTTTGTGAGCCACTACTAGACAGAAGATCACATCGTCACCAGAGCCTTTTATTTCTCTGGTAACTTTATGTGTGATGAATGATTTTATGCTGCAACTTAATAATTTAATTTGTGTTCTACGACATGTCTCACCTATCTCAGAGATCTGTGTCCCAATAAATATGTGTAAGGCCCAAGTTTATCTGTTCTTACACCATCTACATCTCATGTACAGTGCAGGCATCTCAAGAACTTTGCATGAGAAGTACAAAGTATCATTGAAGTACAATATGCATCAAAACCTAATTGCATATGCTGTTGCTTGCCTCACTGCAAAGTTTCTAATCAGACCTTGACTTTTGTTTGAAGGCACCTTCTTGCAGATGAAAAGAATTTCTCAAAAAGGAGATTATTGAATAGCACATGACTTAGCCATTCCTCTGATTTAGCTCTGATAGGAATCATAAGATATTTTTATAAAGCATAGCCATAAGAAATTTTCAATATGACCTTGTATTTCCCAGAAATGATATATTTCTATCTCGTTTTATCAATGGGATGCAGTGTTTGCTTAAGGCAGAGGAAAAATTTAACTTGAATTTGGAGAAGACAAACATCCACTTTTGGTTTCTGTATCATGTGAATGACTTTCTCCTTGCTGCAAGAGCTAGGGCATAAAACCAAAGATAAACGTCACAAACAGATGGTGTTGACCCCATACATGCCTTCAGTGCTATTTCCATTAAATGAATGGTCTAGAAGCCCAGTAATCAGCACTCTTCAGTTCCCAACCCAGCCTTACATTTGACAGCGCAATTTCCATCAGATAAAACCTCCACAGGTAACCTTCTTAGGGTCAGAGGCAGACTGCCGATCTTCTTGTCTTCCTAACCTACTCAAAATTATGCACAATGAGAAAATAAGGCTAGAAACGGGTTTCCAGTGAATGTTGTCTATGTTCAAAGCACTTTTTTCAGCTATGGAAGCATATGGTTAAATACAAGAGTTCTCTTGCTTAAAGACTGCTGTTGTTGTGAGATGTTTCAGCAATTTAAAATTCTTTTTTTTTTTTTTGGATCACAGCTCAGCAGTAGACATCAATGGAAGTGCTATTTTTTCACTCTTCAAGAAAAATTCTCTGTAATTTATTTCCATTCTTGGAACATTTTTTTTAAAACTTCCCATGAAAACAACATTTATATTAACAAATGCATAACTAACCAACATACCACATCCTGACATCAGGTGTGTTAATTTTTACACTGTTAATCATACAAAATGATAGATATTTACAACAAAATGATAGATATTTACAAATGCCCGTATTTGAGTATACGAATATATAGTTAGCTCACAAAAATACTGTAAATAACTTCCCAGAAAACACTTTGAATTCAGCAAATAAAACCATAAATCTTCTGAACAGATCTAGAGTGAAACCTCTCCTCCCAGATCTTTTCACTGGAGCAATTCAGCTCTTCATATCGCCATTGCTGTGCCATTTCTTAGAACACTTTCCACGTATGTAAGGCTTTAAATTCACCTTTATCACCCCTGTGTTTCCGTTTGCCAGTAAAAGTGAATTCATAATGACTCTTATGCCTGGTATGGTTCCAGAGCTTAATTATGTTGCTGTTGATTATTACCTCTTGCATGAGAATATGCGGGATCCTCTTCATGCCTGAGCAGATCAGTTGTGTTAGATGTTTCACACATAATACCATATGTTTCCCAGGAGTTTCCAATCTGGTACCTAGATCTTTTGTGCCTCCTGTTTAAAGTCCTATAACGCACACCAAGACCCTTGGTACTGTCCACAGATCTAGAAACTTGGCAGCTTAATAAGAGTGTACACTGAAGTTCAAGCTTGTCATAAAGTTATCAAATTTCCTTGGATGTTTGCTTTAAAACTCCTTTTTCATGCTGTACTCTCTTGCATTTTCATACAACTGAGTCTAGCATGGTACTTACAATTATTTAGACAAAGAGTAGTTTTCCAGAGACCTAAAAAATGGAGTCCTACCTTCAGTAATGTTCTCTTAGAAAACCTGCTGTGTGAAATATTGAGCTAGATTGGAAGCAGTGATTATTACAAGGTGGTGTTTTTTTTTCCTCCCCCCTCCTACTTTCTTCATCACAGGTCAGGAAAGATTTGGAAACATGACCAGGGTATATTACAGAGAGGCCATGGGGGCCTTTATTGTCTTTGATGTTACAAGACCTGCAACGTTTGAAGCAGTGACAAAATGGAAAGAGGATTTGGACTCTAAGTTGGTTCTTCCAAATGGGAAACCTGTGCCGACAGTCCTCTTAGCAAACAAATGCGACCAGGGAATAGATGTTCTTATGAACAACGGCATCAAGATGGATCAGTTCTGCAAAGAGAATGGGTTCGTGGGCTGGTTTGAAACATCTGCCAAGGTAATGTTTCCAATTCTTTTTAAATGCTTCTCCAAGTACAGAGAAATTGGTTCCTAAACAGTTCACTCAGTCAAAATGTGTACCTTGCAAATCTCTTCTCTTGGTGGAATTACTTAAAGGTGAATTTTTAAATTAATACATTTCTATTTGGCTTTGACTTTTTATTGCAAAGCAAATTATGTGCAACGTTCTGACATGCGGCTGGTCTAGTATGATAGGCCAGCACTAAAATATGTAACTGGTCAACAACTTACTGGGTCATAGCCTGGGGAGGAAGACGACCTTTGGCAAGACACAAAAGCTAGCTCTTATGAATGATATGAGGATATTTTTCATCATTCCTAACAGTGAATATTATCTCTAAGTATTTATATAACCACTTTGTCTGAGAAATGCTGATTTGAGACAATGGTTTGATTGTGTTAGATCCCAGGAAAAAAGTCAGTCTATCGTAGAGCTTGTACGATGCTTACTGTTATAAGCTCTCATTCTCAAAAGCCTTTTCAAAAAAATCACATATCTGGGGAGGAAAGAAAGGTCAGTGGTCAAAGTGCTGAATGAGCTGCACTGAGGTTCAGTTCCTGCCTTGGTTTCCTGAGTGCCTTTAAGAAAATGGAGATAAAAATCAGAAAGGGCACTGGGACTTTCTGAGTATGAAGGCCCAGGGTACAGTGCTCCTGTACATCGATTTGAGATTTCTCACCGCATGCAAGATTTGGAGACCTGGCGTGTGAAATATTGATTTGAACACAACAGCTCAGTGGATGTTATATTTATTGTATTCTCTGATTATGAAACCTAGTGCCATCATTAACAGCTTTGGAGAACGTTTGGATGTTTTAAATGTGAAAAGTTTGGCTCTGGTCTGACCTAGATTGTTAGTAGACTGAAAGCCAAAATGCTACATTCGATTTTTTAATTTCTCTTAAGCACTTCAGGAAAGTTATTTAAGAACCTTTGGAGTATGTACTTGTATTTTACCTTACTGATCTTGACTTCTTTAAGCATTAGTACTTAAAAGAAGACCTACCTGTAATCAGCAGAAGTAAGGGGACTAGCAGCATGTCCTAGTCTGCCTCAAGCATTGCGTGAGCTCTGGGCTGAGATGTCTTTGTGGTCAGCGTCTTTGCCTTCCTACTGGATTGGTCTCAAAACCAGTCACTGTTTCTTCAAAATGCAATTTTTAGAGAGACATTTGGGTCTAGGTCAGTGTGTAAATTATCTTGCTCTACAAACAGGGTACTTCACGTTCCTGCATGTGCAGGACTTGATTTGAATTCAGATCTGTGGATCTCTGATGATTTCTGCTGGATGAGGCCACCAGAATCCAGTGCTCCTCTCTAGGATAACCAAACTTTTACTATGGACTGTGTCTAGTTCTCGTTAAGAAAGAGGCCAAGATCTCTTACATCAGCTTCTTTGTGATAATTATGGCAGAAAGCTAATTATTCCAGGCAAAAAAAAAAAAAAAAAAAAGAAAATATAGATGGCAAAGCATTTAGAATAGCAGCTACAAGAAGATGTGGGGCATTAAGGGGATTGTTACAGGACAAATTATTATTATTGGTATAAGAATTACATATTCTGCCTCTTTTTAATATACTGTTAGGTGTCCAACTGTCTTTCAGGACACACCTAACATGAAATGTCTGGTTGCGAGTATTTGGGCTCCAGTTCAATAATGATGTGTAACACTGTGTATGGCTGTTTTCTTCAGAATTACTTCTTCTTCATTTCTGACATGTACGTGAGTCTACATTTCCTGGTGATAAGAACCAATTCACTGCAAACTATGACCTGAGGGCAAATCCGTCACAAAAGTCATGTGGAGAGAAATGAATAACAGATTGTTTTGAAATGCCTGCATCTAAAATACTTCAAAGAGAATGAGTGAGAACAGGATGGAACACTGTTTAAACAATACAGGGCCATAGTTTCATTATTCTAGGTCCGGATCAGCAAAGTCATGCAGCCGGTCACTGCTCTTTGGCCTATGTGAAGGAAATCTGTACAACGAATTCCACACATCAATCCACAGCAAGCACCTGTCCACCTCTTAAAAAGAGCAACCACATTTATCGTGCCAAGGGCCGTTGCAGGTCATGGCAGAGAATGAATGTACAGACAATTTCAAAGGTGGCAGAGAGGTTTTACTGTGATGACGGACCCAGTCTTGGGCAGAACTATGGAAGCGTAAAGGACATGAAAAGTTTAAAAAAGTCACAACAGAGGGAAATTCAGTACCAGTTTTTCTAAACCACATAGAACTAGGATTTTCAGTTATTTTGAACAAAAATACTTCTTACTTTATTTAACTCAGAAACTCAAGCAGTCCTCAGGTTTCCAGTGCAATCACGTAGGAACAGGAAGAAGTCCAGCTATGACAAGACTTGTCTTCAACAGCCATGGTGAAGGGAGTGGTGAAAATGGAGGACACCTGACTGTTACCAGTCTGTTCTCTGCTGCTATAGACTAAAGGCTTGGATCTATTGTTCTGCAATCCCCACACCTAATTTCCACCCAGAACTGGAGGCTCCTGACTTTAAAATGATGCAAAGAAGAGTAATTTCACTAAAGATGGTAGAATCACGACATTTAGGCTAAGTTAAATCCAAGTAATTTCCCCACTGGGTCTACATTCTGAACCAGAACCTACACATTTTTTTTCTGAACAAAAGTTATTATTACTGATATTTTTTAAAATATTGGATGCAACATGTATCTAGTATTCTTTCAGCCTAGGGCATTTTAAATAATTGAACTCAGGTCTGGGGAAAGAACCTAGCTATGTTTGCTGTAGAGAATAGAAACTCTTTTTCTGAAGCAGAATAACAGTGACAGCGAAGTCATCATATTGCAGCTAGCAGTTCAAATAAGTAATAACTCTTTTTTGTGGTATCCTGGAATAATTAGATCTCCAGAGGTTTTCTGGAGACGTGCTTGGAAATCTTATAGCCTTCAGAGCAAACTGAATATGATTTATGCATTTTGGAAAAACAAAGGTGGTTATTTATAAAAATTCATCTTTTAGTTCTGGTTGCCTTGCAGAAAGTAACATGCTATATATGTTCCTACCATATTTCAAACTGTCAATGGTTTGAAATTTTTGTCTATAGCACTGGCAGATTACACCAAAAAACATCACTATATTATTCCCTGGTGCTGTTTTTCTTAAGTTAACAACTTAAATATAAAACATTTGAGCCACCTAATGTGTTCTTACATACTAGTTTTGATTCTTACATTAATCTAAAGGAAATATTCAGCCTGTTCCAATCGTCTGCTCCCTGCAAAGATGGCACTTGTTCTGATAGTTTGCCGTGTAAGAAGGGCCTTGTGGGGCAACAGCACAATGCAGGAGAGTCATAAGTTACGCGTATCAGCATATATCTGGTGGAGACCCTGGTCTCTTTTACATATGATTACCTGGTTTGTTCATATTGATTGCAGTCTAAAAGAATCATAGACTCATAGAATCATTTAGGTTGGAAAAGACCCTTGGGGTCATTGAGTCCAACCATCAACTCCACTCTACAAAGTTCTCCCTTACACCATATCCCCCAACACCACATCTAAACGAGTCTTAAACACATCCAGGGATGGTGACTCCACCACCTCCCTGGGCAGCCTGTTCCAGTGTCTGACCACTCTTTCTGGGAAGATTTTTTTCCTCATGTCCAGCCTAAACCTCCCCTGCTGCAGCTTGAACCCATTCCCTCTTGTTCTATCACTAATTACCTGTGAGAAGAGACCAGCACCAACCTCTCTACAATGGCCTTTCAAGTAGTTGTAGAGAGTGATGAGGTCTCCCCTCAGCCTCCTCTTCCTCAAACTAAACAGTCCCAGCTCCTTCAATCGCTCCTCATCAGATTTATTCTCCAGGCCCTTCACCAGCTTCATTGCCCTAAAAGGCGTGTCCCCACATAGTCACAAACTAACCTTAATCGTAAATCCTTTAATAAGTTTCATTACCACAACTACTGTGAAAAATGCTTTTTTTTTTGGAGGAAGGAAATTTCTGTCACACATTTAATTATCCCACATGTGGCCAGAGTAGCTGAGAGCTCCACGGCCATTGCCAAGCCTTTAAACTGTTTTCACCACCATTCCGAGTTCAAGGAGGTGAGCTTTTGACTTGGATTAGAAAAGCAGCGATTTCAAGCTTATTATCACTTTATAATGAAAATGGAACTTGTGCATCAAAACAGACAAGTCGGGCAAAACTAAATGTGCTTGAAAATACCTGCATCCGAAAAAACTTGAAATACCATAAAACTGACCTTAGCTGTGCCGTGATTATGCCTGAGTTCCTCTTTTCCCTGCTGTAATTCTGCTGTCAGCAATGCAGAACTAGGTGAAAAGACATTTACGTTTTGTCCAAATTGCCCAGAAGGGCTGGTAGCTGTGCTTTTCAGACCCTTACCAAACTAGGCCAAGCACACAGCCCCTTGCTGCTGAGCACCATGGCCTGGAGACGGAATGAGCAATGAGGCTCTGGGCTATTTGGACACATCCTGTTTGGACCAGGAAAAAGTTACAGAGTCTTTCTTCCTCTTGGAAACTCGGATGGTGTGTCCTTTCTCCAGCTTTTGTCTGACAGGCAGTCCGCAGTGTGTCATAGCGCCCAAATGCTGGACTAGGAGGAGTCCTCTTTGCCACTGGTCTACCAGGTGACCCTCAGAAAGTCACTCTCTCCCCTGATCCATCATCTTCCTCCACAAAGCAAGAACAGCAATTCTGTTCATCTTACCAATGAGCTCTGTGAATGAACCAAGCTCTTCTAGCCCTTGTTTAAATCGTATTATTCAGTTCTTCTGACTGGACAATTATTACGAAAGATGAAAAACCCAAGCTATTCTGTAGACTTGCAGAGGAACAGGATATGTGGCTTTGATTTCCATAAAGACAAATGAGGTTTGGACATGTATTTGAATTAGGCTGACACACTACAGCTAATCTGTTGATCTGGTAACTGAAACCAAAGCAATCCATTTGAGACTTCCAGACCCAGTTAGGGATGTCTAGTTCCCTACATTGTCTTTTTAATTCACTCAAAAAAAACGCCTAGCCAATCTCACTGCATAGAGCCTTAGAAAATATTTCAGCTTCTGCCATAAGCCAAGAAATGAAGCTGACACCTAAAGCAGAAGCTTTCAGTGCAGATATACAGTCACTCTGTGCAGAATCCTCTACAGAGTTTGTTTCCTGTGACTAAAAGAAGAGGATTTGCTTCAGATCATCCTGGAGGTATTAGAGCTGTCCTATAGCTCTCTGTATCACTCTTATGAAATATGTTATTTAGTGCTGGCCAAAAGCTGAAAATTCAGAGTCACAGAAATGCTGAGGTCGGTAGGAACGTCTGGAGGTCATTTAGTCCAACAATTTTGTTGCAGAATATCCAACCAGCTCCAAGAATTCAATTACATAAATTACCTTGTTCTCAGGGTTGCAGTCATGGCAGTGCACGTCCATGAATTTCATGCTCGTGCATCCGGATGGCTTTTAACTTGTTAGGTTGTGTTTTCCTAGAAACACAACAACAACAGTATGGCACAACATCTTAATAAGGCTCTGCTGCCCGTGGCTTCCAAGGGAGCTCTGCTAAGGGAGCACATGGAGCCATTCCCTCAGATTGTGTGCTCCAGGGGACTGCAGGTCAAAACGTCTTCAAAGTCATACCCCTGCTCCTGATTTTAGCGCATTATAGAAATAAAATGTGGAAGCGATGTGATTCTCACTAGGTGCCCATCTAATACCTGAATATTTCAGAATTTGTAAATGTTTACTGAAGGCAAGTTGATTTCCTTTAACTGCAGTAGTGGAGTCTAAGGTCACATCTCTAAGTGGTGCTGGCTCAGACCTGCCCACGTGCCCACGTTGGGCAGCTATGCCCGCATACACGTTGTTCTTCACACTGACTTTCGAGGCAAGACTCAGAAGCACCAGGTTCAGCCAGAGGAGGAAACCACCCAAGTGTAGAAAACGAGCACTTTTATACCAGAAAGCAACCAGACAGACAAACCTAAGATGTCTGCATGGCAAAGAAGGGTTTCATTTGGAAGTGAGACAGGCTCATAAAACTAGCAGAGGCCTTTTTTCTTCTGTAAAGAGCTAAGAGCCAGTCTAGTCTGAGAGGATTTATTTCATATATTAAAATGGAATGCTCTAAATGTTAATGTTCTGCGTCTGCATTAGAGCTGACAGATGAGGGGGAAGGCAATCCAGAATGCAAAGAAGCTTGCTGAGCTTATGTGCTGCTTTGAGACACATTCAATAAAGTATTTATTTTCCTTTCAGTTGATCGTTGTGTTACAAGACTACGTTATTTCCCATAGCAATAGGTTCAAAGGTTTTAAATCATGCAGCTCTACTTCGCTGCCCTCAGTTGCTCTCCTTTCCCTAAAACTGCCCTTTGAAAACGTACATTTGAAGGAGATCGATCTACACAGCAGACTGTAATTTCATTTGTGTCTTCCAGTGTTCCTCTCTGGCTTTCAGAGACTGCTCAGAGTTATTTTCTTTGCCTTGCTTTGTTTGGTAATAGAATAAAGAGTAGCATGTGCTGATTTTCACTTTTGCATTCCTTCTTGATGGGGTCAAGAGAGAGACCGGTTCGATTAGTCAGAGATCATCGCAGGAGCTGGGTTCAGGTCCTTGCTCTGGCAGACGTTGGCAGGTTGACGCAGGGGAAGTCACTTGGGGCTGGATTCACAACTTGGACAAGAGAGGAGAGGAGAGGAGAGGAGAGGAGAGGAGAGGAGAGGAGAGGAGAGGAGAGGAGAGGAGAGGAGAGGAGAGGAGAGGAGAGGAGAGGAGAGGAGAGGAGAGGAGAGGAGAGGAGAGGAGAGGAGAGGAGAGGAGAGGAGGCAAAAGAAAAAAGTCTGAACTGCAGCAATCGTCACAATCCTGTAGTGTTTTGTGTAGAACAAAGGCCATAAGGGAGATGACAGTTAAGGCATTTCAACATAGACACCCTCTGAAATACATTATTTCACTCTGTTGTCTCACCTATATTTTCTTTCTTTTTTGAAACATATTTTATTTTTAAGCGTAATTGGGGTTGTTTTCATGTTTCAGTAGAATTGGTAGAATGTCTGTGATTGTTCCTCTCTTAAGCTTCGCTTGTTGGTCTCTTTGTATTTGTTGGGTGGATTTTCACCTGCTCCTTTTTCTCTGTCCTTCCCTCGATTGCCTTTCAACACCTCCTGCTCTCTGAAATTACCAGGGGCCTGGGTGTCTGTGTTTGGATAGCAGATCACCTTCTACCATCTGCAGCTGCTTCGCTGCCTAGCAGAATATTGATTTCTGGTTTTTGGGTTTTTTTGTTTGTTTTTTTTTTTTTTTTTTTTGCAAAACACACTGGAGGAGGAGAGGTGCAGAAATCGATATTTCATTAGACAGAGCAGGATACAGATCCAGGACAGGGAGCAGACAGCCTAGGGTTAGGGTTGTGGCAGAAGGCAGTAGTAGCATCAGAAAGGAAGCGGTCAAGGCACAGAGCGGGGACAGCAGGAGGTGCTTTGTTGGCACCAGCACAGGCTCCTCGCAGCGAGTGACTTGACATGTTGCTTCTCATCTGTACCATGTGCCTGTTGTCATCTGAACCCCAGGAGAAGGCTGGAGGTAGACACAAGCTCAAAACCAGCTGTGCTGTCTGCCAGGGTCACCCTTCCTCTCTTGCTCCCCTTCTCCCCCGGTAGCAATTTTCGTCCCCACAGCTTTAACATTTCATAGAAATGTTCGGGATTAGAAAATGCCTCTCTGATCTGCCACACACTACAGACAGGACTTTTTATTCCTTTCCTCTCATGCAGAACAAAAGGCAGAATTCTAATAATCGGTGAATACTTGCAAACCAGCACGTTTTGCTTGAAGGAGCAAGAGCTGGGTCACAAACTTCAGCAGGCGCCTCTGAAGGGATGGTGCCCCGGCAGAGAGGAAGGCGGGCACGGACCGAAAGCAGAAGGCTTTTCAGGTGGAATGGCCAGAGCCGGCAACGATCTGTATCTGTATCTAATCCCATTTCACAGATATTCGGTAGGCCTGGGCAGACACCCACCAGGGAAACAGCAGAGTCAATCCAAAATGCATTTAACAACATAATAAGGAATACAGGTCAAATTTGGCAAATAATTTCATTAAAATGGAGAAAGAGCAATCCAGAAAAAAAGAACCATTTAATTTTCATATTCCAAATATTCAATATTTTGATTTTTTTTTATGTCAACACAATACTTGCATGTTCAAATTTGGCTTTCTTCCCCAAAAAAGCTACAGAGGTTTAAAAAGAGGTTTAATAATCCAATTTCGCTGTGGTTTGAGTTTTGGCTGAAGTAAAACAGCATTGTTTTTTCCTCCTGAATTTTTAGGCTTGGGTCTGGCACATGGACTTCTGTCCACCACCAGTGGGGATTAGGGATGTCCACCTATACCCATTTCACCCTTTTGTGGGCTGGGGTTCCTTCCCCCTTTCCCACTCTTATAAAATGATGACCTTAAGCCTCTGACAAAGAGGGTTTCTGTTAATACATCTGAACATTAACCAGTTTGGGCACAATCTCAGATAGTCACTAAGACATTATTGAAAAAATACATGCTGCCATCCCAAGAGAGACGCAGCACATGGATAAATGAAATGCTTCCCAGTCCATTAATAATGGAAAACACAATGGAAAAGACTTTTTCGTGTGTGTTTTTGTCCACTTAGCAATCTTTAGCAATTAGATTGGTCTTTGGCTTTCTAAGCAGTACTGAGAGATATTTTTCCTTGTCAGTTTTTTTCTAATAAAATTTCACAGTGTTCTGAGAAAGACTTTTGGTGCACGCTCGAGGAATTTGCTTGCCTGGTCTGAGAGCGCCATGTGATACACTAACATTTTAACATCTCAGTACAGAGCTGATTCCCAGCTCCGTATTACTTTCTAGGGGTTAGTATGTAAATGACTTGTCTAAAGATTTGGTTTTTCACAACCGACTGATATTCTTTACAGGTCTAAGTTCAAATATTTAAGTTCACTTGTGTAGTTGAAGAAACCTGTGAAATCTTGGCACTAACTAACATTTCAGTCAGATTCCCAGATTTCAACTCTTTACTGTGGTGCAAAGGGAAGGTCAATGGAGTTCGTGGGGCTTTGCCATTGATTGCAAGGGGATTAGAAATCAGCCTCACAGAATGCGTTATTCTAGCTTTTGATCTTCATGTAATTGTACCATCTCTACCAAGACACACACACATGTGCCTAAGTTTCCTTTTCTTGTAGTTGAATTGCATAATTTAACAACTCATCTGACTTCTTTGAACATACACAGGCAGTAAAAAAAGGTTTCACATGTCAAATTTTACAGGTTATTTTATCAGTGATGCTGAATCGATGCTGAGGATCAGATGAAGGTAGACTTCATGGCACTCTGTGTGGGTGTTTATGGTCTCAGTACAACAGGCTCCAGATTCATCTTGGAAACCTGGGTCAGTCTTACAGTGCAAATAAAACATAATCTTTATGGAGCAAGAGTAGAATGTGCATATACATAAATACATACGTATATATTTGTATGCATTTCTATATGTATGTATGTGAGATACGATTTGCCAGCAGACTGAAGCTACAGTGAGGTTTCTATCTCCTGTCATACAAAATAAGTGATCAATGATATCAGTTAGAGTGGAAGAGTGCCTTTTATACAAGAAATTCTGACTTTTCATTCCAAACATATCGGTGGCTGTCATTGAAAAAAAATCCTTACTCAGTATTACTGCTAATTTTATACGCTGTGCTGGGCTGTGTCTCCCTGATCGGACTGTTTCAGCTTTGCTTATTCTACAAACAGAGTAAGGGTTGCTGCAAGTCAAACGTGCTGCTGAATGTACATGTAGAAAAAGACGTGCTTTGCCTTTTGTTCTAAATCCCTGGAAGTGGGGATTTCTGTCTTACAAATGAAACCACCGGTGATGTCTCTCTTCTGAAGCAGTACATTGGAGATAAGTCACCCTCAACAAAAAATAGGAGGGGGCTCTGAATCATGTAGAAATTTTTTTACTGCTTTGTGAATAACTTGAGATTGTGTCATTTATTCAATGAATCTGGTTCATCAGAGGTTTCATTATGAGCATTGTATACGGAAATCTTTCTGAAACTGTGGAAACGGCTTTAAAAAATAAGTGCTATTGATGGCTGTAATTTCTGATAGGAAATAAATAATTTGAAAATCAGGGTAACCATTAGCTCAAGCAGTAAAATATGGATTTTGGAGTGTTACTTCAGGCGTCTGCCTTTAACGTCCCTCTGGCACTTATTTGTTTAGTTTATTGAAGCAATCAAATCACCAAGAGTTTGGGGTAATTTAAAGTGATCTCTGTGTATCATCTGAAGGAGATATGAATCATAATATACAAAAAACCCTAACTAACTTAAAAACTACAGTAAGCATTATTAATACAGTCAATTTTTAAAAGCTGTTTTTTAAGGAAAGTAAACTGTTGATGTTGCCTAGAGAAAAGTTTAATTATGCACAGGAAATATGCAGCATGGTGTAATTAACATTGACTAATCAACCTCTCTTTCACTTGCAGGAAAATATAAACATCAACGAAGCTTCCAGATGCTTGGTGAAACACATAATTGATAGCGAGAGTGATCCAGTCCAGTCCATTGAACCAGATATTATAAAACCACACTTGAATTCCTCCAAGATTGTCAGTTGTTCAGCTTGCTTTAAATCCTAAGAGACTTCCAGACTGCTGCAAGAGCTGAACGATGATTCACAATGTATACTTTATCCAACGTACCCAGCCTGCCCAGACTGTCCATAAGCAGATTGCCATCTTCTCAAAATTATACTTAAATTTTTTCATAATTTGTTGACAGGTAAAATTTGCTATGAGCTATTCATTGGTAGGAACTATTTGAATCTGTCTTTGGCTACTGGTAAAATAAGACTCATGGTGACGGCTGTGTTTTCCTGGTTGGGTAGCATCACCAGTGATATCAAAACCTATTTCTTTGCAATGTGGTTTCTGAAAGCTCCTATATGTGATGTGACTGCAGCAATACCCTAGTTGTCCATTGGTCCTCCAGCCCGTCTTCTCCACAGCCTAACCAGGCAACCGTCACCATTGCACTGTTTTGTCATGCCTCACACTTGAATGATCTTATTTCATATGAGGAAGATGATGATGACAATGAAAATAGAGCTGTTCAGACACAGCAGGAACACTCACACTGAAATATTTCTGTTGCAAGTTCGGTCTCCTGGGTGAATTGGCAGGACTGAACATGAAGCAATATCACATGTCATTCAGTTCTTCAGAAAATCTGACCTTCTGAGACTGAACCCTGACATAGTATTAGCTGACCCTTTCTGAAGAGTTACGCTCTCCTAGGTGTTAGCATCATCTTCAGGTGAAGCAGAATGGAACAAGTTGAGGGTGAGGGGTGACAAAACAGAGAATCAGGCATACAGTCTAATAGGCGAAGCGCTGAGAGCTTTCAGAAAGGTCACCTATTCTAGAAAGCCAGCAATTCCTCTGAAAAGCACTCGTTGATTTTGTTCCTTCCTCTCCATCTTTCATGCCATGAATGTTGTCCCTGTGTGTTTAAAATGTATATATTCTATAAGTCCCTGCATACATCCCTCCATTAGGTTGATTCTCATGGGAAAATTCCCTGTCCATGCTATCACGTAAAAGCTGAACGTTTCAGGAGCTCATCTGTGTTGAGTCGCAGGGTATTTGCTTTCTGAGAACGTTTTTCTAAAAAACACAGTTGTATGAACGATCACAGGAAGCAAAATGAAATAATCTTAAGAAACACTCCTGGAATATGTGCAGAAATCCATTGCGTTGTACTGTGGAAATGTAATGGTTGATTTTCAGAGTCTCACAAAAAAAAAAGCAGGCTGGTGGAGTCATTCAGACAAGTGTGTCTAGACAAGAAGTCTTGACATCTGGCTGCAAGCCTCTGCAAGACAAACTTTGCTTCTCTCCCGCCATAGACTAATCCCTTCCTTGTTCTTGTTCCTACTCGGCCTTTTCCTTCCTAAGCTGTGAACTCTCGCTGGCAGGAACTGTCTTCTGAGACGGGTTTCTGTCCTTAGAGGTGTCTAGCAGCGTTGAGGGGAGGAGGCAGGATCTCATGACACCTCATGTTTGCAGACACCACTGCAATACTTCACGGAATACTTACTTGGAAATGAAGGAGTGAAACTCTGAAAGGCTAGGAAAGATGAAAAAATAAAATAAAACCCTCAAGGTGACCTTATCCTGTGAGACCGACGGGGTTCGTGGGTCTCTAAAGTTCAGCCTATTACTGAATGATGTGTTACTATACAGGCAATGCAGAGGAGAGCCGGAATCAGAGACGTAACGCTTTATGTGCTCGTCCTAAAGCCTGAAACTGATATATTTTTATCACAGAGTTTTAGAATAAGAAAGCAAGGTCTGTGCTTTTAAAAATAAAAAGCCACATCTGGAATTAATCTGCACACACACATAGATGTACGGATCTATATATATCCTGAGCTGGCCTTTTTCGAGAAGAGTAAATTTCAAGTTGTCTTGATCGCAGTGTTATACTTTGACGACTGTGTTAAACATCCTTTAACTCCTGCTGTGATCTGGGTCAAATACCTTAACCTTTCTGCCTCAGTTTCCTCATCTGTAAAATAGGGATTGATGTACACACCTACCTCACAGCACTCCTTGAAAGTTACTGTTGGCACCATGCTTTGAAGATATATCTCGTACCAATGCCAAGCTCTATTACCGCTCAGAATGAAATATGAGTGCCCTCTAGCATAAATACATGGTGCTGTAATGCCTTAATGCTCTAATTCTATCCAGGGCTTGTCTGTGCTGCAACAATTAGCTTCATTTATTCCACCTCAGTTAACCTAGTCGAGGTTATAAAGCAACGTGTGGCCGCATGGGACAATTAGATTAGCTGCAGATGGGTTGCAAACAGAAACTGTGGCTGCAACAGATGTCATGGTACTAGTTTAATAATCTCCGCAGCAGAGCTGCAGTTCAGAACCAGTGCCAGGTCAGCTATTTCAAATTTAAAGCGTTATTTATGTCAAGTTGTATGGATGCCTTACTAAGGATAACACTTAGTTCATACTTTGAGCCAACACTGAGAGAAACACAAGCACCTAGATATTCAGATGGCTTCTAAAGGGCTAAATTTTTATGAGTTGAACCCCGTGCGTTAATTATGAATCTGTATGCCTCAGGTGAAGCAGAGGAAGTTTTTTTGCTCAACTTGCAACAAACATAGGAGTTGTCAATGTGTTTTAGTTATCTTCAGATCACTTGTCTTTGGTGGCTTCCAGCCAATACGCACTAAGCATAATGGTAACTTTCACAAATGTTTGAGAGCTATGGCTAAAGATCTGGTATAACATTAATTAAAAAAACCCCACATAAATAAAAAAGCAAGTTTGTACAAGCCTGTTTTACATTATGAACTCATCATCTGCTCCCCTTGTTTCTGTCGTGTCAGGTTTCACTGCATTCACACTTCTGGGGCGCATTTTCCACCTCTGGTAGATGGTGGAGAGAATTTGGCCAGTTTCTAGACTAAGGACTATGTGAGGTATAAGTTCTAAAGTCATACATACTTACACCGTAAGAACTAGAAGACTATCATGAAGAATCAGGCTTCCTTAGGAGGTTGCATAATTCCAAATGTTCATTTTTATTTGTACTGAAGTGATAAGAATCTCTCAAGTCTCTTTCTATAACGCAATAAATGTGTGAACGCCACCTGGGTATCCAGCCAACAGAGCCTTCTTAGAAGCGGTTGTTGTAGGCAGGCCAGAATAAAAGTTTTAATTTAGAATTAATGAGTTCAGTTTGTGCCAATACACTTTCAGGAACAAACGTAAAATTTAATTATACTGTGTTAGGCCCTGACAGGTTGGATTTCCTTGTTTTTTTATTGATACATTCTGTGCTATGTCCTCTTTGCTGGCCATTAGGGACCAGGCTCCTTAATTGCATGGCTGTTAGGGACCAAGCTCCTTAATTGCATGGCCATTTCAAAATGAAACATTTTTCCCTTCTTTTTGCAGTAAGTAATAAAAGACATGAGTCTCTATTGCTGTCCAAGTAGGCAAAGGTACTGCAAAGTGGATTTAAAATTAATTTTCAGTCTAGTTCTCCATAAATGCCCCTCTGGGTGTCCCAGCACCTGGAACCACAGGCAGATGCACAGCTGAGGTGCTGGGCATGAGGGATCAGCCCAAAACACTCCTGAAAAATGGTGTCTGAGCATCTCCACCCAAAGACATCATTTACCAACTCACCACAACACCAGCAGTGACGGGATGTCTTTCATTTCTGTCTTTGAAGCTCCCTACAAACAAAATCTCATGATCCTAAATACCCTGGGAAGCACATACATGTTACTGGTAGGGAAATGGAGGGAGCGAAAGGCAAATATTACTCTGTTATTCCAGAAAAAGCATAATTTATTTGACCAAGTTGAGCTTTCATCAGATAGCCAGTTGGACTCTGCCAGTCAGGCTTTGTTCTTCTTAGGCACCATTTTTTTTTAGATTATCTGTTTTCATTTAACTTTTCTATTCAGGAATAGTTGTTCCCAACAGTACGTTGAGTATACAGCTTGAATTGTTGTACATCAATATTTTATCTGCAGACTTTTTTTTTTTTTGGCTTCTATTTTAACCTACCTGACCATATAAAAGGGGGGGGGAGGGAGGGAGGGAGAAGGTGCACGTTTAAACAGCAGTTTTGGTTTCCTTCTTAAAGCAGCTTGTCCATCTGGAGGAAGAGAAATTGGTAAAGAAGTGGGAAATGCAATTTTATGTCAATTGCCAGGAAACAATCAATGAAAGTATATTTTACTGCACCAATATTTATGCATGTGACTGCAGGTTCTATTGTAATAAAAGATGATATTTCTGACAAAACATGGAATGTGAGTGTTTTGTAAAATTAATTCACCAACCAAAGTAAGCACATACAAGTAGCCACAAACTAATTGAGCTTTCCTAGTATGTAGCCGGTCTCTGAGATTTATACTTACATATTAATAATTTCATTTAGATTGATTATTTTCTGTACAACTTCTCTTTTAAGCCATCCAGGTTAGTGTTTGGCATTGATTAAAGAGTTACAAATCTGAGACAGAAACTTTCCACCTTTTCTCCCTTCATCATCCTATTTGATATGCAATTCCAGATGCAGCTTTTATGGATCCAGCTCTTCAAAGAACCTCAGTTCAAAGTCTAATTTTACAGGCAGAAGTTTTTGGCTCACAAATAGATGTATCATCAGTTTGGGGGCTCATTATTAGCCACACGCTCAATTCTTGGAAGTCTGGATGGGTAATAAATGCCCTATATTTGCAAATTGGGCAGCTGCATGTCTAGGGTGCAGGAACTGTATTTGCCTTCAGCTGTCAGGGCAAGCTGTTACCTGCAGCAATGTTGCACACTTGACCTTTTATGATTCTCTAGAAATATTAGATTGTTTTATTAATTAAAAAAAAAAAAAAGGAAAAAAAAAATGAAGTGCTTGCCTGCAGTGTGAATCTAGTGTTTACTTTACAGGTTTTATTTTTTCTGTAGCCACAAAATGAAAATAAAATTCTGGTTTTGTTGCCTTTTTTTATAACGCAGCCTGACATTCTCACAGCCTGTGGCTGGAGGTGCTGCAAGACCCACAGCCAGATGCCCAGCATTCAGTGGCACTGTCACAGCTACACTGACCCATCAGCTCATAACAAGGAAATATCTTTGACTGCACAATCTGGGAATACTCATTTCCTGAAAAGCGTCTCCTTTACAATGGCAGTGCATCAGCTGCCTAATTAAGATTGGAATCTCCTTCTTTTATGTTTCAAACGCAGTAACAATAGTTTACAAAGATAAGATATTAAACCGAGCAAAGCCATAGCGCGCGACTCCCCAGAGTGGAAGCTGAGCAAATGAACATCTCCTGGTAGACTTCTCTTCGTGTCAATAGCAGGAGAAAGTTGTTCTAGTCTGATATTTGCCTGGTTTCTTCCAGGAAATGAGCTTTCACATAAGCTGTAGTAGCTCAGTTCCACAGAATCACAGAATGGCAGGGGTTGGCAGGGACCTCTGGGGATCACCCAGTCCAACCCCCTGCCAGAGCAGGGTCACCCACAGCAGGTGGCACAGGAACGCGTCCAGGCGGGGTTGGAATGTCTCCAGAGACGGAGACTCCACCACCTCTCTGGGCAGCCTGTGCCAGGGCTCTGCCACCCTCACAGCAAACAAGTTCCTCCTCGTGTTTATGTGGAACTTCCTGTGCTCAAGTTTGTGCCCGTTACCTCTTGTCCTGTCCCCGGGCACCACTGAAAAGAGCCTGGCCCCATCCTCCTGACACCCACCCTTGAAGTATTTATAAGTGTTGATAAGGTCCCCCCTCAGCCGTCTTTTTTCCATACTGAAGAGACCCAAATCCCTCAGCCTTTCTTCATCAGAGAGATGTTCCAGTCCCCTCAGCATCTTGGTAGCCCTTTGCTGTCCCCTCTCCAGCAGTTCCCTGTCCCTCTTGAGCCGGGGAGCCCAGAACTGGACCCAGCACTCCAGATGCAGCCTCCCCAGGGCAGAGTAGAGGGGGAGGATGACCTCCCTCCACCTGCTGGCCACGCTCTTCTTGATGCACCCCAGGATGCCTTCTTGGCCACAAGGGCACATTGCAACTGGTAACATTTGCACCTGGCATCTACGGAGTTTAAGTAGTTTTAAAAGACAAGGTACAATTTCTTTCAGAAATGGCATCTTCATTGAAGGTTTAAAAGTCAGAGATGCCTAAATATTTTCTTAGGTAGGTAAAAGGTCATTTTGGGTATCTAGCTCTCCTGCTCATCTATCCATGTATCTTCTGGTTTTGTGAATTCGCGCCTTTGGCTTTCACAAGCCATGCAAGGAAAGGGTCACTGCAAGATGGTCCTTTAGCAGACATTCTTCATCAACACCCAAAGTCCATCAGAGGAGATGAACATAATGAACAGGAAGGCAAGGAATACAACTGGTGTGAGCCAGGGCGGACAGAAGCATCTGGGTCGGGGCCAGGACCAATTCAAGAAGCACTCAAGGGCAATGAAAGATGCTCAAAAAGTTCCTCAGCAAGATGCAGGAATTGCTTAGCGAAAATCTGATGCACTGTTAAGCTTTTATCACTTAGATATCTGTGAATTTTCTAGGGCACAAAGAGCTATGTTTTTACCTTGTGTGCCTTGAAATTTGCTGCTTTCCTGGCTACCTTGCCAAAAATTCCTAGCTTCTTTCAGGAATTCTATTTCTTTTGGCCTTTGGTGCTGTCTCATCTACTTGTCTTGACACCAAAGTGAGGAGCTTTTACCAGAGTTATTCCTAATAACTAATAAAAACTCTAATATTCCTAATAACTCCTAATAACTAATAAAGAGCTACCAGGCTGGGGAGGGGTCTGGAGACCAGGGCATATGAGGAGAGGCTGAGGGAGCTGGGCATGTTCAGCTTGGAGAAGAGGAGGCTGAGGGGAGACCTCATTGCCCTCTGCAACTCCCTGAAAGGAGGGTGCAGAGAGGTGGATGTTGGCCTCTTCTCCCAGGTGAATAATGACAGGACCAGAGGAAATGGTCTGAAGTTGCGGCAGCGGAGGTTTAGTTTAGATATTCGGAAGAATTACTTTACTGCAAGAGTGGTCAGGCACTGGGACAGCCTGCCCAGGGAGGGGGTTGAGTCACCATCCCCAGAGGTGTTTAAGAAACATCTAGATGTGGCACTTCAGGGCATGCTCTAGTGACAGAGATTGTAAGTTGTTTGGTTGTGGTGTGATTTTTTTGGGGTTTTTTTTTTTTTTGTTTGTTTTTGTTGTTGTTGTTGGTTTTTTTTTGGTTTTGTTTTTTTTTGGTGTGTGTATGGTTGGACTCGATGATCTCAAAGGTCCTTTCCAACCATGAAGATTCTGTGATTCTATGATTCTATGCCTGAGGCTCATGCCGCAGTCTTTATGTACCTTGCATCGAGATCATGCCTCCAAGGGCCTCTTGTGGTCCTGCATTAGCATTTCTGATCACAGAAATGTGACAGTTGGTAGCGCTGCAACACATGGCTGATAAAGAGGAAAGATACCTCAAACCACCCATAAACGAGTCTGCAGGCAAACTGTGCTAATGTGCCTTTTCTAAGTGTAGCTGGCATTTGAATAAATTAAAAAAGTATAGAAATCCGACAGAAGCTAAAAAGAGAAGTTTCCCAAAGGTAACAGCCTCTGGAAGTCTATGTCTGCTGCTGGGCAATATACAGCTAATGGGTATTTAAGGCTTCAATTGAGCCAGGCTCACATGTCAATCCCATCCTGGGGATGTTACCTGTAGGAGGAAAACCTTGATTCCACACCTGACTCTGACGTAGAGGTTGTGAAACACAGCACACGGTCAGCATGTGGGGAGAAGCAGCAGCATTAAATATTCTGCATTACTTTACAAATGTCTTTGATTTTTCCCTGACAAAAGCCATACGTTGACAGAAGTGAACTATTTGACAAGACCCTGTATCTTCCCTGGGAACTGTGTGCATAAAAGGTGTTATTTACAGACAAAAGCAAATCTCTGAGAGGTCAGTTATAGCATACATATAGTGTGAAAACCAGAGAGGCCTGTCAAACTGCCGACCGACTGTTAGAGAGCGCTGTATTTCCCTGTTTGCTGATGGCTGTGTGTTGATTATGCAATGGGAGGCCCTGCACATGACAGCAACTACACAGATATCTAGCCCGGATGCGTCTTGAAAATTTGGAGCCCTTTACGATGAAAACACAAAGGGAAGCTGTGGGGTTTTTTTATATCTGTTGTGGTGAAATAAACCCTTCCTGGTGTCTCACTGTGCTTTGGAGGGAAAACGTAGTTTAGCAATGACTTTGCCTTGGTTGTACCTGCTAGATGAAAAAAGAACAGGAGTTACAACCTATTATTTTTCCCATTAAATAAACTGTTATTAGCTGATTTGGTCAACTGGGTCATAAAGGGTATCTTTTTATAGAGCATAAACTTCTAATTTCTTTAGCTAGGACTAAGAGATTTCCTAAAAGATAGCCTGAATTGGTTAAATGAGCCAGGGGAAAAGGTATCTTCCACTTAAGCATTGCAATGGGAAGAGGGGTTATTAAATGAGATCACTCCATTCTCTTTAGATGTTTTATAAACAGGATGCATATAATCCATAAGCTATGTGGGTGGATCCAGGTATCCTAGGCAGATAAAATCCCAAGCTGTGGACTGTAGAAGTAGCCAGCATGAACAATAAATCTTTACGGTAATAGACCTTTTCAGTAGCGTATGAGAATATGAACCTTCTGTCATAAAACGCAATATCAAAGTTCCTCAACTTTTTAGCCAGACTGAAAATACAGAATAGTGTGTTTTCCTTCTGTGCAGAGGTTGTCTGGAGGCCAGGCAGCCACAGTTTAGGTCTAAGTGACTTTAAAATGAGACAATTTATCAAGGTCCCCTTGGAGGCTCTGACAGTATATCAGCTATTCAGACATACAAAGTAAACAGCGTCAACCATGTTTGGAATGAAGAGGGAATTTAAATGAAAAGCAAATCAAAACAAATGCTGAAAGGAACAGAGACATTAACAGGCCAAAAGAAGTTGTTTTATCAGTCTGCTGGACTGGCCGTTATGGCTTACACAGCCAGAAAGCGCGTGTGTGCATGGCGCGAGGGAACCAGCCTGCCCTGCCAGGGTCAGTGGCTGCACGGAAAGAAGTTTTGTTCAGGTCCGGGGACAGACTGTCTGGTCAGCATTCTGTCAGGGTCATGGTGGAGGATGGCACCTCCAGCTTATGTTGCTCCGGGAGTCTCCCAGGAGTGCAGCACCTCTGACAAGGTTCATCAGGATGGTTTTGTGCTTGGCAAACAGCTTTTTGACAGGCAAAAGCAGTCATAGACTCATAGAATCATTGCCAATCATAGAATGGTTTGAGTTGGACGGTACCTTAAAGATCATCCAGTGCCACCCCCTGCCCTGGGCAGGGACACCTCCCACCAGCCCAGGCTGCTCCAAGCCCCGTCCAGCCTGGCCTTGAACCCCTCCAGGGATGGGGCATAATCCTGTGTGTTAGTCTATATGCCTCACTATGCCATGACATGGAGGTCCATTCTCCCTCCAGACTAGCATGGATGGGCACTGGCTGGGTCGTTTTTCAGCAGAGGTGATGAGACAGTTCTGGTACATCCTTGGTGTCTGGATGCAGTGACGACCCCACCAGCACCAGCTGGAACTCTTTTTTTGAATCACCTAATCCCAGGAGCAAAGAGGTACAGGGACATATGGAGCACAGCCCTTCAGGTGGATGCTTCCTCTCCCTCCCATAGAATCATAGAACTGTCTAGGTTGGAAGGGACCTTTAAGATCATCAAGTCCAACCATCAACCTAACTCTGACAAAAACCACCACTAAACCATGTCCCCCAGCACCACATCTACCCGCCTTTTGAATACCTCCAGGGACGGTGCCTCAACTACTTCCCTGGGCAGCCTGTTCCAATGCTTGATAACCCTGTCAGTGAAGAAATTTTTCCTAATATCCATCCTAAACCTCCTCTGGCACAACTTGAGGCCATTTCCTCTTGTCCTGATGATGCAGTCTTGCCCACCGCTGATCGAACTGTTTAAAGAAAAGAAAGCCAGATCTGAAAGGGGACGTAAGCACTCAGTGCAGGATACACTTCGAAGTGCAAAATTGCAGTCCTCAAAACAGAGCGGCAGCTGCCGACCCTGAGAGGTCGAGCTCTGCAGTGCCTTGGCTCCTGGCAGCAGCAGTGCTCCAGGTGCCTCAGCTCTGCCTCCTGGCGTGCTCAGGGATGCCTCCGTGGTGACAAGACCGAGTAGCTTAATACCCAATTACTTCTCATTATTCCTCCACTACAGAGATCGTCATTATGAATTTTTAAACAACAACTTCAAAATGTTACTGCCACCCTCTTTTCTATGCCACAGCCCACTGGTTAAAATGTTCAACCTTTTCTTCCTGGTGGGTTTCAAAGCCCATCTCATGTTGCCCTGAGGTGGAGCAAGCAATAGAACTGTTGCCTGCCTAGAATAAACCATTTTGGGACCAGGGTTTAGACTGAATTAATCAAAAGATTACCTAAACTGGAAGCAAAAGGACTCATTTGGAAAGTGTGCAAAGACTTCAGCTGCTTTCCCTGCTTGACACACTCTATCATGCATTTTAAACCACTTTTTTTTTTAATAGAAAGAAGAAGCAGAACTTGTAACTGTTCCGTTCCTGCCTGGACGCAATAACCAATATGTTATAAAGCCACGTGGCCACAAGTTTCCTTTTCCTTAATAAATCCTGAACTGCTTGACAGAAGGTGAATGAGCTTCATCACAGCTTTTATGAGCCTTACACCTCAGCTTACGAAGCTCATGGCCTGGTGATCTTGGGATTGTTGTGGAAGCACAGTTATGAATCAAGCCGAAGATTTAGAGCTGCAAGTTCTATGAAATCTATAAAATGTCCTCTGCGATTTTATAACAGCTGTCTCTTCTCATTTTTATATATTGCCTCCGTGTGTTTATGCCTCACAGGTAAACTTCGTGCATAGAAATGAAATAGCTGCATCTGCACTTCTGTAAAGCCAGGTTTGATTTAAGAGATACAGAAGCTATAAATACATCTGGATGCACATTGGTCTTCTGCTCTGATAACAATAAATGCATTTCTGATGTGATGTGATTTACCACCTCATAAAGACATTGAGGAGGAAAATAAAAAATGCAAATTAAAAAAAGCAAACAGGTTGAAATTAATTGCAACATGTCTTTTAAGTGTTAGGGAAGATAGAAGAGAGAATCTTACAATGGAGATTCTTAAAAGGATACTGTCATTAAATAAACAATCGCAAGCCAGAATAAATGCATATGTCAAGCAGATGGGGCTGTCAGCAAGAACATAGTGGAGCAACGTTTTGAGATGATTAAAGAAAAAACAGAGAAAGTAGGAAATAACATGATAAAATTATTTCAATTTAAACAGGTAAGACAACACTGCGAATTCACAAGGGAAACAAGAAAGTATTGTAGCTCTTCTTGTGACATATTGAGTAAAGATGCATCAGCAATACCAAATTACATATGATATTTATGATTATGATATTATTATATTTATATATAATGTATCATATATATTTATGATTATGATTGTGATATTATATATGATATTATGATATTTATGATATTCATACGATATTTATGAGAGGAAACCAGGATTGCAAATGGCACCAAGAATAATAGAGTTTTAGACCAGGTCTCAGATTCATGTATGTCTGATGTCCACAGAATAGATACACCGAAGTATCTACAACAAAGAATTAAAGTAAAAACAGATTGAATTCTGGAGCTATGGGAGCCCTGCAGCTCCTGCTGAGCTGTCAGTGGTATGTTACTGTTATACAAGGGACACACAGGCAACACAAAGTCGACAACAATGCTTTTCAAGTATTCGAAGGTCATGAGGAAAACCATCTGCAAACAACGGCACGTGGGTTTCAGAGTCATAAGATTCCTCTAAAAACAAGATAAAACCTTCTCTTTTCTGATTTCTGAACACTGAAGGCTTCATACAATTTTCCTCCCAGCTTTTCTCATTAAACATGATCTGGAATAATCCTTTTTTTTAAAAAAATAGACAATGAAAGACAAAATTCCCACAGACCCATGCGATTCCAGAAACTGGGAGCTCAGTAGAAGGATTGCCACTAACTTGTGTTAATTGACAGCTTTGAGTGACTGTCTGAATTCAACTGTCATTTCTGAAAACATCGGCTTTAGTACAATAGACAGTCCAATATATATAGTATTTATAGAAAGAATACTATATATACATATAGTATGTATAATTTGTGTACAGCATTATCTGTACAACTTAGTACAACATATAGCAGAAATTAAAGATATGTGCGCAACTGTAGATGTAGGGCTACTAAATTTCCAAAGGGAAAGAATATTCCTGCCAGAAAGGCTTTTCCAGGGTGGACTCCTCTCCATGGGCCACAGATCCTGCCAGGAGCCAGCTCTGTCATGGACTTTCCACAGGCTGCAGCTTCCTTCAGGGCGCTTCACCTGCTCCAGCGTGGGGTCCTCCAGTGGCTGCAGGTGGATCTCTGCTCCGCCCTGGACCTCCATGGGCTGCAGGGGACAGCCTGCCTCACCATGGTCTTCTCCATGGGCTGCAGGGGAATCTCTGCTCCAGCTCCTGGAGCACCTCCTCCCCTCCTTCTTCACTGGCCTTGGGGTCTGCAGGGCTGTCTCACACATTTTCTCACTCCTTTCTCACTTTGCTGTGTAGCATTTTTTACCTTTTCTTAAATACATTATCATAGAGGCACCACCAGCGTCACTGATGGGCTCAGCTTTAGCCAGTGGTGGGTCTGTCTTGGAGCCAGCTGGAACCGTCTGTCCGTGACATGGGGGAAGTTTCTCTTCTCTTCTCACAGAGGGCACCACTGCAGCCCCACCTGCTGCCAAAACTTTGCCACATAAACCCAATACAGTCCCAAATCAACTAATCCTCCTATTCGCCCTTCCTCCCATCACAGAGTTTCCTCATTCCTCCTACTTCTCCTAGTGGTTGACCAGACAGACCTCTAAAAGCAGAAAAGTAGGACAGATCAGAAAATGAAAAGCAGTCATGGTGGATCAATGGAAGGTAGCACATTATAGCACACTGATTAAAATACTTCACAACTTGTGTGGAAGGGCACTCTCTTCGGATTTAGCAATCTCAACATGCTACAGAAAGGGTGATGTACAATTTCTTTCTTATTCCTTGGTGACTGTTATACAAAAGCAATACCCCTAATAGGGTGAAGATCAAAGAAAACCATCCTCTTAGATTAAGTCCCAAGCGTATCTTTCTTTTCTTGGTAAGGAAGATAGAAATACCAAGGGGAAAGATTCAGTAGCTGAGCTACCGAACTGTACCCATCATGCAGCACATGGACCAATTCCCTACGAGATCTCCAGTAGGGTATTTAAAAGTCCACCTCCCTGGGGCTACACTTCAACCCAGAAGCTGAATGTCTTTCTCTCACCTTTTCTTGTGCCTGCTTTTTCTGTGCCGTATAAGGCACTGGTGAGTGACTGGGCTCACAGAAATCTTCACTAAAACCGGAGGTGGTCTGGCAGCCACAGAAATCTTTGCAATCGAGTCATTAGGCTGTCTAAGATTGCAGTCATTAATAAGAAATCTTTTTATTTGCTTGTAACGATGACAACAAAAATAAGCTTTTCTCAGATCATTCTGCTAGCTTTTCTCAGATCTTTTCCCTAACACAGCAAGAACCTCAGGGCAGCAGGACTGCGTGAGAGCCCAGGAAGGCTCTGTGTGTGCTCAGAGACCAGACAAATTAGTGGACGTGGAATCTACTGAAGAACCAAACACAACTTGGGAATTTCTTGAGCTAGGAATATCTAGGAGCTGAGACAATATCAAGGACTTGCACTCTTCTTACTCTCACCTCGTTGCTTTTGACGATTTGTGGAAACAGGCCACTGGACCCTTGGCCTGGCTCAGGATGACTCTTTTTTATGTCATGCAGTTAGTGGAATGAAGACAGCTGAAAACTTTTTTGGGATCTACCCGCCTTCATCCAATAGGAAGCCAGGGTAATTGGTCAGCAACTTTTTGGCCTGTGCTCTGCAAGAATCATATTGCGTGTTAGGAAATTTGTTCCTCAGTTAATCACTTGGAGCTAAGAAATTTGGCATCCTGAGCATTCACACTTTAATTCTTAGCAACATGTAAAATGTCCCTTTGCATAACGTGTTGTGGTGGGTTGACCTTGGCTGTCTGACAGGTGGCCACCAAGCCACTCTATCACTCCCCCTCCTCAAGAGGGCACGGGGAGAAAATACAATGGAAAAGCTCATGGGTGAAGACGCTGCCTGCATCTTCTCTGATACCCTTTTACAAGACAAAGTGAGGCATCACTTTACTGATGCTTGGTTTTTCGTTAATTGTCAGCTGGCTCTTTCTTGGCTATGTCTTACCTTCATCTTACTTTCCTATATTTTATCTTTTGTCAGTCAGTAATAGATTATGGAGATAAATTTTCCCTTTTGAACCTGAGATTTTAGCTAATTTTAGCCAATATTCATGCTGCAGCAAATGTTCCCTTCCAGGTCATTTGGTAGGTGTGCTACCGCTTCTAAATGACTATAAGCATATCAACCTTGTCATAACTCATTTCTGAGGTTTTAGCTAGTCAATCTATAATAAGAATACATTGTATCAGCCCGCAAATTGATGTAAGTTTAGCATTTGTTGCATTCTATTTCGCCCCCTCTTTGTCTCAGTGGTTGTCCCCTTTGTGGTCTGTACAGTTTTGACAGTTTGTCGTTGACCCCATTACACTGATCTAATTGATGACCACTTGAATTATGATGACAAAGCAGCTGTATTAATCATGTAACACATCTGACTTCTTTTACCATATTAGCCCTCTGGGAAATCCTTTAGCAAATTATATCCACATGTTAAGCTCCTTTGAACAATCAGTTGAGATAAAGCTTTAGCCACCAAAATCCATTTCTTTTCTTTAGAAATCAGTCTCCTAATTTCTAGCGACTTAGCCTTTTTTTCACCAGGTTAAAACCAAATTATATGCATATTTCATGCCCAAAGAACATTCATTTTAGTACGGGCAAATGGAATGAACACAGTAGCTGTCAAATTATGTGAACTGTAAATTTTCCTATTCTGAAGTATATAACAATGTCGTGCAAGCTTGAAGAGCTTCATTGTTCTTCTTTTTTCCTATGTGCTGAAAATGACCTGGAACATTTATCAAGATGAATAAAATGTGCTGTTTTCACCTTACCCTGGAAAATCTTTTTGCCTCATCTCATTCTGTACAGTAGAAACAAGAAAGAAAAGTCTTCAGTGTGGACATGTACGGCAATTCAGACTTTTTTTTGGTTGGACTTTATTGTTAATAGTACCTCCTGTAAAGGACATTAACATTTTCCTGCTTTAATTTTGTGACAATTTATATGCAGTGATGCCACAGTTTAGTGTAATGACTGCTTATTTGTGTGGGTAGATTGCCTTTCAGACACGTAGGTCTGCGCTGCAGCTGCGTGATTTACATGGCCTTCCAAGATAAATGTGTATGGAAATCCCAGTTGGGAGACACCCTTTCCCACAGGAACAACACAAAATCTCAGCACCACTTAATCTCATAATTAGTTCAGAAGTCACATGCTGTCCTTGCGCTGCATGAATAAATATCAGCTCAGATTCGTGAGTTACACTCTGAGTAGACGTGCAAAGTTCCTTATGCTTCATGCACCTGATAGAACTATTGTCAAGTTAGCACAATACTGAACCTCACTGTGTTTATCCTGCGTTTCAACATCACTTCTTAGCTCAGATTTAGCATGTCACTGCTTTGTGGTTTCTCCAATACCCAGATTTCTGTATGCCCAGAAGTCCTAGAAATAGTCTCATTAAGGGGAGATTTGGATAAAGCAGAGTTATAGCTAGTGAAAAACAGCCTTCTACCATCACATTCCACTAATCAGATGTTAAGTGAATTAGGAAAAAATAGCAAAAGTACCGATTTCTTTAGGGTAACTTTAAGAATTTCTCTGCAACAGAGCTTCAAAGCTCACAAATCTGCCAATCTTTCAGAGACTCAAGACTTGCTCTTGCACCAACACAACAGTGTTATTCAGTAGGTGGACCATCAGCCTGCTGTGGTAGAGCAAAATCTCTCTTATTATTCAGCTATACACAATGGAGGTAGCCCTAAAAGGTGTTAATTGAAAGTTACGGGTCGTGGCTCAAAGGCCGTGTGGTATAATTATTGACCGCACGTGAAGTATGAGGCCACACAAGAGTGGCTGCAGTAAGCTTACACACCTACTTTATTGCTGAGCCTTATCTCAACTGTGCCTTTAAGATTCTTCCTGCTTGGTATATTTCAGATCTCATAACACAGCCATTCTGACAGAGGCATTTGAAAGAAAGGGAATAATACTTTTTGAGCCTTCTTAGTGGGAAAAAAATAATGTTTTTGCAGGGATTGTGGATAATTCTTTGAAATTATTTGGTTTTATTCTTCTTCCTACAAAATTCTAAGAATGGTATTAAAATGTTAAGTCACGGTCTTTTCTGCTAATAAAATATCGTGTATGCATATATGTTGTGTGCAGTGTATCAGAAAGATTATGAAATGTGTTTCTGGAAATGCTTCTGCACCTAAGGTAAGTGAATAATCTAACCTACTGTTGTAAAATGCAGTAGTTTTCTCAGTAAGATAAAAGGCATGGTGGCAGAAAAACATCTTGATATGAAACATACACAAAGAAATGCTGACGCTGCAAATGATCTAGCATTAAGGTGCTGATTTTTAATGCCTATTGTGCCTTAGCAGCAAGAAATATTGTGGGATTTTTAAAAGACATTCTCATTACGTTCACGACATTGATTACTTCATGAGGTTTTCGTTTCTGCCCTCGTTAAACTGGAAAGAGTGCTGCTGCCTCATTGTCTGCTGCTGGGGCTCATTCCACCCACACGCAGCTTGCTCTGCCCGGCTCCCACTAGGTCTTGAAGAGCAGAAGACTGAGTTGAAAGAGAAACCTCTTTACGTGACAGAATAACACGCACATGTGTAGTTCGGGTGAGGTGTTAAGGAATCTCTGTCCATTTTCCCACCCTGTACTCCTGGTAAGGGATATTTTGGCATGCAAGAGATATTTTTCTAGGACACACAATGGCATTGAGCTCAGCACCCTCTTACGTTCAGGACAGGTTTTAACCACTGAAGCATTTTCATTTTCACATTGAACCGAATATACTGTTCTCCTGCACTGCATTGCCTCTGAGCTGCAAGGGGAGGGATGGAAGAAGTACAGCTGTGCTGAGATCTATCTGGGTTCCGACACTGGCCCAAGAGCCTTCCTGTGGGCATGTTACATTTGAGTTTTGGGGGACGATAAACCTTCAGGAAAAAAAACAAAAGTTAGGGACAAGCTTCCTGAGGAAAAGGATAGATGCCTAGATCAGCAGATACTCCTAATGATATGGTCATTATGACCAGAAGAGGCAACAGAGACTTGGCAAGGGGCCTCATTCCTAATGTGTTACATCCTATCTCACTTTAACCCAGAAAAGCGGGATCTTCCATTAGATTTTGCCTCTTCCTCTCTCTAAAAAATGTCATCTGTGAATTTACAGGTCTTGCGATATTTCTAACAAAAAAGTGGAAATAGCAAGTCATCACAGATACAAGCAAAGGACTAGCTCAGCATATTACTGGTCCGCCTTCATCTACGCTCCATTTGTATCTGGTTTTGTTCTCCATTTTGGTCTCTCTTTTCAAAGCTACTTAGAATCATAGAATCACAGAATGGTTGGGGTTGGAAGGGACCTTAAAGATCATCCAGTTCCAACCCCCCTGCCCTGGGCAGGGACACCTCCCACTAGATCAGATTGCTCAGAGCCCCGTCCAGCCTGGCCTTAAAAACTTCCAGGGATGGGGCTTCCACCACCTCTCTGGGCAACCTGTTCCAATACTTCTTTGTACATATTTTGTGTAGGTATCATTCATGCCAGTATATCATTGGAAGAAGAATAAACAAAGGAAAAAGAGAAACGGTCTCATGCTATGAAAATGACTATAAAGGATGCTCCTGAACAAAGGAACTTTTCATGGGTTGTTGTCTTAGAATCATAGAATCACAGAATCACAGAATCATAGAATCATAGAATAATTTGGGGTCGAAGTGACCTTAAAAGGCCATCTAGTCCAAGCCCCCTGCAATGAGCAGGGACATCTTCAAAAAGATCAGGTTGCTCGGAGCCCCTTCCAATCTTACTATGAATGTTTTCAAGGATGGGGCATCCACCACCTCTCTGGGCAACCTGTTCCAGTGTTTCACCACCCTCACTGTAAAAAATTTCTTCCTTATATCCAGTCTAAATCTAGCCTCTTCTAGTTTAAAGCCATAACTCCTTGTCCTGTTGCAACAGGCCCTGCTAAAAAGTTTGTCCCCATCTTTCTTATAAGCCCCCTTTAAGTATCAAGAGGCTGCAATAAGGTTTCTCCAGAGCCTTCTCTTCTCCTGTCTGAGCAACCCCAACTCTCTCAGATTGTCCTTGCAGCAGAGGGGCTCCAGCCCTCTGATCATCTTTGTGGCCCTCCTCTGGACCTGCTCCAACAGGTCCATGTCTTTCCTGTGCTGGGGGCCCCAGAGCTGGACGCAGTCCTCCAGGTGGGGTCTTACCAGAGCAGAGCAGAGGGGCAGAATCCCTTCCCTCGACCTGCTGGACATGTTTCTTTTGATGAAGCCCAGGATGTGGTTGGCCTTCTGAGCTGCAAGCGCCATTGTTGGCTCACGTCCAGCTTTTCTTCCACCAGTAGCCCCGAGTCCTTCTTGGCAGGGCTGCTCTCTGTCCCTTCATCCCCCAGTCTATATTGATACCGGAGGTTGCCTGACCCAGGTGCAGGACCTTGCACTTGTCCTTGTTGAACCGCAGGAGGTTCACAAGGGCCCACTTCTTGAGCTTGTCCAAGCTCCTCTGGATGGCATCTTGTTCCTCAGGTGTGCCAACCGCACCACTCAGCTTGGTGTCATCTGCAAACTTGCTGAGGGTGCACTTGATCCCACTATGCCATTGATGAAGACATTGAACAGTACAGACCCCTGAGGGACACCACTTGTCATCAGTCTCCTTCTGGACACTGAGCCATTGACCACTACCCTCTGGATGCGACCATCGAACCAATTCTTCATCCACCAAATGGTCCAGCCATCAAATCCATATGTCTCCAATTTAGACAGAAGGATGTTGTGGGGGGCTGTGTCAAAGGCCTTACAAAATTCCAGACAGGCAACTCTATTATTGTCATAATAATATTTTTTAATAATAATATCAATAATATGTTCTTTGTAGAATATACGGACAAGATTATAAGCCAGTTATACCACAGAATAAAAAGCAATTCTATAAAAAAAAAATAGCAAACGAAGATGTAAGCAAGCTAAAATAAGGGAATCATGTACTAGGGGATTGGGCTGGACATTTTGTATCGTCTGTTCCTGTTCTATCATATTTTACTTCACGTATTGTTATATTAGGTCACAGTGTCAAAATATCGTGCATGAATGGATTCATAAAAGTCTAAATTCTTTTGTGAGTGTTGACTACAGTTTTGTATCAAGTCTAGCACAAAAGATGGCTGTTCTATGACTGTTCTTCAAGCTGCTGCAAAACAAATTTTATATAATCACAAAAATAGCTACAGCTCCTTTTTATTTCATCTTTTTGTTGCTAAAGCAAAGCATCATTGCAGGTCCACAGTGAAACTCATTTCTAGTCTGTACTTAACACTGAAATCTGTAAAATCTAAAGAACAATAATGCATTCCACCAACTAAAAAGGGGGAACCTAGTTACATGGTTTATCCCAAAAAGCCGATCACCTCCTAATGTTTCTGTTAAAATGCATTTCTGTTTCATGATATAAAGTAACCTGGAGCTGATTATATTTTTCTCACAAAAGTGTCACTAGTTCAGAAAGACCCACAAAAAATCCCCAGAAAACTCAATGGGAACGTTGTAATTGATTCAAAGTTCAAACAAAACAGCAATTTGATAAAAACTGGAGAGGAAAGAGGAGATAATGTGCATCAGTATTGCTGCCAAAGAAGAACCATGTCTGTATTAGACCTGTCCAAGAGAACACAGTAGTCAATATGGAAGAAAGGCTGTTCATACCCAGCCTTACTCTTGCTCCTAACCATGATCATTTCCATTCAAAATCAACTAAATCTTCCACTGCCCGTCTCAGAGGAAGATGAGTGTCTAGTCTTCCTTCACAGTCCGTCTCCTTTTGCCTAATCACACATCACTTCATGGAAAAACAAATAACCAGTAGTTCTACACTGTAATCTCTTCGCGGCAGCTCCTTCTGGGAGGAACTTCAGCTTTCCATAGTGACAGACTACAACACCCTCAGTATCCAGCACTGCTTTTTCAACATTTCTTAAATTTAAGTTTTCCTAAATTATAAAACCACATCACATATGAAAAGCATAAAATGCCCTGCTGCTCTTATAAATATTACATAAAGATGACTCAACAGAGACACTGGAAGATGAAGGACTTGCACTCTGTGTGCTCTCTTCCACTTGGTCTTGTCTCTCCATGTATATTTACTGTTATCAGACTATTAACACAAGCTTAGATGTTTTGGCCAATGTTCATAGAAGAAGGTGTGCTGCTCTCAGCATCTTTTTGCTTTCCTTTGCTCAGGTTAGGAAACTAAAGGAGTCTAGAGTACAAGAAGTACTCCAACCTATGAAGCTTTAGGCCATTAGTAGTGCTGGAATTAAAAGATTAAAACACTTGTTTCAAGTGCTAAATAGTCATGTTCTCTTATTAATTTCACACTCTACTAAGCATTATGCCATACTCCGCAATGCATGGATTCATCCCACACATCCTGTGCAGAAAAGCACTTTGGGCTTGTGTTTAAATTTGAGTGCTCTCCTAAATCAAGATTCCAGTCTTTATCCTCTCTGACATTCATTTACTCCTCTCATTCCTCCAACCCCAGTTCTCAGTGCCCTTAAACATGTTTACTTTGAAAGCAACACTTAAAATTCAGTGATTTTATGAAGATCCAGAGCAAACCCTTAATCTGGAGACGTCCCCAGGCATCATATGCCCAAACGCTTCATTGAATCAGGTCTACTGGGCCAGGGCTAAGTTAATCTTTAAAGATACTCCGTGCTTGCAGTTCCTGCTGAGGCATTTCTATCTGTGTTCCTGCACAGGCATTTTTAACATCTGGCTGAATTTGCCTGTACTGCATAGCTGGATGTGTGACAGACTCTCAGAGCCAAACATTCATCACTCCCGCATTACCGCACCGTGGTTTTGCTGTACTTCGGGACAGAGTCCTACTTATCACATTAAAAATGCAAGAAACAATTAAAGAATCCCACTCTTAACGAGATAGTACTTCTCCCATCGATTTTAAGAAATGAATATTGCACACTCCTTTTTAAGCACGTGAGATTAGGTTTCACCCCTCTCTGTTGTCAAGGACAGAAGCTCCTGCTGCAATGTGCTGAGCTCCTGACACTTGGACGATCTTGCGCCGAGCCGTGTGTGTTGGGTGGCCGTCACATCTAATTAATGTCAGTCCCTCCCAGGGATCCTACTTCTAAGTCACAGTCCTTGGCCAGACAGATTGGAGTGCTATTCTACGTAGAATATATGGAATGTATTCATTGAGTATATTGAATATAGGGCGTGCCAATTTACAAAGCAAAAAAAAAGGTAGACAAATTTCTATTTAAAAATGCCTCATTTTTGCCCACGGAAATAAATGTACATGAAATGATTTAAGTGTTGGAAATCTTAGGAGAAAAAAATAATAAGTGTCAGTATTGTAGACCTTCAGTGCAAAAATCTTGATGAGAGGATGGATTTATCTCTGACAAAAGCAAGATAAACAACATTGATTGCTGAAGCTATGCGAGCCAGTCAGCTGCACGTAACAACTCATTATTGTTCACTCTCTAAAGGTAGCTACTGCAAGTGTTTAAGTGACAGAAATAAAATATGCTTCAGCTTTTTAAACAAAAGGAGGACTGCGAAGCCATGATGCTTATCATGGGGTTGATCTGCCTGGTTAGTGCATGTTCATGCGGAACCAAAGTAGTGGAGGGCACAGGTTCAGTCCGATGTGTTGAGGGAATGGACGTCTGCAGTTGCTATTAAAACTTAATTCCTGGTACCTAGAATCCTGTTCAATCCCTTTTCTCTTTGACTTGCATATTCAAATTTGTGATTGCAACCTACGTGTATAAAAACTTTCACAGTCTTTCGGTTTGAGCAGTATTGCAGAAAAGGAAGAGAATATCATAATGATTAAAATTACTTGTTTTTATGACAACTTTGAAAAGTGAGCAGAACAGGGTTGTTTTGTCATAAGCTCTATGGCAGTTGTATGACAATGCTGAAAGCATGCACAGAGGTCTCCCAGACTCCAATACCTTTGGAGACCTATGAAATCCTGAAGGGAACAAGAAGAAGAAAATAATTGGCCCAACATTAGCCGAAGTAAACATTTTCATTGTGTCAGAGTTTGGGTTCCTACTTGGAATAATGTAGGTGGAAATGACTTCTGGATGCCATTTAGTCCAGCTGCCTCCTCAAAGCAGCTCTAATTCCAAAGTTAAAGGAGGAAGCTCAGGGTCTTGTCTAGTCAAATTTTAAAAGTCTTCAAGGATGACAATTCTACAGCCTCACTTTGAAATTTTCTTTGGTAGGAGTTGTGTTCGTTGCTCCTTGTCTTTCATTGTGCACCTTTCAGAAAAGTCTGTCTCCATCTTCTTTATTACCTCCCTTAAGACTTTTTCGGATACTTTCAGGAATCATCTGAATTACTCTGCAGAGATGCTGGCACACCTTCACGACTGATGCCAGTAGCAAATTTAACTCAAATTTCCACAAGTAAAACAGGAACAGAAATGTAGATGTTGTTGCAGGGAGACAAAATTTTAAAAGCAATGCTCTCTCTAGTCATGCAGAAAATACATCTCATCTTGATTCAAACATGCAGTGAAAACAATTAAGTATGGTTGTCACTGTGAGATCCAATGAAAAATGCCTTTGGTTTAGGCAATATCACATAAGATGAAATATGTTAAAGTAGTTAAAGTTAAATGTGCTTTTATTGCTGAGGTTCTCCAGCCCAAATGGGAATGCATCCAAAACCCAAACTTGTTGTGGACTTCATTTCTACGGGAAAGCTCCCCCAGGTGGAGGATGTAGGTAATGAGATGGTAATTTTATGCAAGTTCACCATAATAAACCAGTTATTTGCCACATGTGTTAAAACTCCGTAATTTATGGACAATCAGAACATTTCTCAAATTCATGTTAAATTTACTGGGAAGTTACAGATGAAATAAAATAGGCAAAATATTTTAGAAATCCATAATGTATGGCAGTGATGGGTTTTTTGTGACACTTCTAACAAGATTCAAGGAAATTAAGGGAGAGATTGGTGCATTAACCCCTTCCACTTCTACCCACTTGGTAGTACCCAAAGAACACAAGAAGCTCCTACTCATATCCCTGCTCACACCAAGAAAACTGAATAATTCTCCCTGATTTCCAAGAAGACAACTCCAACCATAAATATGAGGGTAGTAGATACCTATGTTTAGATATCTGACTTACTACCCACTTGCTGAATTTTAGTTGTTAACATCCCCAGTGCTTTCCATCTTTTTCTTCTGGGAGAACATATGTGTACATATTCTCCAAGATTACACTCCTTTGTACTGAAGAAGTTCCTTGAGCCTGAGTTCAGACTACTGCACCTTGTCCCAGTGAGCCATCCTGGACTCCGTGATGGTAAAGATGTTCGTTAACGATATGGCAAAGAGGGCTCACAGGGAAATGTAACACCATAGGAAAAAAAAGCATGAAGACGTAAGGCCCAGAAAACACGAAGAGTTGTACATCTCTTCTAAGACACACAGGTTTAGCGACTTTCGGGACTTCAGACAGGTTATGTTGGTATTACTAACAGTTCAGACCAAACTACAACAGAAATAGAAAGATAGAGTGTTATGTTGCAAAATTTTCACCCAGTTGTTCCCAGAGCTGGTTTTAAGCAGCTGTTGTTATTAGCAAGGGCATCAAATTTATAAAGTATTTAGAACATCTAGACATTATATATGTGTACAGGCATAAATATATATAATTGATTTATACTTTAGAATAATGTTAAAAATAATGTCTTACCCTGTCTCTGAATTAATTTCGCTATTCCTTTTCCCAATCTTGCCTGTAAGCCTTTTCCTGTACTTTTCCTCTGCTGATTTTCATGCCTGCGAAAGACAAACTTGATATTCACACTAAGCTCCACCATGACTATGGGGTTTATTGGGCTTCCACTGAGACACATTAATGGTGCCCTGCTCTCGGGCAATGATGTCACCGTTATTTTGTGTCATTCTCATCTCTGTAGATTTCTATAAAATGTGCTCATAAAGCACAAGCAGCAATCTCCTAGATCTATATTCCCCACTCTTATTAAAGGTTACCTAGAAACATCTGCAGCACAATAACAGTAAACTTTCACACATCCAGGAATACTTGCCGTACACTGCTCCATTGTGCCAATTAAATGCGGTACGAACTCTGCGCAGGGGAGCACTTTATTGCTTCATTATTGGTTTTATATCATTTTAAATCCTGTTCATCGCAGAAACAAACACCCAAACAAATATTTAAAAAGCTAAATGGGGAAGTGCAGCACAAGTTAATCTACTGCTGGAACCTTTAATGTGTGCAACTCCACATATGGCATATCTGTGTTCAGGGTGCAATAAAATATTTTCAAAGGCACAAAGAAAACAGTATATTTGCCTTTTTAATAAATGCATTTATACATAATGGGAAGTGATCTGACTGGTGGAGTTAGGCAGTAACATGTGCTGGTGATACACATATTGCAGTGACAGTTTAGGAGGAGTGTAAACCTAGAAAGGCCCAATTCGCTGTTACAAAAACCACGGTCGTGTGCAGGGATTAGGGATCACCTGTTGAACAATGAGTTTTGCCAGCAATGTCATTCTTCACCATCCCATCAGGCTGAAAATTCCAGGTAGCAATTGTGTTTGGTGTAATTAAGAGCTGGTGTTTGAGAAAAAGTAGATATGTTTCAAAGCTTGTTTCCTTTACAAGTTTAAAACTGCCTGAGCTTGGAGAACCCTTGAGTTGCTGTTGAAAAGGCAATAAGGTGGCAAAGCTGAGGTCTTCCTCTAGAATAGAATAGAATAGAATAGAATAGAATAGAATAGAATAGAATAGTTTTCTTAAACTTGCCTGTCTGCCCTTTCTGTTATTTTATCATAGGATTTTCTGCCAAAGTATTATAACCTTCAGTCTGCGTGGTCATGTCCCAAACTCAAGTAGCAACCAGGACACATTCTTCAATCTGAAGTCATAAACTGCTGCAAAGAACTATTTGTGTTTCTGGAGTCATTTTTATGTAGAGAGATCTGTACTTCAAAACTAATTTTCTTTTTCTGAGGATGACATTACATCTATCAACACCGTGTTCCTCCTGAATTGTCCTGTTCTAGATAAGTTTAGTCCACGTATGGGACAAGCCACAACTTGAAGGAATGACTTCCTATTCTTGGCAGCAAGGCTGTGCCAATACCCTACCAGATTTCCCAATCATCCTTATCAACCCTGTTAAACAGATGAAATTCAATTCAAGGGGGAAAAGTGGGTGGAAAAAAGCAATGAGGATATTAATGATACATGGTGGAAAGCAACCAACTTGGCTCTCTCGGTATAACCCCCTGTAGGCTTTCTGCTTTGAAATACAAAGTAATTAATTTAGAAATGTACAAAGCCACTTCATGAGAAGAACATCTATTTTAGGATTACACCACTTTGATTTCAGAATGCAGTGGCCACTTGAGAGCAATTCCAAACTAGATGTGGAATAATACCTAACAAACCTAGTTAAATTCCTGGTGACGACAAGCTCATAACATCACTTGCCACCAGAAAGTAGTGCATAATCTCATCGAGCCACATTTCATTGTGTTTATTGCATTATTTCTTTCCCACTGCTAAACCTAAACTGGCAAAGCTCTATGAATTGTTAGTTGTAACATCCAGTTTTTAGAGAGATGGTTAAAAAGACTTGTAGAAAACTTATAGTATTAAGATTCCAAAGGGTTTTGAGAGAGAAAGAGACAGAATATACACTTGAAGCGTACACTGAGAAATTAAGAGGTCTAAGGTAGAGGTCAAAAAGAGAACTTAATTTCAGGTTAGGATGGGGAGGAGAGGGAAGAGCAGCAGCGGCAAACTTATTCTGTACTGTAGCCCAGCGCTTATAAACACAGATTCATCCCCGTATTTCTAGTTAGTGAACGGGCAGAATATGGCTTATACCACATCTCCTTTTGGAGGTGAGCCACTGCAGAGTTGTAAGAGAAGCAGCAAGAGGGAAATACATCTTGTAACTCAGCAGTAAGACAGTGGGGAGTTCTTGCTCCTGATCTTCTAGCGTTTACTCCCCTGAGCAGAGCTTCAGTCCTCCCACTCCCAGCTGTAAGCTACTGTCAGGGTTTCTTTCCTGGATTTGCAGCCTTTTTACTTAATGGCCAAGCTTCAGTGACGTCTCCTTCCTTTTGAGGAAAATTTCTTTATAGCCCTGGGCTCTCAGCTGTGCCATGGGAAGTTGTAGGTGCGAGTCCCTGTACATACCATACACAAGAAACACCTCACCTATCAGTGAAATGTAAAGATCTTCCTATGGAAAATACAAATAGCTAATAATAAACAGTAACGTCATTCCTGAAAAGCCAAAGCAATTGAAGGTCACAGAAATGGCTTGCACAGCAGTGATGTTTCCTCACTTCCTACAAAATCTCTGTGACCAAAAAATATCTTCCTTTGAGCCTCTGCAATGGTCTCAAGTTGAGATTTGGTTTCCTGGGGATGGTTTGTTCTGCTGAATCTGCATCATTCCGGGTAACAAGTCCAACCGTTCTCCTGTCCAGTCTCCGAGCAATGAGCTCCGAGAGCTCCGAGCTCTCCTTGTTCTCATTACAAACGACTGCAGTGCAATCCCCCAAAGACCAGAGGACAATTATGATGAATGAACACTGCCGATAGCAACGTGAAAACGTTTTCAGTCTTATGACATTTTTCAAATCCTTTAATCTGTCACACTGAATGGCACCACTACATTTTTACATTTATAAAAGAATGTTACTCTTTGAATGTCTGCTGCAGCCCCTGTGATCTTGGAGGAAGAAAAAAGGAAAGAAGCAGTCCTGTTATCTCACTGCCAGTATCTATCCAAGGAGAGTTTGTTTATCACTCTTTCTGTGGGACTATGATGTGGTCATAATGGAGTTGAATTAGATTCTAACCTCAGAGGAAAACCAGAAAAACATAATTGAAGTCAGTAGAGTTATTTTGCATTTTACTGTGTGACAGAGATCAGGACATCCCTCAGTTCCCTTCTTTAGTACTGGTTTACCAAGTATAAAGTCTGCAGTGCAAATATACCTTTTTAAAAAATAATTTTTTTACCCTACTTAGATGGCCACTTTGCCTACAGAATGCAACTGGGGGGTCCAGCCCTTTCCCCGCCCTGAGATGAATTTCAGTTATTTGTGTACTAAAGCTATCTTAATACTCGGGTAGCGATTTTTCTCACATAAAACAAAGCACATAGTCGAGTAATGATGCATACATAATGTTAGGTCTCTGCCTCCATTTTACTTCATCCTGTGGCTAATTGCCTCACTGCAGACTGCCAATTAGTTTGACTCCCAGCTGTATTCAGGAAGCCAACTGGGAGTGCCTTCGTAAGCCTTTGAAGTCCTTTACATTATCTGCTAATCTAAAAAGCTTATCAACACGGCATTTGAGAGGAAGAAATGAATACTTATTAAAAAGCATTAATCTTCTCAAAGCTTTAGAAACTGCTTAGGCACAATAGGAGATGCTGAAAAATGAAAGTTAAAGTGACTCTTCGTCCCCTGTCCTCTCCGTTCTCTCAGGATACTCATGATAACACTGAAACTGACAAAAAAAGCCTGGTTTTTTTCTCCTGTTGTTTTAAATGATTCTGTAGATGTGGATGAAACTCTGTAGCAAGGAACAACAGGATATTTTTCTTAACATGTGATGGTCATCGCCATCAATAAACTCTGAACCCACCTGAAGAGTGGCTGAAGAGTTACAACTGAACGTGACATTTTGTGCCTCATAGAGAGACTCTGTCATCACACCGTGATGCAAGACAGGAAAGAAAGTGCCAGGAGAGCTGTGAAAAGCCTTGAGCTGTTTGAGCTGAAGGTGGAAATTTTGTTTTCTCTCTTTCTGTAGTAGCAACAACAGTACATGAGCAGAAACATAGGTATACTCACTGTGAAGCCCTAAAGTCTAAACTTATGACTGCTAATTATTCCCCTGCAGTCTGGTTTTCCTCCAACAAAACAAAAGCTCTCACATCTGCTTATGTATGACACAGGCTGATGATGAGAATATAATTAGCTAATAATGATATTGCAGTTTGATAAGATTTGGAGGGCTGAAGGCTATTGCAGCATCCCCAGTAAATCCAAGCAGCTGGCAGGGGTTTAGATCCTCATCCTAACTTTGCTGAGGCTTGCAAAAAAGTACCTTAGGCCAAATAACATCTTCCTGTGGCTCACAGGCTAAGCACGTTGTCTTACCTTTTCTTAAGTCTCTGGACACGAGGAAGGAAGAGCTTCTCCTCTGCCTTACAGCAAATAAGGAAGGCCAGGGCAATGGTTTGGTTAGGTTGGTTCCTAGGATCCTAGGTTGGGTAGGATCCAAAATGGCATTTCTACTTTTCATTGCTTCTGGTCGCTACTTCAGCAACATTTTTTTCTTCTGGTTGTGCTAGCTTGGTTCGCTTTCAAAGGACGCACAGTTCTATCAGTGCCATGTGTATCACACTTTTTTTTATTCTCTTCCTCATCTTGAGTCTATTGAGTCAGAAGCAACTGTTTTGATTAGCTGCTGTGAAGAAGTTATTGTTGGTATTTTGGTTTCCTTTCTAGTGACCTTTTGCTTTTCTAGGCATTAGTCCCTCATATATGAAGGAAGGTTCATGAAGGAGCTTACAAAATTAAATTCATAATTGTGATCTCTTGCAGATGTTTATCTTTCTTCTTTTCTGCTGTTTCCACTGAACAAAATATCTGCAGTTATTTGAACTGAAAGTCCGTGACTGTGTTTTGTCAATGGGAAAGCAAATCGATTTTCGTCCTGGAATAAGTAATTCACCTTGCTAGAATAGGAGTCTGAATAGGAGGAAGAACAAAAGATTTTCTTCCCATTCTTCATGAATTATTCCTTTACAGCTCCTTTTTTCTTCTCTACTTTCTCTTTCTTTTCTTCAGTTTTCATTTTTAGGTTGTCTCTCCGCTTCATGTGTTCAGATCTTTACTTCTGCATTTACTGTGGTTATTTCGAACATATTACAAAGCCTTCCCTACATTAAAACTGTATGACTGTATGGGTATGAATATTCAACAGAAAACACCATTCATAGACTATTTTTTGTTATACAGTATGAAATATCTTGAGCTGTTATGAACTCTGATCTGTCAGAATCATATTCAAATGCAATAATATTCTGTAAACATGAGAAAGACACAAGTTTTTCTTTCCAAGTTGTATGTATTTGCTTCCTTCCTCACAGGTGGATGGATGGACGGACGGATGAGCAGACTGACAAATACATAGGCATGTGTTGAAAACTGCAGAATAAACATTGTTATGTTTAAACATTGTTTAAACATATAATGTTAAAAATCTTCGTTTTGGCTATTTATGTATGCCACATAAATGTTCTCTGTTATACACAGAGTTGAAATTAAAGCCAGAAAGCAGAAAAGTAGATACAGTGCTGTAGAAGTGTGCACTGGGCTGGAAATTTTAAAAAGAAAAAAAAAAAGTGAGTTTCAAGCTCCCTGAAGTACTTTCCTGTTGTAGAGAATCAACTTTTTGCTGAGCAGTGATGAGTTATCTCTTGATGTGAGGGAATGGTGTGAAGCTATGCTCTTTGGAAGTGATAACCTGTAACTCCCTGGGGTCTGCACATGAAATAGGCAGCTCTGCAAAGTCACTGGACCACAGGGCTATAATTCTGTGAATGATTAAAAGAACAGAGGATCTGTGGTATTCAGAGCATCTGCTATTTGAAAGCTAAGGATAAGGTTTTAAGCAGCAGTTAAGATGAGATTTCTTTCATCACTAACTAATTTTCTGAAGGGACTGGCAATTTTTATGACAAGTGATCTTACTCACAATTAAAGCAGCACTGCAATTTGTCTTACCCTGGCATGTAGTTTATGGTGTTCGAGCAGAGAAAGAAAGAAGAGTGGAGACTACAGGAATCATATTCGCCATGTAGAGGGAAAAACAGCAGCATGGGTGCAATTTAATCCTGAAAGCCCTCAGAATGGTTGGAGTAAGAACACTGTCATGGTAAGAAGCTTCATACCGAACAACATGACACACAGAAGGCTCCAAGACTCCAAAAACATCTCAGGTACCTACTAAAATTATGTTGCTGTCTCTGCAAGTTAGAAAGTTAGTGACTCCTATACGGTCTTATTTTAAAGGTTGAAATACTGTGGCTAGACATATTCACATAATAGGTGTATTATTCACATAAAGTGCCTACCTGCCGTGGTGCTTATGAAACTCATTTTACAGGCTAGTGTAGGAGCTCCTTCGACTAGGAAGGCATGACCCCTGGGTGAAAAAAACACATCAAACACATACAAACATTCATCAGTGACATTGTACCCGCTTAGGAATGACTCAGAGAGCTGTTATGACTCCATCTGTTTCAACAGTAGTGAACCATGGAGCAGAAGATGGCTGTGAAGAAATTCTAATTATACTGCCTGGACAGTTCTTAAAACTTTCAGGATGAATGAGAACGGCAACCAGTTTCCATTCTGAAGGGACTGAACAAAAAAAAAATTAACAGAAGCAAAGGCTCTGAAAAAACAGCTGCTGTCTTTCCAGGGCTACTTTTTAACACATGCTGTCTAAGGAATAGGCTTTTCAGAAAAAAAAGTTTATACACTTTGACAGAAATAGCCAAACATCTTCCAGCCAGTTACAACAGATGGCAATTCAAAAGACAGAGGACATCTGTTTATGACTCATCAGACTTTGCAAAAGATTATGAGAATTTGATACAGCTCTCAAGAGATTTGATTCCTCATAGGTGAGAACGGAGTCGCCTCCATATGGCAAAAGGTCTAATGGTGATGCAAATTTGCAAAGTAATACTCGTTGTTGATCAAGAAGTTATGGTAGAGGTAATATGCAGGTCTTCAGGGAAAAATTACAAGACGCGGGTATTTAATTCTTTCAGACAGAATGCTTTGTTCCTATAAACAAAATTTGTTTTCAGAATATTTCTCCCTTTCATTTTGTAAATGGAAAAGGCAGAGCCAGGAAGCCAGCTAGGAACACATTCTTTCACAAATGTTTCATTTTTAGTTAAAGAAATTATGAAGTAAACTATTGTTGCTGGAGTTACAAAAGTCCAGTGATTCAATGATAATGTTTGTCTCAACTCTTTTTCTTCTCTATTTGAAGCATCATTGACAGCTGAAAAATATCATTTTGTACCGTGGCAAAATAACCGTGACTTTGTTATGAAAAATATCAAGACATTTTCCACAATCAGTGATGGTTTTATCTCTTCCCAGCTGGTCTCATGCATTTCAAAAATGGTGTACTCAAACTTAGTTACTAGAGTTTGCGCTCTTTAGTGCACATACATGGGGCTGTGTAAGAGAATGACGTTAAATAACAATGACGGAAAGTTTATCCTCAAAATCTCTCCACAGCTGTTCCAATTAACTTCAGCAGACTCAAGACATGGCCTCATACAGGCAGCACAGCTATCAGGTGACCACACCATTTTTAATATCTGGCAGACGGAATATCACATTGTGTTTACAGTGTGTAAAACCAAAGACACAGTCTGTGGAGAGGGTGTGATGGTTTTCTGGAGATATAAACCAGCACGGTTAAAAGGGTTATGCTATCTCACTCCTTACATATGCTCATGGACTTTATGGATTTATTTACCTTTTTTCACAAGCTGACAGTAGTCTAATTCGCGTATAACATTTTTACTGCCTAAATTTTAGCTTGCGCAGCAAATGAATAACGTTTTATAGATGCGAGCAATGTAAAGTGGATTTACAGAATGGCCTGATATTTATGTCCTGTGTAAGATCCAAGAATTTGTAAGTGCTTGTTACGAACAGAATAAACAGCTTTGCTTTTCTAAATATGTTAATGATATGGAATCATGTAAATAGTAATAAACCAAAGGTTTTACACCAGAAGCTCAATTCTGTTTCCTAAACATAGGCTATTCTGTGTCAGGACATCCTTCCTGTCCTCTAGCAGTTGCTCCAGATGAGTGTGGACTACTTTAAGTCTTGTGACATATATTCTGGCCTTGTGAATATATCTCACCTAGTCTAGGGTATCTCAAAGAGTATTAGATACCTAAATTTAAGTAACTGAACTGAAATTTGAGGGTGGGATTCAGCATCAAAACAAGACATTGAAATGTGAGTGTCTACATGAGCTGAGTGTTTGAATTCATGCTTTAGTCAATGTAGTTAGTCAACACCATCAGTGGAGTGACTCAACTCATACAAAAGCAGATGCCTAAGGGCATGATCTATAATAGCCAAGGCTAAACCGACTATGAAGTTGGCAAATCTGATGGAAGACCTACAGAAGACTGCTGCTCTTCTGGAGCAGCACCTGAAGCCAAACAAGATACCTCAATGCCTGAAACGGTGCTATGAACCTAAATTTAGGCATCTGAATCCACCTCTGTCTCAGCTGACTATGATGGAAGGCAAGGAAAGGACTTCACACGTTGACACCTAAGTTTGTATCTAACAACCTTGGACCAGTATTTTGGCTTTGATCCTCAAGCTGCTCCCACTTACTATGCATTGGTTCAGTCCACAAAGCAGTCCCATCTTGAATGTACACATGAGGGACTGTGTCAACTTATGGTCATCCAGAGAACATCAAATCATACACAGTGTGGGCACTTCCGACCCACAGTGCCAGAGAAAGTCTTGATCGAAATAAATGATGCCCCAAGCCTATCAGTGTTTAAGAGGCATTTGGACAATGCCCTTAATAACGTGCTTTAACTTTTGGTCAGCACTGAATTGGTCAGGCAGATGGACTACATGATCATTGTAGGTCCCTTCCAACTGAAATATTCTAATCTAGTCTAGTCTAGTCTATTTCTAAACCCATCAGGTGGCAAATGCTATAGATACATTGGTGGCAACGCCAAATTATATAATCACAGAATAGCCTAGGCTGGTAGGGACCTTGAAAGATCATCTGCTACAACCTTTCAGGGCAAAGGGAGCCTGTTTGAGATTATCTAGTACCCTGTCCAATCGCATCTTGGAACCTCCATTGATGGGGACTCTACCATATCCCTAAGGAGGTTGTTCCTGTGAGTGATTGTTCTTACTCTAAAAAATTTCGTCTTTACGTCGAGGTGAAACTTCTCCTAGTTCAACTTGTACTTATTGCCCCTTGTCTTCTCGATGTGGCTCCTTGTGAAGGGAGCCTCATTTTAGCTGCCCTTTAAGTTCTGGAAACGGTCATGAGGTTCCCCCTGAGCCTCCTCTTGTCCAGAGGGAAGGGACCTAACTTCTTCAGTCTTTCCTCATAGGACAGTTATCCATCCCTTTGATCATCTTTGTGCTGTCCTTTGGACCCTCTACAGTCTGTCCACATCTTTCTTGAATCGTGTAGACCAGTACTCATGGAGCCGCCTGACAAGCGCTGAATAGAGTGGGATGTCTCTAGTGGATGCAGCCCAGGATCCAATTTACCTTTGTTGCTGCAGCCACGCACTGCTGCCTCACGTCCAGTTTGTTCACCAAACTTTCAGCATAGCTGCTCCCCAGGCACGCAGATCCTAGCTTCTATCAGTTTTTTTTGGTTATTCCATCCCAGGTGCAGGACTTTGCACTTGTCTTTGTTAAACTTCATACTATTCCTGGTAGCCTACTCTTCCAGCCTGTCAAGGTCCCTCTATAAGATGGCTCTCCCTTCTGACGTGTTCCCTCACCACCCAGCTTGGTGTCATCAGCAGACTTGGTGAGGGTACTTTCATGTCAACATCCAGATCATTTATGAAGGTGTTGAACAGCGTGGGGCCCGGTATCAATCCCTGGGGGACCCCGCTTGTGACAGGCTGGCAGCTTTGGTAAAAACCATTGATCATCACCCGCTGAATGTGGTCTGTGATCCAATTTTCTACCTGTCTCACAGACCACCCATCCAATCTGTATCTTGCCAGCTTGTCCAGAAGATGACTGTGGAAAACAGTGTCGAACACTTTGCTCAAGACCAGGTAAACAACATCCACCCTTCTCCCTGTGTCAAGAGAAGATGTTGCTCTGTTGTAGAAGGTGATCAGGTAAGTCTGGCATAACTTGTCTTTGGTAAATCTGTGCTGTTTTCCCCAATCACTTGTTTCATTTGGTTAGCAATACTTTCTAAGAAGACTTGTTCCATTACTTTCCCAGGGAGTGAAGTTTCCTGGGTCCTCTTTTGGGCCCTTCCTGTAGATGGGTATGACCTGTTTCGTTCTGCTGACCTACTTCTGCTATGACAAATTACTTGCTAACATTCATGTAGCCTAAAGGTAGGTGTCATAATCTTGTACTTAATCTTAACATGGAATTCTGCCTCTTTTAAGCATAATTTAAGACAAAGCCTAGCTCATATCCAAGTGTACCTTGCAGTGAAGCTCTTAACTGTCATATTTAAAAAACCAAACAAAATGTCTTTGCTTGATGACTTCCCTCAAAATGCTAGATGATAAAGGCCGGAATGGCAATGGACTCCTCAGTCTAGTTTCTACTGTGAAGAGCAGGAAAATGACCAAAGAAATGTTCACCATGCTTTTCTCACTTTTGCCAAAAGCATCTGAAACAGCTGCTAGTTGCACCTATGGTTCTCACCATCCACAAGAAGTGGAAGCTTTTTGCTACCTGGATCTCACAGCAGCACTCAAAGAGAAAGTGCAGAGAGAAATGTTGGCTATGGTTGTTCAACCCCGGGAAGATGAAAGATGGTACTTTCTCCTATAAAACTGAGTAAAACTTAAATACTTACCCTGTATGTAAATTAAATTCTGCATTCTTGTCTGCCTGTTCCAGTCAGGGGATGAGCAAAAACTGGAACATTCAGAGAGTGATCCCAGCAGTTTGTCACATTCATTAGGAATGTCTGAAGTTACATCTGAAACAAATAGGGAGAATATTTTATGAGAAAAGGGTTTCTGGAAAGAATTCTGTCTGGAATTAAAATCCCACAGTGTGGTAATATACACATGGAAACAAAAATATATATAATTTGCAGACTCACACACATACATACAACTACTTGTAAAATTGACCTGAAGATTTGTTTTGTTTTGTTTTTTCTGGCTCAGTTCATGATTACATGTTGTACAGCAGTAAAAATATCTCATCACAGAAAGTCTAATGAGACACTCCTGGAGTGCATGCATCTCAAGAAAGAAAATAATTGCAAGGGACAGATATCCCTGCTGTGGATTACTACAAACTATTTATGAGTTAGAGACATATACACCTATTAAAAGATTATTTTGTTCTTTGGGTATTGGCGGATTCCTTAATTGTTAAAAAAGGGAATAAATAATACTTCCTACTCTGCTCTTTTGAAGGAAGAAAGAGCGAGTGTGCCATTGTGAGCTTTGAATGACTTTACTGCTTCTCTTTCCTTGGCAATAAAACTATCTCCTATAACAGACTATTATACGAAAACTTCCAAGACAAGTGCTTTTATGAAAATTCAGCAGTGGAAAATTGCTACGAATTGCAGTTTCCCTTGGGAAGAAAAAATGATAGGAAACTTCTTTGAATCTTGTCAGCACAACAAACTACAGCATTTCATATCTTCAAATAATGGTGAGAAATTACTGCAAAAGGCAACCCAGTACTGAATGTGTAGAAACTTGAGAGAATCGATCAGAAATGCTTCTGCCTTGATGTTCAAAAATAAATGCAAGCAATAAATACCCTATAAATGCAAGCAATAAATACCCTATTTTCAAATATTTCACAATAATAGATGCATCTTTACTGTACTCACACAAGAAAATTAATGATTCAGTACAAACACAGACAGTGGCACATAATATACAGTGTATCAGAATAAAGTGTTCATAGGAATTCATACCGACTGGGAGATATTTTATAGTAAGACTTGAAGAAAAAACAATCTACGTTAAATAATGCTAAGAACTGAACTAACAAAATTTAGGCTAGTGAAACCTGTGATCCCATTCCTATTGAAATAACATACTTTTCTTCCATTCTAAGCCTCCTGCTACGTCCTCAGCTGATCACAGTGTGGATCAGAGTCCCAGTTATTCTTCTAATAGATCCTCATGTCATATTTGTATGGTTACATTCAAAATCTTGTTTACGGGCAAAAAGAAAGCACTCCTCTTTTATATATATATTCACACTTTTCTTTCTTCATTGGTCTGCAGCGCCAGGTTACACCCAAGTGCACTATATATGGTGCCTTCTACATATGTTATTGCTTTGTTCTCTTCATTACCCCTAAAACTAGTTTTTCCAGCTCCAGATCTGCAGTTTTTTTAACTGATAATTACTGAGTTTTTTACCGTTTGGGGTCTACGGTGCCTGGCTGTGCCCCATACGCTGCCTGCACTCCCCTGCTCCGCGTCCTGCACCTCCTCTTCTCAAGGACTCTGCCCTTGTACCAGACCCGAATTTCACTGCACCGCATCACTGCATTAGAGTCATAAAGATCTCATTCTACCTAGAATAACTTGTTGCTACTGCTGTCTGTTTGAAGCTATAGTTGTATCACACAAAGATAAAAAGAAAAGGTAAAAATAATTAGCATCAGACACCTGATCAGGTAGAGAAATTTCTGTCACAGCTAAATCAAGTCACACAAAATTGCAGGCAGGTCAGGAAAAGTACAGACAGAGCAAGCCTGAGTCCTGAAACTTTACAAACTCAGTAAAAAGTTACAGCCAATGGCAATACTGTACTACAGGGCTACATGGGAACAGTATGTTTTAAGGAGACGGAATATCTGAATATGATTCATTCCGTTGAAGGAAGGGAGCAAAGAGTCAATGTACTTGAAGATCCCAGATTGCCAGATTGACATTCTGTGAGTATATACTTAAAATATAATGCAATTAATTAATTCTAAAAGTATCTAATGGGCACATGATAGAAGATAATAATAAATAACAAAATGCAGGGAATTCATCAAATATCTAAAAAAGGAAGCTGTGTCAAGGGTCCTTCAAACATAAGTTACTGGGCAGTTGAATGCTGTTATTCATTATTCAGTAACTGTATAAGCTGTATAAAATGTAATCCCTGCTGTTGGAAAATAGTCCTCAAAATTAATCCAAATCTACCACTCTGTCAAACTTTGTGGCTGGGCAAAATTGGTGAGGTCTGGTCTCTGGAGGAGATGGGACATAGGCTCTGAAGCTGCCAACTACATGCAGTGGGTGAGTATCTCTTCTCCTGAAGTTCTAACTAACAATGTTTTTTCTTAGTGGAACAGGTTAATCAAAAACTGTGCAGAAGACAGAGCCTGAAGAAGCAGCCAACAGAGATTTCTGAATTCAAAGAGCAAGAATGTTCTTAAAATTACTAAATTCATGTTAGTTCAGAACCAGGAACTAGGAATGATCATAAGTGATGTGATAACTATAATACCACGCAACATATAAGCTCATGAGAGAGACAGCCTGCTAATACAGTAAAATATGGTTTAATTGGAGGGCAAAGACACCTATCATTCCGAGGCAGATGTTAGTGAATTTGCCAACCTTATTGAGTTTGCCATTTCCTTAATTATTCAGTAGTATCCAGGTCTGGTCTCCTTTGGATTTGTTTAGGTGCCTAAAAATAGGCATCTATTGCTATTTTAGACAACCTAAGATATCTGAGATATCTGTACAGGGCAGATAGGTATGACACTGGACCTATAGGAGACCCACACCCTTCTGGAGTGATCCTTCAGAGGCCAAGTGACTACAATGGCACTTAATGCACCTACATTAAAATGGCACACTTCAGGAACCAAGTTCATTTATAAAGCCACAGTCGTTATACTGAGGTTAGGAAGGAGATAAGACGGACCTGGCCCGGACTTCACTAGCTGCAAAAAACCCTTCTTGTGTATGCATACAGGTGCAAACACTTTTGGATATATGAAGTAAATGGGAGGGGAATATTTTGCAATGTGTCATTTTTCTCATTCTGTAATCTTAAATCAAATGGTTTTAGGATACTAACAATATCTTATGAGAAGATTTTGTGCCTGAGAGTTCTTTCAAACCCAGGAATATGCAGAGTTGAATTGGTTCAGGAGAGAAAAAACATCCTCACACAGTCATAAGAAGCTGATAAAACTGACATCCACCTTATCGTTGTCTGTTCCACATTCTGTGTTCGGAGGTAAATAACTCTGGAGAAGACTTTTTCTATCCATGCCTGAAGGGCCTGAGTGGAGTCAACCTTATGAGTGTTGGAGGGAAGGGCAGGTGGGTATAGTGGAGAAGCAGAGGGATAGTTTGTGCGTCTGCTGCCATTATAGAAAAACTGGAAATTAGGTGGAAATTAGCTGCAACTAGTACTAGTAGAATCACAGGGGAAAGCTCAAGGCTTAAGGGCTAAGATCAGTCTCACTATGGCGGCAAGGACAAAGCTGAAAGGAGGAGGTTGAGTGGAGTGTCAAAGCCTGGTATCTATGAAGTAGAAAAGAAACGAGAAGATCCGTGAGCAGATTGGTACTGCCTTGCAGCCATCACTAAGAGACCAACAGCTGTGTGTATGAAAATTACAGTCATGCTTTCCTCTGGGCAATGTGGTTTCTCCTGAGCGCCAGTAATGAGGAAAGTTTGTATTGCTTTGCTGAAGACAAAAAGCTAAAAAGGAAGTTTTAGTACCCAAGATGGGGCAAGCTGTAGGGAAATAGTCTTTTTTATCTCCCTTCTTCCACAGACAAAAAAAATATCAAACAAAATCTGTCCTAAAATATGCTTGTGTTTATATGGGGGTTAGAAGACACAGACGAAGAAAGGGTTTCCTGGATGGAGATGGAGACATCCAGTTTGATGTTCTCTCATCAGTGGAAGCTCTGAGAAAGTACGAGTGGATGAGAAAGAAAGTACTGCTTCTTATCTAGCCTAGAACCATGCAAGCCTTCCTTTACGAAGTTACTGTTGAAAATGAAGGAAGTTAATGACCAGGAAACCTGAAATCACTGTTGCATAACTTTCATTCAGCAAAAAGGAGAGACATCAAATCAGCCATCTGCACTTTGTGCCAATAGAGAGAGAGTAACTTAACTGCTCTTCTGAAAGAGGAACAGGACTCTTAAAAAAATAAATCAAAGAGAGTGTTAAATTTTGCAAAAAATATTAGATCTGAATCTTCCACCAAAACCAAAATATGACCGTTCCAGAACTGGACCGTATTAGCTACTGGTGGTCAAAAATTTGGTGAAAGGGGAAAACAGACTGTAGAGCTCCAATAGCTTCACCTCAGAGAAAGATGGTGGGCCTAAAGAACAGAGAAATTCACAGACTTCCTGCTGAAGTCCCGGGAATGATCTGGTACTTTAGTGTAATATTTCCTTGTGAAGAACAAACCGCGCAAGCAGAAGAGTACAAAAGAATGCTTTACATTATGTAAGTCTTCAACTGATAACTGATCCCTCCCAAAAACCTCACATATTTTGAAATAAGTATAGAAGGTCCAAAAGATTAAGATTAACTAACATTAAGGCCAAAAGTTAGGGTGAACTTGATTTCAGAGGGCTAACAGATGAAGCAACATGATAAGCTCTTCATTCATCAGCATTCAGCGTTATTCAGCTTTATTTGCAGATCATAGGTGTATCAGCTCAGTCTTCATTGCTGCTGCTTCCACAAATATGCTAGAATGAACTTCTGCCTTCTAAAATAAAAAAAAGTGACAGAATCATCTTCCAATACTTATGTTTTATCTTTAGCGATGCCACAAGAAAGATACTGACAATGTTACTGCTCTTTCAGAAAGAGAGAAGAGTTATCAAAAGCTATTCCACATGCATATAGACTGTGACTCTTGTCCCAGATAATCCAATTTTAGCAGATAATTGTGGTTCTAGGGGAAGGAAGATCATATAAATCTGTGACAACCCAGATATCTCAAAAGAGCAAAAAAAATTTTTTTGTTAATTTAATACCTCACAGAAAGCAATGTAGAAGACTTATTTGTCCAAAAGCATTTGAAAGATTACAGAAAAAGAGGAGTGTCAAGACTCTCATCTGCCATGAAACCATTTCCTTAAAAATTTGAAAATGATATCTATTACTTCCCCTTTATCTAAAATGGAAATTTCCAAGATACGAGCATTTTGGGAAAAGGGACATCATTATACTACACTATTAAGTGTTTTGCAAGTGTACGCAATTCATGGACAAAACAAGAAAAATATATGATAGGATCTTCAGTTGCTGAAATTCGCAGACAAAATGCGCCAACAGTAGTTTCATCTTAGACCCTTGTGTTTTACCTGAAACAGAGAACTTCTCCATCAGAGTTTCCAACAATAATACTCAATCTAGGGGGAAAAAAAATATTTTGAGAAATGAGGGGAATCACATTGCAATTCTGTGAAAGATCTGAAATATTCTGAATTTCAGAGAATTAAAGTGTCACAGAATAGCCGAGGTTGGAAGGGGCCTCTGGAGGTCACCTGGTCCGATTCCTCTACTCAGGAAGGGCCACCTAGAGCCAGTTGCCCAGGACTCATGATTTCCAATCACAATAGGTGTCAGCAGTGCGCAGGATGAAAAGGAACTATCGTAAGGAAAGCACCGTGTAATGCGTGCCTTTGCATCAAGCAGAGCACCTGATAGCCTTTTACAATGAGGTGACAACTTGGTGGATAAGAGGAGAGGAGGGACGTTTTTTACAGAATATCTTGTTTGATAGCATAAATGAGAGTCCCACCATTTTTTTTTTTTTTTTAGTTAAGGTAATCTGGAAAACTGGTGCTTGGTACACAGGCCCTTCTCATTGATGGGTAAGAAATAGAATTAATAAGGAGTGGGATATTCCCCCCCAAAAAAGTATTGCCATTTTTTTCATGTGAATTAAAGACATTTTAGGAGTAAAAAGAAGATTGCAGGGTCTGAAGTTCTTCTGACTATGAAGAAATAGGCAATCTTATGAAAACAGAGTGAAAGGGGTAATGGTGCTGTCTGCTCCCTACAGAAGACCGATATAAAGCCAAAAGAAAAGCTGGATGAGTCATCATAGAACCTGGAGGTATTTCTAAAGTAGCTTCAAAACAAAAAGGAGAGTTTAGTCACCATAGCTTCGTGGAGAAGGTAGAGACAGGAACATGCGGGGTAAATAAGAAAACACAAACATTGCCAACAATACCCCACATGTCAGGGAATTCAGCAGTAACAATTGACTGTTTCTTTTTCCATAGAAATGCCTGGCTGAACTTGCTGTCTGAAAAAAAGAAATAATCTTCGATGCCTGCATTTCACTCAACGATAGTTTAAATTGCAAGATAGATTTTGACAGCAATAATTTTGCTTTCTAAAGAGGGACAGGACTTTGAGAAATTAGTCCAACTGATGTTGAGTCTGTGACAAAATATCTTCAAATCCACATTCAGACATAATACTAAATTATTACAAGCACAGACATTGTCAATCTGTGACCCCACACACCATTCAAGAAATGCTTGATTATTTATTTGATGTTTCTTCAAACAGTGCAGAACATGACCTATGGTTTGTTGATTAGACAGCATTACATGCTTTCTTGGTAAATCCCTATTGAAAATGAGGGAGGCATTTCAATACATAATTTCCTTCCAAGTGGGGCATGAAAACAATAGAAAGAACATTTTAGCAGAGAGAATTCTGATGTGCAGAGCAGATGCTTGTGTTCACCGATGGATTGGAGTCTGATCTAGCAGAATATAGAGATCCCAGGTTTTACACCAGAGGTGAAAAACATTGTTTCGAATAATGGTGGAAAAGTTCTTTCAGCCTACGTTGCATTACCTCAATTATATCAAATGGTAAGACAAAACAGAGACCATACCAAACCTCTGGGTTCTACCAAGCCCCTCCGAATTAGCAGTATGAAGACTAACAAGCAGCCTACAGAAGATATTCGTATACCTAAAAAAAACCCTATAAAAATTCATGCAAGTTAAATATCATAATAAAATCATAGCTTCCTTTACTCAGGAGAGAAGTATTGAGGGGTCAGGTACTAAAGAAATTGTGTACTTGTCATGAATGGGCCCAACAAACTTCTGGAATAACAATACTGACAGTCAGTTGCCTTTGTATCCTCATGCAGAGACATTGGAGTCCCATGGGCTTTCTAAAAAAAAAATTTATTCTGCAATTTTATTGCAGAGAGATTTAATTCATTGTCATAATGTCACAAATATTGGTTGGAAATACCACCAGAGTACCAGTTTGGATGGAATTGTGTCTTTCAAAACCACATGCGTTTAGTCACCTACCCAACAGTGCGTGTGGCAAGACAGATATTAACAGTACCTTCAGAAAGACAAGTCTTTAAGAAAATAGTATTAATCATGAGATGAGTAACACTATAAAGACCACGACTAGTCATAAGAGAAAAAGGTTTACCAGGAGAAGGCAGATGGCTTGGGTACGTGTCTGAGGCCACTTCTGCCTGAGTACTTGATAGGCCAGGAACAGGCACACAGGTTGCAGACATACTGATGAAATCATTTCTGCCTCAGGAGAAGGCAAAGATTGCAGTTTATAAAGAAATGTAGAACTCTTAATTTTACCAAAAAGAGAAGGAAAAATTGCATCAGGCTTAAATTCTCTTCAGAAAACATGAATGTAAGAGGGAGTAGTCTGGTGTTTGATCTAGACTAGGAAATGTCTAGTACCAGTAGTTCCAGAAAACAAGCTGAAGATGACAGGTTTGAAAATCACATACAACCTTCTGACAGCACAGAAGGGATGGAGGACTAATGATTTCAACTGCTATGGAGTGAGGACAGCAGAAATCATACACACGGCTGTGGAGGCCTTGGCTAAGATTAACTAACATTAAGGCCAAAAGTTAGGGTGAACTTGATTTCAGAGGGCTAACAGATGAAGCAACATGATAAGCTCTTCTCTCATCAGCATTCAGCGTTATTCAGCTTTATTTGCAGATCATAGGTGTATCAGCTCAGTCTTCATTGCTGCTGCTTCCACAAATATGCTAGAATGAACTTCTGCCTTCTAAAATAAAAAAAAGTGACAGAATCATCTTCCAGTACTTGTGTACAATGCTACTGCTCTTTCAGAAAGAGAAAAGGGTTATCAAAAGCTATTCCACATGCATATAGACTGTGACTCTTGTCCCAGATAATCCAATTCTAGCAGATAATTGTGGTTCTAGGGGAAGGAAGATCATATAAATCTGTGACTACCCAGATTTCTCAAAAGAGCAAAAAAATTTTTTTTGTTAATTTAATACCTCACTGAAAGCAACGTAGAAGACTTATTTGTAGTACAACAAAAGAAACTGGTCTTTTCTGCAAAGATTAGTATTTAATTGAGGACAAGTTCTGGTACATAAAGAAAAGTAGCATCAGAGTGCTTCATATCTGTGGAATGAAAAAAAATGAATCAGACAAAAATGAGATAAGCTCAGTTCTAGTTATAAGGTAGCATCTCACAGAAAAGGAAGACGAAAAAGAAAATTTAATTAATTTCATTCCCAGAATTAACAAACATCAAAAATATTTTGGTGCAACAATAAGACTGAAGACGAGATACACCTGAAAAAAAGTCATGCCCTTCTTTCTATAAAGCATGAGACCACTCAAAAAGCTAATGACTGTGCTTATTCAGAAATGAGAGGAAAAGGTGTTAAAGAGGCAGCAGGCTCATATTTAACTGTGAAGCATGAAAGCAGATCTCATCCAGCTTCAGACTGCAAATGGGAACCAATTGGTCTTCGTTTCCTGGCTATTTAAAGAACAGCTGGAGACATCATCACTAATTAAAACTAAACAATGTTTAACATTTCAGATCATTCTCCTTTAAAACTTGAGGCCTGGAATTACTTGTAAAATATTAATGAAACTCTTTTAATAATTTTTCTTCCAAGGAATATCTGGGGGGGGGAGGGCGGTCCACACTGAAAAAAGTCTTCCCGGTAACTGGGAACTTTTCAAGGTATACATTGACATTTCTGCATACAGCAGGAAAGCAGAATCTGGCAGCTGTTTTGGAACATTTGTGATGGAATCAAGATATTTGGAGTGAATTTTTAAGTCTAGTGATATCTATAGTGTAAATGTCAGCATTCAGCCTTGTCCCCTTTGAACTCCTTTGCAGGCAATACAACGGTCCCTTCTAGGATGTGAGTCATCTGACCAACCATGGGATTTAATAAGTCATGTCCCGGGTGTATGATTTGTTCTACATGATCTATAAAGGGGCTTTAGGGTCCTGAGCGCGGATAATAATACCTACATGGAAATGTCATTGCTTTTTTTCAGATGGGACTCTCAGGATCTGTAGTTATAGTCATCCCTCATGAGCATCTACCTCCTTTTGAGGCCTCAGGAGCCACCAGAGATAAAGGGTAGGAATGTGTAAATATATATATATATATATTTTAAATCAGGATTTTCGTGGGAAATGTCTCTGATACATGAATAGTGGGATGTGGCTGAACATGAAGTTGCTGCCTGCCACACCACACAGGCAGAGAGAAGAATCCCTTCATTCGTAGGCAGTGCCAGCCTCTTGTAAGGTGTCAGCAAAGCCAGGCACAGACTTGTCTGGCTCCTTGGTGAGAAGCAGCAAGGTGGAAAGCACACACTTCAATTGCAAGTGAAACTGGATTGGCTTCCTGCAGAAAATACAGAGGGTGACACACTGCCTCCCTTAGAGTTCTGAGATCTAGAGAGACCATAAATCAAAGCAGACACGGAGAGTTTGAGTGCCTTCCTGTTTAAGACTGATTAAGCATATGTGGAATGATCTGGAAAGAGCTGGAAAAGTGATGCTGAATCTTCAATCTGGTGTCAAACATCAGAGTTATAAGGATCAGCATGTCCTTCTGGTCTGGTTCACAGTGCCACCTTTTGTGGCGTAAGCTCCTGGTGAAGTCTTCTGAGAATACAGTCTTGACCTTGAGATAACTGACCTAGCAGGGGCGAGCATTTGGGGAAAAAAGTCACTTCTATGACTGGAAGAATATTATAATATCTTGGAAGTGAGTTTAGCCACTGGTCCCTCCTAGAGATGGAAAGGCGTTGCATTTGCATTGGGAAGGACAACAACATTAAAACAAATTCCTGAGATAGCTTTGGGGGAGACTGAGCAAGAGGGCAAAGAGGACTCACGGTCAGCCATGACCGTGATGGTGATGGAGGTTCAAGGGAAATACTGGAAAAGCTTGACACGAAGTAGCTGTTGAGTTTGTATTTTGGGGGCCAAGCCTGGATAGCAGTAAAACATGTTATAAGGAACCCACGATCACAGCGCAAGACTTCTATATCTTGTCATGCACTGCTAGAACTAAACAATCTCTGAAACGACCGGGCACATCTCAGTCTGTGTTGACTGCACACAGGGATGCTCATTGGAAAGAGAAATGTTTAACACCATTCTTTCTCTTAAATTCTGTTTTACATGTCAAGGAAGATTTACATAATGCTGCTTTTAAAGAGAACATAATTTTGAAAAGAACATTGCAAATTTATGTCAAATCGGTGACAGAAGTCCAAATGCACTACTCCTGACAGCAGACATCTGAAAATGCAAAGAGATATCAGACTATGGTTATCCAAGTTTTTCAAAAGAGGCTACAAATAAAGGAGAGAACCACCTGATGATTCAGTACTCCACTGGAAGAAATACAGGCCTTGGAAGAAGATAACCTTCAGCAAACAGAATTCCAGAATAAAATAAATGTGAGCTGTCTGTCCTAGTACTGCTGCTTTTGAAAAATGAAGGAAGACTGGTCCATAGAGAAGTATATATAGCGTGTGTGCTCTTCTTATTGTGGAAAAAGGAAAGAATTTAGCAAAAAGAAGAAAAGATGTCAGCAACACATGCTCTAGCAGATGGAAAACAGTGATATGAGCATAATTGGAAAGAAACACTCAGCAGCGTGTCAAGACATTCAGTTTTATTGCTTGAGTGTAAAGATCTCTATCGTACCAGCCCAGAAGCTTTGACTGACATTATTTTCACAGATGTTTTTGAATGAACTTCTACCTCCCAGAAAGTAAAAATAGATATTTGGCTCTAACATTTGCATTTGAACTGCCGTTATGCTATATGTGCCAAGAAATTATTGATTGCATAACTAGGCTATATTAAAAGTCTCCTTAGACTGCCTCAGAAGGCAATGTTAATGCTCCTCTCTAGAAAGGTTGTTTTGAACGCTGTGGAGACGTTCTGGAGCATATAGGCTAGTGGCAGAAGAAAAGGAATTAATTATGAGGATACGTGGATGAGATTTCTCCCTTTGAAGGTATTTTTTTACAACATAGAAAGAGCTAAACCCACACACTGAGCTAGCAGAGTTGTGTTCTCTTGGTGGTTAGTGGAGCTAAAAAGGCACCTTTTAAGGTGAGATCGTCTTGTTGATACAACGATTTGTATTGTTGATGAAGCAGCCTGGGGGAAGATGGCTTAAAGACAGGCGCAAATATTTTCCAGAGGGCAAAATGTGCAAGTGATGAAAGTTTGCCTGAAACAATTATATCTATGTTTCTGCAGACTCTGAAACGTCTGAAAGATGCAACAGCTATACCTAACAGAATGTGAGGAAATAAAGGCAAAAAGACGCCCAACGAAACAACAATGCACCTGAGTGGCATGGGGGCAGAATTCACTACAGGAACGCGATAGGAAACAGGAGTCTTGATGAGCTTTTCTCCCATCTCTCCAAATGTTTTGGACTGGACTTTTAAAAAAGAATAATAACCTTTGATACCTGTGTAATATGTACAAGGAAACTACCTTGTCCCTTCATGAAAAATTAGCCTTTTTAAAGACAAATAAGCCTTTGAGGATTTAATTCCAATGCATGCTGACTTTGCAAAAATTTAAAATTAGAATCATAATTCTAATTTTAGAATTAAAAATAAGAATTAATAATTCTGATCTAGTTAAGGATGTCTCTGCTCACTGCAGGGGGGTTGGACTAGATGACCTTTAAAGGTCCCTTCCAAGCCAACACATTCTATGATTCTATTCTAATCTGTCTAAAGACAGATGTTTGACTGCAGTGATTGCATTATACACTGAAATGCATTATACACCACAGCAAAAGCTTAAATTTTGGCAAAACAAATCAGAAAGTTATTGAAGAATTATTAGTAAACCATTGTAAACCTTGAAAAGTGGCACACAAGCAAGTGTAATAGATGGAATCTTTATTACCTCATGAGGATAAACTAATATTTGGTTTAATGACACATCAGTCAACAGAGATGAAAAATGGACATAGACATTACAGTCATTGAACATATTCCAGAAATATTAAGAACCTGGTAGAAAAAGAATATGCAGATGAAAATACTCTGTCCTACTACCCACAAGCTATGGGACTGCTTTCTGTGAAAGTCAAACAAAACTAAGAAAAGTGATAAAAGTATACTGTGGGGTTTTTTTTTCTCATAAAAATACACTCATCAGGATAGCAGGATATTCAGCTTAATTATGAAACTACAGACTTGGCTATCAAATGAGAGTAGAAAACATGTTTGGCTCTACTTCTATTTTCAGATAAACTGAAATCTTTATTTTGACACCTGCTTCTTATCTGCAGAGATATCATCTATGCCAAGAAAAATGTACATAACGTAATTACAATGTGCAAAGAAAAGGACTTTGAGAAATGACTGATATCTCTTACTGAGCTAGCGACAGACTGTGTCTCCAATCTATCTCCAGTGACAGACGTTTCAGAAGGATGATATAAACCCTTGATTAGCCAAATCACTCAAAAATCAAGTAGAGCTACCTCTCGATTTCATAAGCCAAAGGAGCCAATAGAGAATGAAGAAGAAGGTCCAGGCCTGAAGCAACAGGAGAGATGGCTACGAATTCTTCCCAGGGGTGCTCCTGAAGGGGAATCACGGGGTCAGTAATGGAGTAATGCTGTAGGATGTCCAAAACAACCCTTCCTACACCCTTTGGCCTAAGCACAGACTTATGAAAACACCAACCACGCGCAGGGATGTGGCCAATGTTGAGCGCATGACACACATCAGCAAAGCAAAATCAGAGCTGCGACACATTTTTTTTGCTTGATAATGGCTAGGAACTGACCTGATAAAACCAACCAAAAAGCTCATAGGTTTAGATTTTCCTATGGTTTTAAGATCTCCCTTGGGGAATTAAGAAGAGCATGAGAAACAAGCCTCTACGTGCAGAAATCAAGCTAGTGTCTTGGAACTCATCCAAGAGCAAACAGCTCCACCTGTTCTGGAACGACAGACACAGGACAAGCTGAAGGTGGAAGTATTTTTATGACATTCTGCAGCAGAAACAAATCAAAGAGACAACTTGGTTGGACTTTCCAAGATATAAAGGAAGGGAAAGATTGCTCTGAACATATTGAAAACATAAAAAAAAGTATTAACCTGCATATAAGGCATTTAACTTTATAGCACAAGTATAAAGTTCTGGAACAGAGCAGATCACTGCCTAGCTATTTTACTATAAAACCATGTGCATCATTTTCTCCCTCCCTATTAAAAAAATATCTTTCTTTAGAGAAATGCACTTCACAACAATATAACGTGTTTTAGGACAGATAAGAACATCATAAAAGGCTTTTTGACGAATCTGACTTTAAGAAGTAAGAGCAAGTGCATGGTGAATGAATGTAATGTATAGCGTCAAATCCTGATAATCAGTGGTCCAAAGGCAGATAACATGAGTTTGTGGCTTCCAGCTAGCGTATAGGAGATCAAAACCAGAAGTATTTCTAACTGTTTTAACTTGAGAGAAAAAGTATACATTACAAGGTCAGCAAAATGAATCTGCAGTCAAAAATTAAGGAGACATTTCTCTACTTGCAGGCACTTGTTATAAAAATTCTGTGTCAGGTGTGAAAGGGAAAAGAATTCTAAACCAGAAAACAGATCTGTAAAATCATTTCCTTACTGGTAGTACATCTTAGCTTTATCCAAGAGAAAAAAAAGTAGGTTCAAACGTTTTGATAATCAGAGATACCTGAAATACAATGTAAGGCTTTAAATAACAGTGATGCATTACAAATTAATTTTCGCTTTTGTATGAAACTGTTCAGCTAGTATTTCTATCTGTTCTGTCATGATGGAGACCAAGGGACAGAACTCAGTGACGAAAAATTCGTCATCTAAAGTTAAGCAGAAGCCAGTTTTCATCATCTGAGTGCTTGGAGGGGAGGAAGATTATGGTGCACACAATGGGGAAAGGAAGAACACATGGCCTGTCTTTGCCTTTGACCTCAGTGAATGCATACAGAGCTCTGTCTGAAAGAGAGGAAATAACTTATTTTAACTTTTAAAATGAAAATACTGCTTGGATGAACTTCCTGCCATAGGTGGAAAGCGTTCATAATAAATTAGAACGCTTCAATAACGTACATATCCACAAAAGAGATAGTTTGAACTTGGTCCTGTACCAGTCCTTTGTCCAGAAAAAAAAAAAAAAAAAGGATTGAAAGCAAATTCTTTTGTGTACAATTGCTGCAATTCACATAATACTCTGAAATAAAACTGCCACCAGAACAATCATTCACAGAGCAGGAACAATGCTGAAAGTTTATCAGCACTGCTTCCCTTCAGCCCTACATGAAACACCAGCGTGAGCCCGCTAGTACAGTAACAGCGCAAATGGCCTCCTATACATATACCAAACATTTGTTGTACAAACAGTTAATATGTTATGGACTTATATGATTATTATAACAAAGTTCTTATCTGCACATGTTGAAATGGCTGCAGAAATTGAAATGCCTTGCTCTATAACTCATTCTTGGTTAAACTGATAAGGGATCAGGTATCTGCTGAGACTTTTGTAACCTTTTTTAAAGCTTTGATCTAAAACGCATGATCGTCTTTCCTCAGTGCGTAAGAAGTGCAAAGAGCAACGAGAATTTTTACAGCATTTCTGAAAAATGCCAAAGGCACGCGCATAATTTTATTACTATATCATCTGATTTTTTCACTGCGGTGCATGAAAGTTCTCTCGCAGAACTCTTAGGGGGAAGATGACTTATGGTTTTGAAACAAGTTCTCTTTAAGCAGCCTTTCAAACAGAAAAGTGCAGAAATAAATCAATAAAGCAACATGGAAATCATTATCAGGAGCAGATTACTGAAGCTCCAAGCAAACAGGTTTCCAAAGGTTCAGTGCTCAGTGCACATGGCTTTGACCGCAGAGACAGGATTTTTCATGTCTAAAGCATCATATATCGTATCAGATTCCAAATGATGGGAAATGGGACATTGGGAACTATTTCCCTCGTTATTCCCTAGGTGACAGAAGAATCCCTCAACCAGACTGCTGATCCCTTTATAAATACAGGGGTCCAGAAGGGAACTTGGCAAAGCCAACTATCCCTGACAGAAATTGCTTATTTCCTTTATAAAATATACTTTAAAAATATTTCTCTTTTTTTTTTTTTTGTTCTTGAGGCAAAGCAGAAAACCCTGCACAATACAAAGTTATATTTTTAGAACATGAACAAAAAGAAGAAAAAGAAAAAAAAAGAAAATATGACTCTGAGCTTTTATTCGTTAAAAAACCTGGACCCTGTAAACGCATGTTCTAAACCTGTGCGTCATGGGTTCACTTTCCCTGTACTGAGAAGGGAGATAGCCATTATGTTTGCAAAGGATTAGTCATTACATTGGTTGGTTTTGCTTAATACACAACAATTAGAACTTCACACTCAACAGTTTCTCTCTGCTTAACCACTTTTCATGGTATCCATTCAAAATAATGTGTACTGTTGGAACAGAAAAGAAATATACCACAAAATTGTTCTGTTATATATTATTAAGCCTTTTCAGTAAAAGTGGTAAGCCAAAGAAATCTCAGTTTTCTTGCCCGAATATTTCCTGCTGTGAGATATTTTTTGTTGTTCTTTGCACGTACCAGGATTCTCACGGTACAGACATTTACATTCCAGTTGTGACCAGTTTCAATTAACAGAAACAAGAGGGGAATTAAGCAACTGGTAATGAAAATAGATACTAAGAGACTGTGAAAAAAACACAGAAGTTTTCAAATGAAAAGTAAAAGCCTTTGCACATCTGGGTCAAATTCAGGCCCATTCAACGGTGACTGAGAGTTATTGCAGCCTCACAGCTGCTCCCTGGCCTGTGGGAAATGAACTGACTCTTACAGACGTGGATCCCATCCACAAAAATGTCATTCTTTGGTCTAGAAATGTTCTGAAAATTCACTTAGTGCTAACCCAGGTCATCAAATATTGCAAGCAGTATCTGATGCCCCCTGAAGCTTTAGCGGCTGGGGAAAAGCTTTTTAAGATGCCTACAAATGGACTGACGAGGCAGTGCTGCGTAAAGGAATCTCAGAGCAGCAGAGCTTTGGTTCCTGGGTTGTATTGTCGTCTGTAGAAGAAGGTACCTTGCGATGCGCTCTGAACCTCTCTGCAGCAATGCAGGCACTCGAGCCGTCTTTCCTCAAGCGATAGCTTTGCTGAGTTTTTGACAGTAGAGGCTTAAATTTATAAGATTTGTATTTTTTTATAAAAGACCTTTGTAAAAGTCAAGCCCAAATTTAATTTCTTTCGCCCCAGATATAATTCTTAGAGAAAAATTAGACTTCCCCCCCCCCCCGCCCAGGAAAAAATTCAAATAAACTGTTAAATTTCCTTTGCCCACAACACATACATTCAAATTGCCTACCTCCCTAAACCGTGCTGTTGTAGAAAGTACTGAACGGTTTTGAACAGCCAAGGGCAATCTGAACGCGTGCCGCTAAGCTGGTCTGTGTGTTTCACCACCAAGGCAATAGCAGAAGCAACCGCTGAATGCAAGGACTGGCATCCCGAGCCTCTCTCGTGTGAGCCAGACCTCATCAGGCTCCGCTTCTCCTGCCGCTGGGTGGTCGATAGTCCCGTGCTCGCCGGAGACAGGATCCTGACATTTCCAAATCATACTGTCACCGAGAGCCGTACCCAGCGAGGCTCTACCCAGCGCCTCCTGCTTCGGTCGCAAGTGAAAATTAGTCCTTGCTTCAGCTTGCTGCTGTAGCTGTAATAATCCACACGCTGAGGAAACAGCGTGAGCGAGTTAATTCAGCATCATGGCATCCCTTCCAGGTGGAAGTGTGGACATATAAACTAGAATTCTTACCGATGAAAACTTTGCAAAATTTCACTCAATGGGAATTTCTGCTGTGTTAACTGAATTTATTTGTATTAATATTTGCATTAATTATTTTTATATATTATTATTAATTATAACAAAATAAAAATTATTTTTGTAATAATAAATATATTAAAATTTAAATTTTTATTTAATAATAAAAATTAAATAAACAAAAATATAAAAAATAAAAGTAATAATTAAAAGCATTAAATATTTGTATAAAAAAGTCTCAAATATTTGAAGAAAAGTAAAAAATTACCTATTTATAAATTTCCCCTATTAAAAACATTACCTAAAATAAAAAATTCTTACCAGTTATTTTCTATTTTCATAACATTGTCTTTCCCTACGAAAATTTTTTTCTTTCAAACGTTTAAAATATTTTTTCTTCTATTAACCAGCACTAGAAGCAGAACAGAAGACTACTTCCTTGAATAAAGGAACAAAGACAAAATCAAAACCGTCACACTAAAATTAACACTCCAGTGGTCATTAATTGAAAACTAACCTGCATGGTACAGATTCTTTGGGTCTCTGATCACGTATGCCTGCTGTGTACAGGCAGCACTTAAAAGTATAGGGCCTATTCAACTGTTACATCAAATGCATCTTCATAGAAGAGCAACCAAAGAAATCACGATAATACAAAATGGGTTGCTGAACCAATTCAGGTAAAAGACCCAATAAGGGAAAGAGATGAAAGAGCTCAGAGGATCCCATGTCAGACCAGTGACAGGGACGTACTGGACAAGGTGATAATGCCTTTGCTTAGAATTACATAACCTTTAGTGTGTATGACACAATTAGGATACTCTTTTAAGGATGTACTTGTGCATTTTTATTAATTTCCCACTCTGTATATCAAAAAGTTGTTTTTCAAGGTTAAATACATGAAAACTCCTATGAACTATTGTGGGAGTACAACCGTTCACCATGGAGTGAAAAGTCAGTTATCTATACATCTGTTATCTATACGTCACTTATCTATATGTCAGTTATCTATACTACTACTGAGATGCTTAATTGAGGGACCAGAGTAGAAAACTCAAGGAACGACAACAGAAGGGGCCAAACCAGAACTGATTAGCTATGGTTTTGGTTTTCTTAAGAATTCAGAAGAATTATAAATGTACAGTTTCAAGCAAACCTTTCATATACATTGGGTGCTGCACACAGCATAAATGAACTTTTAAAAAAACTGTGTTTTAGTGATTATACTTTGAGTTCCTTAACTGTGATATCTAAGTGATAAGCTGTAAACCCATACTTTAAATATTTACCAAATGTGTTTGATAAGTTCTGCGCTTTTTTCTACCAAAACCAATGCTGAATTTCAAATAGGTGCCAAGATCAGTTAAAAAGACAGCAGGAGAAATATTTGTGCTCTACCTCCTAAGAAATAATTTATGCTGTTACTTCCCCTTAATAAGATGATTTTATTAGATTTTTGCAAGTGATTTCCCAGATGGGAGAGGATTTAAGTTATGAACTGAAATTTTCTAGCTAAAGACTGGACCAAAATACCAAATAATGGTTCTCGTGCATTTGCAGGGATCTTTAAGGCAGTACAGAACAATCATAAGCCACAAATTTAGGGTTAAAAATTTATGCTTGCATTTCAGAGGCATTAGTGCACTGTCCTGACCATGGTATGCATTGACCAGATGGGTGATTTTGATGATTGGGTGACAGTGGAGGGATCTCTTCCAGATTAACGTGCATTGGTATCATGAACAGAAGAGATTTTTGGATGCTTTTAAGTAAGAAAAAACTTCTCTTGAGTAAGAAAACTGCCAGGAAGCACAGGCTACAGCAAGGGTAAGAAACTATGACATTTCCTCAGCTCCCTGCCCATTTTAATTACTCTCCACTAGATTCAAAACACAGTTACACTGGATTTAAAAACCTTGTTATAAGCTGGAAAGTCCCTCCCTACCTGAAGATTTATACAGCTCCTAGGAATGCTAGTAAGAGAGGTGTTACGGCACAGAGGCCTAAGGGTACCAACACAGCAGTGTTTATAAGGAGGTATAATAACCTTTATGAGACTACTACAGTTAGGAAAAAAAAGGAGACAAAATGTTGGGACACACCAACTTTTCTATAAATCTCTCGCTTGGCTTACCTGCCTATTTTTTTTTCCAAATGTGTTATCTTCATGAGAAGCACTTTATCTCCTACAAACATTGCCTTGCTAGTAGCGTATTTCATAAGTCTTGATTTACAGGTAAAACCCTTTCTGTCTACAACTAGCCAAACCGGGTGTTGCAAATTTCTAATCAAAGGCCATATCGTTATAAACCTCATCCCTTTATTTATATCCTGCTAAGGGTGCCTTTGGCATGACAATACAAGTAGGAGTTTGGCCCTACAGAGCTGTGACTGGGCCGTTACTGCCGATCCCCTTCAGCACAGCTTACGTTGCTTCATATGATCGTAGTAAATAACTAAAAAGGTTTAGCTTATAAAATGGGTCAATTTCTCAACAATATCAATAGAATGTTTTTCTCAATTAACTTAAGTATTCAGATAAATTTGAGTCTGTTTAACCTACACTGAGTTCTTACACTTTGTTGGGTTCCCCAGTCAAAATTACAAAGATTAACTGGTCATTGGCAAATGTGAGATAAAATATCACTGTGAAGATGAAAATGCATGTGTGGAACCTGAAAGCAAACACGCGTTTTCACTACCCTCCTTTCATTTAGCTTTACTAAGACCTCCAGTCTATCAACAATTTCAAACCTCTATATTTTAAGACCTGCAAAATCTAGCAGAAATGTTTTTGACATATTGCATGTCACCCTGGAGAGTGCAATATGCAGGAGCTGGAATTTACTAGGCGTGCTAAAAAACAGCACTTGCAAAAATCTCCAGTACTAAAATATTTATGGGCTTTCCTCATTTAGAATATGAAAAGCATCTCAAAGCAGCTTCCTTAGTACTCTGCAGCACCCGATGTGTTACCGAAATTGAGAAGAAGAAAATATTAAAAAATTAAAATTAAGATGGAGTGTAAATTGTTCATCCTACAGTGTATAAAAGGCCTTGAATAGGTTATTTTTAAGGAATTTTGCTAGAGATCTGAAAAATCCCATGTGGTTTTTTTTCTGGTGGGACACCGCTCTTCAGAGGAAGATGAGTGAGCTACCAGCATATACGAAGCATTCTTTCGTAGATCTCTGGTTTAGATATTGAAAGGAAAAAGTAACAGATTTTGGCAGAAGGAGTGATCTGCTCAACTCCACCAAACCACCATAAACTGGTCAGTATCTGCACAGAACTACTGAAGAATTCGTTTGTTATATGCAGTGGGGGAAAGACTTGAAACATTCTCTCTTTCAACAAAATTGAGCGTATTATTTTTTCACATATAACTTTATGAACAATATAAAAGTTTCTTATCAAGCTGTGTCTTTATTGCACAGCCTTTCCTCAGACAGAACTAATTAAGTTCAGAGACTAAGTTTTGATCAGTCTGAAGGTAGTAGTTTTGCCTCAGACAAAGGACTAAAGCAGAATGGAATAAGAACATGAGGGTTTGACATGATCATATTTTTCTTTCCCTAAAGAAGAAAAAAGTAGTCTCTCCAGCTTTAAAAATCTAAGAAAGGAAAAACCGAGATATGATATAGAAACTTTCAGGACTTTCAACCACCAATGAGGTTCTGAAGAGCTCAGGTATTTCTGTTCCTTCAACAATTGTGTCCATTAATACTGGACAGCAAGTACTATCTGCAGAGCATTCAATCTATTTGCATGTGATCTACCAAGAAGGGTGGAAGGACACTCAAGCCTTGTGAAAAGACATCTAATACTGACTAAGGAATACAAGTCTACTTTATATAAGAAGAACAATTCTGGATAATCTCTGGAGTTCAAGATGAACTGGCTGCTGTTACCAAAATTTGTTTTTCAATAATTTCTCTGTGAGTGCTAACTCTCCATGAGGGCTAAAATCTCACTAGGCAGCCAGAAATTGTAAGCATTTTAGAGAAGACGGTTGCTAAAGTGCCCTCTATCAACCTCTAGCAAGTCCCCGCTGATGTGAAGTGGGATGCTGCCTTGCTTCTATAGAGTTTTGGGGAAACATCTTTGTTGGTTTCTGTGAGTCCCCAGACTGCGAACTGCAATGGAGATCTTTAAAGTTGGCCATGCCTTGTTCTTCTGAAAAGATTTGCATCATGTTTCCATCCACAGTGCTCACAACAGAGGCATTTTGAGACTTTACTTTTTGCAGCCTTCATACTATACTTCTTAGACACATATTTTCATGGGCTTCAAACTTACTTGCCATCTTCCTAAGACAAGCAACTATTATACAAATATCCATACTGACATGCATATCCTATTTCTGTGTATTTCCACACATAGATATTTGTCAAAGTCCCACTTTTCCTGTGATAATCTGTTCTCAAGTCTTAGAAGTCCTAAAATACCTCTAAACATCTTGAGGTGCCTTTTGCCTTTCTAAAGAAACTGGCCCGGGTCTGGCTGGCATGGAGTTAATTTTCTTCATAACAATCCATAGGGTGCTTTATATTTGTGACCAAAACAGTGTTGATAACACACCATTGTTCTTTGCCATTGCTGGATGCATCAAGACATTCTTGTTTCTCATGCTGCCCCCACCAATGAATAGTCTGGGCTGGGCAAGAAGTTGGGAGGGGACCCAGACAGGTCAACTGACCCAAGGATATTCCATGCCATACAATGCCATGCTCAGCAATAAAACCAGGAGGCAATTTTCCCCAAAGTAGATGTTGGTCAGAGACTGGCTGTGCATCATGGGTCTGCTGTTGGGAGGTGCTGAGTGATTGCCTTTGCATCACTTGTTTTGGGCTTGGGATGGGGTTTTTTCTTTGTTTGGGTTTTTTCCCTTCCTTATTTCTTTCACTGGGTCTTTATCTTGACCCATGAACTTGATCTCACTTCTGCCCTTCTGATTATCTGCCCATCCCACTGCGGGGCTGAGGCTTAGCTGGTGGCCAAGGTCAACCCACCAGAGAAACAAAACATTCACTGCCCTTCCAAGATGGTGACTATACATCATTACTGATTAAAAGATTCTGGATTTCTTTGTTTTAGCTTTAAACAACTATTTTGGAAACAACAAGGAAGAAGATGAGGCCTAAGACAGCAATTTTTTTCAGAAATAATAAGAAAACGATCTTAAAAAAACCATGATTGCAGGGTTTCTACAGGCAGCTCCCCTAATTGTAAAAACGAATGCTGACTCTGATACCAGCAGCATCAAAAGAAATATGACACATACGAATAATAAAGCAGATAATTTCATGTTGGATGTGGAAAAATTTGCAGCAATTCTCTTTCACAACAAAGTGTTGATAGTAGTTCACCTGCTGCTTTCTGTACATAAAAGTCCTTCGCTCCGTTGGGAGTATATTTAGTATTAAGCTTGAACTCACAAGGAATAAATTAGTTTAAGGGATTGGGCAGTGTCTATTATACCAATATTTTGTATCTTGAAGGTCATCACTGAGTACACCTGAGCTGTCTGCATAATTTAAAACACTGTTTTTCCTTTATTAGCTCCCCAGCACTGAAGTGGTTATAAAGGTGGTTGTTGGTTTGTGTTTTTTTTTTTTTTTAAATATCTGTTTATTCAACTTTTACTGTCATGTAAGAATATTTAATTGGATAAAAAGCTAAAATTACCATCTGGTACTAGTGAAAGTGAGTGTGTGTATATATATATATATTTATAGCAAAGGTAGGGCAGACCTTTCATGCTAATAAATATGTTTTAGAAATATCACTGTTTTTACATTCACTCAGAAAAAGATGAAATGTATGCATTTTATCTCTTGCTGTGTATATAACTCCTAATAACAAAATGCTGGGCAGCCTAATGACTATTAATTTTTCTTCAACTTCTTTTTAGTCTTTACTAACATTTAGTCTTGCAAACACCCAAGCTTAGTCACTGCATTGATGTTAATGTGAACATGAAAATACATGATTAGTACGTTCATTTAAGCGTGCATATGGAGCACAGACTTTATATCCACAAACTTTAATAATGCAAATCGTAAAATCCTAGAATTGTTTAGGTTGGAAAAGACCCCTAAGATCATCGAAGCCAATCATTAACCTAATGCTGGCAAGTCCACCGCTAACCCATGTCCCTCAGCACCACGTCTACACGTCTTTTAAATATCTGCAGGGATGGTGACTCCACCACTTCCCTGGGCAGCCTGTTACAATGCTTAATAACCCTTGCAGTGAAGAAATTTTTTCCTAATATCCATCCTAAACCTCCCCTGGTGCAACTTGAGGCCATTTCCTCTTGTCCCACCGCCTGTTCCTTGGGAGAAGACCCCGACCCCCCCTGGCTGCCCCCTCCTTTCAGGGAGCTGCAGAGAGCGAGAAGGTCTCCCCTCAGCCTCCTCTTCTCCAGGCTGAACACCCCCAGCTCCCTCAGCCGCTCCTCACCAGACTTGTGCTCCAGACCCCTCACCAGCTCCGTTGCCCTTCTCTGGACCCGCTCCAGCTCCTCAATGTCTTTTTTGTGGTGAGGGGCCCAAAACTGGACACAGCCCTCGAAGTGGGGCCTCACCAGTGCCCAGTGCAGGGGCACGGTCACTGCCCCAGTCCTGCTGGCCACACCAGTGCTGGTATAAGCCAGGATGCTGTGAGTAGGAAGAGATTTTCCTATTCAAACAGGTGTGCAACTTTTATCTTGCCTGAATATCTGTTAGGACTCGTAAATACAGATGAAAACCAGGTATACAGGCAGTGTGCACTTTGCTTGCATATGCAAAATCTGTAGCGCAATTAGAGACAAATTCAATGGGTTATGTATCATGAAGAAATGGACGACACTATAGACAGACACATGCACATGTATGTTTACATAAATAGATATGATATATGTATATGTATGTGTATATAAGTCATCAACTCTTGTTCTATTTTCCTCCTTACTAGCATGAATAAAAAATAAAATTGAAAATACAGTCTTTTTGTTGTGGAGCTTTTTTTTGCATTTGTTTATGGGTTTTGTTTGTTTTTTTTTTTCTTTCTGGGGAGTAGTTCTTCCTATAGCTTATATAATGCAATATTTTTTTCTCTCTTTGACTTGAAATTGCTTTGGTAAGTCATATATTTAAGGGGAAATTGTAAAGAAGCAAATTACCTGCTGGTTCTGTTAATTATCTGACAAAGATCTTCCCTAGTGCCAGAGATCCACAGTACAGAGGCTCCATCTGAACGCTCACTGAAGGCTGCTTTTACAGACGTCGGGCAGAGACACAGGGTTCAGCAAAGCTGTCTATTTTAAACTGAGATGAAATTCAGCTTAATGCAATGTTTGCCTCCACAAGCAACACTTAGACAAGTAGTTTTCATATGGACATCTAACACAAGGACTGTAGCCTTCCATATTTGCCTGCTGCTATCCTGTAGTTTTCCTCTGGAAGAGAAATGGGTCTTTTCAAGAAATCTGAATGGCAAAACCTAATTTCCTGGTAAAGCAGTCTGTCTACACAGATTATATTTTTCCAGCACAGCCTTAAACATTGAGAATTTAAGGTGAGATATCCAAAAATCTTCAAAACTGCCCTGACTCTTCATCCAAAGCAATAAGCTAGATTCTGCCATTTACTTCATCTGGACCTATAAGTGGTTTTGCTGAGTGTGTCCCTGCTCAGAATAACACAAATCAGCCTGTTGTCCACACAGCTGCTTGGAGTTTCTTCAGCTCCGCGTGGAGGGACTACTCAGCCTTTTTTAATACCGTCAGGAATACTCAAATCTTTGTGACAGGCAGGAAAATGTTTCTGCGCATGTTTTCGTAATCAGTACAGAACAAAAGAGAATGTGGAGAGAGGAAATCCCACGTTTGTTGTTAAAGCTCTTATATGTGTTGATATGCTCTTAAAAAAGATTACCTGAGAAGGTTTCCTACTCTATCAGGAGGATGCCGGAATAAAACACTTTTGGGGGTTATACTTAATCTATATTATGCTGCAATCTATTTGCACAAATGGGATCCTTGATTTAAAACCAAATTATTTAATTTAACAGAAAGACAGCAATCTTGAACCCCCCCCCCCCAAATAAACCCCATTTTTTATCCTAGAAAACTTATTTTCTTCCAGAATGAAAGAAAATTAAACAACAAAACAAAGGAAAAAAGTCAAATGAAAGCCCTTTCATATCCTCTGGCTGCATTGCTGCATTCTAGCTCTGCAAGGAGAAATAGTGCTCTTTTTTATTAGCTGGCACTGCAAGAATTTAAGTGACCCAGCAGTCAACATTTCCCACTGTGGCAAAAACAATTTTGTAATTGTCCTGTGAATTAGGGAAGCGAACTCTCAGAGGATTCTCGCATCGGGTATTTTCTTGGGCGATGATGTGGAAATAATAGATTTAATGAGAACAGTGTAACGATGTGGAATACAATTTCATTCTTGAGTAAATTTCACATCTTTTCCAACCAGAAAGTGGATTAACGTAAAGCGTCAAGCAGGGAACTAACCTGGAGATCCTGCTGCTAAGCACAAATAACAGAATGGCCAGATTTGCATTACAGCAGACTTTGACAGAACACAGGAAAAATAAACAGGAAAGCGTGCAGCGGTTAGGAGTAGAAACAACAGCATTTTGTGGGACTCATTCACGTGACTCCCCCTCTACCGATGGTGGAAATTGCTTGATAGAATCTGAGCCCCCCACTGAAAAACTGTACCTCAACATGTGCAGTAATAAAAGAGGAATTATGCTTTTATAAATCCTCTACCCCAGGAGCAGCTCTACTCCAATTACGCAGCGGTGTCTGGGTGAGCGGGGTGTGCTGGAAGGTGAAAGATTAAGAATCAGTGAGTGCCCTCTGCCGTTATCTCGGTCACACTGGGACAGTATTTCCACTCTTGCTCTATACGTGCATTAGGCATTGCAGCGAAGTGCCAAATGCTCAGCAATATGTCTTCACAGGGAGATGCAGCAACGGCACCATCCATGTTCGGCACAGCTCTGTGCTGTGGTTGCTATTCCCTGGAGAGACGATCCTCTCCTCCTTGAAAGCTGTAAAGGGTGCCGCAGATCCCAGAGCTCTGCCCCTTTCCCTCTCCGTCTGCCAAGTCTCCTGCCTTCCCAACAACCCCTCTGGCATGATCCCCACGCCAGGGATTAGGAACAAAGCTGGTTTCCCAAGCAGGTTACGCAACTCATTTTAACCCTTATGAGGCCAGGCGAACAGGAGGAAGAGGGAAAGGAAAGACTAAGCCTTGTTGCACTGCATTGTCCCTTGGCTGCACACCCTGGACATGGAAGGCATCCTCTGCACCAGGCATTGTACACAGAAACACCGGTTTCTCAAGTCTAGGCTGCTTCTCTGTTTAACTTTGTGGCTCGATAGAAGATTAATATCCAGGAAGGTGATCAGTAAAGGGACTAGAAAAATAAGGAAGAAGCTTGTGAACTTCTCAATCTTCCAGTGTGGGCACCAATTTCATATGTGATAGCCAGCAGGATGAGAGTCCTCTACCGGGCAGATAGGAACCCAGACTCTGAGATGAGGATGGAGATATGTGTCTACACATTTCTGTAAATTAGCACCTGTTGAGTCAACATTTGGGGCATGTTGATTGGAATAAGGTACAAGACCCAAAAACATAGCTCTAATTTCATCCTATGTCCATGTGAGCACAAATGCACTGATTGTACAAATAATACACTACTCTGTGTGTCCTACTTTTCCTGAGAGCAAGGAATTGACTTGGGAAATACACACAACAAGCCACATTTGTTTCCAAGATTTCAGCAGAAATCTTTTCTTGGCCAGCGCTAGAAATTGGCGTGTGTTAGCTTTGTCTTGGTTGTTGTGTTCAACAGGATAACATCCATGCCAGCCTGATTATATTTCTTTGGAAGAGTACTAATAAAAAAACCTCAGCTCCTTTTATTCAATATACTTTCTTTAGACTATTAGTTTTACAGCCTACTCTCTTTTACAGCAAGGAAAATGATCCTTAGGATGTAGACCTTGTCATACTGGGTACAATGGAAAAGTTTCGGTAAGCAACTCCAAATAGTCTTGTTGAGGATGGTTAAGTCTCTCAGGACAGCAAATCTGGAACAGAAAGTCAAACAGTGACATGAAGAATCGCCCCTTCTCTGGAGACCTTAAAGTTAAATGTTCTAAAACAGATTTTCAGACTTCCTCTCCTGTATGACAGGAACACTCTGAAGTTAGTTGGAAAAAGAATAACTTTGTCTTTGCATGCTCTGAATAAATGTATTGGCCTTTGAAATATGAAAGACTGATTTATGGGTAGGTACAAAGAATTTTTAAATGATGACCACTTGTTGAGTCCTTCCTATCTGCTTCAGCATATTCTACAGTTGATGCCAACAACGTAGAAAAGGCAGAAGATGGAGAGTAACCAACTGAGAGGGAGTCAGACTGCATTAACCATTTGCCACCGAACCACAAGGACATTACTCGTGACTCAGGAGAGGAGGTAATGCACAGAGTCTCCCTTGGATCATCATCATTGCAAGTGCTGTGACATTCAGTACTGCTTGAAAGCTTTAACTTCATCTATGATCAAAGTCTGATAGAAGAACACCTCTTACTGCCTCCAGATATTTCTTTCTCTTGATTACTGCTGTCAGTCAGGGTACGTACTGGTGTGACTGCTTAGACAACAGACCCCACAGCCCATGTAGCTGTTCAAATCTCCTGTGACAAATCCGTGTAATACGTAGGAGAATCAAAGACATTTAAGTCCAACGAAACTCCTTTTGAAAACTCCTGAGATTTGCATCAGGAAAACCTTAGATCTCAAAACAGCAGCTCAAGCACTTCTAGTAAACAAGAAAATACCAAAAGGCTGTCAGCAGCAGGAACATCACCATGCTCTTTCTCAGCTTTCTGGCCGCTGGTGGCATTACTCATTCGTCATGTCTCACTGATAATTTTCGTTCCAAGAACCAACAAAACAGGAAACACTGATATACAGAAAAGAAAGCTAATGATTATGAAGTACATCACAGCAGCTGGATTTGCCTTGGAAGCAAATTTCTCTTCGTATCTGGCGGGGTAAAGGCCAGCACAATCAGAAATTAGAACTGGAATGTCCTGAAAGTAGGTAGGAATATCAAAACATCTTCTGGTAGTATATCCATCTTATGAACCTATAGTCACCAATGGGTTAGGCTTACACTTTGGGATAGTTCCTCTTTCCTGGAAAATCTTTAAAACAAACTGAGAGAAAATAAACCCTTAAACAATGTCAGCTGGATTTTTACAGTGTCTTAAGGGGCACTTATTAGTTCTTGTAGCATAAAATAAATTAATGCACCATCTGTCTGGCTTTTATGAATCATTTCCATCAAAGCTACTTCTAGTAATTAATACACAGACTTAACACATGTCATACAGCCAGAGCCCTGGACCTATGCTAGGTAGTAACTGTTTGGTTTTATGGTTCTCGTGTGTGATCAGTCCCAGCCTGATTCAGTTTACAGTAGTGCAAATCAAGAATCAGCTTCTAAACATCACCAGGACTACTGCGTTATACTTCTTACAGTCTTCCTCCAATCTGTGCTGTCATAGATGCTTGCAAGATGTTTTGACAGTGGCTGGACACAAAGCTGGACTCCCTTTGGAGTCAATGGAGAGACAAGCATTTAAAGGGCACGATTTGCTTCATTTTTAAGTCAGCTTTTAAAACAGGTCAGTTTAGTTGCCTGCCAAGAGATATCTCTTTCTCCCACTGATCTGAAAAAGAAGTTAAGGTGAGTAGGTCACATGTAGACCTCCACACAGCAAATCCCCAAACTCAGATGAGATGATTGGTAAGTTACACCTAGCATGTAGACCATAATGAATTGGTTCAAATTCATCTGCATATCTCTGATGTCTCCCATTTTATGGCTATTCAACTCTTCATACGTAACGTCTTTGGGTCACAGAAAACCCTTCGGCTGCAGAGTGTCTGACAGTGAGACCCTGTTACAGCATTAAGACACAGCACCGCAATGAAACAAATAATAGCAGTAAGTCATTGGAGTGACAGAGCAACCTGATCTAGTTGAAGATGTCCCTGCTATAAAGGCCTATAAAGGTCTGTTCCAACCCAAACTATTCTATGATTCTGTGAAAACCAGAGATGGACATTAAAGACATACCCTGTGGGATTATAATGGCAAACACAATAAGAGATAGTTTCAGCAATTCAGAATTACATTAATTCCTCTTTTTAGGACTTTTAGCACTAAAACATTACCAATTTCCTCTCAATTCATGTTTCCTTCCCAAAAAATTAAGGTTCTCAATCTACGCTAAGCCAATAATACAAGCAGCTAGCACTTGTATAGTAATTTTCATCTTCAAATCATCTTGCAGCTGTTACCAAGTTAGTTAATATTCTCCTGAGAACAAGGTACAGGAGGTAAGATTGCCAGCACTAAGGTGCTCGGGTAATAAATTTGAGGTCAGATTAAATTTTCTTCTTGCAGATCTAAGTTGTTCCTAAATGAAAACATCACAGTTTATGTCACAGACAGTTTGAGTATTTCTGAAATTTGAGTGAGAAATTGACAAAATGAAGACTTTAAAATTATGATATTCTTTATCATATTAAATGCATACATTTTCTATGCCCTAGCCATCATTTTTACCTTCCCAAGATGTCTTGGGACAAGCCCTACCCATCCTTTAATGACAAATATTCCTAGCAAATTCAACAAGACTTTTCCAACACATGAAATAGGCAAGATCAAGACAGAACCCCAAAGTCATTAAAAATGCTCTCAGATTGGTACCTGACTTGAGTGAGACATTTCTCCAGCACAAAATTTGGATTTGGAAACCTTGTTCTGGTTTGGGTGGCATTTTGTTATCCGTTGTCTGCCGGTGTGAAATAACGCAGATTATTTCCTGATTCCCTACGGTGAACTCTTGAGATCTGGATTATACCCTGGCATCATGTTCGTGTGTTTCAAATAAGAATATTTAAGCTAATTTTTTTTCTCAATACAACCAGCTTGTAAAAAGCATGTCTGGGAAGCCAGCACATAGACAGTGGTCCTGTCTTGTCTGTAAGTAGTGCTTTAACACCTGATGAAAACCACAGCACCAACGAAGTGTAGCAGATTTCTGACAAGAGCGAATGGTGTGCATATACATTTCTATGAGAATTAGAGACATATTTTCTCAAAACATGACCTTTGTCTTTTTTGCTTTCACGGCTGAAAGACGCTAAAATGTCGTCTCAAATTGTTCTTTATTTGCCTTATGGTTTTACTAAAGCCTTTTAAAGAAATTAAACAGCCTACACACTGACTCATGACCAGCTTTTTCCATTTATTTTTTAACAGATGCCCAATGGTTTTAAATAAAGAGCACTGTTCCTTCTCTCGGCATAATTTTCCACATGTAAAAATTCTGTATTTTATAGGATATACTCCTTATGGAATAAATCTCGCCCACCCTGATTTAAAAAAAAAACACCCTGATACTTATACTCTATGCAGTAATAAGATAAGATTTCAATGGAGGTTATAAGCCTTGCATGCACTTAACAGGAAATTTTACTAAAGATTGATTTCGATAAATTCTGACAAGTACTTTTTGAAAAAAATGATTTCTTATTTACTATTTCCTTAAGAAATTTCCTAGTAACTACAGACTAAGCTATGCTCGTCCAAATAGGCTTCAGTTTGTTGAAACAAATCAGGGTTGGAAGTAATAATGCAACACAGAAAATATGTTATTAACATAAACTCCTGTTGTTAATGAGAGTTTGATGGAAAGGCAATAGATTAAAGAAACAGAGGGCATATCCACGAGGAAGAATCTTTTATTTTTGTTGTTACAAAGTGTCTGCTAAATATTTAGTGTGGTGTGGAAGGGAGAGAAAACCACGAAGGTTAAATTATCTATACAGTAATTTTCCATACTAAGAAGCTTACAAAAAACCTGCCAGAGTAAATCTGTATTTCATCCAGTCCACAGTCTGCGGAGCCAGTCAAAATGTAAAACATCACCTTCATTAAGAATTCAGGGGCTTAAGAGACACATTACTCTCAGCTTTCTTCTTCTTTTTTTTTTTTTTTTTAATATGAATTTACAGATATTGCTGAAAGTGGTTTGGAAATTGTCTTCTACATCTTCTGTTTACCAAATGTCATAAATGATACTGACATGTTTAGTTTTCAATAATTTCATTTATTTCTCAGAGGCTTTAGGGAAAGTGAACATCTTAGATAATTTGGAAAACTCTTCCAAAAAAAAAAAAAGTTCTTGAAACAATTTTCTCAGAACAAAAGGTCTGTTTCTAAGAGAAAAGCAAACTTGACTATCTTGAATGAACTGTATAGTTTCCTGTATAAAAAAAATAAGTCTTGTCAGTCACAGCATTAGACTCAAAGGTATTATTAAAAACCATCTTGTCTCCTTCCACGCAGTGCACCACTATTTGCAGTTCATTAATTTTGTGTAAATAACTCTGGCCTACTTTTACCAAGACACTTCGTAAAGCATTTCCCGTATTTCTTAAAACAACCACTGGAAAAGAAACCACTTGGCATTCAGAAAACTAAAAGTTTCTTCTGGACAGGAAATATTTCTTTGTTCCACAGTGCTCAAGATCTTTCTCAGGAAAAAACATGAACGTGTTTATGTGTCTCTTACTGGTACTAAAGTATTTTTTTGGCACAAGGAGACAAAACCCTTCCCACATCCCACTCACTTCATTGTAGCTGTAGAGCTTGTTCCAGCTCTGTCAACCGTGACGGCATCTTCTGGATATTTGTGGGGATATATCCAGCCACACCTATTTTCAGCCATATGCTGAGGAGCTGGGCCAATTCGATCATGTTTACATGATTGAACCGAACCTAAGAAATCACCTTCACCTAACATGAGTTACATCTCCCTTTGCCTTACATCGTACACGGGCACACAAACACACAACCGCATGGTCTGCTGATCAGCCAGCGTTGTGACAGCCAAATAAGTAATTGTGACATGCTGGATTGAGCCTCCACCCTTGCCAGACAGGGATTTACATGAAGGAAATAAAAAGGGAAACATACATGTCTCACTTGCAGACGCTTTCTTGTTTCACACACTGTGAGCACAGAGGAGAAGGAAGGAATGTCAGGTCTAAACTACCAGACATTAACCTCAGGGTGCCGCGTTGCTTCCCCAGGCAAGGATGAAATATTGATGGGTACGAAGAACTGCAAAACAGAACGGATTTAGGACCAATCCCAGGCTTTTGTGGAGCGCAGCTCCACCAACCTTTAACAATGCATAATATATACATAATATAAAATATTTATGAATTGTTTCCCAAATTGCATTTTCATGTGTGGAATCCGTTTTCAGGAATCAGCTGCTGCCCCTGCTGCAGTACTCCCATGTCTCTCTTAAAAGTAAATACATTTTAAGGTCAAAGTACGGCATGAGCTGTGGCATTTAAGTTGTAAATGAGACATAAGGAGGAAAATAAAGTCATTTCTTTAGTCATAATTGTGATGTAGTTGGGTATCAGGGCTGTGCAGGCATTCATACCCATGCACTTCAGTCATAAATTCCCTGGGTGGTCCAGGAGCTTATCGTCTAAAGGGATGAGTCAATGGACTGGTTTGAGATAAAGGACCAGCTTGCAGCTTGACTGAACTGTCACTACTAAGTGCTTGACTGATTGGGAACTTCAGACAGTTCTAGAGATTCCCTCCGGCAGCTCCTGCTGAGTCCAGCCCATGCTGTATGCTGGAAGGTGCCGTACTCCTGGGTGGAGAACCTGTCCCTCCAAACACACCCTTGTGTGGTTCCTGCTTCATGAGAGATCAAGTTGGGTACAGATATCTGTAAACAGTCAATATAAACTGTTCCTGCAGAATGGTGTATCTGTCTGGGGTGGAGTTAACTTTCATGTAGGACAGTAGTGTAACATATTAAATACATGCATCTCCCAGTCCAGCTGAAGATGCCACTGTGAGGACCCGTGCAACAGAGACTCCCTTTGCCATCTGGTCAGCTACCAACTGTGCTGAATTTTCCAGAGGTTTGATTGCCCATGCGAGTGTTACCCTGTGCCAAGATCTGAATAAATGAGATTTTCTCTCTAACAAACACTCTGCCATGATTTTCTCTGAAACAAAAGGCAATTTGCATCAAAATTCCTGTCACTCCCAGAAGAACCCTCCCTCTGTGCTTTATACGAGGTCTCACAGTCCCGCCTTTTTAAATTTATAATTAATGGTGTGTCTTCTTCTGCAGTGATTAAAGCCAGACTATCTAGAACTCCCAAATGTAAGGGGACAAGAGGCTCAGAAGCTGGGTCTGCAATAATCCACCCAATCCAGAGAAAGAAGAAATAAGTAAATTGAGAAAAAGTTGGCTGTGGTGAGGCAGGTCTGAGACCAAGCCAGGATGACAAGTCAACAGCTCCGATCAGAGTCAGAATCAAGGAACTACCTGCAAAATACCTCAAATGGAGACCGACGTGGAAGACTGCACTTAAAAGCGCTGCCAGAAGAAGTGTGACTGGTCTCCACTGAGTTTCCTCACTGCTCGCCGATGCAAGGGCTAACAGCCCACTACCACAGCTGGCCCAAGCCCACACAGCCAAGCCCAACGAGAGGGCATGTCCTCAGAGCCCTGACAACAACAATAAACCCCAAAAGGCAAAATAAGACCTGTGGATGAGCCAACCATTCTAGCAAAGGTGCTTGGAAACTTCTGCTTATATCATGACTATTTCCTGATTAAGATAATTAATAAGTATTTTATCTTATTTTCTTCCTCATCTGCTTTCAAGCCATTACTAAAGGCAAAATAAATAATGATATTAATTATTCCTTGTCAAGCACATTCATTTACCAAGAATAATTCTCGCCACCTTTTACATCCGACAATTTGTTATCAAATCTCCTAGCAACCACAATTTTTTCTGTCATTCAGATGTTTGGAGGTTTGCTGTGAGGATGGCAAATAATAGGTGACCTGCTATTTCAGGCAAGTCACTCCAGAGAGACAAGTCTATATTACCGCCCCCCCTTGCAGCAGTAACAAAAAATCCATTTATGGTTTTAATATTGCTAATTCTGTCAAGTATTTTTCCTTTGTCCTGATTGTATAACTTCTACAAAAGCTAATGGGAGTTTTTTATAAAATCCATAGCAGGCTCTTCTCCCAAAATCCTGTAATTTAAACTAATTTATTCTCTAACTAATCACAAGTGGCAAAGATCCTGCAATATAAAAATAGCTACTATTTTATTTTGTCTGAATGTCCAGGCAGGTTTTACAGTTTTTTTCACAACGAAAAATCAAAACCAAACAAACTAAATAAAGTTCTGAAAAAAAATACAAATGTTGGGACATACATCATGTCAAAAGACTGTAAATACTTTTTTACCCAGTAAAATATGATTGCATATTGCTCTTATGGCAGGGTCTAAGAATAGAGGTTGCTTCATATGGTTCTATATCTGTGACTGTTTGTTTAACTGGTACTTGAACTACTTGCTTTTTGAAAAAATGGGTTTTAGTGTGAATATTCTTTATGTGCTGAAGGTAAAAGCATTACACTAGTTATATGCGTGTAAAAACCATTATTTCAGATTTATGGGCCATAATACCTTATAATATATAACCCTGCAGATTAATTTCTTGTGTGTTTAAGAGATGTGAAAAGAAAGGGATCAGAGGTAATGTGCAGTGCTGGGCTTTTGTCTCTGTGTGCCAATAGTGGTGTTTAACTAGCCCATGAGGAGCCTGCGCCTTCTTTCCATGACCTGCTCAGTCATCCCTTGGGCTTTGGCCACCGTGTTCCCTGCGCAGATGCCTGGTGCCACTGCCATACCCGGGGGACACGGGCAGCTGCTGCTTGCACTCATCCTCTGGAGGGTCACCTGCTGCTGGATTGCAGGAAAGCAGGACAGTTATTTAGGGTGTGTTTTTTTTACTTATTTAGTTATTTTTCTGGTTGTGGAAGATCCACAAAGAGCGTGTTAAAATGGTGGGCAATCACCAAGCCTGGTCTGTTTTGTAGGGCCAATGTTTTCCCCCTGCAGTTCCACCTCCTTTCTCTTCTCCACCCAAAACAAACAAAATCTGCTACCCAAAAAAAGAAAGAAGCCATGCCAGTCCAAGCATGCTCAGATTTTTTGTGTAGCTACAGTTGTCTGCACCTAAATTTTGCAGGTAGTTCAGCACATATAGACGAGAGATGGAGTTTTCACAGGACCCCATCACCCAAGAAGAGCATTTTCAAGAGGTCTCTGAACACCTGAAAACTTGAACCCAGCTGCGGATTATGGATGAAAGAAGATGACATCCCATACTCTCTTCGTTTCTTCGTCTGGAAAACTGTGATAAATCCTTCCTCTTCCTCACCTTTTGTTTATAACATAATTTCCCTTATAGGTTGGAAAAGGGATGGGATAACAGTGCTCAGCAGGCTCTGTTGTGACTGTGGACTGCAACATTAACAACAGTTTATATCTCAAGACTTTCCATATTGATTAAAACACAGGCATCTCCACTCTTTTAGTATTGTCAAAGTGTTTCCACTTAAGGTAGAAATCAGCAATGATCCCCATGCTCAGTGATGCACCAAAATTCCCTTTTCCAATAACCGGTTCATCAAACAGACCTAAGGAATCAGAAAAGTCTGAGAAATAAACTATCTGTCCTTTGCCATCTCCACGCATCTGCACCTTACCCTACTCAGGACACCAATAAGTGAACAGTTTTGGGAGTTACTTCCAAAAGCCAGCACTGCTAGACAGGGTGCTACCAACAAAGCAGCACTCAAAGGGCTGAAACATTCCCTGTGCACCTCGCTCTCTTCGAAGTTATGAAATAAATACCATCCCATGAACAGCATAAAAGCTGAAGGAGAAGTGCTGGGATTAAAATCCACTTGGTTACACCAGGCCATTTATGCCCCATTCTCCAATTAGGATGCTGTTTGCAGGGGTGGAATGAATATTAGGAATTACAGTCTAAATGTCTTTGACTTCTCACCGACGTCTATGTCTAGTGAAGACTTAGATGTCCCCTGCATCGGGGCAGCTTCGGAGGTGAGGACAGCCTGTGTTTGGATGGCAACACAGTCTTTATGCACCCACAAAAAGTGACAATCTCCGTCCAGCTGGGCGTCTTGCTCCTTGTGTGTCGCTGCGGCTTCTGTGGACAATCACCATCTTGTCTGCAAACAAAGCCCAGACTTTCGAAACATTTTTAAAAGCTTTTTCAGAGCAATGTTGAGCAGACAATAGGTTCCCCTGCGGCATTTCAACTCTGTCAAACCGGCGCAGAGGATTGCATTCAAAATTGCTCAGCGCAAGGAGCAGCAGGCAGAGCATTGAATTAAAATGGTGGGTGGGAAGTAAAATAAGGAGAAACAAATGTAAAACGGAGAAAGAAAGTAATAGGAGAAACAAAAAAAGAAAAAAGTAAAGGAGAAACAAAAGTAAACAATAAGGGAAAAAAATGTTGCCAAGATGAGCAAGACTATTTGCTATTGCTGTTGTTTCTGTTACATTATCTGCTGGTTTAAACCCTATTTAAAATGAACAAATTTTTAACTCAGCTGGGAGGAATACAGAGGAAAGCTGTGTAGCTCTGCTTCTCGCGGTCTCAATCATTATCTAATTTGAATCTTTCCCTGGAAAGAAAGAAGCCCCCTTCCTTTCAGTTATAATGGCAAACTTTTTTGCATGCCAGTAAAAGATGAACACTGATCAGAAAGCGTAGAATGAGACTGCAGAATGCTTCACGGCCCTCCGTAAGAAATACTCTGCCAATACAGTGCACAAATCATAAACCAGGCTGCAAAATGGTGAGGTCAGCTAAGAGTTCGTGAGGTGCAGACCTAAGAGATTTTGTGTTCGCTTGTGAGCTGGAAATGTTTAGGTTTGTATTCCTGCATGGGGGAGATGGTCTTTCTGTTCAGCACTGGTGAGACACATCTGGATCTCCGTGTCCAGTGCTGGGCTTCCCAGTACACGAGAGACACAGGTGTACTGGAGTGGCAAAGGACCATGAAAAGGATTCAGGGCTTGGAGCACCTGTTCGTAGAGGGAAAGAATGAAAGAGCTGGGACTTTTCAGCCTGAAGAAGAGACAGGTCAGGGACATCTTATTAATGTGTAGAAATACTTGATGGGGGGAGTAGAGAAGGTGGAGCTTCTTGGTAGTGCCCTGTGGCAGGACAAAAGGCAACGGGCACAAATGAAAATACAGGAAATTCTGTTTAAGCTTAAAAACCTCTTTTTTTTTCCCGTGAGGATGGTCATGCAATGGAAGAGATTGTCCAGAGAGGCTATGGAGTTTCCATCCTTGGAGATATTCATAACCTGACTAGACATAGCCCTGAGCTACCTGCTCCACAGGACCCCGGCTTCGAGCACAGGGCTTAGACTGGATGATCTCAGGAGGTGCCCTCCCACCTCACACCCATCATGTGATTCTGTAACAAACCAAACGAGAACAGAAAATCAAATTTCTCAAGAAATAACAGGGTTATAAACACAAAAATCTCACAATAAGATTGTGAAATAGGCAATGCTGATTTTTTTTGAGTCAGCCTTGCTGGATCTGTGTTAGCTCTGAGACTCACACAAGTAATTTTTGAGCATAAATTGTTTGCCTTTAAATATTCAAGTTTTCATGAAAAGAAATGTTTCTTACAAAATCTAGGGGTGATATTCATAGAACAAGGAGCTTACCACAGCTCCTCGTGGAAAGAATCTGGATGAAGCCCATAGTGTATTCAACGGGAGCTTTGACTGACAATACATGTACTGAAAATTTAACAGAGGACTTGTTCCTTTGAAGTTTTCTCTAGTAAGAATCACTTAGAACTGAAGAACTGGAGAGGATCTCTTCTTGCTGGAGACTTTCATGTATAGATGTGGAAGGTAGGTTTAGCCTGAGTTACACTGTTACATTATTAATTGGGGTTTTTGCTTCCTAGGTTCTCTTCAGACAAAATTCCTAAATCTTTCTCTTTTTTTCTGAAGGGAAACTGCTATATAGTCACTAAATTAAATGATCCTTTCTGAAGAGCTAGGATAAGTTTGCTTGGCTATTTTCCCTTTACTTGGTTTAAATCAGAATGCTCTTTAAAGCAGAAGAAACAGTATCAGAACGGCATCTAACTGCAGCTTGAGCCAAGCAGGAGTTGTAGGGCCGCAGTACTGTACAACTCACGCAGCAGCAGAAACTTTGTAAGAAATCCTATGGGAGATCCTCCTTCCATCTGCAGTGCAAAACAAATCTTACGGTGTCGTGGTGAAGTACTGCAGTTTTGTAACGGCTAATAATTGAGAGAGCAGTTATATACCATAGCCGAGAATAGCCGCGTCAACCCAGTGTAAGTGCGAGCTGGGTATAACAATCTGGTTCTCCCCCCACTTATCCCAGTTTTAAGCAAGTATGACTGAAGCCTGTGGTCGAGTTATTCCTCAGTTAGTGCGGTGAAGGCTTCCTATCTTCGTTGTCCCACTAAACACAGCACCGGAGGGTAAAGGTAGGGAAAGCAAGCAACAGCTCTTGGTTCAGCTTTCTCTGATTGTGTTCAAGGATCACCTATAACCCCAGCCTCATATTTCCACAAGATTGTGTAGGAAGGGCTAGTCAGGTTATTGCTTTGCAAGGTGGGATGGTTGCATATCACACGTGCCTTCATGCCAAAACCCCAAATGATTTCCGGGCTTCTGCAGACTGAGTTCTGGGAACAAGCAGAAAATACCAGACTGCGCTTGTAAGTGTAAATACGGAGGTCACGGGGCGTCTAAATAATCCCGCTGTGCCATCAGGTTTGAAATCTGTTTATCAGCACTCTGCCTTAAGTTTTTCTCAAATGCATTATTAGCATACATACAGCCAGCATGACAAATCAACCTCAATACAAAACCAGATACTCCCCAGAGGAAGGTAGACATTAAAATAAGCTACTCGTGTCTTTAACCACGGTATCACATTGAGAAAATTATTCTGAGGAAGCCAATGTAATTTTGTTTAAACGATAAAAAAGCACATCTCATCACACACTTCACTTTCACTGGTTCTTCAAATGACTTTTTTAGGACAGGTTTTACTGATTCTTCAAATGACTTTTTAGGACAGGTTTTACTGATTCTTCATGGTAACTTTGTTGAAATAATATCTTGCTAGCCGCTTTTCCCTTCCAATTTATGTTTTGTAAGTTAGTTCAGCATATTTCTTTCTGTTGATAGAAATCCTTGTCTTAATTTTACGGGGACAATTGGAAGTGTAGCCCAATTTTAAATAGGGTAGAAGATGTTAGAACCTGTAATTTTCCCTGGACTTCAGAATTTTCTGTAATCAATCGACAGCTGTAGGCAATGCAAGTAGATAGGAGTGTGCAGCGATGAAGAGTGAGAGATGAAGATGTCTTGCACATTGAGGTGTACTGGAAGGAAAGAGACTGTGACCATCTGGATCCAGAAGTGGGAAAGTTAATAAGAAAGTTTGCAAAAGATGAAAAAAAAGCCCAGGTAAGTGAAGGTAGAAGCAAAGATCAGATTTCTTTGAATTTGTCATCCTTTCAAAAGCACAATACTGTAGCTGACATCAAAATCTACTGGCTTCTGTCTTCTGAGACAGAACTAGCAGAATTGTCTTAATATGATTTGGCTGCTGGAGAGAAGATTTTATGCCATCCTCCATCCTACTCGTGTACAACGTATGACTGTAGAAAATAAAGCTATCTGGAAATTAGGGGTAAGTTCCATGGGGCAAAGAGGCAATCAATGTGCAACCTGCCTAACCGCCTGTAAAATTATACATGACAACTAACAATGAGTGTGCCAGTCACAGCAGAAAATAGTTCAGAAAGGTCACTTCTAAGGTTCAACAGGTACAGACATGGCAAGAACATACCAGATGCACAACTAGACACATTGCTTGGAGTGTGCGTTTACGTGCATCTGTCTGCAACTTTGCACAATGCTCATGCGTGCTTTGGAAAGCCAGCACAGTGCATTAGCATGTATACTGAATCACAGAATCACAGAATGGTAGGGGTCAGAAGGGACCTCTGGAGATCACCCAGTCCCACCCCCTGCCAGAGCAGGGTCACCCAGAGCAGGTGGCACAGGAACGCCTCCAGGCGGGTTTGGGATGTCTCCAGAGACGGAGACTCCGCCACCTCTCTGGGCAGTCTGTGCCAGGGCTCTGCCACCCTCACAGCAAAGAAGTTCCTCCTCATGTTTAGGTGGAACTTCCTATGCTCAAGTTTGTGCCATTTACCCCTTGTCCTGCCCCCGGGCACCACTGAGAAGAGCCTGGTCCCATCCTCCTGACACCCACCCTTTCAGTATTTGTAAGCGTTGATAAGGTCCCCCCTCAGTCATCTTTTTTCCAGACTGAAGAGACCCAAATCCCTCAGCCTTTCTTCATCAGAGAGGTGTTCCAGTCCCCTCAGCATCTTGGTAGCCCTTTGCTGTACCCTCTCCAGCAGTTCCCTGTCCCTCTTGAACCGGGGAGCCCAGAACTGGACACAGCACTCCAGGTGTGGCCTCCCCAGGGCAGAGTAGAGGGGGAGGATGACCTCCCTGCACCTGCTGGCCACACTCTTCTTGATGCTCCCCAGGATGCCATTGGCCTTCTTGGCTGCAAGGGCACATTATTGGCTCATGGGTCATGGTACTGCTCATGAAGAAAACCATAGCCCTTTTGGTTTTAAGATGGTGAAAAGGTAGATACCACTTACTGTTGGAGAAGCAGAAGAATATTATATGTTATTACTTGCCAGCTTGCCTGAAAAAAAGACAAGGACTGGGAGCTGGCATTGTTTAGCCTGGAGAAAAGGAGGCTGAGGGGAGACCTTATGACTCTCTACAACTACCTGAAAGGAGGGTGTAGAGAGATGGGGATTGGTCTCTTCTCCCCAGTAACAGGCAATAGGACAAAAAGAAATGGCCTCAAGTTGTGCCAGGGGAGGTTTAGGATGGATGTTGGGAAAAAATTCTTCACTGAAAGGGCTATTAATCATTGGAACAGGCAGCCCAGGGAAGTGGTGGAATCACCATTCCTGGAGGTATTTAAAAGACAGGAAGACATACTGCTTAGAGATAAATTAAGTGATGTTTTTTGTCAGTGTTAGGTTGATGGTTGGACAGAGTAAGATCTAGGGAGCAAGACCTGGCTGTAATTAGTGGCTGCATAATTACAGGAATATGCTCTTATTCCCCAGCCCAGAGACATTCCTCTGTTGCTGACTGTAGCTGTTACAAGTTTAAAGACCTTTCCAGAACATCTGTGTCTACAGGTTGAAGAACATTTGCTTAGGTTACCAAGCTAAAATTGTGGCACAGAGTAGGAAATTTGAGCAGGGCTCCTGTTTTGTCACAAAATCAAAGATTGTCATAAGCATCCTATGATGGCCTCAAGCCACCCTTTCACCCAGGGTACAGTCTCATATCCAGCACCATTTCACCAACAAATACAGTCATCAGTTTTTTCACACTCAAACTTACACACCAATGAAAAATACAAATTTTAGAATCATAGAATCATAGAATCTTCATGGTTGAAAAGGACCTTTGAGATCATCGAGTCCAACCATACACACACACAAAAAAACCAAGCCTACAATCTCTGCCACTAAAGCATGCCCTGAAGTGCCACATCTAGACATTTCTTAAACACCTCTAGGGATGGTGACTCAACCCCCTCCCTGGGCAGGCTGTCCCAGTGCCTGACCACTCTTGCAGTAAAGTAATTCTTCCGAATATCTAATCTAAACCTCCCCTGCCGCAGCTTCAGACCATTTCCTCTGGTCCTGTCATTATTCCCCTGGGAGAAGAGACCAACACCCACCTCTCTCCAACCTCCTTTCAGGGAGCTGTAGATGGCAATGAGGTCTCCCCTCAGCCTCCTCTTCTCCAAAGCGAACACGCCCAGCTCCCTCAGCCTCTCCTCATGTCACTCATATGACTCATAGACGGTGGAACTGCAGCTGGGCGAGCCTGGGCTTTCACTCTTCTTCCTACTGAAGCCTGCCCTCATGCCGTTTTGACTGTGGACCTTACTCAGTTGTAACCTCTACACCCATTGTTATAATTCTCTGTAACCTTCTATTCAAAGCATAGTAAAATAGAGGAATCATCTTGTATTTTAAATAATTTGTTTATTTGTGATGTCATGGTAATTTATAAACAGTAAACATCTCTCAACGTAACATTTGAATGAACGTCTGGTAATTGGTAAGATGAGACCAATATCTTCATGTTTTCTCTGAGGTCTTTGGCAATTAAACACCTCATATTACTTTATGTCACTGGTCAAACACGCAGTAAGCCTATAGTACCGTAAAGAAATATTATCCTTTTAAGAAATTAATAAATAAATAAGATCTTAATTTTCCTAGAATTAAGAATCTCAGTCAGAGTCAGATCAGCTGGATCTTTTATGCACATCTGATTAAATGGACAGTGGGAGGTTGCTGGTGATGTTGTTCTCATTGATTAAATGAGCAATTAACGCTCAGTTGCTTGCTTTATAGCACCCCATAGTCTCCGCACTCCTCCCACCTCCAATATATGTATATCCTCATATACTTCTCCAACATTGACTTTTCATATTTTCCTTTCTTTAATGTGGTTGCTATGGAAATCTTCCCCCACAGTGTCTTCGTTGCCTCAAAAGTGCTGAAAGCTTTTGAACATGCAGGACTCTTATGTGTCTTCAGGGCAGTTTGGAACAATGCTAAACAAATGAAAGTGAAAACTGTGTTTATAAAGAAATCCTCTCCGCCCCTCTGCACCTGAGAAGGTTAGCTCGTTTCAGTTTGCGTGTTTATTTTAGCAAAAAATAAATAATCACTGTGTATATAACCCTTCTCGTGCCAAAATTTCCCGAGGAGCTTAACAAATGACACACGATCTGCAAAGATTACTTGTCAAGGTGCCTCTGGAGAGCAATTGACAACGCCTGTGTGATACCAGCTTTTTACAATTTGTCTCTTAAGGAAATGAAAAATAAAATTTCAGAAGTCAGCATCCAATTACTGTTGCTGTATTTGAATAGGACCTGACAAACTCTCTGAATGTCCTGCAAAGGATTGTGCAACTCCCGAAGGGCACAAAGGGAGACGCAGGGCGTTCCCATCTCACGGGAGAGGCAGTGCCTCCTTCAGTCTCCACTCTACAATCCTGACACAACAGGAGGCTTAACAGCCCTGATTCTGTCCCGCTGACATGAGCAAAGGAGATCAGTGGAGTTTTATCCCTCAAAGTATTACGACTTCAGGTATAAAAATGAAAAAAAGGGAAGAGAGAGTTCTGGTAGGTCTTGGAAGAGGTCTTAAGGGAAAAATCATCATAAAACCTTACTTCAAATAAAATGGATTCTTTTTCACTCAGAATTCGGGCTTCAGTTCATCAATTACCACTATAAGGACTTTTTCCAAAAGTCTTTCTCTTGCTTATTATATCACATTCTCCTTCTTTCCTCCTTCAGTCACAGCATCTTTTACCAGAGTGCCTTCAAGTATAGAAATACTAAATTTATAAGGGCCTTGAAGATTTTATTATTTATGCAGTCTGCCAAGTCGTTACTTTAGCCCCCATTGGGAAGGCTTTCATGTGCCTTCCACCTGTTTTTTGTCTTTTTGAGATCGAGGGTCTGACATATCACCCAGCTTGATATTCGTCTTCATAAAAAAAAAAAAAAGGAAAAAAAAAGGAATGAAAAATAAATGAATCATAACATAACACCATAACATAATGTAACAACAACACAACATAACATAACACATAAATAAACCAACCCATCATGAACATGCCAGGAGAAATGCTTCAAAAACGCTCCAGTGTCTTGAATGTGGCTTAACAAGTACTACCATTTTCAATTCATCCAAGGGAAGTCTTTCTGTAGTGTGGTCCATTTGTGTTCCTGAACGCCAGCTGTGACTTGTTTTGAACCCTTTACCTATGCCAACTTTTGGATCTCTCCCCTTAGTGCCATGCACATAGTTGCTGTGGTACCAGTGAAATGGAGAAAGTTCCTTGATGATGTCATCAAATATGGCACTAATGAGGCAAACACCAGCTGAGGATCCAGTCCATAACTTTTCCTAAGTTCTTTATCATATTATTTCTTTAATAATGAGAGAACAGAATAATTCAATGCAAATGGAATGAACAGTGTTCTATTACACTAATTTTATTATCTCCTTGATAATTTTGAACTAATCTGTGGATAATTCAAATCCCTTTGCCAATTTGAGCGGCATGTACAGAGATGCACTACAGAGCAAGGCAGTTAATACCCCTTCCTATATATTTTATCACAATCATGCCTGGAATATGGCATTTGATTCTGGGCATCCTTGGAGTGCTCTGAGGCCCAGTGGTGACATATTGAGGGCAATAGACAGACCTCATCTTTGTAGGGGAAAATAGGTGACTTTAGGCATGTTCCAAATGATCTTTTAGCCAACGTTATTTCTCTTCCTTTAGAGTATTCCAGGAAAGGGTAGATTCAGTTATCTGGCAGGTGGCAAGGTGGGTCTCAATTACAAACCACGTTTTCCAGTACCATGTTAAAAATGAGGTAGCAATCAGTAGAAGAAAGAAACTTCCTGAATTTATTAGAAGACCTGTATTTTAGATACTCAAAATACAGTATTGACATACGAAATAACTTTCTTGTTAATTAAAGCAAGTTTACTTTCTTCTGTTCTTTTCATATATTTCAGGAATGATGAGCGTTAATAGCTTTTACAGAAGGATGATCCTTGCTTCCATATATCTGAGTGTGAAATATGGAAAATTTTTATTGATCTTAAGAAGAAAGTTTCAAAGAAAGAAGACTGAATTCCCGTTCCTCACATAAGACCTTATCCTACTTTACTGAATTGAAGAGTTTTGCTGAAACCCTAATGGGACCAGGGTCTGTCTTTTAGGAAACATTAGTAAATTCAGTCTAGGTTAGAAAACATCAGTTTATTATTGCAAAGCGCAGACATTTTCCTATTATAAACCAACACCATTTTCTTTCCTCTTTCATAGAATTTCTTTGCAAGAAGAACATTCAATTTAACTTTTCAATCCATGAGCAACTAAGTACTGTACTGCCAGTTCTCAATGGGATAGTTCAGAATTGGTGATTGACTACATAGCTATAATTTTAAAAAGATTAATTCACTGGTGACCTAAATACCTACACAGTTGCAAATTGAAAAATGTTCCTAGGCAACAAAAACCTATTGACACAATGAAAATTCCTCCTTCAGAAATTGTTACCTGAAGGAAAGCAGAAAAGAATATATATCAGATTTGAAGGAGGGTAAGGAAAAGATAAGCAAGAAACACTCTTAACTTTTCAAAAATCATTATGTACATTCATATGATTCTGTTTCGGTTTTTTTTTTCCCGGGGATGGGAGACCTCCAGGAAAATCCAAAACAGAAGTGCTGCCGCTTGTCACCTATCATCAGGAGAGCAGAACTGCTTCAAGATGCCAAGTTGAAGCGCTACCATACCAGGAATGTAGTCCTTCCCACAGAAAACTACTGATCCCCTTGAGTTATGTAAGATCACACAGCAGTTTCTAAAGGGCAGATACATACAGCCTTCACAGTCCCTGTACAATAACAGCTCTTGAATATTTCAGTCCCTAGCATAAACATCTCAGTAGCTGACTGAACACTTACTGTGCAAAGTCATGGAAGCATCACTTGAGGACTGAAGTAGCCTGTTACCAGTAGGAAAACATTTTTCTTTCTTTCTATAATGTCCCAGTCCTGAGCCCTGAAGGTGACCTACAGAATGGGTCTCCCATCTCCTCCAAAAAATCTTGTGAACTGAAGTATGTAATTTGTCTGGCTGCTAAAAGCTATGCATATAAAGATATGGCTTTTCTGTCAAATTAAAAGATAATACTGCTCACTCTGACCCCTTTTTGTTTCTCATAGGAAGCAACAACCTCATCACACCTCCATTTACTAGCACCATGTTCTGTTCCAAAAGTATCAGACAACTGTTTCTTCCTAACTCTCATGACTTATTATAACAAAGTTCAGAACTATTATTCTCAGCCTGTCCTGGATATGAAACGTCCTGCTTCTTGCCCAAGTCTGAAGATGAGCTTGTGTCTTTAAAGGTTGCCTATTCTTCAACTCTCTTAGTCAAATAAAAGGTACTGCTTTTCCCTACCGCTCATGCCTTATGAAGGGAGCAATGCACACTTCCCAACACAACAGCCATAACTTTTGGAGTTGAGGATACTTTCTCCGAGGCCTACAAACTAAGTTATCTTCCTTTATAAACCTAATGAACCGAGTAATGGATGATGCAGTGCCTAAGCTTTATGCATGAAAATATAGGCTTTAATGACCTTTACTTATTAATGAGGGAATCCTTCGGTAGAAATTGATGGAGTGTGTTCCTCTTTAGATGTGGCAATTAGAGTCATAGAATCATTTGGGTCAGAAAGGACCTTAATAATAATCTAGTTCCATCCTCCCTGCCATGGACAGGGACATCTTCCACTAGATCAGGTTGCTTAAAGCCCCATCCAACCTGACCTTGAACATGTCCGATGATGGGGCATCTGCAACATTTTGGGCAACCTGTTGGAACAGATCTTGCCACCCTCATAATAAAAAAATTCTTCCTTATGTCCAGTCTAAATCTACCCTCTTACAGCGTAAAACCATTGCCCCTTGTCCTGCCACTACAGGCTTTTGTAAAAAGTCTCCATCTTTCTTATAAGACCCCTTTATATACTGAAAGGACAAGTTCTCAGAGGAGTCTATATTAGTATCTACTTTACACTAAAATGGTGCCAAGGAATGTACTTGGGCATTAAAATGTGATGTTCTATAGTAATAAAACATTATTATTTTTTTCTTGGCACAGATGAAGAATGATAATTTGCATAAAGCATCCTCAGCAGGTGTTCGGCACACAGCACTCTGTTTTGAAGGCTAGGAGACCTAACATTGTCCTCTCCTTGCAGAAGGCCAAGGGATATTCTAAGAGAGAGACATCTAGTAAGATTTCAAAGTGTTTACGAAATGGAAAACCTTAAACTGCAAGCGAATGGAAGATTACTGCAAGACAAAACAACTTCCCTTCCCTTCCCTTCCCTTCCCTTCCCTTCCCCTTTTTCTTAAATGAAAAGACAAAATACAATTACACAGTTAGGAGACACGGCAGAGCAGAGACATTTTTACCAGAACTTACAGGGAGAATGTTTCAAAGAAGCAAAGCTATGACTTGCAACCAGAAGAGATTCACATGTTATTTGGAACTGAAGACATATGAGAAGGAAAAAGATCATAGAGGAATGATTTCCCCCACAGCAATTGTCCCCTTTCTTTTTCTGGGCATTATAAATGCTGTTTGACAGTACTGGAGAGACATTCAAGTACAGGTGGTTAAATTTCATCTCTGTGCAAATAAATTTCTAAAATCTTCCATTTCCCCTTTCCAGGAATTGTATGCAGGTGAACCTTCTGCTGAAATCAGTTTATTTATCTGACAGAAAAATAAATTCTCTGCTTCTGTGTGAGGAACTTTATTCTGCCTACTAAGAACACAGGAAGCTGACACAGATGGAAATTTTGGAAATAATTAGTAGAAGATGGAGACCAGGGGACGTATAATTAATTTCTAGCAAACAATACACTAATACCTAAGTTTGTAAGTTGCAGTGGTTTTACCTTGACTACTTTATGAATTGCTATGAATTTGTCTAAGAAGGGACACAGTTATCAGCTTTTTTTATTGTAAAGTGAGTTTTGGTATTGCTTAATATTGAAGAGCAATATCATATACAGGATATACAGGAGTGTTACTAGAATCACAGAATGGCAGAGGTTGGAAGGGACCTCTGGAGATCACCCAGTCCAACCCCCTGCCACAGCAGGGTCACCCAGAGCAGGTGGCACAGGAACGCCTCCAGGCGGGTTTGGAATGTCTCCAGAGATGGAGACTCCGCCACCTCTCTGGGCAGCTCTGCCACCCTCACAGGAAAGAAGTTCCTCCTCATGATGAGGGTGGTAAGACAATGGACCAGGTTGCTCAAAATGTTGCCAGTGCCCCATCATTGGACGTGTTCAAGGTCAGGTTGGATAGGGCTTTGAGCAACCTGATCTAGTAGAAGACATCCCTGCTCATGGCAGGGAGGATGGAACACAAAAAGATGGTTAATTTAATCTTTTCACACTTCTAGGAATCACCTATGGAGGACAGAATCCAAACCAGGACTCCCAGACAGGTATGTGTCCTAGAAGACGAGAGTAGGCTTTAGCTACTGGTTTTCCATTTTGCTTCCTCCCATCCTCTAGTTGGCTGAAAACCTGGGATCAGATGTTCAAATGTTTACAGCTGTGGAGATTTCACTTAATTGACCTCAGATCCATACTTGAGTGGGAGGGACTGCAGTTCTTTTGCCTTCCTTCTCCTAAAGGAAGCTCACTAATTTGAGAGAAAGCTCACCTCTGAGAAGCCAGAGAGGAGGTCAAATCTTTGCCATAGAAGGGCACCTTCAGATCTAAAGGAAAATTGCTTTTCGTCCTTATCCTCACCTTTTAGATCCAATAAAATCACAAAAATGCTGAGCAGAGATTCACTTGTGTTCATAGGCGTATCAGCAAGAGGGATGGACTTTTCATCAGAGCCACTGTTTATGCTCTTTCATAAGAACCAAAACATTCACGGCCAAGGGAGAAACCCAAGGCAAGTCTGTAACAGTTTTGCATTGATCAGTAGGTTATCTGTGTTCTTCCTCAGACGTGGACAAAAGGGCAAAGCCAAACTGCATGTGTTAGATTTGGGAAATGTTTGTGTCTCTTTGCTGACTAAACTGGGAAAGAATTTTAATCTCTGCCTCTCACTTAATACATCACTGTCCTGACATCTGAGCTTCAGGGTGTTCTGGGTGGATGGGGTCAACAGCTCTTATTTATGGGGTATTTTCTTAAGGATGGTAAATTTACTGCAGTGTAGAAGAGGGAAGTGTTGTATATCTCACTTTCGTCTAACAGGAAAAAGCAGTCTATGCCCATTCAACTGCTGGTGGAAATCACAGCCAGAGATTAAGTTCTTCACCTTCTTTAAGTCTTCCCCTCTCTATCCTTCTCTTCTCCAACATTCAAATAGTAAGGGGAGGTTATGAGAGCCTCCAGAAGCATTTCACCTGCTAGGTAAATGAGAGCCCAGGAGATGGCCCTGTTAATTCCAGAATTTCTGTGCAACTTTACTAAAGGCAGCTACGACATTCCCCAGAGTCCTGCTCCTCACTTGATCCCCGTTTGCTCGAGGATCTCTCATCTAGATTATTGCTGTGGCTCCCATTCTGCTGAAAACTTTCATCTGCTCATCTCTCGTGAGGGAGAAAATGTCATGAGTCCCTTTTTGCTCTCCCTTTTAAAAACAAATATGAGATTTTCCTTGGGTTGCTCTGCTCTGGCTCTCTCAGAAACCACCCTAGGACCATTCTACCAACACAGTTTCTTCCTTGTCTCATGAAAATAGGGTGGGTTTTTTTCTTCCTAGAATGTTCTGCCGCTGTTTTGTAGTTCCACTTTCCTCCAGAAACTGTAACTCCCATAATCCCCCTGCATTAGTACAGCATTTGGGACAGAAACCTGCTAGAGTTAATCCTCCTTTTAAATGGCCTTGTTCAGCACAAAATTAAGACATTAATTCACTCAGAAAGTGTACAGGAAGCCCCGTGGACTTGTGACAATACAGTAAATAGAATATATTGGAAAAAAGGTGAAAGTTTGTTCTCCTAACTTATGCTCTCCAGAAAGAGTAAAATATGAATAACTTGGATGTCCCAAGATTCTTTAAATAACTGGTATATATTACAGTATACATAGTCATGTTTGAATGCTCAGCCATAAATTGAAATTCTCAACAAGTAGTTTTGCAGAAATAGCAGAAGTAACAGAAATCCACACAGGATGTATCTACATCTAGGTGGGAAATGGTTTTCTAGGATTACCCTGAAGTAGAGAGGTGACTGGACTTGAAAATGGGTATCTCCTGTTCATGCATCTTCTCCACCAACTTCACACTTGAGGTTTATGCTGTGGTCACTCAGTCATTTTGAAGTGTAATCTACAATTGCTCTCATTGAATTTATCTACTGCATTTAAATTACTATATAATACCTGGTACGTGAAGTCACCTAACCCAGTTTCCTCCAGCTCACCAGGGTAACAGAGGTGTCTGGCTCCAGGGGATCTACAGAGAACATCATAAGGCTTCTGTTTCTTCCGTCTTCTGCTTGTAGCTTGTAAAATCTAAAGGTTAGAAACATAAAATCGTTAGCTACTGATCAATGCATTTTTGCATTATTAATTTCTTGTTCAGTACAATGAGGCTTCTGTATTTTGGGGTCCAATAAGCACTACATTGATAGGCTAAGTTCTAATTTTTGCCTATCAAGAAACTCATGTCTACCTAAAACCAGAGAATATCACTGCAGAATATCTTGATGGCTTTCATCTTAAAGATGGCAATAACCTAATGAAAAATGACATGTAAATTATAAGGATTAATTAATGCAAGGCTCAATTATGTAGAAGAAAATGGAACTAATATTTCATTTCTTTCTTCATCTGTTGAAGGTACAATGAATAAATATTTAGTGTAAGAGCCTCAAGTTATACAACCAATCTTGCTTAGCTGCAAATAGGTGTCAATAATAACTGATGATGAAGCCATGTGTCAAATAACAGGATATGGAGCACAGCTGGATTTTCAATGTGAATGACAGATTAGAAAAAGGTTTAAAAAAACCTTAATAACACTGCACTGTAGTTATAAAAATATATTCACTTGTATAACCTTTTTATAGCAAAGTGCGTCACTTCAAAATTCTTACCCATGAATCTCTCTTGTCATTATATCACCTCTCACTCCTGCATGTTGACACACTCCTCTCATAATGATGGGACTTCACAAAACCTAGATACTTATATACTGCTTTCACAGGTGGAGAAGCAACATAGCCCAGCAGCACCTGATCCCAAGAAGTGCTTAGCCTGAGGTCAGGAGTTCCTAGTCATCTTTGAAGGATGATCAAGAAGTCCCTCAAGTAAAATCCTGCCCATCACTGAAACCCTTTTTTCCCCTTTTGAAATCTTTATAGCCATTCCATGCCTTCTAGACTGTCATCTGTAAATTGAATAAAAGAAAAAAAAGAAGCTGTCCAATATTCTGCACCTGTCTCTCTCATTGGTCTTTTTCTAGTGGTTTCCACACTGCTTTTTTCCCCATTCTCTCTTGTAACATTGGATATTAACATTTTTCCATGCATCTTTTTTCGATGCATGGAGTGAAGCAAGTGTTTTCTTTTTAGATTACTTCTGAAATTAAGAAAAAGACACTCAATAAAGAATTCAGATCAAGTCCCATAGGGAAATCTGCACAGGGTTGGCCCAAGACAGCCTTTGTGCTCATGCTGAGGCCGGTGCAGGAAATAAGGAAGGAAGTGAAAAGTCTTTGCAGCCATGAGGGAGCCCCATTGGTAGCCAGTGCAGACCAGGGCCACCAAGACCTGCCTTAACTGGGATTGTCTGTATGGTAATGCCAGTGGGCTACTAGCACAACGGGGAGAGCTGGGAACTGGGGCTCTCTGAACCGCTTCATCCCCCTTCCCCTGCCCATGCCAACTTCAGATGATGGAAAAAAATGGGGCTTAGAGCAAATTTTTCCTGGTGCATTTCTGCTGTGCTGCAGGATATGTTAGGTTGTTCCCCAAAGAAGCCTTCTGATTGCACGGCATCGTGATGCATGAAGAAATTCATGGCAGCTATGAAGGCAGGACCCAGGAATTCTTGGTCCCTAAGAGCAGATTTATAAACTAAAACAAGAAGCTTATTTGACCATTAGCATCGATGGGTCACTTCTGGGACTGAACACGGCTCCTGGTGGGAGGAGGGAGGGCGGGATGCCCTGTTATACCGTTATTCTCTCTTCTACAGGAATTCTTGGTTTTCCTTTATTCCATTGTCTCAGCCTTTGCCTGCTTCATTATTTTTGGCTGATGACTAAACTATCACCTTCTATTTTTCTGTGTGTGTAGGATTTTTCTAATAAAGGAAGCATACTGGCACTAGCTCTCTGCTTGGGTCTCCGAAAGGCACCCAACACACTTTGCTGAGATTTGGGCTGTGCAATAATTCACAGCAACCGCACTCGGTTTGGGCTCCTTTTGGTCTATTAACTGTCCATAAACAGAGGGCAATTTCCAAACAGTCATTTTCCCTTGTTCCAAATAATTTTGCTATCACTTTTTATGCTGGTGTAATTCTGCTGGCATTGCTTACAGCTTATGAGAGGAAAACCAGATTTGGAATCTGGAAAAAATATTAATATGCTGCAAACTTTTATAGAATGGTTCATAATAACTCATTACTATTACATACACACAATTAAAGTAAAAGATACATTTTTTTCTAGTTTCTATTAACAGATGCACAAGTGCAAAACAGTACTTATAAAATTTCACTTCCCAGGATTCCCGGGACAAGCTATAACAGTTGTGCCAGTTGGATGGACGTTCAGATGAAAAATGTAGATGTTTTTAGTTTATCTGCAGTGTAAAACCATGAAGATCCTGAGTGGACTAAGAGATTGTGACAGAGAATGTAGGGGGGTTTTTTTGCGTGTATGGTTGGACTCGATGATCTCAAAGATCCTTTCCAACCATGAAGATTCTATGATTCTACGATTCAGATTCACATTTTTTCCTCTTTGTCTAAGTGCACATCAGTCCTTGATGCAATGCCCGCTCTGGCGTCTTAAAGGAAGAAAAGGTTGTTTGGTTTGCTCAGAGAATTCCCATAATTAAACCCAATAAAGCTTTCAGTGTGAGTTATTAACTCAGTGATAGAAACAGACGTTTCTTAAAAATAATTATATTTGATGTGATTCATAAAATTTTTAAGCACAGGATGTTATCTCACTACAGCAGTATTATATTGCAATATTGTCAATCCCAAGTGTTAAAAAATACTTCCATTCACAATACTTTAACACATTTGAGAATCGTTTACTTTCTCTTTCATAAGGTATGAAGTGCATTTTTATATTTTCAGGCTTTTCTCTCCCAGGAGTTAGAAACAGGCCATTAGAGGATGGAAACGGGAGTTATTTCAGCTCCCATGGATGGACAAGGAGCATTTCTGGTTCACCACTAATTCCATGCTATGAGTTACCGCCTCTCAGATCTGCTACCTCTTATACAGTGAGCACTCCCTAAACCATATTAGTCAATAAGACTAATTGTTTAAAGTGACGCAATTTATTGGAAAATGTGTGTGAACATGGAGGACTCTCAGCATTCTGCGGAGTCAGTTCTATGCTGCCAGAGCCTCTTTCCTGGCATAATAAGCCCTATGACCTATGATGGATAAAAACATACATTCAGCGCAGTCACACTCTGCCAGGGCTAGAACTCAACCCTGTCAAACTCTCCTTGCTTGCACTTATGTAGAATCAAATACTTTTCAGTGGATGAACAAAAGCCACTGCTGTGTTTCATTTTCCTTCCCCAAAGAGGTCTACTGTAGGTAAAAAAGGCTAAGTCAGACCTGCCAATGATGGCAGGTAAAAGAAAATTACAGATAAATCACCAAGCACATTTTTCTGAGTAATATGAAGCTGATTTAAAGCAACAGGTGGCCAAAGACAGGGGCTATGAATTATCTCTACTTAATGAAGAAAAGGTGGCAGATTTCAATTTAGAAAAGAATATTAATATTAAGGGACAGTTACATTTTTCAAATGTTTCAAATCTGACAAGAAACACCATTTACTTATTATTAAAACTGACCTTTATTGGAAGCCATCTGGCTAACTTAATTTGGGTCATAGTTTGAGGACAGTATAAAATTCCCAAACCTTAACATGAACAGGTAAAAGCGATGTGCCTGACGTCAGCCTCTCCATTAGCCTACAGAGATGTGACATATCTGGGGAATCTGGGCTCAGAGATATTGCGCTAAGAGAATAACCAGCTTGAGACAATTAATTTCAGCATCAGAAACAGAAGGCTTACTAAGTGCCCAAATTCACTTTTCTGCCTTTCTTACACCAGACAGAGACTCCTTCAGAAGGAGCGCTAAGGACTGTGTTACCTGCAAACACATATACATATACATTTAAGTTCAAAAAATGTCTACATTTAAAGAGAAGCCTTTAAAATTAAACATAGAGCTAGGTTTGGTTCTGCACTGGGACAAACAAGGAACAGAAACACGGTCTTTGTTGCAGCCAGGTCTTCTTTATTCCCTTTTCCCAGTTTCCATCCTCTTCTTACTTTCCTAAATTGATAGCTGCTTCTTTTCAAAAATCCTTAGTCATAATTATGCCATTCGTATAGGCTCTTTCATGCCTCATCCCCCTCTTCTTTACTCTCGATGCTAGTGTTGGACCTCTAATGCAGGTGTCTAGAATTGAGTTTGTGTTATTCCAGTCTCATTCCTCGAGTCTCATTTTCTATGACGAATTTTCTGTGGAGCTGAGATTTTCTTAGTGTTTTATTTTGGTCACAATGACTTCTTCATTATAGTAAAAAAACTGAATGGAAAGCAGGGATAATGTCATCCCTGCTGCAATTTGGGGGAAACCAGCAGGGTTGCACTGAGAATTAATTTACACCAGGATGTCCAGCTTGTCTAAACTATGACTACAGGGGTTATAGCAAACGGAAAAGTATCTGAAGGTAGTCAAGCAGTGTAAAGAAAGAGGACGCAAAAGAATATTTTGTGCTTTTCAAAGCACAACACAATATTCTTCACATCTTAATTCCTTTCCGAATAAAGAAAACCCTCTTTTCTTTAAGATGACTAGATATTTTAAATTTATTTCTTCTTATAAAATCTTTCTCAGTGGGGCAACAACAATAGCAAAAGCACAGGGAGGAGTCATACAAAAAAGACGTTTTATCCTTTTGAAAGAGAAGATAAAACTGAGGGGCACTATGGTGGCAAAAGTATACGTAGCAGACGCAAGTTCCAACAAATCTGTACCTTTGTCAGCCGTGGTGGTACAGAGGTAGGTAACCTTAGAATTTCAGTTCCCAATAATGCTGTTTTCTTGTGGGTCAACAGTACGAATCCCTGAAAAGCCTGGTTGCTTTTAAAACCTCTGTAAACTTGTAAGTCAGCCTCTTTCATAGATTGATTTTTTGGTCTCTGTTTGAGGAAATGACCGTGTTAACCACAAAAACAATTCCCGAAAGATCTCACGCTTGAAAAGACCAAGGGGGAGAGAGAGAAGGAAAGTTTCACTTTGCATTTGCCTTTTTCACCCAACTTTGCAGGAGTTCAGGGACGGACATATGGTGCAGTATGCACTGTCAGTAAAATGACAGCTACTCTTTCACCCTTGGGCAGCAAATGGAAATGTGGCTGGTTTATAAGCCAAATTCTAAAAATAACAAATGTTCCTTTAACATGGCAGAACAGTGTGACTCATGCATCATTCTGACATAAACATGACATCCGTTGCAGTCAAATCATTATGTCCAAATGCTGAAGTCAGATGCAGTTTGACCATTTTCAAAATTACTTATCAATCTTTCAAAAATATTTAAGCGCCAGGAGGAAAAATAGCAGCAATCTGGAGATCATTTGCCAAATATTAGATGCTGGTTTTATTAGGGACTGAAATCTGAGCTATGAATTCAATCACTGAAGTTATAAACATGTTAAAAACAACCCACAATCAGCCCTGTCATGCTGATGATTATATAAACTTAAACGCTTGGGCAACTTAATAGCTTATTTAACGGTTAATGTACTGAAGTGCATGGGGTACCTATTACTGCCATAAATTGACTACAGGACACCGAGTAAGCAAGTAGCAGCCTCTTTGCCTTACTTTTCCATCTATAAAGTGGAGATGGTGATAATACTTTCTATGTGGTCAACGTGTTCCCTTCTAAGCAGGAACTTTCACCATTAGCTTGCCAAAACTTATGTATCTAAAATGAATGCGAGTAGTTACAGCTAATTATCCAAGATAGCCTTGTAGTGAATGGGAAGGGATAGGCACTCTCAGGGACAGCTCTCAGAGAAAATGAGATGAATCACCTTCTGGAAGGATCTCCAGCTGGCTATCAAATGAGTCCAGGCAAATGGTTTAGACCTGTATTTTTCAGCTAAACTGAAAAGTTCGGTCAGCTCTGGCAGCCTGGGGGGATGAGGGCTGAAGCAGATGGCCCCAAGGAGAATCATTCCCTGCAGTGGACCGGTCTCCAGCAAACCCTGCTGCCGCATCCAGAACAAGCAGGACACTAAACGGAATGTGCCGGTGGTCCCAGCGGTGATAATTTGGTCCTGCAGAGCTGTTTTACACCCCAGCATGCACTGGAGTGACCAGCACTGAGAAGGGTGGAAGGGAAGACCGAGGAAAGAAAGTTGGACTTTTGTTGGTTTGTGACACCAGGAACAACACAGAAATATACGCTACACATTCAGTCGAATTCTCTCCGTATTGTAATTACTGCTTCCACTTTTTGCCATCCCACTGAACAAAAGTGTAGACGCAGGAAGCAGAGCATATTTTATTACCGTACCAACAAGACTGTTATTACTGCTGCTAGGAGTTGTTTTTAGCAGCCTGACATAATTAAGCAATTAATACACAGATGTAACCAGCCTTTCATGTATCCTATTCCACTTCCTATAACATAGCCTGGGCTGTGTCATCATGTCAAATTTTTGCTTCACAAAGATGTTTTTTCAGAAAACCTTCTATTTTGATAATGGGATTTATTTCTTTATTTATTTTTATATTACTAGGCAAATGCAAAAGCCCATGAAATTAGACTAACTTCAAAGCAATTTAAGGCAAAGTAGACCTGTGAAAGCAGTTGTTTTACTTTGGGCTAGAGTTTGATGCAGCAGTGAAAGGAAGGCTCCAATACCTTCTTACAGAGCCACAGACACCAGCCGCTACCATAAAACAAGGGCCCAAGCATCCTGGGCTGGATGCTCCCGTCGGTTCAACAATAATGTATCGATGTCTTCTACTGACTTCTAAATAAGACACGTAAAACCGAGGTAAGAAGAAATTAATGCATCATGAAATGCTGGGGTTTCTGAGCGCAGGTGGAGGCTGAGGCAAGAGGCGAGTCCTGTGTTCCTCACTGATGACAATGCAGAATTGTGTGTCCTCAGATGTGTCTTTTATCCATGTAGCCTCAAAAAGTGCATGTGAGGAAGTTCAGCCTGAGAGAGAAGGACTGAAATGTACTGACTCCCTGTGAGGGGGACATTCAGCAGAACTTTCTATATTACAGCACTGTCCAGACTCCTCTTATGTGAGCCACTGGGCAAAATAAATAGGAAGGAGTTCCGCAGAGAAATTTCCAAGATTTTCCAAAATTCTTCCAAAGTTCTTCCAAATTCAATTTCAAAATATGTGAGATAAAAAAAAAAATAAAATATGGAAGCAGGGGGGAAAAAAAAAGTCTCAGGTTCCAAAGCAGGTCAAGAAAAATTTTAGGAAAATAAAATTAAGCAGTCTCCTTGTTTTCACCCCCTGCATACTGACCCTCATCAATTTTTTCCTTCATTTTGGTGCTGAAGTGGCAACCATGTTTTATTTTTCAGAGTGTAAATCACTTACCATGGGATCCTTCGATGAAGTCCTCAGAGTCATACAACAAAAAGTTTTATCTGGTATCTGGCTTTAATTACCATACATGTTAACATACTACATCGACAGTGGCTTTTTGAGCAGCACAGCTTTTTTTGGCTCATGGTAAGTAAAGAGCTGAAACCCTTCCGGCATATAATAAATTAACCAACTGCACAAATAAACAGCTAAAAGCCAGACATGAGGAGCAGCTCCATAACATATGTGAGTCCCGTTTCCAGTCTGAGGAGCTAGGTTCTTTCAGGAAAATTTTTCACAATAGAGGTGACAAAAAAAGAAGAGTCCAAAACAGAACATATCAAATAAATTCAAGCCTGAAAAGAAAAGGTGCCTGGACTCTTTCACACTACTGCTTCCTCTAAAAATTTCCTTTTCCTGGTGATGTCTTTTTATGCTGTCTTTGATAAACACAATTAACGTAGTATGTCGTTGTATCCATACAAGCTGTTTTGCCAGGCACACAGCTACTATCAAGATGTCTAATTCAGCAAGGTAAGCTTTAACAACAATTTCATCAATTCCTGGAGTTTTCTGTCTGATGAAAATCATGCAGCATCCTTCTTATGTCTGGGACTCCAGAGCTGGACACAGTACTGCAGGGGGGTTCTCATGAAAGTGGAGTAGAACTGGCCACGCTTCTTTTGATGTGATTGGTTTTCTGGGCTGCAAGTTCATATTGCTGTGTCGTATTGAGATTCTCGTCCACCAGCACCCCCAAGTCCTTCTCCTCAGGGCTGCTCTCAAGCCATTCTCTGCCCAGCCTGTATTTGTGCTTGGGATTGCCATGACCCAGGTGGAGGACCTTGCACTTGGACTTGTTGAACTTTATGAGCTTTGCACAGACCCACATCTCAAGCCTGTCAAGGTCCCTCTGGATGGTATCGTGTCCCTGAGGTGTGTCAACCGCTCCACACAGCTTGGTATCATCAGCAAACTTGCTAAGGGTGCACTCAATCCCACTGTCCATGTTGCCAGCAAAGATGTTAAATAACACTAGTCTCAGTAGCGACCCATGAGGAAGCCCACTCGTCACTGGTTTCCACTTGGACATTGAGCTGTTGACCACAACACTTTGAGAGTGGCCATCCAGCCAATTCCTTATCTACTGAGTGGTCCATCTGCCAAATCCATGTGTCTTCAATTTAGAGACAAGGATATCTTGTGGGAAAGTGTCAAATGCTTTGCACAAGTCCGGGTAGATGACATCAGTTGCTCTTCCCTTATCCACCAACGCTGTAACTCCATTGTAGAAGGCCATCAAATTTTCCAGGCATGATTTGCCCTTAGTTGTTGGCAGTCATCAGTCACTTCCTTATTTTCCATGTACATTAGCGGAGTTTCCAGGAGGACCTGCTCCATGAACTTTCCGGGCACAGAGGTGAGAGTGACCGGCCTGTAGTTCCCCAGGTTTTCCTTTTTCCCTTTTTAAAAATGGGGGTTATGTTTCCCCTTTTACAGTCAGCAGGAATGTCACCGGACTGCCACAATTTCTCAGATATGACGGATAGTGGCTTGGCAACTTCATCTGGCCGTTCCCTCAGAACCTGTGGATGAATCTCATCAGGTCCCATGGACTTGTGCACCTTCAGGTTCCTTAGATGGTCTTGAACATTATCTTCTCCTACAGTGGGCAATATTAGACACATTATGGAGACTATGGTTGTCCACAATGTCCAAAAAATGGACTAATGAAATTTTCAGGTCTGAAATAAAGAAGAAAGTAGTGATTGGTGGAGGTTTGTGATGTAAGAGGACTGGGACCCGTAGAACACATCTATGATACTACTTGAGCATTGATGCTGTCAAAAAAGATGGGGAAAATATACAACAATGTGGGCAGTGAAACTTGAAAACTGCAGCCACTTTATAGATTTGCACTTCTTCTTTCCATGGTCTGAAATGTCTCCAAGGTCAGTATTGCTTCACTGGCATTATTTGTGTTGGGATTTTGTTCACCTTGTCTAAAATATTAATAACTAGCAAGTGATCCTGAGAATGCTTGAGGCCGAGGTGTTAATTGAGATGGTGAAATGGGATCTCATCATCTAATAACAATACACAGGGAAGTTTCCTGTCTCCACACAGGTTCCCCTAACAAAGGGAAAAAATTGCCCTCTGTTCTTATACAAGCAGTTACTGGTTTATATTTTCTGACACACAAATCCACTGGGAATTTGGTGCTAGTCAAAAGTGTTAGTTTCATGCTCCATTCTTGAAAAATGCCATGTCCTTTCCAATCTTTTATATTTCATCAAAAACCAACATTTTTCAGTTTCCTCTGTCTAATTTATAAAAAGACTTCCTTAAAATAAAATTACTTGCATTGATTTGCTTGTAGACCCACTGTTAACAAGATTTGCTTCATTACAAATGATTAGCAGAAGTCCAATCGTTGCTCTGTAAGCAATAAAATTTAATTTATCACTTCAATAAGACTACTTTGCAGGATGCCAAACAGTGGGAAATTTTTAAATCAGGAGAAAAAGAATGCATTTTCTTCATATAGCTAATGACTGAAACTTTTGATGTCTTTTCTGTAGAAAAGAAAAATATAAAAATCCACTTTAATTGGAGTGCCATTATAAAGGGTAACTATCCTTGATGTCTTTTGTCTTTGATGATTATTGGTCTTTTAAGACTGCAGATACTGGATAAAAGTGTTTGCCTTTTATTTATGGACCAAACTACAAGGACATATTTCATTCTTCTGTGAAAACAGATCATCCAAATAATCTGAATATCAAAAGAAATATTAGCATCTAAAATTCATCTCCTGTGCACTCATGTCTAGTCTAGGAGCGTCTCTTTTCTCATTTTTCCTGACATGGGTTTCTTGGGGATGCATAAGGTTTATGATTTTTCAGCAACTTAATTTAAAAAAAGAAAAAAGTAAAGCAAGAAGTTTTCCTGAACAGGTACCACAAACTATCGTCAGAGATTCAGAAATTCCAAGCTTCAGCTTGCTACTGAGAAAGAACTATGACTGCTGCATGAATCGCAAGAGATCACGGTAAACAAGGCTTTGGTACACCAGCTGTGCTAATCAGAATATTATTTTAATTTCGTGGAAAGCTTTCAGAAACAATATACTATCATTCATCTAGGATTTGTTTGAAGTGGAGAGTTTTATTGCTTTGTGTGTGCAAAGCCACTTTTATTTCACGTGGCACCAACTTCACAGCGTGCAATAAAGTGTTTATCCTAGTGTAGCTTATTCCTATTTATTGGTATTCTTATGCAGGACTTTTATTTCAATAAATAAATTACACCTCCAACCAAAATAACATTATCAATAAACCTAAGTGTCCAATAGAAGTTAGGTTCTAATGAAGACAGGAGAAGTTCTAACCGAGAAAGTAAAAGTGAGTGATTCCATATATTACCAAAGGATTGTATGAATAACTGGGGTGTTAGAAGTAGCATTACTTCTCTACGTATGAAGAGGCTTGAGCTAGCAACGTTTGCATTGATGGCTGCCTCCAGCTGACCAGCTGAGCTATCGTAAACTTGTGTTAATCATTTGAGTGAAGGAGAAACAATCACCCAAATACTGTCCTGACCTCATTAGGAGTACCCCATACGTGGTTGACCACAAAACCTGATAGGTCTTAAGCCCTATTGCTGCTTGAGTTTTGGTAGTCTAACCTCGACCTCATCCCATTAAAGCTAAATGAATGCATAAGCAGCTCACGGAATCAGAGCTATAGCTAGTGATAACATACGGATAAGTTAAATGACATAAAGTCATCAGAAACCAAAAAAAACCCAACTATTTTCCCTGAAAAAATTAGTCTCCCATTAGGATAGGATTAGGCCCAGCCTAACAGTAGGTGGGGGCACACCAGAAAAGATGATTCAAATGCAGATTTAATCCCAGTGCTCAGTTTATTCTTCCATGAGCAATCAAAGCTCAATGACCACCCACACCCACGCCAGCATCTGAACTTGGTCTGGATTACCCCAAACCACCATTTGAACATGTCAGATCTATACCTAGTCAATACATAAGTGCTGTTAGACAACATTTGTCAAAAAAACAAACTGAAGTAATTTCATAAAAGTGAATTTATGAATAAAATTGGCTGATTTTTTTCAGGTTTATTCACTAAAAAAAATGTTGAGAGCAAATTTGCAGAAGGGAAGGGAAGGGAAGGGAAGGGAAGGGAAGGGAAGGGAAGGGAAGGGAAGGGAAGGGAAGGGAAGGGAAGGGAAGGGAAGGGAAGGGAAGGGAAGGGAAGGGAAGGGAAGGGAAGGGAAGGGAAGGGAAGGGAAGGGAAGGGAAGGGAAGGGAAGGGAAGGGAAGGGAAGGGAAGGGAAGGGAAGGGAAGGGAAGGGAAGGGAAGGGAAGGGAAGGGAAGGGGCCCATCTCTTCCAATCTTTCTCTCCTCTTTATTTCATTCCATGTCCTCTGCTCTGCTCAGAAGGTCTCTTTCTGAAGACATATTGAAAATAAATTTCATATTGAAAATAAATATATGAAGTGAAATTTGGAACAAGCCAAGCAGCAGCAGCTTAGTTTTGTTAGAAACTAGGCTTTAAGACATGCTTTTGGAAATCCTTCATAGCCCCAGGCTGGGAAAAAGGAGCAGGAAGACATAATTGGGGTGAAGGGAACCCCCATTTGGTTTGCAAACTTCTAGCTAAGTTGCAGAGACAAAAACCTGAAAAAAACCCCAAAAACCTTTACTCTTACTGACTGCCCTTTCACTGGTCACCACAGTGCATTGCTACTTGGGATACTGAAAAATTTAATCTCACTTGAAAACCTTTGTCCTGAGAGCAAGATTTTCAAATAAGAATAAATATGCACAAGAAATCCAGCCTTCTGCATAGCTCGCGGAATGGGTAGTGATGGTCCTTTGATGTTCAGTCTCTTGGAAAGCAACTTAGATCACATTTGCCCTTCCTTCTGCCTGTAGCATTGGCTTCTAAGAGAGTTGGCCTGCTTAAATTTTAGCTTTGAATTAAGAAGTTCAGTAAAAGAGCATTAAAATTGGTTCCCAATCTGACTTTGAAAGTTAGTGTTCAACTTCAAAAGGAAATCTAGCTGCCCATGAACGCTGCTGACCCAAACAGCTAGGCAGATGCCGAAAGAAAAGACACTTTATTTTCGTCTTGTGGATATGGAGAGAGGAAATGAGGAATCAAATAAGAAAAGTGAATATGAGAAGGGAAATTTGAGAGGAAATAAGACCAAAAAAATAAGTGAGGAAAGAGCACTGCTCTGATGAACACAAAACTAGTTGCAAAACAATCATAACCAAAAAGAAGCTAAAAAAATGCCCTTCGGTGTCACCTTTGAAGCACAGTGTGTCAAACTGGCACCTCTATACCAGTAACAGGATTCATTTTTGTGGTAGGCTACAGGGAAGCGATAGTCAATCAAAAGTTTTATTACCATTTTCTCCTGCTCCTCAGACATCTCTTGCCCTCTCTCCTCTTTTTATCAACACATTACAAGATACTTGTGCAGAAGAGTGGCAATTTATTGGCTCCAACTAGGTTGGTTGACATCACTTCTAACCTGAAGAGCTCTGAATCACCTACTCCTCAACCGGAAAAACGCCTCCTCTCTGTGCAACTCAATTGCTGTCCAAGTGTCCCATAAAGTGGACACGTGCTTCCAACCCACGAGATGGACACCTCACATTTTGTAAGAGCTTTTCCTTTTCAGAGGTCACCCCTCACCCGCTGACGGCAGGAAGCACTGCAGAACCATTTGCTGGAGCTGTAAGACTCAAGCAGGAACATATTTGTCTGTTCCGTCCTCCTGGGTTATTCCTGATGGATGTGACTAAGCAGATGGATGACTGGAAGAGTGTGAATACGTTTTATAGCTGTATATTTAATGGGTGTCTATGTCAGTCTGAAGAAATCAATGCAGTAAATATTTAATCTGAAAATTCTATTAACAATACACCAGCTAAAGATTATTCCTGACTGTTGGAGCACTTCTTGAATACCTGAACACTTAAGTGTCTCAGGATACTTTAGAGACACACAGAATCGCCAACTAGTGCAGACCCAGTGGTTTTGGTTTTTTTTCCAAATTACCCGTGTGTAGTCTCATCCTTTCACACCAAAATGCAGTAAGAACAAAACTGACAATGGTGGAAGACTTGATGGGTACAACGGGTACCCAGTGTGGCATGGCATGAGCCATCTCAAGCCTGAAAGAAACACATCAGTTGGAGATGCATACAACGAATATAGCAATATCTCTTCCTGACCCAAACAGATACACAAGTGTAGCATCTACTTTGTCAGTAACTTGTGTGGGTTGGTGTTACCTTAGAGAGCTGTGTTCCTGCTCTCCTGTACAGTACAGGCATATCCTGAGCTGTGTAGCAGTTTTTTTTAAATGCATCCCATTTTAAGGACTGTTTAGGAATACTCGGAAAAACACTATAACGAATTTTCAGATAGAAGCAGGTATTGACCCTCCTTTGGCTCTATTGTAAATGTTCAAGCCTGGCTTTGCAGAAGTATTCCTGAAGCCCAAGCTAAATGACACTAAGAAAATAAACAACATTGCCTCTCTGACAGTGAAAATGGAAGAGAGAAGAATCATTCACAGGGGAATAGTGAGGAAGTGAGGAAGCTGTAGAAGGTAGGAGAAATAGTGACAAATTATGTGCCCGTGTTCTTCCACCACAGACCATGGCCAACATTAGCAACAGCAGAGGCATCCTTATGCAGGCTGCAGGGACAGTGATCATTCTGAGTCCTGTGAGCCAATGGTCAAATCCGTTTCTGCCATAATGTGCCTAGGAAAAAGAGATACGTCATGAGGGTCAGGTTTCTGGAGCATCCAAAGGGACTATCAAAAATTATAAATCCCTGAGTTGCACAAAAGAGTAATCATTTACAGCTTAAAGCAGTAGCATGGTATGTGTTACCTGGGCTTTTCTGAGCCAAGCGGCAAGTCGGAATGAAATATCCTTGAGAAGAGAAAACCAAGGCCTTTGATGGAGATCAGACCCTTCCTGTGCTTGTTTTCCTGAACAGAGGATGACTGAAGCAGCTGGAGATGTGGTATCTCCCAGACGGCAGCTCCAGACCTCTGTCAGCCATCACCTGAGTTTGAAAACCTATTTTCTCACAACCTCCCAGGCACTAGAGGTGTCCAGGTTGGGAGAAGGGCTTCTTCTGTGATTCAGAGCTTTGATCTGTTCTCCATTTCAGTTACATTTTCCTGAAAAGTGTAACCCCTCCCCTGGCTGCCCACTCTCCAGAACATCCAATACACTGAGCACCCACCTACCTGCCTTTGCTCTGTAGGAAACACACATGCGAAGGCCAGGTCGGACGGGGCTGAGCAGCCTGATCTAGTTGAAGATGTCCCTGCTCGTTGCAGGGGGGTTGGACTGGATGACCTCTGAAGGCCCCTTCCAACCCAAACTACTCCATGATTCCATGGTAAGTGGGGCCAAGGTTTAGCTCAGCTTCAGCAACGTTTAGTATATGCCCTGCAACGAGGCCTAACTCTGTACCATCCAATCCAACAGCCCTTTAATTCAGGACTTCAATTTCTCAACTACACTTTTTTTTGATACATGCTTCTTTTACACCAAAAGGTTTGGGACAAAAGCTTTTGCCTGTTTTATTTCTGCTGGAAAATAGGAATAGAAAATCACCTACCCATGCACACAATATATCATCATCCTTTTTTGACGTGATAATAAATTTCATTAAAAAATAATATTTTTATTTTTAATACTTGATGTGTCCCAGAAAAACAAAATTTTATTTGATTTGCAGCTACATAAGGGATGGATTTCACCCATTTTATGGTATTTCTTGTCACCATGCAAGGTAAAACATTCCAATAGAAACATTTTGTAACTTAAGCTATGTAATAATTAAATGTAAAATCTGCAAATAATTAAATCTAGGAATTTCTGACTTAATTGTGGCAAAGGTAGATATGGCAAAATGGCAGTCAGGTTTTTTGCTTAGCAAAATAGAGTATTAAAACACGATCAAGTTTTGCAATACAAAATGAATGAAATGTAATTAGCTTATTTGAACCTTTCAAATCTCTCTTTTCATACTTCATCCCAGTACTTTTCCATTTGTTATTTTTACAGAACCATATTAATGGAGCTCCAATTATTTTTAATCATCGTCATCTGAATAATTTACCTAAAATCTTTCAGTCTGGTTTTCCTGTTCAGACTATTTATAAAGGGTATGCAAACACTCTGTGAATTTAAGAAATACGGCATGTGCTAAGAGCTAAGCACAAATGTCTTCCAAGTGTGTGTGCAAACACAAAAAGGACCGATGTTTGAGGAAAGCCATCCTTCAAGGAATTCATTCACAGGGACCTTCTACCTCCCTGAAAATGGAACAAATTTAAATAAATAGAACTTTCTGACTTTTTGCCCATTTTCTGTCTTGCAGACATTACCCTGAGGACTGAATAACTGGTCTCTGTTTCCTGCTGCACAAAGGCAGAGGACCGGCTTGGATGAGGGTCTCATGAGACGTGGAGATGGCACATCATCCGTGTGTCCTGCCCACCAGGTCAGCAGCTGGTGTGGAAATCCCTCAGCACTGCAAGCCTCCTATGGTATTTCCCATGGGAAGATAGTGATAGAATCAGAAATGGGGCTGCAAAATCTTCATCTTGCCAGAAGATGTGTTTTGCAACGTGGCTCCATATTTTCTTGATCTTTTTCTTGCAGCACTCCGAGGAGCAGCATTATCATCAAAAAATGCATGTTGTTTTTTAAGTGAAAAATGAAACACACGAAGCCATTGGCTGCCAGCCAAGAAGGGAAAACCGGGATAGCAAAGTAAAAGGAGTTTGTGGGCTTCACCTCTCCTAGAAAGAGTAGTTGGATCTCAAATATGGTTCTGTCTGAAATGTCACCTGGACACGTACTCAGTGGAATTCCAGCTGGAGTATGCAGACAGAGCTGGTGGGAAGGCACAGGCGGCTCTGGGCATAGCAACATCCCAGGACTGCAGAGAGCTGGGAAATCCTCACAGAAAATCACTGGCTCGCTCACACTACCAAATGCCAGAGATGAAAAATGCCATTTGCTGCAACCCAGAGCCCAATACCTTCAACTCTAACTTGGCGCAAGCGCTGCCTGAACAAGAGAGAGGTGCAAAGTTTGCGACTAGCAATAGTTTCAGGGAAATAAACATATAAAACCCGCTGGAAATGACAAATAATGGCCACAGCGGCCCATAAGGGCATTTTTTATTACGTACCAAGTCAGGCACTTTTTGTCAAAGCTGGCACAAAGAGGAAGGGGTTGTGTGAGGCAGGAAAAGGCATGACAGCATCAAACACACTTGTATTCTCTATTACAGGGGAGTGAAGCTCATTTCTTTAAATAAGATTACCAAGCCAGATCATTCTTGACACAAGACAAATACCTTTATCTTAACATCCAGCAAACTTCTTGAACCAAGGGAGCACATGGCAGGAAAACAGAAGAAATGCACAAGGAAAAATGCCTGCTAATTATCCCCCTTGTGAGTTGAAAACCACATTAGATTCAAAAAAAAAAAAAAAAAAAAGATAACGACCTGTCAAGGTTGCCCTGATCGAGACACAGTGAAACATAAAGTCTCTTTATTATAAACAAGCCTGGAGCCTACTCAAACTGTTACCGCATTTGGAAATGTCAACCTGCCTTGTCTTCGCCATCGATTTACAAGCAGTTATTATTGACAACCCTGGTGAAGATCGCTCTTCTCTTTTTTCCTAGCACAGCATCTCCCACTGCCTTGATTACGATCTTCAGGGCAAGTACTAGCACAGATAGGAAACTGTAATGCTAAAATAATCACAGATTTCAAACTGAAGTTTTGAAAAAGCCACAGCAATTTGGTCTCAGAGAAGTTGTTAAATGAGGATAAAACCATAACTCTCCAAGGCAGATATTCTGAAATTTGTCTGTCCACAAATATGACAAATGCCATGAGAATAGGCTTAAAAAATTTAATTTGAAGTCCACTGTTTTCAGAGTCTCCAAGGAATGGAAAAGTAACTTACACTTGAGAAAGCTTCGTTATAACTCCGCTGTTGCTACATGAAAATAGCTGTACATTTTTCATCATGCTGAATTTACATTTTGCAACAACCTGCCAGGATTAATACTGATTCAGGGATAAATGCATTGTGCATGGGGTAGCATTTTGTCAAAAAACCAGACTTAGCATCTCTTTGGCAGAGACGGCCGTCATTTTTCAGTGCTCACCCTTCATTACAAGAGTCCTGCTGTTGTTCTAACACACATTTTATTTAAAAATGACCCATTGGAGTTTCACATGTACAACTGCATTGCATCTCATTAGAGTCAAGCCACTGCATGCCAGCCCCTGGAAGGGGAACGGGCAGAAAATGGGAACTGACAGAGCAGACGTTTCTGTACATCCCTCTTGTTGCCCCCCTTCTCACGAGAGTTCAAGGCACTGTGCTTATTAAACATCTGCCTTACAGTAAGCAGTATGTTTTATTAATGTTACAAATGCTTCACATTATTCATAAATAAAGAATAGATTCATTTTTTATGAATTCCCCATGATGAGGATTTTTCTGTCTTGTTCAGGCTCCCGCTCAGACTTCAAAATGTCTTTTCTCTCCTTTGACAAGGTCTGTTTGACAAAGGCAGAAAGTTGTCCTTCAAGCTAATAAGTCACACAACCGTAAGCACAGGGAAAGAGCATGTGTTCTCCGTTACATATTCCTAATCAGCAAGACACTTCAAATAAGTTACTTTATGCAACACAAAAATGACCTTGGATTATTAGTTTGACTCATATTTTATGTTGTCAGCCTGCAGAATTTCGATTAGAATTGAGGGTTCAGGAAATCACTACATTCGATCCATCGACTTCTTACAACCCTGAAAGTTATTGTAATTTAAGCAGTATAAGAACAGGAAGAGGACTTTTGCGGTATCACTTTAGGAAACTAGGTCCAGGTTATTTATAATAAGTAAGGGGATACTTGTAATTTATTTTCCTCTCAAAGTATTCGCATCTGACTGAAGTCTTTCTCATTCTGAAAAGATTTATACAGCTGTCACAGCAAAAATTGGCTACAGAATTAACAGGCCAAATATTCTGTCCTTTTTCTATCCAGGGGGCTGAATGTGCTACTCCCAATCTTTCCTGTTTTGGAGCCAAATCTGCACCTGATTAAAGGTGCCATTTTGTAGAGGTTGGGAAGGTGATGGAAGGAGCTTTTTTCCTGGACAGGATTGTTTTCAGGTTGGCAATAAAGACTCCCAGTAAACTCCTCCCGCCCCAACTGGAAGCTGGCGTGAGCTTTGCACATCGGTTCTCTTACGTCTTCCTGTACGTACCACAGGAATTCAAGAATTATCATCAGAGCAGTTGTGCTGGTAGTCCAATATACTCTGCTTGTCAGAGGCTGTGGCCAGCTGTGGCAATAAATCCTGTAGCCAACCAGGAGTGGAGAACAGACACCAGGGACCCCGAGCTCCGAAAAGTTAAAGGTGTGCCTCTCGTAGCATCCACGTGCTTATTCCCACGCTGACTTTGCCCTGCCAGGCATAAGCCTGCCATTCTCATAACTTCCTTTAATGCTAATTTCCCCCTTTTTGTTAATGTCCATTACTATTAATCCCAAATAACTTTGTAATCCTGAAAAAAGATGAGGTTTTTTTACACCACCTTACTCTCCGCTGGTCTTTATCTTCAGCAATATCGTATGATAATGAGTTCCACAAAGGAGTTACAAGTTCTGTGAGAAAGTCTGCTTTTCAGTTTTTCATCAGCTTGTTTAATAGCACGATGCTAGATCTGGCTTCAGCTATCTATACCAAAGGCACATCTCTGACTCTGCAAAATATAAGGTTTGGTTTCCTCTCCTTGCATCGTTAGACATAGAATCATTTTTTCTTCAGACAGGAATAAACGTGAAACTTCCTGCAACAGGAAATTGAGTTAAAAAAATCCTCCTCTGCAGCTTCTAAGAATTTCCAGTTCCAGCCCAAAGGTGCTCCTTTTCTGGGAATATGAAACAATTATCAAAATAATAACAACAGAGGCACAGCAAAAGACGATTCTCTGTGGCCTGCGACTGAAAGTCATTCCCCGTTCTGCGCTCAGCTCTGGCCAGATTTATCACTTTGGTTTATTAGCAAAAACAGGCAAATGAAGAGGAAAATGTTTCTTCTTTGTTAAAGGTACATACTACCGCTAAATTCAGGCAAGTATTTCTACGCTATTTGTCTTCAAGATGTTGTCTAAAAACATCTTTTTTGATCTTTTCTTTGTGTGTGTGTACTGTTGTGCGCTGTTGTGACACAGAAAAAGCATTTTGCCAGAGCATGATTTCATTGATCTTGGACTTTCAAGGTATTGTTTGATTTCTCAAGAAAAATGAACTTTGCTTTTATCCTATCACAACTTTCTTACAGCCATTACAAAAATATTGGGAATTAATTTGCTTTTCCATTGCCTCAGGAACTAGATAAATATCTTTAAAGTTTCAATTCTGCCTACACCCAAAAAGTGTGTAAGGCTGGGCAGATATGTTCAGGCAAGATATTACAGTCCACTGACCATTATCCTGAAAGGCTTTAAGAAATGGTGGGAAAATAGAAAGCAGTCATTTTGACATTAATTGGCATCAATTGGAGAACATTTAGATCAAAAGGAAATACTTGAAAAGCAATCCCAAGAACAGTCAGCATGGTTTCTTCTTCTGCAAAACAAAGCCAATCTAATTTGTCCCAATTATTCAAAGCTATCCTAGAGTTGGGCAAATCTTCTGGATTTGTGAACTTCTGAGACCACTTTCTAGATTCGTAAAAACCGATTAAGCCCCATGAATGGATTTGTTAAAATGCAAATAAAGCTGAAATAATTTTACTTGCAGACTAAGGCCAAATGACAACATGAGTATGGAGGCTGTGATCTTCAGCAGCTGAACACTTGGTGATTTTGTTATGTTTCATACGCAGGGTATGTGCTTGAGGCACCACAGTCCATTCAGCAATCCTTACATTCCCTCTACAGCGGCAGGTGAAGAGCCCTTGGTTTTCCAGCCAGTCCAAACTACTCTGCCGCTTCCACAAATTTTGTGAAGATGCCAACTTATTAACACAGCATTTCTTTACATTAATGATGTTACCGCTTACTGAGCTAATACCAGAGCCCCTACATGGAGCCCCATGAATAGTAACTCTGAGTCCCCCTTGGAGCCAAAGCTTGATACAGGTTTCTCTTGGTCTTCCTCACTCAAAGTTTGATGATGTCAGTCTTTTCCCAACAGATCGGCTTTGTATTAGTGAACTTATCAAAGCTGTGCTGGGTCTGAAAGTCTCTCTCAGGCCACATCTCAACAATCATATGTCTTCCTCAGCCATTCCCCCACTTATGAGGCTGGCTTGTCCTATAGTCACCATGGTCCCTGTCTGTTTTCAAATAGTCCAACCTCTTTGGCAGCATAGCTCTTCTTCTCTGACAAGCAAGGAAGACAACTTGTAGCCAGATCTTTATCTGCAGTAGAGAAAGATCAAGGTGGGGAATGCCCTTCCCTACTTGCAATGACAAGGAGATTGTGACAGAGAGTACAGGTTGAATTTCTCTGTTCTGTTTCTTCTGTTAGGAAGACGTTGCCTCTGTCACGTATCATTAACAGCTTCACCAATACTGCTCAGGTCAAGGGGTAGTTTCACTAAGCATTAGAGGTGCAATCTCAGCCAAGTTAACCAAGTGCCTTGAAAAACTCTCATTCAACTACAGCTCTGAAAAATGTTTCAAATTCAGGACACACGGTTCATAGAATCATAGAATCATTTAAGTTGGAAAAAAACCTTAAGATCACCAAGTCCAACTGTTAGCCTAACACTGCCAAGTCCACCACTAAACCACATCACTCAGCACCATGTCTACATGTCTTTGAAAAACCTCCTGGGACAGTCACCCAACCACTTCCCTGGGCAGCCTGTTCCAGTGATTGACAACCCTTTCAGTGAAGAAATTTTTCATAATATCCAATCTGAACCTCCCGTGTTTCAATTTCGATTACCTGATGTGAAAACACAGAGGAAATGGAACAAAACTATTCCCAGAGATGCACAGGAAAACTCTGTGAGACAACAGATGCAAGTGGGAACATGGGAAATTAGGGTGGCGGGCTTTTGTTTGTTTGTTTTACCATGCAGGTGGTCAAATATTAGAACAGTTTGCCCACAGAGGTTGTTGAATTTCCAGTCTTCTAGATGGTTAAAGCTTGAACAGGAAAGGCCCTGAGCAATGTCATCTAGCTGGCCCTGCTTTAAGCAGGACCTCTGTGCAGAAGGCGCCCCTTCTGAACTAGAATGCTGAATGAATCAGTGATTTTACATGTCTTGATGAACTGTGAACTGAGACCGTGTAGAGAAATGGATCTGGTAACATTTTTTCCATGCATAGGTCACAATAAAAGATTATGCATGTATCTCATACAAATTTGCAGTGATATTTTGTCCTTTAACTTCCTTTTCTCTTTCACTGTTCCTGAAGACCAAAAGAAGGACTATTAATGATAATAATTTTATAGCCCTAACACATCTTCTAAACCACATCTCCTAAACCACGTCTCCTTTCAAAATGTGTTGTTGTTCATATATTTCATTTCTAAATTTGCTTATCACCCTTTTATCTCATGTTCTGAAAATAATTCAGAATCAGAAATGCCTGGTGGTGCTATCATTATCATCATTTATAATCAACTTCCTTTCCCCCCCACTACTCAAATAATACAGCAGGAAAAATGAGAGCAGTTCAGGATTACTGCAAGCATTATTATAATGAAAAATTCACCTAGAGCTAAATCCATTAAGGAGTCAAATGCCCGTGCCCTCACTAAGAGTCTCTGTGTGTAACAAAGTCCCAAACTGATTTTCTCAGACTCCAGTCACTCATCTGCTAGGTCATGCTGCAGCACCCATGGACTAGGAATACAGTCTCCTACAGACCTGCTCTGGGCCAGGACTGCCAAGGTCTGAGGGTGCTGAAGATCCAACCCTACCGGAGCCATGAACAAGGCAGTGAACCCTCCCCACCACATCAGATACTACAGACTGTCTCAGGGAGTACCGACCAACCAAACCCACGCCAGACGAAGAAGGAGAGTTCAGCTTTTCCAAAACAATCTGTGATTAGGACAGACACCTCAGAAGCTACAGGTCTACCTGGTTTCTCCCCTGAGGCAATTAGTCAAATCACCAGGGAAAGCTCTCTTTTGCCATGATATCAAAGCTGTTCTGCTTTATATAGTGTAATTAAATATTGCTGAGCCACATGGCAAGTAAGAAACTGAATACGTCTCTATAGTAAAGTGTTTAGGGTGCTCCTATGGCCATGGATTAGTCATACTCTACTCCCCTTATAGGAACGTAAATCCTGTTTTTCCATTGTCGTTGCTGTAGGCTTGAGGACATATTTGGTCTGGATGTCATCTCTACGTTGCTCCCTCATAATGACTTCAGTCCCCAAATTGATTTGTCCTAACTGTAGTAGGACTAATGTATTTTTCAGTCGTACCTGGAGATGCAAAATGTTCATCAGCAAACAGATGGCTGCCATCATTTCCACCAGTTGTTGTTGTTACCTTCTCGTCTGCACGTGATTGACTTTGGCCAGATGCCCTGGTTGCCTGCAACCATCCAGAATGCACTCATGATCCAAAACAAACTTTCATGACCTGACACTTTATTGATAAAAGCAAACTTGCAAGGAATTTAAATATGCAGCGTTTGTGACCTGTTTTGATCCTTTGAAACATTTTGGTAAGTATCTCTCTGTGAATGCCAGCTGCATTTCATGCTTAATCTAATTCAGATCTGAAACTAGCCAAATGAAAGATATGTGATTTACCTAAAACAATGAAAACCAACTGGAGTAATAACCTTGAAACCATGAAACAATCTATAATAAACAGGATGTTTTTATTGTTGTAAATTTTCTTAAGTGTATAATTGGCTTATTTTCCAAGTACATTTTCCCATTTTCTTTAAATAAGACATAAAGTGAGATTTGTACTGCCTAATTTAGGTGTCTAAATTGACAACAATATTTCATGTTTGAGTTTAGGAGGATTATTTGTGACTTAGAGCTAATTTCCAGGTGGCCTGACCCTATGATGGAAGGAATGGATGGAAATAATTGCAATGCCGATATTAGGCAGACTGCCTATTTGAAGTCCGTAACACATCTGCCAAAACTGCTGCTCTCAGGTCATTATGTATCAGTAGAATCAACTTTTTTCCTCCTTTTTTAAAGCTAGAACTTTATTAAATGAAGTCTTCCCTTTCATCTAATTTTGTCAAATATACCTCATTAGTAGAAGTTAATAGACTTACATGACATTTTGAAAATTAAAGCTCATAGCTTGTATAGCGACATGTTTGGATTTGTGATGAAAACAGTGTTGTAACACAGGGATATTTTAGTTATTACTGAACAGCTTCTGTTCCTCACATCACCCTGCCAGCGAGTAGGCTGGGGGTGCACAAGAAGTTGTGATGGTATAGGGCTGGGACAGCTGACCACAGAGATATTCCGTACCGTATGACATTGTGCTCAGTAGGGGAAGAAGGAGGAAGGGAGGATGTTTGGAGTGATGGTATTTGTTTTCCCAAGTAGCTGTTAGTCGTGATGAGCTCCTGCTTTCCAGGAAATGGCTGAACACCTGCCTGCCAATGGGATGCAGTGAATTAATTTCTTGTTTTGCTTTGGTTGCACGTGCAGCTTTTGCTTTCCCTCAACCCATGATTCTTTATCTCAGCCCGTGAGTTTTTGTACTTTTACCCTTCTGATTCTCTCCCCCATCCCACTGCAGGGGGTGGCGGGTGAGCAAGTGGCTGCATGGTGCTTAGCATACTACTAACGTTAAAATGCAACAATATGGAATTTGTGGAAGTTACATGAGCATCAAGTTTTACATATATGAGTTTCTTCACAAGCTTTTGATGTGAAATGGTACCATCCTGCTTTAACACGAGCTGCAGCTGCTGCTCATTATGGTTAGAATAAAACAATGGCCACAAAAGCCAGTAAAGTGAACAACTTCTGTAGCTTCAAGCTTCTTATGGATAAGGAAATTTTTCTTCCCATGTTCTGTGCCCTAGTCAAGCTCAAGTGCTTGTCTATAAGAGCTTTCAAATGCTCTTACAGAACTGTGAGGCAGCACAGCTTGGACACCAGGTTTAAGAGCACAACTTCTCTCTCTCACCAACCATGAAAACTGAGGACAATTACACTCCTAAATCAGGAGAAACCTTTTGGTGGGGGAAGCTGAGGAAGCCATTTTAGATGGGGTTTCTTCCTCTTCTGTCTGTGCTGTACCTCATACATTTTGGTGTCCAAGTATAAATGGTTGCAACAGATGTTTTCATCGGGCTGAAAACTAAACAACATCACACACAACAACTACGAGTTGGTATAAGTAAAACAGAATCGTGACAAAAGTTACAGAGCTATTTTGCATTTTCTCATGGAATTGAAATTATCCTAGAAATTTTGTTGGGCTGTGCCAACGGTCCCTTTATTACCTGTGTAAGTTTAAAATTCTACTACGTGACATAAGCCAATAAACTCAGAGTGCGTCATTCCTCATATTTCAGAGGTGAAGTCATTGCACAAGGCTGCACCAAGTGTTATAGAGGAAAGTCACTCCATGCACACTTTAACCGATAGAAAAACTCCAACCGTTTTTGTCAGTCTCAAGATAAATGTACAGTAAAGCCACATCGATCCCTTGTGTATCACATAACAGCTCCTTTCAGTTTGTTTCCCTTGTATTTAATCTATTTGGCTGAGGTGTATTTTCCAAATAGCATCCGTCTCAACCTGAAGACTTCAAGTGATAAAGAATACAAGACTCCCTGGACAGTTTGCTTTGGTGCTAAATTGCTGCCATTGTTAAAAATGCGTGCCTTAATTTGAACATAAATATTGAACCAAATTTCATCTGGCATTGGAGCTGGTTCTCATTTAACATTTCTCTCCTAGGCAGAAAAGTCCTTTTATGCATTTCTCCCCATTCATTTACTTATCTCCTATAGTGCAGTCGCTCTTCTATCTTCTTTTTGACACAGGAAACGAGCTGAGCTCTTTTAGTCTCTCACCTCAAGCCATCTTCTCTGACTTTGCACCATTTTAAGGATTCTGTAAATATCCCTTCCCGTGACCAAACAGAAGGGTCATGAATCCTCACTCCCTGTCACCTGCCTTCCCTGTTTCCTTTGGCTGGAAGGCACGGACGAGCAGTGGCTCTGCGATTACTCCTAGCCCCTTGCAATCTCACATTTGGCGTGAAACCTGGCCCGCATCGTGCATTTCTCTCATTTCCCCCCTGTTTTTTCTTCAAGCCAGGCTCGAGAGTTAACTCCAAAGGATGCTATTTTTCTTAACACAGAGGCAAAGGCAGTGGTTGCCAAGCAACAAGAGCCATAGGAACTTTTTTTTTCTTTCCTGAAAATTTCTTCCTCCCACTCATATTTCTTTCCAATCTGGAAGCTTATAGGTACAGAGTATTTGCATGGAAAAGCAGCCACCTAATGTCCTTTGAATCAAAGCAATGATCAAAGGCTTAAAGGCTGTATCATTAGAGAGTTCAGAAGCATCTGGAATTTAATGCTGTCAGATTTGGCTTGGTGGCAGTCAGAATATTCTGAAATTTTAATGCTGTTTTTCCCATCTCAACATTAGCCAGAAAATGAGACTGAATTATTGAGACCTTATTGATAAAATCCAACATTGAATTTTGAAGATTCTGTCTTTTTTCTTCGTAGAAAAAAAACACAGTTTTAAAGTAGTTATACCACTACAGGACCTCCATGTACTAAAACGGAAAAATACTCTTAACCCCTCTTAATCTTAACCACTCTTAATCTTAACCTTAATCTTAATCTTAACCCCTCTTAATCTCTAACCCCTCTTAATTGTACATCCTTTGGACAACCACATGATGATGACATGTTTGAACTCTCTGATTTTCAGTGCTTCCAAGTTAGCCAGAACACAGGAATTTTACTGCTCAACCTTTACATCACTTGTTAAACATAAACTGCATGAATGGAAACAATTCTGTACTCCTGGACGCAGGTTCATGACCAACTACATCCTGACCCCAGGTCAGACAGAGACCCAAGCATCTGCTGTCACCTGCCCACACCTTGAGTTCTGCAGAAATGGAACCCAAATAGAAAGATCACAGCATACCCCCAGAGTGATCTTGTCAAGTCTGCAGGACTCCCATGGATCCGTTGGAAGATGAATATGCCAAGTCAGGCTGTGGTTACTGACAGGGTCTGTTCAGAAAGAAAATCAAGTTCCTTTTTAAATCTCTCTCCCTGACTGACACATCACAGTGAGATTTCTGTGAAATTCTGTAGGTGCTGTACCTGCATCTGCATTTTAGGTACCTACGCTACACTGCATTGGTAAATGTAACAGTGCAAAGGATTTTTCCAGGCACTGGAATTCAATTATTTATATTATTAAACACTTATGTTTGTTCCCATGCCATCTAGCATTTTCCCAGGGAGAGACTCAGACCCGATCTTTACATGAACACAGGACAGGAAACTATTCCCAGGAGCTGGTTTGGATGCCTGTTTTGGAGAGCATGAGTGTTTAACAAGAGGGATACAGACCTTTTCAATGAACTGCCAGTTGGCCTCAGAACCAGGAAACATTCCCAAGAAAATTTAATTTACTGGTATACTGAACTCTAATGTTTAAACGTATCATTGTGCACAGCTCATATAAATTAAACTTCCTTTAATATGTATGCTCTTTAGATAGTCAATGGGGAGAGATAGGTCACTTTGCTTAATTTTAAGAACCTAAAGCTGGTGGAAGAAGAGGACTCTTCATCTTTTGCTTTCTGTTTAGAAGTCTGGACCTCTCCATTGATCCTCCACACAGCATGTATGTTTGTTCACTCCTATGCTCCCTTCTGGAGTGAACGTTCTCAGCTGATCCAGCTGACGTGCAGTCCAGAAAATTTTGCTCAAGTGATTTCTCATCGAAGAAATTTATGTGATAGAGATCACACCAGATTTGACTCCTGCATTGCCGTGCAGTCCTCAGTCCCAAGAGTCACAGTAGGCTTTGCTCCCTCCATCTCCACGTTCCCTGACATTGTGTGACCTCAGCCCGTGCAACATTTTTGCCGGTGGGATATGAAAATACCTTACTACAGTGAATTAGGTACTTTCAATTCAAACAGACAAACAAGCAAACAAATAAATAAAAGGCTCTTAGGGCTTAAGGGCTCTGAAGAGATGCCAGACAGTCCCTACACAGTACAGCCATGACCAACCTGCTGTACAGAGCCAAGTCTTGAAACACATGGACATAAGCCACTCGGTACCACTGTAGTGGCAGCCAGGGATCACTTGCTTTTGAAAGATTGCTTTATCAGGCGACTGAAAGGCCAGTGAAAATGGGAAGATCAGTTTTTCTTCTTGGGATCCTTGGTGCTAAACGAATACTATCCTAAACACGTCACAGAGGCATGGCAGAATAGAGACTTGAACTCGGGTGCTGTGAGCTCTAATGTAATGAAACAGCGACGACTTGCCATGCCATGCTAGCCTCAGCTAACACCAATTTTATATGCATTGCTCCTTGCTAATTCTATTCAAACTCTAACTGTGACTCTAACACTCCCCTGTAGACATCAGCGTAGGAGATGTCCAGACCAAAGCAGTCAAACATAGCTTCAGAATAACCCAGATAACCACGCTTCACTATAGCCTGTTCTTTTCTCTCCAGGGACAACCATCTTTTGCAGGATGTGATTTCTGTTCTGCACCTGTAGATAAGTTTCATCAGTTCCACGGAACCAACTCTCTCCCAAAGGTTGTATTCCCTCAAGTCGCTTTGTAGGCACAGCTGGAAATACGGTTAGATTTTTGCCTTCAGCACTGACTACACTGATTACAGGTTGGAGAGAAAGTAACTCTTCTTATTTAAAGAGCAAGAAGAGTACATTGTCACAATGTTGAACATGATTTTGCAGAAATAAGGTTTTTAGGACAAGGTTCATCTTTTTTGAACCCCAGGTGAGTCAGCTGGAAAAAGTGGATGGCCTTCATCTGGTGTGATAGGCAACAAAATCCAAGATAGACAGAACGAAATTGCTGTTAGTCCAGCCTCATTATGTTAATCAGTTACACAAAAGAGGACTGTTAGTAGCTCTGGGTTATTGGCAGGGAAAGAGAGAACAGTGAGAAAAAAACATCATTAGTGACTGTAAAACAGAAAGGGGACAGAAAATAGGCTGTAACGAACTCCGTAACTGGTGTCTCTGCTGAGACCATAATTCTTGTAATCCAGTGGTTATGAATTCCTTTTCTAGGCTTGTCTTCAGAAGTAGTTTTTTAGGTTTCCATTGCATTAGGAAGTGAAGTGGTAATTTTGGGGAAAATGTTTTTCCATCGATAACTGCCGGTTTCTATCCTTTGCCAGTCCTCTGCATGAGTTCCTTCTGATGTATAGTCGTTGTTAAGTGTCACCCACACAATTTCCAGGAGGGCATTTTGCGCTCTGCATGACGCATATCAAATTCTGGTGTAAAAGCGTATGAACCATGGGTTTTGCTGGTTGTATTGTAGGAGTACTAATTGTGATGGCTGCGAAGGTGCCTTGTCAAGTATAACATTTGTTTTGGTGTGCGCTGGATTACGGTAGGATTCCTGCTCCTGGTGAGTCGGGCAGATTGGAATATTACATGAAAGTTGGTGCAAAGAGATGTAGGGAAAAAAAAGCGTTTCAATCTACTTTCAAAACAGACTGCAGTTTCTTTATTTTTTTGGGGTGTAGGTTCTGGTAGGAACAAACAGAGGCAAAGAAGAATATTTAGTGATGACAGCACAATTTTTACCCCCTCTTTCACAAACCAAAGCACCAGTTAAGTTTTCCCTGAACAGATGTACTTCGTATTCGTTCACCCATGAAAGCAAGATGTAGTCACAGTTATGGATCATACACAAATGTGTGTGGGCAAGTGCCTGTGCGTGTGCCTCCCAGAGGATGTGTCAAAACCAGGAGTCTGGAATTCCCAAATGCTAAGTCCACTCCTGTGAGAAAAAAAACTGAGATAGCAATGCCTTTCATTTCTATTTTCCTTTAAAGAGTAAAAAGTGCCATATTGTTATGGAAGTTTCTCAAATCCAATCCTCCACAGACACACAGAAAAAAGGGGTAAGAGACACCAAAGCTAATTCACTAGAAAAGTGGGAATAAAATTAGTATTTAGCTTTCGTTGTCAATGCTGGAAAGCACAGTAAAATAATACAAGCCTGGTAACAGCGAAGAGCTAATGAGAAACCACATACTTCCAAAAGCAGCCTCACACTTTAACAGCCTGCCTTTCAGAGGTTGTAAGTGCATTTTCAGAGGGGGGGTTCATGGTTTGTTCTATTTTACATTGCCAATCTGGGCATTTAAATATTCCTGAAAACATCTCAGTTTATTCAATTACAGTTTAAAAAGATGGTGCGGGATATTTATTATTGTTACCCTAATTAAAGCATCTAATAAAACTGCAGTTATTCTGGAGAACTAAAAAAAAACCAGTGTAATAATTATCCGGCTGTATGGATGAGGAATCCGTTTGCTGTTGTTGTCCATTGATGATGGAGGACTTCTAGAAGGGAATGCAGTGAAAGGAGACAGCATCATTAGCTAAAGCAAACATACATCCACGGTGCCTTCTGTGGGTATCTTAATGTTACACTGCCTATCATAAAACTGTTCCAGCCACAATTAAAGTTCTATCTTAAACCTGATTTTCTCTATCAACAGAGATCACAGTCAGAAATCATTGCTCTCTGGAAGTTTTAGGAGTAACTGCCGTATTGCACAGATAAAATACACACAATAAAAATCTTTCAGAAAGAGATACAGGGAAAGAAAATTAAAATCCAGTTTACAGTTTCCTCTTGTTTATATCAGCACATATGTTTGTATTTATATGCTTCCCAGTCTCGGTTTGTTCTTAAAATTGCACAACTGGGGATCCGATAACTGGACACCACCTCTGTCCTTGTCCCAGTCTTCATAGACGATGATGTGATTTGAGGACTCATACAACTTCGCGTAGTTACAGGTCTTGTAGTTCCATTCAGATTTAGATCCTTCAGATCCTCCGGCTCAGAAAGGATTCCTTCATGAATAAATGTCAAAGTAGTTTTAATCCTTCTGCTACTACGTTAGTGGCTGTTCACATTTTGAAAATGCATTGCCTTTTCAATGTGATCTTTTGCTATCATCTATGCTGGTATTCTGATCAAATGTGGCTGCTTATAAATGGAGATGTCCTTGTCTGTGTTGTCAAATTAGACTCCCTTTATATACAGTGGGGAGAAATTGGTATTTCAGAGTATGAGCCATTTTACCAAAACGTAAGTGTCAAAAAATAGTTAGGCAAGTAGCCCTCAAATTACATTTGTTTTTCCATTTACTATGCCTTCACCTGTGGTTGCAAGGCCAGGTGTAGATATCTAGCTCATATCTAGAAATTTAGGAGCTGAATTAAGGCCGTGGGGTAAGATTCCGTTGAAAACTACATTTAGATGTGCATAGATAGGAGTCCGCATGCTGAGAGATGTGTCTAGGCTTCCACCACAGCAACTGAAGACCTACAGCTCAGCTCAGGTCTTTACCTGCACACAAAACTTGTTGTTCAAGATGCTGCAACTTATCTGGCATCTCGTGCTCCAGAAGGGCACAGGTGTGCAGCAAGTCATAGAATCACAGAATGGTTTAGGTTGGGAGGGACCTTAAAGATCATCTAGTTCTAACTCCCCTGCCCTGGGCAGGGACACCTCCCACTAGACCAGGCTGCTCAAAGCCCCATCCAGCCTGGTCTTTCCATGGACGGGGCATCCGCAGCTTCTCTGGGCAATCAGTTCCAGTGTCTCACCACCCTCACAGGAAAGAATTTCTTCCTAATATCTAATCTAAATTTCCCTTTTTTCAATTTAAAACCATTACCACTTATCCTGTCACTACCCTCCCTCCTAGAGTCCCTCCCCATCTCTCCAATAGGCCCCCTTTAGGGACTGGAAGGCTGCTCTAAGGTCGCCCCGGAGCCTGCTCTTCTCCAGGCTGAACAACCCCAGCTCTCTCAGCCTGTCCTCATAGCAGAGGTGCTCCAGCCCTCTGACCATCTTCGTGGCCTCCTCTGGACCCGTTCCAACAGGTCCACGTCCTTCTTATGTTGGGGACTCCAATACGAGACACAGTACTCCAGGTGAAGTTTCATGAGAACAGAGTAGAGGGGCAGAATCACTTCCCTCAACCTGCTGGCCATGATAGACAGTCCTACTGATGGATACTAGGAAGGGCTAAAAATTTCTCCCTTAGGTCCTGGTGATTAATAGATTCTGTGAAGCATTGTGCCAGTTCTTAACTTATATTGTAATCAGATCATTAAGTTCTTTTTCATTTGGCACACCAACACTCAGATCTCAGCATGAATCCCCTTGTCACATTCAGAAATATATATATCATAAAACCCGCATCATTAGGTGAATGCATTTTATATAATCATGTACAATGCACAAGGGAATAATGCACAAGGCTTAATATTAGTTCTTGATTGCAATTTAACAGGACAATCAACTTCTCCAGGTTGATAATGACTTTGGGGTTACTGAGCACATATTCATCTCCAAGTAACACTGTGCCTGCAAGTCATCTACCGTATTTGAGGAGTTAGCCCTAGACTCATGAGTCCTGACTTTAGGTTCACAACTGGGAAGCATAAGCAAGGAGCTCAACCAGTCTCAGCTTCTTCAGATCACGGTTACACCCAGGGTCTCTGTATTGCTGTCTCTTGACGAAAAGACCTTTTTGTACTATAGACTGAGCTTAGTTGCACAGCATAGGTGAGCTAAGCTTTGCCTTTAAACTTTGAGTTCTCTGCAGTTGAGATCTGTCTATATTTTTGGACTGCCAAATAACAAAGGGTTGAGGGGACTCAGCTGGGGCTGTTCAGCGTTACTGCAGTAAAATAATTAATAATGAAGTGCTAATTCTTACACAGACAAAACTCCCATTAAAATGAACTAGGAGCTTGGTTTGGGGGGCCAAGACAGCAGAATAATTCCGACTCTTGGTTTGTCCTAGCATTAAAAATACCTAGAGTGCTGGAAATATTCTGATTTTCAGGACATGGAAAAACATAACTTGCTATAACATCAAGAGATGAATGATCCTACCATCCAATATTTACTAAGGTATTGAAACATGAATGTTTCCTAGGAGATAAAGTGTTAACTATTTACATCTGAGACATGTGCCTTCGTGTAATTTTCCTGGACATTTCAAAGATCACTTAATTCCCTAGGGTAGAATGTGAAGGTACAGCTGCACTCGTCTTATTGCTTTTCTGCTCTCTGCCTTTTGGTACTGTATAAACCAGCCAATTGACTGAAAACACAGATTGTCCTGTAAAAAAAAATGCGGATAGTTTTATACTCTATTTAACCTGATAGTCATATGTATTAAAATTATTGCAATCAGTGCCTATTTCTGATTGCTGACTGAAAAAAGAAAGAAAGTTTTATGTTTAAAATCTAACAGGCAGTTACAAAACCTCAGCTGTTTTTTTAGCTCTGATACTGGCTTACTTGGTGACTTAATTAAGTCCATTATCACTTGATTTTCAGAAGTGCTGAGAGCTGTTGTTTCTATTGACTTCATCTTTAAAAAGCAGCTGCTTAATACCATGGAAATTTAAGTTACTAATCTCTCCCCATCTCTGTTTCCTTTTTTGAAACTGGAGATATTTAGTATTTACCTAACCTTCAAGGGTATTTGGAGGCTAAATCCATTAGTGATTGAGAGGCCATCGAAAAATTTGATTTATTCAACGGACAAGTCTATAAATAAAATAAATAAAGATAGAATGTGAGATCTCTGACATACAGAAATTCCTTGCAATATCAGCTTTTTTGAAAACTATTTCGTTCCTACTATTTCAAGAAAAACTGGTGAGCACACAAACCCCAATGAAGCTCTGAGTGATCACACAAAATAATCTGAACTATACCAAATACAAAATAATCCCTGATCTATAAAAGTTGGATGTCTGAGAAATTGACTTAGAGCAGCCAATGTGGAGAACAGAAATGCTGTTTCTGAAAGCCCTGTTTCTTGGGGAAAAAAAAAATCCATTTCCAATTATTATTGCATATTTACTATGCATTAGCAAATATTTTTCGCCCCTTTTTAAAGCATAGAATAAAACTTTCTCTACCTTCAAGATTTTAACAGGCAAGTTGTCTTTTTCCCTCCTTCTTTCTTTATTTTATGTGAAAATATATATAGTTCTACTAAGATCCTCCTTTTGTACAAATGCACTTAGATTTCTCATCACGATGAGCAGTATCTTTGGTATTTTCTGTTGCACATAGTGTCATGATGAAGCAAACAGACAGAATGGCAGCTCAGGGGAGGTGATGGTTGTTATTTAGTGTGACATCCTGGTTCAGTTGACTTCTAGGAATTTCCATTAAGAACTCATGGGAGTCTCCATCAGGGAGATGGTGCCGAGAACAAGTGAAGGGAATGTGAGAAACTACATAGCATTTATTCCCCGAATTCCTTGAGCTCAAAGGCATACCTAATGTGTTTGGAGCGATATGAATGAATAGGTGCAGCTGACTGAGAATAAATAGTTTTCTTTATTTGAAAATCACTTCACCTAACTGCAAACCTGGGTCTGGTAAAACAATAGCATCAGCAGAAAGAAAAACAGGAAACTTGAGAATTACAGCTTTAGGCATCTTCTACCCTTTCTGCACGGGTGGATGACTCCAATGTTATTACACTAATAAGCAGGAAAAGAAAGATTTCTAACATGTTGCATAACTTCTTTTGAAAAAGGTGTTGGTGTACTAGACAGGTGGAGGAGAGAGGAAGTGCTCTGAAAGACATCTAGTTTTGGTAGAAAAAGGATTAAAGAACAAAAGCAAACATTAGATTTTTTCCATTAACTTCTCAATTTTTACAGTATTTGTGTAAGCGTATGTGCAGAAGGGATACAGTCAAGTTTATTTATTTATTATTTATGGTCTACAGATGAACAACGCAAATATGCCAATACATTTTTATGGATACATCAAAGCAAGAGAGAGTGTGATGGTAACTGTATCACAGCCATAAGCCATGTCCTTCAAACATAACCATTATATAGTCTGTTCTAGACTCTCAGCAGAGGAATCGATGTGCACCAGTAAGTGGGACAATACGGATCTGCGTTAAGAACGCTAGAAGTAAAAAATGTGATTTACTTGGGGAGAACAGCCCAATAGCACTGAAATCCCAAGCTTCTACCTAACAAAACTGCTGTTAACTTGTCTGTTTTGGGGATGTAGACACAAAGTAGTCAAAGAATCAGCAGGTGGATTCCTGCAAGGTGCTGCCTGTCTCCTGGGGCAAGCTGCTGAAATCAGTGGACAGTTGTAAGTGCTAAGCACCTCACTAGATCAGGCCATTTTTTTGATTACATGAATGGGTAAATTATTTGAAAAGATTCTCACTCATTTGTGTTAGTGCTTAGCTACAGTGTGAATGTCCATAATTCAAAGGAAGGGACTGCTCTTCCTGGTTATCAAAAGCATTGGGAAGTGTAAAGACAATAATATTCATCTCGTCTTCCATGAATGAACATTAAACATCCATCCATCCATCCATGATCTCCAGCTAACCTCTCAGATGGCCATCCTGAAGACCGAACAGCCTCCCAGCCTATGCTGTCCCCATCCACGTGCTTACAAAACAGCATCTTGGAGGAGATGCTTTCTTCCAGCAAAATTAGCCCAGCCCTTACTGAGCCCCTGCGGCTACCTTGAGTCAGGCAATCAGCCAACCTTTAGAATTGGCTAATATTTTGAAATATAAATATTTTATAGAATATATGCCTCATTTTTCTGAAGGTCAGCTAATAGCTAGTTACGGCAGATGTAAGCCATTAGGAAAACACTACAAACTCTGTGACATTTGCTCAGAATTCATATATTTATTATTATTAAATATATGACAGAAGAAGCATCCATTAATTATCAAATGATGTATTTCACATCCTGCCTGACTTTGCAACAATGGGAGATGTTATTAAGAAAAACTATCACTGGAAATAGAAGCAGCATGGAGAAAGAGAAATCACATTCTCAATGTAAAATGGGTACAATGAAACAGTATAAAGGACGTTAAGAAGTAAGGACAAAATAAATGGTACTTTCAAGAAGTCCAGTTATGCACATTTAATGTGATATACATAAAGGTAACATAGGCTTCACTGATTGCTATGCCTGTCACTTGCCTCCAAATTACCTAGTGCATCACTGAGTGAGAAACTGACCCACTCGAATGTTCAAATGAGTGCGATCAAAAAGATGAAAGCTGGCTTGACTGGGACCAAACTGAAAAAGAAAAAAAAAAGAAGGAAAGAAGGAAAGAAAGCATTTTAGATATTATTTATTTGATGAAGACCTGTATTCAAGCTCTGCTCTTGGTAAGACCAAGTGTGGGGAAAAAAGAACATTATGCCCAGAGCAAGATTAATAGTGTTCTCCATCAACCAGAAGTCTATACAGCTAAATACAGCAGAGTAAAATCAGAACTGCCATATACTTGAAGGAAAAGAGAAATGGTGTGCTCTATATACTTCAAATATGAGGTATATGGCAGACTACCGCAAAGTCTTTCTCCATAGTTAGAATCATAGAATCATAGAATAGTTTAGGTTGGAAAAGACCTTTAAGATCATCAAGTCCAACCTTTAACCTACCACCGCCAAGTCCACCACTAACCCATGTCCCTCAGCACCGCATCTACACGTCTTTTAAATACCTCCAGGGATGGTGACTCCACCACTTCCCTGGGCAGCCTGTTCCAGTGCTTATTGTATCTCTAACACAAAGTTACATCTGGGTACTTCCATCACAAAAATTATACTCAATAGGGTTAACAAAAACATCCACGTCTCAGCAGTATGAGGATCAGTATGACTACATTAGTCTATTCCTACGTGAAGCGGTTCTTCAACAAAAACACCTGTTTCCTTCCTTTTTAAGAACGGACACTTTTTTATGATTAATTGCCCACCAAGCCATCATTCTTGCAAGAACCCAGCGATAAAGGTTTAGGAGAGCTTTTCATCTTTCCAGTAAAGAAACTCAGTGCACTATCTGAAGCAATTTGTCATATGAAGAGGTTTGTGCCGTAAAACATATCCCTGTTATAAAGTCGGTTGGTGTTTTCATGCTTTTATACAGACAAGGTATCCACCTGTAAGCAAACTTGAATTTTGGCCAAAGGAAACTGAAATTATGCTTTCCTTTGAAAATTCAGAGTCGTCGAGTTATGTTTTGATATAACATCCCCTTGGAATATAGTTGGACTGTGTAACCCTGTGATACTGGGTGGCTGTTGCCAACAGCACCCCCTATGTCTTGTACTGAGTCTGCCAGACTTGCTCTGTCCGAACCTTGCTTGACCTGCCTGCAATTTGTACAGCTTGCTTTGTCTGTAACAGCAATTTCTCTAATTGATTATGTGTCCGTGTCTGATTTGCTTTACTTTTGCTATCTTTGTGTGGTATAACCACAGTTTTGTATAGATAGCGGTAACAAGCAGTTATTCCGTGTGGAATGAGATATTTATGACTCTAACACAAGGATTAGTGTACAGAAATACAGAGCTGGCACAACAGCGGAGGCCCTGAGGAGTGGAAGCATAGGATGGAGCAGGCATGGGATGGTAAGAGATGGGGCACAGGCTGGCGCTTGGACCCCACACTAGAAGGAACTCAGGAAAGGTAAGTTATAAAAACTGTCCTGGACCTGGGCAAAGCAGGCTGTACTGGTAATAAAGAGAATAAAGAAATAGTATCTAACATATGTAAAAAGGACCATATCAGCATGGGTTTATGAAAGGCAGGTCCTGCCTGACAAACCTGATCTCCTTCTATGACAAGATGACCCCATTATTGGATGAGGGAAAGGCTGTGGACATTGTCTACCTAGACTGTCAAAAAGTGTTTGACACTGTCCCCCATAGAATTCTCATGGAAAAACTGGCGGCTCGTGGCCTGGATGAGCATACGATCTGCTGGATCAAGCACTGGCTGGATGGGCGGTCCCAAAGAGTGGTGGTCAGTGGAGTTAAATCCAGCTGGCGGCCGGTCACAAGTGGTGTCCCTCAGGGCTCGGTGTTGGGACCATTTCTGTTTAACATCTTTATTGATGACCTTGATAAGGACATAGAGTGTACCATCAGCAAGTTTGCAGATGACACCAAGCTAAGCGGGAGTGTTGATCTGCATGAGGATAGGGAGACTCTACAGAGAGACTTGGATAGATTGGACCGATGGGCCAACGCTAACGGTATGAGCTTCAACAAGGCCAAGTGCCGGGTCCTGCACTTGGGCCACAACAACCCCAGGCATCGATACAGGCTTGGGGAAGTTTGGCTGGAGAGCTGCCTGGCAGAAAAGGACCTGGGGGTTCTAATTGACACACGGCTGAACATGAGCCAGCAGTGTGCCCAGGTGGCCAAGAGGGCCAATGGCATCCTGGCTTGTATTAGAAATAGTGTGACCAGCAGAAGGAGGGAGGTGATTGTCCCCCTGTACTCAGCACTGGTGAGGCCACACCTGGAGTATTGTGTCCAGTTCTGGGCACCTCAATACGAGAGAGATCTCGAGGTGCTGGAGCGAGTGCAGAGGAGGGCAACGAAGCTGGTGAAGGGCCTGGAGAATAAATCTTATGAGGAGCGATTGAAGGAGCTGGGACTGTTTAGTTTGAGGAAGAGGAGGCTGAAGGGAGACCTCATCACTCTCTACAACTACTTGAAAGGACATTGTAGAGAGGTTGGTGCTCGTCTCTTCCCCCAGGTAATTAGCGATAGAACAAGAGGGAATGGGTTCAAGCTGCAGCAGGGTAGGTTTAGGCTGGACTTTAGGAAGAAATTCTTCCCAGAAAGAGTGGTCAGACACTGGAACAGGCTGCCCAGGGAGGTGCTGGAGTCACCATCCCTGGATGTGTTTAAGAGTCGTTTATTTGTGGTGTTGGGGGACATGGTGTAAGGGAGAACTTTGTAGAGCGGAGTTGATGGTTGGACTCGATGATCCCAAGGGTCTTTTCCAACCTGAATTCCAACCTGAACCTATGATTCTATGATTCTATATATAGTAACTTCAGATGTATCATGATGTTTCAGACTAAGGAAGAAAAACAAAGGTGAAAGAACACGTTACCAAACATATAAAAATATCCCTAAGTGGACCCTACAGGGACAATGAAGAAGCCATCAATATGACCATCCTATTCCTTCTCGTGAAGGACTCCAGATGCTGACAGCTGTTTGTAACATCCCCACCCATCCACCCACCAGCACAATATCACCGACTATAGGACCCATAGGAGCAAAAGAAAGCTGAGTGCAACACAAGGAAACTGGGTAGGAACTAAGTAATTTGTAAATGCATTATTACTCTTTCTTTTTCTGTAACAAGTAGTTCTGCAGAAATAAAGATAAGACTCTTAAGATTTCAATTATACTAACAGTAAACTCTTTGCTTTACTTTTATATATGACATACTGCTTCTTTGCCCATGAATGAGTTTTTTGAGCATAACAATAAGAAGTTATCAAAATAGCATTGTTGAATTAGATATTGAAGACTTGTCATCAGTTCTCTGCACAATTTTGCAGCCATCCTTCAATATGGATACTTAAATCATTGAGAGTAATTCCACAGAAAAGCTGAAGCACTAAGCCAAATCTGAGAAGAACATGTGACCTGCTATTCCTTCATTTTCATGGAAATGGTATCTTAGTTAAGTTGTAGCGTGCTTTTTGTCTTATACATGCAACGTAAATTGAACTGGATCCTGTGAAAGTGATACTCTTAAAAATACTAACATAGGTTATATTTGCAATTATTCAGTCAATGCTAACAATTCTTAAGAATTCAAATACTCCTGAGGACAGGAAATCTCTGCAAGCTGCAAAGACAGCGAGGGACTGGGTATTGTGAGGATCAGCAGGGCTTCACTTGCTCAATACCACTGTGTCAACACTACAGACTTTTCTATAAAGCTTTTTAAAACCATTTGCTGGGATTTGTTTTCTAATTTTCTCATTGAATTTCTTCCTGGTCACTACACATCTTTGCTCCATGGTACGTGATAGTTGTATCTTTTACAATATGTCTACCTTTTTGTTCTAACTTGTGCCTATTTCTGACTTCTGCTGTCCATTTGACCCATACTTCAACCCCTTGCCTTCCTCTGGCTCCAGCTATTTATTGTCCCTTTGATTCTTTACCTGTGTTTTCAGCCAGAAGAGCTTCTTCAGCCATAGAATAACCCAATATTTATAGATCTATGTGACAGAATGACCAACAGTTGCCCATGTCAGCTGTTCCCTCTGGCCTTACCAATGGGTGATCTCTCTTTTTAGCATTTCTGTGGTTGGAGGAGACAGGTTTTACCTGGTCCCGTACTCACAGATGTTGAGTCAGACACAGCAGGCAGATAAGAGGTGATATTACAATCCATCACATCTCTTCATATTCCCTTTCCAGAGCTATTGGCATCTGGGATTTTCCCAGTTAGTAGATTAGTAATGACAGGACCAGAGGACATGGTCTGAAGCTGCGGCAGGGGAGGTTTAGGTTAGATATTAGGAAGAATTACTTTACTGCAAGAGTGGTCAGGCACTGGGACAGCCTGCCCAGGGAGGGGGTTGAGTCACCATCCCTAGAGGTGTTTAAGAAACGTCTGGATGTGGCACTTCAGGGCATGCTCTGAAGGGCAGAGATTGTAGGTTGTTGGGGGTTTTGTGTTTGTTTGTTTTTTGGGTTTTTTTTGTGTGTGTATGGTTGGACTCCATGATCTCAAAGGTCCTTCCCAACCATGAAGATTCTATGATTCTATGATTCATCTGCTAATAAGTAATGGCAAGGTTTGAGGAAATTAGAACTATGAGAGCATTTTTTTATGGGGATTGAAAGTGAAGGCTTAATTTTCCAGGGGCCTTTATTAGGATTTATTACAAACCTGGAACTGAAAGAATTCAAACAAGAAACTTCCACAATGAAGCTATTTGGAAGATTTTTTTAAAAGTGCATTCAATTGGATTTAAATGCCTAGGACTCTTTCTTTAAATGTCCCTGTTACTGGCATTTCAAATGGCAAGTAAAATCTTACAAAAAATGTCAAATGCAAAAACCCCTCAGTATACAATAAATTCTCCTTTGTATGTAATTTAAAAAAAAAAAATGTGGTCAGACATTAGGGGAAAGGTGGTAATACCAAAGACATCTACAGTGCTTGCAAAGCTTGGGATCACTAGAGCAAAATATCATAGAATATTTTTACCAGGGGAGGCTTACAACAATGATATAAGCGAGCCAGCTAACTCTGTTCTCAGTTTACACCCACTCAGCACCATAACATCCTTCAGAAAAAGACAGATGTAGGGGTGTGAAATATCATGTGGCATGCACAGCGACGATCAGCAGCATATCTGTCAAACGCTCAGACAGCATCAGGGCACAGGGTTGCAGGGCCCCTCTGCAAAGTGACGGTAAGGCAGAAATGACAACTGGCAGCTGGACAAAAAGCCCAAGTGAAGCCCGCTCCGTCACCAGTGAAAACCAATAGCAATTTCTCCTTTTAAAGAATAGCAACTTCTGCTTTAATTTACCTAAAATTGCAGAATCCATTGCTGTCTCCCTCCCTGCTTCTTTCTTCTTCTAGGGTGCATTTGTATCTTGAACTATTAGCTTGTCATATGTGTGATTAGGTTTTTGAAATTTGGAATTTAGCTCAGTTATGCTGCCATCTGTCAGGATCTGGTGCCATCTGTCAAAATAATTCACTTGGATTCCAATTACTTCCAAACGGGTGGCAACGTGGAGGTCTCTCAGAAGTCATGGCATTCAGTCATACTGCATATGTATAAATTCAGATGTGTCATAGTTATTTACCTCATAGCATAATTGTATTATCTGTATCTGTTTCCTAATCTACTGTTCTATACTATAAAACTGTCACAGACTTATCTGGATTCAAAAATTTGACAGCTAGATATTTTTGATTCTATATCGGCAGCTTTTTTCAATCCTTAATTAATACTGTTTTCAGACATTTCAAATCTGTGTATTATTCAATCCCATAATGTCTTTGAACAACTGAGCTCCTACCTCCTGCGGTCAGGACTCATCACATCTCGTGCTCACCATTTTAAAATATGATCATCCACTCCAATTCAGTTGTTGAAGTCCCTCCAGAGTCAATCAGTTCCAAAGAGTTTAACCTTAAATCAGTAGGACAAATTGCCATGCAGAGGCGTCTGTCTCTCTCCACTAGCTGTTAAACCATGCTCCTTCTCCAAGCACATGAAATAAAAATGGCTTTAGAGCATTTTTTTTCCTTCCATTTTGATGATTATCCAAATTAACCTACTCAGGGAAATGTTATACAATATCATAAGGCTTTTTAATATAGCAGAGCGTAAAAGGGGCCAACAGATAGAATATCAGCAAAAGTCAAAGTTAAAGATACAGATCTTAAACAGCAAGTTCAAATGGTGTTGAAAAGAACAAGGAGTGTGAAGTTTCAAAAGAAGACTGATAACCTTTCTAACCAAACAAAAAAAAAAAAAAGTATTGAGCTAAAATCTGAATCTGTGCAGAGCCCAAAAGATGTACTGTCTTTTGCAAGCTGAAGAAATAGAATGGTCATTAAATGAAAGCAGAAATTAAGGTGAAATAAATTGCAAGAGAGAACCAGAAAAAGAATTTAAACGAGGACTCCCTGATTCTCAGTCTTATACGTTATTCCGCAGGCCAGTCTTCTTCAGTGCTGGTACTGCTGGGTCATCTTACAACGTTTTGGTAGCCTCTGCCCAAATCTTGTTGTTTGCCATCACATTTGTTAATGTTTGTTCTCACCTTCATTTTTTCTTGAAGGGCTCTTTCCCATAATAACCATTTTCTTGCACAAATGATCTTGCCAACCTTTTCTCCTGTTTCGTTGTAAAGCCATTTTCATTCGTTTATTTGAAGTCATACATTCATTCATTTAAAGTCATTATTCTTCTAATCTAATTTTCAAAGCCGATTATGACTTCATTATCTCTGTCTTGGTATGTTATACATCCATGTCATGTTTAACATGTAAGATTGTCATGTAATGAATCATCTCCCATTTAGTATTTATTTGAAAATTAAGTCATAAATCAAATACCCAGAACTCCTTCATTATAAACAGCGCAACTATGACAAGCTAAGTGAAATGAAGCAAATCTATTTGTGAAATGGAAAGATGCAGGAGACGGGGATGACTGCCTTGTACCAGGCAGCAAAGACATTGAAAGAGACTGTAGGTCTCTGAAAATGGAAATACTTGTATGAAGAAATAAGCAAACTTTACATTTTTTAGTCTGAAGGAACTCAGAGGGAACAGGATTACTGAAGGCAATCTTAAAGGAAAGCAGAAGGAAATCTAGGAGCTAGAAATATTCC